>NC_047527.1:101896516-103144641 GCF_012275295.1 Melopsittacus undulatus | reverse complement strand
GAGCTGATCTCTTGTGGTTCTGCTCTGTAAGAAAGAGTAGGAGGGAACAGGGTCTCCTTGTCTCTCAACTTGTCTCCATCTGAGATTTCTGAAAGGGAAAAAATGCTGAAAAGTTTCAGAACAGAATGGTAATAGTCACTAATTGCATGATTTACTGCTCAGAAATTGTGTGGTTTGAACACTTGTAGGAGTAGGGTCTTCTCTGTTGCAACTCCTGTTCCTTGAGCTGTTTGTTATTGCACTAAGCAGCTAGTAGCCTAAACCTGAATTAATCTGAGGAGCACAGTGACCCATTTTGCAAAGAAGGGATGGATGGTTCTCCAGACTCCTCCCTTCTATCAGTTTCAATGCCTTAACTTGCTTAAATCACATTTAGATGCTTAATCCTTTATTTGGACTGGTCCTAAGAAATATCTGAAGAGGTGCCCTGCATGCTAGGGTGGAAATCCCAATGTGCCGCAGCATACTGCATTCCTCCAATCACTATTCTGCATTGATTTTTAAAATCTGAAGGATTATGTGTGACTGCAGCTGAATAAACATGCATGGAAATCACAGACACAGACAGCACTCTCTTATCCATGCAGTGGACACTTAAGCACTCCATGCGGAAAATTACATGTTTGAAGTACATGTAGCTAGTTGCTTATTTAAATGGGTACAAAACAGGCGTGATGAGTAGGTACCTGACTTAAAAATATATCTGCTTATTTGTTTTCTTTTTATTTACACTTTCTTCAGTAATTTTACCAGCTAGCAGACCCATCAGAAACACATGATGCTCTGTAATGGCTGCCTAGCAACTCAGTGGGATGAACAAACTGAATTTCATTTAGGTGTTAAATACTCTGAAGTGCAGTGAATGTATCTTACGCAAACACTGGAGGGCTTAAAAACAGCAGCAGCAAACCACGGCATTGGCATAATGGTGATGATGTCCTAATATGATGGAACAATATGATATTTGGTATTTTTGAAAGTGCAGTTTGAGAGGTTTCTTAAAAGCATGTATCTACAAAACATGAGTGAATTGTTTTTTGAGTTTTACCTTGGTAACTATGGATGGATAAAGTAGTGATCACAGCACTGCACACACTCCAGGTGTGCTCATCTAGGGCTTCAGATCTGTCCAAATATCTGCACATTGTTGAGTTTGGCAGCCCTGAGGTTGCTCCTTACCAAAACAGCATTCTTATTGCAAAATATTTGGCTTCAACTTGTTAAACAATTGATTTCAGATTGTTAATTTTACATTGTAAACAGAATAAAAATTTACTTTTGAGGAAAAAAAGAAGGGAGGTGGGGTGGAGAAAACATAACATTGTTTCTGTACAGGAGGTATTTGTAGAGTCCTACCTGTGATAGACAGAGTCTGACAGGTAGAAATGAGGGCCAGGAATGTATGAAAATGAAATAGAAAGACTAAACCCACTGGAGTCCAGGAGCATGAAATGCTCCTGGATAGTTTGGTAAAGCTGAATAAAATGACAGTTCAGATGGTGTAAGCAAAGAGTCAAGTCTGAGATTCTCTATAATATGAATGATCAAGATAGCAAATTCATAGCTTGTGAGGCTTGTGGGTGGTTGCTTCTGCTCCCACTGAGAAAAGCAATAATTTGCTTGCAGGTCACATAGTGCCAGGCAGTGGGGAATGCAAACTTAGGTGTCTGCTATCCTGGAACATTGTCAGCTTAATTCACTTTGAACTTCATTAAGCTACTACAGCAACCTGAGCTCGTTACTGTGTGGTCCTGAAACAACCAAGTTGTTTCAGAGATGTGGAGAACCAGGAGTGCTGCTGGGTAAATGCCATTTCCCAGTGTCCTGATTTAACCCCAGTGAGCAGCTCAGCCCTGTGCAGCTGCTTTCTCACTCCCTGCAGTGGAATGGGGGAGAGACTTGGATGGGTAAAACTGGGAAAAATCATGGATTGCAACAGGCAGTTTAATAGTAAAGCAAAGGCAGAACAGGGAATTAATTCACCACTTCCCATTGGCAGGTGAGTGCTCAGCCATCCCCAGGAAAGCAGGGCTTCATCACACCTAATGGTTACTTGAGAAGACAAATACCATCAGTCCAAACATCCCCATCTTCCTCTTCTTCCCCCAGTTTTATATGCTGAGCATGACGCCATATAACATGGAATATCCCTTGGGTCAGTTGGTGTCAGCCGTCCCATCTGTGTCCCCTTCCAATTCCTTGTGAACCCCCAGCCTACTCACTGGTGGGTTGAGAAGTAGAAAAAAAAAAGTGTGAAAGCTCTGCTCAGCAGTAACAAAAACATCCCTGTGTTATCAATGCTGTTTTTGTCATAATTCCAAAGCATGGCATCATACAAGCTACTGTTAAGAAAACTAACTCTACTCAAGCCAAAACCTATGTACAGGGACTGGTGATGCTGCCTGGATGCAAACTAGATGTAGTGTATCAAAGTGACTCCCCCAAAAGCAATGCACAATTATTAACACTATTATTATTCACTTTTACAGTGGATTGGCAGTGAAATTATACTAATAGGAAAACCAAAACAAAACAAAGCACATTGCAGCTTTGAGTTAGAAAAAAAATTGAAAATTAGGTTTTATTTAATATCCTTCTTCCCCCTCTAAATTTTCTCCTTTGGCAATAATGGAGCAAAATCTGTTATCTGCAAAGATCTATTGGAAAACCACAGTAAAGCCTGGCACATTTGTATCATTTCACATTAACAGACTTGAACTTACTGTAGAGCAGAAGAAGTAGGCAGACTGCTTCAGAGCAGTGGGGCAGATCTCAGTCTCTGCTCATCAGGAAATGCTGATAAGCTAGTATTTTGCAAGTCAGCATGTGTGTGTGAGGTAGATTTCCAACAACAGTTTTTCAATTGCCCACAGAAATGTTTTTCTCAAAGAACAGGACCTCCAAATTGCAGAATATCTGTTCTGTGGATGGAGGTCTTTGTGTCAAACTGTTTGCTAATCCTCTTCCCTTGCAAATGTATTGGCAGAGAACGCAAGTCCATTAAGACTCGCATTTAATATTTACAAATCCCTATTTATCTATAGATGCCCTCCCATCTCTCTCTCTGTCACTCTGTGAGCCTGCCTGTGTGCTATCCACATATGTCATGGTGGAATATGATTTGGCATGGAAGAACCTGCTGCTTTGGCTTTTTGCAGAGCAGTTTTTACTACTTTTAAAAGTGTGGCAAAACACTGCATCGTCTCACATAAGTTTCTGGTTTTTTCCAAAGGAAATTTAATTAGCTTTAACATATTTCCAACCAAATAGAAACCTGGACTGTGTAACCTCTCCTCTGAGAACAGTCCTTGCGTTTGCTTTCCACTTGCTACTGAAATGATAGCAAATTCTGCTGGCCAGACCTCCCCTTTTTATCAGAGGCAAAATTAACTTGTCCCTCATGTGTTTTGGATTCCAGTCTAAATCAGGACACTGCAAGCTTTTCTAGTTGGTTTTGACCTTGAAATAGGACATGTGGGTGTAGCTGAGCACACCTGGCTCTAGGGTCTGAGCAGCTGAAAGACCTTCAGGAGAAAAAGTGTTAACCAAGTCCACCCCCAGCCTCTTTCACTTTGCGTTTTGTTGCCCAGCAGGCCCTTGTGTCTTTTGTCTAAGAGATCTTCTTGTAGCTGTATCCTAATAAAATCTAGATCAGAGATCTGAAACCCTTTTCTGGGGGGTGTTTTCAGTTTAATGACAAGATGCAAGCATTTTGATTTCACCCCTATCTTGGGCTCCCGTCATAAGTACAAATACTGCATGAAACATTCCGTAAGCTGTATTTACAGTGCATCTTGCTGTTGCGTAGGCAAGATAGGGCTGCCACCCAGGTGACATGTTTTTCTGAGCAACCGATTGCTCAGAAGAGGGGAGATGGGCAGCAAAGGTTGGATGCTTGTGAGAGGTGAGGTACATGTCTGCTTGCAGTCATGAGCTCTGGCTGGCAATATCCATGCTGCCTGCCTGCCTGCTTGAAGCTGCAGTCTGAATCTCATATCCCCTCCATCCAATCCCCTTTTCTGTGCTCTCCAATGGCCCATTGATTATCTGAAAAAGATGCTGTTGTCCTGCAGTCCTTTGCCTGTTCCTCCTCCCCAAATTCCTGCCACAGTCTGGGACTCTGACCATTTCTGCAGTGCGAGCTAGTGATATCAGAGGCAGAGGACTGTGACCTTTAAGTGTGAACAAGTCAGAGAAGGAGATAAGTTATAAGAAAGTTCCTGCACGAAATAATTCAGTGACAAGGTGTTTTGAGGGACAAAAGAGTTGCAAATACATAGGCTATAATTTCAAAGCTGAGGAGGGACCCTAAACCATCTCCAAAGAAAATACAAACTAAGTGGCTTCAAGACCCAAGGATTTATTTTGTTTTCCAAGCCTTGTGCTATTCCAGTATGTATGGGGATACATAGGGCTGAAACAATGCCAGATTAGAAGCAATACTGGCACTGTAATATTTGAAAGACCTAAGCTATGAAAGAATGAAAATACAGTCAGGAGATAAAACAGAATAAAGAATAACAATAATAAAATTATAACAATAATAATATCAATAATAATTTTGAGTTTGTTTTGTTGTTGCATTTTACCAACACTAAAAGCAGAGCACCATTATATTGCTCCAGATTTCACTAACACTGAAGATACCTGTGGACCTGCACATGATCAGGTTTCTAGTGAACCACAAAACTAAGACAGTTCTGTGGATAACTTGGGATTTAGAACTGTATCAGCTTTTCATTATTTGGCTATTCCCTCTGACCATTCTTCAGAACCAGATTCTTCACACTGCAAACCTGGATCAAAGGCAGAGATGATTTTCAAATTTTTGTAGACATAGCTAAGAGCAAGGTCAGGGTTATCTGATACATTTTATAAGTCCAGCAAAACTGAAATGTAGCTGAAAGAGAGAAGGAAATGGTAGTTGATCACCATGAAGGGGAATTATGACCCCAAGTTTTGGAAGTGATTTTAGAAGGAATAGAGTTTGGCAGTGGATCAGTAAAGATTTTTTAATGTTCTCATATCAAGGATGAAGTATGAGACTTGATTCAATCATAAAATCAAAGGCAGGAAGATGCTCTTTAGGTAAGGAAACGGGCTGCAAGAAAGCAGTGTTCACCTCCTGCCTTTGGATAGGTCTTGATGGGTGTTCTTGAAGTTTTGTATTGCAAATGTATTTTAAAACTGTCATTGTGGTTAAATTGTCTGATCATCTACTGAGTTGTGATAGAAGAAACCTTAACATGGGCTGGCTCTGAATCTGAGCCTCCCTGCAACAGGGAGAGGTCTTTTTTCTGCACCCATGCCCATTGCATCAAGGCAATAGCATCTCCAGGGCTGCAGAGCTAAAGCAATGCTGTCTGGAAAATGTAGAAATAATATTTTGTGGCTAAACCCAATTACAGAAAGCCTTACAGAGAAAATATGGAAGAAGCATGGAAAGCATAGGTGGTTTACACTGCTTGCCTGTGTGAAGGAGGCCCATTACGTGGCTGGATGAGCACAGTTCAATGGTTTTCCTCAAGCAGCCGGAGATCAGTCATCACTTCCAATGCTATGTCTTGGGCTCATTCCTGAATGTGCAAAACCAGACCTGACATCTTCAGATACTGCTCATTTTTGGCAAATAAATGTTGCAGAACAGAAACATAAAAATACCTGTACTGTGCCAAACCAGAGATCTGTCTTGCCCAGTGTCCCATTTTCACCCATGAGTAAGAGCAGGGTGAGCAGATAGGAGCAGTGTCCTGTGGCACCCCAACAAACTCTGTGTTTAGTAATCCCTGGAGAGTTTTTCATTCATCAGTTTGCACTGTCACATTTTGAACCCACATGGTTCAAGATCCAAAGCTGTAGTGCATTGAGGGTGTAGAATTTCTCCTTTTGTTTCTTTCCCACCCTCTGCATGCTGCTTTATTTGACACTTCCCCAATCCTTGGATCAAAGGAGGCAGATTCTCCTTTGCTATTCATTTTTTCCAGGCCAGTCATGATTTTGTACCCTTCTATCACGTCCTCCTTCAGTTTATCTGTCCTGCAGGCAGAAAAATCCATCTATTGAATCCTTCCTGAGCTGTTTCATAACTTTGATCCTGCCTGTCACTCTTCACTGCACCAGCTTGGCAGCATCTTTTGGCCAAGGGTGAGATGGGAACCAGGCATGATGGAGACTCACCTCATATTTATGGAGCAGCGTGCTGATATCTCTTCCAGTAATGCTTAAGTTTGTTTTTCTGCTCATGGCCACCCTTTGAGCTGAAATTTTGTTAGAATACCCATTTCAGGTTCAGGTTTTCTTTCCTGAGTGGCAGCTTTTTCTCTGGAATAGAGACTTTTTGCCCACCGCTGTCTGAAACTGTGTGGTTATGGCACAAACCAGATTCCTAGCTCACTTGGGAAGAGGATTGGACTTCAAAACTGCAAAACACATAAAAAGAGCTACACATATGGAGGGAAACTGATGTTTCTGTCTTTGCTCTGGATGCGAAGAGCACATACATCACTGATTAAAACTGCTGCTACTCATAGACATCAGGAGCATTAATGAAAAGAAAGCAAATAACTCCATGTAGACCTTTACTC
The DNA here is from genome assembly GCF_012275295.1 of Melopsittacus undulatus. NCBI lineage: Eukaryota > Metazoa > Chordata > Aves > Psittaciformes > Psittaculidae > Melopsittacus > Melopsittacus undulatus. The sequence continues at coordinate 103,138,057 of NC_047527.1, read as the reverse complement.
CATCACTGGATCTGCATAGATGGGAACTAGATCTGATGGGCCCTGGCTGCTACCCTTCTAGCAAAGAACCTGGTGCATTTACGACCATTGTTAGCTTGTTTGATGAGGAGGACTTCCAGAAATAGTGCCTAACTGAAGTCTCCATGTGGTTTCTCTAGTGCTTCTAGTGTCTGAAATTTAAACTGCGGGGGCTCTGCAGGCAGCCCCTATGCCAAGCATGTTTCACCACCCTGCAGACTGTACAGGATTGAAACACACCGGCTTCTTGTAGAAGATACTTTCCTTTCCCATAAGGCACGTGTTACCAGAAACCTCCAGGACTGTCAGCAGTTGATAGCTGGAGCAGCAGCCAGTTTGATTTCTCTATGAGTTTTCACAAGTTCTGGAGGTGTTATAAAATGCTTAAGCTCTGTAAATAAATGTCTTTCCTATAGGTTGCTTGATCTTAACTGGGCGGTGAAAATTCTGTAAGTTTGTGCTTCTACAGCGTCTTTCATGCTATGATATCAGAAGGGCTTTATAAACATTAACTAATTAAGCATTAAACGACACAACACCCCAGTTGAGCATGTAAGGATTTATAGGGACATATACAGTAAAAAGATTAAGTGTTACTCTTAGACATTTTTCCTGAAAAATGGAAAAATACATGCACAAAGTATTTTTCTACATAAATGACTTAAACATCTAATAAATCAGGATAATGCCAGCAAATCAGAGACAAAGCAGGCTGTGGGTGGGTGATCTTGGGAGCACAACAGTGAGCACCATGTTAGGAGGTTGCTCAGCATTTATGCAGTCCTGTACATTGAAGAAAAGTAGACACAACTCGATGTCAATCCTCTCAGCTTTAAAATAGACCCTACGCACTGGCATTTTAAAGTGCCTAAGCTTTGAACAACACAGATGCCCACACCAGAGGCCTCTGGCATCTTTCCCACATCCATCACATTAAACACACCTGTGCTGGAGCAATATATATGCTCGTAAGATAATGCTGCATATATATTAATGCAAAAGTTGCATCCAACAGCCTGGAAGAGAGGAGAGGGGAGGACTGATTGTTACCTGTCAACCACCCTCTGCAGGAGGACAAGAAGCACCCTTGGTCTCAGGAGGGGACAAATCCCACGCTTTACACAGGATGCCACAAGAGCAGCTGTGGTGGGTATCACCAGCCACCACCATGTCAGCAGACCTGACTCAACAGCTCGCTTGAAGCTTTTGGGTTCTCAGACACTTCAGTATCACCCTGAGGCAAGAAAGCTGTTTGGTATCGTGTCTGCCTGTCATCTGGTCTGAATCAGGGTGTCAGGGCTGATGGCTGGGGAACTTTGGAAAGTTTTTCAGTTCACAGATAAACAGCAGCAAGCGTTCTCAGGACAACACATTCTGGAGCCCCAATCTTATCAGGGCACTTAGGACGCGGTCTGTACACACGTTTAAGGCCAGACAGCCAGAGCTCACAAACAGCTATGAAGACCATGTTGACGGCTGCAGGTTTTTGGTTGCTTCTTTATTTCTTTTTTTGCCATCCTGATATAACAGAGAATACTCTGCAGGGCTGGCAAGAGAGTGCTGATTAAAGCTAGCTTTGCAGAGATTGATGTGAAACCTGAGTGCTTTACTGTTAACAGGGTCACCAAGTTGTCTCATGGGGATGGTGGTAGAGAAAAGCAATCGAGGTCATCTACTCAAATGTGGGAGGGAGTGTGGGACAGTTTTAGAGTCCTGTGTTCCCTGCACACAGTTTAAAGAGAGCATTGCACAACATCTGGGAAGAAGCTTGGTGCATTGCTGTGTGCAGCCCTCTTCACCTTGCATTGCCCAGGCAAGGGTAAGCCAGGGTGATAGTGCAAGCGTGGCCATGGGGCTTCTGTTATGGCTTGGCTCAGTTTTGTCAGGCAAGTTCAGTTCTGCCTGCAATGTATTCTAAACTTAGCATCAGTCCTCGTTTTGCATCGACAAGTGATTGTGCAGTTTGTGAAAACACATCCCACTGCTGTGACCCTAGACCACAACAAATAGAAATAAGCTCTTCTTTAAAAAATATTTAGGTAAGAATAGATGTCTTTTTATGGCTTTTGCTTGAATATGCTCAGAGAGATATAATGAAACATTTGCATTACAATTTGGGGTTGCAAAAATCAATGTGTTTTACACCTTTGTGTATGGTGTTACCTAAACTACCTCCTCCTCCTTCCTGCCTCTGCCTGGAGACTTCCCTGCTGCTCAGTTCCTGCTAGCAGATCTCTGTGATCTTGCTCCATCAAAATGAGCTCCCCCGCTGAATTCATTACAGCCAAATGATGTGATGGATATGAGCCCACACATCAGCTCCAACTTCACATTGAAGTCAGATGCAAACGTCAGGTGAACTCCCACATAGGGTGAGAGTGATGATGCCTGATCCCAGGCTCCTCTTTTCTACACTCTCTTCTGAAGTCTGGACAGAACGTTGTCACAGCCAGGTCTGTTTAACTGTGCCCTTGCTTCCTCTGCTCTGCTGCTTCAGGACGGCGTTGTGACCATGATCATGTTGAACAAATAATACAAAGGGCTTTAGACAGGTGGCCAGCAACCAACCTTAGACATTGAAAGGGGCAAAAATACAGTCAAAGACTACTAGGTGTGTGAGCAGAAGGGACAAAATTAAAGGGTAAGAGCTGAATCTTCCTATTGTTCCTCACACTTTCTTCCTCCTAAAGGGAATATTTTCTGTGTATTTTTGCACATTTGGTGATGAAAACCCTTTCCCTGATCCTGCTTCACTGCTGCAGGTAATCAGTGTTTGTCAAGCTCTTCTTGGGATATCTGTGTGATGTGAGAATGGGTCTACTGCTAAATGAAAGCTGAAAGTCAAATGAATAGTTATCAGAGCTAAACCACTGCATTTTAAGGTGATGCTTGTGTTATTCTGAGTTGGATGTAGGTGTGACAGCACAGTCCCTCCAGCAATGCTGTACTATTTCTGCGTATTAAAGGTGCTGCTGGAGGTGAATCTTTGCAAAAATGAAATAGAGCATAACCCCCCACTACTTTTATTGGCAGCTTTTGGTTTAGATATTATTTTCCTCTTTTTCCTTTATTAATTAAGGCATTCTGAAATTTCCAGGTCCATAACAAAACAGTTCCCTTACCAGGCTTTATAAGCTAAGACTAAGATTCTGCCTAGACCTGCTCCTCAGTACCTAACATAAGAAAAGATCTGGATAGAAAAGGACATAATTCACTTTTTCATGCACTTGCCTGTTCTCTTCACAGCATAACTATATACATCTAGCCCATAAGCTTCTATTGTCATCTTACATAAATCAGTCTCATCCTGATTTATTTTTAACCCTTTTGTCCCTGCTTTTCCATACTTCTCTCTCCACCATCTACCTTTTCTCTTTCCTTCCTTATTAGCTGTTTGCAGAAATCACTACATGTCAGAAAGTCTCCAGATTCACAGGGACTTGCTCTTGCTATTGCCAAGGCCACCTCTGGGGGTCTCATGGTCCTCAGCTTCCTTTGTCCATTGGTAGAAGGGCTATGGATGCTGCTGTCAGACCTTGATGGCTCCAGGGTTCCCAGTTTCCTTTCACCATCAGAAAGATGGGTATGCTCTTGCAGTGGGCTTTTCATAGCGTTTTCTATTGCTTATTTTTGACCCTTGTCACAGCAAGCATCTGGCACCAAGAGCAGGGTGCTGAGCATACACATCAAAGCTTTTTTTATAAGGCCACTTGACATTTTCATCCCAAGTTTCCAGTATTATATGGTATAAGAAAGCACTTAAGATAAACATCTGTCTGAGGCTTATCTGGGGTCAGATTATGTTCACAGAGAGCAAGTGAAGAATACAGGGATTTAAAACTTTGCCTTCTGTTAAAAATTAGTTTAAACTTTACATAATCTGAAAAAGCAGAATGACAAACTTAATTCAGCATTCAATGAAGTTCTTTAAAACATTTCTTCCTGGGGTATGAACCGACCTTTTCCCAAATAACAGAATGCCAGTGGCTTCTGTCAGAGGCAGTCTCAAAAATGGCAATTAGGTGTTTTCATGCCATCTCTCCCCACAGCTCCTATAGGAACTTGTTTTCTCCAGGCATGAGTGTATTTATCCTTAAAAAAAAAAAACTGAAGGGAGAAGAGATGCAATTATTCTACTTTACCTTTTGGGAACCTGGACCTAGAAGAAAAAATCTTGAGTTTTGAAGCCATTATGGAGCAGTTTGGCTGGGCAGATAACAAACTGTGGGCATGAATCCGGGCATGGAGCATGAAGGTGTAGACCCTCATGTCGCTGGACATTAACATATTGTTAAACTGTCCATAGGGTGGCCATGGTGAATTGTCAGATGTTAAGGACACAGTATAAATGTTGAGTCTGTGACTGTACCTGTGGCCGCTCTAAGAGGACAACAGAGTGGACAGAGTCAGAATGAGACTCTACAGCCAAGAGACTTCAGCTGAACTATTACTGTTGGCTGTCTTTAAGTTACTGGAAAGAAATAGGTGCTTATACAGAGTAATTCATCTTCTCCTAATATGGCTGTCTATGGGGAATTGCTCTCTGAAATTGCCTGTTTCTGTTGACTCCCACTGATCTGAGGGTTTCTATCTCAAAGAGAAACATCAATTTTATATGAGAAATTCAGAGTGAGGAGTTGAATTGCAGTCTGCTCAGTGCACCTAAGCGCTGGAGCAACCTTTTCTATGGCTTTACATTACCCAGGGCACATTACTTCCACGTCTCAAAGGAATTGGTAAACTTTGAGAGCCCTAAACCCCACCTCTATAGCTAAATCAAATTATACTTCACAGGGGAGGCACCAAACAGGTCTGTAAAGGGTTTTCTGCCTTCCAGAAGGTGTGTTCCACCCATTAGACCTTGTTGCTAAGCAAGATAGCAGAGTTAGAGGGAAAACTGTCCCCTGTAAAATATTCTGGGTTTACATTTACAAGAATCTCAGTCAGGAATAAACCACAGAAAAAGAAGAGACTACATTTCAGGGATATAATCCATGACATAGCAGTTAGCATCCCTGAAGACAAGCACTCAGCTTTTCAGACTTAAAAACACTAGTAAAGAGAAACATGATCCATGTCTGAATTTTCTAAGTCCCTTAAAGCTTAGATTCCCCATAATTTAATTTCATGAAGACAGTAAAGTGCTTTCCAGCAAGAATTATAATGAGGAGGCAAAAACTTCCAACTTACAAATCCTGGGGCAAGCTTTCATTTTAAGATTAAATAAACAAAAATGTCCCAGACTGCATTATCACAGTTCAGCTCCCAGTTCTGCATCAAAGTATAATCATTACCTGCTGTATCTGAGAACTTGTTTCACCCCACTCCCCCTTTAGTAATCCCGTATATCGCAAACAATCAAAACAATATAAGGCCTCACTCAACCTGTCTTTACTTGCATAAATGATCCTTCCCTCAATAAATAACAACTGGTGATATTTCTTGGGTAGACAGCTGTGTGCAGCCGCTGCAAGGAGTGCCAGCTCTTGGCTGTCGGCATCTGCAAACTAGATGTCACAGGGCCAGCTGAAGATGAGCTGTGGGGACAGTCTGCAGCATCCACACACTGCGCAGAGCAGATCGACCAGTCACTTAGAGCATTTCTGGGCTCAGAAGCTCTCATTCTCCTCCACTCATGGGTGGGCAGTGCAGTGAAGCTGGGGCCAGGAGCTCATCCCTGAGACTGGAGCAGCGAGGATGGGAAGAGCTATCAGCCTGCATGGGAAAGAACCCTCACTTGACAGCTGTCATCTAGTGAGGCTCCATCAGACAAAATGGCACCTAGAGGTACCATGCCCCCATCCTTTTGGTAGCCAGCGGGAGCTTGTAATGCTCGCTCACACTAATTAGGATCTAAGTCCCTGTTCCCATAATTATGTATTATGCAAGAGGCAATTTCTCATCTCTCGTGAGGCTGTCCAAATTCTAGACACCTCATCTTATACAGAAGCATGTAAGTGGAGACAGGATATGGAGAGAGGGGGACCCAAGAGGTTACTGCCTGTATCTACTTTTCTATTACCAACATGAAAAAGGCTGTTATAATATTCCCAAACAGCAACTCCTTTGATTACACATTACTGTCCGAGTAATATCATTCTATAGTACCTCTTTCCTGTGCTATCACCTCTGCCCTCTTAACAATTGTTTTATTTTTAGCAGGAAAATAGTCATGGAGTTGAAATGAGCCAGCCAGAACACCCTCTTTGAAGTGATAGTCCAAACACTAGAATAAGCAGCCACTCTCACTGAAAGGAATGGCAAGAATGGGATGAGAAGTCCTTTGTCTCTTTTTAATATGGGGTAGATGGTAGGTTTCTAGATGAACTGACTTCTATTTTGCATGCAGGCAGTAAATTTTTTAACACTGTCTAACAGCTTCTTCATGTCTGCTAGGCAGGACACCTTTCCTAACCCTCTGACCTTTGATTCTGCTAAATGCAACAAATATGGGTCAATGGCTTTTGGAGAGGTAAAACTCCAGATCAATCCTGTACTGACACTGAAATAATCCCAGTGAAAAGTGAGAGCAGCTGTAGCTGCTTCCACATCCACAAGCAATGCGGCTTGCTTGTTGCCAGTGATCCTTAATCCTCTTTGAACTCCTGACTTTACATATCAGATGGTTGCTCCATGGAGTAATATCCGTCTATTATTTCCCATTCACTGTAAGTATTTTACAAAGCAATACAAAGTTGGGAAATGTATCCTCAGGAGCCACAGACAAAAAGGTTACTGAATGCAAATTGTATTTGCATTGACACCAGTACCTGACCTGTTTGTAAAGCTGGGAGCAGGGTATCAAGTGTTAAGATGGGAAAAATTCTCTCTGCATCCTGTGAAAAAGCTGGCAGCCCAAGGGCAGAGGGTGCCTGTGGGTGCAATAATTCAGTATAGGCACTGCTTTACTAAACAAAGTAATCATTGCAACCACCAAAGAAAGGGATAAAACTATTTCAGTGAGGAAAATGAAGTCTCTTAAAACTTCATTAGTTCTTGCTCTTCCAGCCCCCTATTTTGCAGTAGTTGTGTTTTCCTTAAAACCCCTGGCTTTGGGAATCCTAGGATTAAGTGTTTTAAACACTTTTTAGGAAGGATTTCTAAAAATTTTCTGTCTTACAGTGGATAATGCCCATCATGTCGTAGCCTGAAAATGAGACCTGCAGAGGCTAAAAAGTCAGAAGCAAAAAGAAAAAGAGAGGCAGGTTGAACTTTTTTTTGAGTTTTTTAAATCTCTGCTGTTGTGGGCAGGGAGAAAAAGAAGGGTAGTCAATCATGTTGAAGATGTCCCTGTTTATTTCATTGGAAGGGAGTTGGACTAGGTGACCTTTGAAGTTCCCTTCCAACACAAGTTATTCTATAATTCTATGATTTGGGAGCACTTACATTAGTGATCCCAGCAGCCAAGGGAATCCCACGGAGCTCCCATATAGATGGATACTCTCTCAGACAGTCCCTCCCAAATTCTGCTACAGGAATCTTGCACCAAGTATGAAGACGGTTTAGCAGAGCTGAGACCCTGTCTGGAAGCCATTTGTCCCATCAGCTGAGCAATACATCACTGCCCAAAACTCTCCCGAACCCTATTGCTGATGGCTTTTGAATTAAATGCATGCAGCATGGACATCAAGAAGGCCTTTCTGGACCAAGCCTATATGTGGTAGATCACACCAAGGACCAGCTCCACATCCACATCTCACAGAAGGCATCTGCTTTAGCAAGGCAAGTGGAGCATGTGGGGTCAAGCCTGTGTCCTGAAGCACTCTCACTGAAGCTGACTTTTGGTTGGAATGGAGATGACCCCTGGAGGCAGAGGCAGAATAATCTCTGCTGTCAGCTGCAAGTGTAGAAATCCAAATGCAGGACATTTCCCTGAGTTTCTACCCACAAATCTGTGCCCTTTACATTAAAAAACTAGCAGAGCCTTGGGAGAAACAAGAAGAAAGACTTTGTCAAATTTTATTGAGGGAGGAGTTATAAGAGGGATTTCACTAGCTATGTAACAAGTATAAACCAGAACCTGAGCCTGTACTTCAACACCAACTTAGATGTACTGCTTGGGCCTGAAATCCACTTCTTTACATTTTCCCCAGATAATAGAAAAATATGAAGTTTACAAAGGAATAAAGCTATTTCTTGGAATTCGTCAGCTCCTGTTGCCATTTTTTATACAGCATCTGAAGGCAGGTATGGTCCTAACAGCAAGAAAAATTATGATTTTCTTTTAAGGTCCATTTTTGAAGTTTGAAATTAATGCTGTGGCAAGAGACAAAATTAAAATATGAAATTACTATTCAGATACCAGGGTTGTTCAACACAAGATAAATGTCAAGGAGATGCAGTGAAGGGGTATGAAGCCAGAAGCATTGAAACTGTAACTTGTTAACATCATTATTCACCAGCTGTGTATCCCACTGATGCCCTTGCAGAGCAGGTCACATGTGAAGTAAAAGAGATTTCTTTTAAGAACAAAAGAAATACTAAATTATGAAAATATGCTGGATGTACCAGGGCAAAGATAACTTGAAGCTCCTTCTGTTGTGGTACATCTTGGGAATACCTGCTTTTGTGAGACAGGTTGTTTTCTATCCTCATAAGAGCATGTCTTACCAGATAAATGGCAGGAAAAAAGCATTTATGGATAATATGCATGGAGAAAGGACTCACTTGGGAGCCATATGCACGGGTTTCTTTTTAGGATATAAATAAAAAAGATGCATTGCAAGCTGCCTGAACTATTATTTATTTCTGTTCCAGGGTGTAAATCAACATCACACAGCATCTTTCCCCATATATTGTTAGGTTATTATTCTTTTTTTCCAAATAGAAAAAGCACATAATGCAGAACTTTTCTTAAGAGTGTTTGGGAATACCCTGTTAAATGGGTTCCCTGACAGGGCTGCTACTGTAATTATGGTGTGTTGTGCAGTAGCTCTTCCCAGTCATTGCTAATCTGCTGGGCCAGAGGAGTAGGGAGAAGTTGTCAGTGGTGGTGTGTAGCAGCATAACCCAGCTCACTGGCTGTCAGCCAGCATGGATAATAGACATTTATTGGGTCGGTGTTCCTCTGACAGACCCCAGGGAAGCTTCACAGATCATTAATAACACTGGAGCAGCAGTTTGCACCACCTCCACTGTATATAAGTATCGTCAACCCCCTCTTGCAACACACTGCTGCCATCCCACTTTGGAGAACAGACTTCCAGGTCTCTCACACTGTGCCTTGCAGCTCTCCTCTCCTCCAATGAGGGCTTTTCTTCTTGCATCTACTCAAGTGACCCTTGTTTGAAGATGTGGACTCCAGCCAGAGGATGGAAGAGTTTCCTTAGCACTACAGATTTATTGCTTGAATTGGTGGTATGGCAAAACTCTTTCCTGAAATTAACAGACATTGGTACAAAAAGACTGAAATTTAGTTTTGCTTGCTGTTTGTTGAATTTCAACAAGAAAAGTCAGCTGATGGTAGGTTATAGCATATCTTATTGCTCCTACACATGGAAAAATCCCTTTTCCACAGGATCCCCAAGGAGCACCAAATCACACCAAGCTCTCAGACCTCATCTCCAAGGTGCCAAGCAGGTCCCTCCTCCTCTCATAAGTCCAAGGGTCAGACACTGACAGCTGCACTCTTGAAGTATCTCAGAGCTGTCTGTGCTAAGGGCAATGTTCACATGTGTACGAGGAAGAGCTGCACTAGGGGCCAAGCACAAATTCAACAAGGTCATAACCCAGGATCTGATGACCACCACAAACCTCAGTGTCTTCTGCTCAGAATAGGGCATGCATTCTTTACCTTGCCTTTTCCATAGCAGCAGGTACCCAAACCCCACATTTGATATCCTCAAAACACACTTTAGTATGTGCTGGTGTTGTGGTGGCAGATCTGTGTGGATGAGAGCTACCATGCTGATAATGGATAATGAGTTTACAGAGTACCTCCAGCATGACAGCAGCAGCTGCAACCAATCCCACAGACATTCCCAACTACTCAGTGAGTCAACAGAATTGTTAATCCTGGGGCATTAGTGATCTGAGGAGGAAATAATGGAAGAGACAGGCTGCTGCTTGGCCAGAATTATGGAGGATGTCTCTCATTCCCACTGTCAACATAGAACTCAAATGCAGGAGCTGCAGAAGCTCTGCATGTGGCAAGCTTGGGAGGAGTCACTGCAAACACTAAACTAGATGTTTTGTCTTGTTTTCTCAAGCTTCTGGAAGATTTAAGAAAGGGTTTTATGAGGCAAAGAAATGGTAAGGCACTGGAACAGGTTGCCCAGTGAAGCTGTGGTTGGACCATCCCTGGCAGTGCTCAGGGAAAGGCTGGATGGGGCCTTGAGTAACCTGATATAGTGGAACTGTCCTGGAAGGGGGTTGGAACTGGATGATCTTTGAGGTCCCTTCCAATCCAAATAATTCTAAGATTCTATGATCCAGGGAGGTGTTTTTTCTGGGGAGTGCCCAGACATGCCCAGACCCAGAGTCTAGGGAAGGTGGATGTGGATGTTGGTCATGTTTGGAGTCTTAGCCACAGATCTTGTGATACCTTCTGCTATTCACAAACATCATCTGCAGTTTAAAAAGCAACTGAAATACCAACACTGCAATTCCCAGCTTCTCCTATAACATCCAGGGCTCTGTTCTGAATGTCAGTGATTGCCTTGGACACCACTTTAAGTTTTGAATTATCCTTCTTAAACATATTTTCCCTTCGGGAAGCTGATACATGTGGAAATGTCAGAAATCACTCTGTACCCACAGGTCATGCTAATGAGCATCACAGAAACATCCTCAATCCTGAGCCACCCCAGCAGGTGACTTGCTGTGTTAACTACTATCACGTTCTGCAGAAGAGACAGATGAAGGCCAGGCCAGCACATAATATTCAAGTTAATGGACTTGATCTTCACCTGATCTTCAGGACATCTCTAATAGCCCATGGAGCAATGCTCTGTGATACATGCTTCAAAGGTGTTGTGGCTGCTACTGTAATCCAAAATATTCCCAGAGTACATTTTAGGCAAACAATAACGCTTCAGGAGATGCCTGCATGGTGTGGCTCCACCACAGCTTTCACTTTCACCAGGTGTGACATCTATTTGACAACTTATTTTCTGAAAATCCTCAATCATTTCAAATCCCAGGGTGCTGCAGAAAATAACTAGGTGGGGTTTTTTCCCTGGTTTTTTCTTTTCTATGGATAATTAAACTTTGCTTTGTTTGAAGCCTTTCAAAGAACAGCTGCCAGAAAATAAACTCTCAAACACCAAGAAATTAAGGAAAGTCTACTTTTACAGAGACGTCTAAATTATTGACACAGTTCAAAACCAGTGCTCTGGAACCAGCAAAAAAAAAAAAAAAAAAAGAGGTATTTAAATAAGGGTCCCTTTTTCTGTGGTTGCCAAGAAATAAAAAGACATTATTATTATTGGATGGTGCTGCAAAGCTCTTTATTAGCTCAATACAAACAGCCTTGTAAAACCCAAAGAAGTGTTTACAGGGCAGTCAGACTAGGGTAAGGAAAAAATTGTTGCTGGTCTACAACCAGCTACAAACATCTCTTGGTTTTGGGTGCGTTTGTTTCTGCAATCTTAACTCTTCATTTCTGGTTTACAGTTAGTCACACTGTGATGCTGTTCCTACCAGATGCATCTGCTAAGAAGAAACAAATGGGAAGGGCTTACCCACCCCACAGTGCTTAAGGATACATTGCTATCTCGCTATGGAAAATGCAGAACCATAATTTTAATCAAATTCCTGTGGTTTTTAAACTCCCAATTTGGTGTTCACATCGAGTTGGTGGAAGAGGAGGTAGATTAGACACAGGCTTTTGTCTGTAGGAAGGATCCTCCAACCTTGTGAGCCTCTGACCCTTCCATAGTTGTATCCCACAGCTGACTCTTTACCATGCATCAAGAGCATGGAAGAGATATTCAGTCACACAGCCCAGCTTGATGTAATTAGTGGCACTTTAATTAAACTTTACCATTAAAGATGTAGAAGCAACACACATAAAAAACATTTAATGAAGATTTTCTTATAATCAAAAAAGAAAGGTGTGACTTCATCTTAATTACTTAGACCAACAGAGGTAGAACCTGGATGTATCTGTGAACTGATTGCAAGCAGTGTTCATAATTCAACCACTAAATTAAGGCTGCAAATAAAGGCATTTGTTGTACATTCACTCCATGGCTGTCCTGCAGTGTTTAGTAGCATGGTGGCTGTGCAATCTAATGACAGCTGAGATACAGCTCCTGGGACGTTTATACTGTTTACACTAAACAATTGATTAGACCTATAATTACACTGTGATAATTGATAGCCAGGAAGAGAGAGTTCTGCTCTAAGCAGGAAGGTAATAGGATGCAACGTAGCATTAGTTTGCCTTGAAATTCTCAAACCAAGAGCCAGATTTAGGAGTTACCCAAATCTTACTCAAATGCAGCTGGAAAATTTGAACCTCATGGATCCTTCCATGGCCAAGGTCCATTATCTCTGTTGGAGGGCCCTGTTGCAGGCATTGGTGAAGTTCCTCCTTCCATAAAGGGGACACTTGTCTGATTCGTGAGTCATCACATGCTTGGAAGAAATGTCTAATTTGCCTACTCATTGCCAGACACAACCCAAGCTCATCATTTTCTACCAGGAGGCAGAGAAAACAGCCATTAAACCCACCAGTGAAAGAACAAAATCACATGCACATTTGCTGCCTATGCATCTCCCCTGGGACTCCTGGGTTTAATGCAATTTGGTGTATCCCAGCCAGTGGTGCTTGGCTGCTTTTAATTAAAAAAAAATTAAAGGATTTATATTGGGATTAAATGGGATAATTATTGATTGATCTCTGCCTCCTAAATTGAAAAGCATTTGGATTAATCAGCTTTTAAGAAGGAAATCACTTGGGTTTGGACAGGAAGCCAGCCTCAGGCCCTGCACTTTGCCTCTAGCTTGGCTTTATTTTGTTTTCTTCCCCCAGACCCAACAGGAAATATTTTTCTTTATTCTTTTTTTCTTGATTCATACTGACATCTCATAAGAAAATCACTTTCATTGAGACAGACTCTAGGTCACAAGTGTTAAGATCACCCTACTTTTCATGTTATTTTGCACTACCCAGAGAGAACATCTGCCAGCCTTTATAGCATCTGGATGCATCTGGCCAGGAAGTCTGACATCCTCCGAAACCCTTGTGTGGTGAACTGGGCAACACCCCTCCCAGGCAGGTCAAGTCAGCACTGAAATACCCCATGATGCATAGAGCAGGTACCAGCCGTGCTGGTAGAGCTGTCTTGTAGGTCAAGGAAAGCAGACAGCCAAATAGTCAGCTCAACAGTCAAAAGACACTTGTATATGAAATGATGTAAAACTTGTTCTTGCTTTAGTTCTGAGACTCTGTATATCACCCCATCTATGCAAGCAGTTGGAAATGAGGTTAAGCAGGTAAGAAAGGTGGTAGGGCAGCATGAACTAAAAATAATAATGGCATACTCAATAGTACTCTCCATCTCTAGTTGCACAAGTAAGCTGCTGACCTAAGCACTGTGTGTTCAGGTTTCTGCATTTATTCTGGAGCAGAAATAGTGTAGTTGTGTGACCCTTACCTCTATTTGGATTATTCCACCTGCATGAAAAAGAAACTTCCAAAGGAACCTCAAATGGAGAACTTAAAAGAAAATATTTGCTATTTCAGGGTAAATATTATTTTGAAAGCCAGGGAGTTTCAATGAGATTTTTAAGCCTCTGAATAAAATTCCCAGTTCTAATGAGTCGTGTTTCCCGTACTAGAACATAGAAGCAAGTTGTCCACATCAAAACCTTTATCTTCTAGTTTATCTAGTGTTGGGAAATTTTCCTATTCTATTTTAAAAAGTTCCTCTTTTCTTTAGAAAAGAGAATCTCCTTTCAAAATATTTATTTTTAAGATTCCCCATGAGAAGGAGGACAATACTCATCCAGAGAGACTACATATTTCTAGGAAGCATTTCTGCTGAAGTATTCCAACCACTGCAGTGTTGATCATGGAACTCATGAGAGGGACATTAAAGACCACCTAGTTCCAACCCCCCTGCCACGGGTAAGGACAACTTCCACTAGACCAGGTTGCTCAAAGCCCCATCTAACCCTGAGGTACAATAAAATGAATTTGTTAGAGAAGATAACTGAGCATGCTTTTCTGCATTACAAGAATTCATTAAAATATGTAAAGAGCTGGTAATATCAAAGTTTGAAGTTTAAACATGCTACTTTGAATGTAGGCAAGAACGTGTAAAATGGACTCCTTCATTTTCTAAAGTAAAGAAATGGAGTGAGACTAAAGAAGATAATCAGAAGAGTGCAGAACCAATATGACCACTTGATCAAGGGAAATGATGTTTCTCAAGACCTCTTTAGACTACTGCACTCAGACCTGTCAGTCAAAAGATACTGTTCTTAAAGTTTGATAACCACTTGTCTAATGAACTTCTGGCTTGACCAAAGGAATACAGCACATTGAAGCCTGAGTCCCAGATCAGCTCCTGCCCCCTGCTCTTTTAGGGGAGACTAAAGTCACTTGGAACCCCAGTTCTGTTCTCTGTCTTCCAGAGCACAAATGGCAAGGAGAAGCTGAAGTGCTCTTTAAAAATCTTGGTTGGACCTGCCCTGAGGCATAGGAGACTGGAGCTGAATTTTACTTTGTCAGACAAGAAAAGTGTAGCAGAGTACTTTCCTTAACAGTGTATTAAGACATATTTTGTTCTCATCCTCCAGTTAATGTGCTTGCTAGGAGCCTGGTGTTGTCGCTTCAAAAAGGAGTGGCACAATCTTACCAGTCAATCAACGACCATTTGGATTTCCTGCTTTCCAGTCTCAGGAACCAAGCACCATTTAAAAGCCTGGTTTACTGTAACTGTGCCAGATATTACTTTCCCTGGAAACCAAGAGGAGCAGACAACATGCTGGACACCAAGGCTGCCATTCAGACAGAGAAATGGGCAAATGGGAACCTCACAGACTGCAGCAAGAGCAAATGCCCTCACAATTTGCCCAGCAAAAGGAAGTGTCCCAATCCTACACCTGGGACAGAATAACCTCACACAACTGGACCTGCTAGGGACTGATGAGTTGTGGAGAGCTTTGCAGAAAGGGTCCTGCTAGGTAAAAAGTTGAACAAGAGTCTACAAGTACAGTCCCTCACAGCAATAAACGCCTACCACATAGTGGGTTGTCTGAGCACAGCTGCAGCCAGCGTGCACAGGAATGCAGCTTTTTCATTCTCTTGAGCCTCTGAAGGTCACATCTGAATTACTGTGTCCAGTTTCAAGCTTCCCAGTTCAAGAGAGAGATGACAAACTGAAGCTTGCCCAGTGGAGGGCCAACTTGATATTTGCATGCTGGAGGGCATAGTGTGTAAGAAGAAGGGGAGAAAGCATATTTTCATCATCCTGGAAGAAAGAAGACTAAGAGGGGGCCACACTTCTGTTTTCACCTACCTGATGTGAGACCAATAAGAAAATAGAGCCATATTTTCTCTCAAGGATAACGGTAAAACTGTAAGAGGAAATGTCACAAATTGTGGCAAAGGATATTTTAATTAGATAGAAAGGGGGAAAACCCCCAAGAGAGTGATGCAGCCTGGAGCAGGGATCCAAGGAACCTGTGCCATCCCTGTCCTCGCTGATATTCAAACCCTCAGTAAATAGGGCTCTGGATAACCTGATTTAACATCAAATGCTTCAAGCAAAACCTGCTTTGAGGAGGGCATTGGACCTCCAGAGGTCCTTTCCAGCCCAAATTATACTATGATTTTATGGCACATTACTGATTTCCACCATAGAAATCAAAGTTATAAACCATGCAGTTTATTCTGAGAGCTCCAGGCAATCTTTCAGATACCATCAATCCATGCTTTTAAATGTTTGCAAGGTATGGACTACAGGCTGCGAATCTCATCTGATATTCCCTGGGCAACATAGGAAAAAGAGGAGACCTAATGTGTGTGCAGGAGCCGGTATCACCAGGGAGACACAGCACACTGCGGTCTGGGATTTCCCATGCGCTGAAACCTGTGTGCCAGGCATATTGCACTGTGATAGCTGAGAGGTAACAACAAGCATGAGCACACAAGCTGTATCACTGGTCAGTAGAACAGGCTATTTGGGCATGAGAAAACAGAAGGACAGAATTTTTGGGTAATGCTCGTGGTTCATTTAGCTGGAATTGCTAATGCAAGGAGGGCACCTTGCTTCATAAAAGCCTTTAAGGCAGCAACTGAACTGCCCCTGTTAGGGTCTGTAGCATTGATAAACCCTTACTACCTCCTTGCAGGCAGAAACTGGGGCAGGCAGCAGCTACTAACGACTCTCCTGCCCACATCACATTAACCTGCTTAGGCAACTGCCTCTGCATTTAGAGCCAGCCCCAGTACAAGATGACTGTGCAAAGAAGGTAACCTTCACCATCCCCTGGAGCCTCGCAAAGCATTTCTTTCATTTCCTTCCCCATCACTTTTCCATGACCTTAAACTCCCTCTGGAGACTGTCAGAGTTTTGAAGGATTTATCCCAGTAATGGCAAAAACCCTGCAGAGCCCAGCGCCTACTCAGTAACTGCTGGCTGTTTGGGACAGCTCAGGTCACCAGAGGGTGCTGCTGGGGTCCTCCAGGAGCCATCCAGGCATGTTGAAAGCAAAATAAAGGGTTTCTGCCCCTGCTCCTTTTCTGTGCAGTGACCAGTGTGTTTTCAGGCAGGATGGCCTTTTCTCCTGTGCACTCCCCATTCCTGTGAAGGCAGGCTGTGTAAAACCTTTCTTTCAGTAATGCAGCATTCTGGAAAGAGATGGTTTGTGCTCTCCTGAGACTGCTCATGCTCATTCAAAAAGTCATCTGGCAGTCTCTCAGTGCACTAGGAACAGGAGGGTCTGTAAAGCTGAATGGTTGACCATGCTTGCACAGTAAGAAAGTCCTCCACCACCCCAGAGAGGAAAAGTGAAGATGTGTGTGTACATGTGCACGTGTGCGGTGCACAAGCAACACAGAATCACTTAAACCCAGTAAAAGCCAATGCATTAGTTTCTTGGAGTGCCTGGGAAGACTGTCTGGACCTTTTGGCTTTTTGTGCTTAAATCTGCTGTTGCAACAGATTACCCTAGAGTTTCAGAGTCATTCTTGAATGCAGTCTTACATGTTTCTGTACTGTTTGGTGTCAGTCAAGTTAATCCTGGCTGTCAGTTGAGTACAGTTAATGATGTTCTACTCAGAGATTTGCAATTGTGCATAAGGTGGCTAAAGTCCCCCCCCTGCACTCTTCAAGCTGTTTCCAGAGACCTTCTGAAAGCAGTGCAGGAGTCACTGAGCATTTTGCAAAAGAGTGTCTGAAAATGAATTCTGCAGTCCTAAATGAGCTGCTTTATAATCCTTCTATCTGCTCCAGGCTGTCTCAGATTAATACTATTTGCCAGTCATTTTCCCCTCTCCCTAAAAAAAGACACATATTTTCAGCCTCTCAACAAATCTGACACATTGGAGTTTCCCTTACATGTAATCCCACTCTCACCATTTCTAAGTGTTTTTTAAAACCTCCTCAAGTTAACTTGATGTAGTCCAGGACTGGGAATGTAGGATCAGTAGTTCAGGTAACTAGTGTCTATGGTGAGGTGTGCATTTACAACACTAGCAAGAGACACAGTCCCCAGATTGTGCTAGGGGAATAAACTCAACCCAGTGTAGGTTTGTAGAGTCACAGAAAGGCTCTTACTGAAGAGAAGCTCTGTGGTAGAGTTGATGGCTTTCTCCTGCCCTTGGTTTTAATGTGGCCTGCATGGGCCAGTTGTGGTTATATAATACTGGCTCCAGAGCAGATGCTGCCGCATTCGGGCTGGGAGATTATAGCTGGCATGCACGACTAATAGGAGCTTTCTGACATATGCAGCCATCCCTGTCAGGCAGGGGATTGCAGCGAGGCAGCAGCTCTCCAGCTTCTAGCTCAGTGGCTCTTCCACACCATCCCTGCTGGAATGGAGACAGGCACCAGAGTACAGGCTGCATTGGGACCTGGCACTCCTCTGGGAGTGGGCAGCTTTCCAAATGAATAACAAAAAAATCCAATAAATTCAGAAAACACTCTCCTGCTTGACCCGTGGAGGTGTACTACAGGCTGTAACTGATGGACTGTAACAGTTGTAAGTCATGAGTGTCTCATTTGGAGGAAGATGATATACCGAGTCCAGGATTCTTAGTGTGTTCCTGTGGTTAAGTATCTGATTGAATATTTCTTCATGTTCCTTTATGATTCCCCACATGTTTGGTGTATCAAGTGTCTCATTACCTTTTTCAGTTCCGTGACTTGGCATTGTGGCATGTGCTGTGTAATGCCACCACAAAAATGGAACAGGTCCTTATTGTAGTGTGCGGGGTAACAGCTCCAATATAGGCTTTAACACTTAGGTATTGAAAGACTGTTTTAACAATCCCAAATCTGACCTGACTCTGCTTCAGAAAATCTCATGTGCTGTCTTTTAGTGGCATGGGCATTTTCCAGGCAGGTAGGAGACAGGAGGGAAGCAGAAACAAAATCTCCCACTGCTGTCCACAATAGCACTGCTCCTGTCCCCAGCCTTGAGAGACTTTCTGTGTCTGACTGATCAATGCCAATCCCTGCTATCCCCAGGGGCCTGCAAACACAGCCTCCCAAGCATCCTGCAGTTTGACAGACACAGCAGTTGCAGTCTGCTGACTCCCAGCACATCACTCCAAACCTGGGGCTGCTACATCGCGTTAAAGTGATGGATGAGGAAGAGCTGTACCCAGCAGATTCAAACCACTCCTTCTTAGCACTTAAAGGTTGCTTCACATCTGGATCCCATTAAAGAAACCTATCCAGTTTGGTTACCAAATAAAACTCATCCAGGCATAAGAATAAATGTGCAAGCATTTCTAGTAAGACTGGTATTGTCTGGTTTGAGATATGTGCCACCACTGATGCCCTTATGCTAACTCTACAGAAAAAGCTAAGATGTGCAGCGATATAGTCCAACTGTATCCTTTTCCTCATGAAACAAAATAAACAACAGGCCATGTCCTACTTATTCCCATTTGCCCATTTCCAGCTTTACCTCTTCAACTGTTTTCTGATAAAACAAGCCTTTTGCTATTGCCAGCTGCATCTGCGTTAAGCAAGGAGACGAGAAAAGGTGGTACATTCCCATGGCTTACACTGTGGCATATACCATCTCTCCATACAGAGCTGTGGGAGAACTCCCAGCTCACCTCAGAAATTTCTTAAATCTCCAATGGGAAGGGGTAATTCTGAGTAGAAAAGCAAAAGGAGAGCTGAAAGGTATGCAAGTGCCTTTATTTTGCCTAATAATGTCCCTTAGGATGGTCTACCTAGGGGATTCTTCTTACCTTCCAGTCTCCACTGAGTAGCCAATTCTCCATTTATGGTCCTGAAAAACTCAAATGTGTTGGAGCCTCAGTCAAGGGAGGATTGAACCTTGCTTTGCTGCAGACACATGTATGAACTTCTAATTAATGCTTTTGTTATTCCTTCCTTTTGCCCTTCCACCACCTTTGTGCACAAGCAATCCATCAATTCATTTCACAGAGGGTAGAGAAAGCAGCCAGATTCCTCCTCTAGGACTGGATGTCAGCAGTACCTGAACTCGTTTTAAGCCTGCTGGCTTGCACTGATTTAGTTAAAACAGCAAAGAAATCAGAAGGGGCTGGATAATATAACCAAGACAGCAGATGAATCAGCTCATAGAGGGCTTTGTGCTCATGTCTGTGCTTACATATCCCCCAGCACCTGAGCTATGTAATGCCCATCTTGCAAAGGCATGTCTACCTGATGCTGGAGCTCCCAACAGTGGTGTTACCACAATAAAATCTTGGGATCCAGCCACTGCCCAAACCACAAAGCCCCCCTTCACTCAGTAAACAGCAGCTGCTTCTCTTCCCAGAAGTGACCACATTTCAGCAATGGCTGTCACAATGTAAATATTTTCTAACCCACCAGAAACATGTAAGCAGGCTGTACTTAAGGGTTTGCATTCTTCAAGTGAGAGGTGCAAGTGTGGAGCTGGGTAGTCTTACTGGGTTTATGCATTCATAGAGAGTGCAAGAGCAAATGATCACTTATTTGCTGTTTAAGAGCAGTGCTGTCAGCTGAATCCAGCTATAAATGGTTCAGTCAGTTACTTATGCAAGAATGAGAATACTTACTGGAAGAATTGAACCACAGGATGAGGAGCAGTGATCCTTTAATGAACCTAGCTGTAGAAGAGCGGCAGCTTCATGGTGCCACATAGGCATAGCAATGCCGGCACGGGGGAGTCTATGCCATGTGCGTGCACCCCAGCTTCTGTGCTTCGTTTGGAAAGCAACAGCAGATGGGATTGCAAATCATTGTCACTGACAGTCCCACAGACCCAGCAATACCCAAAAAGGCAGTATTTCACTGTGTAGCTAGAAGGAGGTTATGGAAGAGATTATTAGCATGACCACTACCACCTCTGTGACCGGTCATTTTCTTAGGCTCTTCTGGGGAAAGCAAACATGACAGAGGAGCCAAAAAATGTTACGGTAGATCAAGCAGGCTTCAGGTAGCAGCTTTCAGTTGCTGCTTCACAGCAGGGCTCTTCTTAACCCCCGTTTTTAAATTTGTAGGAAGGTGAACATAATTCATATGTTAATAGCATATGAAGACTATAAACCGGCATTTGAGGAGATATCAGATGACCTTGGTTGTTTACAGCATCAGCCACTGAGGGCAAAGTCTGTCTTTCTTCATGGTCATGACTGGGCTTCACGTACAGACTTCAGCAACATATTTGCAGAGGAGCAGGTTGGATCTGGGCAGAGCTGGGGCAGCTTGCCTGTCTCTGCAGTGAAGTCTGCACAGTGCTGTGCTGCAGCAGCTCTCAGCTCTCTGCTTAAAGCTGCATGAACAATGTAAGGATGTTCTCAGGTGCTAAAAAGCCCTGAATGAACAATGGAAACTTTCACCTCCAGGACATGGTACAGCTTCAGACTGGAGTGCTGCTAGAGAGGAATTACATTTTTGGCCTGTAGCACTGGCAGTAGAGCCAGGGACAGCTGATGTCCGGATACCTAAGCTTGACCAAGGCCTCTTTTAGCCTGAATCTTAATGAAGCAAAGGGCAGATAAGAAAACTGTATTCAGAGAGAAAAAATGTGGAGTCCTAATATTTGAACATAATATTTCAATATGATATATTCAGTCAAAGATGCCCTTAATAAACATATATGTCATTTTGGTTCATTCAAAATGTTTAATAAAAAGTTGAATAAAAGATCTGATTTTGGGACTTGAAAGGAAGACATCTGCTGGCTGCACTTCTTTTACTGAAAGTCAGGGAAAGTCCTGGCAGAATATCATTATTAACCAGTGTTGAACTGGAGACCTCCATGCTGAGAGCCTGGGAGAAGGAAAGGGAAGAGGAGCTATGGTGTTTCTGGAGAGCACATCAGCATAGCTGATACCCCTGGATGGCCACGTGGTCTCCCATGAAGCATCCCATGGTCTGCTGAGCCTCAGACCCTATGAGCTATCAGTAAGGCAGGACAGACAGCATCTGCTCTGTGACTAGAGGACATCAGTTGTCAGTACTAGCTGGAAAGCATCTTGCAAAGAAAATGGGAATCCTTAACTTGTTTCCCCCCACAAAGATCTGGGTCTTGCCAAGCATGCAATCTTTATAGAGACTCCAAGCATCAGCAGAAAGCTAACTCCTGGAGCTTACCCACTGCTTCTCATGCTGATTTATGGCAGAAGATTACATTTGCTTTACATAAAAGCCTTTGCTTGTGCACAGCTGAATGATTACCCATTTTTAATGTGCTATGACAAGGACGACTGGGTCTTGAACCTTTTGGCCCTGCTGCATGATCACTTTTAGCCTGCAGTGTAGTTTGAGTATTCCTGCTGAGTATGGCAGGAGATGTACCAAGATTTCTTAGATGCCTCTTTGCTCTGAACAGAGGGACAGCTGCTGTTACTAGAGATGCCCAGAGCACTCTTTACGGATCAGCAATAGTCATGCTGCACACAGGGAGAGGAGGAAAGCTGTTTTACTGCTGAGTCAGATGCATTTGTCTCACTCTGGCCTTGCATCCTGTGATGATGTTGCTGTCACTAGCAAGATGAGCTGTCTCTAGTGAGAGCAGCCTACTGCCTCACTCCACAATCCCCTATAAATTAAAGAGATTTAGCAAGCAGAAAGCAGTAATAACAGCAAATTGCACTTACATCTTGGGTCACCAGCTGCTTGGGGCAGGTTTCTAGCCCAGCAGGTTTCCTCCCCAGGAGTGGTGACAGCAGCAGCCAGATCATGCTTTGCATTTCTTGTGGTCATCTTCTTGCAAGCCAGCAGACATTTGAACTCCACCAATGTATGATTTTGTGGTCACTTTGTAATGCAAGTGTAATCGAGCCCTCTTGTGGTTTTGGCTTCATTACCACTGCACTCGTTTTCAGAGTATAAAATAACTTCTCCATCCTCTAAAAATGAAGAGCATGTTTTGGCTCAGACAAATATCCTCAGAAGCCTAGGATGGAGATAGGGAGTATTCTCCAGGTAAACCGTTCTCAGAAATTCCTCCTGCAGCCATGCATATCGATGCATACACTCACATGCATGCAGAGCTTTGCTTTTCTGGGTTTTTGGTTTTTTTTGGGGGGTTTTTTTTTTGGGTTTTTGTTTTTTTTTTTTTTGGCAATCTAATGAGATTTGTTAGACTTGTGGGGAGAAAGAAAATACAAATCATCAGACATCCATTCCCCAAAGTCCTCAATTCCTAGGAGCCTACCAAGGAGAACTCTCAAAGCAGAACATACCACACTTTTTGGTGATTTGACAAAGCAATCATGTTTTTCGTTGGGACTGAACAGATGAAGAAGCAGCTCATCTGGGGAACTTCCCAGGTTGCTCCCCAGGTGTGTGAGCCCTTTCTCAGAATGATTATTCCTACAGCAGTAAGTAAAACATGGTGAGCTACAGACCTCAGTGTTGGACACTATAATCTGAACTACCTGATTGCTATGAACACTGTACCACTTGCTCCCTGTGTGCTTTCTGGTATTGGTAGCAGCTTAGTTGTGTCCTCAGGTCATTCCATGCCACCCATATTTAATTCCCCAGTATTCTCACACTCCTTTCCATTTCTTATTGATTATCTCCTACCATCAACTGCCTGATCAGCCTACATTTCTTTTTCCAGCAATTGTTTTCCCTTTCAGAATGCCTTGAAGCTTTAGTGGAAGCTGGTCTAGCAGCAAACCCTGGTAGTGAAATGCACAGTGAAAGATCCCCAGGACTATTTTGATGTAGGTCAGTCTGCATCTCCCAGACATATTTCTCAGGGTTTGGACTGGCTAAGGATGCTCCAGTTAGGCAGGGTGGAAAGACAGCCTGCTTAGGGAGATCAGATTTTAGTCCTGCCATCCTATGTACCCTCTGGGCAAGAAGAACAACCTGTGACTCATTCTGATTACCAGCATGAGTGTAACATCTATGAGTTGGAAACACAGCCCAGGGCATGGTCCATGGAGGTACACAGACCTGTGTGTCTCACTGCTCCAAAACTAGTCCAGAACTGACCCAATGAATAGTCAGAAGTTGATGTATACTTGTCCAAACCGGGAAATCGGCAGAAAACTAGAGCTTGAAACTAGTGTAGGGAATCTCAACCATTTTGGAGGGTGGAGGAATGAAGCATGTCTTATACTGGATGTGAGACACTGTCTTGTGCACAGTTTTATAGCAAGTACTGTAAGCCAGGGAACATTTGATTCATATTGAAGGGACTACCTTCTCATAGCTTTTGTAGGTGACATGACACCCTTAAGAAAATCTGCGTCTTGCAAACAGACTTGTCTGACCCCATTAGGTTGGGAGGAAGATGAGTGTTTGGAATGGAAACTCTCATCCTGACTCTTTCGTAGACCAATAAGACAGAGCACCCAGATGCAAACATCAGAGTGACTCATAGCAAGCTGAGCCGAAGTAGAGATGATATTGAAGCCTTAATAACAGCATCTTTACACTGTGGCATTTAGAAAACCAGCTTTAGGGATGTCAAATCAGAGTAGAAAGAAGACTTAGAGGGTAAAAAGCTGTTTGTGGACCTTACTGGAGAGCATGAAGTCTTTGTCCTTCAATAAAGGGATGTATTTGCTGAGTAGGTGATAAAATCAAACTGGCACCCCTGGAGAGAGAGCATCCCAATTTAGGATAGCATCACAAGTATGTTTTGCCAGTCACTATGAAGGTATTTACATGCATTTAATCCATGCAGTCAGCTGGTGCGAGAGTCAAAGCTCTCAAATTAGAGCTGGGTAAATAACTTAAGCTTCAGGCTTCAGGCATATGGACACAGTTCTGAGACCAGAACTGTGATACTTGTAACCATTAACTAGCTATACCAAGAAACGAGAGGATTACAAAAGCTCAGATTGCTAATTGCAAAAATCATCAGATAAAAAGTTTCCTACAGGATCATGTTTTATCTCACCCTTTACACTGGGAAGCTGCTTTTATTTGGAGTTTGCTTCAGGACAGATCACTAAGGAAAGTATCTTCCTAGGTGCCTGCATGGAGATGATAATATGATTTTACTGAAAATCCCCCACACCAGTTCTGAACACATGAATTAAATTCCTTTCAGAGGAGACAAAGGAGGATGGCCCACTTCATGCATGAAGGGGTGTACATTGTCCACTCTTCCCAATACACATTACGACACTGAACTGAGTTAAGAAATTTAAGCCGGCAAGCCGCTGCCCACTCCCCAGTGTACAGGTCATGCACAACCATATAAAGCAACAGCCCTACTACCCCTGTTAGATTTGGAGAGGGGCCACATTTACCACCTTCTGGAGCCTGGGTAGCTCTTCACCTTCCCCTTGTCAGTGTCCAGGAGTGTTTCTATGCCAAACACTCCAAGAATGTGAAGGCTGACTAATCTTCAGGCTGATCTTCCCACCCTTCCCATGGGGACTGAGGTGTGAGGAGATTGCAGCTGCCGGGTAGCAGGTTCATGCTCTGGCCCCTGAAGCTGTTAAGTCCTTGGGACCCTACCCAAAAATAAGCTCTGTAGCCTTTGTGGATTATGGTTCCAAGTATATGCATACCATGTGTGAAATGCAAACCTTCTCATGGTGCAAGAGCATGGGTCAACATGGGTCAACAGAGGGGCTTTATCTTTGTTGGTCAAACTTGACCAGCTTCCCCTTACACCATGCACTCTTATTTTCACCAGGGACAACCTACCTTTGGCTGCATTAAGGGAGCACAACGTCAGGCTCAGAACAGGATCAGAAACCTGACTTCACCCAGCTGAGCATTTCCCTTTCTGGTTAACCACTAAAAGCTTGCAGGAAAATGAAGACAACCACCCTGGAACATAACAAACCTCCATCTGTGAGAAGTTAGGTATTTTTTCTGCAGTCCTTAGTTGTCCTCTCAGCAGATAAAGTCAGATCACTTATTTAGTCTGGCTTTATTGCTGATGTGATTGCAAAGAGCTGGGTTTTTTGCCTGATGTGAACTGCTTGCAAAGGAAATTTCACCATGGTTTGAATGGCAAAAAAATTAGGCCTTGGAATGCATTTTTTTCTTTCTTATCCTGTACCAGCATCTAGCTGTGCAGTGTGCCCTGTTACATGGAAAGAAGAGAAACAGCTTCGCTTATAACTGCCATTATGGTTATAACCCCAGTAGCAGCACTGGGGTTGAATGCTACAGGATTTCAGAGGGACTTTCCTCTGACAATAGAAAGAGGATTTGAATCCAAGTTCTCCAGCACAGCCTTTAGGTTTAAAAGCAAAATAAAGAGGATCTTATATCCAATGAACATGTTTTCTAGCCCACAGCGTCTTCTTTTGACTTTCTGTATCACAGTGCTTTGTGATACACTTTCTGGGAGGTGAATCAACATTTAGAGCCCAACATACAGCAGCACGTTCAGATTTCTGCCCTCTGTATCTCCTCGCTGCCTGGAGAGGACAGTCAGGGCAGCCCTATGTGCAGTGGAGCCCTAAGGCTGGAAAGCCTGCCCAGCTAAACCCTGCAACTTTTCTATTGGGATAATTGAATACTAGAGCACCAGCCATGCAGATAAGCAGTTACCTGTCCTGCACACACATGCGGGCATCCATCATGACCCTATATGCAACCCTGAACTGCTTACAAGTCTGCATCACTGCTGATGGTATTGAGATGAGTGTCACCTATTGCAAGCAAATTATGCCAATGCCATCTCTACTGAGCTCACTTCCTCACCTGCCTATTCAATAACTGCTTGTACCAAAGCAAATCAAAGTACTTGCATAGTCTTACCCCTCACCTTCCTTCTCCCTAAGTATTTTCTCAACTTCTTAAACTTTTGATGAGAAGCACTTCACAGAAGTGCAGCAAAGGAGAGAGATACAGGGGTCTTACTTCTAGGGTACATAGCCCTCCTCCCAGCTTCTCATCAAAACCAAAAAATAGATAGTTTCTGTCTTGAGCATCTTCCTGCTCAATAGTTGAGGCAATTCAAACAAATTTCAAGGCACCAGAACTAAACCCATCTGATTTCCTGTGTTTTATGCAATAGAATTGATGGTTCCTGGTGGTTAAGCAAGTACAAATTCATTGTTCCACCTACAAATTGTGGCACCTGTAAGATGTACCTTCTCTACGATTTTATTTTTCCTTAAGACCTGAACTCTTTTTACAACCTTTGCTGCTTGCTGAAACATCACAGTGGATATCTCCCAGGCTTCTTATTTTCACAAAACTTGGAATTCACTCATCTTTGAGAGCCCCAGCCCTCCATCAAACCAGACTGAAACAGGACACAGGCAGATGCACACAGACCATGAGAGCATGTAGCTTGTCTCCATGGAAAGACAGACAGGTCCTCAGAGGCACTTGCTATCCTCTGAGGGCTGATATCTTCCCTTTCTGGTTATGTGGCTCCCTTTTCCTACACACAAGTGAAATAGTGCCTTTGGCTTTAGGGAAGACCCTGCACATGTGCAGCACCTCAGCACAGCTACAAACCTCCTCCAGCAACATCCAGAGCAGCTCACCTTCAAATCACAATCCCCCACTTTGTCTCAGGCTCAGGACAACTTTCTTCTCTTCTGCTTTGCTCAAAGTCTTCCCAGGAAAGCTCTCACCAACTCCAGACCCCACAACAAACCCAGTTAAGGCCAGAGAATCCCTTCAGTCCCCACTCCTGTAATGAGAGAAAGGAGCTTGCTTAAAGCTGCCAGGCTCTTTGCTTGGCTTGTAGGGTAAGGCAAGCACAGGTGGAAGTGGTGTCCATTCCTCTTTAAGGTTTAACATGGCTGTGACTGCAAGCTGTGGACTGCAGTCTTCAACTCAGTTAAAAAAGAATATTAAATTCCTTCAAGATCAGCAAAACACGTTTCGGTAACAGTAGTTGTGCTTTCCAAGCATTGCTGTGCTCTCTTTGAGCAGGAGTTAACAGGAGTCATAGAAAGAGCTTTAAACTAAATTTGAAAGAGGAAAGTGGTAAAGCCAAGCTCACTAGAGATAATCCCGGGGGCGGCACACCAGTGTTTCAGGGAGAGTGTGCTAGTGAGATCCTTCAGCCTGTTCCATGATATGCTGAGTATATTGGAGCACAATGGACATATCTTCATAGTAACGTGTGCAGCATGGTGAAGTAGAACCTGTGACTTTAGATGATGCAGTTAGCTTCCCTCCCTCCCAAGACATCACCAAGACAAACCATGCTCCTGGTTTCTTTCCAGCAGGACTTAGCTGGTCCTCAAAATGCCAAGAATTCCTTTGCACTTCAAGATGTCCCAAGGCCACCAAAGGCTCAACTGTCCTACGTTGCATTGGGCCCCACGACTCCAGGTTTGTGCCCCCTGTAAAAATCCTTACCACTTGCACAGCTTGTCCCTGAAAATGAAAATTATTTTGTTTTAGATTGGTCTACAGGTTTGGGAAGATTAAAAATTAAGGCAAATGTGAGCAACTGGGACAGACTACATGAAAACAAGGGCTGGAAAGCTGGCTCCCCTGAAGGCAATTGCTGTATTTCGTTTGACTTTAGAGTAACTGTGATTTCACAGAAAACACAGATGTTATAAAGTACAGGTACATCATTCAAGTCACCTTTTAGCAAAGAAAAACATTTTAACTTCTTACAGGACCATTGTGCGTGGTTCTATTGTAACAGTCTTAGTCTTTGGCATTTTTTTCTTAAACCCCAGCTTTTTTCCCTAACACAGATGTTAGAAAACCAGAAAGCTTGACAATACGACCAGGACACATCTTTTAAGTTTTTGGGAAATTAAAATAAAATAACAACAACAATCATCATGATAGGGCAGTCCTTTTGAATTAAAATCTCACTTTTTTAAGCCACTCTGGTGATATTCAAGCACTAGATTGTGGTTTCTGAAGTATTAAATATAGTTATTTTCTAGGGGAAAAATATTCTCTGGTGCCCTGGCCTGGCCAGGGCTCACTGCACAATGTAAAGCAATGAGACTCCAGGGACAACAACTGCAGCAGCAGTCTCAGAAACTTTTCTGTGGCAAAAGCACAAAAGCTACTCAAAGTCCTGTTTGTCAGCTGGCTAAAATAGCTTGGGCAGAAGTGCTGACAAACTCATGCCCACACTGCAGCCCAACACCTCCAGCCCTCGGGGGTTATCGGTGACGTTTAACTCCAAAGCATTTTTTTGCTCGCTGCCAATAGCTATTCCCCTTAGACTATTTGCTTTCACATGCTTTCCCTTTGACACGGCTGCTATTTCTTTGCAATATGTAAACACTCAGAAGGATTTCCATGTTTGTTCTTCACTCGCATGGCCAGTCTTTCACAGCTCATTGGGAGAATTGACATGAAGAAGCAGCCGTTTCGCAGGGATTTGGTGGGGTTGGGATTTTTTTGATGCTGTGCTTCTGTTTCCTCTTGGTTTAAATCCAGTTCTGCTCTTGTCTCAGCACTCTGGCACATGGCAGAAAAATGCATTGCTGTTGTCAGAAACACGACACTTACTGTCATCCTACATGGGCGTCCTTTAATACTAGAGCCCAGTGGAGGCTTCGTGCTGCAAAGCATTTACCTTTCACTTCTCTTCCCACAGCAACTTTTGATGATTATAAAATTTCTCTTTAAATCTAAGCTGCTAGTGTGTTCTATGAAAACTGCCTGGGTTTGCCTGTGTTGCTATAACTGTCTATCTTAACACAAACTTGCTTCCAAATTGCTCCTGGCAGCAATTTGCATTAAAGTAAGAAGGAACTGAAAAATCTCAAGATAAATCTGGAAATTACAGGCCCTGACTCCACAGCTTTCACACAGGCTTGATTTAATAGATCTGCATATTTGTAAAATCAATGTAGTTTGACTGAGTTTAAAAAATAAAACTATAAAAATTCTCCTTTAATGAGGAGCCAAATCTTCCAAGTCCCTTGCTAGGGCTGGAAAACAAACAAAAAATTCCTTGGGCAAACTTTTTTTTTAGAATTTCATCCCAAAAGAAGGAAAATCTGGAAGCCTTTAGAAACTTCCCTGAGTTCTACATGAAAATAAGGGAGCTCTGTAATCTAAAGCAGAACAGTGATGGAAACACATGTATTAAGAAAAATTCTGGTAAATCAATTATGGTAAAAATCTAGGCATGGAAATTTTAATAATATAGGGATTATGGTCCTGAATTTCATTCCCAAGAGAATTCTGGCCACAAATTCTAACCAGTAATTACCTTAAATAGGAAAATGTAAATATCTTGATAAAAACTTTTCAGACAGATTTATTCCATGTACACAATTACTCAGAAGTCATATTATTATATGACGCACTTTAGCAAATGCTGATTTAAAAATAAAGTCTTTTCCACAAGTCAGACTGACCCAGGTTAATGTAAAACAGGATTATAAACTGATTTTGTTAAACTAATTTGAAGGACTGAATTGAAGTTTTCACTGCAGTTTAAACCAGTGCAATTTTGTTCTGGTTTAATATGATTAGAAACTTGCCACACTGAAATAGAAATCAGAGCACAGAAACAGGAAAACCAAATTTGTGCTAGCCTAGGTGAAGATAAGGCTGATTCAATCAATGCTGATAACAGCTAAGGGTTCTCTGTGTTCCTTCTGTATCTCCTTCCAGGATTAAGGCATGCATGTATATGGAAGGGTGTTACCTTCTGTTTAGTATAAATTTTGACATATAACTAGTATAATAGTAACCAAAATGCAAATTGATATAATTAAACCAGGAAGACATCCACATTACCATTAAGAAAAAATTCATTTAAATATATATACACACATCTATCTATCTATATATATGTATACATATACAACAATATATATCTCTTTTTAACTGGTTTAGTGTGAGGTGTCCCTGCCCATGGCAGGGGGGTTGGAACTAGATGATCTTCAGGTCCTTTCCAATCCTAACTATTCTATAATTCTATGATTCTTAATCTCTAGGAGGGATCCTGTATTTCCTGTAAAATCTTTCCTCCTCCAGCCAATTCTACTGGGCAAGATGGGTTGAAATATCAATGTTGGGCTAATGCCATACATTACTGTCTTTGGAGAGAGGGTTTTGGGCCTGCTTTAAATCCATCTGAAGAAACTCTCCATTGATTTCAATAGATTTAGATGAAGACTTTAATGTCTTGTAGTTGGCTTTACAATGCAAGAACTATAGGGGTTTTCACTGACTAGCCTTCTAACAGAAGTCACCATGCATTTCACAAAAAAATGTGCTGAAAAAGTCAGGGAAATAAGAACTCAAATGTTGGCAAAGTAACAAAAAAAAAGGCACAGAAAATATTTGTTATCCTTATTTATTTAACAAAGAAACATAATAAACTTGAATTTTTCCAGGTACAAACAGATTAATATGTCCTATGATATTGGCTGATATTTTCCTTGCTCTTTTTGTAGCTCGAGAGATTCATGGGGTAGCCTTTATTGAAGAAATCACCAGAATTAATGGTGACACCATGCTTATAGACAGTGTGGGCCAACTATTGAGTTGGTGTCTTTAAATCATTGCACTAGGAGGTTGTATCATTGCTAGATTTGGATCAGCATCTCCTTGATAAAGATCTGCAAGTGAGGTTATTTGAAGTTTTTAAGGAGTGTTCTTCAAACCATACAAGGATACCATTCCCTCTTCAGTTCTAAAGAAATATACCACAAAACAATACAAAACCCAATAGAAAACCATCCTTTCAGTTACAAATGTTTTGAAAGTAATTTACAATTCAGCTTTAGAAAGTTGCACTGTAAACATCTACGGTTAAGACCCTCTTCCAGATTTTTTTGCGTGATGATTTTGTTTTTTTTCACAGGTTTCGGGTAGAAGACAGAACCATTTGTAACTGCATCAGTACTATAGGGTCTCACAGCAATGGCAATAAAAAGTTCAAAGCAAGGGTGAAATGACCAGAGGAAGAGCTCTTTAATATTATCAGTGAGTGCAGGCTGACTGTTTCCTTGGGTTTTGAACAGTTTATATTGTTGTGAAAAAAAATCACATAAGAAATGCTCCTTTTTCTTAGTATTTTTCCCTTTTTTTTTATTCTAAAGCTTTGAAAGGAAAATAATTTTACCAGTTGTCAGCCAATAAATGCTTGTTCAGCAAGTAATGAATGCACTATTTTCTAATTAAACAGTTTCATTATAGGCAGCAGCTCATTGCTAATGATCAATAAATCCCATTGAGAAGAAAATATTTTAATCAGGAAGTTGTGTCCTCTGTGAGTGTCAGCCACTCTATAATCTTACAAGATACATATATATGTATAGATATACGTATGTGTGTGTGTATATATATATGCATATAAATATAAAAATCACATACTCTTTCTGGGTGATATGTACAATCAGAATAACATTACAGCATAAATACACAGGAAATCTGTATAAAGTTTCTCTAATTTGAGAATCCTTGAGCAAGTTTGATTTGGGAGGGGGTTAGGGATGGGAAGGGAGGAAAGAATAAATTGTGTTTTCACTTTAAGGAACAAAGAGTAGTTCCCTTAAGTTATAATCTAGTTACATACAAGATTTAAAGGCAACAAAATGAACAGAGGAACAGCCCTATATTATACACCATAGACATGGGGTTAGAAGGGCAAGAGATCATGATTATAATAATACTTATAGAGTACGTTTCATTCCCTTGTAGCACTTTGCAACCAAAAGTCTTACAACACACCTGTGAGGTAGGTATTATTATCCCCATTTTACAGATGGGTAAACTGAGGCACAGATAGGTTAAATTATTTGCCTAAAAATCATGTAGTAAGAACCAGGAATAAATCCCAGGAATCCTGATGGCAAATCCACTGATTTAATCAACAGACCACTCTCAAGTGAATACCTGAGACACCTCTCAATGAATGGAGAGAATATATTAGCCCATATTTACACAGACATATCATCATCCTTTTGACATGTTGTCTTTACATAGTCTGACTTGTTTAGAGGACAGATAACAATGGCCATAGATAAACTCGACTGTAATATGTTGTTTTGATTCTTGTTGCCAACCCCATGTGGATTTTGACTCCTTTACAACCTGGGATGTAACTAAATGTCAGTGATAATACACCTTATATACATTCTTCATATCTTTGCTTCTCCAAGGCGAAAAGCACAATTACTCTTCCTTAAAGTGCAATGGCTCATTACGTAAATCTCAAGATTTTCTGTGAAGTCCAACCAAACCCAAGTACAATCAGTGTGAAGGTGAAAAGAAAGAACTTGTCTGTAATGATGGATTTATCTCTATATTCCTCAAACACTTTCTCGCATTCTATTGATGCTGAAAATTTAATAATAAACAATAATCTATTTTAGCATGTAAAACCTCTAATACTTATCTGCAGCCACATATTCCACCTTCCATCCCACTGTCATTTCTTTGGCCTGGAGCTGATGGACACATCAACTGTAAATATTACCTTGCCTACAGGAATGAGGATATATCTATTTTCTAGTAGATTCTTTTCATTGGTTCCTCTATTTCTTGTCCCAGTAACCTAACTGTATCATCTGAGAAAATGAAAGATGGACACTGAGTAGAAAGGATTCAAAACCTCAAAATTTACGTGCAGATCCAGAGGCAATTCCCCTCCCACCTTCTCCATCACACTGTCTCAGCTGTTCTGCACAGTACAATTGTAATTTTTATTATAAGTATCATTAGTAGCAGTACTTTTTGAGTAATATTGATGCATAGAGTTTCCAATAAGGCTGCTTAGCTCAGTGTTCCTGGGGAAAAGGTAACCTATCCCACTACCTTAACAGAAACTTTGCCAGCATAGATGGTGCTTTGACTACACACAAACGTGATGCACTACTTCTATGGTGAGTTTGACTGCGGTATTCAAAGCAGATTCTTGAAACATACTAAAAAATTAGTGCTTTTATTATTAACAGTTTTACAAACAGAATCCATTACTGTCTAATTTCCTGTAGGATAGAGCAAGCCATTTCTTTAATTATTTTGACATCATTTCCTTCTCCGTTTTTGTGTTTCTGCTGAGGAGCAGTTGCAAGTCCCAAGAGGGAGGGCTTAGTGTAATAAGCAGTTAAAATGTTGCTAATTTGATAGTTTTACTTTGCAACAACTTTCCTCTTCAAGTGATGGGGATCACACAAATTCCTATTACCTTGACTCAGAGTTCATCTTGAAGAGTATAAGGATCATTAATCTCCATGGAAAAAGAGACTTTAGTTTTTTAAGTAAAAAAATATCAAATATAATAAATTTATGAAAGACCATTCACAACATATACATTAAGTGTTACATTTTGCTACAGCAGCTGTGATATTTTTTTTTTCTTTTTAGAATGCAAGGTCATACATCGCCATAAGTAAACACACTAATATGAGTAAGACCTTAAATGAATGTATACAGCCAGGCTTTATCTGTGGATATACACTGTGTTTACTGTTTTACAGTCTAGCATATTCTTATTCACACCATTGATATAACAGCTATGACCCTGCAAATATTCTTCCTGTGCATATATAAATATAAATATTGAGCCAACTCAAAAAGAGCAGGGTCAAAGGTTATATGACTTATTAGATTCCTGTAGTTAAGGGTAAAAACTCCATTGTTTCTTTTGCAACTAATTTTTAATAAGAAGGCTGCTTCAATCATTGTGTAGTTACAGCATTACATTCTGTAAACAATATTTTAAAGCATTCTAAACAAACATTTAAACAATTGATTCTTTATCCTTGTCTGGCGAGAAAAGACAATCTATAGCCTCATCGCTTTTGCTGGAGTCTGACATCTTTAGCTGGAGATTATCACTCGTACCTCTGGTGACACTGTCATAGGACGGAGGGAAAGATGTGGAGGACAGAGTTTCTGATTTGTCTATTGGCCTGCCGTAGTTTTCATTCATCATGTATGCAATTAGACCCTCCTTCTCAGGTGCATCGTCCTCGAGGATGCTGCCGTCAAAAGTTCTGTGCCGGTACAAGTAAGATGCCTGCTTCATGGAACGCCGAAACAAATGTTTCCTGTAGGCCCGCTGGATGACAATAGCGGAGACCTCTTCTTGTTTCCGTCTGAGAGTTGTTGTAATGGGTTCATAAGAGATCTTAGATGGATTTGCTGCCATGAACTTTTCTTCCATCTGTATTTTAAGAGCATCCATCTCTCCAGATTCTCCTAGCACCCTTTTTGTAAAAGCAAACAAAATATCCAAGCAATGGATCCTATCTCCACTGACCATGGGCAGGTCCATTGCTATGAGTTTGATTTTGTTTGGTTTCGCTATGCGCAAAGGTTCTGACAGTGCATCTGCAAAGTCTGAAAGTGCAGAATACTCAATAAACTGAGTGGCTTCAGGGTCAAACTTCTCCCAGATTTCATAGAACATATCAAAATCATCCTCGCTTAGAGGCTCTGTACTTTCCTCAGTGGCTACACTGAAGTTCTCTAAAATAATGGCTATATACATGTTTACAACAATGAGAAATGATATAATGATATAAGTAACAAAGAATAAAATCCCTACGGCAGGGCTTCCACAGTCTCCCTTTGAACCATTTGCATTTGGAAGGTTTGGGTCGCAATGCGGTGGTCCAGTGTTTAAAATAGGGTTAAGAAGACCATCCCAGCCAGCTGATGTTGTAATTTGGAAGAGACAGAGCATGCTGTTAGCAAAGGTTTGAAAGTTGAACATGTCATCAATCCCATGCTCCTTCTTAACATAGGCAAAGTTAGCCATGCCAAAAATGGCATAAATGAACATGACCAGAAAAAGCAAGAGGCCAATGTTGAATAGAGCAGGTAGGGACATCATTAAGGCAAACAGGAGAGTTCTAATTCCTTTGGCTCCCCGGATGAGTCTTAGGATCCGTCCAATCCGAGCCAAGCGAATGACTCTGAAGAGTGTGGGAGAGAAGAAATATTTCTGGATGATATCAGAAAGTACGGTGCCTTGAAAAGAAAAGAGATGAAGAGAGAGTTAACACAGGCTTCCCTTTAAAACAATGAGTCAGAATTATGGTCAAAATCAATGAAAAGTTCTCCAGATGGGAAGACCCATGATAATGGGAACGGCATTGTCGTTAATGTTTTCATGCTCATTTAACCCATGAGACTATGAGCAAAGGTGTCAATGATTGGAGCTGTATTATTAAGGGAAAGCTTGTCTATTGGGAATGAGAAACCAGAAGCAATTCAGACAGAAAACAGGTATCTGCAGCTTTTGGCCATGCCCCACCTGAGAAATTCAACCTGCAACTGGTTAGAATTTTTCTGATATGATAGCATTTTTGGCTGTAAAATGTTAGCAAGTGAGATGGTGTGCTGGGCCTGTTTTTCTGAGCCACCACCAGTACAGTGCAAGTTTCTACTGGAAATCTGTTTGGTTGGTTGTTTGCTTATTAATTTTTCTGGTTTCCATAATGGGCTGCAGGGGAACTAAGAGCTAAGATTGTACTAGCAAGAAATGAGCTTGCATCCTTGTAGCCAAGCTCTTCCTGCAGAAACAGAGCATCTTGGTCCAGATTGTCTTATGCCAACAGTCCCTGGATGCACTGAGCCTTGATGACCTCTTGTCTCCAAGACCAGCCTGGGAAAGGGCTCACTGGCATGGCCTGAGACCTCTGATGCTGGAACAGCCTGGTTGATCACTGGGCAGCACTATGACCAATGTGACAGCTCTGGTTAACTGGCTGCTGTGAAACTATTCAGAGCATCCATCATCAAGGCTCTGATGACAGCTGCATTATATTGATGTTCCCTGGGTAACCCAAATCTGTGAAATCCAGGTGGCCCAAGGCCCCCAAATTACAGGCTGCTCTATGCATTGGGGTCTTGCAGGTTCCCAGTCCACCAGCGAGAATTTACAGCAGCAGGAGCATCTAGTGAGAAGATGACTCTGTTTTCCTAAAATGACACTTTTTCATTCACTTATTCCCTTCTCCAAAACAGAAATGTTTTTGGAAGTGATGAATTTCTGAGTTCCTTCTGCTCACTAGAGCAGCCAGCCATCCTCCAGTTGCTACTCCAGCTTCAATGGAAACTATTTGGCAGGACTTCAGATTCATGTTTGACCTGCACTTCTTGTAGCTCCTAACATACGATATCTGGTTGGGGCTGCAGAACAGCAAAAGGCACAAATTAACAATCAAACTGTGTCTTTCTGTTTCTTCTTTCCTATATACGGGGGTTGTGGTCCTCCAACGACAACAGGGCTGAGAACAGCCAGACTCATTGCACATGCCCAAGCCTTCCCTAAAGGACTGTTTCATACTGTTGCAATAAAAAGTAAATAGCAAAACAATAACAATCCACATGTGTTCTTTTCATGTGGCGTTTTTACTTCTCTGGCTATTATACAAAACTGAGGTTAAGTGTATGGTGCCAGTTCTGGAACGTGTTTTGTCACCATAAACCATTATATATACATTGAAACCAACACTATGCTATGATAACACTCATAATTTTGCTGATCACACAAGTTACTGTTAGGCAGTATTATTTGTGTTGTACTTAGATATTTAAAAAATACACTTAGCATCCAATTCTGTGAGTTGAAAGTGTATATTATTGAAGGAAACCTTTAACTTTGACTAATTTTATGTCTGCCTTTTTAACTTTGGAGCTTGAGTGAAAATCCAGGTTCACCTACCTACAATAGACAGAATCACAACAACAAAGTCAAATATGTTCCAGCCATTGGTGAAGTAGTAGTGTCGCAGAGCCAGCATCTTGATGATGCACTCCCCAGTGAAGATGGCAACAAAAAGCATGTTTATTTTATGAAGAATGTTCACTTTTTCTTGACTTTGGTCATCCGTTTCCACCATCATGGTAACCATGTTAAGGCAGATGAGAATCATGATGGAGACATCAAAGGCTTGTTTTGAGACGACATCAAAAATAAAACCTTGGTATTTGTTCTGGAGAAAAGGAGAAGATTTAGTTAGGAAATTTGAATCATGTCAAAATGATGACATTAATGTCTCCTGATTGATCAGAAGGTAGAGGGAAATAGACAATCTACTGCTTGTGATTGGAACTTTATAAACTTAAAGATTATGATGAATGGTTCAAACCCATTTACTCCTAATGCTTCTTGAAACTATCAAAAAAAGACCCTGGACTGGGGCCATGAATCCATTCAATGCAGGCATGTGGCCACTGGCATGTATAAATTGCATATGTAAACTGGACTTTTCATCAATATTGCAGAACAGAAGGAATTTTGTATCACAGGTCACTGGACTTGCAAATATTGTCAAATGTCAAAACTTATAATTCTAAGTGGCTTTCATCTGGGAGAGCTTACCCTTCCTGCATGGAGAAGTTGCATTGCATTTATTCTATTATATAAATATTCAGCTATTACATAAAGTTCTACCACATGATACTATTCTTACCAGTGGCCTTGGGATTGGCTTTTGAGGTTTCTTAGATCCCAGCTTTTTCATTGCATTATAATACTTTTTCTGTTCTTCTGTCATAAAGATGTCCTGGCCACCTAAGTATAGGGTGAGAAAAAAGCTATTACTTTTGATGAAAAGAGCTCCACTGCCCCCATCCAAAGTTCCAGGCTGAATTCTCTCGTATTTTCTTATTTCCCTTTTCAGGTAGCTATTATCAAAATATTTAAGAAAGTGTGCTGGTTTTAGCTGAGATAGAGTTAGTTTTCTTCACAGGATTTGTACTGAAAACAGAGTTGATAACGCAGGGATGTTTTCATTACTGCTGAGCAGTGCTTGCACTGAGCCAAGGCCTTTTCTGCTTCTCACCCCACCCCACCCCACCAATGAGGAGTATGGGGGGTATACAAGAGGTTGGGAGGGGAAACAGATGGGACAGCTGACCCCAATTGACCCAAGGGATATTCCATAGCATATGACATCTGCTCAGCAATAAAAGCTGGGGAAGAAGGAGGAAGGAGGGGACATTTGGAGTTACGCCATTTGTCTTCCCAAGCAACTAGTATATGTGATGGAGCCCTGCTCTCCTGGAGATGGCTGAACACCTGCCTGATGATGGGAACTGGTGAATGAATTCCTTGTTTTGCTTTGCCTGTGCATGCAGCTTGTGTGGGTTGAGACAAGCTGTCTTCGTTCCAAGCCATGGGTTTTCTCACTTACTCTTCATACTCTCTTCCTCTTCACATTGGGGAGGGAGTGCTTAGCTGCTGTCTGGGGTTAAACCCTAACAGAAGGGCTTGATGAGGTGCAGTGCTAGGAGCTGCTTATGGTATGGAAGCAAATGGCAGGAGACACAGAGCAGTGCAGCCAACCAAGGAGGAGAAAGATTTAGATTATGTCTGCACTCAAGGTTGGTCTGAGGTGAGAGAGGAAAATATAAGAACCTCAGCTCTTTGTTCGGAGCCTAGATAGCAGTCAGAAACACAGCTCTCAGGCCAGACTGCTTCTCCCTAACCCTGAGGGACACTGGTCGTGCATGGGGGACACCAGGGTGGTCTGTGTTCCTGTGGCAGTTTGTGCTACAGAACCCATCTTTATGGAGTTGCTTCACTACTTTCTGTATGGAATACAATCCCTCAGCCTGTTTTTTTTGGGATGCTCATCCTATGGGAATATTAGGGGCTGCTACAACTGTGCTTTCGTAAAAGTCCTGCAAGGTGGTTTCTGCAGCTGTTTTGTCAATGCTAATCTCAAGGCTAATATGGCAAAACCACTACTTATAAAACTATCTCTTGCCCAGGTCTCTGCAGCAATCATAACGTGATGTGTAGCATATGCACTACTTATCTTTTTCTTTTGTTGGTTAAAATTGTCAATGATAACACCAATGAAGAGGTTCAATGTGAAGAAAGACCCGAAGATGATGAAAATCACAAAGTACAGGTACATGTATAAATTACATTCCCATTCAGGCTGCTCCTCACACTGCAATGGGAAAAGGGAAAAAGTGAAAATGATACCATCTCTGCACGTGTCAAAATATTAATGCAGTTAAAAGAAAACTGTCAATTTGCAAAGAAGATTATGAAACAGGAAAAACAGTGTAACTCCCATTAGCAGACTCAGCCTCCTCAGTCTGTTTGAAGTTTACTACTAGCATCTGCAAGGCCACAGTAATTTCAGCTCCGATTCACAACACTGTTACAGTGATCACACTATCACACTGCTCCACAAAGTGCAACTTCAGAATAAATCCTACAAAACGTTCTCAGTCTGAACCCAGAAGGGAAAAAGAATCCATTTTCTGATTATCCCTAATCTCATATGAACCAATGGTACTTATAAAAAGCAAAAGCATGATCACAGTAAAATCAAGTGCTACTGAAAACCACTGTATATAGAAGCACAACTTTTCTTTTATGAAGGGTGGAAATGAGTAAAATCTCTTGCTGAAGAACTGAGCAATATAGTCCAATAGCCTCAAATCACATGATTCAGATTTGACCCATCAACTCCAGGTATCTAATCAACATGCTAGAAGCCTGCATTTCCTCAAATGCCAGATTTTCTTATGTGAAACCCATTAGTTTAATTCTGCAGCAAGGAGGATACACACACATGTATAAATCATCTGTAGCCATGTTATGCAAAGATAATTCTCTGTCCCTATGATGCCATGAGATTTTTTCACCCTTTATTCTTAAGAGTTAGGGCTCTATTCCCTGTTGCTCAGTTTAGCCTGCCAAAATCCTGGTACCAGAAAGCTACCTCAAAAAATTAACAGTAAGCGTAATCTTTTTTCTCTAACATTATTAAAAGAGGGAAAGAAGACTACAGGTCCTTCAATAAAAGAATAAACAAACCACTGCATGTGATGCAGCAAGGCAAATGTTTTTTTTAATCATAGAATCATAGGTTAGAGCTGGAAAGGACATTATTATCAGGAAACCTGAAAGCTGAACAGGATGCAGGTAAGAACTCGGCAGTCACCAGCACCCAGAGCTTCAGCAGATCTGAAGCCAGAGCTGGAAGCTCACACCAGCCTCCTTCTCTGCCATGAGCTCCTCCACCCTCTTTGAGTGGAGTTCCTGGTTGCAGAGAAAAAACTTGCTCAAGATGAAAACATAGGGAGGGCTGACCATGTGTGCTGCAGAGGAATGTAATTTAAACCCAGAGCTTTTAAATAGGTTCTATTGTTAGAAGTTAGATCCTTGGAAAATACAGCAGTCAACAGGGAGAGAGGAAGAAACAGAAAGGACAATTTAGGTTTTTGGTAGACTCAGTCTCACCCTGGAGGTGCCTCTCTGTGCTTGGAGTTTTGTAGTACGAAGAGATAAATCAGTTGTGTAGAACTGAGGGCTACATTTGTTTTAATCTCAGGGTTGTGGTGCTTCAGTAGCAACTGAAAAAATATGAAGGTCTGCAACTGTCTTCACCAGAGTAAGACAGGGATTGGCAACCTGCATGTACTTTTTGTTGTGGTTGCTTTTGTTGTTAAACACCATGAATGCTTCAAAAGTCAATGGAAAAGGAAATTATTAATTTCTCTGTAGCGACCTACCTCTCGTGAATCCACTGCTGCATACATGATATCCATCCAACCTTTAAATGTGGCCTGAAAAAACCCACAAAATATATAATTAGGCATATTAAATGAGTATATCTTGAAATGACAATATCATCTCTATGAGGTTTCAAAATGCAACACTGAGCACATTCTTTACAGTTAATGAATTGTCTCTCCATTAAAGAGTTTATGTTCATTTTGGTATTTAAAATCTACAGTTGTTTTTTCCTGGAGTTTCTCATTCATGTTTTCTGATCTTCTGCACTTGTAGGGATAAGACAGATATTTTTTAAAAAATTAAGAAGATATTTAAGAAAAGAGTGAAAACATGGTAACTAAATCTTTGGAAGTTTTGACCTTAGGTATTTCAAGAAATTAAGAGATACAGCTACACAGGACAACCCGGAGTGCTGTCACACACAAGTGTTGCACCAGGTGAGATGGATCCCATCCCTATTGCTTGTTCAGACTGATCACAGAATCACAGAATCCCAAGGGTTGGAAGGGATCTCGAAAGATCATCTAGCCCAACCCCCCTACAAGAGCAGGGAAACCTAGAGTACATCACACAGGAACTTGTCCAGGCAGCCTTGAATATGATGGGCAGTGACTACGTTGTAGGATCCCATCAAAGCTTGGATTCTGTCCTCTTTTATAACAGAATAAATCAAGGCAGTGTTTAACATTGCCCAGGGAGTCACATAAATCATATCTGACTTGAAAAGAGCAAAAGCAATTACCACGTGCTGTAGTCTGGCCCTAGAAACTCAATCTGCTTTACTATTCAGATTTTTTTTTTAAATTAGGGTTTTTATATACATATTTTTTTAATTGTTTAAACATAGAGGGATTCCACAGTGTCTTCTACTGGAACCTGCAATGGAGAAAGGGCAGTGACAACACTCCTAGGAGAAACATGTAGAAGTGATTTTTACTGTTCTATGACTCTTTGCTCTAAATATATGCCTCTCATTAGACACAGTCTGATGCCAAGCATACCTGGCATTAGGTCTCACTCTGGCCTAAGCCACGTTGTCCTTATATTGGTTCTCTGTGTTTTTTTCTCATTTGACTTCTGACCCATTTAGACATACCCTGGATTTAAAATCAGTGTGAGCAGATAATGAGGTCTTTTTGGATTATTCATATAATCAGATTTACACTAGCATGCATGAAAGACCAACATCCAATATTTTTTTGCATTCTATTCACACTTCGGCTGAATTTTCTCCTGGTATGTAGGCACACGATTCTGGATAACACTAATAGGAATTTGGCCAGTAGTTCCCGGGAGAAACCTAGGCATTTGTGTTGATCTAGGTATATCCAGCAGTTTTAGAAATGCTCCATTATACACTCTCTAATATTAAACTAAATTCTGGAAGAAATGCTGCCTTCTCATTTCCCTCTGAAGGCTACTCAGGCAAAAAAAAATGTAGCACAAGAAGTCAACCATATTTCTCATGAAAGTATATATAAATTACTGTGTGAAAGTTGCGTTCTTTTTTATCTACTGGTCAAAAGAGATTAAATGTCCCAAATCAGAACCCTTTGGAAATTCTATTCCATGGTACTGTTTGTTGAAAACCACTTTAGATGTAGAATGATCAGTAATTTTACTGTAACAAATTATTATTTGAACCTGTCATGCTGATCCTCCTTAACTGTTCTAATATTTTCAATTTTTGCTCATCTCTTTCTAATCTGACGAAAGATTTTCTTGTGTTATTATGGTTGCTTGTAGATTCCAGCTCAAAGTGCTGTTCAGTAAGAGTGGATAAGATGGAACAAGAAATCCTTTCCCTGTGGCACAAGCCAATATGATCTTAGCCTGTATTTTTCTCCCACTTGGGAGGAAATCTTGAGTACCTATTTTACCCCTCGATGTGCACCACAGACATCAGAGACTCTACTGCAAGGCACAGTGGTTTATAGTGATAACAGATGGTAAAGTGATCTGACAAAAACAAATATTAAGAGAATGAAGTACTGTGATTTTCTGGCTTTCCCAGTTGTACAGAAGTGAGACAATTAAAAATCCGTGGGGCTTCTGGAAACCTTCCCTAGACACTTTATCTGCAGAGGGTAAAAGATATTGAGAATGAAAGAAATTATAACACTAGGGAAAGAAATGATTTATCTGGAATTAGTAACCACTTACAGTCTGGATAAGGAAGTGACAAAATCTTCATGGGAGTGTTTGTGATATTATCCTGCCTGGAAGCTATCCAGAAAAACACTATTTTCTACTGAAACTGTCATGTGATGAGATTATATACTGATAAACTCATCTTGGGATGGGATTACATTTTGTTATTTGACTGGTGGTTAGAGCTGCAATGCAGTAAATTAGTGGGGGGGAGGATGGCGCTAACTGCCCTCAAACCAAATGATGCCTTAAAATAAAGACAGCCTTTAAATCTGCAAGGATTTGGGATATTTTTTTTTCCCTAAAAGGGACTGTAATAGTGCAATAAAAATTACTGCTTTTGACAGCAGAAATACTGGTCTTCACATTTCTGAAATGCTTCTTTAAGCATTACTGCTGGTGAGAGAAACTTGTCAAAGCTAAAACACAGGCATTAACAGTAGAGCCAAACTAAATATATTTAAGTTGGCTATGCTAACTCCACTGTCTGCTGGCTTTCCTGTTGAATTTCTCAGTTTGCTCAATTTCATCATAGCAGCAATTTTATACCAAACATTTGTTTTATATGTATTTTATGTTAAGATGATTTGCTGGGGAGAGCACCACTGAGCATTGGACCCACCGCAAAGGTCTTCATTGTGCTGAACTACATGGGCTCTGAGGGCTCTGCCTCTGCTCCCCTTGAATTTCCACCAGTAATTCCTTATGGAAATACTGCTTATGCCTGACCTTCAGACATATGGGGAAATCTACTCTAGTGCATCAGGTTATGGTTTGTTCAGAAGCACAGATTTTTTGTGCATTTTACATTCACACTGAAAGTAAAGTCTAGCTTTATGTTTTACAGAAGTGCAGGATATCGTGTAACTCAGTAACTTTAGACACATGCCACTGTCTCATGACCATTTTGTAGCTGATTTATGAGCTCAGTCACGACTTCGAACCTGGCACGAGCGGTTCACTTAATTCTACAGCTCCTGATTGCTGTACTGCATGCCTTATCTGGAGTCCCAGAGTGATGAAGAGTTGTAGGACATATGAGATGTAAGTCTGTTCTTGCCTAAGAAGACCTTTTCCAAGCAACCAAGGTGCTGGGTGGGAGACCACTTTTTTTCTTGTTCTTCAATAGATTGCTGAAATTTCAAGATATGTTGTGACAAAATAAGAGGAGATCATCATAACATGAAGAAAATGATGCTTCAAGAGAAATTAAAAACTCCTAATGGAAATTTAAGATATTTCTTTGTTCA
Organism: Melopsittacus undulatus; assembly: GCF_012275295.1. NCBI lineage: Eukaryota > Metazoa > Chordata > Aves > Psittaciformes > Psittaculidae > Melopsittacus > Melopsittacus undulatus. The sequence goes on along the minus strand of NC_047527.1, from coordinate 103,093,667 downwards.
GCTCAAATACACGTTTATAGAAGACAGGTGCTGTGATCTGCAAAGCAAATCTGGGAATATATAAAAAGCATTACTGGAGCACTGGGTTGTAGCAATAATTTTTTTCCTACTAGATTAGGGTGTTAAGGGTGTTAAATCCCCAGAAGAGTGGAACATCATTCTTGAAAATTAGAAAGTCATGATAATAAAGATCTTTTCTTCACGGTGAATGAGACATTTCTCTTGCTTGTAAAGTGAGCAGAGACTATCTCCTATTTTAGCAGCCTGTGGTGAGACAGACGATTTGTTTGTTGGAGAAGCTTGAAACCAGACTGACCACTTCACATGAATGTTTTCTCAGACTCATTAATTTAAAGTAGCATCTTCAGAACATGATGGATCCTAAACAAGGCAGAAAAAGAGCAAAGGATATTTGAGGAAAATTTCATGTAGTTCTCAACTACACTGTTAGTAAGTATGTCTCTGGATAGTAGTAAGCCTTAAAGTTTCCATAGTAGCAACTTCTCATTTCTTTCAAGGATGCTGTAGAAATGAAGACAACATTAGGCAGACAGATTTGTTTTAACCTATTTCCATTCGGATTTTCAGACACATTCAGGCATCCAAAGGTAACTTCAGAGTCACTTAAATAGTGTGTTGCAGCAGCTGAAAATGTCAACAGTCAAAAGACAAGTCCCACTTAAAAGCTCGTATTTTGGATCCCTGAGGGTTGTAACCAAAATGCCTATCTCATCATTGCTACATACTGTCTCAGCATGCAAAAAGATGCATGGATGTGTCTGTCCCTTTAGGAGAGCTGAGCTGTTAACTGATCCCCTGCAATTCCCACAGCAGTTTGCTCATGAAATGCAACCCCATAAGGATGATATTTGGCAAGCAGCACCTGTAACCAACACTCCTCAGCTGGAGTCTGGCAAAGGAGATCCAGATGTTTGGGCTCCTTCTCTGTGGGTGTCATCTTTACACTTCATTGCCTAAGACTGTCATTAGCAACAGACATAAGAGCTCCAGGTGCAGGCTGAAAGTTAAAATCAATCCTCTAATGGCATCTGGCTCTTACCCTTCCTCTTGGAAGAAGGAGCCAAACACCTGCTGTGCAAAGTTTTAGGGCTCTCTCATTTCCTGCTACAATCAGTTTGTCCAGCCTTCACAGACACTACATTGATGACACTTCTTTTCTACTTCTGCAACTGGAAAAACTACTTCTCTGCTACCCAATACAGCATCACAGGTTTGAAAGAACCTTGCAGGGCCATCATGTCCATTTTCAAAAATGGACAGCAGTACTAGAAATCAGCAGTACTAGACCACCCCTTCAGAAATGTGCTGAGATCCATCTTATGACCAGTTACATTTCTTCTGCCACCACTGATTGCAACAGAAGGCAGCCCCATCTGGTGAATGCAACCAGTATCACCAGTGCCAAGTGCCTGAGAACTGATACTGCAGAACAGCAGAGGAGACTGCTTCAGGATACTCCTCAGGCAATGCTAATTTGAGAAAAGTTGTAGGTTTTCAGAGCTGGAGTTTGAACCTTATAAAAGAAATGGTGAAGGAATAACTACAACTCTGATGGAGTTTTTCACCAAACAAAGTCATCTCTTATGCAGTCATGGAGGAGATAAGAAGCTTCAGTTAAGGTATAGTATTTTAAACCTGAAAATTTTTGCTCAGCTGAATTGAGTGTTTAAATAAAAGGCAAACACTGTATAGAATGGAAAATCTAATTAAAGACGTTCAAAGTGAATTAATCTGCGCTGCATGGGTGAGATGAATATCATAATTACGTGCAAAAGATTAAAGATAAAAACTCTAGCAAGTTCAGCTTTATGTCATGAAAAGAACCAAAAGTTGTGCCCACTCTAACCTTTCTGCTTTCCAGAGATTATGAAAGCAAAGATTCACTGGAAAGTTGTCAGAAGATCTCAGACTCAAGTGTATATGTACCAGGAACAGAATATATAAGGATAAGCATCTCTACAGGAAAGGAAAGACACCTTATAGAGCAATTTCATGTGTCTGTGACAGAGAAAAAAGAGATCTGGGAGAAAGCAAACTTGCGTTATGGGAAGGAGAAAGGGTGGCATTTCTGATCATTACCTGTGGGAGGCTGATGCTCTCTTGGAAGAGCAAGTGGGCACTGAGGGCAGTATCCTGCTGCATTGCAAAGGGTGCATTTCTACATGTGGCAAAAGAATTGAGCTTCTGGCATGCTAGTTTTTATCCTGGAAGCAAGGAATGACATCACAGGTGCTTCAAGAAAGCAACCTCCCCATCCAAGGATGTGGTGAGGACTTATTTAACTCTGTGTACATATAAGGCAACATGACAAATTCCTAGAGCATTTCCAGTCCTTGTCATCACTAGGCTTCTGAGCAAATTAGGAATAATGGAAATAAGTATCATTACCACTATTTTATAAGAGGGCCCCATGGAACTGAAACATAAAACAATTTGTATAAAATCACTCAGCAGTCCAGCAGCAGAGCCTCGACAAGAAGATGAAGTCTCATGCGGCTCTATCCATTAGGTTGTGCTGTGTCACAACATGTAAATCTCAGTGCATACAACCCATTTACCCGTGTTTTACATTTGCTGCTAAAAAAGGTCTCAAAAGTGGCTTACTTCTGTCTTTAGAGGTCAAATTTTGCCATCATCTTTGAATCTCAAGAGTCCCTTCTCTGATATTCTCTCACCACCTTTCCAGAGAGTCCAGGGTGTATAGAGTTCCAGCAATTTGATTACCACCATATTTCATAGTTAGGTTCAATCTGACTCATTATGTTTATCAGGTGGAAATTATGTGAGGAAGCAGACTGAGAGGCACCAGTGTCCTTCCCAAACATCTCCATAGAAGGTGAGCAGAGGACTGTAAATTAAACGTTTCTTTGTGACTACAGCTTTATGCAAAAACTTCAGCCGTGTAACTGAAGGCACTTCAAGTTCATTTTATCCCAGCAGGGTACAGTGAAGTCCCAGGCTGCTCAGGAAGGCCAACGCACTCTATGAACAGCCCTTCCTGGAGCATGACTTTTTGTTTCTGGAACTGAACTTTGCTCTGGATTACATTATTGACAAAAAGGTCTTTAATTCACCTCAGTAGTCCAATCACTTCCTAGAGAGCTATATTAGTAATGTATCAGAAACTCAAACCCCAAAGCTGTCATAAATATCTCTAGGCCAAATTAATACACCAAATATAATTAATTTACACTTGAGGAAAGGAATTCTCCTGATGGCTGAAAAAAAACAGAAAAGCATAGATGTTAACCCAAGTATCTAAATGGATTATTTCAAGGGAACAGGCAATATTTGTCCAACAGTTTCTGATGGTCACACTTACCACTTGTAGCAGAGCCAGGTACCCAGCACCAACATTATCAAAGTTAACTTTAACTTTTGTCCAGTAAAATGTGCCTGACACATTATAGAGTATACAGTCACTCATGTTGTTAATAATTTTAGAGTCTAAAGGCATATCTCCTTCTGTCTTATTAATGCACTTCCCAAACTTTCCAGCAAAAAGGTTCACTCCCATGATGCTAAAGATGAGCCAGAAGATGAGGCAGACGAGCAGAACATTCATGATGGAAGGGATGGCTCCCACAAGTGCATTGACCACCACCTTAGGGTAAACAGCAGAGGAAAAACAGAATTAATGTCGGCACTTTTACACAGACACTTCACTAACAAGTTGTTGTGGGCCCTTGATTAATTGGGCTGACCCTCCTCACATGGCGGCAGGTGGATAAGTATTAACACTACCTAAGGAGACAGATCACCATTAAAGGCTTCACACAAAATAATTATTTTTCTCTTTTTTGTAATTGAAGAGCTAATCTGTTGGCATCCCACCCATGGGATGATGTTTTTTCAAGAGGAATCTTTTAATTTAAGCTCAATCTGTGAAGTCATCTTGACCTCTAAGATCCTACTGGATAATGCACTTCAGTTAAACTATCTTTCATAATCATATGATTACTTGGAAATGGCTGGAGTACACCACAGTGCCCTGGTTTTGGCTGGGATAGTTTAATCTTCTTCCTAGTAGCTGGTACAGTGCTATGTTTCTTGGCTTTAGTCTGAGAACAATGCTGATAACACACCAATATTTTAGCTGTTCCGGCGTAGTGCTTACCCTGATTGAAGACATTTCAGTCTCTTATGCCCTACCGGTGAGGAAGGGCACGAGAAGCCAGGAGGGAGCAGAGACAGGACACCTGACACAAACTAGCCAAAGGGGTATTCCATACCACGGCATGTTGTGCCCAGTATAAAAACTGTGGTTTTGTCAAGAGGTGACAGGCTAGGCATCAGTCAATGGGTGGTGAGAAATTGTATTGTGCACCACTTGGGGGTTTATTTTATTGTTTATTTTATTTCTTTCTATTAGTATTATTATTATTTCAACATTATTATTAATCTTATTATCATTATCATCATCACCATCATCATCATTATTATCATTATTATTGTTGTTATTGTATTTTATTTTATTCCAATTATTAAACTGTTCTTACCTCAACCAATAGGGTTTACCTTTCTATTTATTCTTCTCCCCATCCCACCAGGGCAGGGGGAAGCAAGCGGAAGTGAGTGAGCAGCTGCATGGTCCTTAGTTGCTGTCTGGGCTTAAACTGCGACACACAGCATCTCAGACAAAAAATATTTCTGAAATCTTTATTGACCTCAGGCCTCCCTAGTCCTTGGGATGTGAAAACCAGCTGTGGCAAATTTGCTTGTTTCAATAATAACTGATTGAGAAATACTGTATTAATCCAGCTTCCCCTGTCTGATAAGCATGCATGATTAAACCAGTGAATCCATTCTAATTTAACAAAAAATGCATTCTTTTTCCCTGTGACATGTTGTAAAGTTCCTACACACCAACCCAGGCAGGGCGCTAAGCCCCTGTGTAAAATCACACATAAAAATGAAAGGCAAAAGGAGCTTTGAAAGTGTGGGAATGTTGGCACTGGACACCTTTCTGAAGCCATGCAAAAGAAACAAACGTCAGACCATCTACAGACCCTCGACAGTTGCAAGGTTTGAATGCAGCAGTATAATACCAGTACATCAACCAGGCAGGATGCACATTATTTAATGTTTTAAGCATTAATACACTTAACGGGTACCAAATGTTATACTAATTGACATTTTCTGAGGGAAGAACACTATTACAAAATGTAGTTTTTCCTTTCCTATGTCAAAAAGGTTGCTCCATATTCACAGCTTTTGGAGATGCTGCCATTGCATGGTCCAAGCAAAGAAGCCTCTGCAGACACCAGACCCTCTACCTGAATTTGTCTCCATCTTTGTCTCATGCTTTGAAGATTCAAGTCTGGTAGGCAGACACTAAGCTCCATCTACATTTCTGAAACTGAGACAAGATGATATCGATCCATAAAAATTAAATTTTATTCCATGACTATAGGAAATACCAGCTCTTGCATTAGTGTCCAATTTTCTGAGAAGATAATAATGTAACATTTGTTTCCTCATCATTTATGCATTACTGAGGAAGAAAAATACCCAGAGGAGCAGAAAGATTTCCAAATCAAGCACTTATTTGGGTATAGCCTTGGCCCTTGTCAAAGTAGCTTTCACTTGCTGCTATGCTATATTTTTGTTCAATTTTAATGCACACCAGCACAGAGCCACTGCACTTATGTTACATATGCTGCTGAGCCCAGCTCCCACCTGCAAGCCCTGTGACAGGACAGAGACTTCCAGGTTTCAGCAGTGGAAGTGATGGCCATGCTTGCATCCTGCTTTTTTCCTTCTGCTGATTTATATTCACTGGCTTGTAGATAATAAAACACGACATGAGTCTGGAGCAAATCCTGTAACAGCTCTCTGAATGAATTATTGACGGGGGTTTCATTCTTCTCCCACTGCTTCTGCTCTTACACCAGCATGATGCCATTTGGTCTGCTGGAAGCACTCCTGATTTGTTCTGAGACAAGTGAGAGGACTTAAAGACCTGGCTACATAAAAGCAAGTTATTATCGTAAATTCATGTTAAAAGTTCAGCTGCAAACCTAGTCATGGAAAGGGCTGAATTTCTACTGCATCTAGGAATAGCAACACGTATAGCCATATATAAGAAAAGGTTTTGTACCTCTTGGTTTCCATTAGCATCTTTATAGGTAAAACCACAAGGAGACTTCTTTAGGGATAACAAAAAAACTGAGCCACCCTCTACCCTAGTCCACAGTGGTGTAAATCTGTAGAATGTGCCTGGCCCTTGTCTCTCATGGGCCATCTCCTCTGTTGAAACTGATTCAGATTTTAAATCCAGAAACAGACTTGCATGGTTTGTTTATCTCCCCTTTACTATAACAGAGCCCACCAGAATTCCCTCAGTATTTTCAGGCCCAGTCTATAACTCCTAGCCAAGCCTGGGCAGATCTTTTGCAAATACACCTTATTTACAGTGTTTTGAAGTTAAATAACAGATGAAAGTTTTATCATTAGATAATCTATTCCTGGTGTCCTTTGTCCTCATTATCAGAAACAGGTGCTGTATTTTTAGGTTGAATTTGATGAACTTGAGGCACTAGTCAATTGCTGTTAGCTATCTTCTATCATTCCTGTCTTCACTGGAGGCGAGTTACCACTGCACATTGCTTTGGGTAATTAAAAAATTAGCTTTTTTTGAACTTTCATGGTTCTTCCAGATTTCTAATCATGCTCGTAGTTCCCCACAGAGAATTTCCGATTTTTAACACCCACTTCTCAGCAGTTTGGTGGAATTCCAGTGTTGAAGCACTGCCCTCTCCCCCTGTTTGACAGGTTATTTCCCTGCATATCTGGGGATTGTAATAGTCACCTCATTTATCGGACCTGCCCAAAACTTGGTATACAGTTGAGCAGTTATCCCAATCTCAAAGTCCTTCTCAGCTGCTGTTTTCCAAGAAACATCCCCAGAGTGACCCACTTTGTTCCTCCTGAGGTATATGGTTTATTAAAATGTATGTTGTACAACTGATCTGGTTTTCACCGTGATCCAGATCAGTCAGTGTGATTTCCTTATCCGTAATATCACTTATTACTCCGCTCACTTTGTGTGTTGTCAGCAAAGATTCAAAATTTTCTTCCAGATGGTGTTAAAGTCCAGATTAAGGACAGTTCTCATTCTGAAGGATCCCTCACCCTGAGACACTCATCACTGAATTTACAGTGTCATCACTGTAAATTATTGCTTTTTGAGATCCATCACCCATTTTAAATTAACTTAAAATATGTCTAATTGGCTTAGTACAAATCTCGTGTTTTCATCACCATGTCCTATGGTATCAAATTCCTTTCTGAAATCTAAGGATATTATATCAGCACAGTTACTGTCATCAGCATAATTTGTAATCAAATCAAAGGACCATATCGGTTTTACAAGAACTATTCCCATGAAGTCATGCTAACTAGCATTAATTATGCTATTTCTTTCCTACATGTATCTTGTAGCAGCCTCACCATGACTTTGCTTAGAATCATTTTCACATCAAATGGTCTCTCATCATCCCACTCACTGTTCTGAAATACTTCAGTAACCTCCCTGTGCTGGAAAGAAACTTGCAGGGAAGTGGCATGTCTGAAATAATTCCCTGATGGACACAAATGAGAAAACTTCATGATTTGATTCAGGAAGACCTACATTAATTTATATGGTGCTCCAGTATGGCATGAAATGCAGTAGGGGAGGCAGGGTGGGTAGTATGTGTATGGAAATCCACAGCATCTACAGTAACTGTCAGGTGGGATACTGGTCAGACTGGAGTCTTTTGCGGGGACAGAGGGGCAGGATGGCACCAGTTCAGCCTTATTTGGCAGACCTCTACTGGGATGGGAGCTGCTGACACTTGTGTCAAACTTAGACAGATCCCAGCCTGTTTAAAGATGGGGAGAAGATTGAAGCCTCTTGGTAACAGGTCCTCTTGGCCATCCCAGTGCTATTCTGTGCCTTTGCCCCAGGACCCACTGTTTTCAAAATTTAGGTACATAATAAAGCAAGTCTTTTATACCACATTATAAATGAGAACTTTCTTGTTCCTGTTCTAGTCATGTAGAGATCTTTTAGTTATTCAAGAAAAAGACATTATAATAGAGCAAACTATTATTATTTTTTTACTGTCAGTGTTTGCTTCTCAACATTATAATTACTTAATCCATCACTGCACTGCCAATTTTCCCGTGCATTTTGTAGCATATGAACTCCTAATAATGAAAGGTCTAGCTGTCCCTAGTCATGTTAAGTGTGGTTAGACAAACTAAAGCTAAAATGATTTGATTTTCCCATAGCACGTATTCTCAATTACACTTTATCATATTTACAAGCTAATTCACTGCCTCCCATAGCTCAGAATGACTGAATATATTTCAGCTGCAGGAATGGTACAGGGAAGAAAAGGGATGTTGAGTCAGAAACCAGGGAGGCCTATGAGAATGAGCATGTTAGGAAGAAAATCTGCTGGGGTGATGCATGTATCTATGCCACATATGATCTCCAGTAAGTTAACCTCTTTCTATTCGCAGATAAAGATGCAAACTTTTTCTCATTGTTTCTTTCAGTTTTCTGTCCCACTGTTCTTATGCTTTGGGCTAGTCTTCACACTGCTTTTCAGGTTTGAATCCAACTTAGCTAAACTGATGCAAAGTCATGAGTGAACATTCTTATGTCAGCTTAGAATACTTAAAGGGGTTTCGCTTGAATTTGCACATCCACCAGTAGAACCTAAGCCTTCATAAGCCAGATTTAAATTGATTTAAGAGAGCCCATGCACAGATCACTTTGGTAGTTAAAACTAGTGCAGCTTTGGCCAGTACCAACTTTTGCTCAATTTGCTAATGTTTAATGAAGACAGTGTGAAGTCATCAGATGACATAGGACTGAGAGCTTTAATTAACATTAGTAGTACAACATCACCTTTTGGCAACTGAGGATCTGCAGTTTGCTTTCGGTTCATCTTATGAATAACTTTTGAAATATTACCTCAGTTGAAAAGGATGTGGTGAACAAAACTCAGATTTCAAAGCCTAAACGAATGGAGCCTTTTGAATCATTCTGTCTTAGTACTAACACACAGGAGAGTGGTCTGCAACTAGATTTGTCTGATCTTCATCCACAAAAATAATGTAGTTTAGATGATCACAAGATCTGGAGCAAAAAAACATATATCCCCAATTCTTGTCATCCACAGAAGAGGCAAAGTCTGGGTACAGGTTTTAATAAACTGCTCTGTCACCATATTTCCTGAGTTATCTCTGTCATTAGACTCCCTAGTCTTTGCTCTGTCTTACTGCAAGGGTATTGCAATGAGAACAATTAATTGCTAGGATCTCAGTGCATGAATAACACATTTTAGTCACTGATGATTTGGACCAAAATTTTGTCTACACAAAGCTTTACCCTGAATATATACCTCTATGAAAGGTGTAGCATTTTCGCTGGCCTAGTGGGGAGATTTGGGATCATCAGAAAATGCAAGTTGGTTTATGTGTAATTTTGTCACAGGTTTGCTTTATCTTGCTATGTGATCTTATCTTGCTCTACAAGATTATCAGTAACCTCAGTTTATACAAAACACAGTTATCATCTGCAGATCACGCATGGTGCAAGGAGTTAGATAAAGCGCTTACTAGACAACCATTGTGTAGGAGGTAGGTTTAACAAATAATCAGGTATGCTGTGTGGATATAGCCACGCTGGCAAAGGAATGCAGAAGGAAGGAGATGGATGCACAAGATGGAGAAGTGAACACAAGCTACATGATTTTAATATTAATCCTGACATTCCATGTTAAAACTGCAATCTGTTCAACTGAAAAAAAATATATTCATTCATTTGCTTTCCCTATCTTTAGCATTTTTAATCCTTGCTTTAATTATTAGTGAAAAAGTCCTTAAGAACTTTCCTAGTCAGTCTCATTTTAATACATGTCAAAAGCAGGGAGCAAACTTGTAGCTTGACTATTCCCCTGGTGTGTCTTATAATTGAAAGGTAATTGTTAGCCAGATGCTTCCTCGACCAAAAAGCTGTTTTTTAAAGTGCAATATGACAAGTTAGGCAGCAGGATTAGTTTATCATTAAATCCACCTGAGGATAAAGACATAATGATTCAATTGCAATTAAGATAAAGGAGGGATTTCTGATTTTGTTGTTTTGATACAGCATTATCATTCATTTCCTTTGGCAGACACAGTGAAGACAAAACCATGTGCAACAGTTCCCCGTTAATATGCTTGATGTCACAGAGCTGAGCTTTGACTGATGCTTTATATACTCTTACCCTCATCCCTTCAAATCGTGACAATGCTCTTAATGGCCGAAGAGCTCGGAGAGTCCTGAGGGATTTAATGGGACCCATCTCAGAATATCCAAGTGTATTGGCGATGAGGCTTATTAAAGACACCTGAATGGAGACACAAAGCAAAAATACAATTTATTAGTATACTCCTGCCATTTTCCTTCTCTTCTGACTTTCCTTCTTGAAAAGAAAGAGTTGGTTAGTGAAAAAGTGGAAAAAAATTCTTAAACCATTAAATTAGATCAACACAGAAAAAAGGAGAGTTTTACATCCACACATATACTGAACTTTAACCAACTCACAACACCTTTGTTTGCACTTTAATGCAAAATTTATAAAAATACAGATTTCCAGAGCTTCTTTTAACTCAGCACACAGAAATCCTCTCAATGTCATCTCGCAGACTGTATGAGAAAGATCACTGTTATAAACCCACCATTCCGTGGTGCCTGTGCTATAGGTCTCCTCAATGTGTGTGTATCTTCCACAATTGAGAACATGAGTCACCTAAGTGTTATAATTTAGAGCTTTCTGGATGAAAGCACCTGTAAGATCTAACCATTTTCAGCAGAGAGAAAAGGTTTTAGCATTACCATTCAATTACTAATCTTAAACTTACTGATTAGAAACAAGTCTTCTAGATTACTGATAGTCATGACTTTATACCATAGACTGTAAAAGAATGATGTACATTACTCTCTGATTCTGCACTTTTTCACTTTTTCTGGTATCTGCACAGACTCTAAAGGAGAAGGAAACCTGCCAGGTGCTCATCATTGAGGTTCGTATCTCTTAAAGACTATTTCTTTGAAATAAAATATCTATTTCCAAATCTGGGGAAAGGATGGAGTGGTTCCAATGCTCTTCAAGTTCTCAGAACTTTTGTAGTACCCAGCTGGTCAGAAATGTGGATGCTTTTGGGCACAGGACTGGACTCTGGATGAACTGAATAGCAGTGGAGATTATGGGTCAGATTAATAATCACATGGAGCAATTGGGTTTTGCATGCTCAAATCAGCATTCATGGCCTGAATTCTTACTGAACAGGGAGTGAGAAACAAACAGCTCTCCAATACTATAAGTATCATGCCAATTTACGTGTAGTAACAAAGCCCCACAAATTAATTGCCACATATAAAATATTGTTTTCTTAGAAGAGAAAGACTTATGCATATGGCTTATCTCAGTTCCCTTACTCTCATCTTACTTTAGCTATTTTCACAGCCCCAGTTATCACAGTATCAGATTATTTTATATCTCCTCTATGCAGCAACCTTTCTCCTGAATATGCACTAATTTATGTACAAGCACTGTCTGCACAGCTGAGCATCTTTGTAAAACTTGATCAATTTGTTAAATTATCTACCTATTAATGGCTTTACTGTGGCATGTAGTTGACAGCAAGTCTAAAGGCAGGAGGTCTCAGAGACCAGCCTGGGCTGGATGCAGTGAGCTGGTGTGCAGGGATAAGACAGCCCACCTCTGCAGATGACTAAGAGGTGCAGAGGCTGACTGTCATGCCTTAAAATGTCGCTCTTCAACAAGGTTTGACACAAACTCAGCTCCTGTATACAGACCCAGCAGCAGATGAAGAAGGGAGATCTTAATAAACACTTCTGCATTTTAGCAGTGAATGTGCTATAAAAGCATCACAGTAGACAGGCAGACTGGATTCCAGGTCTGATGTTTTAGGCCTCTCAGACACTGGGCAGGTAAAAATTACCAGTGAAGCTTTTCCTCCCATCTCTAAGAAAGCAGATCTGAACCCGTGACATGAGCATGCCTAAGAAGTTATTATAGAGTAAATAATGTTATAGGTATGGCATGCTTCTTTCACCTAAATCCTGCTTAACCAATGCTCACAGTTAAAGATAAAAGTCTGGTTCGCCTTAATAACCATATTAATCTCACCAGTGCTTCTAAATTGGGGCAATACCCATTTTCTGTCCTCCCTATTTCTTCCCAGCCTTGATTATATTCTATACTCTCAAGTTGCATTAATGTACAGTCCAAAGCCTTCTACTTTCACTCACTCCCCCTATTGACTTAATGCTGCTTAAATAATGAGAAAGGGCTAAAGGATTTGTCTAATATCAATAAGCAAATGTGCGGCACACTTATACACGAAAGCCATTGAAATAAGGCATCTTAAAATTGTAATATAACTGGTATTACTGAGATATCATGATAGAAGTAACACTGTGGCATATATTTCTATCTTCGGTGGAAAGATTAGTGCAGAAAATGGCCTAAACTCCACAAAGCCTTGGAGTTTCCTATCCAGAAAGGCTGGAGGTGTAAGGAAAATTGCTCAATGATAGTATGTTCAAAGACAGAAACCAAGATCTTTATGCTCAGAGATAGAAACCAAGACCCATATCCTCACATATCAAAGGAAACTCACTCATCTGTAAAATGAATGTAGATATTTAAAAGAAAATTAATCAAATACAGAGTATCCAACAACTGTTTGGGATAGCTTTACCCACAATCTAAAACTCAGATCTTCTCAAGGTTTCCACAACTGCCTGCTTCCTCTCTCATCCCAAATTTATGTCCTATAATTGCCCTTTCAAGGCAGAAGATGTTCTGTTCAAATCCTGCAAGACCAGACTTCGGATCTGCGTGAGTTACCATTTTCTTCAGAGTGCCATAAATGTCACCCTGAAACACATCACAGGTGCTGTTGTCCTCCTGACACAGATTTACACAGCATTAGATATGTCTTCAGAGGATTAGGCCATGAAGCTGTGTGATATTTGGCAATGATTTATAAGGCTGGAGTCAGAACTGAGTTTGAGACAACATGTTTAAATGCTTGGATGTTAGTTTTGAAGGTATCCCCGTCAAATTTTATTTATAGGAGAATTACTAGCACAGAGACTTGGCCATTTCAACTTGATTAATAGTGACCAGAAGGCTATTCTTAGGAAAAAAATCAAGCAGTTCTCAAAATTGGTGTTGACTGCCCCACATAACCACAGCAAAAAGTAAAGTCAGCTGTTTCTCTTACTTTTTTTTTCCTGTTACAAGGCAGCCCAGAGCTGCTCTAAGGTTCTGCTTTTTGCTCTGGTTGGTATGATCAGAAATGTGCTGGCACCCAGAAGACACCCCCAGGGTCAATGTAACCTCCAGGTTCACAATATGGCACACTTTTCTAATCCTTTCAGTATCTATTTCCAGATAGCTTTGTATTTTTTCAGGAAAAAAAGCCAACTTTAAAGACCAGGTAGCACAGTAACATTGTAGAGAGTAGCTGAGTTCTATGGAGTCAATATTGCCTGAAACATTGCCCTTAAAATGCACAATCTGTGGTTGGGCTTGAGTTTTCACCTCCACCTTTCACATGGCTTGCTACAGTCTTCCATCCTCCTATGCACTTCTTCTGACCCAAGAAGACTTGTTATTGTTCTCACTTGGAGATGTTCTGCTTCTAGCATTTCCTTTGAGGGGCTTTCCAGAACCTGCTAGATCTTACTAAAAAGCTTTCATAGCTTTCCATCTAAACCTTCCTTACACTAAACCAAGTAATAATATCCTCCATGTTATCTTGAAACTGTTCCTTATCCCCTTGACTTGATGTTCATTTGTGCCTCTGAATTCTCCAGAACAATGTTGTCACTGGAATTTTCTACCTAATGTGAACCCCAGTGTACAACCTGGCCAGCAATGAGTGCCCAAAGGTGGGACCTGGTCCTCATAAATCAGTGTATGTAATCCTGCCTCCACAGACATTAATGATAAAAATCTCACCAGCTGCACATGCTAGCAGTTCAATCACACAGCAGCTCTTCCATTTTGCTTTCTTCAGATCATCTCAGAACAGCCCAGCAGGAGCCCAGCCTCAGTACAGTCAGTGACTTCCCAAAATGTATTCTTATTAGACCTGTATTTCTATATTTTTGTATTCTTATATATTTCTGTACTCATATTTATCCACATAAATTTTACAATGGTTTGTATGACAGTCTCATACATGGGTAAAGGGAGAGAAATGAACGCCACAGTTTTTTTTTTGCCATTTTTGCCATTTTCAGTGTTATGCTCAAAAAAAAATAATTAGAGCTTTTAAATCTTGTGACTGCATTGAACACTAGAAATACCAGCCATGGGGATTACCAGGCCTGTGGCTGGTGCTCTGAAAGCCAAGCTCCTGTCATCTATGTGGCTTAGTGGCATTAGCAGCGTGAGTCTAGAGTGCCCCATTGTATTACATTAATATGTGTTTCCAGGGTGGAATCAAGAAGAATCAATAGTTTAGATTGCTAGAAGGCAGGCAGTGATCTCTGAAGAGAGGTTAGTCTCACTGATAGCTGTTCAAAGTTATTGCTAGTATGCTCTAATAAGAGCAATGTCTGAATTTCTTAATTATTTTGACAATCTATTACTAGATTATACTTGACAAAAAAAAAAACCCAAAAAACAACAAGACATTGTCCTGGAATTAGGATTTATTTTTCAGTAACTAACTCCTGCATTTCTGTTTTATTATTTCAGTGTAATACTGTCATTCTTGAGATGAGAAATACAACTGATATATTTGTATCCTGGTAATACCCATGCAGGGTTAGATTCCCAGTGTGCTCACCATTGGTGCTCACAGTAATTCAGCAATTAACAGATACGCAGCATTTTTGGACCATTAAGATAGTTCACTATGAACACACAGGGATAAAGTTATACAAGGGGTATATATGTCTTCATTATCTGACAGTGACTTAAGAAATCAGTGTTGTAAACTGATGTAAACCCCAGTAAAGCTGTCAGCAGAGTATTTTAAGGCTGCAGAAAAACAATTACAAAGTAGGGAGTGCAATAATGCAGCTTCCTTACAGCACACACAAGGGAAACAGTCTTGAATCAAAAGATTACAGACTTTTTCCCGAGGAGCTATTGCATTTATAACACTAGTGGTGTTCCTTCCTATATGCATACATTTTAATAGCATATAAATTGCACGCACAAACTCCCTAGGTATGAAATTATGCTGCTGGCAGTAATCTGAAGGGTGCACTCTTTGGGAGCAATGTTTTGCCTGAGGCTGACTGAGTTTCCTACAGCAAGGAGGTGGGTTTGAGCCAGAACAGGGGCTCCTCCTCTTTTTTGTGCTCATTCCCACCAGCCTAAAAGCACATCATTTCAGATAATCAGTGGGCATCTACTGGACCAAGCTGGAAGCAGACCTGAGCTACACCATTCAAAGGCAGATGCTACTCAGCATAGACTGCATTTCTGAATTAACTCCAGATCATCACTGAGATGAATTAATAGCAGAGCCTAGGGAACAAGGAGTTCTGCCTGAGTAACAGTAAAAATCCTTCTTGGCTGGTCATATAAATCCTAAAACCCATGAGAACAATGAGAACCTCTACTAAATATCTGCCTGCTGCAGCATACAGCTGTGAGTGATACCCTGCAAGCTGCTGTCTTGTGGAGGAGACCTCCTTCCCAGGTTGGGCAACAGCATATGTTTTATGCAGCTAGGGATTTTATCAAATTAACCTGCTTGTTCAAATTAGAGGGGAGGGAGCAGGGGAAAAAAGGACATCCAAAAGGGAACACAGCAGCTGAGTTAAAAGCTCTGGCCACTTATTTAAATAAGCAGTTTCAACTAATGCAGGTTCCCAGTGCTTTCAAATAGCTTTTTATGTGCCCCAGGAGCACCTTCCTGTTCCTCTCTAATTGTGCCTTCAGAAAAAGAAAAAAGTAGAAGAAAGAGAACTTGGATTACTTTGGGTGCCTCTTTTCAATTCAGTCTGGTTTCTTCTGTCCCCTTATGCCAAGGATGGGATTACTCAAAGAAATCTTCACAGCCTGAACAGCAGACCAATGTCTTTAAGAGCCAGGCCTGTAATCCCAAGTTGCTCCTCTTGATTTGAAAAAGAACAAAATTAGGTCTGTGCCCCAAATGCAAACTGGAAAAACTACAGGGAAAGGGGAATTTGAAAATAAATTGAAAGACATGGAAGTTCTTATTGCAACTCTGAAATACTGCTGGTAGAACTGGGTTTGTAAAGAGGTTGGTCCTCCCTTCAGCAGCTACCACTTCTGAGAAGATGTTTATTAATCACCTTATCTTTTCAGAAGTATGTATTTACCCTTTCACTCTGACATTGCATTTTCTTCCTTATAGATGCCTGACTGTATGACTGCACCTGCCAATCCAGAAATTGCATGTCATGAACGAAGGGCATAAAGTTAAATGTTAGTCTTTCAATTAGGACACTAGAGAGAGACCAAAGTGACCTAAACTAAATTCCCACCTCTGCTACCTGTTTTCTTGCATTACAACCCTCACGTTCAAGTAAAGACTATGAACTGCTTAGGGTTGCTCTGGAGTTAGTCCATGGCATGGAGAGGAAAGTGTGTCTGGAAATGAATTAATGAAGAGCTTCCCTCACCGACAGTGGAGTTCATTATTGCTTGTGGAGTGCTCTTGTGTATTATAATATGATGGGCTATACAAGTGCCTAGATTAATTATAAACAAAAATTATCTCCTGGAAAGCTTGCCGCTACTTCTTATAACTCAGGTTATAAAAGGCTTCTACATCATCCACTCCTGTTTTTTTTCTCTGGGATATTTCCACCTTTTTTATTTTTATTTTTATTTTCCATTTCCCCATCAAACTAAAGCTCTGAAACTGTCAATATTCCATCTTCTCTGCTTGTTTCCTGGTCCTCATGTCCATGCTTTTCAAGGCAACGTTTCCTTTCAGAGGTCAGCCTTGTTGCAAACACCATGTGCCACTCCTGTTGGCTTAAATGCTTTTAAATAAATCATTCCAGCATCCTAATTGCTTCCTGGCGGTTTCCAGAAGAACCTCTTTATGTCTCACTGTTCTCTTAATCTGTCACCTCCTTTACACCTGCTCAGGCTTTTCTAACAACTTCAGTCAATTCCCAAGGCGGATGGCTGTGAATCAAGAATTAAACCTCAGCTAATTTCTGAGGGTGAGTCGAAAGGCCTGCTGCTGCGAGCTTAGATCCAGTGAGATGCCAAAGTGAATTATCGATTTGCAGTTTTCCCACCCTTTCCAAATGGATTTTCAGCTTGTTTCATTTCACCTTTTCACTGCAAACAGACACCTTTGCCATACCTCTGGGTCCCACTTATCAGCACTGGGTAGGAATGACATAGGGATCGCTGTGACTTTTGGGACCACATGACAGTCGTTGATCAGACAGAACTTGGCCAAGACCCAAAGTCTTTCTCCTTGCTTCAGCAGTGGTGTCTGTGTGGGTGCAGCTGCCTTGAAAAGTCTGGTATTTCTACTGGGATTTAGAGCAAAAGAATTTCTTCATCAGCAGCTACATTCTGCTTCTTATCCAGACACTGTACAGAGACTGCCTTGATTTAGAGCAGCTGAAGAGAAAAGACATTCTCCCCTTAAAAAGACCTCCTAAAATCACCACACAGTTTATCCCAGTGTACCTTCTTGATGCTGAATGCTGTTGTCAGGAAGATGTGAATATGCTTGATTATTATTTATTATTTGAAGATAGCGTTATATTGCCAGGGGTTTGCATAGTGATTACCAAGAACATTTCCCTTGTGGCTCAGCCCCATCAACTCTGCTGCATTTCCATCCCAGCCTGTGGAGCTGAGGTGTTGAGCTGAAGGCATGTTTATTTCTGAGCAAGATTAGGATCAACCCTACTTACATATGACATGATGCAAAATTAGGAAAAAAAAGTGTTTTGGCTGTTTCCACAAGATGCTGTTCTGGGTTTTCACGATTCCCTAAAGCATTTATTTAACCAGATATTCCAAATCAATATAAAAAATGCCAAGTTGATGTGTGAAATATGACAATCCTACCTTGAAAATCATCTGTTTAGTTGGATTCTTTAACCTTATTGATCCTGATAATGTACCGAATATGCTAGGGTAGAAAGGATCAAACAATTCTGAAAAATTATATGATCCTAAATTTCTGCCAGAAAAGACAATCGTATAATTAGCAGTACATACTACAGGTAGGAGTCCTAATCTTCATTTGCCTTAGCACAAAGCACCCCAAAGCCAGTCACACCAGGGAAGAAGGCTTGCACAAGGTCTCTACACCACTGGGGCAGAGATTTCAAGTTTCATCCCAGTTCCTTCAATCTCTCCCCTCAATAAAGAATCTCTGCACTCTCTGCAGGCTGCTTTTCTCCCTTCACTTCTTCCTTCCCTCTCCTCTTGGCACTGGTCTTCTCTTGAGCTGCCCTTGGGCATCCTGGATGGAGCCACAAGTGTGTTGGGAAGACGTTTTTCAGTCTGCAACAACTGGGGTCGTGAAGGTGCTGGTCATAAGAGAGAATTGTACGATAATAGTCCTGTGTCCCTGAAGAGCATGTGGGACTCTGTCTAGACTGCTAATTACAGTCTATATGTCCCTCCCAGCTCTGGTCCTTCGTGCAAGACAGAACATCACTGCATAAGGAATTTGGCTGCTACACCCACAGTAATGGAAAGGGCCAAAGCAGGCTGTATACAAGAGCTCCAGGGCTTTATTCATTATTTTCCTTTTAAGCACATCCTTCTAAAAAAAGACACTGAAAAATGCTCCATCTTTAAATAACTTTGAGAAGTAAAAATGGTTGGTAAACCTAGTTCAGCACAATCTGAGTCGATATATGGTTTTTTTAACATCACTTTCAAAAGTGGAAATTCTCCCTCAGTAATTGAAATTCTTCAGTAATTACAGTTACTCTTCATATTGCAAATGTTTCACAAAGTGTGGGCAGGCAGTGAGCTTCATTTACTGCCCCTTTCCATCCAGCTGCAGTGTGCTTTGTCCTGCTCTGCCCTGTCTGAAGCCAAGCTTGTGTTTCCACTTGGCAAAGCCTGGTTGCTCTCCTTTTAGCATCTATGTGGTAACTAACATGAGGTGCAAACCAAGATAAGACAAGACATTTGGATGTTTTTGTGTGTGTTATGTTGAGATAAAATGTGGGGTGGCAGAAGGGAGATTTACAGCACGGCTAACCTGCTAACACATATTAAAACCACTTATCTCATCTTCATGTGGATTTTTTTTTTTCACTTATCCAGAACTACTCAATATGCAGCAAATCAGCATTTTTTTAATTTCATTTTTTATTTTTGGGTTGTTTTGTTTTTTTTCAGACCAGGCTCTCAGGCTTTTCTGGAGAGGGATTTTCTTTCTTATGAGTTATCTTGGAGGTTTATGCCATCAAAAATCCCACATGAGCATTTGCTTTGAGGAACTGGAAAAAACTAGTGAAAACCAAACTCTGAAGTAAAGGTGCCTGTTATAACCTGTGGATTTTTCATAACTCACACGTAGAACTAATAAATTCACTTTTAAGATGCTTCTCCAAGTAACAAGCTATATTACTTTTACTTTGCCTCAGTTACATTTTTGTCATTCAGTTCCCGTGTGCTTCTCTGAACAGAAACCAGACAAAACGCACAGGCTTTTAGGATGATTTCCCAAGAATACCAATTGGATTTCACAACACATTGCAACAGATTGTGTAATTAGTGGTAAAGCAAACAGAAATCACCTAGGTAATCAGCAGGGAATACAGATGGAAAAAACAATTAAAGTAATCATAACCCATCAATATTTACTTCACACAGCAAGTTTTTAATTGTCACTTAAAGACAATCCAACACAAGGGCATAATTTAATTCAATTCAAGTTTTAACTAGGGATAGAAAGACTGTTTTAGATTGTTCACATCAAATGCAAAGATTATTAGCTGCTTCTTAAATTGCCTGGCAGTGAAGTATCCAAAGTAGAAATCTCAGATCAAGCGTTTTCCAGGAAACTATCTCGAAAAATGTAATATCTGTATTTTTTAAGCATCCAGTGGAAATCACTGTGCATTAATGACTGAACAGTCATGAGCAGTCAAAAAAGCAAACAGGAAATTTGGCAGCAAACAGGAAATTTGGAAAGCTACTCAATGGGGAATACAGATCTGTATGTACAAACTCAGCAGCTCCAGGCAAACACCAGAAACATGTTGTGCTATAAATCCACAAAGGTACAGGGTGTGAGAAAGGTACATATTATTTTACTTCTGTAAAAGTATCTACAAAATCCTGCCTAGTGGATTTGTTGAATCACTCATTTGAAATGTCTGGCCTCCAAATCCATTGCTGAACCTTGCTTGAACTACTTTGCAGACAGATACACTTCTTAAAGCCGTTGTGATCCCCTGCCTGTATAGTGGCAGAACAGGCTCTTAGGAAAAGGCATGATGGAAGGAGCGATTTTTCTCTGTGATGACTCAGCTAGAGAGAAATTTTGCATCAGAGCAAAAATTGAGAACAAGAGATGATCTTCCCCTCCCTGCTGCAGGACACAGTGTTAGGGCCCATTGATGGAGATGGCAAAGGGAAAGGAGGCTGCCAGGATATCCAAAAAAGCAATTGCTTAAGAAAATAGCTTTCCCCCAAGTATCAGATCTTGAAAAATGGAATAATCTTACAAAGACTTGCTGGAGAAACCCTTATCTCTAAAATCAGTAAATGACAATTAGGGTTTTTTTTTTTAAGCCTAGACTGGGACTAACTTTTGGACAATTAAATTGAACCCAAAAGCTGCAATGGAGATGATGGATTTGTGATAATAGACTTTTGTGGACAGATGACATTAGTACCCATTTAAGAGGATTTTTCTGTGTATGCCACAGGCAATGAAACTTGGCTGTGACCTTTATTCTGTGCATTCTTCCTAAAGAGTTAGGGTCTTTACATCCTTTTCCTGAGAGCTTTCTCGTGACAGCTTCTGCAGGGTACTGATTCCTCTCCTCTGCCTTCAATGAATGATCAGCAAGCAAAGAAGCTGTTGACTGCAACACCTCCAGTCTTTGAATGATGCTAATCTTCAGACTGATGCCTTTCCCGAATTGACCACTGCAGTGGAATTATCCATCTGCTGTCAGCAGAGACTGGGACATAGCTCAGAATCAACTGGCTAAAGCTCAAATAGATAAGCTCAAGATAATATTTATAGGTCAGAGGAAACAATTGAAAGGAACATCAAACATGACACCAGCGTGCATAACCGGTGAAGTTTATCTGTCCCTTGTTTTAAACCCCAACTGTCTCTGCCTGTCGCAGAACATGCCTAGTTGAGAGCACTTTTCAGAAACATTTGTTTTGAATCCATGCACTTCTGTTCCTGGCCAAGTTCAGATTCCTTGTTTAATCTGCTTTGTATGAAGAGGTTTTGATTGCATGGATGCTTGGAAAATATCTATTCTTTGTGAAAATATTTGCCTGGGAATCCTAGCAAAGAGGACTGCACATAAACACCATTCTTGATGGTGATTCTGATGTCTGTCTACACTTCAGATATACCATGGTGTCTGCTTTTCCCTCATTTGAAAACAGCTGAGGACTGAGTGCCCACCACTCCAACTCATGAGAATAGATAGGCTATATCTGCAGTGCAGAAGAGGGGTACTTTTAGCAGTATACTTGTTATTTGCAGGGTGGTAACATACAGATGTACACTAATGCTGTTTTTTTCAGTATATGTGTAATTTCATCACACATCCAAGAAATCTCTCCCAGGTGCCCTAAGCTGAAATGAGCCTGCATTTTGTGGTTTAATTACTCCTTTCTCCCTTCCTTTCAAAGAAATCTGTTGCAGGGTTGTTGATAGGACTTTATTGTATTGCAATATATTTAAAAGCACTCTGTTATGGTTTTGCCACACTAGCACACTTTGAGATGCAGAGAAGCCCATTATCAGAGATCATCCTTTAGGGATTCTACATCCAGCAAAAATAGCTCTCAGTTTGTGGATTACTGTGTGTTTTGATGTTCAGATTTTGCAAGACACAATTTTCTTTAGTAATCCACAATCGTCAGATGGAGCTTTTGCTGTTCCACTGGTCTAAATCAGTGTCAATGGTCTTTCAAAAGGCAGGCTACATACACACACACACACACACTCACTCAAAATATGCTTATACCCCCTCTAGGTTCACTTCCCATTTAGAAATAGTGAATACTTGCAAATTTTGGGCTGGTTTTATGAATTATTCACAACACAAAAAGGATTCTGAGTTGCATTTGTACAATGAGAAAACACAGATGATAGATGGTTTCATATGTCCAATGAAAAATCAACCATCACAGCTTGAAGTCTGAATACTGATACCAAACTGCTAATGAATAATTTGCAGATCAGGAATTTTTAAGTGAATAATTTTAAACAAATAAATTTGAGAAAATCATACAAGTGATTCATCTGCTCCTTTTGGAGCAGCTAATTCACCCATTCACTCCCTTCTGCAGCTCAGTTGCAGTGATTTGGTTCTCAAAGGACCAAAAAGAAAATGTAAATTGAAGTAAAAAGTGTGCAGGAGAAATGATAGCATGTTACTTTGCCAATTCAGAGTGGCAGGGGCTGTGAGCAATAGGGTAGGAGAAAAGCATCTGTTAAACCTGCTAAAAATATAGTACCAGGTTCTCTTAATCAGCATAGGGAAATGCCTTTGAAGAAAAGAATGGGGCATGGGGAAAAGCTTTATTCAGAGAACACTAAAGGGCAAGCGATTTCCTAGAGTCAATCAATAACTAAAACAGCTCAAGGGTGAGTAATTTTTTGGTTAGACTGGAAGCCTGCACAACCAACTTAAATGTGAGTTAAGAAAATTAAAAAATGCTGGGTCAATAGGAAGGCTCTGGGTGGGTTTTCTGGGGATAAGACAAGTCCCAGGGACCCATGGTCCCCTTTCCCCTATGGCACTGTTTTATGCCATGTATGCTCTTGGAAGCCCCTTTCTCCAGCCAACCTATGGCTTCTTCTACAATCTGTCATTATAGTCACAAATCCCACTATTAAAAGGCATACATGTAGCTAAATTTCAGGCTTACATACTGAACTATACTATGATTCAATTCTATGATTCTATAATTCTATGACTTCACATTCTTGAGTAGCTCCTGTTCCAAGCTTTTTTTTTTTTGCAGGGGAGAGAATTTAGCTTTGTTTTTAGTCTTTTTGGTATTAATTCAATGGCATGCTACAAAACATATAACAAGTATGGAACTCATTTCAAACTGTTAGTGATGCAGCAGAACTCCAAACATAGAGTTGTGACGATATTCAGCCCTCATCCAGCCCTTCTAGTCTTCAAAAGCTCATTACAACAAGAACTCCACTAACAAAATACTGGAAGCCCATGCAATACTTCAAGTGAGTCCTATTAGTCCCATTTTACAAATGGAGAAACCAGGAAAGAAAAGCTGTGGCAGTCAACCTAAACCACAGTAAGCACAGTGTTTGGGATTGGCCTATAACTTAGGAACTGGTGGTTTCCAGTGTTGTGATTAATTAAACCAGGCCTTCCTCTTCTGTTGAAGCTAATCTGTGGAAAATGAGTACCTTCCCTTTAAGAGGTTTCCAAGCATGCATGCAAAGAGGAATTTATGATCTACAATTTATGAAAATAACTTCCTTTTCATAAATCAATTTATTAAAGCTCTGGAGAAGCTTCCAAAGGCTCTGATCCAGCAGCGCACTTACACATGTCCATAACTTCAAACAAGTAAATTGTCCCATTGAAGTGCTTTCCTGGACTGGGGCCAAAGAAAATGCAGTTCTTCCTTGAGTCAAGGTTCAGATATAAAATGAGGAAAAATAATTTATCAAAAGTTTAATAAGTTACACAGGCATGGCAATGCTCTGCCAGCCTTCCACATTAAAACATCCAGCTAGTAAGAAATGGCCTCAGGGAGATAATTTCTTCCTTACTGATACACTGTGATGAAAGGTTAAACCTCATTCAGGCAATGTGAAACTTCAGAGGGGACATGCCCGTTACTAGCAACACTCCTGGGGCATCAGCTCCCTTTGTTCAACTATTACTTGCTTTCACAGATTATCCTTGTAGGAGAACTGTGCTTTGTGATATTTCAGGGATTTGGAGTATTTTGTAAGGTTTTGCAATAGAGAAATCATTTTGACAAGAGGACTGTTGACACCTTCTGCTGGACACCTTCACTGGTAAATACTTTGGAGACAGTACTGAACATACTGTTACATGCCGCTGGCAGCCTCGCTGGGAAACTACGCCAAGGACAACTTCTCTAAGCTGCTGAAAGACTTGTGTGTCGAGGTCATGTGTGGAGCAGTCGGAGGTAACCGGACCTTGTGCTAGCTGTGAGTGTGGAACAAGATGTTAAATGCTAAAAGAAACAACAAGTTCCTGGGAATGAAAAGCGAATGTGACTCAAATTAGCAGGGTAACACCTCTATGTAATAAGACAAAGAGGTATTCTCCACTCTGGCAGGCTGATTCATGGGAAGGCACAGTTACATATTAAGACCTCCTTCAAGCTTTGCCTAGGATTATTGCTAAGAATCAGAGTGACAGTTGTCATTTTGCAAACACAAAGCTGCCAGACTTACGCATTATAAAATCCGATACAAGAAGCACTGTAGCTCCAAAATGATACTTACATCTACAATAAGGAAGTCAAGCCAGCACCAGGCATTGGTGAAATACTTCTTGAAGCCATAAGCCACCCATTTCAGGAGCATTTCCAAGACGAAGATGTAAGTGAATATTTTGTCAGCATATTCCAGCATGGTTTTTATGTTTTTTCGATCTTCAAGGTAAATATCTTCAAAAGCCTGGAAGTACAAAACATTGATTAAAAACTTCTCCTAAAGTGTGTTGGAAAGCATGGGTGCTGCACTGCAAGTCTGAAATATTATTTGATGGGATATCACATATTGTCTGTGATTTCTGATATACTTGAATGCTACCATCAGGAAGAGCGCACAGGCACAAAGAGGACTGACGCTTATCTAATAGAGATCTGTTCAGTTTTCCCTTATAATAGATATATGCTAAAATATCTCTCTCCAGTCTCTACTGGTTGTAATGATTAGATGCGCTTGGACTTTAAGAAGACCTTAAGCACCCTGAATTTGGGAACAAGAATCTGTGAAAAGGTTGCCACCACAAGCTGTCCCATTGTATCAGGGGATCTCAGATGTCCCAGAGCATAGGACCCTTGTATTTAGGAGGTAGAATCTGATCCTTACAGTTAGCTTAATTATATCTTATTGCTAAAGATGACAAATTGGGTTATTATCCTGCCTGTGTTATAGAGTACCAGAGTTCCCTGGCTTCTGTTCAGACATCACATTTCAGGTAGCTACAGCTATCTGCCTCAAGAAATGCTCATTATTATTCACTTAACAGAACAATTATGTTTTAAAGGTCAAGGTATCTACCTACCCATCTCATCTGTCTCTCTAACTAATCTTAAGCAGGGCATCATCAAAAGACCTTTGGTATCTGTAGCAACTACAAGCAACTTAATAACCCTTTTAAAGTGTTTAAGATATAAAATAATATGCTTACTAAAATAAAACAAAGTTGTCTTGTCATTTAGCTTTCACTTTTTAATATATGTCAAATAAACGGCTGGATCCTGCCATCAGGGTTGCATACATATGGCCTGTTTTGGGGCTTCCAAGTTGAGCAGTGGATACAATCTTCTCAGCTACTTTAGTGACTGTCATTACACAAGCTGCTCCTGTGTTTCTGAAACCTGGATAAGCCAAGCTTTGATATACTTCTCTCATCCCATTGAGTGACCCAGAGCACTTAGCAGTGAGAAACAACATTATTTGAGAGGGTCTGTGCTAATCATCTTCATTATCTACATTTACATATTTCAAGATCTGTAGCTACTTTCTGAGGAACTTCAGAAAGTTAGCAAACACCCAGTGCCTGGAGATAGAAGAAGTGTGTTACTTGTCACTCAAGCAGTCACACTGCTCTTTTGCCTGGCAGGGAGCAGTAATTAAACTGACAAGAAAGCTTTGGCAGCCTGTGCCAAAGCTTGTCCATTTGTCCTCACACTTCAGGGTGACGTTTTCACTGCAACTAGGTCTCCTATCTTGCCTTCAAAAATGATATTTCAAGGGTGTGAAAGAGCTGTTGGAAAAAGACACAGAAAACAATACACCGAGAGATGGAAGTTTATCGTTTCTTGTAGGGACTCACTCACTTTGTCAGATGACTTGCTGTACTTTGCAATTACTGCAAAAATAACAACAAACTATTTAAAGTGATTTCCTTCTCTCCCTCCTTTGCTCTCCTTATTTTCTACTATTTGTAAAAAAATACATTGCATTTTGACTACTAAAAGCACACTGTGAGTCAGGAAGCAGATTAATAAGTGATGAAAAATATGCTACCTGTATGCCTTAGGTACACTGTACTTCTGCAAGAGCTGTTACCCAAATGACAAAACTGCAGTGGTTCGCATGTTTTCACAGTGCCAATGGATGAAATCTTTACAATATAAAACATCATTAAGGGTTATTTGTTTCTGCTTTGCTTTGTATGTTTAAAAAGAGTTAAGCGGGATACCTGCAGTGGTATCCATAATTACTATTAGAAAACAAGCTCCCAGTTTGGGTGCTTATGGCTTAAATGCATAGGAATAGTTTTCAGATCCTTTGCAGTAAGCTATAGATGTATTCTGATAGCTTAACTACCACACAAATATATACTGGCTTTTGAACCCCCTTAAGAACTTAGCATGTCCCAGGGACATAGCAGGATGAGCTCAGTTTTTGGAAGAGCTCACCCCAGAATAACAGAATAAAAAATTTGTCTGTTGCCTTCAACGTCTCTAGTCAAAATACTGAAGCGCAGTGTTGATATGTGGGAAAATGCAGCATTATACAGAATTGCACTGGTTAAACTGAAAATCTCAAGAAGTAAATGAGTGCATGCAATGAAAATTAAATGAGATTTATATTGTAGTGTTCAGTATCTAAGGCACTTTTAATTACATATGTAAGGAAGTGTATTCATCTAAAGTGTATTATAGCAAGTGACATGCCCCCTCTAAATTGCGTTAAAAATTTAACATGCTGATTCTCAAGTTGGTGCAAAACCTGTCAGACTCCATTGATTTCAGCAAAGCTACGACAATTTTCAGCAGCCTACTATTTACTCAAGTTTTCCAGTCTCTTACTTTTCATAATAAAATAAAAACCCTTGGGTGAAATTTCAGCCCTTCCCTGGTGGACTTGGAGAACAATCCATCCCTTTCCTTTTCACATCAACATTTATATATCTCCACCTTCCTTGTCTCCCTGCAGAGACTTTCTTTAAACTACATAAACCCACTACTTCTGTGTTTTCCTTTTTTTAGGCCACTGATAATTTGTGCTGCTCTCCTCTGGAGTTTCTTCAATTAGCCCATGTCTTTCCCAAAGTGCAATGCCCAGAGCTGAAGCCAGTGCTCCAGCTGAGGCCTCCTTGATGCCAACTAGAGTGGAAGAACATGCTTATTTACACAGCCCAGTAGGGTGTTCGGCTTTTGTGTGGTGCTGTGATGTAGTTTACTCTATCATTTTTGTTGCTTGTTCTCTCTCCAGGTCTTTTTAGTAAATCCACTGCCTTACCACTCATCCTGTGTCCTGCTTTCTGGCTGAGATTATTTCTGATGAGAAGAAGCAGGCACCTTCTAAGGAGATAGTCCTCTCACTGCTTAGGGCAGATTCATCTGTTTAGTTGAAGTTAATCCTGACCTCCAGAAATACAAAGTAGACTGTCCAGATATGGTGTATTTAACAGGTGTATTCCTTACTCCATTATGGAGAAGAAAATCATAGAATCATAGAATCCCAGATTGGAAGGGACTCACGGATCAGATGGTCCAACCTCTCCACGTAAAGCATGACCTAGACTAGATGGCCCAGCACCCTGTCCAGGTGAAACTTAAAAGTGTCTAGTGCTGGGGAGACCAACACTTCAATGGGGAGATTATTCCAATGGCTGAATGCTCTCATTGCAAAAAAAATTTCCTCTTGTGTCCAGTCGGAATCTCTACAGGAGGAACTTGTGCCCATGACCCCTCATCTTTTCCATGTGACTCCTTGTAAAAAGGGAATATCCATATTCTTTGTAGATGTAAAGTCACCCTTTAGATACTGGAACACGGTGATAAGGTCTCCCCCGGGCCTTCTTTTCTCAAGGCTGAACAAACCCAGTTCTCTCATCCTTTCCTCATATAACAGGCTCAGTCCTTGAACCAGTGACCACCAAACCAAAGCCTGCAAAACTTTTTGAGATACCCTGAGAGAAATCCCACCAACTTCAGTGACATTCCTGACATGTAAATGAGCAACATAAATATATGCTGCCATTGCTATGAAGAACCCAGGGATGATAACACAGAGAAGATAACCCCAGTACATAGGGGGATCTCAGGAGGAGAGGATGCCTTATCAGAGTCTTCGGCAATGACTTATCAGCCTTCATAGATACACATTCATTCAGATGCAGACAGGAGGTGGGGAAGGTACAGTGACTTAACCTAAAGTGCATTCAATATGTGACAGACACCCACAAACTTCATCGGTAGCACTGATTCAGTGCCCTCTGTGTCTTTCATCATTTTGCTTTGCTGGTTAGAAAATGTGCTAAAAAAAAAAAGCCAAACCAAAACCCATTCTTGGAACAAAACGCAAACTTCCAGTTGGGAATTACCATGGAGAAGTTACAGGATCCTGAATTAATAATACTGGGATACTTCCCAACACAGACTTCCATAAAGATTTGTTATTTGCTTTTCAAAACATGTACATGTCACCAATTTATGTTGTAACAGAAGAAAGTTCCCCACCTTATGATAAAGGCATGTGAAATCAGAAAAGCTTATGACCTGCTTTAGCCCCAAACTTGCTTTGCTTTGAGAAAAGATCATTAGGGTACATAAGATCTTAAAGATAGCTAACTGGAGAACACCTGCTCTGAGACCCATGTCCACTTTCAACCAGCCAGAAAATACAGTTTCATTTACCAGGGCTCCACTGCTCAGCAGGATCATGAATATGATGAAAGTTTCGAACCAGTTGTGTTCAACGATTCTGTAGCAGGTTTTCCTCAGCCTCCACCAAATTTTGCCTGGAAATTTTGTGATGTCCACTGAGCAGCATGGGAAGAATCGCACACAAACTGAAAAGGAGCAAAATGAAAATAAAGAAATTGTTAAAAAAGCACATTTAATTCTTAAAGCTGCAATAAGGAGCTGCTCAACAAGATTTCTTCTAGCAATAAGCTGCTGCATGTAGCCTTTCCTCCCTTGTTATTCTTACCAACCTCTATTTGCTCTGCCTTCCATTTCCCCCTCACTCTATTAAAAAAACATTTAAAATTACTTAAAACATGCTCCAGTGATT
Source organism: Melopsittacus undulatus (assembly GCF_012275295.1). Taxonomy (NCBI): domain Eukaryota; kingdom Metazoa; phylum Chordata; class Aves; order Psittaciformes; family Psittaculidae; genus Melopsittacus; species Melopsittacus undulatus. The sequence goes on along the minus strand of NC_047527.1, from coordinate 103,064,171 downwards.
CCTCCCAATTATTTTAATGATACAGAATATATTGGCCATGAGTGACCAGTGACCCAGGTTGATCACATTGTATTGGCTGACCTCGGGCAGCACCCCTGGTTGGATTAATGACTCTAGCAGGGTATTACCAATAGTTTCTGTATCCTTTTGAATGAAAGGATATTTTCTTGGTACTACGATACCACTAGAATCACTGATTAAAAGTGGCAATCTGATGAAAGAGAGATGAGGGGTGAAGGCACTACAGTGCAGATAGGACTACAGTGCAGATAGGACCACTGTGCTGAAGAGACTCAGACAGAAAAAGAAGCAGCAGATTTTGATCTCTTGGACTAAAACAAGGCAGTAGAGCAACTTTGGAAATGTATTTAGGCAGTTAAATCCCCTTTGATGCCAGCAGAAATTTAGATATCCAGTCCACAGCAGGTTCCCCACTGACCCTTCATAGCACTTTCGGACCTTAGTGACAAATATCATGTGCATTGCCTTGTGCTGTGCAAGAACTTGTGTGAGAGGACATCTTGGTAGCCAGGACTTGTTCTTCACCAGGCTGGCAATTCAGCCTTATGTCAGGTAATTTGACTCAAACTTCACAACATTTGCTCGTGAGAACAACCCTTAGAAACTACTTCATTTTCAAAACACAAGGTTTTTACTCTACATTTAATCCATGTATTGTACAGAAAGAGACTTAGGCAGGGAGCTTTATGAGTCCCATCATGATAAAAAAAAAGCAAAGGCCAACTGCTTCCATAGCTGAAAGGTGGCTAAGGTCACAAAATGTCTTGAAGTATACAACAACTGCTCAGAAGTGCCAAGGGAGGACATCTCACTATGGTGATGTAATGTAAGTAGAAATAATATTTAGGCAAGGAAGCTCAAGAAGGAAAGAGGGTGAGTGCCAAGGTTATGCAGAGAGCAGATGCTGCTAATTCAAGGTGGCATAACTGAGGCGCTTGAACTGTATGTGATATGTGAGGAGATCAACTGCAACTCTTGGGATGCTGGGATTCCCAAACAGCTGGAAGTGGTGCTGTGCTGGCAGCAAGTTCTGCCAGGAGGAAGAGAGCCACTAAGTCTGTTGCAGTCCTCCTGGCATTTTCTGTAAGTTTTTATTATCCCAGATCCCTGCTATGAGGTAGAAGAATTGTAGGATGTTTCATACATGAACCACTCCCAGAGCTCCCTTTTCCCTTGCATTTTCTCTAAATAAATGGCTGCATCACACAGACATGCACCAGTTCCCAGTTTACCACTGTATTTTGGAATTCAGTTAAATGCTGGCCTCAGTTGGAATACACAAAATTAATCAAACTTAGGACATAGTGTTAGGTGAAGCTAGAAATACAAGAACCAGCTCTCAGCCTCTTGGTAGGTCAGGAACCCCTCCAGAGGAGGAGAGTATTATCCTTCTAAGTATTTTAGTCCTGAACACCAAAAACCTTGTCAAGGGAAAAAAGGATGTCATATTAGTCACTACTTTTTTGCTAAAAGTGGTACACTGCTCACAGATGGTAATGTGTGTGATTTGGGTATATTTTAGGAAGTAGATATATGGAAGAGACTTCAGGTCAGGACTCCTGAGTTAACATACTTGTATGCCTGCTCTGCTTAGAGATGCAGTATAATCCCACCAGCATGACATGACAGAAGGGGCAATTAGTTGAATCACCTAGCGATGCTGCCAGAAAAATCTTACAGCACTTTGCACCCCACAACCTGTATGGTCATAACTATCTTTTAGTTGTCTGGCCCACACTCCGTGCTGTTAGGCAGATACACTGGCCACCTCACTGTCAACTCAACTTTGGACCAGGACGACCAGGTTGTTGGCTATGTAAGTATGGATTTTTCAAGCAGAAATCCCCCTTTCTACTGGAAGTAAACATTGCTTATTGCAGAACAAACTTTCCACAAGCCTACCTAATTCTCATAAAGAGTTTTAACTTGGAAAAAAAACCAGCAATTTTTCTGACTTTAAACAGTTGTCCAGCAACTTTCTCCTCTTTTCTGCTAAGTTACTTCCTAGATGGATAGTTGGCTTTTTTTTTTTGTCTCAGGCATATGCCTAGGCTCAGCTAGTAACACGCATGACATGCTCTGTCATGCTGTTACAGAGTAGAAATGCTCAGTAAGTATCGCTGGAAAAGGTTAATATCTTCCAGGAAGCATTTTCCCCACTGTAAGACAGTTGGATGAATCATTCCCTGGAGGATTCTTCCTCTGTCTTTCCACAACACAGGGAGCCTACATGATTACCTGAGCCCAGGCACAACTAAAATTAGGGATCACCTTCAAATTAAATACTAATGAGCAGAGCACTCTGAGTTCCAAAGTCACTTCATTTGTGATGGAAAATACTTCCAAAATAGTAAAACCAGGCTACTGTTGATTCAGTCAGCTTCCATCTGATAATCTTCAAGTACAGAGAAGTATTTTTAAGGTAGAAACCCAGCCAGTACCTCTAATATTTTTTTTTATAATGCTCTTTGATGGCTTTCATGCAATTCCAATCTGAAAAAAAATTTCCTAGTTACTGACAGTAATACCTTGAAAATCCAAAATAGCTTCTCAGATGAGTCAGCCTAAAATCACAGCGCTATTAAATCCCATGCTTTTGATTGGGCCCAATTCAGAAATGTTTAGAACATATTCTGATACAATTACTAATGTCAAGTAGCACTTCCGTGAATAATCATGCTGGGTGTAATTCAGATGAAACGCTATTTTTAACTATCTATAAATCAAACATGAAGAAAGAAAATGCAAAGACAAAAAGAAAACTGACCCCAAACAGGTCTTTTAATGAATTATTAAAGTTCTATTTGCAGGGCAAATTTTCTGATTTCTCGCACTGACTGGTATTTCATGCCTGTGCTTTTCTGGACTCTCTTGCAATGCTGGTAGCCTACTGTTCTGGTGACCTTGACTCAAGCTTCAGTGCTGAACTGGAAGCTTCAAATAACCCAGCCAGAAAAGTTTACCTGACCTTGGTCAGCATTCTAATAGGTCGCGTTTTTTCCATTTCTGTGAAATCCAAATCTAAGAAACATACCAATGTCTAAGGCATGAGCTGGTGGCGGTCTGAGCAATCAAAACTCCAGCTGGGTTCTATAACAAGGCAGGTGATCAGTAGAGCCCAGCTTCGGGTTTTGGAAGCTACTTTATCTACACAAAGAAGACTATTAATTAACACTTTTTAGCTCAGCAAGTGTCAAGGCAGGAACAGACCCTTTGGCATTTCTTGTAACAGCATTACTCATACTGCCTTGTCTAATAGATTTGTGCTATCCCCCTGAAATCAATATAGTAGGGAACTGGTTATGCAGAAGAAGCTGAACACCTTGTGATTTAGTCAGGACTTAGCTTTGCCACTGTAATTCACATTGAGCTACACTTTTTTGAAGAGTAAACTGACTCATTTCCACCATGACCTTTTGGGTAATAGGTAACTCAACAGAAACACAGAACAATAAAAAAAGTCCCCCCAGAAGGGTCCACTTCTTTGCTGGTAAATCAGTGATGCTGTACTGAGCTGCATCAGTGGACAACTTGTCCACGAACAACATCTGTTTTCAATTCACATTTGAACATTACATACCATTTCTCACAAAACAGACCTATTTACCGTGAAATTTTCCCAAATGCATCAGTATACCATGATGTTATTTTCTTTTTGTTTGTTTTTCATGACAGGAGACTTGCTCCATTCAGTCACTGTGGTGCCCTACAGCACAATCACAAACTGCATATAAACAATGTGTCCTAAAATGTGGTCTCATTGGAGGTATGGCAGAGACAGCTCTTATTTAAGAATCTGCCACAATAATAAACAAGTTACTGGGGGATGGAGAAGAGAGGGAAGCAGGAGGAATGTAATTTATGATGCATTTTGTATAAGTATTCCTTTGGTTCTCATTCACATTTTCTAGCCTAATGCATTATAATCATGGAGTTAGATCTGATTGCATTACCTTAGTGCACTGGGGAAAAAAAAAAGCCTTTGTAAATGTGGGAGCTATACTGCAAAACCTTCCTCCTGCACGCATGACAGACAAGCCTATTGATTTCAGGCTTATGAGTAAAGACTATAAATCCACCGCTTGTTCACACCACTATACACATATAAATTTACATGAAGTTAGATATGTTTTGGATGGATTGAACTGCTGATTCTCCTCAATAAACTAGAAAGACCAATTAATTTCTGCTATACTGTGGTCTAGTAAGTCTGGTACCTTGTGTTCAAACTGCAGTTATTTTGTTACTACCTTTACACAGGAGTTCCTAATTGTTAGGACATTAAATTTTAATAAAAAACAGTATTTTCCTTAGCTTTGAATGCTGGTTACAGCACTGCTTGTTTGACACAAAGAAAAGGTAACTTCTTCAGCATAACCTCAAGCAGGCAGGTATTTGTAACATGGTTTTAATACATATATCACTGCCAAGACGGGTTTGTAATGACTGGCCTAGCTGGTTGTGTAAGCTCAAGCAAGGAAGCAAGCCTGGCTGTTGTCCCTTTGCGAGACCCTACCTGTCTCCCCAGGCTGAAGGGAACATGATCTCTGCAGACACTCCTTATTTAACCCCTTTCTTATTTTTTGGCCCCACTGACCCACTAGCACACATAGCTGGATTTTATACTGTGCAACTCTGGGGCTAGCATGCGAGAGATCTGCCATCACCGTCTCCAGCATGCGGGTACCTGAGACACACATGGAGATATGAATCTTTTCTTGTGTGCTAGAACTGGGTGCTGCTAAGAAAGCACCTGACAAAGCCACTGGATGACAGGTGATTTTATTCTTCCACAGGTTTTACAAGGGTACATTTCTAGTTTATCTGCTGTTACTCTTCTCAAAACATATTCTTTTGGAGGTCACTACAGATAATGGTGTGACACCTTGAAGCAAAGGCAGTGGGCAGCCTGTTCTACCACCAGTGTCAGCCATGCTTTGAGGGAGAAGGTGGATGAGTTGAAATTTAGAGACTCTGTCCAACCTGAATTAATTTATATCTGTACATGCAATAGGACTGCAATACTTCTATGGTGTCTGAAAATTGTATAGGACAAAATACTAGCATGCCCTTCCTGATGTAAAAATACACTGTGTCTCAGGTATTACAGCTCGAAGAGATACTTTAAAACTTGGGTTTGTTCCACGTTATTTTTCTAGGTTGACAATTAATATATTTCGTTGGGCTTGGTTCAGTTTTACTTAGGTTTTAAAAATTATCTGGTGGTGGTACCCGTAGTTTAGATTTGTTCAGTTTAACGGTCTATTTTTGCTCCTCTTTGCTTTTTCATTTCTAAATAGCTGCTAACTGCGGTTGGGGAGGGTATGACGCAGATCCCACCATTAATCAGAGTAACTTCACTGTGTCGCATGGCATTTTCCAGCTGCGATAATTGCTCCTACATGGTCACATGAAAAACTGGTTTTGGGCGTCCTTGGTGTCACGAGTTGCGTTCTACTGCGCACTGAGCAAGGTAGTTCATTCTCGCATGAGCATCTGACCATATTCGTTAGAAACCTTTGCCAGCGGGCTGTGTCCAGCGAATTATGCTTAAGGACTTGGTGAAAACTTTCTCCTATTAGGGTCTGGGAGAGAGGAGTGTGCTGGGGCCAGGGGCTCTCTAGATGACCTTCTATGACACACAGAAGATAATGTCCAAACAGATAGCAATTTTTGATGCAGAGAACACATACCAATGAAGGTAACAGGACTGGAGTGTTGCAAGGCATCTGGAGGAAAAAATACCCAAGTACCTGGCATTGCCTAGATGTTGCTTTCCCATCAACTGGCAACAAGAATGATCTCTCCATTTCTATCAGGTTTTTCCCAGCAATACTTGCTAGCTGCCAGAGCTGTGACCCTACCATGGCTTCACATTTCCTGACCCAAGAATGCTCCCCATTGACCCTAATCAAATCTATTTTGAGATGATAACAAATTAACAAGTCTCCCCAAGAAAAACAACCTATAGCTTATCTGGGTCACCCAACTCCGGGAAAACTGTGACCTCAGCAAACTTTCAGCAACTATTTCAAGAACATGCATTATCTTCATTGCCTTTGTTATCTGAAAAAGGGGGCTGAATCGGGAACATATTTGTTCAGGACATAACCTACGCTGGATGAGTTTAGAAATGTCATAGTTTGAATTTAGATAGCTGGTGCGCTAACAAGGCAAAGAACTTAACCCTTCCCCTCTCGCTCTTCCTTTTCATCTCACCTAATTTCCTTCTTTCACAAATATTAGCTGGTCATTCTACCAGATATACCAAATATTGTTGTATGTCTTTATTACAAATCAGTAAAGGCAACACTAGATAAACTCGCCTAGCGCATGCCCTTCAATAACTTTCATTTTAGTGCTTTATAACCATGTCATATCTTAACTAACCAGACTGTTGTTTGTTGGCTTGTTTGGATTTTAACTAGTCTGAAGTGATAACTGCATGAGATTTTATTGCAGTGGTAAATTTGGGTAAAAATATTGGAAAGTATTTAATAGAAGAAAATTATAGGAAAATGTTTCCCTGCATAAACAAATTCAGATGTTAATATCATTGCAGTAAGAATCATTTGGACTTCCAGCTTATGGCACTTTGACTTGAAATTTTATGAGTGAACATTCACATGTCAAGTTTATGCATTTTTGCCAAATACATGAGGAATGTAATCACATTTAACCTAACAGTAGCCTCTGAAAAAACTGTATGGATGTGTGCTGTACAGGAAAAGCAGAGCAGATATGTCAGCAAAGACATCACCTGCAACTGTGTCCCCAGTGTCACTGGACACCTTTGGAGCAGGCTCTCCTTTAATTCCCATTCAGATCTCAAGGCCCTCAGTGCCTTCATTTCTACATTTCTCTGCTGCCAAGATAAGGAGTGGGCTTCAAAACTGGCTTAATGCTTCCAGTGATCCATCTAGAGGAGCACCGCTTGCTACCCCGTATTCCACCGACAGCAGTGAAGAAGATCTGACAAACTGGGTTGATACTGATGTGGTCCTGCATGATGGAGTTCCAGGCAGCTGTGGTTATTTTAAGACAGAGCAAATTACAGAGTGCTCCTGTTCTGGGAATGAATCAGGGCTGTGCCGTGGATCAAGTGATGCGTTGTCTGATGTCTGCCTTATTCCTTTTAAAAACTAAGGTGATCATGGCCTGCCACAGTTTCAGAATTTGTAAACTGGTAACTGACTAGCACAGTCCTTACAGCTCTTGCTTGTTTCAGCAATTATAATTTCTCACTTTGCAGTGTACAACACAGATTGCTGATTACTAGCCTCATTAAGAAATATATAGTGAAAGAATGGAAATACCTGATCTAATTTCTAAACGTTATTGTATGGGCCAGAATAGTTACACCATGCTTTCTTCTGTCAACTGCATTAATTTTTGGCTACTGCTTTTAAGCAGAGCTGCCAAAAAATGTTTAGAACCTAGGGACATTTGTAAGCCCTGCAGGGCTCCCTTACCTCATTCAATCATCTTTATCACAGATACAGAGATGCGCATTTCTGCTGACTTCAGGGGCATTCATATACCCAGCAAATCATCTCTGTCTGATCCTATCTGAGCAGCTCTGGTTTTGTTTACAATAAACCTTGCATTTTCAAGGGAATATACTAACATTCAGCTAACCCTATTTTTTCCTAACACAGATTTAAAGGCAAATGAGGAATATGATTGGGATAATATTTGGAATTGAACTCACTGTAAGAAGAAATACCTTGGGATGTTATTTACCTTAAAGATTTGCATTAAAATAGATCTGATGTAGCTGGGTCTTATACCCATGTTTTGGATCAAGCTGGTGTTAAAAAATTAATGACATGAAGGTGTACTTTGGTGTTAAAATAGTTATGCAAATGTGATTTGTTGTTCTCTAAAATAATTAAGTAAAATACACTGGTCAGATGAAAGTTACTGGGCATGCTAGCATTAACAACCTTTAAAATAAAAGGAAGAATGTCCCTAGGACTCATGAACTCTCCAGACAGTTTCTGTTAGCTGCCTATATACATTTAAGCAAGATAAACATCCTGAACTGGTCAGCTCTGTGCCAAATTTGCTCATGCACATGTATTGGAAGGCAAAAGTCTTCACTTGCCAAATTAGAAAAATCAACATTAAAAAAAACACCAATAAACCCCTTGGTGACACAAATTGTGATTATAAAAAGTAATTTAGAAGGTGCATAGCCTTGTAGAGTATGCATTTTGGCTTGGAAATCCAAAGACTAATGATACCAAGTGATTCTGAGTGTGTTTGGTACCTAAGAAAAAAAGTGCATTCAGCGCAATACTACTGCAAGCAGCCACAGCAACGTGGCAAGAAGGTGTAGAGATGTTCACTGCGATAAAAGGAGGTTTCTTGCCTCAGCATTGTAGTGAAACATGCAGATATTCAGGCCCTTACCTTCGGGGAAGCAATCTTCAGGCTCCATCAGCTCTTCAGCAAACTCAGGGATCTGCTCCAGCAGTTCTGCAGGATTTGTCAAATCCACTGTGCTGCCTTCAGAAAGACTGATTTCATCAAGCTTGTTGTCAACAAGAGCAAAGATGAGGAAAACAAATTGATCAATTGCCCTGAAGGAAGTAGCTGAATTTTTATTCCACTAACCAATATCCAAGCTAAAGCCACTACAACAGAGACATCTCCATGCACTTCACATGGTGCCCATTCCTCAAATGACAGCTCTGCCTACACTGCAGTGAGCTAGCGGTTGACTCATTAATGAGAAAAAAGAAAGTTAACATGTAAAATTTACTTTTTTTAAACAAGAGAGAAGCAAATCTTAGAAAGACAGTGAACAGCAATTGAATATGAATGGTAGGCAGAAGTTTGGAATGACAGGACAACTCACGATTTTAATGCTTGTACATCCTGAAGGCTCATACCTTCAGATGGGAGGACCCAGAAGTGGGACCTAGGTCCTTAGGCCCCTCACACACATCTGATGAGTGAAATCTGCACCTTGTCTGTCAGGACCATGCTCTGCTCCCTGCTGCCAAAGCTTCTCTTCTGAGAACAGCAGAAGTCCCTCTGACACCAGGGTCCAGTCACACGATGCTACAGACACATGCGTGTGAGAGGGCTCTCCCACCTGCCTCATTCCTCACTTGTTGCCACCACATGATGTTGCCACCTGCCTTGTGGTCACACACCTCTGATCTCAAGGTGATATGGGAGGAAGGACACATTCATTGCTTGCCTGAAATATCTGACACCACCATCTTAGGTGCATTGTTTGGATTCAGCATATCTCAAATCCTCCTCTGCAAAAAGGGGACAAGGAAACTCCTGATTCCTGAAGCACTGGTTGTCTTAGCTATCTAGAGGGGGAATACTCAAGTAGATCTGGGTAAAAATTGCTGGGAAATATATTATTTTAAAAAATCATTTTAGAGGCTGAATTTGCTATTGAAAGAAATATGATGTATGATTAAATATGTCACCCAAATACAAAACAGAAATTTCATTTCAGGTCAAAACTTTCTTTCAACAAATCAAAACATTTTCTTTAGAAGAAAACAGGGTTCCCCCTTGCCCCCTACTTTATTTTTGTAGTCACAATAAAACACTTCAATTTTGTGTTAATCCAAAATTATGTTTTACTTGATTATTCACTTGGCCACTAAAGTGATTCTGTGATTCTGTGATTTGCCCAGCTCTGCTCGCTGTTTCTGACTGTATTAGAGCACTATCTGGCATGAGTGGGCAACATCAAAGCTGGTAACTTCTATTGGTCACATCATGCAGAATAAACAGGAGTCAGGAGAGTTGGGTGATTTGTTAACTGTTGTCTGAGTGCCTACTGCAATCTTTTTGTGTGTTATATTGCAATAGTACTATCTCCATTAAAAAAAAATAATTAGGACAATAATACTTACCCATGCTTTTAAACAACCTGTGAGATATCTATATGAGAGATGGCATGAACACATAAAATACTATTTTCATGAGGATGATGGTTAGAGAACAGGTACAGCTTTACATATTTATTATTAATGTGAAAATAAGCCCTCTGTTTTCCAGTATAGACAATCAATGCAAAACTTATTGCTGAATTCAGAGAAATGCTAAACCTGGGGTAAAATGGGCAAGACTGAACGTTCCAGCAATGCTTGCAAGAGGGGATGGAAGCTACTTGTTTGCAATTAGCTGCAGCATCCAGAAGGTCATAGTCTTGGCTAGGGTTTTTAATGCTCTACTCAAAAGGGCTGCAAACAGTTCAGAAGAAGCCTTTTAAAAAGACAGTCAGAACAGAAAGCACAGGTCAAAGACATGGATAAAGCTTCTAAAAAATCCATATTCAAAATGCAACTCTGGTAGAGAGCCCATTTTCTACACACTACCAATGGTATATGATAGAAAAAGAAACAAAATTTTAGCACAGTCAGAACTTTCTGATACTGCCCATTAGGGAATGCATTTAATAATTATCTGTTCTGTTATGAAGACATCAAAACACAGATCACTGAAACAGTTCTAAATTGTATACAGCTGTAGGATGTAGAAAATGGGGGTTCCAATGAGAAATGAAGCCTTGCTGGATATAATTCTTATCAAGAGACGGAAATTAAAGAAAACTGTGAGAACAATGTCAGCTCAATAGCATTGTCAGTAAGAGAGCTGGATTTATCAGAGACAGGTTAGGGAATACACAGAACACAATACAGTACAATTATAATAGACTACAAGGAAAATATCCTAAAGAATCAAGAATTCAAAAGTTATTTATCAGGAGGAGCTTTAAAAAAAATATTAGAATCCATCAGCATCAAAGGGAGATGGGGAACATGCAAGACAAAACAAACAGGATCTCTTCTGAAAAGCCTTTGAAGAAGAAAAGGAGCAAATGGATTCGGAAAACACTATACATAGGTCTGAGGGTCTGAACTGGGACTTCACACGATTCATATGGTTCCAAGAAGGAACCATACATATGAGAAAGGAGGGAAAGATTAGGAAAGCTTGTAGGAAAGAAGCAAAGGTTACTTTTTGCCAGAAAGGTTAAAGGGATTTAAGAAGGTTTTCATGAACTCAGTAAAGGAAAGCACTAGAGATACAATAACAATTGATGAGCAAGCTGCAACTTGTCAAAATGCAGTTTCCTAAGAAAAGAAACTCTTTTTAAAAGAATCGAGCACAGGGTCCAACAAAAAGCATGAGGACAGCTTGTTAGAATTAATACAAATATCTAGAAAGCCTAAGACATATGCAAATCAACAGATCCAGACAACCACCTTGGAGGGCATAAAGGGATTGGATACAACAAGTTAACACACCATTAGTGATCAATAGTGAATGCTCATGGAAAACTGGGAACAGCCCAGGAGAGCAGCGATTAGTAAACACAATACTGAGTATAGAGAAAAGGGAATAATCATGGGAATCACAGATCACTAAACACTCACTGTAGCTTGTGATTAAAGTGAATTAAATAACGACTCAGAGGAGAAAAGCAAAGTGCTTTCTTGGAGTGAAATGACACAGAGGTGTAAAGGCAGTGAGGTGGTTCTCCTGTATACCAAGTGTACTGTGCACAGATGGGGTGCAAAGATGCCAGAAGAAGGCATATAGAATCTCCTGTTTCTTTCTTGGAACAAGTAAGTAGAGGATGTGTACCAGGCAGAGACAATGGGATCCATCAGAAGCCCCTTTGGGAGACTTACTAGTGCATAAATTCATGCTGCAGAGGGTAGATCTTAATGTGTTTCTGGGTGGAATGGCTGTTTTAAGCACCCAGAGAGGGCTTCCACACCTACCACTCGTGTCTGTAACAGTGGCAAATGGGTCTGAATGGGTTTTGCAGAAAGCCTTTAGCACTGAAATGCTGAAATCTCACTGAAAATTGATGTTTGCTCAAGGCTTAACTTTCTTATCTCCCTTCCTCCCTCTCATCTGAAGATCATAGCCTTAATCTATCAAATTGACATATGATATATAAACCTTAAGAAAATATCTGGATGTCTATTATATAAAAGTCTACTTTTAAAATAAATTGCAACTGGCTTGGATTTACCCATTGCTGGGTGGAGAAAAGCCATCCTAAGGACCCAAATATAACAAAAACTTTGTCTTCAGAGGAGATCTGTAGGGATTAGAGTCAGCATTATCTTCATTAAAGATATAGAAGAGGTACTGACCAACATAAACCTCATGTTTGCTGATAACATTAAATCAGAGACAGTATAGAAACCTAGGAAGCAGAAAGTAAAGGAAAGAAGTGAAACATGGAGAGAATATAGCAAAATGGGACTTGACTCAAAACAGTACAAATGAGGGAATTCCAGGAAAATGTCAATGGAAATCCTGGAAACCAGGACTAATGTTAAAAAATTAGATGTGATTTTGCAGTGGCATATAATAATGCAGAAAATCTGCATGGAAGCATCTAGGTAATGAGATACTATTTCCTCTATTTATGGTTGGAAGTTATATTTGGAATATTGTGCTTACTTCTTAGTAAAAGAACTCCAAAAAGGAACAACTGAGGGAGTTGCAAAGAAAAAGGTAAAAAAAAAGTCACATAAAGGGCACAGACATATTAATTTACAAGAAATAATGCAATGAAAGAACAATGGCACGTGACTTCAGGGGGTAAGCCAAAGACAAAAGGAAGCAAACAACAGTCTATTACATTAAGTGATACTAATTCATAAAAAGGAAATGATGAATAAAATTGCTAAAAGAGAGTAATTAAATGGTACTTCGAATGGAAAAGAAGAAAAGGCTAGTTATGAAAGCAATATATCCAGCCATGAGATTCTTTTTCTAAGTGAATTGTTACCTGTGGTAAATGAATAAATCTAAGTTGCCTGTAAAGATACCTTTAAAGGTAGATTCCACAAAGCTGTACAAAATATTTTATAGAGCAGTATTTTGGCAGAGAAATCCAGCAATTTGTTCTCTGATGTTTAATCCACCTGTGACATCAACGATTTTAATTCTATGGTGTCTTTCTGATGATTTATATAGGATGAATTTTTAATCATATAATGTATCCTTTACTGACATCAACAGCGTTTTATTCAGAACACGTTCATTGCTTCCTGTTATTGACTGAATCACAATGCCCTGCCTCTTAGGCATACCAAATCTGTTACTTCTCAGTTGCTGGCTTTATTTGGCTAGTCACAAGTTCTTGGGACATTCATCAAAAAGATGATTAGCATGTCCTTGTGTGCCAGCACAAAGATTACTTCTGAATAGGAAGACTTTAAGTATGTAATGTCCACACAAGATCTGGCCTTCAAAAATAGCATCATTTGGGCTTTGCTCTTTCATGTTGGCATTCATAGCCTCTTGTGAACTTCCGTTTGATTTCAAGTCATCCCTGGATTATTGCCATGTTCCTCCACCTCTTTCTAAGCAGCTGCAAATAGAATCAATTGTACTTTTCTATAGAAAGGTGACTTTATGTCCCATGATCCTTTGAAAGCTGAGGGAGGAAATGGGGATTATTTCTTTATCATGTTGTTGCTGAATATATCAAGGCTAGAATGTTCCTGATTTATCATGACATTTCATTATAGCACTAAAAAAGGACATACTTTTCCAGCCTCCATGTTAGGATCACAGGGTTTATTTATCTCAAAAAGATATTTAAACATGAAGGATACCTAATCCCCTGAGGGAAAAAATCCCAAAATTGTATTCTAACTTCTCCAAGTTATAATGCTTCATCTCATAATTTTAAAGTTTTGGGTTTCTTTGGTAAATATATATATATATATATAATTTTTTTTCCTGAGCCTGGGATATCAAATATTTAAGTCTCATTCCTCTAAAGTTCAGGACCTTTCCATTCTGAAGATGAAGTTCAATACACCAAGAAGTATTCTGCCATGGACGGTTGTTCCTTAAAGAAACATTTCATGGCTAGAGGATTTCAGGTTACTGTGGGTGGAATTTAGCTCACCTAAGTGTACAATTCATCTTGTTACCCTGGGATCCATTTAAAGTCAATGGAGAGAAAGAAGCACTTTCAGAAGACTATTTACCTGACCTAATTGTAATGTTGATTTCAGTCAGAGATGAGACATATTTACCTGACTACACTGGCTCCAGGTCCTCACTAATTATAAAGGAGTCTCAAAACTGGCACAAACTGGCACAAACTTGCCAGCAGTCTTATAGCAGAACTGGGAGAAGTGCAATGCATATTGATACTAAGTAATCCTTTCCATTTCATTAATTCAGTCCCTCAAAACCTGGTTTTACTGGTTCCAATATCCAGGAGCTATGGAGTTCCGCAAATTCCCAGGACATCACCCAAACCTGCCAGTTCCACCTAAAACCTCAAGATTTCAAAGAGAGGAATCCATCACTCTCTAATAAAAAAAAGGGCAATGTTATGTCAATAAAATGACAAATCTAAATGGGAAAAAAACCCAAGAAGTCAGCAAGCAGAATACAGGGAATTTGCAGCATGGGGTCACTCAGTGTAAATTACAAATACATGTATTTTTGGTATTCATGTTCATACAGATGACATAATCTTACAAATTGAAAATAAATATACATGTGTACACATCAAGAAACAATAAGTGAGTTGCACTTTGGCCAATGTCAACCGAATAATACCAAGGCTTACTATTTAATTAGCTGGTATCTTCATGTCAGCTATTTAAATTGTTGCATTTTTTCTTGAGTCTATGTGCTAACAGGAAAAGAAATGGTATCTGTGACAGATCGCAAGTGCCCTCCAGTGAACTCAATGTACAGATCTGCCAAGTCAGCAGATGCCATTCTCATTCCATTCTCTACTTTTCAGTAGGAAAACACACACATATTTCCTCCTAAAATAAGACAGTAACATTATAGATAATTTTATGTTGTTTTTTTTTCTTCCCAAAGCCTCTTGGAATCCCATCTTAATTTACAGTGTACATTTCCCAAGTTTTACAATGATTTTTATAACAACAAAATCCTCTCTCATCTTTATTAAGACTGTAATACCCAGTACGTACTATTGCTTTCCTACCACTTGACAAACATGTATTTTTACAAGCCATAAACTCCACATAAATCAGTGACATGCACTATGGAGCTGGTGCAATGAATTGCATGCAGTATCAGGTAGGAAAGTTGTTTCTGTTACCTCTTTTTGCCCTACTGGAGGTGGTGGCTCAGCCTTCAACTGCTTATCCACGTGCAACTCACTTAACTCTTCACAAATCTCAGAATTCTGACTCCGGACGCCTGGGCTTTGGCATCGCTGCCCCCTCAGCTGCAGCTGTTTTTCCTGCTGGAAATAATCCTAGATGGGTTTATTTTCTTTTTCTTTGATAGCATGCTTATTTCTTAAGGAGAACTTCCCAGCTAGAAGAGAAAATAGCCTGGACTATTCTTGTCAGGGGACAACATCTTAATGAAAATGGCAAAAAAAAAAAAGATAACAAAAGATTATGCTGTAACTTTTGAGCTCTGGAAACCGGGTATGTCAAGATATCTGGCAGTAGAAAATGGAAATACAAATAGGACAACATTTGTTTAAGCTGCTGTTGCTGACATGGGAAGAAATCCCCTTGAAATCTCCATTTTGAGTCTGGTTTTGAGACACAATCTTCCTCCAGTGACCTGTGGTGCACAGAAAGGTGCTTGCAGTTCAGTCAAATAACTGATAGGTGTAGTCTGAAGTCATGCAATCAGGCAGCGATACTGAGTGTTACAACTGGAGAAAGGCACAAGCATAATATCCTATGCAGTGCTAGGTGTCTGCTTGAAACAGTGTGGGAAGAACAACTGCACCCAGAGGAGACAAGATACATATTGAAGGGGAGGAAAATGCAAAGTTCACTGAAAGAGACAGAAGGTATCTAAAAGCAGATGTGAAAAACCTGCAAGTAAGCAGGTAAATGTATGTGCCTCCTATTCAGCAAAACACTGCTTTGTACCCACTGATGTCAATGGGACTTAAGCACAGGTTGAAAGGAATGGACTCTGGGATCAGAGCAATAATTTTTTTTCTGCAAACGCATCTGAGTAGACCCAGTGCTTGCGAGTATGAGTGGTGCCATTAAATCCAGCCACTTCTTCCTGGGGTGATGATTATTGCCGCTGAGCTCTCTAGAAGTGTTCCCAGGACTAATGGCAGAGGAGAGCATGTTAGCTGGGTTGGTGTCTACATTGGGAGGTCGAAGTTCTCTGCTGGTGCAAATCAATGTGGTTTTATTGATTCACCTAAGACAGGGATTTCTCTGAAAACACCATAGCTCATCACAGCACTACCCTCCTTCGTGCCGTTACTAACGCTGCTACTGAAATATTAATAAAGCTCTAGCCGGTTTCAAAGGGTTGCACTGAATTGCTTACAGAAGGACTTCCATGCTGAGAAAAAAATTACAAGCATAACAGCATTTCAACAGTAATTATTTAAACCTACTTATCTTTCACTTGTCCACTTTTTTTTTTTACCTTGGCTTGACTGACATTCAACATTATTCATGTATTAAATGAGTTTCCCTTCCCCAGGGAGCCACAGCCTACCTGCCTCAGTTCTAAAGCCACATCACCACAGGAAGTCCCTCAAGAGGTACCACGAGCAGAAAAACACTTTATTCCAAATATAACTATCTGCAAGAACAGATGACACAAAGGAAGCAGTTGGTTAAGCAAATTGCTCTCTGTATAAATACTTTTGGACTGTCAGGTTTGTACCAGCCCTTTCAAATGTTGTTCTGTGTTTCTAGCAAATTAATTTAAAATCAAATTACTCGTTTCCTGCTTCATAGGGCACGTGGTCTAAAATATATTCTAACTTTAATAAATAGAATTATGCATGTCCAAGCCCCAGCCCTCTGCATAAGAAAGTGCTGCATACAATTTCTAGGCACAGTTTAGCACTGATCTTCTCAGGCTACAGGATGCTTCAGAATCACTGAGCTACAGTTCTGTCCCTGTCAAAAAAGTAACACTCTTTCAGGCGCATCTTTGGAAATAGTGTAGTATTCAGGGAAGAAGCTAACATGGAAGGCAGAGTATGCACAAGGCACTCAGCCATAAAAAGTCTTTTTATTTTAATGCAATGTGCATACAACTTAGTAGCAAGTAATCTTAATGGCATGGTATTGGTTATAGCACTAAACCAACAGAAACAATTGTTTCATGTTAAAAGTGCAATGCAAACTGAGGTGACGTTTCAAGTTCATTTATGCAGAAAGGCTGTGCACTCAAATTCATTAGAAACTGTGCAGTGTATGAGAACAGACTGTAACTCAGTTGATCTGACAAATATTCAAGTTGTTATGCAAAGTATTGCACTAAGCTAGAGTCAAATGCCAAATTTACACCAGCTCTCTATCCACTACTCTCTCTGTGTGGTACCAAGACTTAGCAACATTTTCCTCCTAGAGACTAAGCTCCAGGAAATATGGGCCCAGGTGCTTCCCAGAAATCACACCAAGTATGTGATGAGTTAACGTTTAGTAAAACTGAAGAACTATATCCTGGCAAATCATCCAATGGGGACAAAATGAGCATGAGCTCAAGACAATTATTTGGTTCATTACCATGTGTTTTCAGACTTGTCCTGCGAATTTGTAAGGTGGGAAGAAAATGTCTAAGAGAAACAGACTTTTCAAAAGAAGTTGGCTGTAGAGACTGATCCCAAAAGGACTCTCAGGGAATTGAATGAGTTTTTGCAAGCAATTGATGTCAGCCCTGGTAAGCCACTCTCATGGGCTGCGATAGTTTCATTTTCAGCACACAGCACCAGAAGATCAGCATAGATATGTCTGGGGAAAGGTGCCTTTGGTTTATGTTGTTTAACTTTGTTCTGTTTGCCTTTGTTCTGATTCCAGATGATTTATTCTTCTGGCAGCAATGGCAGCAGGTTTACCTCCTGTAAAGCTCCCCACCGTGGGTGGTTTATATAATTTGTTTTTAATTTTTGTATCAAGTGCCATGTTGCCAAGGCAATACACATTATGTTAATATTTATTGATTCAGCTGTTTTCATAATTTATAAAGTAAAACCATTCAGCAGTACAAAAACTTTGTGCATACAAACAGAGGGTTGGGAGCCTAGTACAGACCTCAGCTCCTTTACAGCATAAACCAAAAGTTTGCACAACTCTACTTTGCCCTGGGCCCTAAAAAGAGGTGATCTGCTAATACCATACTGATAATTAGCACATGGAGGAGGATGGACGCAATGTTGTACTCTTGCATGCTGCAAGCCAGTTATAGCACCAAAAAACAGCAACCAGATTGAAAATAGAGCATAATCTGGGTGACATCTCAAGTGTGTTTGTGCACAGACCCACATACTTGTTTGCTGACACAAATAAATACAAAGGCTCCACACTGCGTTCTGCCTCTGAAAAGCACAGATCGGCTAATTGTTTCAGGCTCAAATGGGGATTAGTGCAAATGTCTCTCCTTTGGAAAGAGGACTTGCTGTTGGCAAAACAAGACAAATACCTGTCATCAGCATGGATTCACTTTATTCCTTCCCAATGGAAATATAATTTTTTCCATCCTGTGCAAACAAATTTAGAAAGGATCTTAGGACTTGCCTTTCAGATGGTGATCAGTTCAAATGGGTTCTTCTGATGCTTCACTCAGTCCCTAGATCATGACCCTGGCTTGTAACATTTGTTTCCTAATTCCCTGCCCATGACTGTTGTGGGAAAGAAGATGTGCAAAGCCTTTGATAGCAGAAAGCTTCCTGTCCCAAGCAGGTGGGGAAGCAAGATTTGGGAACTGGGTCTGGAGCTCTCTCTCTTGCAACTGTCACTGCAGAGCCAACAAGGAAGAATGAAAGATATGGCAGGAAAAAGTTAATTTAAGTTATTTCATGAGGTGTGCAGAGTATCCCCACTGTCTCACCCATCTAGTGAGAAAGTGCAAAAGCAATCTGCCCTTTACTCAGCCAATGTAGTTGAAGTTGACTTCCCAGTGCAATGAGAAGCTTCAGTCCTACATATCTTCTCTAATACTCCTCACCAGACTCAGGCATCCCTCTGTCTTTCTGAACACCAGTTTTGAGACAATAAATGGGATTTCAGGGATGTTCAGGATCTGTAGCCACTTTCCAGGAATAAGTTTGTCAGGATATCTCCAGGTGTGGACTCATAATGGTGGAGGCTTGTCCTGATCTCCCCCCATACAAGTCTGCACACACTTGGCTACACAGGTGGGACCATGCTTTACCACGGGATACTGCCTGTCAGAGGAAGCAGCAGCAGCAGCAGCCAAGGATGCCGGCAAAAGAAATATCTTTGCTTTAGCCATCCGTAACTGACTGATGCTATGAAACGGAGCCTCCTCAAGAAATGCAGTTCAATAGGTGACAAAATATTTGAACCTTAAAAGCTTCCTAAAGCCAGATTTCAGATACTATAATAGGAGTCTGAGAAGCTTTTTATGTATAGTAAATCCAGTTCAGCAGAGTGTCACACATAGTTACAAGGGCTGTTTACTCTGTAAAGTAATTGTTGATGTTTGTGTTCCTCCTTGCAGACAGCTATGGATTTCATAAAATTACTCTGCCTGGTAGCAATTGGCATCCTTTCTCAGCAACAGTTTGAGTCTAGTAACTGGCACCCTTCCTCTGCAAAGAAGCCAAGAAGCAAATGATCATGAAAACTGAACTGTTTATATCCTACCTCCACACAAGTGGAGAAGCAAGCAGATTGTAAAGCTGCTGAAATACGGCGAGCTTGCATTAGTGCCTTGGTGGATCCTGTTTTGTGTGTAAAGTAAACAGGAGACTACAGTCTGCAGAGCTGTCGGGTTGACAACTCTCAGATATGCTGAATTCAGCCTTTTTGAAAAGCCTTGACAAATCTGAGCTAAAATGGGAGAGAAATAAATAACCACGAATCAAAGTAATAAATCCTGTGTTCTTATTACCAAAACAGTTCATTTATGATCTTGGTTCTCCTCTTTCACAAATAAATGTAAATCCTTGTAGCACCAATAAAATCAGTGGATTTATCTTTCTGCACGTTTAGCATGAGAAGAAAGATCACCAAACGTATCAGGAAAACTCCCTTGCTTCCTCAATATGAGAAGGGGAAGATTAATCTCACTTACTCTGCTAGGATAAAACAGGGCTGGTGTGCAGCTGTCAATTTTAAGTGTGCACATTTAAGAATCTCTCTAATCCACTTTGAAGAATTGCTTCTGTAAAGCAGAGTTGCCACTACTTAGTTTAACGAGAAATCAGAGGAAAACCTGGAGCAATACCACAACGCAGTGCTAGGATTACAGCAAAGACACAGAGAGGACTCGTGCTATGCTATGTTTCTTTACAAGTGAATTTTGTTGGCAGACTACAGCGTTTGCAATAATGATGTAAATTGTCTGAAGTCCCACCCTAAAGCTGCAACACATGAACATAATTTAAGACCTGCACATTCCTCAGAGAGGTTATGAAAACAGGAAAGTCTAAAGTCTAAACCTGATTATTCAGGATTGGTCATCCCCACTCTCCACTGTATGCCACTTGGCACTTCAGCAGAAACAACCAGACATCAGGCTAACCTAGTGGAGTGATTATTGTTCAGTTTTGAAGCCCTTATCTACCCCTTCCAGTCTTTTCTCCTGCCATTCATCTATCCAAAAGCCAGAAACAACCTGGTGCAAGGGGAGCACTAAAACATCAGAATTAGAAGGTGCTGACCATATTTGCTCTGTGAATCCATCTGGAGCTTTTTTTTGTTTCTCTTGATAACCCAGTCTTTATAGGGACCCTGTTTATTAAAACCCAAACCACTAACACATACATGCAGAAGAACAACATAGGCAAAAGAAGCTAAATACAAGTCTTTGAGTTCAGAAACAGCGTAAGCCTGTAGCCCAGCTCCTGGTCAGGTGAAATTATGCTCCCAACTTGCATGTCGACAGGACCCAAGGGAGTTTTCAACTGGTCTGTCATCTGTCAGATTTAAGGTCACCAAAGTTTGAAGTTACATCTATGTAGCTGAACACAGAATTTGTCCTCCTGGGGGACATAAGAAATACAATTTTCCCCCTGAAAGCCACAGGGTATTTGGAAGAAAACTGCAGTAGCTGTTCTAAAAAATAATGCACTTGTGAGTGCTCAACTGGATAAAACCACCAGAATTTGGCCCTTACAATTCAGAATGGTTAAGGCTAAGACAAGCCAGCAACCACAGCTGCTCAGCAGAGGCTGTCAACAGCAAAAGCTCCCCCTGAACCAGCTTGACCCTGGTGTTTCCAATCATCTTGAATAAAGGTGAACTAAAATGTTACCAGACAAACACCATTACAGACACTAACTTCTGGTCTCTGAACAAGCACTGGATGCTTTGCCAAACATCATCCCTCAAGGAGGGAAACAGCAGTTTAGCAGTGCTCCTTCTTGGATTAATCCAGAGCATTTTAAGTGTTTGAACTCTGGCCCCAGAGGGACAAGGCACATTATTTCTAATGGCTTCTGTCTTGCTGGCCTAATATCTTTTCCCACATTGGGCAACACACTGCCCATAATAAAAGATAGATTCATTATTCTAAGGGTTGACTCTTAAAATTAGTCTAAGTGGGACAACTTGGCAAAAAGATGGACTGCCAAAGTTAATTTAGCCTGTTATCAATTCAATAAGCTTAAATAGGCAGTGAAAGCGTTTCATAAGTGTTCATTGTTCAGAGTTCAAGCTAATACCTTCTGCTAAATTGCATTTTGAAGTTTAATCACAATCTACTTTATGTTTCTTTTGGTAATTGGGATCTCTCCACAGCATAATATGAAGAACTCAATTTAATGGTTTCCTCTTATGGAAGTTTACATTTTGGAAGTTTGCCTCAAAGTGAAGTGAGAGTGCCTGAAATAACCCAGAACCTTTCCTCCAAATAAGGCAGTAATATTTTGATCATTAAGGAAGTGTCACATTATTACAAGCAATAGCAACAAAATAACCATTATTTCAAGTTTTGGACCATATTTTGGACTGCAATTAATGGGAGTAATTTCAAGCCTCCAATACACATACGCAGTGTCTCACTTGGCACAGGCACTATGGGGGAACCAGCTGCTGTTCATTTCATCCAAAATGTTAAATGTCGGCATTTTCTTTACCAAAGGGAGAAACAGCGAGAAATGCTCATTTCTGGGCTGCATTTTGCTCCAGGGAGGGATATGGATACTGGGAAATGGCATCCAGTAAGCTGTGACTGACGTGTAGTCCACGGTCTGGGCACTTGTCCAAATGCATGTTGTCAAGCCCGCTACGCTTGATATCGGCTCTTTCAATGCCAGGTTCCCCCCCGCTACTTTCTCTCCTCCATCATCTCCTGTGTTTCCTGCACCTTAGGCATTATGCTGTGGACAAATATATTTCCCTGCCGCCACATACTGAATAAGCATCCTAAAACCTTTGTTCTCAGTGTGACTGCTCTAATCACGTCAGCAGAGATCTGACACAGAGCCTTCTTCTGCCCCAGCATACTGAAGCAAAATAAATGCAAATGTCTTTCTGTATGTAGAATCTGAGATGAGGACATAGGTGCTTTAAGTCTATTGCTGTGATTTACAGTTCTTTTTCTAATGGCCTTGTTGCTATTCTTCCAAAGACAATTAATACAGAAATGTTCTTATTATATTGCTAAAAATAACCAGCAAATAATTGAGTTCTATGCAGTTTTCAAGAAATGCAAAACAAAACATACAGCTTAAAAAGGGAAAAATCCAGGCAAACTATGTGTGTAATAATAATGAAAAAACTCTGCTATCTTACTCAATGATCAGAAAAAATATTGGCCTAAATAAAGCTGACAAGAAGAATGCTGTAAGATTTATTGTATGCTGCATGCACGTATACACGTGGGCTCACTGTCCTGCCAGTAAGAACTGGAGAGTCATTAACAGAATTCAAAGGTATTTCATCCATTTGCTCTAAAAGCGAACATGTCCCACAGACTGGAACTAAAACCAGACAAAATACAAATTTATATATTTAAATATAAAATTTTTATATTTATAAATATAAAAGACTCTTTGAAAGGGTATTCTGGTTCCTGACAATAAAGTATATTTCCTGCAGTAAAAGGCTGAATTAACGTACCCTGTCAAATAAACACATGACTTCATGGCACCCCTGATTTATAGGTGTTAGAATTATTAGGAGAGTAAGACATTGCCACAAACAATTTTATATCAAAACCTTTATGCACTGGCACTTTTATGGCAATTTTCAATAATTTCAGCTACACTTATGTCAACCTGGAATAATTCTATTGACTTTTACAGAGTCACTTCAGGTTTAGGAGCAGGTCTGTAATGCACAGAAATTGTACAGTAAAATTTCCACTATAGATGAAGGAAACAGATGTGTGTCCAGATGCAGATGGTGAACTCTCTGTTACCTGAGACATATCATTCCTTTTTTTCATCCTACAAATGATGTATCATAGCTAAAATAAACTTACAAACTCTGTACAGAAATTAGCGCTTGATGTCTTTGACTCAGTGTTATGAGAAAGGTCAACCATGATGATCCTAATCGTGCTTTCTGACCTCAAAATTATGAAACTCTTACTGGTAGAAACATGCAAAAAAAGCCATCAGAAACAGTTTCACCTTGTCAAATGAAATAAAATGAGTCAGTAATTCTGAAATAAATACAGGGAAGAAGAGAATAAAAGTTTGGGAAGTTGATCTGGTTCAGGGCAATATAGAAACTTCCATTGAATAGAGACTGTGGTGGCAGTCAGCCCTACCATTGACATGTACAGAGAAAATTATTCATCTAAAGTCTGGAAACCTGTTTTTCCTGGGAGACAGTAGAGCCAAAGAGGGGAGAACTGCCAATCGAGAAAAAAATATGAGCATGATTGAGAAAGCAAGGTGTGCTCTGGAGCAATGAATACATATTCTGTGTGCAAAATCAAGGCAATATACATCCCTCGGGTCCTGTGTGCAGATCCAGACTTCTTGAAAATCACAGCAGGGGTCTTACTTTACCTTGGAAGGGTCTAGGAAAATCACACTGAAAAGTGCAGCTGTGCAGGTAGAAAACCCCGAGAGGCAATGAAAGACACTATCCCCTTCCCGCAGGCAATATTCCCTGCCAGGTCAGGGAAAGGTGAGTTCTACCAAGCACAGCAGCAACTCGCTGCTATTGAAGGATTTCCACAGCCAGGGGTGAGCCTCAGGCTGCTTTGCAGTCTCAGGATGGCACAAATTGGCTATGGTAGGAACTGGGACCTGGTTGTTGTGCGTGGAAAGGCAGCAATCCCACAGTGTGCGTGCCTGGTGTTGAGGAAGGGGTAAGAAGCTGCAAAGCACTCCATCCTGGCAGCAAGCAGCCAGCACTTTCCATATGACCCAATTAGCCACTCCGTTGGAACAAATCAATAATGGCATTTTCTAAAGACAAGCAGGCAAGTGCTGCTGGCTCGGCACTGCGCTGCATGTGAAAATACAAAGGTGTTATCTCTGCGGAAAGCATCCTTGCCTGACTTTCCCATTGCAGAGGGGGCAAATGTGATATGTGGTCAAAAGCCACTACCCACCACAGCATGGTTTTTCTTCTCAGTGGCATGCTATAGACAGATCAAATTGAGGGCAGTAGTTTAAGTAAGGCAGCACATGTAGTAATTCAATTAAAGAAAGGGGAGAAGGCATTAAAAACCCTGTCGGGCTGACTCAAACAACAAGGAAATGGTAGAGCCATTTTCTTAGATTGTACTAATAAAATTTACTAACTGAAGGAACTCATCAATGCAGAAAAGGATCCAGATAGCATGCAAAAAGACCTGGACATCATTGAGGTTGTGGGCAATCAAAACAAAACAGAGTTCAACACCATACTTTGGGGACTGATCCAGGACACCCAGCAGTACTCATCTGGAACCTCCTTTTAGACTATTAATCCCAGGATTCCTCTGAACCATGACATGATGTCACTGTGATAAAGGTGCACACCATTCTGGGTTACAGGTGTGGGCACCCTGAAGATTAAGGAATACTAAAATGGCTATTTTTAAGATTTAAATTTTGGACTTAGATATCTAATGCAAATAGTACAAACCCCTCTGATGTCTGAAATGTAGCTAAATTGCAGGTAAGTTCTGGTAAAATCCACTGTGTTTGGTGGACTGGACTGTGCACACTGAATTGTCCCATCACATTACTGTCCCCACAATCTGGTCCTTACTCCTTCAAGAGACTGAAAGTTGATGTCACACATACAAAGATGGTCTTTAGAAGCAACTACAAGGCACTTTACAGAGGTTCAGTAAAATAAATTCCACATTTTAATCATCTAAGGAGCCAAAACAGGAACTAAAAAGACCCTTGCTGTTGAGCTTTTGAGAGCTGTTTTCCTTCTAGGACAGCCCATATTTAAATTGCACATCTTGAAGCTAGGGCAAAAATGGAAGACAGTTATTCTTGTTCTCATTATGAGGTTAAACATACCATCAAATTCTGAAGAAATCTTGTGGACTGACAGGGAGAGACTTCCCCAACACTATGAGCAGGGCAAGCAGATGGGTTAGATAAAGACAGAAGCTAAAATGTTCCACCACTACACGTATCATACAGTAATGTCAAGTGTCATCACACAGTAATGTCAAATGAACTCAGTTCAAGGCAGTCTTTTCTCAGACTCACTCCTCTTCTGCCAGCTTCTTGCACCTGTGCTGACTTATTGTTCAGCTTTTCTTTTTGATCTTTTCACCATATGTGTGGGATACAGGCATGTGTCTCCTGGCTCTCCGAGCTGGCAGAGCATCTCACTTGCATCTCGGCAATCAAAGGAGATTTAGAAGCTATCAGGTGGGCTCACTCCTTTGAAACCCTCTCAATGACAGTACCACAAATTGGTAGCTTTCAGGAAGACGGCTGCTGCCAGTGTAAGCTCTGATAATAGAAATGGCAGCTGAAATTTAAACTTAGGCATTTCTATTACTCAGAGGAAAATGTGTAGTCACAGAAGGGTTTCTCATCATCTGAAATTTCAAACTGCTGTGTCTCACATTGTGGAGCCTATTTCTCATACCCACAAGGGCTTTCTTTAGAGCAGTTTTATGCCTTTCCGGGCAGAGCTCAGTATTGGTACAGGAACTGAAAGCTGAGCTGATCACCACCCTAAAATATCCCATTGGGATCAACAACTTTATGGTTCTGCCTGAGACCAGCCTCCCTTTAGCCTCTCTGTTATGATGGATGAGTCCAGACTTATGGGAGTACACAGTGAACAGGATATGGTCCAGGATTTTCAATTCACAGAGGAAGTGTAAAAGACATGTAAGGATTGTGTATGTTTACCTAGCCATGAACATGAGGGGCATACATACATATATATACTTTTTTACGCATCTCTCTTCACCTCCTCTTCCATGCTATCACACCAAAATCTACATGCAAGAGGAGGAAGGCACATTCTGGCAACATTGCTAAAGGGTTGCTAAATTCCAGATCAGCCAGCAACTCTGAAAGGAAGCAGGGCATGTTGTCTTCTCCTGAGAAGTAAATATACATATATATCCTCTTTGTACATACTAAAATATTTAAATATGTAAAAATATGGATTATAATTAGGGGAAAGTTAGAATAGATTTGAATGTTTAGCATACCCTTGGTAGTTCTTGCTTCGTTTCTGTATGATGCCCTCCACACAAAAAGATATTTCGCTGTAATTGTGCCCTTTCAGTGCAATCATGTAAATTTTGCCCTGGTTCATGTTGTTCTTTCTTAGTGAGCTCTGTCATGGTTATCATGGCCATCCTGGAGGGAAGGACAAAAGGAACCCCACGGAGTTGGGGCTTGCAGAATTAAAATTTCTGGGAGTAAGTGGGGGATTTTATTCCCCGGAGTCCCACAGGGCTGGCCTTGACACAAAAGCTGTTATGCTGTAATGCCCACAGCTGTATATCCATGGAACAGGGATTTCATACTGACCTCCAGGTGCAATAATTTCTTTTGCAGTAACCTACATGTTGATCAAGAGAGGGTTTTTTCATGTGTCTGAAGACCACATGTCTTTGGAATGGGCACCATTAAAAATGACAGATCTTTGAATTGTTTGGGATCTGTCTTCTCATGGTTCTGCTCCTTATGGAGATGTTTACAGCTGTACAACTCTACTAGGTTTTTGCAGGAAAGCAAATGCAAAGCTCATCACACAAATATAATTTCTGCTGTTTTCTTCCTGGTTTTGTTTGTTTATGATGCCAAGTGTATTTCAAGTCTTTGAGTTGGAACCCCCTTGCATGCATACATTTTCCTCTCTTTAAATCTAACAAAATTTTTTGCTGGATATCCGCACTTGCTTCTTGTTTGTACCATTTCACCAATAAACCCTCTGCCCTGAAGACAAAGGCTGAAAACCATTGATCAGGACTATGCACAGGAGAACAGCAGTGACCTGCAGCAGCTGCTTGTCAAACACTGAAAAACACTGGTGACAAAGCTAATTAATACATTTCTCAACTCTATGCCTTCTGTTTAATGCACACACTAGCAGTAAACTGCATATTTCACTGCAATCCATATATCTTGTTGTAATGTGACAACATTAATGTTTATTGAAAATTTTATTAAAAGATACAGTGTCAGATGAGTATTTCGGTTTGCTTCTCCTACTGGGTTTTATTTCCTCCTAGTTTGTTTCTCTCTAAATCCTCAATGTTTATATTACATGTGATAATGATTCTATACTACTGAAACAATTGGAAGTTTTCTTAATATTTTCAAATTAACTTTCATTTATAATGTTCCGTTTCACTAAAATGTCTATTTCTCTACATCGGTGCTTTCCCTCATGACTCTAATAGATCTCACTGAAGGTCTAATTCTGTATTTAATTGCTGTACAGCATAAAATGGATGGCTATCTGTTCTGTGTACCAGTACCTACATGGACACATTGTGCAGCAAACAGAAATACGCATTTCTATACTTTTAAGCTACAGTAAGATACAAAAATCCCAAACCCTCCATGCTCTATGCTACAGTTTAGGTTGGAACTGTAAACACTGCTATTTATCTTGAGGAAGGTAGAACACAGTGATGCAACATACATATGTGCATATACACACACTTTCAGTTCTCACGGACAATTACATTCAAAGTTTCAACAAACCTTTACTTTGCACTTCGAAAGAAAAAAAAACTGAGAGTTTTAAAGATTGTGACTCTGTCAGCTGCAGCAGAAATATGTGAATATCTTTAAAGGCCAATAAGAAACAAACACCCCAAAACTAACAAACTAACTCAAAGCTCCAGAATGAAACATATTTATACACTATTAAACACTTCTATACTAGTCAGTATTTGCAGATTGGTTGATACTAAAAAAACTATCTACTATATTAATATTTCACTTTTCAAGTGTACTTTGCTTGTAGGTTTAACTAATACAGCGCTGGGAATAGAGAAGGACTTCAAAGGAAAAAGTAGCTATTATCCATGCCACCCACAATGATCCACAAGTCATTTCAATAAAAGCATTCTTTAAAAATAATACACAAAAGTCCCTAAAAGTGTTTATCAGAAATGTCAGACTTCTTTTTTTGTTACCTAAATGTCTACTGGGATAGTGGGGCTTTATGATAAATTTTTCCAAACCCTTTCCATTCAGCCCCCCTGATCAGTGTGTAAGATTTGGTGATGAGCAGATGTACTAACACTGAAAATATTTCTGCCATGGAGCAGCAGAAATCAATTTTCAGCAGCTAATTTGTGCCTGCCTCCTGACACAGAGTCCTTCCTCAGGGTGTTTTTAGGACAGCCCTTCTCTAAAGACATTTTGCTTCAGATCTTTCTTCCCCTCATCCAGGAGATCAGGGATCCCTCATGACAGTTGGATCTGAAATAGGACCTTTGATCCAGCACATGCTGACACTACAGGTCTCAGTCAACATCAGAAGATGCTGGATCAAGGCTGAAGGGTCGGGAAAATATTAACTAAATATGGTGTGTGGAGCCAAGAGATAAATCTGGTAGAAAGGCAAGAGAGGGAGAAAAAGAGAAAGTGAAGTGTTCCCTTGAAGGTTTTTCTTCTCAATTTTACACCAGCACTTTGAGTCACACAGATTTTTTCAGCCTTTACTACTGGGTGCTCTAGGGAAAACAAAAATCTGCTATGTTGCACCAATGAACAAGCAAATAACTATTTTTCCTGTGTGAATATATACCACGTCATATCAACTTCAGACTCCGAACTTTTAAGAGAACTACCTGGCCCTCGATTCTTGCTGCACAAATCAAGCCAAGCCATTACCCAGTTTTGCATACTAAGAAAATTCCATGTTGTAGTCTTGGACCTAAAATTTGTTCTGTAACATTCCCATGATTTAGCTGAAACAGACAAAAAAAAAAAAAAGCAGTCTCCTGTGTTAGAAAGGGTTTAATTGCTTTGGTTAGAAGAACTAATCTAAACAAGCACAAAGAATAGAAAGAAAGGGATTGTCTCTTGTTGGAGACTGGATTTTGCTCTTGGATATGCATCTGTAACTTCTTCTGAAGTTAACAAGATATCAAAGGCAGGATTAAGCCATAGGACATTTGCATCACAAGCCATGGATCCAGATCAAGGGTCGGAACAAGGCCATCTTAATAAACTGCAATTAGGAAACATTTTAGTTGCCTACCTGCTCCATTTCCGTAAAGGTGCTCTGCTCCTCGTCTTCCTCCTCAATATCCGACTCTCCCAGAGCAATAGGAACACAAATGGACAGGTCAGGATTGGTCATAAAATCATCATCTGTAATTCCTAGATGTTTCTCCCCATTTTTATTCATTCCATCCTCAGCGTGGTTCTCTTTGTGATTCTCCATGTCTTTGCCAAGCTCAGCAGTTGTGTGACTGTTGACACAATTGTTAAGGGCACCTGTATTCTGGGCAGCAAGCATCATCATTGCTTTCTTTTCAGCTGTTGTCTTGGGGTGCCGGAGGACATTGCAGCAAAAATCCCATGTTGTGTGTTTCACATACTGAAGACCCCTGTTGATCCGAGCAAAAGCAAGCTGCAGGTTGTTCATCTCCCCATCCTCATCTGGTGCCGAGAGGTTGTCAGCACTGAAAGAGCTTAGCAGCAAGGCAAGAAACAGGTTGAGCACCTGAAACAAATAAAGTTAAATGGAAATCAATGACCCTTAAATGTGAAGGTTTAATGCTTGTTCTTGGAAGCAGGACTGTCTAAGTCTCATCTCATCTGTGCCACTGTAATAGCATCAACGTTTGTGGAACAATGTATAATTATAGGTGGTTTCAGTAAGAAAAGGAGGTCTGCAGACATTTCCAAACACATTAATTTCATGTGCAGAGGTATAGCATGGATAATAACAATTCTGACATTCCTTTCCCTCCTCCAGCACCCCAAAACACAGACAAGATAAAGCTCAGAAACAGAATATAGGATAAGATTTTAATTGGAAGCTACATAGTGTAGATAGTCTTTTAAGTGGTGGTCTTGTTCCTGTAACTTCAGAACTATTTACATTTGCTGGTAGTGCACAATAAGATTAGACAAAACTATACATTTGGGTGACATATTTGATGATTTAAATCTCTTTTTACCTTCTTTCCTCCCTGACTCCCTACCAATTATACCCAATAAATAAACCTAGCTTCTTCTAGAAGGCTATTTCCAGTAATACATCTTGCAGACTGATCACCAGTTGCTGTGTAGAGGACATTACATCTGCTCGTGGTCTGAGAAGGAATGAATTACATCTTTTATCTGGATTGACAAGGGCAAAAAGCTCTAACTGGACATAGATGCCTGGGATGACAGGAATGGGGTAAAGGTGACTCAAACCAGTATCAGCTAAAATATATTCACCCCAAATATGCTAGGACCATATTGCCTGGTATCAACTCATCTGCTGCCTGTACAAGGTGGGTGGATGCCAGCTCTGTGGCACTGCAAGGGAGAGATCAGTGCAATAGTACTTCTGCCATTCCAGCAATAAAATGGACATTCCAAAGATATTTTCTCTGTGATCTCTTAATACTACTAGAAACACTTGCAAGTCCACTGTCTTTTGTCCTTCTGATAGTATTTTAAATCCATAAAATCTGATAGACCAAAATAAACAGTATAAAAATTACTTAACTGGGCCTTATCAAACAGCCATCAGCTTTTGCTATCATCCTACACACTGCTCCCTCTTATTTAAAATATTCAGAATATATGAGCTGGAATTTTGAAAATCTGGTCTTAATCACTCTGGTGACACTGCATTTAAAGTGTCCTGTCAGTATTCTTTTGTAAAGTACTCTCTGCAATTACTGCGATTATAAATGAAAGCGGTTGGTAGCAGAGCAGATGCCCATGTCTATTATGAACTACTGAATAGTCTATTGCTGCACTGAGCACTGCCCTGCTCTAAAGTAAAGTGAGACTAAAGCTAATTGTTTCTTAGCTGGTCCATCATACTGGAGTGTCACTGACAGCTTGTGTGGGTCTCCTCTTAATCACTGCAGAAGTCTGGTATGAGTCAATATTTCATTCCATATCCCACTTGGAGGTATTGCAAGTGATGCTGTCTGATAGGTAGCTGAAAACCAGAGTACTGGATATACTGTCAAGCAGGTGGGAGGCCATTAGTGAAGGAGTCACTGGCAGAATCACTTTAGCCATTTTCAGCTATGTTTGAGATAACCACGTTGCTACAAGTATCCTGAAAATAAGCACATGTATACAGAAAAGACGCTGCCCAGATCACCAGTGCCAACAGAGTCTGGAACAAACCACAGCATATGTGTTCTTCCCAGTGGCATCCCTAAGGACATGGGAAGGGGCTGGAGGAAGCGATGGGATAAAGAAATACAGAATAAAAAAATCATCTGAACTTTATCTGTTCAGTTCTGTTACATCAACACAGGTGTCCACTGTTTAAGGTTATCAGACATCTGTAGCAGACCCACAGGAGATGTGTGTCCTCCTAAAACTCCAGCTTTAGGGCATGACAGGGTGCTTTAGCAGACAACAGACTGGCAGCATTTCGGGAACTGAATTACTCTTTAAGGATGTCAGCTGCCTCCAGACTCAGACATCAAACCTTAAGAATCTAATGGGGCATCCATTTCAGTCAGAAGAAATTTGTTGTGTAGGCAACGAAGCCTGACCAAATACAGGTGACCATGTTAGGGTTGCATGCATCTGCCCATATGTAGTCATCTAGTGCCTACTGACCCTAGCATGCCCAAGTCATCCTGGGGCAACTGGCCAATAGGACACACTGCTATGGGAGATTTTGTCAGAATATTAGGAAGAAGTTCTTTACTGTGAGGGTGGGGAGGCCCTGGCAAGGTTGCCCAGAGAAGCTGTGGCTGCCCCGTCCCTGGAAGTGTTCAAGGCCAGGTTGGATGGGGTTTGGAGCAACCTGGTCTAGTGGAAAGTGTCCCTGCCCATGGCAGGGGGTTGGAACTAGATGAACTTTGAAGGTCTCTTACAAACCAAACAATTCCATGATTCGATGATATGTGTTTAGATGGAGGCCAGGATGGATAACTTACAGCATCCTCAGTGGTGCTAGACAAAACTGGGTCAAGACCTAGATCTCTGCAGACTCTAGTGGTAGCTCAGACAGCTTTTCCATACATGAACACCTTCACGTAGGCACCCAAATTTTGTCATCTGAAGCTGAATTTCACCCAATGCTTCATTAATTCTGCTGTTCACATAATACCTTGTTTGAAATGCCTCGTTTTCTTTTCTGTATTTATTTTAGATGTCAAACTACAGTTACATAAGTTTATCCAGATACACCTGCAGTTGTATATAAGAGGTGGTAACATTCTTAGTGTTGTTATTTACCATGGATTATTAAGGTAGTGTTGTTTGCTTCCCAGAAATGCAGCTGACATTTTACACAGAGAGCTATTTGCGCTTCATGCTTTTAGCCAAAAATAAATTTCAAATATCACTCCCTCCCTCCTTTATGAGCAGGTAACCTAAGAGTTGCATTGCTGGGTGTTCCAATACAGTGAATTGATGTGTAAGTACATTACGTTTACTTATTCCCCCCATTTCACAATACACTGTATTTTCCAGAAAAATATATGCTCAAACCATGACACACTGCATTTCCCTTAAAAGGTTACTAATAATATCCAGTCCTCCTGGTTGCTAATACAATTCTTTCAATATAAGTAAAAGAAAACTAAAGACTAATTCAGTTTTTAAAAGCAATGGCATATTTGTATATCCACACAGATCCTCCTAAAGAGAAATCTCCTTTCCAGTGACATTGAGCAGCCAGACTGTTGAGAGCAGGTAATTTTTTTGGTCTTTGACGTTAGGTATCAAATGACAGATGCACTCAGAGGAACCCCAACTCCTGCAGCACAATGATTTTAGTTAGGCATTTACCCTAATGACAATGTAGTACACTTTCATAGGCTTTCTCACTTTTCATGTCTTTCCAAAGAAGTGACTGGTTGTGCCATTATAAGGCACAAATGACAGATTAATCCAACCTAATGTCAGGTACCTCTCTGTGGTGCTTAAACTGGAGGAATTTTCCTATGATGTCTGTAGACAATGGAGATAGTCCGGCATCCCAGGAGATGCTGAAGAACTAAACCATCTCTGATGGTGCCTTTTGAAGCCTGAGCTAGTTTGAGTTTGGTGTTTCACAGCTAGATTAAAGTTAAGGCACTGACCAATGCAAGCCAAATAACTAACATGGAATCACAGAATATCTCATGTTGGAAGGAACCCATAAGGATCATCAAGTCCAAGCCACTGCTCCTCAGAGGACTACCTAAAACTAAACCATACAACTAAAACGATCATCTACAACTTGTCAAACACAGCCTGGTGTCCAGAAAACTGTTCTTGGTGTCAGTCTCACTCTCCATGCTCCGGACATAGGTGGCCAACCTTTATAACCAGTTAGCCTTCACCAAGTTAGAATAGAGCTCCAGTTGTTTCAGCCCCATCACTGCTGTCACTCAGCTGCATAGAAAAGGCCAGAAAGCCCAGCACCATGAGGTGCCTGCCAGGATCGTTAACTACTCATTTAATACTTATTTTTTTTGTGGATAAACCAGGACCCATATATCTCAACCTTTTCAAACTCACTTCTCTGGAAGTGCCTGTTAGACACAGACCAGCATGAAGCTCTTCAGGCACTCTGACCAGTGGAAGAAACTGATTTTCTTCCTTTCTGTTTGTTTTCTGATGGTGGAGGACATCTCCACTGCTACTTGGCTAGCACAGATGTGAAAAGTACAGTTTTCTCTTTGGAGACCTTGAGGACTTCTAGGAAGCCTAATACAACATGTGCCAAGCATTTTATTTTGTGTAAAGTAGCAAAATACATAAAGCTGCAAAGAAAAACTGCTCATAAAGGAAATTTCACTGCTTCAAGGAAGTGTGAGATTAAGAGAGAGACCTGTAGTAATAGGTCATCTAGCCCATCTCTTTGCTACTAAAGGATTATTCCTTTCATTGGAAGTGTATTTTCCAATCCTTTGTACATTTTCATCCCAGGGCAAAGTTTACTAACAGAGAGTACTCCTGCAAAAAGCAATTTATGTGATCAGTTATTTTCTATATTATCTTTTTTATTATTTCAGCTATTTGTGCTTGGATAAGAAGCTTATATCTTCCCAGCCCAGTTTCTCTTTATCCTGTAATCAATCTCATAATCCCATTCTCGTGGTATCTTAGTTTCTTGCTGTCAAAATGCTGTCAAATATGTTACCCCAAGTATTTAATGAGGTCCTTGTTGCCATGGGCAGGTGGGAGAAAATACAGGTCGGATCAGAACTGATCTCCTTGGTGTTTCTTGCCCAAGATCAGCTAGGAAAACACACTGAAATGGGGATATAGATTTTATGCCTTGCAGCCACAGAACTTCCCAAGTGGACTGTGTTTGATCCTACAAGGCAGGTTAACAGTTGTGGATGAGAGGTTTGTAGGGCACTATAGTACCAGTTTGTTGCAACAGGATCTTTTTCTTATCAACTCTGTGTAAATCTATTTGATGAAATAATTGGTTTGTCTGTTTAAATATAAGAAAATGCAATAAAAACAATGCACCAAATTCAGCCTATCTCCCATCCAAGATCCTTAAGCTACTTTATGTGGTAACAAGAGCGGATGTCCTCCACAGGAAACTAAAAAATGCAAGCAATATGGTAGGAATAATCATTGCATATGCAAATACAAAAGTGGCTATAACTTTGTCTGAAAACCAAGGGCTTCCTGATCTGAAAATCTTATTCTCCATGTACTATATGAGAAAGGAGGGTGGGATGGTGAGTGGAGGCAAATAAATTCTTTCCACTCCTAAAGCCACAGCACAAAAACAAACATGTTCCCGCAGGTTTTTAATCAGATATCAAAACAACACTAATTCACCAGCATAGTAAGAGCTCCATGAGAGCTGCCATGGACTTCTTGAA
Source organism: Melopsittacus undulatus (assembly GCF_012275295.1). Classification (NCBI taxonomy): domain Eukaryota; kingdom Metazoa; phylum Chordata; class Aves; order Psittaciformes; family Psittaculidae; genus Melopsittacus; species Melopsittacus undulatus. The sequence goes on along the minus strand of NC_047527.1, from coordinate 103,028,810 downwards.
CCACTGTCTAGACAGAAAAAACGTGCTGTCAGACAAGTCCAGTTGCAAACCTCTCCCAGAAAGACAGCTGCGTTTAGGTGTTAGGCAGCAAGACAGCTGTATTAAAGGCTTGACATTCCCCAGAAGCATTAGGGAAACTATGGAAAGTTTATTGATTACAAACCAAGAAACAATTACCTTTGTGCTAAGTCAACAAAAGTGTTTAGCTGTCATGGCGATGAGCATGTCAAGACAATTACAGAGCAGGACTGGACTGACTGTACACACTTGTGAGTCTTTGCTATTGTTGCTCCCTGAAAGCAGTGACGTAAGAAACACCTGTATTATCCCTGGAATATTTTCGCTACTCATATGCTAACACCACCTCATCAGCTGCTCTACCAATTACTATACAGCGACTAGACATGAGAAAAAAAACCTTAATTTTGGAAGCTTAAGCTCTGTATTTTTTACCCAGATGCCACACCAGACCTAACCGTGCATGGCTGGGCTCATATGCGGGACACTGCCCACGCAAGGCAGAATGAGATCCTTGAAGTCGTCCCTTAAAAATTCAGATCCCACACCTCCCCTGAGAGGGGAACACCTAGCCGTGTCCAAAGATTGCGCTGTTTTGCACTCAGTCATCTACAGGCCATCACGTCCCTTGGGCAGTCAGGACTGGAGAAAAAGAGGTAATTCCCATTCACACATGGCAGAAAACATCTCAGGAAAGATAAGCCACAGAGAACTAAAAGGACAAAAAAAAAAAAAACAACCTAGAAACGTAATAATGAAGAAAAAAATACCCTAGTGATAATGGGCACAGTAAATAATGACTTCCCTGCAGCCAATATATTACAGCAAAGCAAAATCAATATGAGGGTAGGCCCAGAGACTAGAAAATTAAATCCAAGAGTCAATAAATAATTAATATCAGCTTTGTGCCTTTTCTTTTTTTAAAACGTGGAAAAGGAAAAGCATTTCCATTAAAATGTTACTTTCTAAGCAATTTCCCAGGTTTGATGTAATTTGGGTTCCATTACAAAATCACACTTTCTTACTAAATGAAATGCGAGAAGGATACCTATTTAATGAATTTGAGAGGTGTAAGGAGGTTCTGATTTTTTATGTTTTGCAAATGCAGATTGCTGGGAGGGCAGAACAGAGCGACAGAGCTGTCTGCTAGCCAGGAAGGCTTATTTCAGGAAAGCTACAAAGTAGATTTCTACTAGTAATTTTGCATGGTATGAAATTTCCTGCCTTTACAGCACATGACTGGGCTTGCAGCTTTCACATACCTCCACTGGAGAAGACCCTTAACTCAAAAGCATAAAGAAATAGGGTGTGAGGGTTTACCAGCAGTGGTTTCTTAGTGCTTCCTAAATACTCAGGGAGTTATTCCTGTTTTTTTGCAAGGAAGGGAAGGACGTGGATGTCCTTCCTTTCTTCACACAGTGTATGTCTACAGGGTAAAGCTGGCACTGTGTGCTGAAGAGAATTACTAAACACATAAGCACTTTGTGTAGGACTGGCTACCAGCATCTTTCAAATCAAGCATGTTCTCAACTTCACAATGAAAGCAAACTTTTCTATTCTGTCATGATGATGTCATCTTTGACTACTTCCTTATATCAGGAAATAAAAAGATATTTTGCTGATGCAGAAATTTGAAAATTGTTTTATTTATTCATTGTATGCTGCATGCCTGTTTGAAATCCCAGCAACTGGGGTTGCTCAAAATCTCCTTTAATGTAAGACGGACATAAAATTGGGAAAGTAAAGGAGAAAGTCAGTGGTGTAGGCTGTCCATCAGAGCATTCTTATGGACATCAGACTGCCAGTCTCCTAGAGAGAAGAAAGGAACTGAGACCTAGGCAGCTAGTCCATTTTGTGAACTGAAACTTGCATCTGCAGTAGTAAACAAAGACAAGCCAAGGCCTGTTCTTCATCCCTGAGGGTAAGCAGCTGACCTCCCTTCCCCAGTCTTCTCCCAGGGCAGGATTGCTTGTGGCTGCTGTCCCCAGAACACCCAGGCACCAGCTGGGACAGGGTGGCCAGGGAATGTGCTAACCAAGACAGAGGAGGGACACTCATCATGTTTGAGTTCATGCCCTAACCAGTTTATAGATGTAGCCACCTGCCTGTGTTTTCAAGCAGAAAGACTTCAGCAGGCATTTGGCACTTGCTGAACCTCCCAGAAATGGCATGACATCTAAAAGTGGAAGTTAAGAGAATGACAGAAGAGGAGAAGGGGCATGGAAATCCTCCTGGAAGAGATACCCATCCAATAGAGATTGTAGCACAAGGGGCACGAGGATGCTTTTAGTTGTGTGGTTGCAGCAAATGAGTATACATGACAGGGACCAGAAAGAGAATGGAACTGATAGTAGGGAGAAGGCAGCAAACAGTGACAAAAGGGGATGAACTGAGAGCATAACTTCTTGAAAAACATCCATTCCCAAAACCAAATGAAAGCACCTCTTTTCATCTCCTGGGAAATTCAGCATTGAAAATGTAAGCATACTTCAATCCAAATTCTAATATCAGTTAGCACATACTATCTTCATGAGAAAATATGTCTCTTACCCACTGAAATCAGAGCTGCTGTACAAAATATTGGCTTGGTCAAAAAATACAACTCCTTTTGCACTGAAATAATTGCAAAAAAGTCAAATGGTTTCAGAGCAGAGACTTGGAATTTTTTTGTGCATTGGGAAGAGTGAAATCACAGAATCGTTAGCCTTGGAAGGGTCATCTGGTGGTCATCTAGTCCAATCCCCAAGTCAAAACACACAATTGGATGGATCTTGCAGAAGATATCACGAAAGGCAGAAAGCCAAAGCAATGTTGAGATCTGCTCAAAGCATGAGACTAGGAAGACTACAGCAGAGATATGTGTTAATATCAAAGAGGGAATTACTATAATCAAGGCCAGAGCTGGCCAAAAGGAAAGAAAATAAATTTTAGGTAGAAGAAAAATAAAGGAAGGGCATATTTGGATCATGTTCAATAAGAACTAATTTCAGTAAGACTGGCTAGGCATGATGCAAGCAAAACAGAAAGAATAAAAAGTAACACATGAAATCTAAAGAGAGTGAAATAGAACAAGAGAGAGGTAAATTGCAGAAATGTATTACGAAGTATGAAGAAAAAAGTTCTGATTCTCCTTTCCCCTGCACTGTTTGCAATGATATATTTAGAGAGATTCTCCTCAGCAAATATGGGCTGGAACTTTTATTGGATTTAGAGAAGTGTAACAGAGTAAGATTCAGCCAAGCTGGCTTTTGGGAATAGGAGGAAGCATGGGATGGCAGCAGGAGACCAAAGGCAGGATCCCTTTCACTGCAGGAACTTCTTATTCTACAGTAAGACCCATAAAAGCAGGAGATTGTTATCTAATCCTGTGTACTACATTTTATTTTCCAAACATGTTCTTCAGCATACTTCCTTGGGAAGCCAGAGACCATGTTGCCATGTACATGTCAGTTGGAGAAATACAGATATGAATATGCACTGTACATGGAAAAGATAAATTCCAGTATCTTTTAAATATCATACACCTCCTAAGAAGGTTAAGGCTGTCATAGTTAGCTGATTGTTTCACGTATCCCTTTGAACAAGCTATTTCTAGAGGCAACTGTTAAAATTAACTGCTCACTGAGGCTTTTTGTGGGGAAAGGTAATATTTTTAACTGATTATTTTTTATTTTTTTTTTAACAAAAGAGTTAAGATGTTTAGGAGTAATGGATAATGTATTCAATTTGTACCACCTGGTCAATTTTAACATTAAAACTTTCCCCGAACACATGCTAGGATGAATTCTGTTGTCATTACCCTTTCAATGACATCCAGACAACTTGCACAGTGACATTAATAAAAGGAGACACATTAGTTGTTCCTACCTTTGCACACTCTTGTCCAATTAAATTTGACTTAGTGTCTTCTAGAGTTTTAATAACTACCCAGCTATTAGCAAGAACTTAACCACTGACAAAACCCTGCTTACACAACTAAACAAGGACAAATGTAGTACAAAAAATAGCAGTATTTTCCCTACTGATGCCTACTGTGTTAACAGGGCTGCAGTTTTTATTTTGAAAGCTTTCCACTTCTTCAACCCCCAGACTACAAGCAAGCCTCAACAAACATTCCACTAGTATCATCTTTACAAATAAAATATATATATGTACATATATACATATATATGGTGGATCCTATTAAAAATATTTCATTTTGCCAGTAGTTCATATAATGGAGTCGATATTTCAGCAATATTTTTACAGAAGCACCTCTGACTTGGAAATATAATTAGAACAAAAGGTGTAAGGATGGTTTCCAAGGGACAGGTTGATTGAACTTATTTATTAGCATTATTCTTCCTCTATATTTCTAAGTCATCTCACACCCATGCAGGTTAATGGGAGATAGTTTCATATTCCCTTATATATATATACCTACGAAAGAGCACTAGCATTATTATCAGATTTTATTCCTCTCTGATACATCACAGTGACTCATTTACAGATCAAGAAGTAATACTTATAATTATACTGATGAAACTCTGCACCAAATGCCAAAATCTGTCACAGGCCACCAATGAATCTGTTTTGGATTATTACTTTGGGGAATTCCTTATTTCACAGATGAAAAAAAAAGACTCTTAGTCCAGTTTTTGTTTTCAACCTTCTTTGAGCTGCATTAGAAGCAAAAACTTGCTCCTCTTCTGTACCCCAACTTTTATTAGGATTTTGGCTATTTGTATTAAAAAACTGTGCTACCTTCCTGTGGATGAATGTTGAAGGAAAAATACTGGCAGATTTTAGTAGATACATTCAACATTGACACCATATAGTACAGTGAAAAAAGGAACTGAACACACTTGTCCCCTAATACATGATGCGTGCTCAGATATAGTTAGTAAGTGCCAAGATTCAACTCTTCAGAAGAAATAACTGAGCCTGTGGCAGGAATCACAAACTCATAAATCTGGAGTGACAGAAGGAAGCAGATTACTTTTTAGGAGCTCATTTTGAAAGTAGCTTCTCCTCCCATCTGTTCTCAGGTGCACTTCCCTCATCTCTCTGGGGCAAAGCAGACCTTTATCTCCAAGCTTTGAATGGAGTCTACTTAATCCACTATACAGTGGCATTTCTGAAACACAGCAATCTTTGATGGTCCATCATAAATATCCTAAGGTTCATTTCCCCAGACTTTCTAGTATGAACATCTGGTGTTACACATGAGGGTGGGATATATATGCCCAATAAAATAAATTATAGGTATTTATGTGGGCACTGCCAAATCACACAATTTTTAGAGCCTGGTGTCATAGGCAAAAGATTTTTCTTCAAAGTAACCCATACAAGAATGCAAGCTTTCCATCTCTGCTAGGAGTCATCAGTAGCAACTGCACTGATTGATCGTTGGTGTCAGGATTTATTTTTTTGATCATCACATGCTTCTGTTTCTGGTGGACCCTTCACTACACTTGAGGATGCTTAATACTTAAGTAGGTATAGTCAGATATTTGCTTAAAAGCATCAGCTATCTCGGTGCTCTGCTTCCCAGATGCTGCTCAAGCAAGGGTGGATAATGGGGAATACAAACAGAAAAAAGTGCTCTGGGAAAAGTGGACTATGCAGTAGCTGGCATGGAAAAAAAAAATGTGAAGGGAGAAGCCAGGAAATGTGCTGAGGTTTAGGTACTTTCCTCTGAAGTTTGAGTTCTCCAAATTCAAATGCTGGATACACCTGCTGCCAGCCATAAGCACACTCCAAAAGAAGCAGAAAGGATGGTAACATGCTGACAGTTGTTTTGACTATATCATGCCTCTGTCCCCAAATGTGCTTATTCATGTATTCCAGGCTGGTCTTCTGCAAAGCTGCATGTGACTCAAGAAAGCAAATTAACCTCCCTTATGTAAGTGTCCAAGTTGATGAGACAGACTCAAATGACACTTCCACTTCTTAGTAATGATCCCTTGAGGTCACTTATCTTCTCTTAGACCCTCTAACTCTCCAGCCCTTGTCCCTAGAATTCCCTGGCTGTCATTATGGCTCCTGTAGCTTACTGATGAGTCCTCCTCCTTTCCCATGGGGCCCCACATGCACTCCACTTTACAGATTTTGCGTGTCCTGACAACAACTGTTACTGACATACCTATTGTCACCTGTTTGTCTGATGGCCTTCTGAGCTGATGTAACCAAAACCACAAATGCACATTTCCAGAATGTTGGGAGCTGCTGAAAGAGTAGATTGGGTCAACACCTGCACCCAGGACACGAACATGAAGGTACAGAGAGAGCAGAGGGAAGGCAGTGCTTATGCAAGGCTTGGGACAACCTGAACTTCTCTTTGAACCAGTTCCTTGATAAATGCTATTCTCCCCCAGCTTTATATAATTGTATCTTATCACCTCTTCCCTCCATTGTGCAAGAAGTGGAACTGGTGAGCCCAACGAGAGTACAAGTGGTGGTAGAAGTACAATACACAAAGCTTGAGGACACAGACCTCTCCTGTGGTTTGAAAACTAGAAAACTAAAACCTAAAATGTTGTAACTTGGACTTGTAATACCTTCTTCCCAAACCTGCTTTAATTTTCAGCAAGCAGTTTAACCTAGTATTTTCAATTAGAAGGCACACATTAGTTTATAATTCCAGTTTGTTTATCTTAATCATCAGATCCAATATAAATACTAGATTTCCCTCCAAGGAGATCAACTTTTATTCACAGAATGATGTCTTCAGTGGCCTCCATGAATGAGAATATGCTTGCCATTAAATGCAAAAATAATTACTTGATTCAGGAAGTCTTGCTGCAGCTCCTGAGTTGTACATTTCTCTAGGGACAGAGAGTAAACACCATGAAAATAAGGCTTTGGTAGTTCTAGATTTGTACATAATTTGTGAAGAAAATAAGAGGATAGCTGGAAAAATGCTGTCTTACATCATCAGTGTTCCATTTTAATTTGTTTATTGACACAAGGAATCTTAATGAATGAGGCCTCATTCCTTTGGCATAAGGCAACCCTTAATCACCCTGTTAAGGCTTCATGGTCTTGAAACCCCCTGATGTAATGACTCGTGTCTGTTAAAAGTGTGTGAGTCTTGCTCTAGCTTTCCTCAGTGACATTCCCATCATGTCAGGCAGAAACATAACTCTCATTTGAAGACCTTCTTTGACTGTCATAATATGCTTTGGCTGCCTGAGCTCTTGAAATGTAAAATTATAATCCACTTTTTACCTAGGCCTGTTAGATGTCTACCTATTTTGCTTGTGATTTTACCACAAGGGACAGTGATAGTTCTCTATATCTATTTCACTTAAACAAAGAGAAAATCTGATACATTACCATAAGCTTCTTTCAAGCCTGCTTGTGATCTGCTGGGAAATTTGCAGTGATAGAGATGTATCAGTATTGGGTGAGACAGGACTTCATGGCTAGTCGTATTCTAATAAATTGAATGTTCCCAGAACATTTTCTGGCACCAAGGACAAATGTGTATCATCTTCCTCCATATTCTTAAACTTCTACAAACCCTGCACTGACCACAAACTTTCAGCTGGGATAGTCCCTTGCCTTTGAAACCCCCATACAGTTGCCCAGCTGATGGATTCCAACAGGGTGGGCTACCAGTTCTACACAGGTGGCCACATACAGCCCCTCTCATGTTCCTAGATTGGAGAACATGGTGTTCATGTAGTAACACTCAGTAATTAATTCTAGGAAATGCTTTCATATAGAAATAAATCCCCAGTGCTGAAGACCAGACTATCCAAATGGCAGCCCCATCTCACAAGTTTATACACTGTACATCACAGCTACTTCTTTTGTGACTTTTTTGTTCTGTTTTCTTGACTCCAAACATCAAGCTAAAGGCAATGTTAGCAAACAAATTTTAAAAAAGCAAACAAAGATCATCAGAATGAAACATTTATCATAGGCCTTTCCTTTGTTCTTAATGTTAAAACAAATAGAAGTAAAACAATTGATCTGGGTAGATGCAAATTTGCAGGGGCACATAGAAAGTGATTTTGCCTAACTACAGGGTTACAGACATAACTAGTAAGCATTAGAAAGCCGCATGAGACCCAACAACTCTTTATGTTACTTAGCATCTGTCACTTAGGAAAGTTATTTAGGGCAGGAAATTGCTGTGAATTTCTTCTTATAGGCTAAGCTTCATATATACCTGTAGACACTTCTCTTTCCTACTCCAACAGTCCTCCCAGTCCCAATCTCTCTCTTGCACATTATTAAAACCAGGATCTATGATAAATGACCCTTCATTCTCCTAACCCTTATCATCCTAGGACATTTATTTTCATCCATGTTGCACTGGTGGCACTCATGAAAACCTTCTACTGGTAGGGAGATAGACTCTTGTGGAAGAACGTGTTGAGGTGGAAATACTAAGAAGTTATCATTTCCCATAACTTGATTTCTTTCTTGCCTTACTGCAGAGACATGTCTCTGTCAGAACAGCTGTGGTAATATGTCATTTTATCAACAGACTTTGGCTGTTAAAGATAGAAATGGTGGTAAATGAGACTTAATGACATTTTCTTGGCATCTGACCAGCTTAAGAATCCACAGATTTTGACTTGATGGAGGTTTATCGGCATTTTCCCAGAACATCTCTTCAAGGAACCATGTTACACTGACTTGTAGGAAGGACATGTAGGGTGGGATAAACGTTTATTTTTCCAAGAATGTGACTGGAAGGTGCTCTTGGGTAGCCAAGTCAAACCACCTGCTAATATGTGTTGTTTCCTTCACAAACTTGCCAAGTTCTATCTCACACACTACTGATTTGGGGCTAGTCAGTCTTGCTGAAAAGTCCTCCTGAACAACCTCATTGTGCTGTCAGAAGTCTCCTTTCCAAACCCAGCCTAAAGGTACCCACAGTGATTTATATTCATTTGTTCTGGGATGAGCAATATCCTGTCACTTACTATTCTCCTGTCACAATTATTCTCCTTCCATGCCTAGCTCTATGTTCCCCTCATCTTCATATTCTGATATATTCCAATACTGTGCTTTTCCCAGTATCACTTAGTCTTGCTTGAGCATCAGTCATTAATGAGGTATATTGCATATCTAGTATTGCAGATCTCTGTGTAACAGCATTCATACTTTCTGTAATTACCTTTTCTAATATTTATTGGAATATTGTTTATTTTTTTCATGGGTGCAATGTATCAGTACACTGGGACATCATACTGGTTCAGTCAGCCAAAGTGATATGTACATAGAGGCATCTACAGCTAAATTTGCCTCCCAAGACTTCAGGGACAGAAATAGGTACTTTTAGGTGCTATTTAATCTGTTGCATTTTAGATGCCTTTTTTGGTAAAATATTTTATGACTTCGTAGATTCCATTAACCAGATCTGACTGCAAAGGCTTCTCCATGCAATTATCTCAGATGTAGATGTCCACAGTGACTGATACATATACTTTTATTATCCTCTCAAACATTTTCTGTTGGTAAGCTACTTGATCATAACATAAATTCTTAAATAGGGCTGAGTGCATGACCTTACACTTTGTATTTCATAATTCCATGCATCACGCATTAATTCAATGATAATGGTTATGTATTTTTTCCTACAGGATAACCTGATACCCTAGAAATTGATGGTGCTTTCTACCTTCGTGTTCTCATAAAATATCATTTCCTGAGTGAATAGTATTTCCATGGACAGCAGACAAAAAAGAAGAAAAAAAAAAGAAAAGCCTGGGGCTGAACCTGAAAAAGCACTTCCATCCTTATATTTCATGTTTCAGGAAAATTCTGAAGATGTCAGAATTTCTTTGGTTACAGACTTTACATCTTGGCATGCCTGTGAGTCCAGGAAGACAAAATCCATCATGGAAATATAGCAGTGAATTACCAGCTTGTGGTGGATTGAGTGATGAATGCACCATGAAAGTGCTAGGGGATATATGTGTATCAGGCAGAGGTGAGACACCAATTCAGAACCTCAGCTCTGAGGGTGTGTTAATGTACTGCAGCTGTTAGCTTGGGTTATTGCTAACTGATGCTTTTTGGGTGCTGTCTATGTCATACACAGCCAAATTGGAGCATGAGCAAAGTCAGATTGTGCATTTTTGCCCTGCATCAAGTTGCCCTTCACTTGATGGCATTTCAGGAGAAGCTGGTATAAAATAGGCTTCATCCAGGTAGCCAGCAGAAGAATAAAAGGGTGGCTTGGCCAGCATACACCATGCACACAGAATGAAGTTGGCAGGTTTTGCATCTGTGATTGAAGTGTCAGTTTTATTCATGCATGTTGTTAGCACCCATTACACACAGTTGTCCCCTGAGAAGTGGCTGGTGTCACGCTTGACTCTCATGTTGGCTGACCTGCCAAAGTAGGGGGCACTAGAGACTGCCTCACTACCCATGCTCCCCTTCTTCTTCTTAATAATTCCTGTCATGGCAATTTTCCTTATTAACCTCAGTAGCATACACATATGTAGGAAATATGTTAAGCCCTTCATAAAACTTAACATTAAGCATAATTTTTCACTTAGCAGTTTCAGAAGCTCTTTCTTACAAATGAAGGAGAATTATTTTATTATATTTAGCTTGGTTTTACCTTCCAAATCAGCTTCAAATATTGTAAAAATGCCATCTGACAATAACAGCACAGTCCTATTGTGCCAAAGGCAGTTACACAGCACATACTTTCCAACTATGTTATAAAGTTTAGTTCTTTGAAGATGACTCAAATGTCAGCTGACCCCCAGTAAAAATAGTTTCACTTGGCACTGCATTGGTCCAAGACATATGCAGGATGTATAAACACAAACCAAAGATACAAGATTTACTAAAATTCCTTTCAATAGTTGGACTCCCTATAACATGAAGTTACCCAGGGCACTTACTAACTACTGAATTTTCTTCTGTCATTCCTTTGAATTTATGTTAGTGAGACTTGTCAAGATCTGCAAACTGAATCACTGGAAATACCACAGAGTTGTAGTGGTTGTAACTCTTCCAACACCAGTTTGCAGCCTTTACTTTAGTAGTTGAGGTCTCCTGTGTATCGCTTAGCCTTGCAGTTGGGAAAGTGACCACAGACACTACCACAAATACTGGCAGATGTGACAAGAATCTTGGTGATGCCAGAGGAATAAGATCACTTTCTCTCTAGCTGCTAACATCTTGAATTATAGAATAATAGAATGGTTTTGGTTAGGAGGGACCTCAAAGATGATCTAGTTCCATCCCCCTGCTACAGGCAGGGACACCTTCCACTAGACCAGGTTGCTCCAAGATCCATCCAATTTGGCCTTGAACACTGCCAGGGATGGGGCAACCACAGCTTCTCTGGGCAACCTGTGCCAGTGCAAAACTAACTGTTAAAATGTAAATTAATGTAAACAAAACAATGCTCTCTGTTTTTCTACAAGCTCTTTCAAGAACTTTTATATTCAAGCAGCTGAGATTGAACACTTTGGGTACTTCAAAGCAAAACAACCCCTAAAAGCAATAGGTAGCAAAACACGATTTTTTTTTTATAGCAGCATCTACTATTAAACAACTTCCTACACAAACAGTAAGTCCATTAGAGCCTCAATGTCAAAGACGCTCTGTTAAGCTGAACAGGCGAAACATTTCCACAATGATGCAAGCCAGCAAAGCGCTCCTTAAGATGTCAACAGGGAAATACAATTCAGGCTTAATAGGTTCAGAGCTTATGTAAGCCATGCTTATATGACAATCTATTAAAAAAGCAAGTGAGCAAGTGACTACTGTAAAAACAACTTGTAGCTTCCTAGAACATGCAGGCTAAAGACATCAAAACCTCCACTCAAAGACATGGTGATAGCTATAAGGTTCATGTGTTCTGGACCAAAAATGAAGGGAAATAAAAACATCTCCCAGTATAGTGACAGTTAAGATGCTATTCCCTCCTGTGTAGAAGAGAGATATGGAATCCCTTCAGCCCCATGACTGGCCTAAGAAATAAAATAATTATAACTAGCCCATGTGCCTTTCTCCTAGTGAAACACTATCTATTCTTCTGCAAAAATGAGTAAGCCTTCATTCCTAATTAGTAATGCAATGCTAGCAATTTTGTGTTTGGGATATGAACAAGTTTCTCTGGGCGACAACTTGGTTCATAGAATTAAATTCATGGAACAATATTAGATTTGCTATTTCTGGATTAAAAAATGGTACATTTGCACACACATACTGGGAAAAAGAGAAAAAGAGTCTTGAGAACTCACCACTAGGTTTCCTATCACCATGACCAACAAGAAGACGAGAAGGCACAGCGGCTGCCCAGCTACTTCCATGCAGTCCCACATGGTCTCAATCCACTCCCCACACAAAATTCGGAAGATGATGAGGAACGAGTGGAAAAAATCATTCATATGCCACCGTGGCAAATTGCCAGTCGTGCTTATCTTCTTCACATTGTCCATATAGCTTTTCCCAAAAAGCTGCATTCCTACCACAGCAAAAATAAAGACGATGATTGCCAGCACAAGAGTGAGGTTACCGAGGGCACCCACTGAATTACCGATGATTTTGATGAGTGTATTTAAGGTCGGCCAGGACTTTGCCAACTTGAAGACTCGCAGCTGTGAACAAAACATAAACAACAGTGTCAGTTCACAGAAGCAACAGACATTTCAGCTGATGAATTATTAAAGTGCATAAAACATGAAAGACGCTGAATACCACAGTGTGTGTGGTACAAGGTGATTTTAGCCATACTTCCTGTTAACCTCACTAGTACTATTAATAAAATATCAGCTGGGCATCTTAGATAAGAATTCAGTTTTGCAGAGCTATGCTCTGCCTTGTTAGACAGACTTGCTTTTAGCAGCGCATTACCCCAAAATCATAATGACTGGGGAGAGGATGGAAGGAGGAAAACTCAGGTCTTTGTATTTTCTTTTACATTGTTTTTTCTCCTCAAATTAAACAGCCTGGCAGGCATCTGGGGGAAGGGGTTTTAGGGTTTGATCCCAAAAAAGAAAGAAGAAATTCCTCAGTGTTTCAGAGCAAGTCTCAGCCAGATGCTATTAGCTGGTAGCTCCCAGGGTGAAAATCACCTCTGTGCCGAGGATCATGCAGTCTACGCACAACCCACGTCCCACTTAAGACCTATTTTAAGGACATAAATGGTGCCTAGCCGTTGTGCTGTTTTCAATCGAAGGTTAATTTCATCGCTATTGAAGACGGATTGCTCAAAAACTAACAGGAAACCCTCAGGATGTAACACAAGCAGTGAAAATTCAGCATTTTTAAGCAGTACAGAGAATATTTTTGGGAAAAAGTCTTCTGCTAAATGTAATCATAAGGGCTTATTTTCCTGGTCTTTCCAAGTTGTGAAGCCATATCATGGCCAGAATGATTAGCATGGACATCCTGGTACATGAAGTGCAACACAAATGTCAGGCTGGCAAGGAAACTACTTTTCTGTTCCAATATGCCAGCAGTCTCTCATTAATAGAATGCCACTATCCCGTGCATAACAAAGAAGCTGACAGCTAAGGAGTTCCCGTGAAAGACAGATGCTATGTTATGCTGATCAGTTCTAGGAAAAAAAATCATCCCTTGAATAATTCAAAGACATTTTCTTTTGACAACATTTAAAAGAACAGTGGCATGTTTATAACATAATTTAGGAATAACTTCTAAAACAACATACTGGCTCTTGTATTTCTTGGGCTATCAATTATCTGCTGACTATGCTAACAGGTGTACAGGTATAAAATGGCAGATTTTTATTACAAATTAGAGCTCAAACATTTTAAGTGTTCTGCAAGTACCTGGCACAGCTAGAAGGAATCAAATTATGTTCTCATTTACCCTGATGTAAATCTGGAGCAATTCCATTTATCGCGCAGCCTATAATTACTGTCACGTACTGTTCACCAGTTTGCAGCAATTAAAGTCTTTATAGGCAGATGCGTTTTTAAGAAAATATGTTGCATTCATGTCAGCTTATATATCAGAAAAGAAGAGGGGTGAGAACAGAATAAGACCATTACCAGTCGAAAGGAGCGTAAAACAGACAGGTTTCCCATACTGGACAAACCCAGTTCCATCAGGCTTAGAATAACAATTATGCTGTCAAAAATATTCCAGCCTTGCTGAAAATAGTAGTAGGGGTCAAGGGCAATTACTTTGAAGATCATTTCTGCTGTAAAAATCCCAGTGAAGACCTGCAGAAAGAAAATATGAAGTCAAAGTAACCTTTTAAGCACACCTCTTTGCTTGCAGACTTTTCACAGACACAGGTGAACACAGCAGAAACCAAAACCCCAAACATTTTACAAGCAAATACTTTATTTTTCATGCCTGGTTCTTTATCACTATTACAACTCTGTCTAGTCTTTTCACAATAATATTTGATACTGCTGCATCAAATGTTACAATGACATCCAAATTCAAGCTCTGGATTGAAACATACATTTTCATCTCTTTCAACCATCTGAACAATCCCAGTGGTAAAAAAAAGAAAGTGTAAAGGTACCTTTTATAGAGGTTAAATCTACTCATTTCAGTGGAGAAACCCAAATAAATGGATCGTGAGTGTTGAAGGGTATTGGGGTTGTAGTGTTTCTGCTGTATTGCCCCTTTTCATTTTGTTATTATTGTCAATATCAGGGCAACATAAGTCTCCAGTCATTCTGAGGTTATAGCTGACAGGTGACTAGAAACTCTAGTTTGAGGCCTAGACGTTTTTTTACAAATACTTATGGCAATTTTCTTTTGACAGTGTCTTGGGAACAGATCGCTTATTTATGACCCAGTTCAAATGTCATATGGTGGAACTTCTAATTGGAATACTTTTCTGTAAAACAACATATAAATATTACCTAGGAGGTGGGGGGGTGGAAGGTAAGGCTACTGACAGCAAATTCAGTTTTAACACGCTCCTGGCAAAGTATCTCAGAGAACCAGATCTTGTGCTTTTGCATGCCTCCTTAAGTAACATTTCAAGTGCACAACATAAGGCTACAGTCAACATGAAATGACAAAATGTGGGCACTAAGTTTTTCACATACAGTTTCATTTTCATTCCTAGTCCCAGTACAAGCTACACAGAGCTTTATGTTTCTGAAAAAATCTCTATTGTACATATATATTAAAGCACACAGTTTTCCATGAAACAGTCAACATTAATACACTGTGCTGGTTAAAAACAAAGGGGGAACCCAGAGCACACATATCAGTAACATACATTCAAAGAGAAGCATTTTCATTCAAATAAGCTAAGTATTTGCAGCATTATCCCAGCAAAACTGACCAACTCTAAGCAACAGAGATGAGAAACCCCATAAGATGTAGAAGGGAAAAGTTAAAGTTATGTAATTATGATATTAAGCAATAAAAACAAATAAATAAAAATAAATTTCATCAGGAAAATAACACCTTGAGCTGCAACAGTACCTTGGGATGTACCAACATCGCATCACCATCCCTTACCAAAAACCCAACACAATGACCTGTCTCATACTTCTAACTAGCCAACAATTTCTGAGTCACGGTGGTCAGAGATTACCAAAGCTTCCCATCAGAATGCTCCAATTTCCCTTAGGACAGAGGAACAAGACAAAACTGAATGTCTGTGAAATTGTATCTAGGGGACTGCCTTAAAAACCACAATACCAAGCTGCATACATTATGCAACCATCTTGCTGAGAAATGACTCAGGAGGATCACTTTCTTTGCCTGAATCATTTTAATCAATAGCCTTCTGAGAAGGAAATGTCACGGTAAGATAGCAAAATGTCTGAGCCTTCCTAAAGGCATCAGGAATCATGTACGTGTACCAGTTACGAATTTTCATCAGCAGTTGTCAAATCACTGGCACCTGGTACACACTGACTACACTTGGACAAGAGGCTGGATACTTAAAGTGATAAAGGTTGGAAAGAAAGCAAGTAACTTAACACCCCGCTGGAGCTAAATATGACAACGGTGATTTGGAGAGCTTTGCCTTTAAAAAAATATTAATAATCTTTTATCTATCATTTCAGCTATTTAGGCTTAAATATCGCATGATGGTATCTGTTTCTAAAGGAAATAAAAATCAGGGCAATCTTGTTCTAGCTAACCATTTTTTAAGTGGTGGCACCACCCAGGCAGATGAACCATGTACACGTGCTTGCCTGGCCTTCTGATCACATTTGAAAATGTTTATTCCTGTAAGTGATGATCTAAAGGAGCCTCAAAGTAACAGATGCCGCATGAAGTAGCTGGACGGAGAAGGAGATCTCCAGTGACTGGCAGTGGATAAAGAATTGTTCTCAGAGAAAGCAAATCAATTGCCTACTTTCATTCTTTCATTTGTTTTGAGGAAAAAAATGACAGATTTCCCCTTTTTAATATTTCCCCCATTTAATACTAGTGTAATAATTCAAAGAGGGTTAGATGCAATAGGAGGACTATGACCAGCCATCAGGGGGGCAGAGGAGGGG
Source organism: Melopsittacus undulatus (assembly GCF_012275295.1). Taxonomy (NCBI): domain Eukaryota; kingdom Metazoa; phylum Chordata; class Aves; order Psittaciformes; family Psittaculidae; genus Melopsittacus; species Melopsittacus undulatus. Next base: position 103,012,371 of record NC_047527.1, on the reverse strand, counting down.
TCTGTCAGTCTGTGGTTTAGGGAATGCAATCACCTGGCAGCCTGCCCTGAAGCCAGGACTGTCTCTTTCATAGGAAATTGCAAAAAAAGTCATTTTTCATTACAAATGACTTTGCAAAATCCTCCACAAAATGGAGTTACCTTCCTCTGACCTGCTCCACTCACAATCAATCCAGTTATATGGGGCTTTAAGTAAAGCTGGTAGTGGGGAGCTGGGGTGGTTTGGCATATCACAGACCCATCTTGGGATCTCAGGGGAAAGGAAGCCCATGCCATCAGCCTGCTACAAAAAAATATTAGCAGGCTTTTTTTGTTTATTTTCAACTTTAGCACAAAGAGGAGAAATAGCTCCAGGAAGTGCTGAGGAACTCACAGTGAGATTTTGGGGTTTGTTTGTTTGCAAAATTTAGCAAAATTAGTTTGCAATTTGTACCTCTGCTCATTGTTTCTATTTCCTTGTTGGCACCCTGCTCAGCCCCGCTCAGTCCCAGCAGGTCTGCAAGAGCTATGTTGGTAGGAGGAATGCCAGGAGCTAGAGTTTCACTGCTTGTGGTCTGCAAAGAGAGAAGCTGGTCTGCCAAAAGCAGAGTAAGAAACAGATACATTTACCAATTGCCAGAGGGGGAAATGGCAGCATTGCCACCTGCTCTGATGGATAGTGGGTCTGAAGGAGTATTTTTAAGTTGTTGAGCAACAAGGAAGGCTGGGTGCAAAATGGAGCTGGATGCAGTCCTGTGAGATGACTTTCTGAGCTACCTTATCTACTGCTTTCTGCAGAGAGCAAGAACGTGGGTCTGAGGCAAGAGATACCCAAACAGATTTTACACAGAGAGATTTGCCAAGACACAGCAGCTGAAAAACTAGAGACTGGTCTCACAGCCTAGGAGAAGAACCTCAACCTGGCCAAGAAGGCCCAGAGCTAAGAATAACAAGGTCCTACAGAATAATTTTGATCCTACAGGATATCTTTATTTCTACCAATAGATTTCAGGGGCAATTCCACCATGCCATAGCTAGATAGCCTATGCTTTTTCCAGTACAGACTCTTCTAAAATTAAAAGGATTTTAAAGCAGTAAAACATGGTAACTTCTAAACATAAACCCCAAGAAAGACGATTAAAGAAAAAGCTTCCTTTTTTGTAGTAACTGCAGAATTTTAGTGGTCCCTGGGGTTAACAAACTGTACTGCATCGCCTCTGGAAAGGCTTTTCTGCTGTCCCTGCAACTTGGCTGTAGATCTGTCACTCTGCTTTTCCTTGGAGAAGTGTGGTCTCTGTTTACTTTGCAGTTCTATCCCTGGCTGCTCCAGCCTGCATGTTCAGAATTTCCCCCTGAAGCATCAGCCATGTTTTGCTCCATGTTCCCTCTGCCCCAGGGTTTGCATGGGACCCAATACAAGCTGATGGCTAAGGCAGGGAGGCACAGCAGGACACAGAAAATGTAGCATAGGTGCCTTCCCACATGCATATCTACATACAATCAAAGTGCATTCTCTCTCCAGGATTTATCTTGCCTTGGGTTTGATTTTTTTTTTTCCTGTAGATTTTTTGGGCTTTGGTTCTTGTTTGTTTGGTTTGTTGTTTTGTTTCATTTTAACTTAGAAGTCTGATTAGACACCAAGAACTGCCTTATCATTGCTTTAACAGAAATCCCAAGTAAATCTCATTAATCCTTCTCTGTTTTCCTTAAACAGATACAAACTTTAACCTTATCAGGATTTACTGGTTACTAACAACATTAAAATATGTTAACTTCACAATACAGACCACTGTCTTCCATTCTTTTTTCTTCACCCTCAGGAAGAGGTGACTGTGGACTTACTTGACATGTCATAGGCAAAGCGATGCTGACAATATATCAGCATGGGGTCTTTCCAAGCTGCAGTCAAAACTTTAACAAGCAGGCAATATACTCCTCAGGTAGCACTTCGAGTTCATGTTCACTTACCAAATTGCCTATGTAAAGCATGTGGTCAAACTCCTTCGTCATCTTATAATGCTCCAAGGCCATGAAAAGCGTGTTCAGCACAATGCAAAGGGTGATGGTGAGGTCGGTAAATGGGTCCATTACCACAAACTTGACAAATTTCTTGATTAAAAGCCAAAGCGGGCAACAATCCCAAATGAGAAATTTAACAGCAAAGTGGTTCCAGCAGGGAGGACATTTCTGGTGTGATTCCTCAAGCTCTAAGTCACAAGCAGTAAAGTAACAGTCAATTCACACTGAGTTATAGGACAAGAGAACACTTAAAATGACTCACAATATAAAGAAAGGCCCCTGAATTACCCCAAACTTTTTTTTAGGGTAAAAATATTTCTGTCCTAATAGGTTGGCAAATTACACACTTTGGAGTTTTTGCCAGTTGACCTGCACTTAGCAGACAGTGACTTATTCTAAAAGTAATAACCTTTTAAAAGTGTTAGATACAAAAAGAGAAAATCACACTAAATATGTAAAGTCCAGCATTATATACAGGCTCAGATTTTCACTCTGTTTTCCATTTTTCCAAGTTTAAGTGGATAAGAATACTCTATCTTCATTTAAATTAGATTGGAATATTTTTTTCATTCCTGTGCCACATTTTGGGAGTATCTTAAATATACCTTTTAAAGCACCTAAGAGCTGAAAGAGCTTAAATCCCATATTTAGAGCTGATTTAATCACTTGAGAGCTAGAGTATCGCTGGTTATCCATAAGGTTTCTGTTCTTGCTGCGCAATCCAAACAGGTATTTATTTTCTGATTTCTTCTAAAAGGCCCACATACAAAATCAGGGGAATTCATAAGTCAGTTTGAAAATGCTACTAGGGCTCCAATGTGCTTTTTAGAGGCGCTTTTAAAATATTACCTAAAATACAACTTTCATATGTCCATTTTACTTGAGCACGAAAGAATTGAAATAGCTTCAGAAGTATAATTTGCATTAAACAGTGAAAAAGAAAAGCCAAAAAAGACAGTTAATGGCTGAATGATAATGATTAGTGAAATAGCTTAATGCTTTCCTTTTCTGATTCCTTTATAGGCATGGAATGCTGTATAATAGTCTTAGTCTATATAATTAGAACCTGCACTGATAAGAGGAAAACTTCAGCCAAGGCTGTTATTTCCATCAGTTTATAAACAGCCTCCTGTCTCAAGTCAGGATGCATTCTCTGTGCATTTGTTCTTCATTGGACAACAGTACTGAGGTATTAGGTGTCCTCTAGCAAGCTTTTAAAATATCAGATTATGTCCCGCATGCACAGGTTTTGTACAAACATCTATTCCGCTCAGAGATCTCCAGGAAACCAAATCGCTGCCGAGAAATGATTATGTCTTTTCCAGCCTCCAAACAGGGTTTAAAGGTGCCTAAAATGATGCGAGAATCCCACATGATGGGAGGTGAAAGACATGAAAAATACCTCAATCAATTTCAATGTAAAATCTTAATTTTGTATTTATTTTTTTTTAAACCCACCTCTGAAATTAATAAGGAATTTAGGTCAGTCACTTTCCAAAGGATCTAATTTTCCAGGTAAATCCATACTTTTTGTAATCACTTCTAACCAACCCTGCTTACTCCACTATTATTAATTTGGAGACCTTCACAATGGGCACACATCAGATGAGTGACTTTTCCCTGAGGCTCCACACTTGAGAGAAGCTCCTGTAAGTCCAGGTTGCTACTAAAGAGGGCATTTCCATCTCTCAGCCTCAGCCATATGTTATTCCTCTGTCCTTTTGCCAGCTTTTGTGTTCCTGCTTCTTATGGGTGAGCTGGTTCTACATATTGTCCCAGCTGAAAAACAACTGTTTGTACAGTCAAACCAAACTGCAGGAGCTCAGCAAGGGAAGGAGGTGGATGCAACTGTCCTGTTTTGGCAGTGATGTGGCATCAAAGCATTTTAAATAAATTAAGAAACCACATCCTTTCTCAACACAGATATCTTTGGAAAACACAACTGATCTAATGGATTTTGAAAAAAATCTGCAAAAGGAAAAATAAAATCAGACTTCACTGCTTTTTTTTCTGCTATTTTATACTGTTATAAAAAAATGGTCAGAAGAACACAAAGTGTGTGTTGGGGGTATTTTTCTTATTTTTAAATGAAAAAAAAACCCAACAAACCCACAAACCAATAAAACCCCCTAGGTCCTTCCTGTCTGCAAGACTTTGCAATGTCTGGGAAAACAAATAATGACTACTCAAGAGCTGAGAGCAGAAATCAGGTGTAACTAAAGGGGAAGGGACTTCTGGTCTGGTGGTTTCATAGAGTTCAGCACAATTCATACAGCTATTGCTACAGTTAAAACCTGTGATTCATTTTATTCTGATTTGATATTCCTCTCGTTGTTAACAAGTATTCAGTTTCAATGACCAAGCAAAGACTGGGAATTAGGAAATCTTTGATAAGGATTGTTTTCTTCTATATGAAGCTAAAAATGGTCAACCTCTGAGTTACCCCAGACTTGATGGTCTCTATTTCTGTGATAAAAAGTAATAGAAAGTACCATTAAATGAATAAGAAGTCATCCAGCTCAGGGCTTTTATGCATTCTTCACACATTACAAAGAAGCAAATCAATCACGAAGCTAATTGCTTAAAACCACAAAGAAAACAAACAAAACCTTTGCAGACTACACTAAATACCGGAATACATTTAAGTGATTATTTACCTATCAGAAAAATACAAGATTTTATTTCCCTTAATGATATAAACATATATATGTTCTGGCCACAATACTGTTGAATATAACCACAGGGAAGGTAAGAAGCTGAGGAAGAAGAGGGCTTTGTGGCTTCCTACTGGGTTGTCTCCAAAGAGCAAGGTCCAGTCCCTTTCTGTAAGGCATCTCCCAGATAAGTCCTTCTGTCTTGCCTTGCCTTTCTATTCATGAGTAATACAGAGAGTAAGGCTACAGAAAGACTTGAAATTTTCCTTGCTCCGCATTTTTCTTGGCAGACATTTTCGTATAGTTGCAACTTCCTATTTTGTTTCAATTTATAATGTAGAAGACATGAGGAACTCTAAAAAGCTCTTTCATGCTGCATGTAAAGAGCCTAGAAATGTGTTGTCTTGCTGTAAGTTGTTGTCTTGCTATCAGTAAATTTGTGAAAGGGAAATGCAAAGTTCAGGTGCATGAAAAGACTAGGAAGGGAAGTCCTCCTGCATCTAATAAGAAGTCTAATGAGCAACATAAACATTTGCTGAGAAATATTTGCATGGACAAACGGATCCTTTGAGAATTCTTAAATTTCATGGTGGGATTCAAACACTCACCAAACTGTTGTGGCCCACTAGCTGCTCCGCAAGAAGGAGACTATCCTCTCCCACAACAACTTCAATGTTCTGCATGTAGCTGGTGACTGCATATGCCAGCCTTTGCACCAGCTCCAGAGAGATGAGATACAAATGTATGTACAGTCAGCCAAACAGTCTGGTGTGCCACTGCCCTGCATCTTGGTTAGCCCTGAGTAAATCAAATTCCATGGGGGCAAAAAAAATCTTACCAGATCCAATACTGATTATCTGGCCAGCATTTTGTCAGGATTTTTACAAGTCCATGAGTAAGAGTGATTCTATTGCCTTCTGTTACAGCATTGCCTCTGTTATAAGGGCTGCAGTAACTGCTTATAATGCCTTCTTGCAACACAACAAGAGCCTAATGTCAGGGTCTTTTGTGTCACTTTGTTCCTGCCAATCAACATTGAGTCTGAGGCTTCCAGTCTGGGAACTAAAGATACATCTTACCTTCCAGGGCACTGGTGATGATGCTGACAGCGCTCACTGCCCTCTGCCTCTGAAATGGTTCGTCTGAGTGGTCCACTGATGGGCGGTGGGGCATTAAAAGCTGCTTCTTGCTTGCCTCATCTGAGGGAGAGGTCTGTTTAAATGAACACATTGGATCAGAAGAGTAAAACCAAAGTAGATATGGGGTAGCATTTTCAAAATTGCCTCAGCACTATTTTTCCCATCTGAAAAGTTCAAAGTCCCTGATTTCCCAATTAAGCACGTGCTGTTGGTGTGCTGCTTTTGAAAATGCTCTTTGAACGATTTTGGAAACTGTCTTGCCCTTTACCTTCATGTAAATAGGTGAAAGATGCAAGTGAAAATAAAAGGATACTTCTGATCCCAAAGAAACAGCAGAGCTGCTTTACCATGCTCTCTGCTTGTGAAAGAAGCCCTGCTTAATTACATTAATTATTCCATTAAGTCTGAAATGTGTTAACTGTTTAATTATACTTCTAGAAGAGGAAAAGGGGCGTGGGTAACAGCTCCATTACAGTTCTCCGATATCAGACCAAGCAAACTGACTCCTCAACACATGTTTTTTCTTGTTCTGAAACACTGCCAAATCTCAGGAACATATTGTCATTCTGGTGATCTTTGGTGTCATGGATTCTGAAGCTCTGTAATTAGTGGAGAATCTGAGCTTCCTTTTTTCTCAGGAAAAGTAAAATATAACTCAAACCCTCTTGTTCTCATGTTTCAAAAGGAAAAGTGTTGGGGATTTTTTTTGTTAAAAAAAAGAAAGAAAATACCAGAAAAACAGAACTCGCAAACTGTCTTTATTTAATGTTTCATTTTAAATTAGTTTTATACTTTTTGAAGGCTTTGGTTTCTGAAGTCAGCCAGAAACACAGTATAGCTGTAGACACACGCTGTATTAAATACTTTACATTGTCAGCTCACAGGAACAAAATCTTAAGATTTTTACTATTACAAGCTCCCACTTCATGCATTGACAAATTCTGCCTGCTTTACTCCTCCAGCTCTCTCACAGGTAGAAGGAAAGAGGGTGGTTGAGGTGTAAGGAACCTGGGAAAACCAAGTTCAGCATCATTCTCTGTCACAGACCTCCTCCTCAAGACACTTGGTCTGCCAAGATAAGTGTTTTAAGAGTTTCTGTCATGCTCCTCCAAGCATGCAAGCTATGAGGTCCAAGACACTATGTAAGCAAGGAGATGCACTATAAAAAGATGGATCTTGATGGCTCTTGCAAGGAAATATGAAAGGAGAAGAAATCCCTATAAAGATGATAACCCCTGGTTTATACAGATGTCAGAATAGCTGCTTTTTCTTCTCCATAGTCAAAATGAGCTACAGGATTCAAAAGAGCTACAGGAATCAGATTCAGTCTTCTGGATCTTCTCATTGCTTGATTCTGAAATGGCCCTAACCACCCCAAGCATCACCCAGGACGCCAAGCGAGACATGTCATGGGCAGCAGCCCCACAGCTCTGTTGTCTGTGCCAGTGACATGTACCAGAGGGACTCAGGATCCCTCCTCTTCACCATTTCTCTACTAAAAAGGCTCTTCAAGAAAGGCAATTCCATGAGAACAGCATCAAAAAGGTGCTGAAGCTCTACAAGCTGTCTTTCTGGAGCGTGACTCCTTCAGAGCAGGGGACATCCCCCTGTCAGATGGTCACAAAGGACAAAGATGCTTGGCCACTAGTTGACACTGAAAATAATAGCCAGGATGCTGCTCGCAGATCACTTCAAAGTACTGCAGTTAAAAATACCAATTATTGAAAGACCAGAGAAGAGTAAGGACTTTTAAACCAAGCACTTAAAACCATTAGCTAAGCCATGAAAGCAATATTTCAAAATGTCTTTTTTTCTCTTTTTTTTCTAAAATGTTCTCTTTTGTTAAAACAATTGGCTCATTGTCCATTCAGTTACTGACACAGTCATCTCAAAAGGAAAGGTGTAATCAGAACCTATTCAAAGAGACTCTCACATCTGCACAATATTAACAAGAAAACACTCTATCCTTGGCTTACGAGCTGGAGAAAACCGGAATGGTATTTCAGATGCCTTAGTTCTCTTGTTTCCCTTTGCCTCAAAAACGTCCAACAAGAAACAAAGAAACAACAAATGTTTTATTAATGAAGAAAGCATCTACAAAATTGCATAACCATTAGCAACAGTTTGAAGTAAGTAACAAATACATGGGACTGAAAAGAAATAACTAGACAAGGAAACAAAAAACATGAGGGAGACAAACTTTTAAGTAATATAAACTAAAAATGCAAAAGGCTAAGAAAAAGGAAAACAGCCAAATAAACCCTCAGATCTTCCAGATCCCTCTGTCTGTGGAATGGACTGTAAGAAAACTTGAAATTCCTCTGGATTGTGTAACTCTTTTTGAACTGTACCATCAACCCATCTGACCCAAACTTTAGGACATGCCAGTAGAATATGTTTAGACAACCTCACCTCCAGAAGCAGCACTTTTCTGGTTGTCAGGAAAGGTACTATATCCCTATTTATGCATGCAGAAATGTTTTTTTTGCAAGAGTTATGCGTTGGTGGCTTTTACTTGAAAGCCACCTCTTACTTACAGGTGCAAAGATAATAAATACACTGCAGAGGTAAAAAGCTGAAGAAAAAACATTCAGAGATTCATTCTTCTTATCTTTTGATTCAACTAAACCAGGCTAAATAAAAATTTAAACAGGTTTGGCATACCCTTCATAAAAAATAAAAAATAGCAGGGGACTGACTTTTTCCCTAGGTTTGATGTGTTGTTGCCAAGTTTTCCAAGTCACACAGCAAAGATTTGTCGCCAGAGCCAGGACACAGTGTCTGGCAATGCTGCGGTGGAAGAAACAGAACTATAGAAAAGCTTGGGTCAGAAGGAATCTTCAAAGCTCATCTAGGTCAAACCCCTGCAATGAGCAGGGACATCTCCAACTAGATCAGGTTGCCCAGGACCACATCCAGCCTGGCTTTGAATGTCTTCAGGGATGGGGCATTCACCACCTCTCTGGCAAACCTATTCCATACGCCTATGGTTTTGCAGGAGGACACGGTCCCTTCCCCAGTAGGGCAGTAAATCTATCACATAGTCAGCCTGACATTTACTAAAACATATTTTTCCAGGAAAGCACATTTCCATCCAGGCGAATTGCTTAAAATTATTGAAGTTACTCAGGGAAGTTTATGAGCTTTTGTTCTTTGTAAAGAACAGATATCTGAGAGGATTTTTTTATTATTTATTTTAGAACAGAGATAGCTAATAGTCACACAAGGAACTGGCAGGTTTTGTACTCTGAGATAGAGAGCAGTTCCAGGAACTGGACAAAAAAGACAGCATAAAGGTTATCATCATTACAGAGAGAATATACACAAGTCCATTTTTTCATAGTACTACAAAAATTAAGTAAAAATAACAACAGCCCCTATAGTTATGTAAGGATTGTCCTTAGGATCCAGATGAGAAATCACAATGAAGTTCAGCAGAGGCACCTCCAGCAGGATGAGATTATTTGTGTTCCTCCCTGATTGACTGGAAATGTTTCTTCTTTGGATCAGCTAAATTCTATAGGGACAAATACACTATTCAGTAATTTACATGTAGATGAGGATGCATAACACTGCAAAATTACTTTCTTCTCAGTGCCTACAGTTCTGAGCTATATCAAAACTATTATGTGAAGATGGGCTTTTACATGGCAGCATTTTAAAGACCACATTTGGGAACTGGGACAGGTTTAATTTTCCTTGTACAGTAAAAATCTTTTCAAGCATAAAAAGAGGTGGACAGGCCACACCGCAAACAATGGACCCAGTAAGGCACTAGCACAAGTATTTAATGAGATTGAAAGTGACCATAATAGCACACAACATTAAAAAGAAGCCATTTAATTTTGTGGATGCTTGATTATTTAAAGAGATGCATTGTAAACTGGAGCAGATTGCAATATTTGTGTCAAATCTAAATGATTTACACTCAGGATGTGCTAAAGCAAAGCTTGAAATAAACAGAAACTAGAGCCATGATGACAACTCTTTGTGTCAGCAGCAAAGGGTTAGCTTGCTTTAGTCCATATAACTTAATGGTGGTGATTCTTGGATGACTTATTTTGTTGATATTTTTTCTGAACAAGGAAACTACTAACACTTTCCCTTTCACCAGTTCTGTGACAAAGCAAGAGAGGAAAGAAAGAAATTTTACCTCAGGGCAGTATTATGGTAAACAAGTAAACCTCAAACCAATGTGGTCAGTAAGACAGGTTTTTGCTTAGTGACAAGTAAAGCCAAGGTCTTCTTTTTTGTTTTTCTGATTGTTTTGGTTTTGGGGTTTGTTTTCTGTTTGTTTGTTTTGTTTTGTGGGCTTTTTTATGGTTTTTTGTTTTGATTTGGTTTGTGTTTGTTTGTTGTTTTGGGGGGTCTTTAATAAAAAAAGACAATAAAAGTTTATCTAAAGGCAAGCTTCTAAATCCTTAGGTCAGCCCCTCAGTAAGCAGTCTGCATTTCCTTAAGGGCTCACTCCACACTGATTTTCACTCCTGACAAGCTTGCAATACTTGGCATTTGTTTCCTAAGAGAAAAAACTGACATGGAACCAATAGGAAATTCAGGAAGAGTTGTATGTGCAGAGGCAAAAGCCAGATAGCTCCAACATCAGCTTCATTGCCCATTCCAAAACCATGTCACAGGTGGCCCCACTTTGCTCCTGGGCTGACGGGAAGCTCTGTTGAGCAGGTGCCCCAGGGAGAGAAAAGCAGTAAGGACCACCAGTTAACAGTCAGCTGCCCCTCATGAACAACCACCTCCTCAATCCTGCATCCTCTTCTCCACCAATTCTAATCTCCAAAATAACAGGAAACTCAGGCTAAACTAAAAACCTTGCCATTTCCATCCAGAGTTACAGAAAGGGCTCCAGCTGGATTTAGGAGACAAGAGGGGATGCTGTCATGTGTGTTTTTTAACTCTCAATAAATTCTTGACAATCACAGGTGACACCTTACTCACCTTCATCAGATCCCATGGATAAACTGAGTGCCAGATAACAGCTCATTAACTTAATCCAATTCTGTTCAAACAGATCAATACCTTGTGAAGAGAGATGTTATTCTAACCTCTTAACTAAGAAACACTAAAACACAACAGAGCAATACACAGCTACAAATAAATACTACAGGGATGTGCAGAAACTTTATGTTGTAGTGTGACCTGAAGTTACTTGCATGATGTACAGAATTCCTCTAAAAAAGGCAAAATCACAAACTCCCTGCCCAAAAACCAGCAGGATTGTGAAAATGTATAATTTTTCAAATCCCTGAGTTTCAGTCTAAACTAAAAATAAAATAAAATAATAATTTAGGACTTTAAGCACAGTCACCATAGTCCTGCTTGTGTCTTATTTAATTACACTGGTCTAAGTTTGATGAAATCAACAACTACATCACTTGAAGAAAGCTGGTAGAAGAACAGGACCACCACTGACTGAGTCCTCTGCAGGATACATCAGAGATATCCAGAAGAATAACTAGGTAAGTACCAGGGGTTTCTTGGGACAAGCTCCCTACACCCCTTGGGCTGGAATGCCTGCTACTCTTCACATTCAGGCAAAGACTGCCTGGCTCAGAGCCACCTTTGTGGAGAGTGCCTGCAGTTTATACGTTCATATTGTGCTACTTTGCTCTTCATATGACCTAGGTGGGTTTTCTAGCTTTAACACTGCAGTGTAACCCTCTGTGCTGCCAAGGGGAGTTTCCCAAAAACACTACCATCACTCCTTGTGGGTGCTCTTCTGTGGAAACGTTAATGGGTGTAGCAAAGAATGCAAAAATGCATGAGTTCCCTGCAGAGGATAGGATGTCCCTCCTCTTGTTCATGGGCTGAAGCCCATGATGACATGGCAGGACCTCTTTGATGCAGAAGACTGCATAGTTGAATGCCATTCTGCATGGAATATGCTGTCCATGGCCAGCAAGCCTGCTGACCAGTCCAACTACCTCAGATAACAAGACTGAGGGTAGAAACACCATCAATTAAAGTTATTTGAAACCTCTCCTGATTTATTAACTGTATTTAGGGATTAGGGGGAAGAGATGACAAGTGGAAGCACACTCATAGAAACTCACACCCACGTGTGCTGAGCAGCCAGAGTCCCATGAAGAGTATTTGAAACTGTCTTTTTCAGCTTATACACTCTTCTGCAGCCAAGTGTCAGAAGATCACTCACCTGAGCCACCAACCTGAACAGTGGGATAACATACTGCAGCCACCTCTCTCCTGGGAGAGGGCACAAGCTGCACAGGTGCCTTCATGTCAGCTCAGCTGCAGTCTTTCCCTTGGCTGGGACAGGGAGTAGCAGTTACAATGCCCACAAAGGCATCATGGTCCCAGCTACTCTGCCTGGAGTAAAATCTGCAGGCTGAATATTACTAAAACTGATCAGGCTAAAATTCACAGAAGTGGATAGTGACTTCTTGTGCTTTCTCTGAGAAACCTTAGGAGATCCTGTTTGAAATCACCTGCTGAAACTATGGTCTGCTTAAGGACTGCAGGCTGGAATCCCAAAACTAGAGATGGTCAGGTCTTGCTTGATGTTTGCTATGCCTTTTAAATCAGAAGCACTCCTCCAAGCTTTCCCCAAATCAGAATTCAGTGGTTTCCCTCCTCAGTAGCAATCAGACAGATCTGTGTTATGCGCACCTGATACTGCTGAGTATCACAGAGGGACCTGAAGAAACACAGCTTCAAAACCTAATGCTGTAAAATGTGTTTTGCCAGCCCTATCAATTCAGACATTGTGTTCACATGATTGAAGCCACACTTAAAATTCAGGAAGCTGCAAGTCAGAGCTTAACAATACTTTTTTCTTGCAGAGATGCATTTTCATGTCCTGGTCCTTCATTTTTTTTTGTTCATGGAAGACACAACAGATAGCACAAGTGGGTCCTTTTTCACTACAGCCTTACACTTGTACAAAATAAGTAACAGCTGCAGGGCCAGTGGGGTTAATAAGGTAGCTTCAGCTTTACCCTGCAACATCTTTCTTTTGTCTCCCATAAACATATCAAGAGACTCTTAACAGAAACTGGAGCTGCTAACAAAGAACAAACTTAACTTCAAATTTTAACAAGAAAAAGATGAAAATAATCAAACACAAAGCCAGAAGCATGTTGATTTTTCTCAGAGCATACTTAGGTGTTAGATTTTCTATTTCCTTCCTCCTGCACTCTACAGCTGAGGCTTCATGCTTGTGCACGGCTTTTATAATTCCTGTAGCAAATACATCTGTACAGCAATGGGCTTCTTGCCAATTAGCTTTTAACTCCAGCTGACATTTTCTGCACAGATTAGATACCAAACCTGTTTTGCAGAAGACACATCATCCTTCACATTGCATCACTGAATGAGCATCTGTTACTATAGCGCCTGGATGGTATTTCCTAGATGACCAGGGAACTGCCAAGTGAGCTCACCTACCAGGGCCATTCAATTTTCAGAATCCATTCTTCTAAAAGGCAGGAATCTGGCAAACAAAAAGAAATGCCAGCAGAGCTCAAAGCCTTCCTGTCACCTCAGGACCCAACCTTGTAAAACACCAATATTTCCTGTGAAAGGTTGAGTGCTCTCACATCTTGTTAAGCTTTTTCTGAAAGCTGGGAGAGCCTCAGCAGCCTGCAGAGCTGCTTTTCTTACAGAGATAAGGAGGACATCCACTGCTCATCTGCTCAGGCCTTTCTACTTCAGTTCAGAATTCTTTTTTCTTACATAAACTTTCTTTCACATTTTCTTTAATACACAATCTATTTTTTCCTTTGCACCAAGCTAAGTCCAGTAAAATCCCACTATCTACAATCTGTTACTTAGCTGTCTAGAGACTGCTCTCGGGACTGATCTTTCTTGTCTGCAGAGTGTAAAAATGGGAGAACCAAAGTTCTAACTGAACGAAGGTGCGAACATCTGAAAAAGCAGCAACAGCCTCAAAACTGTCAACAAAACAGATAATTCTCACACCAACTAGCTTCCCACGCGCAGCATGGGCCCTCCTCTCATGTACGGTGTGAGAGTCTATTTGCAGGACTACAGGGAATGCCCTAGTAGGTGAGAAAAAGTTCAATCCAAAGTTAGAGAGGGAAGAAGCTGCCTGGCTCTAAAGGAAAAAAGCTGCTACTCAGTTTACTGATAATCTGACACCACATCTGGGATCCATCTCACTCGCACTTCTCTTCAGGAAATAACTAGCCTAATACATGTTAGAATCACATTTGCTCTTTTCCACACCAATGTAACCCAGTTTTGGCACCTTGTTACTCTGAGTGAGCTTCATCTCACCTGACTTAAGACACGTGCAATGTAGAGTTACTCATCTTGGGCTCTCCTTGTAGTTAAAGGGAACAGAAAGAGGCACCTCCAGGGAGATTTATTCTGACCCATTTTTAATCTCTAAGATGAAATAAATCCTACCCACACCTACCATAGTGACCAGACCTCTGTTGCTTTAAATATTACTGTGAGTAATGAGTTCCAGTGTAGATTATCTATATTAAAAGAGATAAATCCCACTATATCAAACTGACAACCTGTCCAAATTTCCCTGCCTGTGTAGCAGCTATTTCCAAAACACCATCTCCTGGTTTTCCAAGTGAATTCATGCTTGGGTCCTAAAGGTATCAGTTTTAATAGTTTTATTTATAGCCTTATTAAATATTTTGCAGCAGTGGTGCTTTGCAACAAAGACCTTGGCAATCTGCAAAAGTCTGTTGATTATCTGCTCATCTCTCCTGGGTGTTACTTGAACTGGATGCTAAACCCTTCTGGGAAAAACTAAGAACAATCCTCCAAGAGTAGCAGTACAGAAGACTAGAAGTTAGATGCAAGCATATAGCAACCAATGGGAGAAAATGCAGTCTCAAGATAGTAAGACTCACACAGAACCATTTTAAAAACATCCTTTTCTAGCCACTGTGTCACATATTCAAATGCTCAAAGAAATCAACCTAAAAATGTCCCTACAAGAAAAGAAAATTAATAACAAACCCAGTATTAAGGTATTTGCCTCTAACCAGCTCTGAAGAGTAAGTCTCACCAGAAGTCGTGAATCATTTTTATGTGGCACTAGACACGCACTACTTGTTTTAGTGAGCCTGTTGCCTTCTCACCCAGCCAAGGATGATGGGTCTGGATTTCTCACTGCAGACTGCATATCATGTAAAAAAATTACAGCAAACTCCAACAACATTTAGAAGGAAATAAGAGTGTGAATCACATACAAAAGTTATAAAGTACTCACCAGATCGCCTGTCCCAGGTTTTTCCATAATAACTGGGGGGAGCAGTAACCCTGGAGGAGAAGTAGGGTCTGGGTTGAGTGCCCCGATGCCTCCTCCTATCAGGGAAACCACACCATTGCAATCCACTGAGCTGTTCCTTTTGCCCGTCTGGGTGTAGTTGGGAGTAGCAGGGTGAGAACTATGGCTCACTTGACTCTGAACGCTTGGACGCCTCCCAGATCTTGGAATTAAGAGAGAGCCCCGGTGGCTTTCATTTTCCCCAGCAGTGCTGATCTCATCATCGGCAAAATCTGTTTCGGAGCCAGTGTCTCTGCCACGGAGTCGGAAACTGAATACGCTTCCGTGGCTGGTTCTGCGCTTCACCAAGTTTGCATTGGGACCATAACTAATGCCAAGGAGAGTCTAGAAACCCCCAGAAAGGAAAAAGGGGAAAGAGAAACAACATTTTGCAACATGTTTTCAGGAGCGAGGAAGGTCTGGGGAGAGCAGCAAGTTCCATTTTAAATCAAGTGTGTCAGAGAAAGACTTAATTACACTTATTAAACCTTCACAAAGCTAAGAGGTTGAATTCCTAGCCACTAGGTATTTGTCTAATAATCGACAGTTAAAGATGTTCTGAAATGGGAATGGTCAAGGTGGCATTCACCTTGTAGCATGATAACTTCCTTAGCTTCTACTCCCCTCCCATCTGATAAGTGCCAAAGGACCTGGGAAGGCAGCACAAGGAGTGGAAGACAAGAGCATGGAAAGGGATCCAGCTCCAGTTTACTGCATTATCACACATCTTCACAACAGCTAGGGAAGGAATGTTGCAGTAGGAGAAGAGATAAAGAAATAGGGCAGGAAATGAACTGCAGGGAAAATGAGAAGAAGAGGGAAGAAGCAGCAGCAGAATACGACGGAAGAAGGTGATAAAGGAAAAGAAAATAAAACAAGAGCAAGAAGAGGGATATGGTTTATTAGTTTCTAAAATGATTATCCAAACGCACATAGCTGCTTTAACGGACAAGTAACCTCAGTAAACAGCAGTGTCCCTCACACTCAAATATTAGCCTTGACGATCCACTCTGACATCAGCTAGTGAGAGTGCACCCCTGACAGAGCATCAGCAAGATGTAGCCAAGGACTGAACACACCTAGACCCTGGCAGAGTAAAAAGGATGTTCAGAAAAAACACAAGGAGTTCAAGTCTATACCCTTCTCTTGTATCTGAAGAGGAAATTATTGGAGTAAGAGCATTTAGGCAGAATGTACTTTTGATTTTATGGCCCATGCAGAATTTTCAGCTTCTTCAGAACTTTCTCATGAGCGAAGTATATATGAAGAGAGGTTGGATCTCCACAGCATCCACAAGCCAGATAAACCAAATGAAGCCCGATTTCATTTTGCACTGTACCTTACACCACTGAGTTACATAACAATGCTATTTTGTGACACTGGTACAAGGAAAAGTACAAAAAAACAGGCCCCTTCTAACTAAAAACAACCCATTTGGATTGCTACCACATTTTAACAGGTCAAAAATCCATGCCTGGGTTTCCATGGCACAGTCATTGAGACTGATTTCTGATGGCAACACACTTCCAGCTGCTCAGATAGCATCTGAATGATGACTCAGCCATACTCCCTCCAACCATGCCAGACGCAGCCTTGCAGAGACGATTTACTATAAGCTTTGAAATGTGTCTCCCATATTTCTCATGCATATGACGTCCAGGGGCAAAAAGCGAAAACAAGAAGTCTTAGAAACAAACTGGCAATGCACTGCTCCAATCCACGGTCATTCTGGTACGTGGTGTCTTGAAACCCACCCAGAATGAAACTAAAGAGCAATTTTAGCTTTAACAAAGGTGTAATTTGTAATGCCACCCACTCAACCAATGAGACAACAACAAAAACTATTAGATTAAAAATGCATGTCATTTACAGAAATCCAGCTCTGTAAATTTTGAGAGCTGGGGAGTCATTAATTGGTCACATTTACTTACATCACTTACATGTCTTCTGTGAGTTTTTTTACGGTTGCCAAATATATCTAAATTCGCTGACAACAAAATATAAAAATACTTAGCCCATTACATGGCTATTCAAAAAAATCCAAAATAAACTGATTTAAACTCTGCCCTCAGTTAAGCAAAGACAATTATCTGAAGTTATTTGTGATATATACAGCATGTGCAAATTCATATTCATGCATGTCAGTTACATTTATATAAAACGCTGTTCAACAACAGTCTCACTCTATTTTTTTCCCTGCAATAGAAAGTAGAAACAAATGCCACAAAGTTTTGACTTGAAGGCAACTAGCAAAGGAATATAAAAATGTTAATAACATTTTTGAATAGCATTTTAAAAGCCCTTAGAGAAAAGCTTTCTCCTTTTCTTCTCCTCTCTTCTCTTTTTAAGCTTTACAGTTTTCTTTTAAGAATATTTTTCATATCTTTAATAGGGATAGGATAGGTATAATCAGATGAATGGAATTAAAGTAAGAAAATAAATCAGATTGTGGGTAATCTTGAAGCAAAAAAAAAAAAGGGGGGGGCAAAAAATCTAAACAAAATAGATTTGTAAGAATGTTTAATACACACTTTTAATTCACTTTGAAAATAAAGTGGTAATATGTTTCCTTCCACTGTTCTAACGCTGTCCGCAGGTCAGTCCCGATACTAAATTTCTGATTCTTCTCTACAAGTGAAAGTTTCAGCTTTAATTGCCTTTTCAGAACCTGGCCTGTTCAGAAAAGTGCAGTGTGGAATACGTGACATTTCAGACCATGGCTTACCATTCTCCTCTGACCATCGTCATAGTCACACTTAGGATTCCTTTGGTCTTCACAATACTCTTCTGCCCCCAAAGATTTCTTTTTCTTTCGTTTATTTCTTCTTTCCTTGGCATTTTTGGATGCTAAAGGTGACATTTCCAATGAACTAAGTGACATTGAATCAATTCCTTTAGCAGCTAGTGCCTAAGCCAGAAAATAGTAGAAGATGCAAAATTTGTTATTTAAGGATCTCAATTAGAACTAACACTCTGCTCAGCAATTATTTTAAAGTTTTAAGGTTGTACAGGACATAAATTAAAAATTTCAAGAGGTCATTAACCATAAAACTCTCTCACATGGCTGGAATTTTTCTTAAGCCATTTCTAACCTCTACAATTAGCCATAGGAAAATAAACAGTGTGACATGTTTTTAGTAGACACACACACATGCATGCCTGCCAACAAGATCCTACAATGGATCATTATGAATGTCTGCATAAAAAGATGTGATTTACGTGGAGATTGCACACAAGATCCCTCAATATTTCACAAGAGTAATAGCTGATGTGCACACGTGTCTCTGGAGTAACACTCCTGGCACCAGTCAAAAAAGTCTCAAGCTCAGAAATCTCAGATTAAGGTCTCCCTGGACTTCAACTCTTTGAACCAGGAGGGCTGGACAGCAGGGAAGCCAAGCTGACTGCCCTCCTATCACAGAGGGATGCTAGGAACAGCAAGCAATTCAGCTGGGACACTTTAATAAACACTTATCTCAAGCAGCAGTGCAGGCAGCTATGATCAGAGATGCAAAGAGAAAACCGCGGTCTTAACTGGTGATAAGGCAGACTTTGCTTCCCTGTGTGCTTTCGTGTTCGTTGGTTACCTGTTGGGATTGCTGCAGGAGCTGACTGGTTACAGGTCAACTGCTAGAAACCCAGCAGAAGCCAAGTACAAAAGCCTGAGCACACAAAGCCACAACCTTGGAAGCAAATCAGGAGCCAGGAGTAAGAACTGGTAAGTGCAGGGAAGAAGCTGCAGCCCATGACTATGCACTGTGTCCCTGTCCATGGTGCAGGCAGGAGGACAAGGGGGCTCTGACAACAAAGCATAAGGTCAGGTTTGGAGGTACTGAAATTTCAGCAGTAGCCACATCAGTGTTCTGGAAACATGACCATTTGCAGACCCCCCTGGCAAAATACATAAAGCAAGAGAATTATGGTGGGGATAGGGGAAGGCCTCTCCAGGTTTCCAAGAACAGGAAAAATGGATGAATCCCCTGTGGTATTGTCTGTAAGCCACTAAAATCGAACAGACAATCAGCTCTCCACAGCAAAATACTCCCTTCCTCCCACAGGCATCAGTCCAAGGAAAGTGAAGGCACTTAACAGCCGTGTAAAGAATCAATCATGTATTTCAAGAAGCAGTGGTAGCTCTATCAAGCTGAGAACGCATCAAAACTTAATTCCTGTGGGAAATATCTTTCATGAGCAAGCTGCTTAGAGCAGAGAGGAGGAGGACTCAGACACTGGTCCAGGCTGTTTGGTTTGGGGTTGTTGTTTTTTCCTGAGTCAATTGATTTAATTGCTATGCTGAAGTGCTTTCTCTTCATAAAGATTCAGCCAAGTCTTCTGTTGTTAAGTTCAGGTTTAGGAAAGTGTTAGACCAATTTTATAAATTGACTGATAGTCCCCAAGCAGGCCTATCAATTATATTTGCACTCTCTTTATACTGCACAGTGTAAAAGATGTTCTAACAAGTCTTGGCTTTCCTTTCTGATTGCATTTTATTGACCTAGAAAATATTGTAAGTTGTGCTACCAAGCATGCTGTACCCTTATTGCAAAACAAGCCAATTTACAGTTTCTTAGTGTTTTCTTGCCTGTTCTTTGGGTCAAATTGCTTCTGCCCTGTGTGTGTTTTTCAGCTATTAGACTAAATTGTTTCTCAGAGCATGGAGGCTATCCCCACATCCTGCTCATCTACCCTTTCTGGTTTGGTTCCTGTGGCTGGATCATGTCTTGCCCCCCAGGCACTGGAGCCATAACCCACTGTGGTAATTCCCAGGGGCAAGAAAGGCATGTGCGACCAGACATGTCTGGTAAGGATGGGTGGTGGCTGAAGGATGGGAGAAAAACTGAGTTCATGTGAGCCCTGAAATGAGAATTATGCAGGGTATAGGACTTGAGGCAATAACTTGGCAGTAGAGTGGGAAACTCAAAACCAAGATATTGATAACGGCTTGAAGTTAAAGATTAAAACTAAGGAGCTCTGACCAGGGCAAGACACCTGAGAAAGACACCTGAAAGCTACACGGTGCAGCCACCCAATTCATTGTTTTAAGCTTCTTCTTCCAGATGCCTAATCTGAGATGCTGGTAGTTTATTCACAGAATTACTGGGCTTCACTGCTGAACATGATGGACCCCAATTGCTCTACTCCGAAGTTTCCTTTCCATAAGATTAGGATAATTCTCCAGGAGTATTACAAGTACAAAAGAGTATTTTTGAAGCACACAGTCTGAGCAGTGACAAGAGGCACTGAAAAACATCTCAGGATGTTAGTCATTTCTTCTTTGAAGCAGACTTTGAATGCCTGGATCAGGAAGTCTGCTCAAGCTGACCTAATGCTACAGAACAAATTATGAGAAAATGAAGAGCTACCTTTAAGTCATGTACTTTTTGCCCACCCTTTGCACTGAACAGGGCATGGGAAAAATGAGACACGGCTGACTGAAGGAAAGACAAAGTTATAAAGCATACAGACAAATGGAAATAATTCAGGTTTTCACGAGCAAATTTAATTTTGACACGTTCTGATTTTCAGGGCTTAATGTTCCTTTTTTTGTGTACATGCAAGCTTAACAGAAATCAAAGCCTTCAAAGGAGATTCTTAAACAGCTTTAATTATAGCTGGGACTGTTATTAGGAAGAGCACAGCTGGAGTCAAAACACACAAAAATTTGTATAAAATAGGTACAAGTTGGAGCTCAGTTTGCTCCCTTAGGTTATGGCAGAAAGTTACTCTGTTCAAAGTGCCTGTACAGGGACTAAATTGCATTTACCTATTACTTAAACCATCAAAGAGGATCTTTAAGAGGACTTAAATGATGTATAAGCCTCCACTAGCACTTTGTCAAGGGTGAATTGCATTTTCTGTTTTCTATCCAAGGATTTCTATCCAAGGATTTAAATGGGCTTTGGATTAGGCCCTGAAGCCTAAGTACCCAAAAGAAAATAATGTGTATTAGTTTATATTGTGTATTAAGGGTTTATTTATCTGAACTACAGTGTTATGTGTTATTTAAGACTAATTTTCTTATTGTCTTCTTGTTCACAGAACCTAAAATGTTCTGTTCAGCTGTTTAATAAGAGCTTTCTACCCCACACAAACCACATGCAAATTAACTAGTGTTATTAAGGCTATATGGCTACATCTACCATTTGGCCTCCCTGTTCTGTTTAAACTTACAACACAGCATTAAATCCATATCCTGCGCATAATTTGCAAAGTTAATGTCAAGATCTGACTGTTTACTTGTTCAGGAACGATGCTGTATGTACTTCAGACAGGTTATCCTACATCTTTATCTTCATTATTGGACAGTTGGATATTCATGGCAGTTTGAATGAGACAGTGAGGAAATGAGCATGAGCTGAAGTGGCGATTGAAGAAGGTTCAGCTGGGGCTGTGGCTGAGCTACTAAAATAGCTGGTTTGTGCTCTCAAACACAGATGTAGTTATACAATCATTAAAATGTCTTGCATGCCAACCAACATAAATTCCTCTGCTGGCATATATGGTACAGTTAAACCACTACAGCTCTGGATATGTAAACCCTAGATGTCCCCAGTCCTAGCAGGAAGGGCCTTTCCTTTATCAAGGATTGTAATAACTCTGTCCAGGACAATAAACACTAAGCTGCTTTGAAACAAACTCTTACTTTGGTTATCACATTAATGTAAAATAGAATGTGAATCTCAAGGTACCATCTGTTCAAGTTACCCAAGGCTAATCGTGCCACATAGTTTACTGACCTCCTGCTCTTTCTTTAACATCTCCATGGCTTCCCGAAACTTTCTTTCCTTCTCCTCTGTTTCAGCAATAGTGGCTTGGTTCTGCTCTTCATATGCCATGGCCACAACAGCCAAAATTAGGTTGACCAGGTAAAATGAGCCCAGAAAGATGACCAGCATAAAAAAAAGCATGTAGATCTTCCCAGCAGATCTGAGAGTCTGTAAGCACAGAAGTAAAATTGCTAATACTTGTTTAAAATGTGGTGCTTTTTTTTTTTCCCTGTTTTTTTGTCCTGTTTTGGGTTTGTTTTTTTTTAAGGAAAAAAAGATTTTATAATTTATTAAAAAAAAAAACAACCTTAGATTTACAATATAATATAATTCAGCCATTGTTAATAGCCTGAACAGAATCCTTTTGATGACAAATGACAACCACACAGAAGGAAATAATCTCACCACTACATTTTTATATCTTAGCCAAAAATTATGTGCCTTGCAGTAAAATTAATTTCTAAAGAAGAATTATTTCCTCCTTCACCAAATATCTCTACTGTTTCTCTTTCAGAATAGATAATATTGCAATCAGTTGCAGTCAAAGCTTCCCACACACAACTCCATCTACTCTGTCCAGTGCATGGAAACTTTCCAAGTGGAATTCAAATTGTATCCCTCTAGATGTCCACTGTCTAGGTCCTTTACAGTCAGTGGGGAGAAAAAATTACTTTTAGGATGCAACTCATCTGAACCTCATCTATTATTTAGGCATCTGCCTCAGCCTAAGAAGAACCCAACCTTGAGTGCTGTTGTCTGTATTGCCTGGTTCTTCACCGGATTTATAGGTATAACTGGAGTCTAGGGTAACAAGCTGAGCCATATGTCCCATAGTCAATGAGTTGATGCTAGTGACAGAAACCACTGTGTGATAGTATAAGGTCAAATAATAAAAGGGAATAATCACACTTATTTGCTATGACAGTTTCAGTCTTCCAGACCTGTATATGCAGCTCTGTGACAAGTAAATGAATATAGTTGTTTAAAGAACCTTCAATTTCATTGTTTTATATTTTTCTGAAATTGTATAACTGGCTGCATGTGAAGCTGAAATCCCCAATACCTTCAAAGATATCTACCTCAGTGCCTTCAGAGTATTAACTCTCAGCACTATCTCTCTTGATCTCCTTAGGAGCATGTTTCGATTTTGGCAGTTTTGAGATTCAGAAATAAATCTTCAGAGGCTTTATGCACAGACTATGCCATTCAGTAGGAAACTATCATATGCAGTTCTTCAGAGTTCACATGCATTTCAGGAAATGCATGCTAAAATGAGCATTTACTAGCACACCACCTTGTACACATGATTCTTAAGTTGACTCTCACTCCATTTGTGCCTCTGGCTGTTGGGTGTCCATGCTGAAAATCTTGCAGCAGGGAGAACTAACATGAACCATGTAGTCTTGCCATTTGCTGACTGTGTTCATTACCATGCCTTGCAAAAACAGATATGCCAAGTACACAGGTGCTTCTCTAGTCCTTTTTTGAGCTGGACTCAAAAGATTAGTACAACAGCCACTATAAAAATCATTATGCGGTGTTGTGGTGATCTTTCTTAAGTGATAAACTTCATTTAGATTCAGGTGAATTACCTATTAAAAGGGTCTTTCAATACCAATTCTCTCCCCCTTCCCCAAACACCCAGCCTAATGTTGTCTCGTATCATCACTCCTAAGAAATTAATTGTAACAATTTGTGGTCCTTCTCCAGAACACACAGTTTACCTGTAATAAACAACAATTCTTTCCTATCTTTAATTATTGGATATATGACTGTAACAAGATGTTGTGTTTATTTTATATTTTTAACAGTAAAGAAACCATTGTCATACCTGTTGATAAAGACGCTCCCAATAATCTTGAGTCATAAGACGGAACAAAGAGAGAAAGGCCCAACCAAAAGTATCAAAGCTTGTGTAACCATGGTCAGGATTTTCCCCGGCCTTCAGACATATATATCCCTCAGGACACGTGCTGCAAAACATGAAAGACAATATGTTAAATGCATCATTTACAGCTTCAGCATGGAGAAACTGACTTTCAGGAGAAAATTCTATGATTCTATAGTGAATGCTCTTTGTCAAAAGCACAGATCCTCAAACTTATCTATCGTCAAGAAATTCCTTCACTGGATAAAACCATAGATGCAACCATAGACCAGAATTAGGTGACTAAGCAGGATTTTAGTGCTTAAATATGATTTCTCTTTGTACTTATTCCTAATTAACAATCATAAACTTTATGTCTCCTGTTACAGTTGTGGTAAATACTGGGTCAGTGAACCTCCATTTCTGGTTACATAGTCTGACACTGGCTGGATGACATCAGCATGTGCCATCCCAATTGCTTACTCTGCCTGACTTTGCACTCATTCACTGTAAGGACTAAATCTTTAATCTAAGAAACTCAGCCTTTGTTCCACTTACCACCATAATCTGGAGTCATGAGATTTTCTCTGTTTCTACCAGGAAAATGTTTTCCTTGTGTGTCTTGCAGATCCATATATCACATGGTTTACAGACAGCATGAATTTCATACTTGCATTAAGCTTTGAGTCTCTTTACAAGTAATTTTCTAGCTGCATATGCCAGAATACATAAAAAATGCTTTCAGTGGCACTATGTAACTACTGAATTACATCATCAAGTGAAACACAAGGTCAACTATCTATCCTCTCTCCTAGAACAGTTCAATATGATCACTCAAAAGACCCCACACCTCTTGCATATCACAAGGCATTTCTTAAGCATAAAATATCCCCCATCAGAGACTGAAGACCTAGAGCAATATGCAAAGACTTACTGCTGAATGTATCATAGAAAGAGAATATGAAATCAAGGATATTGTCAGTGTCCTGGAGCCCTACAGTACTTGAGAATTTGTTAGATGGGAACCATCTATCTGGAGAAGCAGATCTCAGCAGTAATCCTGGTTCCCTCTGTTCTCCATGCTTCAGCAAGGGATAAACCTTTTGTGATTCAGTGCGAATTCTAGCTGACATAACTAGGGATGGTTGGAACACGAGGAATTGTCAGACATCAAAGATATTGAGAGAGACCAGTGTCCAGGCAGTGTTTTGATAACAGAGCAATACCCTCTGTCTTGGCAGATGGTGAGCTTGATGTTCTGCCTGTCAGATGGAGGAAACAAGGTTTTCTGATCTGCCTTCAGATAGGATGATTATTGTAATATCCAGGCATTTTAGACACATCACCAGTCATGTAGAGTGTGTCCAATGTGTACAGCTTTAAACTTCTTTTTCTCCTAGCAAAAGTATTGAAATGCATAGAGTGTTTCCGTCACTGCTATTTTTTACCAAAGAATATTGCCACAAATCAAAATGCAAAGCAGTAATAATAATAATGTAATTTTTAAAATACCACCCAAGAAATTGACTCCAGAGAAAGCAGAATGTGCCTCATTGTGAAAAACTGAAGATGGTTTGGATTTTTTTAAGTATATCAATTTTACAGTGATATAAATTCGTATAGCACAGGATAGCAACTCTGTATTGCATGCTGAGAATACATTACTATAGGTTTTGAAGTTATACAAATCTATGGTGTCACCCACAAACATTAGACATCCAACAACACTTTAAGAAGCTTAATTTAATTTTGGTAGTCAAGCATAAATTTTTAAGCAAGTCTGCTTTGAGCACTGAAAAAAAGGAGTGCTGAAGCACTGCAAACTGCACGTATCCTTCTTTGCGGCAATCTCTAGACAAAGCAATAAAAATGCAAAAGAATGAAATGTTTAATGAATTAAATGTAACACAAGTGAGAATAGAAGTAATTCCGTCACCTTATGTACAGCCAATTTAGCTTGTATCAGTTGAGAATTTAGACAATAGTAAGTATATTTCACAAAAAAAGAGACACACTTCATTTTTTTTTCCTTGCTGGCCTAAAAACGCCTCCTTATAGAGCTTTCATACTTCAACTACCTATTGTTTCCTGGTAAGAGCCACATTTGAATAAAATCTACAGTAACGATACTGAGTTAGAAGAGAAAAAATGCAGAAATCTAGCTTTCTTTAACTAAAATATGAAGATGCAAATTGAATATTTCTGGTATATTAATGTCCTTTTTTTGAGGCAGACATTTCACTAAATCTCTGTTGAGGACCATTTTAAGAACACAATGCAGTTGCATATGCGAGACTAATTGCAAAGTGCTGGTGTAAGCAGACCAAGGAGAAAAATAATGTTTGTTCCTCATAAACTGTTTCAAATAGGAGGTTCTGGGAGCAGAAGATATCTTGTGCTTAACCGCTATGTAGTAGTAAAAAGAATTATAGCCTGTAAGGGTGATGATTGCTTAAGCAATAACATAGATTGCTACATCTAAAGCATGTATCACCCAGAAACAATAACGAAGAAATGGCTAAGAAAAACGGTGATAGAGTAACCTGTAGAGGAATATTTGCGTGGCAGGTTTTTATTTGTTGTTACAGAATCATAGAATAGTTAGGGTTGGAAAGGACCTTAAGATCATCTATTTCCAACCCCCCTGCCAGGGGCAGGGACACCTCACACTAAACCATATCACCCAAGGCTCTGTCCAACCTGGACTTGAACACAGCCAGGGATGGAGCATTCACAACTTCCCTGGGCAATCCATTCCAGTGCCTTATTGCCCTTACAGTAAAGAATTTCTTCCTTATATCCAGTCTAAACTTCCCCTGTTTAAGTTTGAACCTGTTACCCCCTGTCCTATCACTACAGTCCCTAATGAAGAGTTCCTGCCCAGCATCCTCGTAGGCCCCCTTCAGATACTGAAAGGCTGCTATGAGGTCTCCACGCAACCTTCTCTTCTCCAGGCTGAACAGCCACAACTTTCTCAGCCTGTCTTCATACGGGAGGTGCTCCAGTGCCCTGATCATCCTCGTGGCCCTCCTCTGGACTTGTTCCAACAGTTCCATGTCCTTTTTAACATGTCCATGCCATAATACCCTTGTAAGCTTAAAGTATATAATCAAGCAACTTTGTTAAATAAATGATTCTGTACCTCCATGGAGTCCGTGACACCATACAACACAAATCTCTCTCCTAAAGGAAGCATCTGCTATCACTCTTTGCCACAGGGAGGTGAGATTTCTGCCTTTGATCTGCTGCTGCAGGCATCCTTTAGTGCCCATGACATGCTGCCAACACTGTTCAAGAGCTCTGAGAAGTAGATCCTCTGGATTCCTGAGAAGGAAACCCTTTCTGCTTGCTTGCTCTAAGACACTGTATCCAGACAAGACATGAAAATACTTGTAAGGCTGTATTTGTAATGACTGTACTTACACACTGTGCTTGGCTGGAAACTAAGGGATCATGTCCAGAGGTGGACAGCTTTTCCTTAGTTCTCCACAAAAGACCAACCTCAAGTGGCTCCACTGAACTGGTCTCATTCCTCATATCTTAATGTAATTACTAGTGGCTAAAACATCTGAGTACAGATGCAAGAAACTTGATGGTGATTAATGGTGAGCCTAGGCAGAGCAGTTGGCTGGCAATAAATTTTCATCTAGAGTCAGTTGACTGAAATCTTAGCCAAAATGGAAATTTTGACACAAATTTCAATATGGTAGGGACTGTCCTCCTAATCTCTTCACCATTTTGAAAAGAGTCTGAAAAATGAAATATTAGGAGCATTGCAAGTGTATTTTCATAGGAACCTCTTGGCACGATGAGATTAGAGGCTACAAAGTCACTGTTAGGTTCACTGTCATTGTTGCTTCTTGGGGAAACTGTTTTGATGAAGAAGAACATCAGAGCAAATGCTCAAAGCACAGCTGCTTATAAAAGCCCTAGGATGTGGAGCTGCAACTCTTCAGACTGAAAGTGAGCGATGTCACCTGAGATGAGTATTTTCTGTTTATAGTATAGTTAGCACTTTTTCACGTTTTGTTCTGTCTTTATATGTCTCTAAAACCTTTTCCACTCACCAGTAGATTGCCAATATGAATGTATCTGTCTGTGAGAGTATGTACAGTGAGTGTACACGGGTTGTAGTTTAACCATAAGCCAGCAACTAAGAACGGGTTGTAGTTTAACCATAAGCCAGCAACTAAGAACCACGCAGCCATTCACTCACTCCCCCACTGCAGCTGAATGGGGGAGAATAAAGAGTAAAAGCAAGAAAACTCATGAGTTGAGATAAAGACAGTTTAATAGGACACAAAATGAAGACTATACTGAGCTGACATCATATGATATGGAATATCCCTTGGGCCAGTTTGGGTCAGCTGTCCCAGCTGTGTCCCCTCCCAGCTTCTGATGCCCCTCCAGCCCACTCACTGGCAGGGTATGAGAAGCTCAAAAGTCCTAAATTTAGAATAATACTAAGGAACAACTGAAAACATCAGTTTATTATAAACATTATACTAAATCCAAAACACAGCAATGTACCAGCTACTAGGAAGAAAATTCACTCTAACGCATCTGAAACCAGGACAATGAGGCTCCCTAATAATGTGTTCGGGAGTAAGAACATTCAAAAAAGGTGTCTTCAGCATGTAAAGCATGAACTCTGGCTCAGAAATTATATTTATGTTAGCTCACATCCTTTTTACAGAGACTAAACACTTGAGACAAAATATCCTACTTCTATTCCTGCTCACCCTCTTTTGCAGCAAACAGAAGTTATAACCCATGGGGTATGAGAATGTGTTAAAATCACTGAGAGGAAAACAAAATGCTGCTTCCTAGAAAAAACACTCTGTAGAAATTTAGGTGTAAGACTCTCATATGTGAATATTATTCTGCAACTGACACCATTTCCTCTAAGGATTTTTTAAGGAGTTTCAAGATTTTGCTGAAGCATCTCCAATGTATAATACTAAGCCTTCCCCTTCAGATTTTTCAGCAAGCGCTTTAGCTTCTTTTACCTCAGGGAAGCATTTCACAGGATTGCACTCTCCTTGCATGCACAGGGATGGGCAACAACAAAAAGCTACAACAAGCTACATCCTCTACGGGAGCCTCACAGGATGCTGTTCAATTGAGCACAATAAAATTAGTGTCATTGATTCAGAAAAGTTAAAAGCATCAGTCTACCTACCTATCCATCAGGCTGTAATCATCACTGTAAGCTGGCATTGGTGCAGGAAATTAAAGAAGAAACAGCTTTGTTTTAAGTAACACAGATTGGGAATGCCAGAGAGTTGTAGCTACAGGCATAATTACAAAATGCTCTGCCTCAAGAGTTCAATCTAGGCAAGCCAAGTAACCTGCTGATCCAGACTGCAGTGGCCAATAGGATTGTGCAACAAAAGAAGATTTGTAAAACAACCATGTGCTGGATTGTAACTTTCAAACCCAGAAAATACAAGGAGAGTTGTCCACATGTTACCAGGAGCTAGCATCAAACAGCTGCTAATGAAAGCTACATCTGTAAAGTAAAAGCTGTGCTTTCATTTGGTTTAGGTTGCAAAGGCACACCTGGCTTCCTACACCAAATTGCTTATGAAAGAAGCAATAATGGGAGATCAAGTGCATGCCACAGACAGGTCAAAATTAAAAAAAAACAAACAAAACAAACGAAAAAAAAAACCAAAAAAAAAAAAAAAATCAGACATATTGTGGCAAAGGACCCTCAGTGTTCCTGCTTAAGTGTCATCTTAAGCCCAAGAATTTATAAACCAAGCTGAAATGTTTACAGCTGATATCATTGACACATAGCTAATTCTAGAGGAATGGAAACCACCTTAATGTACACAGTAGGGTTTCAAAGCCTAGCAGGAAGAACTAGAAGGACAGACAGTGCCATGGCCTCCAAGGCTTGGTGATGCGCAGTAGGGTCTTTTTCAGCCTGCACCTTCATGCCAAAGTCCTTTGGACACAAAAGAAAGGCTTAGATCTCCTTTAAGTCACAGGCCTGCATGTTTTTCTCTGCACTTTCCATGTTTTCTTACTTCCCTTGGCTTTGAGGGAGAAGACCAGCAGCCAGATAAGGACTGCATACTGTGCAATGGGGCTGGAGGGGACAAAAATCCTTAGATTAACATTTGCTCCTACCTGACCATTCTGAAACAGGGGAATATCTTTAAAATGTATGCTGTAAGGGCAACTGGTAATGTAGGAGAAAGGGGCCAAACCCCAGCCTTCAGTGGGTGCTCAGTCTGCCTGAAAGTCACAGGTTCACAGGTCACTCTCCTTCCCATGCTCTTTCTCTTTTTGTTATATTAAAAACTAGTCATGGTCACAGGGTCTTACTTAAAATTCCCCATCAATTACCATCTAAAAGCCAGCATCTGACTCACAGAGCTTGCTTCACATTCAAAGATCTGAGTAGAAGCCCCCAGCAGCTCTCACTCCAGGCTTCTACGGGGTCAGAGAGAATTTGAAGGGCATTTTTTAAAGCAAGGAGTGCCAATTGTCTGAAAGGAAGGAAGTACAAGCAAAGCCAACCAAATGCTGCAAGGAAGGGGTGAGGTGAGGAAGGGAGAATACCTTCCCTACTTGCTCAGGCAGATGAAACAGCACTGGTTTAGCCTGAGACATCAGATTCCTCCACACATGCATGCAAGCAGTGAGAGGAAGAACTTTATGCATATTGTGGCTCTTTTAGATTTCACACTGCAGCAGGGTAAGCAAACTCATTTCTTCTCAGTCCAGTGGCCAAACACTGTATTTTTTTATGATGTTAAGCATAATTGTAGATTACTACTTAATGAAGACTGTAGCTCTTAATAACTCAGCTTCTCTCATGTGGCTGATGAGCTTATTACAGCTTTGACTAAGAGGTAATATTGCCTATCCTTAAGAACTGAGTGGATTTGGATTTAATCCTTACTGCTGCTACAGAGACATGATCTTCCAAATACAAAACTGATCCCTAGGAGTGAGGACTGTTATTGTTGCCCCTAAGCCTGTATAATA
Organism: Melopsittacus undulatus; assembly: GCF_012275295.1. Taxonomy (NCBI): domain Eukaryota; kingdom Metazoa; phylum Chordata; class Aves; order Psittaciformes; family Psittaculidae; genus Melopsittacus; species Melopsittacus undulatus. The sequence continues at coordinate 102,981,659 of NC_047527.1, read as the reverse complement.
CCTAAAGTTATGCCCATGTCCCCTGCAGCACCTTTGAGCTGACATACTTGCTTCATGTTTTTCATAACCAAGTGAGAGGCTTTCCCACCATGAGAAAATCCTCCTCATTCCCCTGTAACTGTAACCAACACAGAGAAGATGGAAAAGTTTATGTGATTTACACCAGATTCTAGTTAAATTCATTTAACATATGCTGTACAGCTTAAAGGTCGGTAATAAATTCATTTATATCACTTACTAATCTGGGGTGTAATTACATTATTAGCTCTGGTAGTTTAAACAACACAATTCTTTCCAAAATACCCTCCCTTTGGTGACATTTGAATAAGTCACATTTGGGAAATGTATCTCCTTCCTCATTCCATTATCCTTTCCCACCCATCAGCCAGCTGTACCCCATCAGACTGAATTTGGAGAGTGTTTTGAACACACCAGTCCCACTAAGCACATGCCAAAGCTCCCCAGTATCCCATTCCCTGTGACGGACCCATTCATGCAGTAACTTAAACACATGTTGCCAGACCACAATTGCCGGACAAAGTTGGCTAGGCTAGGGATCACCTGCAACTGGCTGTTTCTCCTGCTCTTACCCATTCCTGTCACTCCCCAGGAGTACATATGTACAAATAAGACACTAACAGCACCATCTTCACCTCACCCATCCATGGACTGCACCTCTGAAATACAAATCCTCCCAGCCAAGAGCGCTTTTCTCACCCTACTTGTCCAGTATTCAACACAATATGGCCTGAATCTAAGGTCTTCTTATTAAAAAAACTCAAATAATCAACAATTATGATAATAATAATGTTAATATTAATGATAATAATAATACTGCTACATATTAAGTTCAGGCAACTCAGAGCTGCAGCGGTCCTAATTGCCAACAACAGAAGAAAATAATCAACTGGGTGAATTATTCTCTGGTGCAGCTCCCCACTTTCCAGCACAGCTGTCGTTCTCTTACTGGGCATGTTTGCTTTTAGTCAGGGGACTAAGAGCTGTGGGAGAGCATGCTGTTTGACATGTTTGTCTGGCAGATATGCACATTGTTCCAGAATCTCTCCCTGCCAAGAGCTGGGTAAGAGCTGAAGCATTGGGCTGTACAAAGTAACATTGGTGGAAGCATCTGATAGTGATGTTGCTCCTAAATACAGTGCATGTTTCTTCTCTACCCTTGAGGGGTGTGATAAGCCTTTGCAATGGACTTTAAATCACCACGTGGAGCATGCATAAAGGCAAAGGAATGTTACTGTAGCACAGATATCAAAGTGCTGCATCGCTATACATGCCTTAATGAGTATGCTAGCAGTATGGTGGCATGGAGAAACTACAATAAAAATGTTGCATTTGGTACTCATGGTGACTATGGAAACAGGCATCTGGTGCAATTTTATGTGTTGATATTAATTGCCTTAGTAAAATGCCACAACACAACCGGAAACAAAGTTTTTTCCTGATGATACTTTAGAAAAAGTTATTACTCAAGCACTTTGAAGAGCACTACACCACATGGTCATCCCTTCACCTTTTATATGCAGTAAGCTCAGTGACAGCAGAATTTACCAGACCATATAGAATACTGCCCTACAATGTACATTATTTTAATGTACCCTGATAAGAAAAATCAAGGTCATAGTGAGGATAAAGGTAGCTAAAGTTTCTATAGCAACAGTTACTAGGATGCAGTTGCCAAAGGTGCTTTCTTGTTGCATCCTGAAGTAGCTTTACTAGCTGCTTTTCCTTCCTGTTCACTAGTCTTTTTGGTAATATCAGTACGGACATGATGCAAATGTGCTTTCATTGTCAGTATGATCTCGTAGACTATTCCTGCCCATGAGCTGAATATTCAGCACATATCATGTGAAAGAGAAAAAAAAATTAAGCAGTCTGACCTTGAGATCCAAAAGAGACAAAATTGATTTAAAACATGCACACTTTTCTGAAAAGCCAGCTCCCTCTTGTAGTTGCAAGCAAAACAGTGAAAAGAACAAAGATAAGTTTCTCTTTTTTGTCTGCTTGTTTACTCTGTACATTGATAGCATCTTGTCTGTTTCTCTTTCTCCTAATGGACAAATTTCCCTTGCTGTTTCTATTGCTCTTCCAAACCTTCAGGCAGAAGGGGAAGAAATAACACCAGTCTAAGCACAGCAGAAAAATGTCCCCAAGAAATTACAAGAGGATAAAAGTGAAAATGCTTTATAGCTGAAATGTATCTTTCTTTCCCATGGACAGAAAATTCCAAGCTGCTGCAGCCCCTGTAACTCTTTACCCCATGGGGAAGCATAGAACTCTGCAGTAAGTACCGGTCATCTCATGAAAATGAATGGTTAATAGTCATAGAGAAGGAGCAAGCTGTAATTGCATGGGTGGCATGAAGCAGGTTTGTGCAGCCTGACATGAAACGGCTCCCTCAGCCCACACACTGGGAGATAGACTCTGATAACAGGAGCTGGGCAATGACTGGTAGAGGCACTGCTGATGTGCTCTAGCAGCATGCCTCATTGGATCTGCAGATGGGACAGGACCACATCTCCTCCTGAGAGCAGTACCTTTGGAGGTTCCCTCGCTTCTTGCCTGGTGTTGATCATGTACCATTGCCCACGGCCAGGCACTGCGTGTCTGGCTTTATCCTTCCTGTAGGTCCCTGAACACACCCTGAAGCATTGCACCCAATGCCTTCCCTTTGGTACTGTCACCATGAATACTCATCTATGTAGATGTATTAATTTTGTCCTTAAGGGCCACTTTCACACAGTAGGGTAGATGTCTTCACAAGGCCCATGATGATCAATTATGGGTGGTGTATGGTGCTGCTTGTTGTCACCTGTTGTTCTGTAGCCCTTGCAAAGCATGGTCCACTTGATGCTAAGACTGGATTTCACAAAGACTGAAACAGCATTGAGTTTCTGCTCCAAACTAAGATCTTCCAAATATTTGATGATTGTACCAGATCTTTACTGGACCTTTCTCAGGGGTAAAACAAGGTATTCGAAATTGGATAAGCTATACATTGGGAATTAAATTGAAAAGCAAATTTGTAGAATTTGTAAACCCTTTGAAAATCAGACTATCTGAGCTTTCTCCATTTATTTTAATCAAATCAAATCAAGTAAGCTGAAATTGCAAAGAGAACCAACCTGGATAAATCCCAGTGCAGCTGCATCCAAAAGAACAAAATTTAACCCTGACATACATCTAGAAACATAAGTAATTCCCCAAATACACTTTTCTTTTGTTGTTAAAAAACCCTTGCTCTTAGTACTGCTTCCAGTGTCTGACCAATCTATGATACATAGAGCAAAGGATTTTTCCATTAATGTAGTGCTCTGAATGTGCTTGTTGTGAAACATCGAGCCCACGTCACTAGTGTTCGCTTTAAGCCAAAGAACATCTTTGATCACAATCATTTGATTTTCTATCTTCTCCAAACATTACGTCTTATTTCTATTGGACTCTTTGTTCCTTGTAAATGCAAAGCAAATTCTTGCAGTACATCAAGGGGGAAAATGCAGTTGGATAACCAACACAGAAAACAGCACAAAAGTTCTATTTGATTAAATGAAGAAAAATCAAATTTCAGATATCCTGAAGTTTCTAAGGCATCACACAGGAAACCCAACAGACAGACTAGTCCTCGTGCAACTAATATGTCACCTCCTCACATTTTTAACATGTCTCTGCAGCATGATTTTTATAGTAGCTTCTTGAGGTTGCTTGAGCATACCTAAAAAACATAAATAAATGGATTTTTTTCCAACTGCCAGGTAAAGTACTAGAGACAGGTTTGCTGCTGTTGAGTGATTTACATCTGGTCAGATCCCTTCTGAACTAGAATCAATATTAGCTACATCCATTACTTCCTGCTTTATTGGCAGTTTGGGTGCTTGCTCAAAAAGCAGTCCCTCCTAGTAATGCAATAAAGCCCCCACCTTGGAGATAATTAGGTTGTCTGTGACATAGTATCCACTGATGGTCATTTCCCTGCTGATTTTGGCTTGCTACTCCAGCTCAGGTTGCAGTCTCCATTACTACACACTCTTATGTTTGACTATTTGAGTCTCATCACCTAATAATTGCCATAGTAGATTTGTTTAGATATTTTTAAATTATTTTTACTCTTCTACAATAACAGTAACCAGCTAAACCTCAGAGCGTCATCAACATGCTTTTAAAAATGCACTAAAATGGGGTTTTCAATTACCTTGAGATTTAATATCCTGGCCACAACACAGATATCACTCACTCTAACAAGGAATCCCTCTGCTGGGGGAGGGATGAGATGACACTGCCCTTCCCAGCATTTCCTTTGGGTCCTCAACAGACCCCAGGGGCTAAAAAATTCAAGCTCCAAACTGGGAGCAGAGGCGAGCTCCACAAATGCTATGAACACTCAGACTTAGCCTTGCCAGCTGTTTTTTCCCCTACCTCACCTGCCTGATGCCTCGATGAGTTACCAATTTAAGCATCCTAACTTGGCACTAATTTCATTACTAATAGACAGGGGAACCATAATCTGATGCATCCACTCACTCTTCACTCACCTCCCTGGATCCTGTGGTGCAACTTGTCCCAAAAGATCCCACATGTTCAGATTTTGTGCTTTGCTATTGAATGCACTTTCTCTTGGCTTTGACCATTAAAGGATAAGAGAAAAAAAATCCATTCTGTCAGATACATCAGCCTGTAAATGATGGTCTTCCTATTCTAACAGGTGGGAATACATGACACTGCAAATCCCCTGAATCCTTAGCATCATCTTCTTAAGTATCTTCATGTCTTTAAACAACAGCAATGGAAGACTAGCAGGAACTCGGTGCAATATATGACAGATAAGAAAACACCTGCTAGTCCTGAGATAAAAAAAATAGCACAAGTTGGAATATTTAGTCCCTATTTTTAGGCATTTGAAACCAAACCTCACCCAGTGGTATTAAAGACTTCACTAAAACAGCAAGAGGCTGAATAAGAAAACTGATGTATAGAGGGAAAGTGGGTTTCCCTTAACAGCACAAACACTGATAGTTTTGAAGTATTTACCAAAACAAGCATGGGGGTTCTAGGTGTGGGTGTGACATTTTCCTCTTCTTATACACAAAAGCTGTAAATTCTCCCCCGACTGTTTCAGGCCGTGACTCTCTTAGGGGCATAGTGCCTCCATTGGAGGTTTTATCCAGTCATGGATTTTTGTTGGCATATTTCAATTTATTGACTTTTTAGGGAAGGAAATAAGGGTGGTTTTGCTAAATGCCTTTCTGGAACCCAACCCTTAAATCCATACAGGCTACCAATATATACATACTTGATTGATATCAGACTGGTATGTAACTTCCCATCACTTGGACAATTCCAAAACAGTAGTCCCTCAACTATGCCTCTCAAACTACCCATAATCTAATCAACCCTTTCAACATTGCTTATGATTTTAGAAGCCTGTCCCAAACACAGTTAGGTCAGAGAGAACAATGAATAATATTTTGTGATGTGCAAAATACAGTTGCTGTGTAGAACAGTTTTTTCTCAGTGTTACTGCTTATTGGCTAGTAAAGGTTGAAGTCCACCAGCATAGGTAGATTGCCAAACCCTGGGATCCCAGGGAAACATCCCAGTAGTCTTGGAGTCCAGCCTGAGCCTAGATAAATGATATGTATTACAATCAACAAAGCACTTAATTAATGAATGCTGACATTGTACCTTCCGTGGAACAAAGAAAGAGGAAAACATGGCCCTTTGCCCAAGGAGCTTACAGTCTAAATTAGACTGGCAATACAGATCAGACACACAAAACATGCAGAGGGAAGGCTGACACTTCAGCTTTCCCTTTGTCTTATGTAAATACAGATATAGACAGTAGCGGCAGAAAGAAAAGTGTCGGTCTCCAAGACCCCATGGCTTTTCTCACCCTCCTGTCCAAAAGAAAATTTCATTTTTGTGTTCCCTTCACCTTCCTGTTGTCTCCTGGTGCACACATGCCTCTTTTCACATGAAGCTATTCCTAATATAAACTCTATTTTTTCAGTCTTCCACATTTAGTTCCACCAACAGAGAACCTCTCCCTCCAAAAGCAGATCATCTCACCTACTCCCCTCACTTGACCTAGGTCATCCATCTCCTTGGTTCAAATACTCTCATATATTTAGATCAAAAGCTCATCTATCCCACCACTCTAAGGTATTTTGTTCCTATTTCTACAACTCCTAGGAGCCTACAGTCCTTGCACGTTTTATGAGGCCACCTCTATCCATCCTATCCGAATTCTTCCATTTCCATCAAGATCATGAGAACCTGTCAAATAAAATCACAATCTTGGACAATGTGCTTAGATACTGAGGACTGGATGAAGGAGGAAATGTTAGCATCTACAAATAGTAGGGATATCAATAAAGTCCTTTATGCAGAGTAAGTTAGTATACTACAGGAACTATTCTGGTTCCCTTCACTGTCTATTCTATGAGAAAACGAAATACACATAGCCTATAAAGATACCGTGTACAAATGCAGATCACAACTCAAAACTGAGTACCTTCCCACCTCCAAAGCATGCTATTTTGGGGACTCAGAGTTGTTGATTTGTTTATCTTCCTTTGCCAAAAGCCCAGAATTCATTCTCAGTCTAAATCCCTCCAGCTGTTCTGTTTCCACCCCCATTTCATTTCCTTTAAAATACTCTCCATCAGCCTAAGTGTTACTTAGTTCTCACTATTTCTTTTTTATACTGAGAAATTTAAACATACTGAAAAAGAAGTGTAATAAAGCCCCTAAAAATTTTAGGCATGAATAAGTGACACACAAATTTCTGTTCCCTGCAGTTCAGAAAATTGTATCACCATGCACAATATTGTAATTGCCCTCTCTCCTATTATAACTGACACAAGGAAGTGGAAATATCCACTTCATGCTAGTGAAAGTGGACAGAACTGAAGGAAAATGTAGGAAAAAAACCCCCAACAAATTAACAACTGAACAATACAACAAAAATAAACCAGAATATATTTTTAAAGTACTTACCCAGCATCAGTGCTATTGCCGCACAGTAACACATCTTCTGTACCATTTTTTATGAAATAGTTCACTGCAACAGATAGAGAGAAATGGCTTTTAACAAGTACATTCTGGAAATGAACACATTCAAAAATATCATACATCAACCAGCACATTCAATTGGAACAGTAACTGAGAGATGAATGGCACACTTTTGCTTTGTTTTCCTAATCTTAATTTCTACAAATTGTAAAAACAAATATATTTGTTCAAATCTCTTTAAATACTGTCTGTTTCTATTCCAAATCTGACAGGGTTACTAAGGCAGTATCAGGGCTGTGGGCAATGTTTGTAAGATACATGATCCATGTCCCTGACTGTTCTAACCAAGAACATTGTTACTGAATTCAGTACAGCACTATGTATTGAAACCAAACCATGACCTTGCCTGTGAGTTTTAGACTCTGTACTGTTAAGACATGTATGAATTGAAATTTGTGGCAGAAATTCCTGACTCATAGCTTAAAATTGTTACCAGCTATAGGTCAAAATGCAATAATGCTAACAAAGCAGTCCACTCCCCCAGTCTGGTGGATTCTCCTCAGCATAGAAAACACACAGTATAAAGCAAAAGAAACAGAAAAAAAGCACTCTGTTAAATATCAAACAAACAAGGAAGTATTCATAAAGACAAATATTTATCAACATAGTAATCTATAACGGCAATGGAGAGAGAGAGACAGACACTTTTGGAGGGAAACTCGAAAGAGTAACCTAAATTTAAGTGCTCTGGATCATTCCCTGGTTGACTATCAATGAGGCTTAAGGAAATTAACATCGCCTAAGGCTAATGAGAGCCTTTGTGTACAAACTCTCTCTTCCCTCCCCAGTTAACAATGCCTAACATTCAGAGAAATGGAACAGGAGGCCAACTTCTCAAATGGAAAAAGCAAAATCCGTTTTCCAGAGAGAGGCTGAAGAAAAGGAGAAGCTTTACGGAGCATCTCTAAAACCTGTATGGCAGCATAGAAAAATTGATAAAAGCATTGATCTAGAAGCCTAATACATGCAAATCTGAGACCAGCTGCTGACTGATGGCAGGTAGATAATCAGGTGTGAACTGCTGCAGCAGAGGACAGATCCCCTGCTGACATAAGACATGATGGTGGCAGCACTATGCAGCATGTGTTTGTGAGCAGAGGGGCTTCTGCAGAAGATGATCAGAAGAGGTTCTCCATTCTAGGGTAACCCTCTGCTGTGAAATGTTTTAAAAATCAAGAGTGACAGCTTATCCAGGCAGGCTATGCAAAGAATGCTCAATGGCTCAAGCCACCGAACAGATGTGCTGTGGCTTTCTCAATAAGCTGCAAGCAATGGAAAAGCCCTGCACTGCTGCATGCCAAAAGGGAATTACTGTCCATGAGCTTTTGGTTATGAGGGCACGTGATGGTGTTCACAACTTATCAGAGCATATATCCTGCTCAGACTGTATGCTTTTCCACTTTGTCTTACATGTGGACTTTCTATGGAAACATCTTTACTGACAGCAGGTGTTCAATATGGTTAAAGATCTGTGATTAACCACCAAAGAAGGAGAAAGGATGCCATGCCTTCAATTTCCCTTCACCCTCCACTTTTGCTGGTGAAAGACTTCCGCTTTACCCAAGACAGATAATATCTTATTTGGGATACACAGTGTTAGTGACACAAAACCATCAGACCACTTTGTTTAAGGGTGGTTGTTTAAGAGCACAGTGATGGTTTAAGACCGAACTAAAACCTCCTGGGCAGTCAAATCAGAAGACGAGAAGAGTGTTAGAGCACAGAAATAAGGAGGAAAAGTAGACTGTGTACAAAGAAGAAATTTAAAATCTCAAGGACAGATAATGTTCTGTGGTCTGCTGTTGTCTGAAACCTTTTTATTTCTAAGACAAGCTATATGGTAGGTGCCAGAGTGCTATGAAGCGCATGCTGAGGAACTGGTGCTTAGATGCTGCTGGGAGGGGGTATCTTAACCACAGAGTCTGCAACTACAGAACAGAGCATCACCGCTAGGCTGCCAAACCTCAGGCCAAGGAAAAAACAGTTTGGTGGTTCCCTACTGATAAATGAAAGAGGGATTACAGTATTGAGAGACAAATTGTTGCATTATCAAAAATGCACACAACAATCAATTTGTCATTCAAAGAAAGTTGGTCTGGATTTCAATCAAGCATGCCAGGCAATCAGAGGTCTTTAAAAAGCAAACAGTCATTACTTTTGCTTTTAAGAACAAACCACCTTGATATCATATTACCTCATGGCCTCAGCTTTCCATCAGTTAACTCTAACATGGTCATAAAATTCCTTTTTAATTTACCAGCTTTACTGAAATGTTGATGTCACAACACAGTTATAGTGCATACAATGCCTTTTAGGAACTTCTCTACTGGAATTTCCAGATTAAGATAACTACTTGATCATATTAAAAGAAATAAAAAGAAATAGTCAGAATAACACCAGCTTCATATCAGTTTCTGATCAGTCACATAATTTACTCCATTCCTGCCCAATAAACTCATCTATTTTTCAATAATGCAGAACATTTCTTGTCAGTTCTCAGAAGTCAAAAAAAAATCAATAGAAATATGTTTTCTAATAACCAGATGCTATCTTATCCAAAACACATGCACATTTGTGCCTGAGCCTTATAAATACACACCAAGACCCTGTATCTCCAATGCTCCTGACATAGTATTACTTGTGTTAGGTTGATTCTCTTGCCATTAAATAGTTGTATGATTAATCCATATGCAGGTGTTGTTTTCCCAAGGGTTATGTTTTAGAGGCGTTTTAGAAGTTCAGTAAAATAATCCTGTAAAGTAAGTTCTCACAAGCAGCTTATTACCTTCTTACAGTTTTGTCTGCCTCCAAAGGACAGATAGGGGCAACTGCTTCAGCCAAAGTGGCTCAAGCACCAGTGACAGAAAGATATGACCCAACCCCACATCCCTTGCTGTGTAGAGGGTACGACAAAGCTTATACTACCATAACATCACTGTAAATAGCACTTGTACCAGTTTGATAGAAAATAGTAGAGGTTTACCTCCATCTACTGTTGATCACACCTTCCTCTGTATTGACATTAACACACCTACAGTATTGAAAAGTAAGCACTTCTCTAATGAATTCCCTTAATTGGTTTCAGGAAAGGGTTAATAGCAAATATTACTCAGCACTTTACATTATTAATTGGTAGGGACACTTCTGATGGTAGTCTTTAGATGTGACACAAAGCCCAGGCAGCAAAATTCCATGACTGTATAGTGGAGTAATGTCTGCTTTTCTCCATCACTAGTGAAGGGACCTCATACTAAACACAGCCCAGGAAATAATGTTCACTAATTCATCTTGGTTACATTTACATTAGCCCAGAGTAATTCAATCTCTCCAGCAGCTTTAGAGCTCCTGGCTTTCCAGGGACACCAAGAAGCTTGGTAGCAGCCCTAACCACCAGTGTCACTTCATGATTAAATTTGTAACAGCATTATGAAAATGAAAATCTATTGCCTCATTTTTCCCTCATGTAACACCATGAGTTGCTGTGTCTCCTACAGGACCATGCCCTGTCTCCTACACTGCTCAAAGCACACAGCATTGACCTTAGTTTTAAGGTTCCTGTATGCAAGTAGAGAGGAAATACACAAATTCCTCTAGAATATTCTTGCAATCTCTCCATTCCAGTTAATTCCTCAAGCTTCTCATAATTCCTGCTGTTTCATTCTACACGTTTTCTGATTTATCAATATATTCCAGGTTTTTGCATTGCTCCCTCCCGTTCCAGGTAATTCTAACAGAGGAAACATTCACAATGGCTCCACCTGTCAAGTTAAAAAAATAAAGTCAAGCATCCTAAAAAAAAATAATTTAAAATTCTAATTAAAACATTAAAATTATGCTCCAGCTTATACTTTTCACACCTACATCACACCACTGAGACAAAAGACAGTGTATAGAGCTGCAGGGTAGAAGGCCTCTTCAATTCTGTGCAAAGGAAAGGAAAACTTTCCCATTCTGAAAAATAAAAATGGTTAGAGTCAGCTTCAAAACCAGTTGCTGAATCTAGCTTCTGTTTGTCCTTCGAAGACCGAAGTGAAATGGTATTTTGACTCATCTTACAATTAATTTATTCCAATTTGGAAAAAAGCTATATATCACACTTGCATGAAGAGCAGCATTCAAATATCATTAGTCACTACCCAGAGAAGAGTCCTCTGGCTGACTTTCTAACAAAAACTCCAGAGAGGTGTCTGTTATCTCGGACTATTTATTGCAGCCACACGAGTGCTTGCTGGTTGGAGACTTTCTCCCTGTGCTATGGCTGGCACAAAGCACTGACAGCCATCAAACCTCCCAATTCCAAATCTAAAATGCCATTCAGAAAGCCCCATCACCTTACAGTTGTGATACATGACACAGAAACAAAATAGATAACACCCCCTCATCGCCCTTTTGCCCACCGGCACAAACACACTGTACCTCCTGGTAGTACATAATAATTGAAACAAATCCTTGCTGTACTTGATGTGTGCACACTGTGTCACACACAGTGAAGTCTCTAATAAATGAAATTGAGTTTGAAGATGAAAAACATGCCTCACAAAAGCAATGGAACAGGTTGTATTAAGGGTATTATTAGGGAAGAATGCTTGGGAATAAATGGCACTGCCAGATAGTTCTTCCCTGCTAAAAGGGGTTGAGAAAAATTATAAGAATCAGTTACTTTCCTGTTGCTCACCCCATGACAGAGGATCTGGCTGTCCTCTGCTGTCCCCTGGCATTTGCTGCTGCTGGCCCTTCTTCTGGGTTTCACAGGCTCTTGGGTAGTCCCTTCTCCTTGCTTCCCATCCTTCTCTCCCTTTTCCACCTGGGCTTCTAGCCCAGCCCTCTCCTGCCACCTCACCCATAAGCATCTGGAGGGACATTTGCAAAACTTTGATTAAAACCAGATCAGGACGAGTTAATTGTGTGGATGGCTGGTGGGTAGAGGAGCAGAGATCAAGAGGCCAACTTTTTATTGAGAGAATGGGCTGACCCATGACATTAGGATAAACACAGCCCTGAACTCTGGGCATGAGCTATTTCGCAGGAGGTACAGAGGGGCTGGGAGGAGGTCATAGGAAGCCATACAGGAAGGTGCTAGGAGGGAAGTAGTCTCCATAAACTTGAGTATCTCTGGTAGGCTTCTACCAGTGCTTCTCCCCATGCTCAAGACAAGTCAAAGAAGAAATATCTCAGTCAGGACTCAGCAGTTACCACAGCACAGAAAATGTGTCCAATTTTGACAGTACAGCTGTTTCCCTCTTTGAGAAAAAAGCCACTAAAAATATCAATTGAGCTATCTGCTAGATGGCTCCTTTACACTAGGAAGAGGATCTGAAAGCCTCAAAGATCCACAGTACCTGCCTTGTGCTGCCTGTATAGTCTGAGGGATGGAAAAACACATCAGGAGCACTTGGAGCTGTGGACTAGAGGGGAGCAGAGAATTTGGATATTGTCAGATTCACATGGGGAGCATGCCAAGTCCATGAGCATCCCAAGGAAGACGAGACAGGAGACAATGTCTAGCAATAAACATTCATGCTTGCTTTTAAACATCTTCAGATAGCCTCCTTCCATGTCTCAGTGTCTGACCAGTGATGCAGACCCATGCTCTTAGTGCTGTAGGCTGCATAGTGTAACTAAAAGCATATTTGGTACCACTTGTTTAGAGGTACACTTCACATGAATAGGCAGCAAAATGCTGAAGTGCGCTCTCCAGAAGTTTTGTAGAGGTTCTGTGGAGGTTTTTATACGTTTCACACAAAAGAATTAAAATCAAAAGCTGCCACAAGGGTTGAATGCACTTGTGATTACAGACAGATGCCAGAAAATAGAAGAACATACTCCTTCTTGCACTGTGATATAGAAAACAGATGAATTAGATCAAAAACTAAGAGACAGAAGACAAAGGTTAAGATGAAAAGTCAATGTTCAGTATCTCTGCAAGCTGACAGAGGGATCTATCTGCACCACTTTATTACACTTGTAAGTACAAGAGAAAGAGAGGGTAAGCAGAGAGGTGACAAAATCTGCTATACAGAGTATTTTCCCAGTAAATCAAGTCCAAGGCAAGGACTGAATGAGGAACACTATTCCACTAAAAAAAAATAACGAAAAAAATAACAAGTGGAAAAATGCAAAGGGAAATATTATGTTGCCAGAATGTGAAGCAAAGCAGAGAAGAAAAATCTCACCATCCATAACCTTGTCAAATTTTAAATTCCTTGTATCAGCTCAAGTAAGAGATATGGAGGATTTTAGAGATCCTTAGCCAACATTTTCATGTACTATGAAGCTGTAGTAAAAAGAAAAATAAAAAAGTGCAATATTGAGATGCAGGAGGAACAGGATGGGGAACAACTGGGAGCAACCTATAAACTAGCGGTTTGTCTTATCCAGTTCTGTTTAATATCTTTTTCAATGATCAAGTGGATCAAGTGCAGATGACACCAAGCTGGAAAGCAGTATTGATCTGCTTGATGGGAGGAAGGCGCTACAGAGGGATCTGGACAGGCTGGATCAACACGTTGTGTCCAATGGTATAAGGTCCAACAAGGCAAAGTGCTGGGTTCTGCATTTGGGCCACAATAACTCCATGCAATGCTACAGGTTGGAAAGAGTGTCTGGAAAGCTGGTCAGTGGAAAAGAACTTGGGGGTCCTGACTGACGGCCATGACCATGAGTCAGCTTGTGCCCAGGCAGCCAAGAGGGCCAACAGCACCCTGGTCTGTATCAGAAACAGTGCGTGATCATCCCCCTGTACTTGGCACTGGTGAGGCTACACCTTGAATACTGTACTGGGTTTTGAGACCCTCACTACAAGAAAGACACTGAGGTGTTGGAGTATGTCCAGAGAAGAGCAATGAAACTGATTAATGGTCTGGAGCACAAGTTTTACAAGGAGTGTCTTAAGGAACTGGTTGTTTAGCCTGGAGAAAAGGAGGCTCATGGGAGACATTATCGCTCTCTACAGCTACCTGAAAGGAAGTTGTAACAAGGTGAGTGTTAGTCTCTTCTCCCAAGTAGTAAGTGGTAGAACAAGAGGAAATGGCCTCAATCTGCAACAAGGGAGGATATCAGGAAATATTTCTTCACGTTAAGGATTGTCAGACACTGGAACAGGCTGCCCAGGGCTGTGGTGGAGTCAGAATCCCTGGAGGTATTTAAAAGACATGTAGATGTGGTGCTTCAGGACATGGTTTAGTGGTGGACTTGGCACTGTTAGATTTACTTAATAAAGTCTTTTCCAACCTAAACAGTTCGACAATTCTATAATCCAGAAGACAGATCACAGCACTGCTTTCAATGGGGTAACTGCAGGACTGAAGGTTATGGAGAAGCAAATAATGAGAATGACTGGGAAATGTTCAATAAGAAGAGCAATTGAAAAAATTTAGATCTTTTATCTTAGAAGAGGGGTGACTATCAAAATAACAAATAGCATGCATTCTAGAAAATGAGGGAGCCTTTAGTGCTTCCAGTCACAGAATGGTTCTTGCCCTAAGGAAATGGAGGGGAGGGATATTTAAGAAAAAAGAATAAAATAAAAATGTTTGAAGGTAAAGATAAAGGAAATCTCTTTTACTATGCTTGCATTTCAGCTGCTGAAATTACTGCTGCAGGCTCTCCCTGCGGCCAAAATATTCAAGAGAGATTTGTTACTTGCATAGATAAGAATATGTAGAGATAATGTTAATAAAAATATAGAAAAATATCTATACTTCAGGCATTACTGATTTCTTCGGGAACACGTGGGGCTGCTCCGTGTCAAAGACAGATACTGCTTAGGTACATCAAGGCCACATTGAGCCTGGCAATTCCCAGATTTTATGCTCACCTCACTTGGGTGAATTCAGAGTGGATGAAAAATACCAGGAGAAAATATTTCTTTACTTATTCCTTAAAACCAGTGCAATAATGGAAAACAGCAATGCAAGGCATCCTCTGCCAGTGGGCTCACAGTGCACCTGGGCTAACTGTCCAGTTTTAAAAACAAAAGCTACTTCTTGCCTTTTAAAGGCACATTATTGCTGAACCCCGAGAAAGCAGAAGTCAACAGACAGGCTCCAAAGGGAACAGATGAGGTCCTTTCAAATGCACATCACTGTGCAAGTCAAGTGATACGTTAGTTTGGTAGTTTACAATTTGAAGGTGCAGAAAACCTGAAAATGGTCAGTCTCATCGTTCCGGATCAGATTTTTCCTTTAGTAGATCTCTCTGTGAGCAGTAATGCAGTGATGAGAGCAAAACAAATGTAACTGGAGGACAAATACTGCTGTTTTCCAAACTGTTCCAGGATAAGAACTCACTCTTTCACCACAAAACAAAATAAAAAATGCTTATTGAATGGTTGAGAAGAAACTGTGTTGGATACAATAGTACCAATTCTTATGTTTTTATGATTCTTGCACTTCTGCTGTGCCTTTCTTCTTCTATTTAGCTTAAAACATTGAAGTGCACAGGTACAATACCCATGTTAATAACACATCAGAGCATTAAGGTTTGAGCATTTATGAAGCTTTTTATCATAAGATCCACAGCACCCGAACAAAGCCACAATATTTACAATTAACAGTGGAGATACGTGAATAGATTCCACACTGAAAAGCAGTCTGAAAGGCCAGAGAGATTCTTTGTCTTAATCATCAGTTCATATACAATCATAAATAATAAAACACCTATTCCAGTCTCAACCTGATTTACTGCTTCCCTCTTTCCTCCCACCTCCATAATTACTCATCCCTCACTGTCTTCTATTACCACTTCAGACAACACCTCAAACACTTCAGCTCTCTCCAAACTTGCTGTATTTATTATCTGACTTGGACATCATTATTTTCTATACAGTTCTCATACAATTTCAGAATATCTGTTCATACAGCTTCATTTCAGTGGTTCTGAAAGCAAAAATGAAGAAATTCCTCAGGCAGAGCTAATAATCAGGCACAGAGCTTACATAAGATACATATGTATACCCAGACATATATTTCTATATATCTACAGATATATGCCTCAACATCCATGCTTGCTATTTCAACAGGGCATTACACCTACAATATCAATGAGGAGGATGTGGAAAGTCTTTTGAATTATTTCACATTGGTCTGGAACCACTCCTGATATATCAACTTGGAGCAGTCAGCCTAGCTCTGACAGCATTCACACCATGCTCAAGATCAGTTGCTTCTCACAAGTCTCTGATCCTGTACCCAAGAAGACCATGGCTGGGTATCACATCAATCAGTAAATCATTCTGCAACCAAAGGTAACCTGTGCAGAGTGATTACGTTCCTCAACCTTAGGCATCTCCCTAAGCTGCCTAGTGTAATTAAAGGCCAGAAAACAGGCTCCTCCAGAGACCACCTCAGAAAGTTCCATCTCCAAACGACTCCTGTTGCTTTGTTGGATGTAACTGGAAGCTGCAAAGATTAGGTATCTAAAAGAAGGGCCTAAACTTAACGTATTTTGTACATCTTTTTATACAACTTTCTAAATATAGCACATGAAGCAGGTCTAAGTGGAGATGACAAAACAGGTATTACATTTATCTTTATCTGGATTTTCTAATTTTAATTATAACGTTTGTGGTTTTTTTTTCTTTCATTTTCCAGACCTTTGGTAACTACACAGTTTGGTTTCAGAAGAACAGAAAAAACACTGCCATGAAATGAATGACAGAAACTAGTCTAGAATAAAAAAAATACAAACCCTGAAAAGTCCTGTTTTAAGTTGTAAAAATAGCAGCTGATTCCTCCCAGAAAAAGGGTAATAAAGCTTAAGCATTTTCATTTATTTCAATAGTTTGGACAGGATTATAGAAAGAAAATTACAGGGTTCAATTTTATCTTACAAGATACTAATTTTGAGAAGAAACATATATAGAACATTTTGAAAACAAGACCATTTCACAGTGTCTTATGTAGGGTATCTAGTTTAAAAGAAAATAAAATACTGGGGTTTGAGACTATAATTTCATGTGTGATTTTAGAATAATTTTACTTAATCTTTCAGTTTTTTTCCTTATGCATTCAGCACTTACATTGAGCCCTGCTCTACAAAAGAACACACTAAACTCAGATTTCTATTTACTACTTACTGGCTAGTCAATAATCCATTTTAGTAATGGAATACATAAATGACATTAAAGATTCTACAGTCATCAGCCATGTGAATCAAATACACTCAGTCCATCTTTTCTCCCTCTAAACCAGTGACATATCTGACTTCATGTAGCTTTCAACCCACTGTAACTCACACATTCATAAAGCTTTACTTCATCAAATACATCTTTAATTTAAACACTCCAACCCAAGACAGGCTTTCAAGCATGCCAGTTGAAGCTGCTTTCCTAGAAGTCTTTAAAAGTATTGGAATTAAGCTTGCATCTTTTCAATCAGCTGATATTTCTAAACTATTAGCTCTCCTAAACATAAGTAATAGCTCAATAACTTCAATATTGATACATTGATTGCATAATTTTCATAATGCTGTTGACATAAGTATCACTATTTTCTACTTTTTTCCTTTGTATTTCATTTTTATATATGAGCACTGCTTCATCTACAACTCCAGAATCCAAAGTCTGACATTATTAATAACTACTAAATAATTATTAAATAATCCTTCTTGAGCTTATTGAATGTAGTCCCTTACCAAATGTAGAATGGCAGGAAGGAAAAAAGTTACTTACTACTAGTTACTGTTTTCCCAGATGAATGAACTGTGCCTCCATTTTAACTTTGCCATTGGCACTTGACATTGAGAATCTTTTAGCCTGATTCTATGTAATGCTCATCTGTCCCCCATCCCACTCTCCATTCATAGAAGCAAAGAATAGTCCTGTGAAGGAGGCTGGGAGACCTGATAAGGTTCCTCTGCCTTAATATTCCTTTTTCCCATTCCTGTGTTTGCAGTGGTAAGCATTGCTAACTAGAGACAACAACAGATGGGAATAACTTTCCTGATAAGCCTAGTTCTTAGGTTAGGTATGTAAGTTGTGAAGAACCAGAGTAATTTAAATTGGAGGAAAGAAAATGAAAATCATCCTGTTCATCATGAGATAGACATACCCACCAAAAGGTAGGTTTTAGACCTCCACTGTGAATTGAAGAGAGACCAAGCACCTTATTAAGGTGACTATCTCACCTTATTATGACTGCTGTGCCCAATAACTGCTGAGAGAAGGCACCTGCAGTAGCTTAGAGGAAGTTTCTTTCACAGAATTAAGCTTTCAATGACAACACCTGAACCCTGGGAGCATGGTGGTTATTTCCTCCAAGAGCAACCAAAAACCAAGTGTTACCATATAATTGCTGTTAAGCCGATGATAATGCACAAAAATTCATAAACTGACATTTTTCCCCTAGACAGATGCAAAAAAAATCCTGCCTGAGGGCTGAAAGTTGCTAAGGAAAGTTGATACAATTTAGACCAGATGACAAGTCAGTTTTGAATAAAAAAGCATAGCTGAAGCTATCCCAGGCCTTCTACAAAACCAAAATGTCTCCTGTACCAAGTGCCTGTGTCAGGCAGTTATCTCTCGATATAAAGGGCTGAGAAAGACTGAAACCCAAGTTGTTATCTTTCTTTGCACATTGTGACTAAGCCTCTCAGCTATTTCCTCTGCAGCACAAGGCAATTCTTCACTATATTACCCTTTTAAGGGGTTTCACTCGTTTTTGTTTCCACATTCACTGAAAAAAAGGTTCAAAGGCACAAGAGGAGGCTGATGCCATTTCAGAGGCTTCCTGCTGTCCTTTAAGACATTAAAAACCTCTCTCAGAGAATCCAAAGCAAACTTTTGCTCTTCAAGAAGAGCAGAACTGGCATATCACTCTTTTTTGATTCTCTATTTTAGTGTCCAGATGGACAGATTTAGCAATTCATTTTTCCAATTTTGCTTTTGAGTGCTTTTCACACCTTTATTTCTTTACATGCCTTTTTTCCCCCCCCAAATATTATTATGAATCTCTTCAGGTTTCTTTTTTCTGCTTTTGAGATTAGTATCCCTGTTCCAACTAAGTGACTCAGCCACACTGGTTTTTAAATCTCCAGAGGGCTTTTGTAATTGTCTGTGCTCCCTTTGAGTGAACTCTACTTCTCAACATGTTGGCCAATTTTCTTCTCCAGTTCTTCAGAATAAACACTGACACTACTCTGTTTCTTAATATATTCCTCTTTTTATCTAATTTGGTCTGCCTACACTTTAATCTAACTGTATGTGTTGCTTAATTCCCTGCAGTACTTGAAATTTGTACTCTCATTAAATTGTGGTCAGTACTATTCTGTTAAACAGTCACTTCATTTCACCATAATACTTATGCAAAATGAAATATAAAGCACTATTACATCTAGTTTCAAAATGAGCCAGTCCTTTCATTTCTTATTTGCTTTAGCACAATAGTCAACATTAAATGAAAATCCTACTTAATGTTGTTCTTCCTAGCCTAATAGCTATGCCAGCTTCCCCAGCATTTCGAGGAACACTTCATTATTATTGTTCAGAGGTAAGTACATTTCTCCTATAAACCTACTTTTCTTTTGTGTCTTCAGGGGTCTGCTGCACTGACTCACATCAACTATTTCCACCTTTGTTTTCCATCCACAATAACTGATGGCTGTTTGCCATGATGCACTGTGTCTTCATTTTCAGATATTATGAAAACATGAAAACATTAATTGATATTATTATTACTTACTATTAGCACTACATGGTCAAACTTTAATTCACTTTAATCCATTATGTCACCAAGTTAATCATCTTTGAGGTAGGTAAATCTTCTTTGGTGATAACAAGTATACTTTCATGACAATATTCACCATTGCGGGATTTACTAAATGGAATTATGGGAACATCTTCTCTCCTCTTTGTATCAGGACCACATAAACAAACTTGCTCATGGTATGCTGGAGCAGCTGTACAATTCCACCCATATAAAGAAATGCTGCAGTTGGCCCTGCCATTAACTGTATTTTTATAGAGACTATGCAGTAGTACATTTACCCTACTTCCATTTCCAGAGAGCCAGACTATCTTCACAGCTCCATTTCACCTCTTCCCCCTTATTGTTGGGCTTTATACTTCCAGCCATCCCTCTTTGATCTCTCAGTGCCTCTGAGAGAGGGAGAGCAACACCTCACACAGCTGTTATCTGTGGATGGAGGAGCCATGAGGTGCCTTACTTCATCATAGGTGCACAGGTATCTACTTGCTCCATGAGTATTCACTCATCTCCAAGCTGGAAGCACAGATGACATGCATGGGAAAACATGTCAGCAGGCTCATCACCAGTAAGGATAGGTCCAGTGTGGTTATTTAGCCCTGGCACAGAGGTCTTTCCCCTTTTAGCTGACAAAAAATTCTGATACATGGACGTTGAGAAGACACAACCTCACACATTCACAAAATGATTTGGGTTGGAAGGGACCTTAAAGCTCATCCACTTCCAACCCCCTGCCACAGGCAGGGACACCTTCCACTAGACCAGGTTGCTCAAATCCCTATCAAACCTGGCCTTGAACACTGCCAGGAATGGGGCAGCCACAGCTTCTCTGGGCAACATGTGGCAGTGTCTCAGTGAAGAATTTCTTCATTGTGTCTATTCTAAATCTACCATCTTTCAGGTTAAAGAAATGTCACAGTCAAGGTCAGTCTGAGACACAACCCAGATTCAGACAGAGCTTTGTGATCTGCCCTTCCTTAATGCTCCATCAACCACATCATGCATTATAGACACCAGTGTTGAGCTTTTCATTCCTGGAATTAAACCTTTCTAACATTACTGCTTCCACAGCTTCTCAGACTGTAGTGAGAGGAATTGAACAGAAAGCCCAGAAGTCACCAGTGTGGAATGGTGGCGACTGTCTTTGGCACAATTTGTGGACCATGTAGCCTGGCTGAAAAGGCACACAGTGCTGAAAAGCCAGAGGAAGTTGGAGTCAAACTTGTGCCAGGCACTAAAGAGAGCCCTGGGTCAAGCCAGGTAGCTTTCAGGAGTCAGGCACAGGGCTTTTGTAGTGCAGATAGCTGGAGATATAAGACTATAGGGTCCACAGAGGCAGAGCAGAAGTACCCTGAGACACTATATCACTTCCTTCCAACCAAATTTCCAGTTAATGTGTTGCTAAGTGCTTCATTCTTCTCTTCAAAATTAATAAAATTCCAAAGGTCACTGAGCATAGGTTCACACCGATGCACATCAGTCTAGCTGCTTCCTTCCTTCAAGAACATAAGTGAACTTAGATATGAGTTCATGTCCATTGCAATGTGTGTGGGTCCTCAGGTGACTCGGAGAGTTTTGGAGCAGCAATAGCTGACACTAGTTTACATTCTGAAGTTTACTTACACGAAATGCTTATTTTTTTTAAATGTTAATGGATTAGTTCAGTGAACCTATTTCATTGTAATTCAAAGTACAAAAGACTACATAGTATTAAAAACTGCTTTGGCCTAGAAAACAAGCCTTTTGGTAATAAACATCACAGCACCAGATACTGCAGGATGGCCCAACCCAGATAATGAGTTAGGGCCCTAATAGCACAAGAGTTACTTAAAAAAATGCTCTTGGGATTTTTCAGCTTAATAAACACTGAATTGCTCTGCTTTGGTCTTTTATTTTTTTAAGACTCTTACTTCAGATTTTGAAGTTTTGCTAGAAAATGCAAGAGCTATAAACTGTCTTAAAGAAACAGTGTGCCAACCAGACCCACATACAGAGTTGAAATGTTCATGTTATTGTGTAATTCCAGAAAAGGGAGCTTTAAGAAAAATATTGTGAGACACCCTAAAACTGTAAAAATCATCAATGGTGTAACGAGGACCTGAGTCTGTATAATAGGAAAACACCAGAAATACTTTTATCACAAACTGTGAAGGAACCACAGAAATCAGAAAAAGCTACCTAGATCTTTTGAAACCACATCAACATCATGAAAACCCCTCAGTCACATAATGCCGCATTTGTTGATTCACATGTAGATTTTTGTCAATATAATAACAATAAATAACAATAATAAATAATTAATAATTTTAAAAGACCAAAACCCTGACAGCAAAGTCAAGAAGAGCTTACCTGGATCACTAAGAAATTCCTCTGAGGTGTTCCACATCCGACCATCCAAATACAATGTGCCATTGGTGGAGTTAAACTTGGTGTAGTCCCTGACACACTTGTGTCGCAAGTTGCCCATGAAGAGCTGAAGGCCTATGAGGGCAAAGACACTCAAGCAGAAAACGGTCAGGATCATCACATCAGCAAGTTTCTTAACAGACTGGATAAGTGCCCCTACAATGGTCTTCAGTCCTAGGGAGATAAAAGCCAAGAGTTTATAGACTGAGAGGCTGAAACATGTCAGCAGATAGCTACTTTTCATGATGAAAATCTCCATGGAAGAGAAAGTTGGAAAGGTTTTTAGTACACGTTTGTATCTGAATAGCAGAAACAAGAGACAGGTCATCACTATGAATCTTTAGTTTAGCCTAGTTCTGTCTGAACAAAAGTCTTGGTACTGCTCTTACACAAACACTAATTTAAAAATGGAGGGAAAGAGCTGGATGGAAGAACAGTGAGATACAAAAATATTCATGGGTAGAGAAAATATGGAATGTCTTTTATATTTTCATGGAGCTGCAGGAAAGGCTGCGAAGCCTAAATCTCTTTGAATGTTGAGAATGCGAATTACTTTTAAATCACTCAGGTGAATCTGATAACTTTATCCCTCATATAAACAGAGGAAGAGGCATGGAAATGTTATTTATTCCCTGGTTATTTTACATATTTTAGTGTCAAATCCTGCTTGCTATCCTAATATGAATAATTCCTCTGCCTTCAATTCATTTGCTTAAAACAACAATAATTTAGGATTAGAAAGAAGACAAATAAAATGGGCAATAAAATAAACATAGTGTAAACTATTTGAGTAAAACAACCTGAGGCTCCAACAATGCCTGGGCCAAGTTAATTTCTTTATAATATGCTGCCAATGTAGATAAATCACATTATTACAAACACCAAAGGCTTAGGTTACATAAATTAGTTTTCCATGTCTTTCACCTGTAACACTAGCTTCAGTTTATTATTTTATGAATATATGGATATAAATAATTATACTGTTTTCTCAAAAGATATTGCTTGCTCTTGAAGTGTTCCTGGAGAAAAGCACTGTTTGAACTGACTGAATATTACACAAATTTGACAAACCCCACTCTTTTTTAAAAAATACCTTTCTTTTAAACATAAGTGCTGTAGTTGGACGTTAGTATCAGTTGCACAATGGTAGCAATTTTGCTTTTTCTTTCCTATTTATATCTAATTGTCAGTAAGTAGCAATCAGTGCTTCTGATACTCTGTCACCAATATGACAGCAGTAAGGGAAATTGAGTTAAATGGAAAAAAGAAGGTGCAAAAAAGAAACAGGAGGAATTCTCCTGAGCAATACACAGAAGCACATTGATTTGCTCACTGAATAAGATCATACATATTAAATCTCAGTTCCCTGGAATTCCACCCCAAGACTTTGGCAGCCACAAAGACTGAGCTAGCGCTGTATAATTTAAAATACTATGAAAATGTACTTGAGGACTCTTAGGAAGGCAAAATGGGTTTTTGGTCTTGCTTAATATTTTGTGGTTAAAGGGAAATAATAGTTCCTTAAAGGAGGATGAACTTCTTGAATGACCAGCAGGTCCAGCTGTCCCTGAATCCAGTAGCCTAAAATATTCCACACCTCCATAGCGTATTGCCATTAGATTAACCTGTGAATGATTGAACCTCTCTAAAACTGCCATTTAACCAAATGGGACTGACCCATCAGGTGTGGGTAGTCCCCTTTCTTCACTAAATCCTTTGTTTGCCTCTTTAAAGCTAGTCTGTGGCACAGTAAAGAGGGGAAGATTGGAGGGTTTCTGATTGTACTTGAAAATGAAGCAAGAAATATTGCAGTACAAACACTAGGTAAAAGCTGGGTTTTTGTGTGATCTTCACTTCTTACCAGAAAGGGATTTTACAAATGAGGTCAATTCTATTCAGGTACTGAGAAAAAGGCCAGTTTTGAACTTCTAAGTCCATCTGTAGATTAAGCTACCTTTTTGATGCCTGAAGAAAAAGCATAGCTCTTCTGAAAAACTAGCCTTTAGAAATTTATACTTGAAGTGAAAGTAGTTTTACCTGTAGCCCAATTCTGAAGGCATTCCTGGGGTCTTACCCTTATCTAGAACTTTAAGACAGCTAGGTCTTAAACAAGTAGCAAGGTGGGGAAAAATAAATTTAAATTGTAAATGCATTATTGTTTCATTTTAGCTAATATTTTGAAATGTTTTTAATAATTCCTAGGACTGTCTGCCCTTTGAATGGACAAATGTTTCTTCACTGAAGCTGGTGAAACTTGTGAAACCCAAATGCAAACCAAGACTTAAGAAAGGGAAAAAAGCCAAACCACAAATTCTTTTACTGCAGTACCCACTGTGAAATCCCTGCTGTACATTTATTTGTTTGTAATACAAACACAAGCTTGGAACCTGTATTTGTATCATCTAAGCACACTAATTAATCTTATTCACATGGGCAAGGACAATGGAAGTCCTAATGTGAACAGGGATAATGTTAGGAAATAAGACTTAACAAAATCCAAATCACCACTGAAGACTATCTTTCTCCCAAATCAAGCCCCAGTATTGTTATTTCAAGGTCATTTCATGAAACATACTTTCACCAGCTTACTTACTAGAGTTTTAAATAGAATAGCAATCCTATACTAGTAGTTTTACAAGTTCATTCCTTGCAGGTATCAAATAATTTCTTTATGATAGGGCTTTCTGATTTTTTTTTTTATTTTTTTTTATTTTATTTTACAATAGCTTATGGGTTTCTGAACAGTTTAAGAAGAGAACGTTTCAGTAATACAATTGCTGTAATTAAAGACCATTTTAAAATAAGTTGTCCTCTGCCTCCTGGACTTTTGTTAAAACTTTCCAAGAAAACCTTTTGGTGAGTGGTATACTCACAATCTAACTGATTTTTCTCACCCTTTAAAAACAAAATTTGCCTAAAAAATTACATAGTGTCCCTCAAGTTGCTAGGCACTACTCACGGCTAAGCAAAGTGTTTAAATCACCATTCGTTTAAAATTTCTGTGCCCCAAAGAGAAGGACTGAGGGGAAATAAGGACACCCAGAACCTCCTGGTGCTCTGCAGGTGCTCTGCATTTCTCTGAATCAATCCCATGTTTTGTAAAAGCAATGCTAGATGTATTCAAATTTAGAGCACTGTTAAATCTTCTAGATAAATAATCCTCCTTTGAAATAGTGCCAATGAGAGCACTGCAATATAGCTTAATAGAAGATAACATTTATGGGGCATTAAAGGCATATACTTAATTCTTGCAAGTCAAACATCAAACCAGGCAGCATGCAGAAAAAAATGAGGATCTGATCCAAAGCTGAGCAATATCTACACCCATTAATGACAATGGGTCTATAGATTACTTCCTATGGAGTAATCAATACAGGCTTTTCCTGAATCACTGAACACTTTCCACACCTCTGGGCGAAATCCTGCTTGCATGACATGAAAAACACCGTGAGATCCAAAATCAGTAGGATGAAGTTTGTATAGGCAGCCTGACATCTGCAGAAAGCAAGAAGGATTTGGCCCAAACATTCCTGTTAATGCATGTAGAAATTACCACATTCAGAGGTTAATCAAATAATCAGTTTTCAAATGCAAATCAGAGACCATAGAAAATGCAAGCAACACCAAACAATGAGAAATGGCAAGATCCCAAAACACCATCCATTCCTTCTATGAGATGTGAGAAAGTATTAGCATAATTCAGTATGACATCCATACCAGATGTTGGCAATCACCTACAGAACATCAGACACTTTCATGCACAGTCTGGAAACAAGCAGGGAGAAAAAGCAAAAACAACAAAAAAAAAAGAGAGTGTGACTTGCACTATGATTGTCCTCACCCAGCCTACTCCTTCTCCTGAGGATACACATCTTGTAAATATCTGCATGACTCATGTGTATGTAGGGAGAGAAGAGTTCACTTTTGGTGAACGTATTTTGTCAATAGCCACTGAGACATGGGGCAGAAAAGGGTTTACTAGCATGTTAACAAACTTGAATGGTTGTTAGCATTCCTGTAGACCATCTTTCGTGGAAATGTGACTGTCATGTCAGTCTCCAAGGAAAACACAAATTTCTCATCTCTGGGATAGATACTTAAGTGATTTACCCACCAGAAGTATGACATTTATCTCTGCAGCAGGACTTCAGTGAGATCGAAGCACTGAATGAGGGTCCATCTCCTCCACAGAGTCTTAATTCTTGTGCTCTGAGCCCTGTTCTGGCTATCAGTAAAGTACGAGATAACATTCACATCACTATTTATAGCCTTTAGACTCACACTAACTTAAATGGGAGCTGGATCAGGCCCCAAAGTGCCTTGGCCCAATTTTCTATGAGGTCACCTTTCACCGGTACCCTGTCATTTTATGTGAGATGTCTGTGACGTACATGCCTGTTCCAGAAAGCACAATGGAGTTTCTCTGGATGTATGCATTTCACAAAATCCTGGTGATGATGATGGCCTGCATTTTACAGGCTTCTGAAATGGGAGGCATGAGTGCGTGCCTCAGAACTTTGTATTACCTCAATTAGTAGTTTTCAAAAACACTGGTGATTTACATGCAGATAAACTATGATTCAGACCCTCTATTTCATGGGAAGAGATTCTGCTGAGCACAGGGGGACTCAGATATGCTGGCAATGGGAGACAAATGACTGACTTCAGTGCGTTGCTCTGTTGCTGACCATGGTTCCCTTCTAGACTGAAAACAAATGAATCCAGTTGCTATGGCAATGTACAAGATGCTAATTAATAAATAAAACCACTGAGAGTTTAAGATTTTATGCTCCCATAGAAAAAATGCTACCTCTTTCTAAGCACCTGAACATAAGTGATATATGAAGAAATTAAAAGCATTTTTTCTTTTAAAGAGTCTGGGTAAACAGAGATCCAGCTACGGTACAAAGCTTAATTTCTCTTGTTAACATGGGCAACTGGAAAACAGAAAGAAATGGGTGTGTTTAGTGCAGAAAAGGGAAAATTGTGGGGATCCATGAAGGGTATTTGTGTTGCTGAATCTCCATCTATATCTGTCCTCCCAGGGAAAACCATCTAATGGCAAAAGCAATGAGGTGCTGGAAAAGACTTCTCAGGAAGTCTGAAAATCTCCACCTTTGAAGGATTGTTAGAACAAGTCAGGCAATAAATATCATGCCAGGTCTGAGGTATACTAAACACAGCCTTAGGCCAGGGGAATGGATTCTGAGAGTTTAGATCTTTTTGAATCCTTGAGCGTCTGTGTCCCCTAAACATCCCTGTGCCTGCTTGCGCACTTTAGAGCCGAGCATTAAAGGTAGGGTGAGATTTTTAAAAGCACTAATTGTTAGCTTTACTGACTCCCTCTGGAGTCAATAGTGAAACTCATTGATTTCCAGTGAAGCAGAATGCCTTTGAAAACCAGCCTCTAAGTGCTTTCCTGGACAGAAGCCTTACACCATGGAGGAGTTGGCCTGATACTTTCGGTAAGCAATTTCACTCAGCATGTTGAGGCCAAGTATGTTTGTGCAAATACAACTACCTGATGAAACGTGTGATCAATTTTATTGAGGAAAAGCTTAGAAATTTGAAAAGGAGAATACATCTTAGCATTTTTCACCTAAGATGCAAAAGAGGAAGCAAGAATAACAACCTTCTCCCTTTCTAGCAGTTGTACCCAAAAATCTCATGAAAGATATTAGTGTTCATCATCTTTTCATTTTTAAGCCTATTGTGGAAAAACATTTCATCTCACCATAAGCCTACATTATTATTGAAAACTGAGACTTATCTCCAAATAAATCACAGCATCATGGCCAATATTTCTTTTAGAATATATGTGGCTAACTGAAAAATGAACTGACTCCTCTGAAATTATCTATTATCATTAAAACCAAGCCTTAGTTGTGTTTTACAGGCAGCTAGGTGTTCTGGGCCAATTTGTAGCTCTTCACATCTGTAATTTAAACATACCAAGGGCACAGGTAATCTTGACAACAAAATCTAAGGCTGGATAGTCTATTAGCATATCTTCATGCAGTTATGTCAGCAAATAATTTAGTTACTAGTACCTAAAAATGTAGTTATCAAAAAACTAATCAAATAGAAAGAAAAAAAAAATGAGAGAATGTGAGTTATGATGTATTGCCTCAATAAATAATTGTGCTCTCTCTTTTTTTTTTCTATTACCTGACAAATGGAACAACTCAGCGGTTGATATCACTGAAGGGCTTTGGTGTATTTTTAAGAAAGTTTGTCTGAATTTCAATACTCATTTTTTGGTTTTAAACAAAAACCAGATTAAATTTATCATTTGATATAAACAAGGTTCAGCTCCAACTCTGATATAGGACAGCATAAATTGCTGTAACTCAGCAAAATTTACAGGCTCTGCTCTGAAGAAGCTCGAGCTTAAGACAAGATGGAAAGTGAAAAGTGTCCCCTGGAGATGGCTGTCCCTCCAAGTTAATCTTCAATTCGCTTGCAATGGAAACTGGAAAACCCTGGGTTTTGTTCTGACTAGCCATTACTATCCCACACGATCTGTAAAACTGTGCTCAACCTTCTG
The DNA here is from genome assembly GCF_012275295.1 of Melopsittacus undulatus. Taxonomy (NCBI): domain Eukaryota; kingdom Metazoa; phylum Chordata; class Aves; order Psittaciformes; family Psittaculidae; genus Melopsittacus; species Melopsittacus undulatus. The sequence continues at coordinate 102,952,922 of NC_047527.1, read as the reverse complement.
TTTCCCTAAGAAAAAAAAAATCCTTTCACAATGAAAATCAAATTAGAGAAAAAACTTCTCTGTTAATAGACTGTTCTTTGTAAACTTGAAGTGAAAAATTAAGACAGAATCTGATTTCAAGGAATACCAGACCTAATGAATTAGCATCTTAAAAGTATTCTTTAGAAGCTGTGTTTCAACATACACTTTCAATTAAAAGTACCTTGCTCTCTCAGTAATTTCACAAATTTTTGTTACTTTGACGTTGGAATGAGGAAGTAAATCCTAGAACACCTCAGTTCCAGAATTCCCATTTCTAGCTTATACTCCGTGTGTGTGCTGGTGTTAATATATGTCCCTATGAGTTTACGAAGTTTACACCACCAAATTTGTTTAGATTTATATTACAGTGTAGATGTGCATAATAAGGGTTGGAAAAGCCTTCCTAACTTTAAAGAGCTGTGTTTGAGAATCTGATCCAGTTTCTTGATGTTTTGAACATTTTTGACATGTAATTGCCAACATCTGTTCAGGATAATCACTGACAGGATCTACCATGCATGTTTTTTTGCTATCTTCTCTACCTTGTCATGCAGGTTGGAGATGTTAAACACTGAGGCTGAATGAGACCTGTCCATAGATAATGCTTGGCAAGAAAGTATTGTCATATAGTTAGTCCTCAGAGGACTCATCTCTGCATTAATTACTTAATAGTAAATATTTATTATTTTAAGAAAAAGTAACAGATTAGATAAAAAGCTATGAAAAAACTACCAGATCTGTGGTAAAATACTGATTTTTTTCTTGATGGGAGGTAACCGTATTCTTGCAAATGTAAGAGTATTGGAGTTGATTAAATGCTGAACCTACCAAAATCAATGATGTAACATTTTCTGATCTCTTCAGGGTCTGAAATTTAAACAGTGTTTCTACCACATGCAAATGGATAAACACCATGATAAATTAGGCTATCTATGCCTGCAGTCTTGAAACCTCAACTCACAGCACAGACTTAGATTCCTCCGCTAATGCGCTTTCAAACACAAATATGCATTTTAAGGTCATTAAGCTTCCATTTTTAAAAATCAGTATCTTGATGACTTTAGAAGAGCTTCATTGTAATTTTCATATGGTTCATGAATGAGTACTTTGTCTGTGTGATTCACGAGCCACCGTATACCACCGTTCTCACAGCAACACTCATCGTAGTGAGGTCTGTAATTTTTGAGGCACTCTAATGCTGTCTGCCCACAAAAATGATATTAGAAAAACATACAAAAAATGTATTCTATTGACAGGTCACATTCCCTACATTCCTCCATTTCCTGATCAGAATCTATGGTTATTTGTAATTACTGTGTTTACTACTGGAAATGGCATGTAGGCTTTAACTGCAGCCGGAGTGTTTAACCTGATTTTCACCTGAAATGACTGAGATTGTTTTCAGCGCCCGCAGTACTCTGAACGTTCGTAAGGCTGAGACATTGCCCAGGTCCACAAATTCAGTTATGTATCTGTAACAAGGGAAAGTCACACACAGACAATGACAAAACACCAGCAAAAAAAAAAAAACAACAGTCAAAGGGACAAAGAGAGACAGAGAAAGAATCACTTGTAGCTGAGAGCCAAAATGTAAAGATCAGGGCTTCTTACCTGGGATTACTGAAATAGTTTTTAAAGCTCTCAATACCCTGAAAGTCCGAAGAGGTGAAACACTGCCTACTTTCACAAATTCTCCTACATACCTGTAGAATTAAGTCACAGTTATTTGGAATTATACAATAGAGTATGAAACTTGTCTGAATGAAGAATGCAACCATAAAAAGTGGGAGCAAACACAGCTGAATGAGAGATGCGTCCACTTTTCAGGCTGTTATTTGACACCATTTGTCCCATTTTTTTCATAATATACATTATTTCAAATGTTTCTTGAACTTTTAAGCTTATCTAATAGGCATCAATTCTTTAAAACTACTTGTTTAACTTTGTTACTGTGCTGTTCAGCAATAAATACTTTAAAAAATTCACCATCATGTAGCTTAACAAAAAATTCTTTACATTATAGGAAACATTAATAGTTATTTTAAAAAATAAAACCTTCAAGCACCCAAGTAATTTTCACATAATAGCTTCTGCAAACTACATAGAGGACAACATCTGAAAATATCAGTGCAAATGTTTCTGCTTGGCTATTTATTCTAAGATGCTGCATTCTGTGCTAAAGCAGATGTTGGTTAAAAGAGATGCTTAAGAATTTACTTTGTTTTGTACATCAAACCATGCCCTTTGCCTGCAGGAAGATGGATTTTGAATGAATATAAATTGCAATCCTACTAAAAACTATTTATGATTAAAATACCAATCCCAGCTCTTCACTGCCATGCCTATTTTGGTCATCATGAAGACCCATGACACATCTGAGTTGAATGCTGCCAGGAGGGTCAGTTATGGGATGCATTTGGTTTTATCAGTGTTTTACAGAATTTATTCCTCCAAGTTGGTATACAGTAAAAGCACAGCCACCATTGTATCCTCTGAACAAAACAGCTCTTGGACTTTTTAATTTCACTATTAAAACACCATTAAATTTCATTTATACATTCCACATCTTTGAGGCATTTGTTTTTGCACATTAAGTTAAAAACTCACCTGGTTATTTTACAAAGCCTGCTTAAGTGGGTTTTGTGAAAAGGCCTCTGGGGAGGACAAAGCATCCTCTCCATATCTACTAATCCAGATTATAGCCTGGAAGAGCAATATTGCTTCTCTTCCTCACAATCTCATAGGGGAGTCTGGGCAAAGGTTTACCTGTTTCCTCCCCTGGTTTACAAAGTGCTTCTCTCCCAAACTCTTATACAACATGCAAGGGTGGGAAAAAATTGTTTGGGGAGAAGTAATACCATGGGAACATGATTTTGCTGACTAGAGATTTGTAAAAACATATTAATATGGGAACAAGCATATCAAGCAAATATTACTGCTGCTTGATCACAATAGTTAGTTCTAAGATTTATTTTGGCCATTTCTTGGATGAAATTGCAGGAGACCAGTTCCTCCAAATTGGGGAGGGAGAAGCAACTGAAATTCCTGTCCTGAATTTTCCTGTTAGCCGAGGAATTGCTTATGATCATTAACCTGTTGGCAGGGCACTTTCTAACCCAGAGTTACAGCTGCCTGAAATGGAAAGTACTCACTTGACTGAGAAAGAGTGATCTAAATAGGGGCAGTTTCGTAATTTCCTACTTTCCCTTGAACCCATCCATGGCTCTCAGGTGGAAGAAAAGCCCTAGAGACCTGTGGCACCTCTTAGTATCTGGTGTGGTATTTGAAACTACTATCTGCACCCTGATCTGTGCCATTTCTGCCGCAAAGGGGAGGCAAGAAGTTATTTAGCAGAAACTCTAAAGCAAGTGATGGTCTTTCCACTGGAACACACATCAGTGAAAGAATCAGGTTTTCTAATAGCTCAAAACCCTCGGTTCATCTAAATCTCATGCCCCTTTAACAGGCTCTTCCATTTTGAACCCTCATGCCATCTATTTTTCCAGACCCAGAAATACTAGTTACAAGCAAAAACAATACCAGAGTTACCTGCGTGGTCAATATTACTTTAAATTACTTGCAAACTGGATTTATATGAAGGATAAATCATATCAGAATAATCCATTATCCAATGCTCTGTCCTATCTGCTGCTTGCATACTTGGAAGGAGGATTTGTTTTACATGTGAAGATCACACTGACTGTTCAGACTCAAATTACAGTGACAGTAAAAGGGATGCTCCCAGAGGAGTTCTGCAGAGTTGGGGGTGATGCCCCAGTCTCCGCCGGAACTGAGAAGATGAGATAGAGCAGAAGCATTGCAAAGGTTGCAAACTGTGGCTCCCTTGTCCTTTTCCCTCCTCCTTTCTGCCTCAGCTCTCTGAAACACCCTTACTTGTAGAATAGAGGGAACCCATGCATGGAAACTCTCCATGTTGTGCTGAATTCAGAGACCTGCAAATAAACTCACATCCTAACTCACAAACAGATGAACTACCACACCCTGCTTTTACCACCTGTCTGATGTACAGCAGAGCAGGCTGGTGATGCTTTGTGTTGTTCTGTCCTGCCTCTCAATGCTGCAGGAGAATTGCTCTTAGCACTACTTTAGGCAAATTTCAGCTGAGAAAAATACCTAATGTGTGCTGACCTCCAAAACCTCCTCCCCATCTGCGCTGCATTTTTTGAACGCTTATCACAACGGCCAGATGCCAGTTCAGCCAAATCCATAGGAATGCAGTAACAGATACCAGGATCAGGCCCAGAGCTGGCTATGATCCAAAGCCTACTAAAATAAATGGGAGACTTCCCAACAGAGTCCACATACATTTTACATATCTTCATGCCGTTCTGCTAAATGCTGCTAAGGTTCATAGAATCATAGATTATCTCAAGTTGAAAGGATCCATAAGGATCACTGAGTCCAACTCCTGGCTCCTCACAGGACTACATAAAGCTAAACCATTTAGCTAAGAGCATTATCCAGACACTCCTTGAATATTGGTCCTGATCCCTGCACCTCACCTGAGTTGTGCTATCAACCTCACTGGTGTTTGAACTAAGCTAGGTTGAATATTTTTTCCCGATTTTGGTTCCATTCAAATATAACTGGCCAACAAGTTCAGCTCAAATGGAAGTGTTAACAGGCTTGCACCTCACTTAACACTGTGAATTGCAAGGTTTAAAGATGGCAGCAAGAACTCAACTAAAAGCAGAACAGAATATAAGTATCATTAAGCAGAAAATACAGTGAGACCAGATGAAGTCCTTCTATGATTAGGAAATCACAGAATCCCAGAATCCCAAGGGTTGGAAGGGACCTCAAAAGATCATCTAGTCCAACCCCCCTGCAAGTGCAGGGTAACCTAGAGTACATCACACAGGAACTTGTCCAGGTGGGCCTTGAATATCTCCAATGTAGGAGACTCCACAACCTCCCTGGGCAACCTGTTCCAGTGCTCTGGTCACTCTTACAGTAAAGAAGTTCTTCCTGATGTTAACGTGGAACCTCCTATGCTCCAGTTTTCACCCATTGCCCCTTGTTCTATCACTGGATATCACTGAAAAAAGCCTAGCTCCATCATCCTGACACCCACCCTTTACATGGAGCCTTTCAGGGCACATCTGACCTGATTCCACTTCAAGATGACACATGCTTTTCATATGCTTTTTTCTCTTCTTTAACAACGGAGAAAATATGGATTTCTAACTCAGCTTTCTGGTTTTCAGCTGGAGATACCAACAGTGTCAGATATCTGCCTTTGGCCAGAGCTTGGGCTAACCCTGGGTCTCAGCTACCTTTGGCTGACTGCTTCCCTACCCCCATGTATTTTCAGCTGTCTAGATGCCACAAATTCATCAGCTCTTTAAAGCACCAGAACCTCACATATTTTCAGTGAACTCTAATAATCTAGGTAGAAGTATACATCTGAAAAGGAATATCATGTCTGGGGGGCAAATTTCTATTCCCAAGATATATGACAAGTTTCACAGGCTTTTAAATCAATTCTCTATAGCAGTAAAATAGTAATTACTTTTAGGGTGAAGAGGGTTTGTGAAGTGAAGAAAGCAAAACCAGTTTTGGTTGTGTTATGGATAGATAGAGTATAAATGGGGATTTAAATATATGGGTGTTCAGTCATACTTATAATACTTTTTATTCAGGGGTCTAAAGCTTCCCAAAATTGCATTAGATAGGCAAGTATTATTACAGATATACAAACAGCTCTCCTTGGAGCACTGAGAGAGTATATAGCCTCTCCAAAGCATTTCAGTGAATTGAGAGAACAGAGTTGAGAATTCCTCTGACTTCTTCCTCTGAAACCACTCAGGAAAAAACTCTCCATCCTAATACACTTCAGCATTTTCTCATTGTCTGTACAATTTGAGTGAAAGATAAAAAAGAGAACCACCAGACAATTCTTTAAAAGTCCTACTGCATATCAGTCTCTTGAAAAATACAAAGGAATGCTACTTACGCCATAACAATAACACTGAAATCCAGCCAGTTCCAAGGGTCTCGAAGGAAGGTGAATTCTGTCATGCAAAATCCTCTCGCCAATATTTTTATCAGTGACTCAAAAGTATAAATACCAGTGAAAGTGTACCTGGGGAATAAAGTGGCCAAGATAAGCAAGAGCATTAGCAAGCAGTAGATGGCAGGAAAAGCAGAGGCACACTCAGCTCAATCCTGCTCACATGAGACATTCCTGTCCCTCTTGGTGTTGCTCATGCAAGTCATGGCTGCATTACCAGGCTGTGCACAAGCAGCTTCATGTGTGGCCCAAGGGACATGTAAGAAAAGGGAAAACACTCATGACAGCCACAGAATGAAGACAATTTTCACCAAAGGGTGTACTTTGATGAATCCTCTCTCATTAAGTCAAGCATTAATACTAACTACCCTGTTAAGCTGTGCTACAGGACTTTTGAAACTGTGCAATCACCAGTGAAAGAGGAATGGATTACGCCCCATTGCTTGTTGTTTCTGTAATTTGAAGGAGCCTGGTTGTTCCATTCATACCTCTCATCTCTTCCTGCCCAGGACACTTTGAAGGACAGCAGGTTAAAAAAATGTCCCCAATTAGTTTTATTAGCTAAAAAGAGTATTCCTCTTGCAACTTCCCTGTTCACTATCTATGGTAAATTACATCATCCCTCAGAATTAAACAACAGAATTCCCTCACTAGGAAAGAGTAAAACAACTCCCACCCAAATACTATACATAATAATTTTGACCTGCTTGACAGTAAAAGAGACACAAGGGTGTTTTTTTTCCCATAGTAAGACAAGCTGTTTATTAACAACAGCCGCCTGTGATGATCTCGGATAGAACATACATCTTACCTTTTGTAATAAAGATGATGCTTGTAATAAAATTTAGCAAACTCTCTGTGGAGGACGAGAATATATTTGACTTACAACATTCAGATCTGTTCACCCAGGGATCTACCTCCCATCAGAGATGTACTTCAGGGCATACAACATCTCTTTTTTAATGTTTCTACTTGAGACATGTAGCCCAATGAGACTAGGTATTCAAGGCCACATCTCAATAAAAATAGTAAATGTTTAGGATCCACCACTGTCGTTCCCTACACCTTTTCTACAAATGAAGATGTAGATGATACCAAAGCCTATTAAAAATACCCCAAAGACACACCTAAAATCCCACAAAACACAAAATCAGCCATGATGTTAGGGGCTTTCACTGGAAATGCTATGTTGAGCTTTCTGTTCGGTCCCTAAACATCAGCAGATATAACGGTGTCACCAAACACAAAAAATTATAGTAGTTGGGATTCCTGTTTGGTAAAAAAATAAAATAATAAAAAAAAAAGGCGTAAGCAATTAAAGGTGATATTCTAAGGAAGAACTTCATTATGCATAAAATTGAAATGTTTTCTCTCAGCTGTATTCTGCTGTTCTACAGCAGGGCACACACACAAGACAGTGGCAAATCCCTTGCTCTCCAGACACCATGTCACACAGTAGAGTTAGTCACACATGTTATAAAACCTCAGCATGCCTCATCTTAAAATGGAGATTCATAGAACAGGTTTTGTGCAACAGTGGGCACTGAATGTTTCTCACATCTCCTTTTTGACCATACACCTAAGAATTATCTTGTATCTGATTTTTCATGACACCTATTTAGTTTCGCTCTGGTATTTCAAATATAGGTCACCCATGTGACCGTCTCTTAAAGCATGTGTATTCAGTAATACATGCAGAAAACACATGCAAAGAACTAAAAAAAAATACTTAACGGTACATAAGCTCATTAAAATGATAAAGCACTTGTATTTATTCAGCATGTCAGATGGTTTAATTGATTGTATAATCATCATCTAATTCTAAATGGATCGGGCAAAGTCCTCCAGCAACTGAGCAGCTTCTTTAACAACAGAAAAATTTTTACTGGAGGGAAGTTGAATTGATTTCTTTTTTTCAAAATGGTCAGGAAAATGTTTTAAAGGAAGATCTAGGCCAAATATTTGCACAAGGTTACTCTTGCATCCCCTGGTAAGTCTCTGGAACAGCAGAACAAAATGGATTAAATGTATTGCTTCCAAATCCGATATTAATCAATTTGAATTACAGTTCATTTGGTTATTTTGCTCCTCAGAAGTCAAAAGCCTTTGATTTAATTCTATTCATTTGAGGAGGGAAAACTAAGAGGTATGAGGAAACAGAAGAGGAAACATGGAAGCATATACTCCATGCTGCACAAGTCCATTTGCATTTGTGTTCTATGTTTCTTCCATGTTCTATTTGACTCACTGATAACATCATCCCAATTTTCCTGCTTACAGAACACACTTTGATATTTTTTGTTTTGTTGATATTTGATATTTAATGTTTGAATTCCCAGCTGTAGACTCACTGACCAAATTTTGACTCACATTGATGAGATGTCCATGCTTCAGCTGAATACATATGACTATGGTACTGTATGATAGTTTGAAACAGGAAAAAGAACAACATTGGGGGAAAAGTCACAGACACACTTGAGGGTACTACACTATACGGAAATACATGAAACATCCTGGGATTAGGATGCTATTGTGATCAGATGAAATATTTGGTTCAGTGCTGTCTATAATTAGTAATTTATGGCCTAGAAGATGTGCCCTGCATGATTTTAAGAAACTAAAAATAAGGGCATTTTACTGTCTTTCCTTACAGCCCTGAGTAGACCAACCACCAGGCTATCGAGCAGCAGATGGCTGTGTTTATCATATGTCAGTCAAAAATAAAAAGTGTGTTCTGATTGGTTCAATGAGCCAAAATAATTGTTTAATGCACTGTAGGTTGATTAGCTTGTGCATCTGGTATCTGTTTCTAAGACAAATATTTTAAAGCAACTTAAAGAAATGAAATGGGTTTTCTGAAGCTAGTTCACCTTTTTAAAAATTAATTAAAAAAAACAAACTAAAAACAAACCAAAACAAACTAAAAAAAAAACAAACCACCTTTAAGTGATACTTTTTTTTTCTTTTTTCTTTTCTTTTTTCTGAAGATTTGGCAAACTAAAAAGATTGGAAGATAAAAGTATTCCCAGACAATTTTATTCTTGCTTCTAAGGTATGTCTATCAATGATTACAGGGGACTACTACTCATGGTGAATTCAGTCCAAAAGAAACTTCTACTTCCAATAAATTTCAGATTAAGGACAGAAGTATACTCAGAAAGTATTTTCTGAAATAATTCAACTTAAACTCCATCTGCCTAGTCTAGTGTGTCCAACCATTGAATCTCTTGCATGGGAACTGTGAAAGGCTGGAGAGTTTCAATTGAGTTCTCATCATATGTGTTTTCATTCAGACATAGCATAGCAGAAGCGTTTAGCAGTAAGTATGAGCTTGGCAGACTAAAAAAAGTTGTTAGTTTACTTACTAAGGGAGTTTTCACAGGCAATAAACCCCTGGGAAAACATTTTGTCATGACAGATACTATCATTGGTATTACTAGAAAGAAATTAGACCACAGCAAACAAGAGGAAAAAAAGAATATAACAAATGGAAGAGGAAGGATGGGATAAGGATAGGGCGGCTGTAAACCAGCAAGGATACTTACTCAACATATTTATTCCAGGACGGAGTCTCTGACTGTGCCATGAACACACAATTAGTTAAAATAGTGCACATAATAAACATACTGAACAATGTAAATAAGCAAATTAAGGAAAGCAACGTATATGTTGTAAGACTTCATAAATTTTTGTCATTTCACACAGAATGTGACAGCTCACTCATAATTTGCAAGTTGCTTAAAAAGGACTATAGACATTTGTTTGTAAGTACATAAGGAAACAAATTATTATATACACATAAAAATTATATGGAAACTTTTCCTCCTTTTTTTTCCTTTGCCTACATTTTTATACATTATACAGTAAACAAACGTACTGACTCTGCAGTCTTCTGAATATACAATACCCAAATTTTACAGCTGTGTTGGTCAGATGACAATGTGCATAGGTGCACAACTTTGTATGAAAAGAGGGATTAGTCTCATTTAAGTATCTACAGAAAATCTGTGTCTGCAAATTCCCATTATATTTTGCATCCTGAAACATTTCTCAGGCTTTAGGGAAAGTTATAAATCTGGTCTTTCTAATCTCTCTAATGGGTTTGAGTTCTCACTTCCAGTATAAAATTTCACCAAAAGCTAATATGAGTTTCACAGCACCAGTTTTAAGGCTTGGTCTGCAAACTGGCTTGTCTTGGTCTGCAAAGCTGGCTGCCTCAGCTGAGGCATCAGTTTCCCTAATTGGAGGCTAAAACAAGCCTCCCAAGTGTATAGTCCATGCTCTTAGCTGCTAAGCTGTGGCCACAAATACAGAGCGGAGTGCCCTCAATCAAATTCTTGAAACTAAAAACACAGTTCACTGAACTGCTCTCCTAAAAGCACGTCATTATCTGTAAAAATATTACAAAACATGATGGGATTCTCCTGCATAAATAATAGGTCCCACGCTACTGCAGAAGTTGAACTAATGAGTTTAAGTGGACAGAAAATAAGGCAAAGGAAAATGGCCTGCAACTCAGTCAATAGGCTGGGACTCTTCTGCAGAGATAGGTAGCCTCCAAATATTAACTTGTTTTGCCTTCATTACGAAAAAAAAGGTAAAATAAAATAAGGTGTTTGTTTGTTTGGAATTTTTTACTTTTTTATTGATTCCGTAGGTGTCATATTTTGTTTGAGAATAGTGATGCAAGAATATAATTTCAAACATATACCCTGAAACATTTGCATGAGAATTGTCCTTTCACAGAGTCAAAATCTATGCTGGAAAGAGTGGAATGTTTTCCTATGGGCCACATAAGCAGCTACAAGGTTAAATTTGTCGAAACCAACCTGTGTATTCCCCAGTGCTGTTGCAGAAAGCAGTAATTAAACTCAAAGGGACTCCTCCTCTCACAAACACTTTCCAGTTCTCAGCCAACACCTACTGAAGGACTGGGATGAATATCTGATAGCCAGTCACATTTTCTCATGTCAGCTTGAGATACATTTTTGTAATTTGTGTCCATCTGGTTAACACAATTCGGCTTTAAGCTGCAGCTAGCCTAGAAAACACTGAATTACTTTTTCAACTACAGTGAAATGCTATGAAAAGAACAATAGTAAGACAGAGTAGTGTCTTCAGGCCATGCCAAAAAACTGCTGTGCTTCAATTTAGTTCCAAGCAAAGAAATTCCTCTATAACCACCTATTTTAAGATCACTAGTGTGATTTATACATCCCTGTTTCCTTGTGGTGTAAGATGAGTCTAACAGATGCTCACTTACAGGCAGGTGTCATCACCTTATTCAAACACCAAAGAGAATACACAGAGAAAACAGGTTGAAAATGTAAGAGGTCAGCTTTGGGACATCAAATACACTATGAATTCAAGCAGTTTCATGACCAAGCTGGAGACTACAAAGAACATAAAAGAATGAAACATTTCAAATGGTCACACACCAAAGTCAGAGATCTGTATTAAAAGAAAGAGGTAAAAAAAAATACATCCTACAGAATGAAAATTAGCATTCCTACTGCCTGAAATCTAAAGCAATTGATTGCATTAGAAAAATCAGTGTCGATGATCTACTCAGAAAGGACAAAGTAAAAAGATGAAATTGAGAGACGCTTTTCTTATCTCAAGATAAGAGATATATTAGCAGCATTGGCTGTTACCTCTCTTAGGACTGCTACTAATTCCAATTTTTGAAAACCTACTGATCCATGAGTTGACATGGCTAACACATTCAGAAGTATGGGTTGGACTCTGTTATGGACCACAACCCAAATATAGTAAGCTACTCATCAGGATTCTTTCTGCAATAAATTAACCTTATTCTTTCCAATTTGAAGTTATAGAGTAAGCTTTGCACAAACGGGTTCTAAAACTTGTAAATTTTATCTCCTAGCACAAAGTTATTGAGTCAAACACAGCATACTTCTATTCTAGACTTCATTATGATGGATAATTGTTAATTAGCAGACTGAATATTAGAGGTTTCTAAGTGATCATTGCCAAATTACATATAATATGTGCTAGCAAAGGTTAGTCCCAATCAATAGTATATATAATTGGTGCTTGACAAGGTCTCATTTTCCCTTATGGAGAAAAGTGTGTAAAATCAGATGGGAGAAATGCTGAAAGCAGAAAATATGAACAAAGATTGAAAATTCTTTAAGAAGAGTTTGGGGGTTTCTTTTTTGTTCTTTTTTTTCAATGGGCCAGAATCCATAATTCTTGCTTCAAGGAAGGTAATTTTGGTCAAAACCCCATTCTGGATCTGTGGCAAATGGCAGCTATCTATAGTACCTAGAAAAACAAGGAATAGCAATTGCTATGACTTCATATAGGACTGCAAACTGCTTGGAGAAACTAAAGACACCACAGAATGGTCCTCAGCTTGCAGGCTAGAAGAACTAAGAGGAGTCTTTTAAGCATAAGACATCAATGAAGTGTTAGGAGGCGGAGACTGTAAAGGAAGATGCTAATAATAGCTAGTAATGATGCAGAAGGCAAAAAGCATTGATCCATTGGGATGCAGACCTACACTCCCTATGTCCTCTGTGACAGAAATGGACCAGGGTCCTTTTATGAGGCCTCCTAGATTCCAAAGAAGAGGAGAAATACCTACAAAAGGCTTAGGGATACATTGTTAATTGAAGTAATTCACCTTACTAGGAGGTTGTGGGTGTTTTTTCCTTTGGAAGAGTGCATTTTTGAATGACTAGACTAATTAGTCTGTCTGGGTGAGCAGTTGAATATACAGGATCTATCCTGCCTGAAGACTCAGAGGAAGAACTCCATATACAGCTACTTAACCAAGAAATGTGATACCCACAGCTTCTATATAGGACAATTTTACTCTGTCCTCTCTATTTTGTTCTACTGTTAGCCTTCCTGGTACACTTAGTGACTGGAAATAGAAATATTGCATCTCCTAGAGAAGATGCTTCAGACACTTCTGTGACAGGGCACCATTTGTTAATACACTTTTTTGGCTTTTGCCCTGAAGAAAATAAAGATTGCTTGATTACACTCACACAAGACAATAGATCTAGTTCCCAGATTCATGTCTGTGATATTATCTGCTTGAGTACTTGCCTATTCAGGCTCCTTTTTGCCTGGGATATTGACTGCCTGCTCAGCCAATTGGCCTTTGTTTTTCAGGTTGATGTGAAAGGTCTTTATCGACAGAAAACAAATCAGTGCCTAATGCAGGAACTTCACCACTGTTTCACTGGGATTACAGCTGTTGCCTCCTGCCTGTGCTTGCCAAAGATTGAGCTGTTGAGTTTCCTGACATTATCAACACAAGGTGATAACTTGAGCCTTTCTGTATCTAAAATGCTATTTACATTGTGACCTTCCACTCCCACAATTTACAATATTTCTGTTCCTGACATATCTTTCAAATTCACTCCTCTGTGGTCTTTATCCTTGGAAGTAATGTGAAAAGGATTTATTGTGCACTTTTCTTTGGGTTGACTGTTACAAAGGGTATGCAGTTTCTGGGTATTACACACACTTGTGATCTCTTGGCTACACCAGGTGGTGTAGAAGGAAGTAAGCAGAAGACGGAAAAGGTCTCCAAAGCTGGAGGCAATGTTCAAATGTACATGCTGTTTTTCTCAGTTAAATTTTCAGATTCTTCTCTTAGCCATACCTGTGCCAATTCATTGTCTTCAATTAACTTTAGCAAGGCTGTGCTGATGTAACTGTACCTAATAAACACTGTTGGGTATGCAGCAGCAAGTGCTGCACTGCTTGCATGCAAATCTGATCCATAAGCAAATCTCTCTGTAAAACTGTATGGTGTATTCTTAGTAATCATAATAATATCCTGGCTGATATCACATACTCATTTTTGCATAGACTTATTGTAACTAGAAGCTTTGCCTATTTTTCCTCTTGCTAGATCATCTATATTTGAACTTTTTATTTTTCCTCACTATATGGAAGACCACTGGGAATCTGGTTTCTTTCTGTTTTTTTTTTTGTTTGTTTGTTTGTTTTGGTTTTGGGTTGCCTTTTTTTTGGGGGGGGGGAGGAGGGATTTGTTTGGTTTATTCCCCCCCTGAAATTTGATAATAAACCAATGATTCTAAGACACTACCTGCTTTGTATTTATTAGTTCTCTGCGGTGGACATAAGCATTACAGATGAGGGATTTTTGCCACTAAAACATCACATGATCATCACAGTTGCATGTGGAGCCTGAATTATCACTGTCAGGTCTCCCATATGCACCCCAGAGAAAGAAGGCAACCCATGAAAAAAAGGTGCAGTTTTAGTTATGTTCACACAAAGCTGAACATTTGGGTCCATTTGGTCTTCCAGAGAGATGCGACTATTTCAGAATATAATGTTTCTGTGTCAGTGTTTAAAACCCAAGTGAAAACCAGACACTGCAATATATCTTGCATGACTTCAGAGCTAGAGCTAAGGGAAATCAGGCATCACCCTTCCATCAAAAGGTCCATCAGGCAAGCCTGTACTTTCATTCCTAGCTGTATAAAGTGTTTCAACAAGCAAACAAACAAAAAAAAACCCACAAAAAACCCCAACAAAACACTATTTAAAAAATGTTTTGTTTCAGGAGATCAAAGTAATTAATTTCTGAGGCAGTTCAAAATTAAACTGCATCTGCATATGGTGTCACAAAGTCTCATGGGAGAGGTTGCTCAAATGCTCAGTAGCAAAGCACTCCGTCAGTGTAGATTTCCCAAGGTATGCTCCAATCTCCTGGTTCCCTTCCTAAGGTATTACACTCAGTTTCTTCCACTGGCTCTTTATTAAACATATTCAGGCCCTTCACACCTCTTAATCCTGAGTAAAGTCAGCAGACTCTGTAGTGCAGTTCACATTATCTGATGCCAGCAGTATAATACAGCCACTTTCACAGTTCACATAACAATATAAAATGAACCAAACCAAAATCCAAGTGCATTTCTGCTTCTGCAAGCAAATTCAGCAGAAAGATTTAAAACAGCTTAATGAAATAAAATGGTTTCTGACTTCCATCCATCTGTGTTTAAAAACTCTATAAAATACATGAGGAGGGAAATCAACAGAAAGGATATGAATGTACCAAAATTTTAATTGCTGCTCTTCTGATTGGATGGAAAGGACTAAGTATATACAAGGCAGGAGTGGCACTAAATCGAAAGATTGTCTTCCCTTTGTTCAGTACTATAAATGTCTGGAAAACAAAATAGAAAATGAGAACATTCAGTATTTTCATTTATGCTCAGCTTTTCCCAGCCCATTCCCATTGTGAAGTTCCTGCCAGGATCCCACACTTGTTCCCCACTCCCCTCAAAACTGCCAAATTCCTTTTCACTTAGTGAAGAGTTTTGTTCAAGACCCTCACAGCAGAGCTGTTGCCTGTCCTATTGCAATATCCGAACTATTTTTCATTCCTTCAGTCCTTACAGGGTCCTGTGCTGTCACCTCCATCATAAAAGGCTGGGAGGAGAGTGGAATCACCTTTAAAAATAAAAATTACACAGTGACTAAAATGTGGTGGAGGGACTTTTATGATGTGCTCTTCCCAAATGCCAGAGACCTTGCTATGTTGTTACTTTATTTTCTCTACCTTGATTCCTTTGTTGCTCTCAGTCGATGTTTTTTGTCTCACCAAGTAAGCAGCTGCATGTGGCACAGCTCCACAGCAGGGTCCAACCCTGGCACTGAGGTATTGTCATTGTACTCAAGTTAATATGGGCAGAGGAAACCAATACTGTGAGTTACCTTAAATCCAAAGTAATGCTGAATGGATGCTTGTCCAACTTACAAAGCTTGGCAAATACCCCCAGCATTCACAGAGCAACTCATATGCACTCAGAGACAGGATCAAGACACCAAATAGACAAACTCTAAGCAACTTGCCCACCTGGAGTCTAAGACCTTAATGACACTAAAATTGCAAATGTGTATCCTGCTGCTTGTGCCTGGGGATAGCAGGCAAATTAAAAGGTGAATTAATTCTGGCCATTCCAGGTAAGTAATCTATTTGTCTTTATCAATTTAACTTTTATTCTGTAGTTCTTGTACCTGTTTCTCCACTGTTTTAATAGATGAAGCATTGTGGTCATACGAATTCACTGACTACGGGAAATAGCATAGCCCAAAATCAGGAACATTGGTATGTGAAAGAACTAGAAGCTGCCTAAAAATACACTGTACTTCCAAGCCTTATTTTGTCCTCAGTTTTGTGAAATGTTTGGAAAGGGGAATGACCTGTAGTAAGCAACCAGCCCAGCTCTGCTGTCAACAGCCTTTTGACAGAAGCTGTGTGTGCTGTTGTGGCTTTGTTCCAGCCTACACGTGATTCCTCATCAGGTGATGCTTGCTTTGGGACTAAGCTTACCCTTCTGCAAAGAGCCAGCACGGCACATGCTACTCACATCTCCCTTCAGCTCTGTTTTGGTCATCTTAAACAGTGATGAACTATCCTTCAGAAGGAAAAAAAACAGTTGCTCTCCAGGCATGGTTGTGGAGGTGTCTCCTGCTCTTGTGCAGAGTGCTAGCACAAGACTGAAGTCACCCAGAAGCCCTTAACATTAAGGGGCTTAAGTGATAAACAACAGACCTGTGAAGAGTCAAGACTCATACAGAAAACAAGATAGGGTAGATAAAAACCTCTGGCTTAATTTAACACGGCTACTGCTCTGCTCTTTTCAGACACTGTATATTCATATTCAGAGTTATCTGAAAACACCAAAGTTTTAATTATGCTTTTTATCCCTCTTTGCCCTCACACTTGGATGTTTTGTGGGATTCCTGCCCAGGCTGAAACTGATCCTTAATCTGGAAGAAAACATTTTTACTGGCTGTAGAAAGATAAAAAACCAGAATGCTCAAAACAGAGCAAAGCAAAGAATCATAGAATCATAGAATAGTTAGGATTGGAAAGGACCTCAAGATCATCTAGTTCCAACCGCCCTGCCATGGGCAGGGACACCAAAGAAGCATGATGGCTGGTTGGTGCTCACCTTACGATCACTGTAGAAAGGGTCAAGGTCCTCCAAAGGCTCCGCAATGAGCTCTGGAGGAACAGTCCCATAGATATCGGGCAGCTTCTTGCAAGCTTGCAAATCAAACTGAGGCTGAGGTTTCTCCTCTTCACCCAGCTGCTCTCTGTATTCCTGCTTTGCATTCCTTGCGAGCTTCTCCGCAATTCGTTTCTCAATAGCAGCCAAGGATTCAGGCGTGAACCGGTGGAAGCTGTTAGTACCCGGTGGTAACAAGAAGTCAGCCATCTTTTCATCCTGCTTTGTCTTTTCTGGTCTTTACTCCTAGTAGTGGAAACAGCTGAAATGAAAAGTACCACAGGTTAACGACAAGAGCAAAGCAAGAAAAACAAAACCATCAAAATGACAAAAAATAACCCAAACAACTTGTAGGCTCCGTATTACCAGGAAAGCATCTATTTTTGTGTGGTTAGTAGAACATCAAGGAAGATAGAAATGACCAAAACTGTAATTTCAAT
Source organism: Melopsittacus undulatus (assembly GCF_012275295.1). Classification (NCBI taxonomy): domain Eukaryota; kingdom Metazoa; phylum Chordata; class Aves; order Psittaciformes; family Psittaculidae; genus Melopsittacus; species Melopsittacus undulatus. Next base: position 102,935,397 of record NC_047527.1, on the reverse strand, counting down.
TAGGAATCACTCACAATCAAAGCTAAAAAGACTTTGTAGATAGGCTATAGAGTATTAAGGTTTTCAGGCTCTTGGGATCCTAAATCTAAATTAAGGGGCAACTTAGATTCATACAAGATTAAGTTTCATAGAAAGCCACACAGATTTGGATTCCTAACTCATTTTTGAAAACGCAGCTCTGGGAGTGGATGAACAATGTGCCTAAGATGACTGCAGGGCAGATTTAAATCAGCCGATCTCTGGCCACATGATGCAAACTCTGAAAATGCCCCAGCTGTTGTATTCCAAATTTAAAGAGTGAAAGGTCAAATTCATATTCTTAAATCACACAGAAATTCTCCACAGTCTCTATCTTAGGGTTTTGCAACATTATTTTTATTTTCCTTTGGGTTAGCAAATCCTGTTTTCAAAACATCCAACAAGACTTTTGAGCATTTTCTTCTCCTCGTACCCTACAATCTGAAGGATGCTAGAATGTGCTTGCCAAACCCTGAGACCATCATGAGTGCCCTCCAAGCTGAATATCCACTGCTACCAGTTCATCACATCTGAAAACCATCCATCCAATACCCAATAACCCAAACCTGAGAGGCCTGACCATCTTGGGTTGATGGTGTTTCACTGTTAACACTTCAAATCCCCACCTGAATTGAAATGACTGAGAATTGCCACATCCCCTCAACTTACGTGAATAAAGCAAAATGTGAAATACACAGCAGAGTAAAAAGCTGTCTTGTATCTTCACTAAACATGGGTAGCTGTGAAAATTAATGAAAAATTCTGTTTGAAAAGGTATGAAGCTTATCCGTGTTCTAGTAGCCTGTAAAATCCATCCAAGTTCACTGAAGCAGTCTTTTGCAATTTAATACTGAATTTCATGGCATGTTTTTTTCCAGCAAGAGAAACCCCCACTACACAACAATTAAAATTCACTTCATAGAAGAAACACATCCCTTGTTTTTCTACCACCAGCAGACCATTCATACTGAATCCGTATATAAGCTGAAGACAAACAAAATAGTAGATTTTGAGGTGGGCAACCCTATTAAATTTGTAGATGTGTGCAGGATACAATTCTTTGTTAAGCGGCAATTGTTGTTTTCTGCTTTCAGATGGTATTTGTCTATTTACAGTGGATAGTTCCAGATAGTTTGCTTCTATTAGGCTCTGTGATGACAGCATTTTTGTTAGCAAACAAGACTTTAACTGGACTCTGCATGACAAATAGCATATTTATTGACTCAATTTATTTTAGTAAAGTACTCTTTCAAATAGCTAGTTTCTCCCATTCTGACTTAGTTTTAAAATGAATTCATTAAATTGCCATTGATCACAGCCTATCATACAGGAATGATTTAGTAGAGTTTGTATATTATACTCTGCATTACTGCTTGTTTGAACCAGCAGGGCTAAAATGAATTAGCCTTCCTGGAGTTTGGATACTCTGACATTCTTCTTTATTTAGATTTATTCTCTTTATTCCTTTACCCTCTCCCGCCACCATCATTTGTTTTACCCCCTTCCTCCTGAAAAACAGGAAATTAGAAGCTTTCCCAAAAATTGAGTTTTCTTGTGCTCAACACTTTGTGACTCAGCACCAGTGCAAGCAAATACAATTTTACTTTCTATAAATGACATCAGTACAGGTGGCCAGAGAATTCTCAGAGTTTGTTGTCATTTCAATTTTTGTTTCTTCACAGTGAAACCTGTCTCAGACCTGAAGGAAAGAACAAAAATCAGCAGTTGATCTGTACTTCTGGAACGGCATAGTCTAGTTCTCTAAACAGGAGACGAGGTCACTGTGCGCTGCTAGTTGAAGTCTAGATAATCATGAGCACTGTGAAGATAGTGAATGCGGAATGATTGTTCGCTTTTCCTCATAATACAAAAATTGAGAAATTTCAAATCAAGTCACAGATTAATGGTTTTAAACACAAAGATGTTGTCTCTGACTAAGAAAATCCCCTAGCTGCAAAACCCGGAAAGACTACTTACGTTTGCCCTATTTTTACACTCTTCCTAGGCTACTAGGCTGGAGAAACCTGTCATCTCATTTTATATACTTTTGTCCTTACACAGTGCTAATGCCAACATAAGACAACCTACGAAGCCTTGGGAAAGGGCTCAATCTGCCTTCTGATTGTGGCTGGCCTGAGCTTGTGCAGGCGCAGAAGCACATAGAAACCCAAAGCTAATACCCCCAAACATCTGCAAGTGCTTGAGATTCACATCACACCAACTGCCTGTTCCCAACCTACAGAGACATTCCCTTTGCTGGAAAACTGATGGTAGCCATCTCTGCATCATCTTCTCCACATACCTAAACTGGAGGAATGGCCATATAGCACAAGGTACACCAAGTACTTCTATGAGATGGTAAGAGAATGTGTGGAATGTCTCCACTAAGGGACACGGAGAAAACTTCCTTCATTGCAAAAGCTGAATCTTCACAAGAAACTTCAGCATCCTTCTCAGACTTCCTTAAAAGCAGTCATCCTGGCAACATAACTGGTCAAATTTTTATATTTTATTTTTTAATATAGAGGAGGGTGAGGGAGATAAAATAGCCAGAAAAACCTAACTAAAATTGGAAGTTTTAATTATTTTTAAAGGAATTATTTTTTGTTTAAAGCTCTCCTTTATTAGAAAATTGAATCAACTTCAAACTGGTCAAAACTATCTTTTCAATTTCATCTGCAAATTCCTGAAAGATAGCTAACTGCTAGGAACACGCAGAAAATCCTACACAAACTTCGTAAGAGCTTTTGCTATTCTTCTATTTACCGTTCCTTAAAAAAAATACATTTTCCATCATTCTTACAACTGAAAAATCTTTACATATTTTGACTTCATATAGCATATAAGTTCCAAATTTTAATATATATACTTAGCCTAATTCTTTTTCAATTTCATATGTTTTCAGGAAACGGGAAAGATAATTTCATGGGTCCTTTCTATGTCTAATTTCTTTTAATCTATGAATTGCAAACATTTCTACAAATAGCCAGGGTTAGCCCAGATGTTTCTTAAGAGGGTAAGAAAGAACCACAGTTTGAAAAGGGAAATCATCAATGACTGAATCAAAGAGCTGGAATGCCATTTCTTAAGAGATAATAGCTGTTGTGATTCATGTTTTTACAATATAAGCCTGAATTTTTTCCATTCCTCTCAGGCATATTTTTGAAGTACAAGGCTTCAAACACATTGTTTCTGTGATATCACCATGCACAGAATGAACATTTCCCTCTTGCTTTGTCAGTTAACATCGGTTCCTGCTGATAAAACTGTACTGGTTAGGTAAACAAAATGTGCATGCGAAAATAAAGCCCCAACATGCATATTTTCTAAGGCATGGCAAGAAGTAAGAACAGTACAAACAAATAAGATGTTGCTATCTCCTGTATTTATTCAGAAAGATAAATGCCATTTTCCACTACAGTTTTAGCCCTGTTCTCATAGGCTTAAACCACGCCAGCTCAAAAGACCTCTTCAGTTCTCAGGACACGGTCTGCATGCCCTGCAAGTTTTTCCTTGACTCCACGTAGGTGGGTGACCAAAACCAACACAAAAGACCACTTTGGATGGTAAGTTGCCTGCAGGTGTGCAAATACAGGGAAAGTGGGTCCTGCTCACCTCCACCTAGCTCCCCACTTGCTCTTGCATGGGCTTTGTGGACTCGAGACTAGCACCTTAGCACCTACCAACCCCGCACCATGGTTCACGATGCTAACACTAGTCATCAGGGAGGTCCTATCCCTCAGAAGCAACAGAAGAAGCAGAGGCTGAAGTCCTTGCTGTGCACTACACCTGGTTGCATGCTGACTTCAGAGAAGTCACAGCTTCTTGCACTTCCATTTCCTGCTTGCATGATGACATAGGATTTCTTGCCTGACATGGTATCGTGGACACACATGTATGTATTTCAGACACTTGGCAATGATAACAAATGAGCCAAACCTGAAGATCAAAAATGTGAAAGTGGCACTCACAAACTAAAGGTTAGAAACCATCACACATGCTCATCTCTATCAGGATTGTATTCATTAAACCCTACTGATCTCGACCATGCCACTCAAGAAGCTACTACTGACCATGGGCTGGGAAGATGGATTATAGACTGTGGCAGCAAGTATGTTTCCATTGCAGTTCTGGTAGACCTTAAATCTTACAAAATAACAATCAGGACTCCTAAATTCTCCTTTTGTTTAAGAAATGTTTGTGACTAAATAGAGACTTTGCATTTCTAACTGTTGTGGTAACAAAAACAGTCATGTTTGAGAATACATAGAGCACAGCTGCCTTTTATTCCCCCACTCTTTTCCATATAATCTCAATTTTCTTTGACCTGCAAAGCACGGTGAAACATGAGAATAATAGGCTAGGGAAATAAAGAACAATACAATGACAAATCAAATTTAACGTTATCGGCCTAGATTCCCAAATTCTCATGCAAAAATTTATACACACATACACACAAACATTTGATCATATTAAGTGAGATTACAAGGTGATATGGGATCACATGCAAGTATTATTCCAACCATGAAGTAATAACTTCATGGAGAACTGGTTTTAATTAAGATCAAATAAAGACCTTCTACATAAAGATACATAAAGATCAAGAGGCTAAAGGAGTCTAGATGACTTAGACGCTTTTCATAATTTTACTGACAATCAACAGGCAACCTCTTGAGACTTAATTCCCTTATATTTATGCCTCACTTCACATTCCACAGCTAAGAGATGTCATGGGAAATTCTTTTTTAGCTGAAAAATTTCAGTAGCTGTTACTACACACTTTGAGGGTCCGTGTGCTCACATCAAAACAAGGGGGAACTGAGTAATACAGTCCTTGAAATTTTACACAGCACACTCATTATGTCTACTTAAACCAATAGCTGCTTTGTTTCTTTTTTCAACAGGCACAATTTTGTCAAGACCATAAACAATGATTTTTTTGCAGTATGTGTTTCTAACGCATATAATCAGCCTCATCTCCATCTGGCATAAATCATCACAACTCTGCCCATCCCAGGGAAGTTACAGCAGCTGGGAAGTGATGTATTAGGACTATGAATAGTCAGATAGAAATGCTTTCTTTAAAGAGAATACCTTCACACTAGAGAGTGTGCAATTGAGGTTTTAAAGTAATGGCCTAAAAGGTAACTGAGCTTGCAGGGAGCTAGACAACCATGGGGGATTTTTGCAGGTGTGAGGGCAATCCGTAAGTGCTGCTTCATCCAGAAACTTGCTGGGTGAGCTCAGAGCCAAGGGTGTAAAAAGTGCTCATCACACCAATGCCTGCCAGGGGCTGGGCAGGCTCCCATGGCTGTCCTGCAAGGGAAAGGGTTTTTTTTTCACAAAAAACTGATGGAAATGTCTGCAATGTTTAACTCCAGAAGATTTATGAAAAAAAAAGCACTGAAATCAGCCCTGGACTGACGCAGGAGGAGCTGTGAGACAGAATTCCTCCTGCTGCCCACGTCACAAGGCAAACCTGAAGGTTGATATGGCATTGCATAATGCAGATTTCCTGAAACAAGCCCTGTTTGTTTCACCATGCATGCTGACCAGGGGCAGAAATAAGTACGAGAACTCATTGCTTTCACATTACTGGGGAAAAAAACAATCTAAAATGTCCAACCCAAAATCTCAGAGTCACTGACCCACAAGCCTTTCATCACTACCAGTTCTGCCTACACTCTGTCTTCTTTTAAATCCAGTTTAATGAGTTTTGCTGGCATCTCACTCATCAGAATTGCAGCACTCTGACATTACCAATGACTTATTGAGAAGATAAAGTCTTCCAAAAGCTAACACGTGCTAAAAGGAAATGAATTCAGAAGATTTCATCCCGATATTGAAACAGTATTTGGGGATGACAAATGTTATGCCAAGAATTAAATGCTGGCACTAAGTCTTCTCTTATGATAAAATATGTATTTTTAGTAAGCTAAAAATATTCTGCTTTTTTTGCAGGTGTTTTTATTTCAAATTATGCTGCAACCAAATGACATAAATAAGCAAGAGGGAAGCAGCACATTATAGTTACCAATGCACATTTCTATGTTTTGCTGAAAATTATAATTCTCTGCACCCAACAGGTTTTCATACCTATTTTAATTAACTAGAGATTGGCCTCAGAGTTATTTTACTATAAACTACTCAGTCTTCAGATCTAGGAAAAGATTTCTTCTTTGATACTCTGAACCAACAGAGCTTGCAAAGAGCTACCAAGGAAGAGAAATGTTTTCAGCTCAGGATGCAGTCACTAGCTTTTGAAGGAGAAATAAGAAATCTACAGAACTCCATGTTGTGCCAAATATAATATACACTGTTCACACCTTTAGGTGCTTTGAATGCTCACATGAATAAAATGTATCAAATCTAGTCTATTTTGTTCACAAAGTGTTTTGTAAAGACATTCTAAAGGATATAGGAAGTTGCAAAATGGTTATTAAAATATATTCTGAAGCCATTATGGGAAAGTTACACTGATGAAAGAAAACCGGTTTTATTCTGGACACCAAAAGCTTGGCTGCATGCTTCTAGAGGAGAGCGAGCCACAGCTTGCAAGCTGTCTGACATACTACCACAAAGTTATAGGGAAGGCATCACTGATCCTCCCCATCTAAATTATGGAGACACATTTCATCAGCAGGGAAAACCAACAGACTTACAAAAGCTATCACCAGAAGTGGCATGTTTACATTGAAAAAGATGGATGAAACTCTGTAAGCAAAGCTAAGGCCTCTTTCACATTTTTAGCATTGAGCTAAGGACAAATATGACATAACAACTGAACTTTGGTTTTAATAATGAATGGAGCAATAGAGGTTTTCCTTCTTTCAGGTGACATAAAAAAGAAGAGGCTGAGGTAAAGGGTCAAGAAAATACTGGATGTTGAAGGGCTGGGAGAGAAGGACCCAAATCATACAGAGTTAAGCTGTGGGAGATGGCAGGTTCCTCCCCCACATCCCACAGATATGATGTGAGAAAACAGGTCCTGCCAAGTCTGCAGCATCTAGGGCAATTTCTTCCATGACCACCATCCGCCATTGAACTCCACCCCATCCATACAACTACAGTACACCCAACTTCCCATCCTTCTCAACCTCTATCCTTTTACTATTTTTTAGCTAAGAAAATAATCTCATCCTCCCCCTACTTTATTCCAACTTAACCTTTCCACAAACTTTTCCCTGCCCACACTGATAATCCCCAAGTGACATTCACACAATCCTATGTGATTTTGGCACAGCTACTTTATTCTTCTCCTTGTCCCCTGAAATGTGTCTCTGTCTATAGTGGTAGATTCCCCTGGACAAGGAATGCAGGGCCCATTTTTGTCTATGGTCTTGGATGGTGTTCGGTGCTAATGGAACCTCAGCTATTGGCAGACATTTTAAATGCCTTTACAATAAAAATACACAGGAAAAAAAAATGAAAAGGGACAGATTTAGATGTGCACTGGCAAAATTACCTTCCCTAGTATTGGAAATGGAAACTCATGAAGGACAAATTGAACAGGGACCCTGTCTGGGAGTAGCTGGTTGCTGCTTGATGGGGTATATTGAAGATTTGATTCATTATTTAGTGCGCTGTAAATTTGACAATAGTATTTGGATAAAGCTAGTGGATCTTCCACTCTGCTGGAAGAGATTTCCCCTGCCTCGAGAGACAGAGAGAGATTATTGCTGTCCAAAGAGGAGGGGTATTCTGCCCGTTTGCGATTGAAAACCGCCTGGTTTTGGTTGCCAAGTTTAGGAATCAGAGCTAAGAGCTTACATGGGCTCTGGGGGTGCAATCCTCAGCTCATGTCAATCAAAGGGAATATTTCATGTGACTGCAATAGGCAGTGGGTCAGACCCCTGGCGTCGGAGAGACAGAGTTATTTAATTTCTGTCATTCAATTCAAATGTGTTTACTTCAGCGACTCAGAGTAGCTTCATGGAAAAGATGCAATGGATGCTGGTGCTGACTGACAGCGACTTGATTTGAATTACATAATGCTCTAAACCATTATGTAAATGAGGCCAACAGAAGCACAGAGGCAGGAAAGCCAGGGATTTTTCATTGTTTTGATTTCAGGGGTTTTTTTATACCTAGTAGCCTTTAACACTAGCACCAAGATTGACACCTCCCAGCTACTACATTTTGCTGGTAGGTTAGCTGAATTCAAGTTTATTTCTCCTGACACTAACTACAACCTAAAGTGCATCCTAGCAAATGATGGGGAGCATGTGAAGAGTGGTGAGCATGGATGATTTTAGAGATATATGAGTGACTAACATTACCAGGAGAAGTTTTGGCTATGTTGCACTGATGTCAATGAGACTCATTTTTGAGAACCCTGTGGCCCTCCTGAATATTCCTCCCCTTCTCCCCCATATAATTTCTCATATTTTTACATGAAAAATTATTTCAGAGTAAATAACACATTGCACAAACAATTATTTTCCAAAAGTCATGACATTTTCTGTTAATTAGCAATAATATAATCATCCAAATAAAACTGCTGGGGACATTGCATTTACTAACAAGCTACATCCAAATACGCATTTATGTGTCAACGGTGCATGCTTGAATGGTTGGTAATATTGAGTTGGGCCGGAGGCACAATGCACTGGAAGCATACAATAGTGGCCTAGTAATGCGAACCCTGTTGTGGCTTCTTGCTTAATTTACCTTATGGGACCAAACAGTCAATGAATAAACCAGAAAATAATACATCAAGTGGCCTGTGAAAGAGAAACATACAATGTTATCAATGCAGGACATTTTCTAAATGGAAATGTACTGGCTCCATAATTTGAGAACTTGTTTGCACTACATGAAACAAAAAAACACTATTCCCAAAACTAACTTTGTTACTACTAATAGACGTGATAAACAGCAATTGCACCAAGAGACTATCCAGTATCTTGACCCTAAATCCCTTCCAATAGCTAGGGTTCTTTCTGTGCTAGAGACCCACAATAACATATGACTACTGGAGGCACGGTAAGAGCCCCCAAATGGCATTATATCTATGAGATATAATAGCACCCCCTCTGATAGGGGCCTAAAACAGTAGAAAAATAACTGCACTCTTGAACATCAATTTCTTTTTTTTTTTTCCATTATCAAGTCAATTTCAACTAAAACCAAAAAGTTGGTATGAAAATCGAAGATTCTGGCCAGATCTCAATTTTTAATTTGCCATATACAGTGCTAATAATTCAAGTACTGCATCCTTCTCTATCCATTCACTTACATCTTTATCCATGCTGTAGTATAGCTCCTGAGCTTAGACAGGACAAATAATGTATTCTAGAAATTCTAGTCTAAAAAATGATATGTACTGGATATGCAACTCCTGTGAAACAGCCTCATACAGCGGATAGGATGAATCAACTAAAATCTAGCTTCTCTGATGCATTGGAACAGAATAGTCAAACCAAAGAAATGCAGGATGCTAGACATTCAGGGACAAGTAAACACCACTAGGACATGAGTCATCTCTCCTGTTTTGCATGACTACTTCAGCGAGATAAACTATGTTTCAGATCCTAGTGAAAATTCTGATGATTTATTAGGAGACCTTAATTTAGGTGTTGATCTATGTATCTGTGAACTGATGGTCTATGCTTGCATGTCTACTTTTCTCTGACAGAGTAGGGCTTCTGGACTGAAATTTGTCCCTCCAAAAAAAAAATCAGACTATTATGGATTATGATGTGTTAGCTTTTCTTCTGCTTGACTCATCTTAATAAAAAAAAAGGACCAGCTACCTCTAAATGCATGGTTGTAAAGGGACAGAGCATGGAGCTCTTCCGATCCAGCAAGTGGCAAATTCTAACAAACATTTCTACAACAGTTTTCCAAAGCTGAAAATTACTTTACAACATGAAATATAGATCTTCAGTTTCAACAAACAACACACTTTTAACTAGTTGATGACAACCACGTTCCCAGAACCACGATTATTCAGGTTATCCTAATGCTCTTTGACTGACAAATCTCTGACTTTTTTTTTCTACAAATTAAAGGGATGTTTCATATCTGGGTTGTGCAGTTATATGGGTAAAAGTAGTTTCAAGTTAATATTTTAAAAAGCAGAGTGAAATAGGGATGGTGGGATCCATAATTCCTAAGGTAACACAATGAAACAACACAAAATAGAGCTGGAAATGCACATCCATTCAGATTCACAGCCAATTTCCTACTCCAGTCTTGGGCTTGTCTTGCAGATTATGTCAAAGCATATAGTGATTTTAAAAGTCAAACAAGTGGGATGTCACAGTTCCTTCTCTTCCCACACATGTGTGCAGCCTCACTTCAAAATGTGTTTCCCAGATTTTACTTCCCTTCCAAAAATATTCTTGACACTTGTAGTGCTAACTCCAGAAAAGCTGTCTGGGATCCCAACTCTCTCCTGCCCATCTACTGCCAGACAGAGAAGACAAATGTAAGTGGGGGGAAGAAAAGAAATATATTTGGATGACATTTCACTGATTCCCCTTGCCCATGTCTCCAGGATATATTTGACACTCTCCAGGGGTCTAATAACCATCCTTTACAGAGGATGGTTGTTTATTAGGTTCCCTTTACCTAATAACCACCTATGGTGGATTAATCTGGTCTGTGGTTGGGGGAGTTGGTGAGCAGCTTGGTGGGCAACTGGCAGCCAGAAAAGGTTAATCCACCATATCATGCTTTGTGGAAATTGTGCTTTTCACTTGACCTCTAAACAAGTGACCTGCAAAGAAGTTAACGATGTCCTGGAAGAAATGGTCACAGTGGACCAGATTGCAGCTTTGTAATGCAGCCTTCAGCTTCAGCATGACTTCTCCTGTCTCCCTTTTCCTTCCCCCCAGAGGGATGAAGCCAGCAAAGAGAGCTGTGTAAAATGCTGTCACAAAACACAAAAGAGAGCCTGTAAGCCAGCCCTTAGGTCCAAGCGAGAAGAACATCTAGCTTTAAAGATAAGACCATTAAAAGCATTACTGATCCTCTCAGTTCTTAGAATTTATAATATTCCCAGATGAATGTAAATTAAATTGAAGATCCACATTAAGAATGTAATGGGAAGTCTCACTTCACATGCTTAACATTTATTCTTACAGTGGCTTAACAAGAATAAGATAGACCAGGACAGAGTTGTGCTGATTTATCTTAACTCTCTTCTCCTTACACACATGAAGCAGAAGCATATCTTAGTGCCTGGTCTATTTGTATCTATTATTTAGGTATGGCCTGATAGCACAGACATCACTGCCTCTATTTTACTCAATGCACACTGTCACAAACCCAAGAACTGATGGTTTAAGTGTACTTTGCTTTCTGCTGGCTGGTACAGACAGGCAGCAGAGACACAGGCCCATGTCTTCAACTCTTTCTGACACAGCTAGTGATGCCATCAGCTCTTGCTGTCTCATACCTCACTAATCACCTCCTTCTCCCTGTCCTGGCATATACAATCTAGGTCCATCTTTCCAAAACTGCCTCCAAACTCAGGACTAGGAATGTTCACCACGCTGACCCTGCTGCTCCTGCTTATTCTCATATCTCTTTCCTCATTTGTCTTAAACTAACGTTACTACAAAACAAATAGAAATGTTTCACTGCGCATGTCTTAAAATAGAATTGCAATCATCTCTGCTTCCGTTACTTTAAAACTAAATTTATCAACAGATTATTCTTCCATGAGGTTTAGCACACGAGAAGTCTTATGTTTTAAAGTTCAATCATTTCACAGTTATTTATGAGCAGAAAATCTTATGGATTAATTTTATAAAGAACTACAATCAGCTTGGAGATCAGATCTTCTTTTGGTGTAAATGGCCAGAACAACTCCACAGCCCATCAAGACAATTTTTAGCATGGTTTTTTGTTTGTTATTTGTTTGTTTGCTTTTAATATTGTTTGCTGTGTTCACAGATGATGTGCAGCTGAGAACCAATAAGATAAAATATAAAGGTTATAATTCTTTTTCAGAAACATTTTCAAGGAAACAGCTGAGATTCCTATGACTGAATAAGGAGAGAGAGAGAAAAAAACAAAACAAAACAAAAAACCCTATATATTTCTCTGGGGTTTTTTATTAGTTTAGTTTCTACATTAGACAGTTCTTTGAGTGCAATTGATTTTGTAGTTTCCTCTGTAGTTTCCAATTAATCATCCTCCTTCTTTGTGAGGATGTTTTACACAAAAACAGGAGACAGGAAAACATTTTAAAATAGGAAAATGTGCTTATAAAACCACAAGACTGGCATGGGTATGCAGAAGTGCAGGTTCTGTATGAAACCACCCTTTTGAAAGGAAGGGGGAGTACTGCTGCCTGCCATATGTAACAGCTGACTGCAAATTTCTTATTGAAACTCTTTTTCTATAGAAAAATGCTGTTCTAATAGAGAAGCATTTTAGTAAAGTGCATCTACTTTGAGATACAAATTTTTTTTCTACAACAAAGAAGCCTCCAAACCAAAAAGGGAACAGATTTCTCTGACAAAATCACAATTTTTCACTGTGGCGGAGGGCAGGGCAGAGAATATTTTTATCTCCAAGAATGATGGGAAACAGGCCAGAAATCACCATAATCACATCCCATTACTGGTTTTCCCACTGACTTAACACCCCTGTGTTTTTATTTTTAAAGTATCTGAAAAACAACGAGAACTTTACACAACCACTTTGATCCCAATATAAAAAGTTATTTTAAAATTATTTAGACAAATGACATCTCTTTAAGTCACAAAGCAAAAAATGTGACAATACCTATTCAAACCCAGGAAAACACCCTTTTCTTCTAAAAGTCATCATTAGGATTTCACCCAAGCATAAAACTTGCAACTGAGGACAAGAATCTTTTGGAGTTTTGAATGAGTTACAACAGGATTATTACAAAAATAAATAAAAGATGAGCAAGCTGCCACTTAAACTACGGATTTCCCACTGCAACAGCTTCAAAACTCTCTTGAAACACAACAAATTGAAAAAAAGGGGGAGGCAGACGATAAGGCTCTATCTAACTGATAGCATGAAAACATCAAGCACTTTGATTCAGATTAATAAATAATGATGGCGTGTTATCCAGGAAACAGTGCGATGCCAAGTCTGTTTGATCTCAGACCAACTGTTGGGTAAAAGTATTCTGAAATGCTCTCTTGGGCAAAAGGGCCAGTTGCATCTCATCTCTGGGACTTTGATTATTTAAATGGGGCTTTTATTAAAAGAAGGAATTTCGTCCTACAAGAAATTTTATACCAGATCACCTTCCTGAGGGCAAACTCCGGCTTTGCTTACTTGAGAGGCTGAGGTCATAGGAACAGTGGACCTTGGAGCATCTTCTGCCCTTCTACCTCCTAAATCAAAATGGAAGCAATGGGAAAAGATGAAAATAGGGAGACTTTTGAGCCCTGTCTCCTGCATTTCAGGGCTGCCCCAGAAAAGCCAGGAAATCATCCTCCCTGCAGCTCCCACAGCCCACACCAAGAGCTGTGAACCTCAGGAGCATTTTTTCTCCCTCAGCCCTGCATAGCAAGGAGCATTATCCTTATTTTACGTCTGGGAACACTTGCCAGCCTGGCATAGGTGCACAGGATATTGAATACTCAGTGCCATGGCACATGGAGTGGACAAGAAGACTAAGGGTGGATATATATCTTCAGCACTCCTGTAGCCTAAGGTGTCCATGTGGCTGAGGCAATATATGGTATGAGAAGGGTTTCCGAATGAAACAGATAGAAACAATTCACTGCCTGGAGCTGTAATATAACCCCCTCCATGGCAAGCCATGGCTCCAAGCCAACCCCTAAGTGACATCCCAAGGCTGACAGATGAGTTCATTGCAGCCCACTTTCAGACAGCAAAACGTGCTGCCTTCCCCCAGGTCAGTCTGCCACAACCCACCTCCTCTCCAAGAGAAAGTCCATCATCTCTCAGGCTAGCACCTACATTTTACACCCAACTCTTTTACAGGGAAGTTACCTTCCTGTCCTTCTCAAAACATCTAAAACCCTTCTAAGTTTAGAAACATGCATTGCTCAGGCAGGTGTTTCTGGGCTTGTACACTTCTTTTCAGTATAGTCATCCCCCCCCCCCCCAAACACTCCACACTGGACACACGGCTCTTCTCCTGCTAAACAGGGCTCCAGCAGCCTGAGAGCTCAGCTGAAAAAAATACCCAAGCACTAATGCAGGAAGCGTAAAGAGATCTGATAAATGCTCCAAAGCTCAGATTCCAATAAACATGAACTATAAGAGCTGCCAAGAATTATGACTGCATGACATTACATCCAGCTCCTTGCTCTCACTAAAAAGTAAGCATGGGTATCTGATGTGCAGATGGCCAGTACCACACAGTCTGCTCTGCTCCATGATCTGTGTTTTAATGGATGCTCGTAGGTTGTCACAAAGCAAAAGTTTTAATCCTACGGAAACACACAAGCTCTGCAAACAGCTGCTTTTAGGGTCTGATGTAGTAAATAGACTGAAGTGAATGATTCTGGACTTTCAGTCAGGCTTTGTATGCTCTGAAATGAGAAGTCTTCTGATTTCCTTCCTACTATAGAGAATATAACAGACACTGAACACTAGTTTTAAACAGAGGAAAGCAATTTGCACATTTTTGGTAAGTGAAAATTAGCATTTTTTGGAAAATGATAAACAGCTGAGCTCCTTTTTGCCTGCAAGGCATAAGAAGTGACACAGTAAGATCCTTGGAAGAGTAGCAAGATCACCAAGATGTTCCACAGCAATCTTGAGAGATTGCCTCTAGCAAGACAAGGGTGATTGTTTTACATTCATAATCCCTAATTTTACAAAGTGTCAGTCTACTCAGTGGGTATCGGGTATAGGGTTACTGAGATATTTGCATGATCACACTAGCAGCACTTGCCCTCAATACTCTTACCTAACAACAGAGAGGTGATGTTTTAGAGACGGCGAACATTAAACTGATTTTAGTCTATCAAAAACTTTTGTTGCTATTAGCTGTCAACCCTGAGCTGTAAGAAAAAAATACTCTGTGCCTTTTTAACAATAATCCTCATCTACCTATCCCCAAATTTCCAAAACTTCATCTAATCCAACATGGGATAGATGGGCAAAGAAGGATACAGAAAGAGCTGTAGGAAAGAAAAGTCTGAATTTGGCATCCTCTAAAAACACCGCCAGCCTTACTGTGCTGCAGGGTCCACAATAAAGATGCACTGCTAGTGTTAAATTTGCTTTCCTCAAATTTCACTTCTGGAAATTTACTTCAATCATATTCGTGCTCTGAGAGCCCTGTGAGTCTTTGTTGACACTGCTCAGATTGCCCCCTTGCCTTTATAGATGTTGTTCCTTGGCTCACTTCTTAACAGATATAGTGCAGCATAACGTATTAGAAGTGATGGCGTTTTGATCTGTGACCATCAATAAATCTGTGGCCTTCAAACCAAACACTATTATCAAGACATCCATTGAACTGGAAACAACATTAGAGAAGAGACAGCTAACTCAGCGTTAATCAAGACTTTCTGTTCTTCCGGTATCTGAATATTGCCACCAGGCTTTCGGATAATATCAAGCCTTTAGTAATTCCAGGCAATCACATGCTGATTTATTTAGGTGGTCATGTAGACAGGTGACTTGTGATACTGCACTACAAGGATTACATCCCAGATTGACAGCTAACATAATCACTTCTAGGGCCATGCTCAAGGTCCAATGTTCACATCAGATTTTGCATGTCAAGATTCAAGAAACCCTGCAAATAAATAAGATCATCTAATGACAAATTTGTCTTGCTCTACCAGCAACAGACATTAGACAAGGTACAGTATACATTTCGAGACAGCCCAATCTCCTGAAAAAGCCTTTTAGTGGGCTGGTGAAAATCACCAGTATAACCAGCATGTTTGCTTCTCTGTCTGTCCACAAGATGCTAGCTAGTTACAGTCCAGTTAAAACTTTACTTAACCAATGCAGGCATCTCAGATTGCAGTTGTGTTGGTCACCTGTAAGAACAACATCCCCATCACTGTTTTGCAGAAAGAAATTGCAAGTCTGGCTCTTTCCACCTTTCTTAATATTTATGGATGTGGTCTGGCAGCATCCATCATTGGGGTAACCTTAGTAGGTGCCCCAGGGGGATGAAATAATAGCAATTGAAAAATGAGACACAAGTTGAACAGGAATAAGGAGGGTGAGAGCTAGTATCAGGAGTCTTTCAGAGTCAGGTTATATGAGGCTGTATCTCTTGCAGCACAGGAATTAGAAACAGCACCACAAACTAGTAACAAAGGAAAACAATGAATTTGAGCTGGTTTCAGTGGGTGGTTGGGGAGAAGCATTTGTTTAAAGCTTGTACAGAATATACATTGCCAAGGGATCAAGGCCTGGGTAGAGGCATAAAGTACTTTGCAAGGTACCTTGCAATCTTTAGGCATGGGCAGTGACTCCCTCCTCGACAACAGAGTGTGCACTCGAGTTACCTGTAAATCAACCCAACAAAAGGAGGGGCAGAAGCTGCCTATTCTCAGTGGCCTCTAGAGAGCAGATTGCCAAAAGGCAGCAGTTCTGGAGTCCCCAGGAGGAGAGAAAACATCAGACTTCAGCTGGGAAACTGTTTTCTGACACCAAGCTGGTTTCACAGCCTTTTTCTGACTGTGGGAGATGGTGGGTTTCCCCCCAGCTGCACCCTTGATGTAGCCAGGCTAAAGGTGTCATGGTCCCTCCTGGGCAGCAGGTTTACAGATACTGCCCTTTTGAGCATAGTGCTTCATTACACACACCAGATTAATTCCCTCCTCCTAGATTTTTCCATGAAGGAACTTGGCTGAATCTTTGCTGCATGGTCTGGGCTTGAAGTTAACCTAGACAACAAAGCAAATTACTAATCCTGAAGACTAGAGGTGTACTGAGCATTCCTTCACAACAGTAAGTTCCCAGCTGAGGGGGAGTGGCAGGGAGGGATTTTCAAGTGTGTACAAGTTTTTGAGCCTCTGAACTGAAGCCCAACCTCAAGAATTCCTGTTACTATTTTTTGTTCTTTGACTGTAGCACTCAGAGTCCCCAGACAAAATTACTTTGCCACTAGGCACTGGATAAACATTCTATGGACGGAATGAAGAGCAGAAAGGTGTGAAGTTATTTGCAT
Organism: Melopsittacus undulatus; assembly: GCF_012275295.1. NCBI lineage: Eukaryota > Metazoa > Chordata > Aves > Psittaciformes > Psittaculidae > Melopsittacus > Melopsittacus undulatus. Next base: position 102,918,272 of record NC_047527.1, on the reverse strand, counting down.
CTTTCTCTGGCAAGATGAAGGGACCCCAGCTCCTCTAGGCTTTGCCCAGCAACCCATCCTCTGCCTCCTCATGCAAGAAGAGCAGCTACACCATGAGCGAGGATGACACACACTCAGGAGGTCTGAAAGCCCAAGCAAGCACCAAATGAAACCTTTTCTTTTACAGGTGTGAACTTAATCTGGTGCCCACCACCTCAAACCACCATGTCACCCACCAGCTTGTCTGAATTACTCCAAATAGAGTTGAAAGCACTGATTTTGAGACATAAAGTCTCTTCTCTCTGAGGCTGCTCAAAAGCTACTAGATCCCAGCATCACAGGTGCAAGAGGACAAGCCAGGTTGTCATCTGGAGCTCAATCCCCATCCTGCTCTGGAAAGCTGCCTCGTGGGCCTCACAATGCCCATAGGAGTTCAAGTATATTACAAATGGCTGAGATGGCAGGGATGCCGGAGGAACAGGAAAGGAGGGAGAAGTGCTGTAGCCCAGCTGGCTCGCTGAATCTGTGTGTGTGGGCAGCAGGTTCACAACCTTCCTTTCATTTCTGGATTTGTACATCTGCTTGAAAATCTGTATCAGTCCTGCTATCAAAACAGGAACACAGAAAACTGGGCTACATATACCATGATAACCCTGAACCCAAAATCTTAGCCTCATACCTTTCCTTCACGTTTCATAATCTCCCAGAACATGCCTTTATTTAGCCTGAAATTAAATTTCAAGTCTTAAAACCTTCACAAGCTTTAACTATTTTAATTCTTGCAACTTGAGGCTGGCTTTCATCCCAGCACCCTTTGCTCAGATGAAAGGCTCCATTAAACCCAACCCCTTTCCATCACTCCTCCTGGATCATGGGATCATGATTAACAGAGTTTGATCTGAGATGTGCACAGGAATCAGAGGGTCGTCAGTTTTGCTGCATGTGCGAAGTGGCAACCTCTCATCTAGAAAGCATGCATAGTACCTCATGGACTTCCCCACCTCCCAGAGTCTGTAAACCCTAATTTATGAAGTGGACTGGCAGATTCCAGACAGCAAAATATTGCCCATTGAGAAAGGTGCCAGTCAAATATATATTTGGCCGAGATAGGCACAGCCTCATATCCCTGCTCAACGAAAATATTTCCATATTCACACCTAGACTGAGAAGAAACAGCAATGTCCTCATCAGCTGCACAAGGATACAGAATCATAGAATTGCAGACTGGTTTGGGTTGGAAGGGACCTTAAAGCTCACCCAGTTCCAACCCCTCGGTCACAGGCAGGGACACCTTCCACTAGACCAGTGTACTCAAAGCCCCATCCAACCTGACCTTAAACAACTTCTAGGGACGATGACCAACCTGTTAGCTTTTCTTACAGTCCTCACCAAATGTTGACTAGTCCATGGGGTTTGTCTCCAGGCAGCTAAATCCTGTTTTGAGCAAGGGGTTGCTCATATGTGGGTAGCCAGGAGCCACCACTTACACACAGAGGTCAGATTTTAGCTGCTGAGACAAGGGATTGATGACAATCAGTGGGATGACCACATTTGATATTGTAGATGTAATGTAAATAAACAGGCAGAGGAAATTAAAGCAGCATCTCTATATGTGCTGCATCACTCAGTTGTAAATACTTAGAGCTTCCAGTATTAACTACTGCAGATGCTGAAAAAAAAACCCCAGATGTAAAGAGGACATCACAGGAGTCCTTGCACTAGTTTTGTTTGTGGTTTTTTTTCCCCCTCTTTAGCCTAGTTTTCTGAGGAAAAAGGCTTATCTGATCATGCTGTCTGTCTTTTAATCCCCTCTAATAACTTCTGAATCCATTGGCCAATTTCAACGAAACTTGAGACAGAAGCAAATATTTAAGACACACTAAGCACCTGCTCATCCTATAGAAATGAAGAGCTAAGTAAGATAAATCAGTGGTAGTTAATGCCTCCACTGTGGTGTAGATCCAACACCTTACCTATTCTGAGAGATGGTAGTCAGCAATCAGTTCAGGGATGCAAATGAACCCTCAATAAGCTGTTGCACACATTGCAACGTAACCCTACCAGTTGTCAGGAAGAGACTATGGGTTTGGAAGAGCAAGATAAATATGAATGAGCTAGTTCCACCCACAGAAAACAATGCTGAATTAGTTTTGCTACTCTCAAAGCAACAGGAGCTTTATTTTTCCTGCTTCGGGATAATAACCTTAGAAAAGCAGAAAGAGTGTGGCTGTGCAGGGATTAATGTTGTGGCTCCTTCTCTTATTCTTTTCCTCCTTGAAATAGTAAAGTTCTGAAGAAAGATGAGGAAACCAACACCAATAATGTGAATCAAGCCCTTGAAGAATCACCACGCAGAACAGTGAGACCATGAAAGCCATTCAGTTCTCCTTGGCTGTGTTCAATTCTCAGTTTTATTCAAGGATAGTAGCTTCATGGAAAGCCTCTGACCAGAGCAGCAAAGCAGCAGTGAAAGACTTCCATAGGAGCCTGACTGTTGGGCTGAAACCCTACTTTCCTGAGAGCAGCATATGGTACACGATAGCTGCATAAACAGCCTCTGAATTTACACACTTTTAGCTTTACTTCCCTGACTACGTGCACCACGTCATAGATCTGCACCTAGAAACAGGACCTTGGTATCTTAACAAGAGGACTTGTGCAGCCATGCACAATATGCCAAAAGCAAGTTCTAAGCCAGGAGCAGAAACATGCTCCCAAACTCATGTGACTTTGTCACAAACAGATGCAAACAAGAACTAGACTAAGAGAACCCTTTTTTCCCACATGGCAAGCCCAATGTGTTTCAAAGTTCCACAAAAAAAATCTAGCTCAGCTGCTATGTATCATGAGAAATGGCTGATGCGCCCAACACACTGGCAGACTGCCTGGCTACCAGCTGTGGTCCAGTTTCTAACCCTGCTAAAAACAGAGGTCTGCCAGTGCACACAGTGTCACAAAAAGCACAGAAAACAACGCCTGCCTTTGGCTCTCCCTGTGAAACTGCTACTGTGGCCAACAAGATGCATGCCATGCTGCGGGCAACACTTAAGCCAGCTGGGCTCTTCGTTGTGGCTAGCAATGACCTGGCATCCTGGAAGTCAGTAGGAAAACTCAACCCTTGGGTTCTGCCTGGAGGGCAAAAAGTTCAAAGGACTCCAAATTGGCCTGTAGCCAGACCAAGAGGAGTGTTTAACTGGGTGCCTGTAAGAGGCATTTCAGACATTCACATAAAAATGCCATTTCCATCTAAGTCCTACACAGGCAGGCTTGCTCCGCTCCTCTCCCAGGCAAGGAATGCAGCAATTATGCCCATGATCGGAGGTCATCTTCCCTCTCAACATCCAAGCTGCTTTCCTATCAGTCAAGCTCTGGTTCTGGAGGAAGCTCTCACCTCAAACTCAGTGCCTGGCAGGCAAACTAGAGCTTCTGGCTTTGAAAATTGGAATGATGAGGTACAATTTAGCTGTCTGGGAAGCCAAACTAAACTTGGAATTGCTTTTAGTGGGTTGGTCAGTGCAGATCTGAAAGGTCAGTCTCCTTGATCTCTAGGTACCTTATGCTCTGTCCCCCCTCTCTTGCCCATGTGAGAGCTTCCCAGGCAGCCTGACACTCTTCTGATATATTAACACACAATTATCAACAAACCTCTGACTCTGAAGGCCACATCTGCTGTACCCATCTCTGTGATTTAGGATTTACTGTCTGAATGTCCTACAAGTCTTGTCTTGAAGGCTCCCTCAAGGCTGCCATCAGAAAACAAGGTAGTAAAATCTTTTTTCCCGTAATATAGTTCATCTAATTGCTCTTTCCCCATTACTGTCATCTCTGTATTCCTTCATCTTCTAAACAGTTCAGGTCAAGATGCTGAGAAAAATCTGGGTTGCAAAGTCAGATACACCTTGATTACTTGGTTCTATCATGAAAGCCAATGACACTCTATTTTGCAACCCTTTTCCAGAAGGTGAAGCTTACTTGTCTCCCTGGTCATCCAGTTCCTGGAACAGACAGGAAACTTGATGAAAGCCAGGTAATTTTACCTCAAATAAGATAAATCAGAGAGATGTCCAGCTGAGAACTACCTTCGAGTGCTTTTAACAAGAGTAATGTGGGCTTTCTTCTTCCTTTCTGGCATGTGTCTTCTGGGTCATTTACAACCTGGAGGATTATTTCTGGCTGCATTGTAGAGCAGTACCTTCCTTTTGTTTCAAGTGTCTGGAAGATTATACATACTTCTATAAAATGGGCTTCTCACCAAGTTCATTCAGGTCTCTGTCTTTGCAGGGGTGCATTCTTGCAACACACTCAACTTGGGTCTAACTTTTAAGACTGTTTTGCCAAGAATGTAGTCAACATTAATGCAAGGGTATCTGCCTTCTGAATGAACTGGACTGGGTGAGCACATTATGCATGGAATATGCCCACATCTGGCTACTAATTTCCTCCAGTGTGTCATTAAGTGTGAAAGTCCTTAGCAAAAAATTCAAAGAAAGGTTTAAGCCCCAGCAACAATGCTGCTCTGATGCCATTATCTGTGATGGAGCTAAACTGTCTGTAGGACAGATCCTGCCTCTGCAATTCAGACATTGGGAAAAATAGCTTGTCTCCATCCTGGCTGAGTTCAGAGTAAAATAAAGAACACCCTTCCATTTATTTACAGCTGAATGCAGGTTTCTGCTTATATTAAACTCTGAGCTGCCATTTGGGATCTGGTTATGGCTGCTCCTGTGCCCTGCTCCATCCTAGAATAAAGATTGGTCCTATCTTGACCACAGAAAAGAAACTTCAGCTGTAGGGTTATAGGTATCTTAAGTACTCCTAACAAAGTAGTAGATAATACTACTACCTAAAGCTTGACTTAGCACATGGGCTTGTTCAACACGCAGTTCAGAGGAGGAATCAAAGTGTGATCCCAATGCTATTTCATGTCTTCACCATTTTCCCTACTTGCTAAAGAGTAGTATATCTGCACAGGCGGTAACCAGTGCCTGACTTATGTGCCAACATGAGTTGCAGTTCCCTATGCTCACTGGTTTATTGCTAATGTAACAAATAGCCTTGGGTGTGCAAAATTTGTTGTGACAAGCTGGAAGAAGTCCATGCACCAGATGATGAAACTGTTCTTGCTACTAGCAGGTACAATCGTCTTTTCTGCTGAACTAGCAGTACACTTTCTTCTCTTTTTGCTCTTAACTTTTTCCCCTTTTTGACTACTTTTTAAATATTTTACAGATGTTTAATGCTCATGGCTAAGCCCTCCAACACATTTTCAGCAGTTTTGTTGAGCCTGCATTTTCAGAGTCTACATGGGGCTAGGATCAGAGCTAGAGCCAGTCGTGTCAACACCCTTTGAATGCTACGTGACTCGCACAACCCAGTCTCAATGCTCATGACAAATTCCACGCAGAGAAAAAGCTAGGCAGGCCCACAGCAGAGGTTCATTCTGAGGACTGGAGAGCAGCATAGACCTTGGCTGAAAAACTCAGCATCCCTGAAGACAAAAGGGGTTTTTGCATTTGATCACCTAAGCAGCACATTTTAGTCATTCTATGTTAGGAAAGCACATGGTGAGATACTCATATTCACATGGGACCGATGCAGAGACAGAAGCACCTCCAGGCAATGTCTGATGGCATATAACAGCATTACCATATAAGTTGTATTCTCTCCCTGCACCTGATTAGCTGCATAAGGCATGCTCACACACAGTTCCTGCCCATGAAGAGCCTGAATCCAGTGATATTTCTTGGGGGTAGAAGGTGCTCCTTGCTTGGAAGGAAGCAAAATCAAAGTGATGGGGAATGTTCTCCTAAGCAGAATTCAAGGCAGGAATCAGAAGGAATCAGACAAACTCTAGAGAACTACAGGCTGAAAGATCATTCATCCAGCCCCTATGACTTGAAGGAGAATGCTGGAACAATCTGTGGAGGTTTGAAGAAGTACCCGTGGGTTATTTAGCCATAAAGTCACCATTTACCAAAACAAGGTTTTCTCAATTTGTATTTAAGCATCTCAGGAAGAAACTGGCCTCACAACTAAGATGTTATTGCCTGTAAGAGCATTTTAAACATGGACAAAAAAAGTAGAAAACTACACCAAATGTAAAATCCTGTTAGCAGACAAGAAACCATGAAAAGCACAAAAACCAGCACCCATTCACTTTGGCAATCTGAGGCTGTAAAGCAGGAAAGAAGGTCAAAACTAGCAACACCAAAATATGTAAAACAATTTATATTGCTAAACATGCCACTATGTTAAATGCTTAAAGGGCTACAGATAATGTTAAGACCTGTTGCTTTCGCTACAGGAACAATTATAAGACAGGGTAGTCCTGCTGATGGGTCAGGATGAGTGAGAGCTCTTTCCTTCACCAGTACTCTCAGCATCTTCCTCCACCTTCCTCTGCTTCATCCTTCCTCTCCCTCCTAGAGGCTCAACCCAAGAAGATGGGATGGAGTAGTGCAGCCATGACTCCCAGTCTCAGCAGTGTAGAGAAAAGTGAGTCTGAGAAACCATCTTCTGCCTATTTCTAATTTAGATGCTGTCAGGTTTCCCATTAATACCAGTGGGTGTTGACTCACTGCTCACTGAATCCCTGAACACCAGTGCTTGGACTGAAGAGCTCTGCACACACATACTATGACCACAATGGAGTAAAAAGACATGGCCTTGTGCAGTGATGGGGACCACAGAGGCATCCCTTCTTACATCCCTTTCTGGCATCCCGCAATATTCTGCAGAATTCAGACCACAGAATAAGGTAGGTCAGGCTCCTGACCTAATTTGCCAATCATTCCAGTCCACAGCGGTGCGGATATCTCCCAGTGCAGGGGATGGTGTCATGCTGAGCACACCTAGGTCATGCAGTACAGAGCCCCATTAGAGATTGTTGGACTAGCTCCAAATGAGTAAAAAGCATCCATAACACATAATACACCAGCACGCAACGATAGCATGTCAGGCCCAAAAGCAATATAACCACATTAAGCAGCATGTAAAACTATGCTAAGTAGCCTCTCTGGTTGTGCCCTGAAAACAAATAACCTCCTCTGGTAGCTCTTTAGTGCAACCTCTTACATGAGTGCTTGTGAGTTTTTAGGTGCACAGCAAAAGCTTTTGGGGCACGGTCAGCCCCTTGGGCACAGTGGGACAGTAAAAGATGACATGGACCCTCAACAACTCATGCAATCAGCCATAGAGAGATACTGCTGCTATTGCAGCAGAGCCTCTTCCTGTTTGGCTTGTGACTACCTGCAAGGTGCATAGGACAAGAGGCTTTAAGGTGCTGAAAGAAGAGATGCCTCCTTGCTGCTAAGCACATTCCTTTGACCAAGTGTATTGGAACCTGACTGCTTCAGAACCAAAGAAGCAGATACTTGAATCCAAGAGTAAGATTTAAACATTCTCAAAACTAAAAATACTCTGCTTCCCCAGCAAAGCTAGTGAAGCACAGATGTCCCACTAAGCCAAGTTTATCATTATTGTTAATATTTATTATTACTTTCAGGGCACATAAGAAAAGTAGATGTTCCCTGACACAAGATACTTACAAGGAGCCTAAATTCTTTACACAGAATCCACATTTCTTCCAAGGGACATCATCCTACAGCTGATATTAGGATGAAAGGCAACCCAGCAGAGATTGTGCTTTTGTTACACATTTTTCCCAGCAAATAACCGATTGAAGTTTGCATTCCAAGTACAGCTATGCTGTAGGCTTATGAAAAATTTTCTCATTTGAAAGTCATTTTCCTCCCCTGCATCTAGGACAATCAGCAGCATGAAATAGAAAATAATAATAAATAAATATGCATCAGCCCAGAGTTCATGTTCAGTCAAAGCCAGGAGGCGTGTATCTCTTGCTAGCGGATGCCAGTATTAGTGGGTTTGAAAGACTTAATTCTGATACTTTCTGTAAATGAAGGAAAATCTCGCTGGCTTGTAGGGATCCAGTCATGGTTTGGAAAGTTATCCTTCCTCTTCTTAACTCTTGGTGTTCAGCTGACTGAACAGGTGACTCAGCGTTATAGCTCACCTACCAGCCTGGGCTCTCCCAGCTGTTGCTGAGGCAACTGACTGTCCCAGTGATGCCATTTTGTTGCAGTCTGTATGATGATGACTCTCGTTTTGACCCTGGTATCACTTTCCTAAGTCCCAGTTATGTGCAGGTCATTAGCAGAAACACAAAAGAGGGTGGCATAATATTGCAACCACATTTCATGGGAAAAAAGAGGGTATTTAGATGTGCCATTGTGAGAACACATACCAGACTGCTCTGTATCAAGTTGGGCACTTGTAGTCCCTCTTAGTTTGTCCTTTATAAAAAGGAATACACCAAGGTTTGGTGACATGAAGCAGATTTGTTCTGCTTTCTGAAGAGAAATGAGATTTTGAGGACTTTTCCCTTTCCTAGTTTCCCATTTCTCTCCAAATACCCACTGCATTGTCCTTCAAATCCCATGTTGGTCATGTAGTCCAAAGACTGTACAGTCACTCTGTTTAGACACTGAACGAAGTGAAGATTAATACATGTAAATAAAGGTGTCAGTGATAGAGTAGAAAGACACAGTAGGAAACCTGTAGCTAGAGACATTGCTGGACTTTTTAAGGAAGGACAAGAAGGAGCTTTTCAGATACATTAGGAACAAAATGTATCCTATAAGTACTGTCAGGTACACTATGGAAAAGTTCAATAGGTATTTCTGTTCTGTACTTGGGAAAAATCTGCATGATGGAGCAATAATACTCTGAGAATGACATTCTTTCCAACATAAGAGTGATAAAAGTAGTACAATATATACCGGCTTCTTTAGTTAGACTTTCTAAATCAACAAGTGGGGATAATTGTACCCAAAAGTTGTTACATACTTGGCCAAGATGTACTCTAAATATCAATGTTGCTAGACTAGGTATTGGGACACTTGTAAAGCACCAGATGAAAACCATGGTTGTGGCAGTATTTTATACAGATAAACAGAAAGATCTGAGTGAATCTTGGCCTCTCTGCTTCCTGGACAACAGAGCAGAGTAGCTGATGCAGGGCTTGGTTAATCAGGGCTCAGAGGACAGTAATATAATTTGATGGGAACATTACCCCTGTAGAGCATTTCTGTTCTGATGTCCAAAACCCAAGGGTTATGGTGATAAATTAGAAAGGTTTAGGGAAGTATCACTAAGGACAATTACAGGCTGGAAAGCAGGCTCATAGTAAATGCTGCAGAGGGCTCAATCATAACAAAGAGAAAGTAAAGGGATGAATTAATCACTGTACCAGCAGCCTTGGCCAAATACAGCTACAACAATACTACCACTCCATATATTACAGAGTACTTTGCAGTCTATCAGACTAAGACTGAAGAACTCCAGCAGCCAGAACTGGGAAAAAAGGAAATATAATTCAGGTGTAATGTGCACACTTCTAAGAAAATAATTTAACCACAGTTTACCAAATACTGGTAATTTACTAAAGACTGAAGTATGGAAAATCTATCCCCCTTAAATTCCTGTTTTCTAGATGGCATATGCTGTAGCTCAAACAATACTAATTATGAGGAGCGGTCTGCTATTCTGGAGGCAGAGTAGGTGATCACGGTTTTACTTTACAGTTTTATAATCTCTAAATTATGCGGTTGAGCATAAATTTTATAACCTTTTTTTTTCTTTTTATCCCACTACCAAATGAACAGCAACGCACAAGCTGAAATCCTGTACTTGGGCTTCAAAACACCATACAACATGGTGTGTATGGACCTCTGCTATAGAATGTGGTGTGAGGGACTGATACTTGGTTAAAAATAAGCAGAAGCAACAGTAAAAATTAAACATTAGGGCAAATCTACACGGGCTTAGGGTCCCTCGCTGCAAAAAGATGGCTCAAATCTCTGCTCCTTTTCTGCTCTAGTGCCTGCAACAGCTCAGCTACCATCAGGGCTGTGTTACAGACAGGCGAGCGTTGCCCTGCGACACCACCTAATTGGCACCCAGCCTTCCAGGGAGTGGGAGATAGTCAGACTAAAAATAGGCCATCCTCTGTTTTGGCTCTCCCCTGCCTCCGTCCCCCCACAAAGGCACAGGGCTGGCAGTCCAGGAAAAACATCCAGAAAAGCAGCAGCCTTAATGGAGGGAGCTGGGTGGTATTTTTGGAGATGGAGACATGGGATGGGGTGCTGTCACAGTGACACCGAGCATCACAGGGAAGAGGTGATCCCTGCCTGACTTCTCGCATCTGAAGAAGAGTGATTTTCATCACCTTTAGTTTGGGAGCCATGCTAGAGGTGCGGGGACAGAGAGGAGCCACAAAGCCCTCAGGCATGCTGTCCTCAGCTGACCCACAGTCAAAGCAAAGCAGCTGAGCTTGACTTTTGTGGCAACTTCCCCATTGCTCCCCACTCAGAAACTCTCTCCAGCCATCCTGTTATTCTGCAGAGGCTTTTACTTCAAAAGTCTGGGCAATTTCTGGTTCAAGGAACCAGCATTTACAGGCAGCAAAGCTTCACAGAACAGTTTTTAATAGAAATTTAATTGACATTGAAGATCCCCATAGGACTTTGATAAACATTTGAACTTTAGTATGACATTTAAGTGCCTAAAACTCTGTATGAAGCCCAAATTAAGAGATTTTATACTCTAGTGTTGATGTTTTCTCTCATATACAGCTCCACAAAGCTCCCAAACACCAGTAACATTTCAGAAAGCATTGGTTCTGCTTTTAACTGGATACAACAAGACAAAATCAATTAGAGATTGATCTCAATTCTGCTTTTTAACATTTATTTTTAGTGTGCAGGTCAGTAGCCAAAGTGAAGGACTGCAATGGATGAAGCTAACTTGCTTTGTAGCAAAGCTAATGCCTAGATTGTAAGATGCTAGAAAAAGTGTCCCAAGCTCATAAAGGCAACTGTGTAAATAATGTCTCTCATTGAATTCTGTGGAGTGCTCTAACAACAAGACTGATGGGCAGCCTAATACATTCTGTAGTTGCTACAAGCAACGATCTCCTATGTTAATCACAGCTTTCACATTCATTAACATTATAGGAAACTCTTAAAAGAAATCATGTATCAGGGAACTATTTAAACATACACAAAGCTAGCTATGACTGTAAAACTAGCTTTCAAACTGGCATTGGGAAGCACATCTCCAGCACATTTTACATCCTACAAACATAAATTTGTGAGTTGCTGCTTTTTACGTACTGCTTTGGGCCACGTGGTTGTGCAAACCACTGTGTGTGTTCCACCGCCACAATTTAAAATGAGCAAGAAGTGATGGTGCTCTGCATTCAAGGTGAGATCTTAGTCCACTGAAGTGAGAGGAGAAAATGCATTCCTTCACATGTCGCTGCTCAGTTTGTTTCCTGCCTGAGCAGGACATCAGGTTAACACTGGAGAGGGATAACTCAGCACTCACAAAAGTTAAGGCACTGTTACTACTTGATACCCCCAGGGACCATCTCATCATAAAAACAGTACAGCTGGCACAATGCCAGTGTTGGAAAATAAACACATCAGCCACAGGGCTGGCTGTTGGTGGCTGTATGGCCATGCAGCACTGATTACCAGTGCTCCCTGCTTTACAAAGCTGCTATCAGCTGAGGAAGCTGAAAATGAAGGTGCCCAAGGGTAGTGTATAGGATGAGGAACCTTCCTGAAAGGGCTTGCTCATGTACAGGGAAATACCCTCTGAATTTTGGGGCAAGAGGGTTGCTGAAGCCAATGGGGATAACAGTGACAATCCCTTCAAAGTATGTTTCGAAACACCTTTCTCCTGGTCCTGGTAGACAAACAGTCCTCAAAAATAACCTCTCCAACAAAGCCACTCACTGTAAACCAAATCAAGGTCACCAGCTTGCCAGTAGTATATACAATTTTCAGTGCTGGGTGTACACATGTCTGAGTTTTCCCAGTCTCCTTCTGACTTTTTAGACTCAAAAATATTGATGTATGCAGTTCCTTCCTGCTCCTTTCCTCCTAGAGATGGCTTGGCCAGCATTGACAATGCAGAGAACTGAGCACAGATCATTACATTCCTCTGACTGGATCTGCCTGTAACAACCTCATGATGGTTCTCAGCCTCACACTTCCATGATTTATAGTTTGGGGTCAGAAGACCCTTTTTATGTTCATAAAGAAAAAAGGCAGCCAGCATGTATGAATGTCGCTCTCCCAGCAAGATGCTTAAGAAAGATGACTATACTCAAATTGGTAACTCAGAAAGAGCACCTGGCCATAAACACCCTATGGAATATATAGTGGAAAACTCCATTTTGCTCTGCAATCAACCAGCTGCAGAGGGTGGGCTTGGTTTATCAAGGAAGGCAAAAGCTGTTGCAGAATGGGGTGAGGAGGAGAGGCCTCAAGGTGGCTCCCAGCCACCTCCATGCTCCTTTGATCCCGGGGCCATGCTGGCCACAGGCCAGTCCCCATCGTGGGCTGTGTTAATCTGTGCTGGCCGCGGGTGCCTCCCAGGAGGCTTGGTGGCAGCTGGGAATTACCAGGTCAGGGACACCCTCCATTTTCCCTTCCTCGTACCACTCACAGCAATGGTCAGAGCAAGGGCTGGAGAAGAAATAGCTGCAGCCTCATTGTATGGGTGCACACACATAATGGATATCTTCAATGTATTCCCTGCTGCCTCTCATCCCAGTTTGCACCAGCTTCTTGCAATTGTTGGGCCCACATGTCCCATCTGACACCATAGATATGCCAGTTCCAGCAAAATGGGGAGTATACAATTGGTGGAGATGGAAATGAAATTTTCAATACTCTGCTTCATTCCTGATTTCTTTTATTTATATATACGTATATGCATATATAAATATATATATTTGAATAATGGTATTAATCAGTATCTAATGCACAAAAGTGGGCATCGGTGCCAGTATAGTCAAACATTCCCCATGCATACACTGAAGCTCAGCTATAACAGTGCATGGGACAGGATTAGAGAAGGAGGGCTATGATTCTCTGAGACATCATCTTTGTCCTTTTTCCATGTCCTCCAGTTTTTCTACAGGACCACGGGCTCTCTCATGGCTGGGGACACCTTTGGTCCCTAATTCTTAATACCAACTTCCCAGCAGACAGCACATGCAGAACTATCCACAGCCTCCTAAAGCCAGCACGGATCTTTGGTGGATCTGGAAGAGCCACTAAATCCATATGATGGTGTCTTTTCAGATGTGATTTCTAAAGAGGTTGAAATACCAGGGATTTGTTTCCAAGTTCTCTTTAAAACTATGCAGTTATAGCCTACAACTTGATCTCATAAACTTGGTTGATGTAGGTTAAGCAGTCACTGGCCTGGCAGCTGGATATTCAATATAAAATACAATACTCTATGCTATGAAACAGTAAAACTATGTGAAGAACCCGCATTACCTAAGTAATATGCTTCCCTATGGATCATGCTGGATTCACTGCTGTGAATGAATAGGGTGAATGAGTCACCCTCCAGCCACCTTCTTATGTACGGCACTCCTTTCAGTCTCTCTATTGTCTATCCAGAAACATCCCTTAACAGCACTTGCAAAACCCAATTATCTTTTGGTCCTGTCCTGAATCTGTGAACCAAATTGTCCAGTGGTTTCTAAAGCTACAGGATGGGACAGATGCATGAGGAAAGCAAAGGTAAACCAACTGAGCAACCGAGCAGCAAAAGATTATTTTCTATGGCTTGTACAATGAAGACTAAATACATTGAAAATTAGAATTTCCTGTGCAAATTACGCTACTTCCTTTTTTTACAGGACATTTAACCAAACCAAACACTACAGGGATACAAAAGACATTACATCTGACATAACAGTTGATCAAAATACACCTAAAAGACAGCTGTAGAAAATTCTAGGGAGGAAATTATGTTACAAAGCATAATGCCAGTTTCAAAGATGTCAAAAGGAGCTTTACCTTTGGCTTCACAGAGCTCTGGATCAGGCCCTTAAAATAGTTCTGGAAATGTTCCAGAAAACTTATTTCAGCTACATTTAAGCTCTGTGCTTTGCAGCTATTCAGTAATTTTCACTGTTAGTGGTAAACTGTCCAGGGGACTTTTATGCTCGTAAACAAATCCTCCATCTCCCTTATGTTGCTATTACGTTGATGCTGCATCACTGACTTCAATAAACAGTCTCCAGATTCACCCTGTTATGAGACAGGGAGCGGAATTAGGCACCAGAGATGTGTCTAAAAGCCTTGGTTTCAGGTTCTGAACATCACTTTAGCTAATTAATAAAAGAAAACCACAGCCCAGAATCTTTCAATGTTTTCAGACCATAACTTCATATTCAGCCACTTGCTCTGTTCCCTAGAGTCTAGAATCACCAGGTTGTTAGTTTTGGGGATTTTTTGTGGTTTTAATTATTGTTATTATTGTTAATTAATTTCAATTATTGTTATTATTTCTTGCCATTCTCCATATTTCTTTTTAAAAGGCAACATGTGACTCATTGCCGTGTTTCTAGGTTCTTTCTGGCTTGTTCTGAGGAGCAGCTAAAAAACAGATTTTTGATGAGTCCTGACTATTGAGCTCACAATACACAGAGCGAGACCTGCCAGCCTTGAACCACTCAGGTTTCACAAAATGGGGAAAAAAATGGAGGAATCCTTTAACATAAAGAGCAATTTTTCATAGATCTAACAGTTAATGCTGCCTTTCACAGCTACAAGAGAACAGAAGTTCTCCAAGCCATCCTGGCCAGCCAAAAGGACATCTGCACACCTTGCAGATGCTTGTTCAGGTGCCACGTGGCCACGACAAAACCTTGGGGGGTCATCAAGCTAAGGCAACTTCACAGAAAAGCGGACTCAGTGTAACACAAACAAAGCTTCCACTAAGGGCAAAGGAATCCAAGAACTCATAGACTTTCCTAGGAAAGTTTCTACCACAATTTCATCCTCCTGTGAAGAATTCTGAGCCTCAGTTCAAAACTGCCTGAACCCAGAAGGAACATCAGCACAAATGGACCTACTGGAATTTTTTTCAGGACTGAAGTACTACTTTAGCTAAAGCAGTACTACAGAAGCATCAAGAAATGCTAGGACAAGGGGGAAAAGCACAGAGAGAATTTGTTCTGCCTTTTTCTTCCCATGCTTACATGATGATTCCTTTTTTTCTTTTCAATTAGCCATGACGTATGGTTTCATAACAACTGTTTACTTTTCTCTCTTTATCTAACAGCTGTCTGCTGAGAAAGATGGAAAAATAAACCAAACGTGTTAAAAACGAGAGAAACTATTCATATGCGATGTATAATTGCACGCTATATTTAAATCTTCATATATTATCTTTCAAATTATATTTAGTTTCAACAGGAGGAGGAAAAAAAACCCCTTACTTTCTAAATTTAGCAACAGAATTTGTATATTGTTTTCAAATACAACTGCTCTTCCTCAGAAACTTTTGCCAGGAAACAATTAATGGCTGGAGACAGCAAATCGGACTACATCAGATGTATTTTGACATTGGCCCACTAACAGTCACCTAGAGCAAAAAAATGGGGAAGTCCTCAGGGAAAGGGCTGAGTAAATCTGGATTAGCTCTGCTGAAGTCAAACGAATCGATCTGGATTTATGCCGGAGGAGCCGAGAGGAGGATTTGTCCCTCTCTTTGATGGACGCAGGGAAGAAAAGAGCTACGAGGACTTCAGCAAACTGGGGGAACTTTGCCACGCACTGCAACTCAGAAGGATTTATTTCCCAAGAGACACACAGCACGCGTCAGGAGCAGCCCCTGTGCTCACATGAATGAGAATTACACACATGCATGGAGAAAGATTAGACCTCTCAAGGTGAAACACTGTTGAAAAGAGATAAAAGGGTGGGGGGAGAAAATTCTTAGGATACTTGCAGTGCTTTCCAGACCCTCTTGCTGCAGACACCACTGGCAACGCCTCTGGCCCCTCCAGAAGCACAGGAGCCACACATAGCTCAGTGTTGGAGGCTGAAAATCAGGCTGGGGAGGCAGCGGACACAATGTGCTCAGCCCCGGGGAGGGAGAGAGGGTGGCTGCGTCACACCATCGCACTGGCTGTACTAATATGGGGAGTAGCGGTGGCCAGAAATCCTCGTCCAGAAAGAAAGGACAACCCCTGTAACACGAGAGCCAGCACAGGCTTGCAAAGCGGGGAGCAGACGCACAACCATGGGGGTTTTGGAGGGTTTAGGACTTTCCTGGGCCAAAAGGATGGCAATGCCAGCTGCATCAGACACGGCAGTGAGAGGAACAGGTTTTGGTGCACGGGGGTTCCTTCCCTGCAGCACCCAGCTCTATTAGATACAGCATAATTACCTTGTTATAATCATGCAGGTATTTTAAAGAGGCTTTAGTGTGATTTTATAATTGTACATTATGTAACAGCAACTAACGTGTCAGGCCTCTGACAACACTAAATGCCTGTCTACAGGTCAGGCTGTAACACTTTCATGATGCATTTCAGAGCTGCTAAGTCTGGACTGAAGCCCTCTTGTTATTTTGCCCATCCCTTCCACTCCCATGCGTGTCCATGGGCTTCGGCTGTATCTCCAGTGGGACAGCCACTCGCAGAGCTTCTTCTATCACTGAAAAACACCCTCTAACATTCTTCTCCCTAACCCTGTGCCCATTTTTTTTTGCTACATCATGGGGAAAAACAAAAACCTCACCACAGAGCTGTTCCTGTTACATGATGGTTAGTTTTTTTTCTTTATTTAATCATCACTTTCTTTAAAGTTCATGTTTTTCAGCATTTCCCAGGGGCAGTGTCTGCCCTTGCACAGCCTGGCAGCAGAGATGCTTCTCAGAAGACTGAACCGGGCTGGCACTGGGGCTTAATATCTGAGCTGGCTCCTACAGTGATGAATTTTCACTCATTGAAAACAACTAGAAATGATTCCTCTCTGTTGTCCTGTTTAGGGTACCTAGGATGGAGATTTTGTAAACCTGGAGCCATGATGAACACAAAACTTGCTCAACTCAGCATGATGTTAGTCAGCTAGGAGGAGCAGCAGCATATTCAGCCACCAAAACACTCACAAAACTGCACATTTCTTTGTATAAAGTGACAGTTTTATTATGGTAAGAAGAATAATCTTGGAAAATCACTTTAGAAATACTACAGTCTCAGAGAATGGATTTTGGCCTAAAAAGTTAGTAACTACTCTATCTTCAACTAATGGGTCTGGAAAAAATTTGTCCATGGGCACGTTTTTCCACAAGTACTTATTATATAAATTTTTATATTCTCTAAAGCCTGTAGGAACAGCAGGGAAAAAAACAACTGCAAATTCTCTCACCCCTCAAAACCCTTCAAGAAACCTCAAACCTGGCTTATTGTTCAGTATCAGCCTTCAAATACCATTAATATTGAGAGACTCCTTGCTTTTAGCACAAATGCCTAACTATGTCCATGGTCTGCATTCAGTTACCTAACTTCTATAAACATAAATATAAACCTGATTTTAGTAAGACTGTTACAATATCCCATATTAATACTGGAGTTGGATTAAAATTAATAAAGCACAAGTTGCAAATATGTTCCAAATGATAACCTGGATGCAGAGCAGTTTTAGTGCCTTAAGAATACAGCAAGCTTTAGAAAGAATCTCTAACCTGCTGGTAGAGCTCTCAGCATTGCATTAGAAAGCCTCTTTGACAGAAGTTTAGAGAACCAGGAAAGTTCACTTCAAGCTAAAAGCTGAAATGAATAAAATTGAAAAGAATGGACTTGCTTTTTTTCCAAGAAAGAAAACAAGATCTCCTCATTTTAAAATTAAATTCAAAAAGACAAAGGGAAAACTCAGAGCTTAACAGAAATTTTTTTTGCCTGTTTTGGTTCAACATTATTATTTGATGTGATATCTCTACATTTAAAGAGCTTTTGCAAAATTAAGATAAAAGTAAAATCCAAGCCATTCTTGCCATGCAGAATTGTGATTAAAACAGGCTTTGTTCATTACAAAGCACAGGGAGGCATGTTTTTGTCATGAAAGATAAGGGAACTTTTGACACCAATGAAAATTTTGCACACAAAAGATTCACAAGGTGACCTCCTCGCAGGAGGCCGAGCTGCACCTCCTCAAAGGTGGGTATGTTAGAGGAGAGGGAATTTTTGTGGTTTATTTGCCACCTTTCCTGGGAATATGCCTCTGTGAACCAGGACTAATAAGAAACATAAAAAGGAGGGGTACAAACGGTGACCATGACGGCTGGTACAACAAACATTAAACAAAACCAGTGTGCCTACTCTGCCCCCATCCTGCTTTGACACAGGGATGAAGGTTAGCTTTGGTAAAAGTTTCCTCGTTCTTCTCCCAGGCTGAAATCTGGGATCTCAATCTCTGCAACTGCACAGCCTGCAGCTGGTTCAGTAACACTATCCCCCAATGAGTGAGAAATAAATAAGGAAACCTTATTAATCTAAGGAAAAGAAGGTACATTACTAAGGGTAAGCATATCACTGGCAGCTAAATGTAAAGGAAGTTACTGCATGCATAGAGCAAAAGGAACCTCCACAGCAAACTTTCTGAACTACCCGGATCTCCTTAGTGACACAAAAACTGCAAGGAGAGAGGGGTTAGGGACATTACAGTTCTGGAAAAGTTTTCTTTTCCTCATTATTAGTGACTCTAATTACTTTGAAAGAAGAGCAATGAGATAAATCCTGCAGAGCCAGAAATGTGACCTGATTTCCTTCCTGATTTAGAAACTGTCACTTTGCAAGAGAAACCCAAAGAGACAGAGCCAGGTGAAAGTGGGCCCATCAATTTGGTTTGCAGAGTAAATAATAAACCAAGATCAATAGAAATACAACCAGGGTTTTGTTTTGGTAGATGTTCGTAAGTACAGTGCTATTTAAAAGATAAATAAGCACATGTTTATCTGAACTGTTTGCAGTCAAACCTGCCACCATGGAAGAGATATTCACTGTAAGCAAGCAGGGATATACCCAAGTGAGTTCATGTATTTTCCTCCAGGTTAGATGGTAAAAGTGAGAAACCGTGACAGAATTTCAAATATAAATTACTTCATACAATGATTAAGGCCCTACCTCAAGACAGCATGTAAACACAAGGCAGAAAAGTCAAGCATATACCTAAGAGTGATGCTGCTTCTGCAATACCGGAGTTTTATTTAACAGAACTGAGAAATTACTTGTTGTCACATTTAAACTATCAGAGCTGTAATTTTCCAAAGTAATTCTTGAGGATGCTTGGAGACAACTTACAAGGCAGCAATTTTCAGGAAGAACTGAGCACCCACCTCTGAAAACAACAGTTCTGTTAAACGGTTTTCAAATCGATCTTCCAAAAACTAAGGCATTTAAGGTAAAAACAGCTAATAACCTGTTCCTTCTGAAAAGCATAACCAGGATTACCAAATGACTGCCATGCTTTAACTCAACTCAAATTCTTTGTTCACATACATACACACAGAAGGGAAGGGAAGGGAAGGGAAGGGAAGGGAAGGGAAGGGAAGGGAAGGGAAGGGAAGGGAAGGGCAAGGGCAAGGGCCAATCCCTGTCTAATATCAAAAATAGGATCTTAAAAAAAATGAAACTAGCTACATTTCATAGATCTCCCGTGCCCTTCAGAATGTTTTTAACTATAATTTTCAAAACATGCAAATCAATAACACAGCAACTACTCAACGTTTTTCTGTAGCCTGTAAAAGCCCTGGGAGGTGTGAGCTGGTGCCACAGGTTAGTCCACCACAGCGAGAACAGAGGAGAGTTTCTGATTCATACCAGGAATATCATGCTTTCAACTGTGTTGCACTTTTAAAGTCTGCACCCATAAGCTGTCATTCAGAGTCAGGAAGCCTCATGGTCTACATACACCCTTCATGGTCAAGGTATTTAGAGTACATACCCAATGATGCAACTGAATACCTTTGTGTGCTCTGACGAATGACTGAGGGTATGAAACAATATCAGGTCTCTACCACACTGTACAGAGTTTTTGCATGCTTTAAATCTGTAGGACTCATCATGGCATAAACTACTCTGTGCAAACATGGGCATTAGAATCTGCTCCTTTCTGTTTCTAAAGCCCTTTAAGAGTCAGGAGTACAAAGCCTATCATGAATGGATTCAGACTAAGCATTGAGAACTGAGAAAAAAACACATTAAAACAAACTCCAGTCATGTACAAGTTAAGTAACATATCCATCTATGATTACTTCTGGCAATACAGTGACCGGCTGCATACCAAAGGTTACATAAACTCCACTACTTAAGGCTGAGACCTTTTGGCACATTAATCTAAAAGCATCTCAACTTGCCGTACAGTCTTACATTGTTTAAATGTTGAGACACCTGCTTCCAAAGGATATGCTTTTCTTCTTAAGGACCCCCTATTTCTGAAGCTCTCTTTCAACCATGTCTGCCATTTGAAAAAGCTACACCAGCCAAATAAAAAAGCAATAAAAAAATTACCAAAACCAGAGGACATCAATACCATTTGCATCATTCCCATTCTAACACAGGACTCCCATCAACTTTTTCAGAACTAAACATCTCATCAGAGGCACTGCACTCAAACCAACAGCAGCAACACTCTCAGAAACACCACTTTCTGGGTCCATTAGAATGGGTTTCACTCCTCACTGTCTCACACAGCTCTGACCTTTCCAATTCTCTGCCACCAAAAGCTTATAGGATCTGCCAGATCCATCTGCGGCTCCACCTGGCCTGCTTTCCCACGCCAAAAGGACGGATCAAATATACGTGTCTGAAAACACATCCCTGCTTTTTCTTCGCACCACACAGAGGGAAAGCACTCCGCAACAGCTTCAGACCAGAGGAAGCCTCCATGAGCACTTCTGGAAAGCCCCGAAATCCTGGGAAATTGCAGCAAAATGAACTTCAGCACCTTGGACAGGACACACGGACAGAAAATCACTGAAATGAGCTCATTGGCCCCGAAAATGCAGCGCCTGGACATGACCCTCTAGGACACATCTGCGGGCCTGGTTATTTTTAGTATTGACAAATCCTCTTTGAATTGCCACGTTTATTCCACCATCCGTCCTGTATTTCTGGAAGAGCTGCTCGCCAACCTAGTGGTGGGAGAAATCGGGGCCACCAGCTCTGGATTCAATGCCTGTCTGTGGGATCACCGCTTGCCCCAGTTGAACCTGGAAAAGACCTAGCTCAAGCACTCATAAAGCTCAGCTCATCCTTTCCAGACAAAACAAGACCTGTTGCTGTAGGTGTACATGGCTCATGTGTTTCTCCGCTTTCTAGAAGCTCATCTCCACCTCCTCAGCCAAATCTCCAGGGAAAATAGAATTAAAAGGTCTAATTTATTCCCATTGCAGCCACACTTTGGTTGTGTAATTTTTTCCTTTAATTTAGCTTTCATTCTTTCTTACAGCGGTCCCAGTATGTTTCTGTTCCCCTCGGGGCTGCCTTGATAAAACCATGATCACCTTGCTGGAGTGCAGCACAGCTCTCCCTGTTATTCTTTTACTTGCACAAGTCGAGTGGAGCTTTTAACGTGTGCCGGTAAAAACTCCAAGCGTTTTAAGCAGAGATATTCTACAAACAGCTCTGTGGTGAGTGGTGCTATTAAGGTATACACTTAAAATACATCAATTCTCACAACAAGTGATATCAATAATATTCTCATTACAGGAGAATGATACATTTTCTCTGCCACCACAGAAACATCTATTCTAGTTCATTTCTTCCCTTCAAAATGTGCCACTGAATTTCTACCCCGACACATCTGCTGCCACCTGACATCAAGCGAACAATTTGCAGAGTATTTTCTATGCTGTGAGTTCTTCCCAGCACTTCTGGGTGCAGAAGCGAGATGGAAACTAGACCGATTTCCTGACAGAGTTACCCTTCGACAGCAATACATATATACACACATCTATATCCCCTGCTTATATACCCCGAAGCAGCTTTGCTGAACCATCTTCTCTCCCCTCCAGCTCCTCCCCTGTAGCCCCTCTGCCCGGATGGGACCTCCCGTCTCGAGCGGAAAGTTTAGGGAAAGGATAATCCCAGCACTACCTCCACGACACGCTCGGAACCGGACGTCTTTGTCTTGTGTTGTATTTCTTTTTCCACCCCCTCCCCCTTTTATTATTACTATAATTTTATTAACAAGCAAACAAAAAAGATAAACTTACATGTGTTTATTTAATTTTTCCTGCTAAACCCAGAGTCCCAGAGCCACTTCACTGTATCCACACAGTTTTAGTCCCCGAGCGGCACGGTCCCGCGGGCAGGGCCCGGCTGCTGGGCGCGAAGGGCGCATAGCTCGATCCGCCGCGCCGACTGCGCGCCTGCCGCCCGAGCGCGGCCCCGGCCGGGCGGCGGGGAGGGGCGGGCAGGGGAGGGGAGGGGACGGGAGGGGAGGGCGGGAGGAGGCACCGCCCGCCCCGCCCCGCTAGCGGAGCGGAGCCCCGCCGAGCCCGCAGCGCCCCCTGCCGCCGGTGGGGAGAGGGGAGAGGAGAAGGGACGGGCCGGAGAGCTGGGGAAGGTTGAGGATGGGGAGGGAGAAATGGGAGTGGGGAAGGTGGGGAAGGTTAGGGAAGGAGGATAGGCAGGGGTAAGGAAGGAGAAATAGTGGGAAAGGAAGAGGGAGTAGGGAGAAAGGAGTGAGGAGGGCTGGAAAAAAGGGAGGGACTGAGAAGACGGAAAAGCCAGTGGGGGTAAGGATGGGGAAGGAAGGGAAGGAAGGAGAGATTATAGCAAAGGAAGAGTGGTAGAGAGGAAGGAAGGGTGAGGAGGGCTGGGAAGAAGGAAGTGATAAGGAAGAGAAAAGGATGGAAAAGGCAGGAGAAGAGAGGATGAGGAAGGCTAGGCTGGGAAGAAGGAAGTGATAAGGAAGAGAAGGATGGAAAAGGCAGGAGGAGAGAGGATGAGGAAAGCTAGGGAGCAAGGTGGGATGAAGAAGACTGGGAAGAAAGGTGGGAGGTGGAAAAAGGGGGGATGGAGCTTCAGTAATGGAAGGGGGGGCACCGTGGAGGGCTTGGAGAGAGGAATTGACCAGGGGACAGGCACAGGGGAGCAGGACATGGCAAGGGACACTCAGCATGCAGGGAAAGGGGGCAGGTGTGACCAGTGGCAAAGCTGATGATATTGAAGTATTCAGGGTGGTAAAAGTGGAAGAAACCTCTGAAGAACTGCAAAAGGACCCCAAAATACTAATCAAGGTAAAATACAGGCAAGACTGGCAACACTTTACTGGCTCAGAGATGGGCTGTGAAGTGGCTCTTACTGCTCCAGAATGGGAGTCTGGAGCTGTAACAAACATTCCTGTGAAAGCAGCTCAGGGTTTAGTGACCAAAAGCAGCAAGTCCTCGAAAAGGAGTGGGTCATGAAGAGGAATACTGAGGGCCTACACAACAGACTGCAAAATGCAGCAGTGGCCCCAGGAAAGTGGCTGGAGAGCAGGTCTGGGTTCAAGAACAGGTTCGTGCTCAAGGAAATTATCAAGTGAAGGATTCAAAATATACAAACACTGAGAACTGGAAAGCACCAAATGAAAAAATGCATCACAGGGAAGAGTCTGGGTGAGGAGGATGTGCAGAGCTGCGATGAGGGGATAGAGGTCAGAGACTGGAAAACAAAGACTACAGAGGAAGGGAGAAGGAAGGGAATGAAGACTAGGAAGGGCAGAGGAGGATGGATGTGTCAGGTAGGAAATAAAGAGAAACAAATCCTCAGGGATTTAATCACTCAATGTGAATGTGAATGGTGATGGTACAATAGGAAGGAAGTTCTTATGAGGACCCAGGGTGGACAGAGGATGGGCACATCTTCAGCACTGGAAAGGTAGAGTGTGAGTCCATCTCAACCCCTGCTGTTGAACCCTACAGCTGTGGCAGGCTCATACCTGCAGGACAACTCTACTTTACAAGAGGAACAGCATTTTTTTCAGCAGTTTAATGGATTTGCAACACCATTTTAAGTTCAATCAGAAAAAGGAATTCACACCAGAACAAAAATGCTGCATAAGGGTTATCACTGACCGGAGCCCAGAAGGTTGTGGTCATGCTGCTCATCACAACAGCATAGCTGCCCTGGAAAACCTCCACTCTGGGGTGTCCATGGCATGGTCCCACTATGCAGATGCCTTCAGCACCCAGAAACACCCCAGGTCTGGGGCAGGAGGTGCAGCATCACTGTGGGGTGCTCAGACCTACACAGACTCCTACCATTGAGCCTTGCCCTACATCACTTCTGAAAATGTTGCTTCTTCCCCTAGATCAACTGAACAGCTAAAACATACTATCACAGGAGAGCTGGGCTTGTGCAGAGGGAGGACAGGTGAACCTATTGCTTCTTCCTGCAGAAGAGCAGCTAATTAATAGACTGCCTTGTTTGAGGCATAGTGCTCTCTGTGCTCATAACAGGTGAGGGTGTGTATCTTGGGGCTGATATCCATGTGTATGCATGTGAGGGAATTCTGGGATTGGTATATCTTTGCCTGTGCTTCCACAGACCAGAGTTTGCCTCCGCAGGTTGATGTTCCACAGACATTGCTGGAGCTTTAACTTAAATTCGGGAAGTTCATGCGGAAGGGGCCATGGCAGACAAAAGTAAATACTTCAGTCTCTTCCATGCAGTTCTTGCTCCATTCACAGTCTATGAATGAAGGTCCTCAGCTCTGTCCTTCTTTCTGCAAATTGTCTCAGGGTTCACCAGAGAAATGAAATGTGAGTGGACCAGGGGAGCAGGAAGGTCTCAGTGTCACAGATTCAGTAACACAGCCAGGTGACAGCTACAGGCTTTCAACTAATGTTTCATACACTGGTCCTGAGCTTAAGATTTCATGTCTCGTTTTTGCAGTCTGTAATAGATAATGCTACTGTAAATTTTCAACTCTATTGCTTTTTTACAGGGAGGAAAACCCTAGTAAAGCTAAACCCTAATAAAGCACCAGGTAAAGCAGTCTGTTTCATTTGTCTTTAGACAGTGAGAAATTATTCCTAATACTAGCAAATCCTTGATCCTGTGATAACGAAATCAGCCCAGTCTATAGGCTATAGAAAAACAGAACCCAGGTTATAGAAAAAACAGAGCAGTATTTACAAAGAAAATAAATAAGGTGAATAAAAGGGAGGAAGAACAGGAGAGGAAAGCTAAATGTCAAATTTATTTTATGCCAGAAGCAGGACTCAGATGGTTCCCCCATATCTCACCCTTTAGTTCAACTCACAGCCCAGAAAACTGTCCTCTTACCCAGTTTTCAGTTCAAATATGTACACGTTGAATTCTTGTTTCTAAATTGTGTCCCTTCAGGCATCACTTCAGAAGATACAGAAACATAACGAAGGAGCATACACCAAAGGCAGCACTTCAGGGGTGAGTACTGGATCTGTGCAGCATCAAACTCCCACAGCAAGCGGGGAGCATCCTTGGCACAGGAACAACTCATAATGCAAATACTAATCATAAAGCAACTCTATAGGCAAACTGATCAGAGAGGTAAATTGATTAAGCCTGTGCTGCCTTGCCAAAATCTTCCTTTCTGCAAGGGTTTAAGTAATGCCGACTTACTGAATATCTGACAAAGTTCAGGTAAGTCAGCTGAAACCCAATAAATGTGCATGTCAGATGAAAGTAAGTACCAGCAGCAAAATAAATACTGTGCGGGAGACCAGTTGATGCCATCTTTCTATTCATTTCTCTCCAGAAAGGTACCTTTTTCCCCCACAAAACAATCACTTTTTTCTTAAAGGGATTACAGGCAGCAACGCTGGTTGCCAAGAGCCATTTATTCTCCCAATATGTTTATAAAGCTTTTTGTTCATCTCGTATCCCTACACTTTTGTTGCTGCCTTTTTTTTTTTTTTAAACGGAAACAAAGAAAATGGAAAATGTGCAGTTCTTGAAACAGGAGAACAGATGAAGTTTTAAAAGGTATGGAATTTTCTTTTTCCTTAAAACCCCCATGCTTCTTTAGAAATACCTTCCTTGCAAAATTCCATTTGGCAGAAAGGAAATAAAAATATTTTCCTTCAAAATTCGGAAGGCTTTCCCCTGCCCTCCCACCCTGCCGGAGCTCAGGGCAATGCTGTGGTTTTCACAGACCCTAGCTTTCTATAAAGCCTTTTACAGCCTGGAGTAAGCGCTGCGAGGATCTCCTTTAGGACGAACTGCCATGAGGTTGTCGCATGCAAAACTCAATTGAGCCAATACTTCCCTCTACCGGGAAAGAGAAATACTGCGATTTGTTACAATTCCCTTTGAAATAAAGGCAGCTACCAGGACAAGGAGGATTTCCTATCTAAAAGTGACGAGAGATTCAGGGTGTGTAGGATGTAGAAAGAGCATCAGATTAATATTGCTCATTTATTAACCAGGCAAAAGCGGTTCTGACTGTCCCATATTGACTCCCCCTTAATGAAGATTCCCCCCAAGCTCCCTTCTCCACTAGCTTCCCAGCCCCACAGTGACTGTGATTGAATGGAGAAAACCTGCAGGCTGGGTCCCCTCTGCACCCCCACATCTGTGCTACAGAAAGCAGATCAGCCCCTCTTTGCACCAGGACTGAGCCTGCTGCTGGGTCGCATCAGGGATGCTGTTGAAGCTTCATTTTACAACATTGTCTGGGATCTGGGCTTGCTCCTTTGTTATAAAAGCCCTGATTCCTTCTCACCCCCACTTCAATTTCAATAAGCAAAGAGACCCTGACATAAACCCAGCTGCTGTGTCAGGATACATCTGTATCAGTGTTCAGCTTCTGTCTTTTAATTAAGTATATCATCCTCATGGAGCATCTTTCATCAAGCATCCATGGGGAAATACTGTAACGCCTGGCTAAATTGCTACATTTGTACAATCACACTCAAAGATATAATCCTAACATGAGCTGATCTAATTTAACAGGGGGGAGGGGGGGGAAGGAGGAGGGAATTACAGACAGGCAATGCCTCTGTCAATGAACGTGTCCAAGTGTGAAGAAATCGTTCAGTGCTCTGACATGTAACAGTTCACATCATTAAAATAAAATGCTTTTTGCTTCCTTGAAGAGGCTTACACCCCACACCATGCCAAATTAGGCCACTTAATGTCACAGCAGAATACAGCTCTATTTTAACTTAGAAAGGGATGAAGGTTGGGCCGGGCTGGGCTGAATTATGTTCCTTTAGCACACTCCTGCCACCTGTGGACAGTGCAAATATTTAGTAATTAGGCAGTTCAGAGAACAAAAAAATGTTGCTTCACTAAATGGGGGAAGCACTCACGTGGGGTTCCATGATTAGCAGTGTCAGAAAGGCAGACCTCAGGTTTCCATCAAAGCTTTCCATTCCTCCCATGTTCCCTGCATAAATCACAGACCCCATGAATTTCTGACACTCAAAAGGTTGAGAAAAACTTCACCTCACATGAGCTTCCCTTTGCTAGCTTCCTCAAAAAAGTTATCTGATCCCCCCCTTTCCCAGGTTAGATAAAGCCTCCTATAAGGGGGCAATCACACATTGAGCCTTCTCAGGGTGACTGAGAAATACAGATCTGTTCCCTCCTTTTGGGGTCAAAAGTACCAACTCATGACACTGAAGTTGCTTTAACCCTGCAACCTCTCAGCAGACGACACTGCAGTGTCTTCAGTGGCTTTGAGGAACAGTAAAGCTTAACCTGTGGAGGGAGCCCAGAGAACTAGGTGCAGCTGGACATCAAATGCCCAAGGGAGATGTTTTAGGGAAGGTGAAGTTTAAACTTTGTCATGCTCCAAGGGACTTTTGGCTGTGATTTCCATAGGGAAGGGCTTCAGAGCAGACCCAATGAAAGTTCAAGCATTTCTAGGAAAAGAAATCCACATAGAATATAAAGCATCTAGAAATGTTGTTGCTTTAAACGCACTGCAAGATCAACCACACCTGATGTAAAATCATATTTGATTTGTGGCAAATTACATTTGCTGTGCATTTTCCTCTCCTTGCACGGGCATTTTGAGAAAATCCTTGCCTTGCTTTTGCCTCCAGAGCCACCCCTTGTACAATATACAGGGGATCTCCAAAGATCATCTTTACATTTCACAGTGCTAAAGACACAAAAAAAAAGTCTCTAAGAGCCAGAGAAAATTGGTTGATTGGTTGGTTTTGGTCAAACACTACCTGTGCGCCTGCAGTTAGAAACCTGCCTTCAGGTGCATCATGGAGGCAGAGCTAATGAGAAGACCCCCACAGGGGCTGGAGGGAAATTGAAAGCAATCATTTTCTGCATTTAGTACCCTCTTCTTTCACTGCAGTCCATCATGCCTTCCCTCCTCCATCTTAACACTAATTAAAGTCAAGCTTCCTTCCAGTACATTTACTTAATATTTTAAGTGAATCATGAACCATTTCCTTTTTATTTTTTTTTAATTTGAATCTTCTAATTAATTGTAATGCCTATTAGTTTGCATTCAGACACTAACATTTCAGTTTCTGGGAAGTGCTTGGGGTAGCAAGATGCAGTGTAGCTAAGCAATAAAGACCACATCTTTCAGTAGAGAAATAATGCTGTGGACTGCTTTAGGACTGCTCTAGGCCTATCAATGCTTGCATAGGCCAAATCTCAGGCAAATTGTGGTTACAAGTGGTTAGGTGACTCAGAATTTCTGATAAAAGCTTGACAAATCTGAAGAAAATTAAGCTGAGCCCTCCAGTTCCTCTTCTTGTAAGGCTTCCTGTAAGATTTCTGCATCATCTTTATCCCCCAGTGCCCTTTCTCTTGTGCTCCTCACTGATGGTTTCATCCTTCTACTTAGTAAGTTACAACCCAGGGGCTGTAGGCTGCCGGACTGTGACTGGTCATGTTATTTTGTTTGCAAAATCTTTAGTCTACCAGGTTCCCTATTTCTGGTCACATTTCCCTAGCATACCTAGCTTTTCCATCCATTTCCAACCTAAATCTACTGCAACACAGGTATGAGACAACGGAGTCTGTCTTTCTGAAAAGAGGAAGACATGACTGAATTCAGGACCTGCCATTAATATTTTTCAGCATCTGCAAGCTTGAGCAGCTTGAGAAGCCCCAGGTGAACACAGGGGGCCTGCCACAAAGCTCTTTCAATCTTAAAATCTTATCCTGATACTGCATGTACACGGGCAACTTGTCTGAGCCCTTTTGCCTTTGGGGATTGCTTGCATGAGTGCCACTACTCATCCTCCCGGTTGAATGAAGGCAAAAGGCGGATGGGGTATCAGCAAAAGCCTATAGAAAGTAGAAAAGGATTCAGTGATAAACAGGCACTCACAAACTGGTGGTCTGTTGGGCTGACCCATGCCCTACTTGGGGTTATACAAAAGGCACCAACAAGACCCAAGACGAGGA
The DNA here is from genome assembly GCF_012275295.1 of Melopsittacus undulatus. NCBI lineage: Eukaryota > Metazoa > Chordata > Aves > Psittaciformes > Psittaculidae > Melopsittacus > Melopsittacus undulatus. The sequence continues at coordinate 102,889,039 of NC_047527.1, read as the reverse complement.
GATACAGGTCTCCACCATCCCTCCACTACAAACCAGAAATAATCACCAAATATATCTACCAGCTGCCTCTTGTGCCAATTGAAGAAGAGTCAGCCACTAGCTCTCACACACCTCTGGGCTTTCTCCTTCTCTCCTTCATTTGCCTGTTTGCAAACACAGTCTGCAAACATCTCACTCCTCTCCTGTTTACTTTCACTTCCAGCTTGAAACTTTCATCAGGTCTTACCAATGGTTTCCCCCTCATTTTCCTTTCCCCAGCAAAAAGAAAACCAGTTTTGTTTTTACACCAAACTAGATCTGAGACAAAGTTAGAGCCTCAACAAGACAACCATCCAGCATAAATCACCTGTAGCCCTAATGTAATAAACCTGTCTGTCACTCACAAAGGCAGGAGGACAACATTCAACAAGGATGCTGCTAATGCAACAAGCTCCATTACCTGCTGGGATAAACTACAGTGAAGTCACTGCATCCTCCAAGCATTCAAAAAAATGCCCTACTAAAAGTCAAGAAATCCTTTGAATCCTCCTGGTTTGCCTCTTTGCAAAAGATTTTAAACAAAGCTATAATTACTCAATGCTCTCAGCTTTTCATACTTTGTCCTTAATGCAATATCCTACCTCTGACAAATGGAGCCTTTAAGAACTGCACTGCTCTTGACTGGAAATCTAGCATTAAAGCACATCAGTGCGAACACTGAACAACCACATATTGCTTTCCAAGCTGACCCCCTCTGAGTGCAGTGTCAGACCCTTGCTGGATATTGAATGCTCTTCCTCATCATCAAGCAAAGCCTTTTTTTTTTCTCTGCAGAGCTTTTGAGTGCTCTTTCAGAGAGGTTTTTAATTTTATCTGTCCTTTCATCTATTTTCAGTCATTGATTTGGAGGTGACTTTAAATGTGATACAGCTAGGGCTTCTGCCAGGTATTTTGAAGGGAATTGCTGTCCCTCAACACAGCCACCCATGGACAAATAACACAAAATCCTGACAACTGACTTTTGTTTCCCAGAGAGGTGGATGGGTTCAAGAGTGGCCTCTCTTTGTGGGCATTTGGGAGTCTGACAGAAATGATGGATGTTGAAGATGTACTTCCTGCTGCCTGCCACTTTTTGTATTTCACTTTTTAGAACAGATTTTCACTTCCTGTTTTTTATGTACTCACATTTGAAAGAGAAGTAAAAAACAGCACAAAAGCTGGTCTAAATAGATGGCTTAAGTAAAAGAAAAGTTGAATTGTGAATATATGTAAAGGGCGGGTACTGTGAACTGAGTGAGTTTACCCCATTTTTCTTACAAGCAGGGTCACCATTTTACTATTTTTGTACAACTGACAGCAGTAACTCACTCATGTCAATCCCTCCCCAAGAACATCCCATCATTCTACAGTCTCACTTCATGTCCCAGGTTTAGCACCCAACACAAAGACAAGTGCAGCTATGAACCCATCCAGCACAATGGATGGGCAAACAAAAGCAGTCATTTCTTAAAAACAAACAAACAAAAAAACAAACCCCAAAACCAAACAGGATGAACTTTAAAATTCTACATGCTTTGAGAATAGGGCTACAACAATATCCCCAGTACAAATATATATTTCAGCCTTACAAACTCATTAGATACAGAGGCTATGCCTGTTTTAGGGCTATAATGTAACACAAGAAACTCTGAAGCTGCAACAGAGGGGGTCACTGGACTTAACCAGACAGGCTCAGCGCAGAGACCAAGACTTCCTCACAAAATTGTGACTGTGCAGTAAACCCATCAGAGGTTACTGTTTTACAGCTGTGAGCTTTGTGTGTTTTTTCCCACCTTGTGTGAGTTATAGTAGGATTAATGTGCTCCCATTAAGGTCTCTAAAAGTTAGACCTAAGTCTAAGTTCAAATAAGTCATATCATGTCTGCCATCCAAAGGGTCAGTGGAGAAATATGTGACTATCCATGTCTGGATGGGTAAAATCAATCAATCTCTGGAGCTTCCTTTCTCCCCTGCATTAACTTGTGGCCTGAGCCTAGAGCTGAGGTTGTACTGTATTAATGATATATTGCATTGGGTTTACCTTGCTACACAAACACAACCCATAAATATGCAGCTCTTTTGTGGGCTTCTTCCTGAACTGACTGGTGAGCAGTAAGATGTAAAGGCACCTAGTCCTAGTCCTCCCACTTACCTATTTTGATTTGAATTTCTTTTATTCAACTAGGTTTTATTTTAGATAAGTATGTGTGGATATATACATACATACATGGTGGAGGCTGTTCATTTGCTGTTTTTTTGGTGTGTGTGGGTTTTGGTGGTGGTTGTTATCTTTTCTTCACTTCAACAAACCTTTAAGGAGACCCGTTCTCCTGTAACTTGAAAGTTTTTGCTCTAAGTGTAACCAGAAGACCCCACTTACAAAATACCAGCTGCCTGAACAGTGCCTACTTCCTAACGTCTTTTCTGTCATTTTGCTTTTTGTAAGAGCCACCATACTTCAGATGTTTCTGAGCTCAAGAAAGGTGGAGACAGTGTCCTCCTGAGCAAAGAGCAGTGCCTGAAGGTGCACTCTAAAAAGAGACCACAGGAGCAGGTGCCCAATAAACTGCTCCATAATCAGTTTATTCGTCTGAAGAGATGCTGCTTGGAGGAGATGTTGGGACTGATGTCTGCTAATGGACTGGGCAAATAAATGAAAAATCAACTTTTAAGGAAGTTCACAGAATTCAAATAATAGGGGATACAACAGTATTTGTAAAAGGTTTGGTAACATGCATAAGACCAGCTCAGAACACAGTTTAATCAAAATGGGGAAAAAAAGTTCTGGATTGTTCTTAATGTATAAATTCCACATTAGCTTGCTCATAACTGACAAAAACAACAAAACAAAAGCACAAACAACAACCAACAAAAAATAAAACAACAAAGACCAAGACCCCAGACCCATAACTTTGTTTTAGTTCATGATGATTTCAGGAGACAAGGTCCTCAGCTGGCATAAATGGGTTCAACACCATCAATCAAATTATACCAGCTGAGGGCCTGAGTCAGAAATAACTAAAAAATGAAAAGTGGGTAAAAGTTTCCCAGACAAATTAAAAATTAATTAACAGCTGATATTAACTCACATCTGGGTGATGGTAGGCATCACTACGATTTTTCTTGCCACTGTGCTGCAGCCCCAGTTGAGGAGGGAACTAATTACCCCATGAACCTGAACATTCACCAGCTGTATTTTCCCTAAAAAAACAACTCTCTCACAAATAAGCCTCCAAAAACTTCAGGGAGGAACTGAAGCGAGAGGGAGAATAGTTATGGAAAGAAAGTATTCAGACTAATTTATCCTACCTCATTTAACTAGGGACAAAGATCTTAATCACTGTTGCATTTTGCACCTGCTACCCATAATTAGATGAGAATGGGTGCTGGGCTGCTAGGAGGATCCATTTGCAGTGTCCCTCCCATTCCACTAGCATCAGTGGAACACCCTACATGTTTAGGTCTACATGATTTACATTAAGCATCCTGCTTCCTGCCCAGAGAAGCTGACAAATGCACTTGCAGAAGATTTATCTATATATAAAACCAAGTGCATGATGCAGTATGATCAAAGATGGTGGGAAGAGCAATTTGAAGGAAATAGGGCCATCCTCTCTGAGGGCAGCCTCTCTGCTGCTCACCACGAGTGCTTGGCAATGCTTTTTATAGTAGGGTTTAAAATAACTCTTTTTGGTGGCCATTGTGGTTTCAGTCATGTACCTTATTTGTAGCACGGCTACATCCTGTCCTGCACAGGGATTTTTCATAGGATTTAGTTTTACCTGTGTAGGCATCTTTAGGTCAGAAGTGAGCCACAGGTTTTTCAAGAGTGCAATAGCATTCACTCTTGCCTGTGATTGGCAAACTGTTGTGTGAATGGGAAAGTTTTGACATCCTCCACCTTAATTAAACATTTTGATCCTTCAGTTAATGACAACAGTGCACAATATGATACCTGACCCACTGAAACATTAAAACTGTTAATGACTTATAAGTAGGGGATAACAGACCCCCAAGTTACTGTGCTGTACAGGTGGAGTTGCACAAGCATGCACTGATGAGGTAGCCCTACAGCTGGGTATTAGTGGAAATGCTGTCATTGCATCACAAATGACCTGGCATCCTTTCATAACCCCACTGCCTCACAATGTCACTTCTCAGTCAGTCTGCTGATGTAATCCAGAGTAAAGCTTGCAACTCACACTAAGAAAACTTAAAGTATAACTTGATCCTCACTGAGGTAAAAGATCTGACAAAACACTGAACCTGAGGCATAAGGTGCATCATGCATGGTACTGAGAAATTAACTCCAGACCTCAATGCCCCAGAGACTCACAACCAGCACTGGGCTTACCCATTTGAGAAGTGCCAAGCCAGACCAAGGGAACAGATCTATTCAAGATCTTCCCACTTGGGGGAGGGTTGGGCAGGGTGTAGAAGTTGTGCAGAAGCAGGTGCTCCCTACATCAGAAAGATGATTCCTTCTCAGATTAAATGTTTATTTTAGAAGAAAAATTATAAAGCAAGACAAACTTTTCCAGGCTACTAAATCTTATTAAAAAAATATGCTGACTGACCTTTCTCCCATTAGAAAGTGAAATATATGCATTATTTTGACCAGCAAGCCCAGCTGCCTCTCCTCAACATACTGCCAGACATGCATTTTCTAGACTGGGCCAGACTCAACCTGACCTCTCTCATAGCACAAGATCATCTCCTTTCTCTAAGGAGTTTAACACCAGAATAAAACCTCAAGGTGACCCCATGGCTTACCTCCTGCAGATCCTCCCACCCACAGAAGCTCATACCTTATCAGAAATCACCCAATTATATTAAATTCATCCAAGTCTTCCTACAGCTGTTAGTCCTCAAACTACTTCTTTTACCCCTGCTCCACCCCCAAAACAATACCAAGCTCTCCCACCCCTCACCTTGACAGGGCCCAAACATCCTCCTCCCACCTATTCACCCCTATCCTAAGATACCATGTCCTCCCTTATATCTCACTTTTTATTATTTACCTTTTATATCTCACAGCTGGGTCCTGGTGGCTAAATGGGTTAACCCTTTCCCTGCCACATCCGGGAAAGTTCCTGACAGTTGGCATTTCAGCCCCCAGGAGAGGGAAAATTGGCTGCATACCATCAGAGCTATGACAGGTTACAGCTGTGGCACTGCTGGGTCAGCTATAGGAAGATGTGGAAAACAGCCAAAAGATTATTTGATTGATGAGAAAAATGCCTGTGTGAGAGGCTTTAAGAGGTCATTCCAGTTCATTAAAATAATAAATAGAGAGATGATAGTGAATAAGTGCCTTCACTGAATGAAAATAACAGGTACTAAGTAATTTTTAATGTAGCATTAAAGGTATATCAAGGACTAGTGGCTTGGAGCTGAAGTCAAACTAATTTAAATTAAAAGGTAGGCTTGTGATTGTAAGTGCAAGCCTATCTAACTGTGAAACAAAGCACCAGAGGGCAGATATTCTTCATGATATATATACTTATATATAACATAACAACCTGCACTAAGGTCACACAGTTGATCTGTGCTCACAGTATCCAAAAGCAGGCCCTCTGGATCAGCTTTTCACATCAACTTGCACAAAGCTTAGCTCAGTACTTGTCCAACAACCTTCTGCATTTATTTTCTTGCAATTATACTAACACCTGTCCTGCACATGGCTTGTGAACATGCCAGCCTGCTCTGCTATTATGCTATACCTCCTGAAAAAGTTACTTTGCATTTGTTGCTGGAAAATATCTTTCCACCTTCTGGCACTGCTGCCCCAACACATGATGTCTCAGTTAGGGACAACTAACTCAACTGACTGGATGAGATAAGCAAACACAGTTTGGATGATTGGATCTTGCTGTTTTGGAGCAACCTGTACTTTGGGACCAATAGTTTGATGACAATTTTTCTGTATGCATTTTCTAGGTTCTCTCTGTGCCAGAGCCCTGGCCCATAGCCATTGGGTCATGGAAAGCTTCCACAGGGAAAATTGCACCCCTCCTATACACTTGGGAGGAAGGGTCATGGTTGATGTAGGCTATACTCAAAATAAGCATTGTTTAGTACTCTGGTTTAACACTCACTGACATTTATTCCCTTTCAGGAACAGCCACATCTCTCCTCTTGACTTTTATTTGGCAGATTAAACAAGCTAGGATTCCAGGCCTCTTCCTAAAGCCTTTCTAATCCCCTATAGTAGAAACTCTTTAATTCTTGTTTGATTTGCATGAATCTTTCTTGAGCATTAGTAACAAATGCACATACAGGTGCAGAGGCAACCTCACCTATGCCTTCCTATTGCATTAGCACATCCTGCCCTCCATGGACTATGTCTCAGCTGGCAGATCTTCACTCACATTTCTCTATTTCATGATTGCATCACATTGCACATCACAACCATTCTGTTTCAGTAACTTTTCCTGGTCTTCACAGTGCTCTGCTGTTTCCATCACCTGCTAACAAATGTCCCCATTTGGTGCCCAGTAGAGGAATTTCTTCTCAGCCCTATTACATTTTGCTTATCAGAGTACCAGTAGATAAGATCAACTAAATTATTCTTTCTTAGTAAATAGGTTTCAAACCTATTTTATTCACTTTCACACTTTCTTTCAAGTTTCTCATTATTTCCCCTTCAAAATGTGTTCTGCAGCCCTGCAACATCCTTAGTTCAGATTAGCAAGCCTCTGATTCCTTGAGTTGCTTGGTACCGCCTTTTCAAATGGAAATATTTTGTTTGAGTTAGCTTTTATGGAGTGTTTTTTCCCTCCTGCTACCTTCCTTAACTTGACAGTGTTACAAAATCTCATCCCTGTCCCGTTTTATGCCAATCTCACATCTTCTCTGTTTTAACTTCTACTTTCTTATATAGTCAATGAGTTATTTATTATTGCTCCAACTTCCTGTTCATGGCCTAATTCTCTTTTACCCTGTAAATTTTCACTCATTTGTTTTCTGACCTTTAAACTGCAGATTTCTTTTATCGCAGCCCTTTCACCCACTACCTCTAAGCTCTCTTCTTTCTGCTAATGCTTCTTCTTAAATTATTTATCTGTTTAAGTTTCAATCTCTATAGTTGAGTTTTTCTTTTTTCTTTTAGTTTTTGTTATGCTTTGATTATGTAATTTGGATCTAAGACCACTAGGAGGAGGCATTCAACAAGTTTCACTGTCCCGCTGCAGATCCCAGTCTTAGTTTTGTTAAATTCAAAGAGGTTTGAGCAGGAACCAAGGGGCTGCTGCATCACAGATCCCTTTGAAAGAGCCATGGCACATAATCCCTTGAAGAATGTTTAACTATTCACCTTCAGTCAGACTGGTTCCTTTGCTCCTTCTGCAAAGCAGCTTCACAATTCCATCCTCTAAAGAACAGAAGCCGCTTCTAATTCCAAGCTAATGTATGCACTTTAGGTAGTTAAATAAAACACATTACAGTTGTCCTGGTATTCTCATGAACTTCATTGATATATTTATTGTGCTACACCACTATCAAGGGAATGAACAGAAATATATTGCTGACCTGGTGTTTCTCATGGCCTGTCAAAGGGAAAAGCTCTCACCCCTCATGTTTTTATTGTCTCTATTCATAATGTCTTTAAAAAAATCAGCAATTTGGGGTAAAATTTGTAATACAGAGATTATGGAAGAGGTAAATGTTGAAGAGGCCAAGCTGTTAATGCAATACTCTCAGAACAGTGGCTAAAAGGGGGCAAGCACAGAAGGCATCATGTGTGACTGGAAAGACAGCAGTGTATCTGGAAACAAGACTGTACGCCACATCACAAGAAACTAGGGTTTTAATATGGACATCTGTAATATCAAAAATTAAGAAGGTTCAGGTAAGATCCAGGAGGATTAAAGTACATGGCAGGAGACTTGCCTTCCCCTAAACATATCACCTTTATTGAGAAGGACTTCTGAAGAAGGTAAAATTCACCCTAAGGGGCAGCTGCTATTTCTTGCACCAATAAACAGCTCACTTTGGTTAGAAAATGATTGTTTGCACCCAATCTCCTACCTTGGTGGAGCATTGACTCAGCTTCTGGGTGGCCCTCCCTGGCAGACAGACTGCAGTGAAGCTTGTGTATGTAGCTATCAATAAAACACTCTTACAATTAAAAATACCCTTTCCTGGCACACAGACTGACAAGGATGAGTTGCACCACCTTTGAGTATGGATGTGTTTAAACATATAATCTCCTGAGTGGGTGCCAGGACTATCCAGTGCACACCCAAATTGATGGGAACATCATTACCACTTCTTGATGAACTCTACCTTGTGGGAATCAGGCTTTGAACAGGCAGGACCTGGGAAACAACATCTCACAAGCACCATGTTGTCAGCTCCTGAAGTGTGGTGGGTCACAAACTGGACAAGTGGTTTTAAAATAATTTTAGTCAAACAAAGCCATTTAATTGATTTGTTTGTAGCTTTTATTTTTATCATGAATGGAGTCCCCAGTGGTCCGGTAGCATAGAGCTGTTGACTTCTCTGGTAAAATACAAATCCACAATGCACCTGTCTTAAAATATGAGGGAGTCAAAAGTAGTTAAAGATGTTATGATGCCATAAATAGCTAGGAGAAGCTAAGGGAATACCACAGAGGAAATTAAAAATGTTAGAAATATTTATTTGTATTCAGCGTTCAGGCAATATTAACTGAAAACAGTCTCAGTAACAGGTGCAATTTACCTTTCGTAGTAAAAGAGAATTTGTATTCAGAAAGCGCACACTCTGAAGAGGTGAAAAAGACACAAGAAGAAGGAAATGATACAAGACAGGACACGTAACTGCCATGGCAGAGAAGGGGCATTGAAAGGAGTAGGCAACTTGCTGCAGGTTGCAAACTGTACCTCAGGACCCACTCAGTTACAAAACCTGGTTTCCTTTCTGACTGAAATCAGTGTAGAAGGAAAAGCTCACTTGAGCCTTTCCAGAACCTGCCAAACCCAAAGTGACCACACAGCTACAACATTACAACTAGCTTGTGTGTAACATGCTTGAAGTTTAAGAAATTAGAATGTCATGAGTAATTAATGACTATGTCTAGTGCATGGCAAAGGATAATAGTCATGACACAGCAAAGTGGAAGCATCTCCAAAGTACATGTACAAAGGACAAAAAACAACACTGTTTGGGCGTGTGTTTTTCTGAGAATCCCAAGCTAGTTAAGGACATAAAGAAAGATAAAGAATTTCATAAGGAAAATGTGGTAAGGATCATGATAGACCATGTGCACACAGAGTTTCAGAAGTAGAATTTGTGATTACATTCTTAGTTTTCTCTTAACTCCCAGACCCAAATGCTTCAACCCAGAATTCCTGTTTGTCCATATTCCTCACTCTTTGGTTTCTTCTCATCTTTGAAGGGGAGAGAAAACTGGTCTTCCCATCAGAGAAACACAGGCTGAAGGAGGAAAGTCTCCTACCAGCAATGGAGCACATCCACCTTAGGTTAAGGTTTCATTCCATGACCATGGATGATGCTCACCACCGTGAAGCAGCTCATACAGGGCCCATATGGCACTCCCCAGCCTGGGTTACTGAAACCTAAGGGAGCAGTTGAAGCAATACTGCCAATTTCCACACAAATTAAATGCTTACTTGTCTCTCTCTTAAACCACCACATTGGCAGGAATGAACTTGAGCATGAAACTTAAGCATTCTGTGAAGTCTGAAGAAAGGATGTTATAAACACAATTTGTTATAAAGTGCCTTCACCTTGCTGACAAAGGAAACCAGGTTAAAAAAGTAATCCTCACAGACAAAATATGAGGCAAGATTTTACTCAGCTCAGTAAAACTTCTGTAATACTAAGAGTTGTATTTATTATTTCATTAAGCTGCAGCAACACAATTACAATAGCATACATGCCATGACTTATTCTGTAAATTGATCATATTGGAAGAAGTCCACTACATTGTGGCATATCTGTTGCTCATGCAGTGGTTTTGTTTGTCGTACATCCGTCCCCAAACATTAAAAAAAGGAAAATCAGCAGCCATTTGCTTAACAGGCTCATAATAACAGTATGAGTTAAAAATGGACTAAGGGTAAAATCTAGCTTCTTTCCCTTCAGCAATTTATCTTAACACTAACATTCTTTTTCTATTCTCCATCAGATGCATTGGTGCTTGGTCTTTTCTCTGCTTCTTACTCCAGGGGTAATGTCAGCAGATGTGAATCCACCACAGCACTCAGACGCTGTGGGACCTGCTTTGCAGTGGGGTGCCCTCCACCAAACAGATCCAAAACCTTTCTCTACATATGTAAACACAGAGCAAAGCTGAACACAGTGGAGCCAAAGGCTACAATTTAGCTGCTACCATAGTTAACCAATCACAATCAAAAAACTTTCTTTAATAGGGAGACTGCTTCAGCTGACATGTGTTTACAATATCAGCCTCTGTGAACATTTTAAAATATTCTTAGTAACATAGTCACTGATGAGCTATTTAATGTCTGGAGATTGTTGATTACCTGTAATTTCTCCATTCTCAACCACGAGATTGCTACTATTGGTTCTTGTGACACTGTCATATGATGGAGGAAAGGATGCTGAGGACAAAGTTTCAGACTTTTCAGAACTCTTACCATAGTTTTCACCCATCATACATGCAATAAGTCCTTCTTTTTCTGGAGCAGCATCTCCAAGAGTATCAGTACTGCAAGTTCTGCGATGGTACAGATAAGAAGCCTGCTTTACAGAGCGCAGCAGCAAATGACTCCTGTAGGCACGCTGGATGACAGTGGCAGATGCTTCCTCTTGTCTATGTCTGAGCGTAGTAGAGATTGGCTCATAGGATTGTTTTGATGGATTGGCAGACATGAACTTCTCTTCCATTTGTACTTTTAAAGTATCCAGCTCCCCAGAATCTCCTAACACTCGTTTGGTAAAAGCAAACAAAATGTCCAAGCAGTGGATCCTGTCTCCACTGACCATAGGCAGATCCATTGCTATGAGTTCAACCTTATTTGGTTTTGGTACCCGTAAAGGTTCAGCCAGAGCATCTGCAAAGTCTGAAAGAGCAGAGAAAGTTATGAACTGAGTTGCCTCAGGATCAAACTTCTCCCAGATTTCATAAAAAATGTCAAAGTCATCTTCCCCTAAAGGCTCTGTACTTTCCTCTGTAGCAGCATTGAAGTTCTCAAGAATAACAGCTATATACATGTTTACAACAATAAGAAATGATACAATGATGTAACTTACAAAATAAATAATACCTATGGCAGGTTTACCACATTCGCCTATAGTACCATTTATATTTGGATCACAGAATGGTGGCCCAGTGTTTAAGATAGGACTGAGAAGACCATCCCAGCCAGCTGACGTGGTGATTTGGAAGAGACAGAGCATGCTGTTAGCGAAAGTTTGGAAGTTGAATATATCGTCAATGCCATCTTCCATCTTCACATAGGCAAAGTTAGCCATGCCAAAAATGGCATAAATAAACATGACCAGAAAAAGCAAGAGGCCAATGTTGAACAGAGCAGGTAGAGACATCATTAATGCAAAGAGCAGTGTTCGAATTCCTTTGGCAGCCCGAATAAGTCTCAGTATTCGTCCAATACGAGCCAGGCGAATAACCCTGAAGAGTGTAGGTGGTAAGAAATGTTCAAATGCTTTACCAATGCCAGAAAGCAGTAAGGCTAAAATAGAAAGGATAACAGCTGGTTAGAAATCATGTTTCAGCCTAACTAGCGCGTAGGATGAAATTATAGTATCTGTACAGTTGAAGAAATATCTGATGCATGTGTGCTAAGACCCTGACAGAACAACCTTTAATATAAGTTAGATTTAAAAAATAGCTGTAGAAATCAGCAATTATGAACTACCTTTCTCAGCCACCAGAAGATAGCACCTGTTGCATTAAGGATGGTAAGCACATTCTTATATACAACATCAAATATCCAAATAATTTAACACTCAATGACTGATGGTTTTCTTTGACAGTCATTGCATGAATACTTCAGCAGGTGCAAGTTATGCACTTACCTTATAAATTTGATTTCAAATACTGACATTATGAAGCTCAACTAAGAAAACAAGACATAATAATAACGTCATGGTCATCATTTAGACAATATAGTCAAGATATGCATAAGCAAACCCAGTGATGGACATGGAAGTTGTGCATGCCACTCCACAATGACTTCAGGTTCATTAGGGATGTAGCTATACAAGGATGTTATTTTATCTTTAGTTTGCATAAAAAATGACAGACCTAGTAGCACTAGAAGAGATTTGGTTTTTCTAGGTTTTGATGTGTTGGATACATTTTTCTGGATTTCCATTCCAGAAACTTAATTTCTCAAGGAAGACCCATACTCATATTGGAATCTTACTTATTCAAAATGTAAGTCATACTAAAAAAACCAAATTATTTTTCTCCTTTTAAATGCCTTCTGCTGTTTTGGCAATACAGGACTTAGGAGTTGTTACATTGGCAAAAATCTCAAATTCGCCACAGCTCTTTACCCCATTCTTCCACTGCATTCATTTCAAATTGAACCTGTGGTACATTTGAGTTTTCTTTTCTGTTCTTTACACAGTGTAAACCTTTATTTTCAATCAGCTGTGCCTGAGTTTCCAGAAATGGAAATTCTATAGTCTGTAACTTAATTCCAGTCTTAATATTCTCTATATACTTCAATTCTTTATTACAAACACAGATGACAAAACCCAGTAATTTTTATCTGATCGAAGATTTTCTTAGCTGGCACTAAACCTATAACAATGAAAATTATCACATAATGTGGTACTGGTATGATCAGTTATTCATTCTCCCTTTCAGACTAGGAAAAAGCAACCTAAAGAACCATTATGAAAGATTTTGCCTAACACGAGTGCTTTTAATTTTAAATATTTTTATTAAAAGAAAAGAGAAGAAATGTAAAAAAAAATTGTTTCATGTTATTTGAATATAATAATGGTGGGATTTTCAGTCCTTTTTTCCTCAAGACTTATGATTTCCATTGCAACATCCATTTGCAGTTGATAAGTTTTAAGTATTTTTTCTCTGAAAAGAATGATAATTGATTTAGCAAATAATTTGCCAGACAGATTTTACTTACCAACAAGTGACATGATGACAACAACTAAATCAAATATGTTCCAGGCATTTGAGAAATAGTACTGCCTCAGAGCCACCAATTTCAGTGCACATTCTGCAGTAAAAATGGTAACAAAGAGTATATTGATTTTGTTAAGGACATTAGTCTTTGTTTCACTTTGCTCATAGGTTTCCACCATCATGGTGATCATGTTAAGGCAGATAAGAATCATGATGACAACATCAAAGGCTTGACGTGTTACAATGTCAAACAGGAAACCTTGGTACCTGTTCTAAAGAAAAAAGAAATACATTGGGCATCAGATATGAAAGTAGGGAGTATTCACCTGTACAGGTTTTATGTTGCAAAGTCACTCAACTATAATGAAGTCAGAGAAATTTAAGGCAGAACATAAAAATTATGTTAAAAATCCCTTCCCATCCTGAAGTTTAACCAGTTCCAATGCAAATGTAAAACCCAACATTATTTATGCAGAGAACTTAATAAATATTTAACTTGTAAAATCTTTAAGTGCAACTTTTTGGCATGAAATTTACTTTTGAGCACTGTCTGAGTATCAATATACAGCCTTTATAAATAATATATAAACACACACACTTTTAAGTGAATTAAATAGCACTTTTGCAATGCATTTTCCTTTTGAAGAATTCAGACAGTCTTACCAGTGGTCTTGGAATGGGTTTTTGAGGTTTCTTGGATCCCAGCTTTCTCATTGCATTGTAATATTTTTTCTGTTCTTCAGTCATAAAGATATCTTCCCCACCTAAGTATTTGAAGAAATGGCACTGTTACTTAGTGTGAAAGCTGCACAATTGTAGTTGCAAAGTCTGAAATGCTGGGAACTAACATTCCTTCCTTTGTCATGTGTTGCTCGTACTAGCCTTCTCCATAATGCATAACTGTGTCCAAAAAACCAGTGTCACAAACCATGAAATCACAGAGCAGAAGTCCTGGGGTGATGCAGGCCTAGCTCAGGAAGCATGAAATCAAAGTACCTACTGGAAACCTACTGGAACAAATTTTCCCCTGGCTTCACACATCCTGGTCTTGTTGAATATTCAGACTACTCATCAGAGTATCTGTACCAGACCACTTTCAAAACAAGTTTCCTGACATGCTCAGTTCCCAAAATGAGCAAAATTTCAAGGAGCTGCAGAGAAGACACCATTGCCTTCAAAACCCTGGGAAAGAGATAGGTGTTCTGATTATAGCAGAAAAGAATGGAAGCAGAAACTCACCCCGAGTGTTACTTCTGCCAACTTAATTACCAATGCTCTTGTGAATGCCAATAGAAGTGTAAGATTCTGTGTATAGCAAGAACCATGTTCTCTTAAGATAGTGTTGCTCAAGATATAGTAGTTGCCTTGGAGCACAAGCAGTATACTTATCTTTTTTTTTTGTTGGTTGAAGTTGTCAATAATAACACCCACAAAGAGATTCAGGGTAAAAAACGATCCAAAGATGATAAACATCACAAAGTAGAGATACATAAAGAGACTGTGCTCCATTTTTGGCTGTTCATTTTTCTGCAAAAATAAGACGCAACATGAAAAATCACCAATAACAACACTGGCCCAATTCAGAATAATCTTCAGATTGCAGATCTTCCCACAAATAGATTCCAGAATTACAGACCTACTGCTAGTTTTGACAAAACTGGTATAGTTCAAAACTCCCAGCAGTGCATAACACAAGATTTTGTACGCATATGACACTTTTGGAAGGCGAATAAAATGGTGGAAGAAAGTAACATTCTTATTGTGACTACATGATGCATCAGAATTCTAGGATATTGTACAGGCATTATTGCTCACATGACATTGTGGGCTGGTTTGTTGTTTTTGTTTTTTTTTTTAATTTTCAAACCTGACTTTAAATCCTACAGTTTGCAATTGATTGAGACCTAATAAAGTCAATAGAAACAGTTATTGAATTGGACATTTTCACAATCATTTCAGAAGCATCAGTTCAGCTTCTTCCAGTAAGAATAGGAGCTGTACATTGCTCAGTACTTGAAAAATCAAGCAAACTATTTAGAAGTCTAATTCCAAGTCATCGCCATTAAAAATCTTGGCCTACATATGCTCCTTTCTTCTCAGGAAAAAACTTCTCCAATGGCTACTTTGGACAAAACCAAAATCAGAGCAAGAAATTTTTCAAATCAAAACACAAAAAAACCCACTGAAACACTCACACACAAAATTCCTGCATGGGTACTTTTAAAACTACTTGACCCCTTTGAACTCACGATCAAATTAAGATAGCCTCTTAATTTCAAATTCTTTGCCTTGAAGGACATACCACTTTGTTCTGCATAACATTGGATGATATATCTAATAAGACAGCAAATGTGACTGACAATATAAACAATAGACAAAATAGTACTCCTGATGTTTGACAATGTATTTTAAATGGTTGCTTAGCCACAATAGCTCAATTCTTGGTAAAGATTAGTTTTACATTTTGAAGTCAACTGTGTTACTTCAAAACATTCAGGTTTACTCCATGCTTGAGTTTCATAAAAGAAGATACGTAAAGGCAGGTGCTTCCATGTGAGTGGGAACTTTCAACTCCCCCGCTAGCTGATGGACATCCAGTTATCAGTAGAGGCAACATAGTATGAAGAGGTATTCGGCTGAGCAATATAGAAAACCAAGGTGAGCAGAAATACTGTCTAGATCCCTCTGAGCATATGGACTAGATCTTCATCACTGTTAGAGGCCATTTGGAGGTCAACTCAAATGGAAACCTTACACAATGGTTAACTGCATTTAGGTTGGTGAGTGGGTCTGGAGATTAATTCCTCTCCCCATTACAATAGATTAGCTGTAGGATAATATGAATCATTCACAGATTAAATGTTTACATCAGCTGACAAAACTAATTACTGGAAAAAATTGGCACAAACAGCAGAAGTAAAACTGCAGAAATTGTAATGCTTTTACAGAAAGCATTAGCATTGACAAAAAATATAGTTTAACTATAACAACTGACCTCTCGTGAATCTACTGCTGCATACATGATATCCATCCAACCTTTAAATGTTGCCTAGAATGAGAGATTATAGAAAACATGTTGAACTTTCAGGGTAAAAGTTTTTTGCAATATCTGAATGACACAGATTAGAGTAAGAACATGGTATGGTCACAAACCTTCATTAGCATGGTCTATTAAAGGCTTACAACCCTCATGCCTAAACAATCTGTACTTTGGCAGATTAGGTCAGGATTTGCCCCATATTTCCTTCTGAGATAGACTCTAGCTCTCAGGCTTCTGAACCTGTTGGGGAATCAAGCAGCACCTGTATACCAGATGCTTACTTTATCACCTGAAAATTCTTGGTGGGGTTTAATTTGTCCCACTTTTTCTATTTGTGTGTACACACAATACTAGCATTAGAACAGCCAGATACAAGGGAAGTGCCAGCTGTACAATACCACTCTCTTCCATCACTGCTAGATATAAGTTAGGAGTTGACAGGAGGTCAGTCCCACATGGCATGGTGCTGGCTAGTGAAGGCAAGCAGCACTTACCACCTGAAGAAGAGCCAGGTAGCCAGAGCCAACATTATCAAAGTTGACTTTAACATTGACCCAGAATATTTTTCCTGTGTTATTATACATTCTACAGTCTATTATGTCATCGATTGAATTATTTAATTCTGAATCTTCTTCTGTCAGATTGACACATTTCCCAAACTTCCCAGCAAAGAGGGTCACTCCCATGATGCTAAAGATGAGCCAGAAGATGAGGCAGACAAGCAGAACATTCATGATGGAAGGGATGGCTCCCAGGAGGGCATTGACAACCACCTTGGATGAAATAGGAGAGGAAAAATACCCTTAAAGATAGGCTCAAAAACCTGATCAATGCAATAAGGAGTCACTTAGTCATCTCAGCAAACAGAAACTTAATGTTTCCCATATAAATACTAGCCACAGCTGTCAGGGGTACCTTCAACAAAGATTCAAAGCTCTATAGTATGTCTTAGGCTTTCAAAGGAATAGTTGAAATAATTTGGTCTGCTGCAAGCCACTACTACATAAGTATAATACAGTGTGGTACCATGCCCTTTTAATTACTTTTCCTTGGGTTTGGAGTAGGGGATGTTTTGGTTTTTTTAAGCTTTTATAACATAATTTTTCTGAACTATTTATCCACAAGCACTTGTGCAGAGTACTGTGTTATTAAGACTGTAGAAAGCAGTTTTTAAAAGGTCCAGTAGTAACTATCCACTAGTATTTTGCTCAATCTATTCTTTTTGGTGGATTATGATCATGTTTGGAGTGTGTAACCATGAGATAGGTACTTTTTCTGTCCTAGGTACAATCATAAAAAATGTCTATATATGTTTTAAATGCACACTAAGACATAACAGACTGCTTCATCAAGTGGGGTAGTGTGAGGAAACCATGAGAATATGGTGGAGGCAGTCGACTCAGCTGTCAGGTAGCAACTGATCAACTTGATGGACAAGAAGAAAAATAAAAAAGCTTTGTGAATCGTTTTGGACACCAGAAAGTATGATGGTACCTGTTTCAAAATCAACTCCCAGCATGGAAATTTTGATACACTGTTAATTACTTTAATGCAATTTTTCTCTGCCTTCACAGTGATAAAATTGCAATTGGAGGGCTTTCAGTCTCACTTCCAGAAGATATTCAAGAGCAGTCTGTATTGCTGCATTACCACACAAGTCTGTGACAGTCATGCCATAGATATTTCTATCACCTGTTTTCACATGCCAGAGTATATCCTGTAGACCAGACTTCTGACAAAATGTCACTGTGATTATCATACTGTTTCACACTGCAGTGTACGGTTGTGTTTTGCATACGGCTTAGGGAAACTTTCTCTGCAGTTGCTTAACGGTAGATTTGCAATTAAATGTTATTAATGTCCAGCTGCCTCACATTGTTGCAGGTTCTCTTTTGATAGAAAAAGGCAGCAAATAATCTACAGACATTTTGAAAGAAAAAGTCTCTTTAGAAAGTAATTTGAGTGAAGTATTTCTTAATAATCTAAATTTTTGTAAATCAATCCAGTGAAAACTTGTGGAAGGGAGGTGATTCTTTCCTCTAAATTAGCTTGTCATCAGACTTTGAAAATGAGAATTTTGCTCACAGTTCTTATTCTCTCTTTTATTTTTGGCTATCTCAGTAAAACAGAAACACAAGAATGAGCAGCAATGGAACAAAGTTCTGCTTAGTCTATTTTCAGTTTCAATGGCCCTTAGGATCGATCACTAGAGGAAAGTCTGTAAGTAGTAGCCAAGTACAGAGGAACCTTTCATAAATTCATTTTATAGGTTCTAAACTGAACTTGGGATAGACATGTGAACATCATAAAGACACAGTCATGAGTTATGAACCTGTTACATGTTTAATATACTGACAAGTTTTAATTTGTATTCAGTCTTACCCTCATGCCTTCAAATCGAGATAATGCTCTTAAGGGTCTCAGAGCTCGGAGAGTCCTAAGAGATTTCATGGGGCCTAATGAGCTGCTTAAGAGGTCTATTAAAGAGAACTGAAAGGGAAGACAAAATAAAGCATTAGCAATGTCCTGACACCTGTTGCCTTTATTCCTGTTTAAAAAACAAAAACCAACAAACAAAAACAAAAAAACAAAACCAAATCTCCCCATATTTTCAGCACCCAGAGTGCAATACCCTGAAACAATCATTAAAGGAGGCAGGAGTGCTGTCTTAACTTTTTATCCATAAAATAATCAGCAATTCTACTACATCCTGCATCACAACCCCTGTAGAAACACCAAAGGCAGAACTTACTCCTACAATAAGGAAGTCCAGCCAGCACCAGGCATTGGTGAAATACTTCTTGAAGCCGTAAGCCACCCATTTCAGAAGCATCTCCAGAAAAAAGATGAAAGTGAATATTTTGTCAAGAAATGACAACATAGTTTTAATGCTTTTTCTCTCATTTATATGTATGTCTTCAAATGCCTGAAATTGTAACATTGAGATAAATAGTGAAAGTCAGAGATGAGCTTTATAAAATGGAAGTCTAGCATTATTAAGAACCTTTCATCATTCAATAGGTGTTTTACACACATCTAAATGCAATCTTACTCAAATCTATGTCAGCTGATAAACTTGAAATTCTCTATATACCACAGCATTGTACTTCTCTGTAGTACAGCCTATAGTACAGCATGATGTGGACACACACACATCGTACACACTGGAATCCTAGGAGGAAAATATATGCCTTTTGGGAAATTTCTTTCAAGACTTTTAAACACTGGCGAGAACTAGGTACTATTTTTTAACTGTTAAGAATCATTTATTTCTTTTAATGATATAAAAACTCCTTTATATTTCACACATGAGAAATAACTTCCTGAGAAATATCCAGTATACAACCAGAATAGAAACAGTTTCTGAGATTTATATATTTTTGACCTTGCTCATGCTCTTCTATAATTTTTCATAATATGAATAATACATTTGCAATAATTACAATACTGAATAAATGACTGCTATGTGAAGCCTCTTCTTTTTTTTCACCTGATGTGTTCAAAGATATTTGTTGTGTTTTCGGCTGAAAACAACTTCTCGGTGTGTAAATTAATGTTAAAAATGCCTCTAAATAAGTACATGAAACTGTGCTATACTAACCAGGGCTCCACTGCTCAAAAGAATCATGAATATGATAAAAGATTCAAACCAGGAATGTTCAACAATCTGGTAGCAGGTTTTTCTCAGATTCCACCATGTTTCTCCTCCAGACTTTATGGTACTGCCCACATAACAACGAAAGTATCGAACACAACCTAAAGTGAGAGACAACAATGAACGTATGGAAGTAATGTACAGGCACATAAAGGGGTGCCCCAGAAACGTTTGGGGGCAGGGAGAAGTCAACAGACACATTACCTGCATCATTGTTGGTTGTTTTCCCTGTTCTACCATGAGAAATAAAAAAGGAAACATCTAATTTTGTTTGCCTTGCAACTCCTATTTACATAAAGTAGGTGGAGCCCTTTTGGACAGCTTCCCATTATGTCATATTCTAAGCTCCCTAAGAGGACACATCTCCTTTCAAGTCCACCACATTGCTTTTTATAGCAGACAAAGACACCAGGGCCACCTGACATTTCCTGACAATCTCATTACAAACTCCTTATAAATTACTTCCTAATTTTGCCAAGAATTAACTCACCTTGGCTAACATTTTCCTTGCTGTGTGCTCTATGCTAATTCATGTTTTCATTATGGTGAAAAATGTCAGTCAGAAGGCATCTGTCGTTTCCAAGCATGGAAAAAATAATGCATATATGTGTCATATGTATACAATATCTTACACACATTGTATAGTATCATATATATAACTCATATATACAACAGGTATAATATATGTAAAAAATATCTAATTGTTTTTCGTTTAATAATCCCAGTTTTCCCAGTATTGTGCAAGATGAGGCAGGAATTGCACAAGATGAGAACTTTTTTTTGTGCAGACATCTGTGTTAGTAGGTACAACTCTGCTGCACCATCAGTTAAGTTTTCTGATAGTTTGGCTGCAGCAGGCACATTCCAGCCTGGGACTACAGAGCTCAAAACATTTCACAAATCTTCTCTGGAGCAGGGAAAAAAAAACCAAAACCAATGAACCAACCAAAAGAGGAACAAAAATGTTAATTTCTTTTGTTCTTAGGGCTGTACTGGAGAAAAAAAAAAAAAAGAAAAAAGAAAAAAAAAGAAAAAAAGCCATTGATAAGGAGTTTTGGGAAAAAAAAACCTCTTGTAGCTCAGAAACCTGACATCTGCATTATTAATGCAATACTTGTGTGTTTTTCAGAAGAAATCTAACTGCAGTGTAGGAACAGTGTATCTCCCTCAGGATTTATGATGTATAACACAACAGTAAAAATATGTATATTATTAGTACACAGAGAATACTTTGCATTCAGGTACAACACCTCTCTAGCTTCAAATAATTTCTACATGCTTCACTATTATTGATTTAATCCTAAAACTGTGCATTAGAAATTTCATTGACCCAGACAGTGCACTGTTCAAAAAAGGGCAGTTCTGCAGAACAGGGCAAGGAGGTGAGGGGATGGGAGTATTTACAACCAGATTGGATTTATCCATGTTTTTTTCAGATAAAATATTCGGGAAGTGGTGCTTAAATGGGAAAGTGGTGATGAAGGAAAGGCTTTGCCTTTGGGAGTGGAGGAGGAAAACAAGCTCAGAGAGCTGTGGGACCTGCTGTTGGGCTCAAAACATACAAATCTGAGAAGTCTCTCCTGATCAATTTGTGGTACAGGGAAGCTTGAATAGACAGAAAACAACAGTATCAAAGAAAACTCGGGGGGATGTGTGGAAATGGTGATGGAGCAAAGAGCAAGTTGTAGCACCAGGAAAAACTTTACTACAGTTCTAATTCATTTAATATAACACATGTGGAAGAAATGAGCCTATAAATTGGCTTGATATAGCTCATTCTCTTCCAGCTAATGCTGAGAGTGCAGTGATTACCCCTGGCCTTAGTGATGGTTATTAGGGAAAAATCTCAAGAGCTATGTCTTTGCATCTTATGAAAACAACGTATCGTTACACATGTTAGTGTATGAAGAACTCAGAAAAATACAAAACAAATTGTGAAACTATTTCTAAAGCTAGATGCTGTATGATGATTGGAGAAGGGATTCCCAGGTTATCACCTTATAGAAATTCAGCTTTATCCTAGAAGCTTCTCTCTGCTTATTTCGCTCCTTTGTTTGCTACAAAGATAGTTCAAGAAATCCTGTTCAAAGAACAAACATTCATACAGTTTCAAAGTTGTTAAGGTTAGAGATCCTTTTTTGTGTTCGTCTCAAAGCAACTCAAAAGACAGAAGGAACTGACACCATGCTATTGCCCTGACAAAGGGCCGGGGTCAGAGCACTGATCCTGTTCCACCAAGGTACGTGATGCTTTCCTGTGTTGTCTGCCCCGAGGCTGTGAATATTAATTGCCCCGGCACATAGAGGGGCACCTATCAGCGCACAGCGTGAACTGGGTCTGTAGTTTACTTGATACCCCTTCGGAGGAGTCTCACCTGTGGGAGGAGTCCGAGAGGGCCGGACCCTATACAAAAGCAGATGACGTTCAGCCATGTGCTGCATCCCTTCACCCTGGATCCCAGCAGACTCAGTGACCACAAGGACGCCAGGGACCACAACTGAAAGAATTTCCACTTGCTGACCAAAAGGACATTGCTGGATCCACAGGATGGTGATCCTGTTTCTCTGTTTATTTTCCTTCCTCCTTTTTTCCTTCTACTTTGGATATTTTATAAGAACCTGCCACCTCCTGACAGTTTTAGGGAAGTTTACAATAAAACTGTTTTGTTTTTCAACCTCCAGAACTCCTATGGTTTCTCCAGTGAACTGTGCTGAGTATAGCAGTAGATCACCTCCCCACAGACAGAAACAGGACAAAAGTACAAACAGATCTGATGTACCAAGTGGACATTGCCAGGTAAGACCCTATCATGTACACTTTTATGTTAAACTCCAGAAGTGACTTGGATTCTGTCCAATAGAGTGGAATTTGCCTTACCTCACTATAATAATCTCTTTGGGGATTAGGTATATGCCATTCCCCAGATACCAATTAGAAGCAATTGGCATTAAGGGGAAGGGAGGTTATTATTCAGGTATCATGATTTCTCCATTGACTAGAGAGGCAGAAAGATTTGGACTATTTATTCAATTTCCAGATAATATCAGCTGAAAATAGAGAGACCCTACTGATTTAGTATCACTAGAGGAACAAGTTGGGTTTTGACTCTTCCCACTTCCCAGTAGTGAAATCATGAAAGACTTACCTTCTGGAAAACAGTCTTCTGGAGTCTTGAAGTCTTCAGCAAACTCTGGAATCTGTTTCAAAAGATCTTCAGGATTTGTCAGATCCACTGTGCTTCCTTCAGAAGCACTGACACTGTTAAACTACAGAGCAAAATAAGAAAGGTTTTAATTCTTTCTGCATTCAGCTCCAAATAAATAAATTTACCCATGAACAAATACATTTCAAAATTAAAACTTGGTTATGTACTAATATTTCAAATAGTGTGGTTAATGGAACAAACTTTGTGATCTTAAAAGTTTATGAACTTAGAATTGCCAATAGAGGCCAAATATAACTGCAATATCTGTCTATATGGACCAGATTCAACCACTTAATAAACTGGTAAATTGAAGAGGTTTTAAATTGCTTATCATATATAGTCCTCAAAGCAAGACAAACTACTTGGGTTAGAACCATGAAATCATACAAAGATACATTCAAACAGGAGAAGCAGATAAATATATCAGGTTCTGAATACCCATAGCAGAATTTATGAAGTAGAAATTGGACTCATATATTCTCCAGTTACAAAGCTTTTTGCTACCCCATTACACCACATATAACATATGATGAGTTAGCAGTTTGTTACAAATTACTTCCTCTATGCTTTTCTTTTATGTTTGCCTACTGGTGTTTGTTACTTTTTAAATGTATTCTTTATTCAAAATTATTTAAAAAATTAATTAAAAACTACTACCTTTAATGCAGTGAGAACGTAATTTCAAGTATTACTTTTCTTGAAATCAAAATACTTAGGACACAGGCAGACATGATGGCATTTCCTACTTGGAAGCAACTCTCTTTCAATATCAATTTGAATTTTCTCTCTCCTCTCGTGTTTTTGTGGACTCAGGTTTCAATAAAAGGAAAGTAGCAGAGAGTATTTTATAGATTATTTATATGAATCAAATTATTTTGTACTTTTTTCCTTTCTAAACACTGATTCCTATACATACTTTTTCTTAAATATCAATACCTAGAAACAAGCACAGTTTTGATTTTATTCACAGAATTACGACTGTCATTAATCAGCCAGACCAGCTACTACAAGCTCAGAGTTGCTTTTTCCACTGAATCCCACGCCAGCAAGTTCTTGGACAGAAACGTGCCTGTTCTGGATCAGAGTTGGAAAGTAAATGCCATAGGGAAAAAAAAAATATTACCTCTTTTTCTTCTGGCAATGACGATTCAAACTTTCTATCCTTTCCTAGGTAAAGCACACTGAATTCTTCAGAGGAAAATCCTGATCCTTTACTCCAGCTGCTTGAATTTTTAGCTCTTTCTCCCCTTTGCCTCAGGTGATTTTCATCCTGAAAATAATCTGTGGATTAGAAGGGTTTTCTTTTCCCTTTTTAGGAGGTGGACAAGTTGGAAGGGAAAGAAAGATAAGATATGCATTTCATTTAAAGTAGGACTCTCCTGACAAAATCATAAGGTACAATCATTTTGATTCTCTGACTTTACCTAAAGATGGAGAGAGGGGAATTTTTCTCAGCAGACGTGTGGCAAACTAATGAATTCCAGTGAGCTAGCCAAAAGTTAAGTGAGAATTTTTGTGTAAGAATTAAGACTGGCACATAAGGTAGGAAATCTTGAGACTAAACTGGCAATTTTCTATGGTTAAAATAGACCTGAAAAATTAAGAGAACACAAACAAATAGGATAACATATGCTAGCATGTAAAAAACATTACCTTAATAAAGCCAATCCACACTTATGCCTTCTCATTTTTCTAATAATTACTACACACTATACTCAGCACGGACAAGTACAGAGAATGGACCAGAGCTATAAATTCGTATTATCAGTCTGTGACAATGTTCTTTATGCAGAACTTGCATTTTTGCTCTGTTATATAAATAATTCCAAAATAGTTGGCTTTATTCACATACTGGGGATTTTTTTTACTTAATAATTCGAAGTTCTCCATGACTGCCACAATTATTTGTGTGCAATCTATGAGCTATGCAATCGCATGAATGTTACACAGCAGGTCAGCTAGGAATTCCTGCAGCAAACCCAACAATTTATGGTCTTTCTTTTAAGACCTTGAAATAATTCTGATTTTTAAAAGGCTCCAAGTAATAATTTACCCTCTCTTTAAACACTGTACTCTTGGTTCTAGTTCAGAATGTGGTAACTCTGGAAATAGATCAAGATACGCCACCCTGCTCTGCTAGAGACAGTCTTCTACCATACATGCATCCATCAACATACGTATGATGCTACTGTTCCAATGCAAATGAAGAAATTCATTACCTGTTTGCTGTATTCTGCATCTGTAAATGTGCTCAGCTTATCATCATCTTCAAAATCCTCACTTGTATTCTCTGCCTCAGCAATAGGGACACAAACAAATACATTGGGATTGGTAATAAAATCTTCCAGACCTAAGATTTTGTCCCCATTTTTCTCAGCCCATTCATTATTGTAGTTGTCTTTACAATTTTTTATTTCTTCACACTTGAACCCAAGTTTGTTCTGTGCAGTCAGTTTGATTTTCTTCCTGTGAGCTTTCTTTATATGCTTGAGCTTTCCACAAAAGGTATCCCATGTAACGCTCTTCACAAAGTGAAATCCCTTATGAATCCGAGCGAAGGCAATACGAAGGTTGTTCAACTCTCCATCATCTTCTGCTGTCTGAAGACAGTCAGCACTGAAGGAATTCAGCAGTAGTGCAATGAAAAGGTTGAGAACCTGAAAGTCATTGAAATAACAAAGTTTAAAGTCACAATGGTAAAATTTGGAAAACTAAATTCTAGCAGATGTTATCAAAGTTCAGCCTTACTAAGCAATCCAAAACAATGTAATAACACAATTACTATGACTGATCATGTTGTGGTTAATTAAACAAAATTCTCCCTCAGGAATTTCAATGTTCGCATGATCCTCTTCCCCCCAGAAGTTATTTAAATTAGTAGCTAAAACAGATCTGTGTATGTTAAATGCGTTACTTGGCCAAAACAACTTTTCAAAGGTTATAGCAGTAACAAAGACTTGTCACGGCTTGTCAGTTTAATAACATCTCTTCCTTCTTCAAACTAGAACTAGATCAGGCCTCTGTGGAGCTGCTTTCAAAATCCTGTGAAATCAGATTTAGGCCCAGCAATTCAATTAAATCTGTAACATTGTCACAAAAGTCAGAATCAAAAGAACCTGAAAGTGAGGTTTCCACCCTACTTTTGAGTTATTTTTTAAATAGAAGAATTTATAAACCTAAACCTTTTTTTTTCTGTTTTTTTTTTTTTTGTTTTTGTTAAGGGAATGGGAGCATTTATATATTTTTTCTAGTAGTTTCAGTTTGGGATGGGATCTGTGTCTTAATTTTTATTGTGTCAGAGCTAGGCAGATAGAACAACTGAGTCATCCAGGGACTAGTCAGTGGAGAACATTAGCCCTCCAGAGACCAGTTCACCTCATCTGTCTTAGTTATTGACTGTAAGTTGGAATAAATCTCACTTTTAGACATGTGTCTTGTTTCCTTTCATAATAAGAAAGCCTAGATGAGGAATGTAGGCTAAACACTTAATTGTGTGACAGTTTACATTATGTGATATGAACATAATTCACAGCATTTCGTCACTGAAATCAATCACTGAGGTGTAGAACTGGTGGAATTTCAAAGCAGGGAATTTGGGATTCAGCCATAGAACAGCTATTTCCCATGAAGGGCTGCCCAAAATTAATTCTTTTAAATTAATCATGTAAATTAAAGGAAAATTGATAAATGAGTGATACTAAGAATGACATGTGAAACAAAAATATTTCTATGATTTGGGCACTAAGAAAGGACAGACCAGGAGGCAGTCTGCCTCTTATGTCCCAGCACAGGTGTGTAAGAGTGTGTAGTGTATGCCATAGCAGGATCTAGCTTTTGGATATAAATATACTTAGAGATAATTACATAAAATCTTGATTTCAGTATTAGAAGTATAGATTCTGCCATTTGCTGATAAAGAATTCAGTACTTGCATGAGCTCGTAAAATTAAAAATTGATTTTTTGATTTACAGAAGGACTTTAGCATTTAGCTCCATTAATTCAAGCAGATAAGCCATAAGCCTGATTATTTACATCAAAATCCCAAGATCTGAAGAAAAATAGTTGCCTATATTACATTTACTGCAAAGATATTCCTCATCACATTGTCACATGAAAAGGTCAAGTGATGCTGTGTGCAAAGCACACAAAATGTGAAAATATGGTTAGCGGTTCAAAGACAACAGGCAAGGGGTTTTTGCAGACCATAACATACAAAGTAATTTTTCCACCTGTGTTTCAGGAAACTGGTTGGGCAGGGAGGGGAATAACATTTTAGTAGATTCAACCATAGACAGGATGAAGAGAAGAAAATACAGAAAAACTCACCACTAAATTTCCTATCACCATGACCAGCAGAAAGACAAGAAGGCACAGTGGTGGTTCAGCAACCACCATGCAGTCCCACATGGTCTCAATCCATTCTCCACACAGAATTCGGAAAACGACGAGGAATGAGTGGAAAAAGTCCATCATGTGCCAGCGTGGCTTGCCATATTTGTTTATTTTATGGCTGTTCTCCAGATAGCTTCTCCCAAAAAGTTGCACCCCTACTATAGCAAAAATGAAAACGATGATTGCCAGGACGAGGGTCAGATTACTCAGTGCTCCCAGGGAGTTACCAATTATTTTAATTAGAGTGTTTAAGGTTGGCCAGGACTTTGCCAGTTTGAAGACCCTCAGCTGCGTAGCAACATAAAACATAGTGTTAGACATCGGAAGAGATAACCCATCTTTGCACCATTCAAATCCTGCAAAAAACACTAATTCTGAACCATTCCAACATGCAATATTTGCAGCACTGTGATACTAAAACTTTTTAAAAAATACTCATAGGATTGTTTTGTTGGTTTTCTTTAATTGAGTAACATTGCAAACATAAATTAACCACCTCATAAAGGACCAGTTTAACTAGAGTCCTTGATTAGTCTTTGGCCCACACAGGTAGGTATCCATAAAATGCACCTGATGTAGATTATAGTGCCTAACTTAAGTGTATTATAAAGGACCAAAGCTGGGAGACCAACTACGGTATTATTATAAAAGGACCCTATATTTTGGTACAGCAACATAAATCAGTCCATGGTATATTATATGAATTCCTTATCATTTCACACCTATTTTTAAGTATAGGGGGTTTTCTGTATTTGTACTCTGACACTTTTTTCCTAAGTTTCCTGTGCTGGTTTTTATATTTTTGATACCAGTTTTATAACATGACTACTCTGGAATGTTTTTTCCTCTGAATATATTTTAGAATGTTCGACAGAAATACGTCATTTAAACTCTGGTTTTAATATCACAAGTGGTTTAAGAAGTAATAATACATTTCCTGCACCCTAACAGCAGAAAACAGAAGTATTCTCTGCTACATTCACACCATAAAGTTTTATACAACTGATTAAGTGTGAAGCTTACCAGTCTGAAGGATCTTAAAACTGACAGGGTTCCTCCTTTTCGCCTTTCTTTCTTGCTTCTTTGTTTGGGTAAACTCAGTTCAATTAAACTCAACGTGACAATTATACTGTCAAAAATATTCCAGGGCTGCTGAAAGTAGTAATAAGGATCTAAAGCAATGATTTTTAAAATCATTTCTGCAGTGAAGATTCCTGTAAAAACCTGTGACAAAGAAACAGTATCATCCGTCTAAAAAGCAGCCATGAATTTATCCTACTTTTAGATCATCTTTCCACAAGTAACATTCATGGACAGGTGACCAAGATGCATTTTTTTGAACTTCTAATACACTTTTAATTAAAATGGGAGGATTGATTTCTTCCTCCTCAGGAGTGTGTTAGAAGTATATTGATAAAATCTTGGTATTGTATATATTAGATATTCAGAGTTTATAAATGCAGAGTTTGCTAATCTTCAATTTTTACAGTTACTCTCCATGTCTCAAGTGAAAACACCCATCAATCAACCCTCCATGTAAAATGTCACATAGCTGAGAGTATGCTTACCAAGTTGCCTACATTTAGCATTGATTTAAAATTATTTGACATATTATTGTGCTCCAGTGCCATAAACAAAGTGTTCATCACAATGCAAACAGTGATGGTGAGATCGATAAAGGGATCCTTTATGAAAGCAGCCACTTTTGTCTTGATTCTCACCCAAAGTGGGCAACAGTCCCAAATTAGATACTTTAAAGCAAAATTATTCAGGCAGGGTGGGCATCTTCGCCGAGATTCTTCAAGTTCTAAATGCAAAAGAAAACCCCACTATAATTAGTTATCACTGAACAAGATGATGAAATTACTATTTCAAGGATTCAAAAGACCGGAGAAGAAAAAGAAAACCTCACATCTTGCACAGAGCCCCCAAGCTTCCCTCCACTTCCTACCATTCATGTAGTCCCTACATCAACTAATAAACATGAAGATAAAATTCAGAGAGAATTTGATTCAAGATGCATTAATGTAAATATACTTCTCAAGACTTTTGACCAGGTTTCATTTGGCTTAAACATGTATTACAATCGTCTGACTAAATTCACGTATATGATGCAGGGACCAAACCACAGTCTGTAGGTCAATATATTATGCAAAGGCACTTTCCATCTTATTCTTCCATAGATGTCTAGGACAGTGGCTGTATCACAGCCAACATCTTTTTGTCTCCTCTGACTCTCAACGGAGTCTAAAAAGTCAATAGCAGCCACAAGAATTCTGATTATAGCTGAGGCAAATACAAACTACAGTGCCTAAAATTTGACCTTAGGCTACTTCTACTGGAAAGGTCATATCTACAATTTCTCATTTGATACAAGTTGCCACACTTATCAATTTTCCGTAATTAAAATACGGGACAGAAGCTGTTCTGGCTTTGTCAATTTTGGTCAAATATAAACCTCATAGCCTTTTTTCTTACAACACCAATATTAAGGAGTCCTTCAAAATACTTTTGACCCTGCTGAAGTCCCATGCAAATTAATTGACAAACCTTAGCTTCAAGCTAAATACAAACACAGTAGGTATTAGTAGTAACCTGGTGTTCAGGGATCTGAACATTTATCTAGACATCCGATAAGCTGGATCTGAGTCATATCATTTTCTTAGTTGGACCTGTCCTTGCTTCTTCCCACTGTTTAGTTTTCACTTTTTCTCCTCCAGGCTCAAGTCTCACATCCCACCCTACAGTGCTTATCCCAGTGTGACCATCTTGACTCAGTCTCTCTCCTGGACTAGCACTTGTCCTCTGTTTTTCTAGATCAAATGGTTTCCTCTTCATGTACACAGTGTGTATCCAGCAGAACTAGTGTTCAGGTCCTATCAAAGACCCTTTCCTCTCCCCTTTCAGATACCTGTTGTTAGGTTAATCCATAGCCACACAGAGATACAAGTTCTGTTCCATCCCATTTCACAACTGAAAGTGTGCAACAAAACCCTGATCTTTAGTGAATTACACCCAAAGCAAGGCTCCACTGGGTGTATTGCAACTGTGATTGTCCCAAGAAAAAAAAACACTAAAAATTTTATAAAAGGGACGTCCCTGCCACAACAGATCCAACATTCATTCCACCCCTGCTAAATCCCACACTTGTGGCCTAAGAGCTGGTGACACAGCTCCTCTGCAGAGACAAAACAAAACAAGACTGACTTTCTCATCCTGAACAACTTGGGTTGAATTTTTTCAGTAAGATCTGCAACAAAACTATCAAAGTGATAAAACACCGTAAAATAAATCATATGTAAAGTTAAAGGAATAAAATAGTGGGGTTAAGTCTTCAAAACACAGGAACTGCCACAACCAATTTTTCTAGCACAATCTTATTATTAGATACTGCATGTCTATGGCTCTGGCAGTGGCATGTCATAAGTCACAAGGTCAGGGGGAGTAAACAGTATCTCAGTCCTTCACCTCAGATGCTAGAGAAACTCTTTCCACCCACTCTCCCTCCAATCCCCTTCACTGTCGGTCCTACAAAACAAGATCTTACCATAGGCAAAGGATGTGCTCCAGTACACGACTGTGTGATAATGCTTTTTTTCCCTTTTTTACAAAAGAGCCATATTAACCATGAAACTCCTAACTACACACCTACAAATCTCTATTAACCTTTAAGAAATGTATTGACATTTTGGTCTTTCATGCTAGTATTACCTTAGGATTGAAATAAGCATAATGAGGAACCACTTACCCTCCAAGACACTGGTAATTATGCTAACTGCACTTGCTGCCCTTTGTCTCTGAAGTGCCTCGTTAAAGTACTCCACTGACAGATGAGGAGGCAAATGCATCATGCTGCTCTCATCATTTACAGCTGGCTGCTTAAAGAAGTAAACATGATTAGGGAGATACTACTGGAATAAAATTAAGTAGAATGTGATGATGGGTAATTATGGAAGTTAATAGGAACAATGACACACAGCCAAATAAATGCACCTTTTTGCAAGATATAATAGTTGTTAAGAATTAAGGTCCTACTTTTCAGTAGTAACGCTAGAGTAAATAAATCCTGCAAGCATGTAATAGCAAAGGGGAAACACAAACATTGGAAATAAGTCCATGAGGGGAAATAGGCCTTGGAAATATTCCAGAGTTTAATGGACAAGGAGACAGATGAGAGATAAACCGGTAGAAAAGCATCTCTACCCATTTGGGAAACTTACAAAGTTTCTGCATAGAACCTTCTATGAAGCGGAGAGAAATTAGGGGTACTGCTCAAAATGCTCCCTATGAGCAGGGTATGGGATAAAAGAAACTCTCTGGTGATTTGTAAGTCCAGTACTAGGAACCTTCAAGACTATGTTAACATAAATTGTGAATAGCAGAAAAATAAGGTTTATAACAGAAGTGCTGAAGTCTGCTTTTCAAGAACTTCCCACATCAGTATATTTCATTTCACATCACAGTTTGCTATCACACTGAAACTCTTAAGAAAAAACTGCCACTTACAGAGAAACCATATTATAAAGTATTTATTGAAAATAATATATTTTCCTTACCAGATTCCCCTTTCCTGGGTCTTCCATTACTGGTGGAAGCATTACTCCTTCGGAAGACACTGGATCTAGGCTGTGCACCTTGCTGCCTCCTCCTCCCCCCATCACTGAAATCACACCATTGCAGTCATCCATGTTAGCCCACTTGCTGCTGTGCATGCAGTTTGGTGTAGCAGGATGAGAGCTTTGGCTTATTTGACTTTGCACACTGGATCGTCTTCCCATCTGTGTGACTGACAGCGACTGACACTGGATTTTGTGTTCCCCAGCACTGCAGTTTTCCTCATCACTGAAATCCGTTCTGGAATCAACTTCTAAAGCAGGTATTTGGAAATTGAACACGCTCCCATGGCTAAGCCTGCGTTTTGCCTGATTTGCATTGGGACCGTACACCAGGCCAAGGAAAGACTGAAAGACAAGGAAAAGCAATATAGAAAGAACAGCATAATAAATTCTGATAGTCGTTCACCATTTTCTGTTTCTCAGTGTTACAGAAAATGTATTTTAACTGTTATTATAACTTCCTTTCTGTCCCTCATTTATAGTATTTCCTTCTTTTTCAAAATTAATTTTTACATTGACTTCTCCCTTATTTCAAAAAGTTGTTTATTTTAAAGATTTAAGAGCGATTTTTGTAAAGTTTTGTAATGGAATTTGGTTTGTGCTTTCAAGCAATTTATTTTAGTAATGAAATTGGAAAAGCTGTGAGGATCTCAGGTTCAGACAATAGATTACCAACTTGCGTTGACTATCCGTGGACTGTGACTTGGGGAATTGTTCTTCATTTTCTTCTATCCCCAAGGATTTATTTCTCTTTTTCCTGTTGCTTCTTTCTTTGATTTCTTTGGGAGACAGAGAAGAGGCTTCAAAGGAGCTAACTGACAGGACATCAATTCCTCTAATAGCCAATGACTGAAATTAAAACAAAAACATGGATGATGTTTTTGCTGGGTACTTTTAATATTAGCAGAAAGAAAACACTTCTGTGCTGTTATTTCCTTTTAACAATTAGTGTTTCACAAAACTTGTTAAAAATCTTCCATTTCTAAGATCTCCATAAAAAGAAAGAGGAGAGAATTTCCCCAACATATGGAGCATTGAACAATATGCTATTTGCAGTATGTTCCATGATCATGTTTATTGAACCTGCCAGGGACAAAATAATCACATTATAGCTCTTATTCTTCCACATGGCAGATTTCCTTACAACAGAATTACTCCATTTGAAAATGATGCTACAGAATATATCATTGTCCCAAAATTAATGCTCAATGAGTATTAAAATTCTGTCTTTTCATTGGGGAACCTTGGGACTGTATTCACACTGTGGTTGACTTTCATTCCTATACTGAATTTAGAACAATGTTGTCAAAACACATGAGTTTTTTGTTCTAGAAGCTTCTAAGCCATTTAAGTTACCAAGACACTTTCATTCAACTATGATAGGTTTTGGCTCAGATGCTAATACAATTAGCAGAATTACTGTATATTTCTCTGCTCAGCAGCCTACAATGATAAAATTGAATAAAAAGTAAAAACAAGTGCATTTTCTTTTGGAAGCTGCTAGCTGATGGAATTTTATACTTTATACAAATTTTAAAATACTATTTTTCTTACAGTTACAACAAACTTTAATACTCATTTTCCACAATGAAAGTTATTGGTTCACAGGAAAAATGCACAGCTGAACACGGAATTACTCCTGTAACTCTAGGAATCACTTCTTTCAGTAACTTGCTCCTGACCCCATGAGTGACTACTTTATACAGCTGTACACAAGGAGTTATGCTTTCCCTTAGGTGACTGATGCCAGGACACAGAGACAAATGCTTGCAAGGGAATAATGTATACCTCCTGCTCCTTCTGTAATAATTCCATGGCTTCACGAAATTTCCTTTCCTTTGCCTCCGTTTCAGCAATGGTGGCCTTATTCTGCTCTTCATATGCCATTGTTACTACAGCCAGAATCAAGTTGACTAGATAAAATGAGCCCAGAAAGATGACCAGCATGAAGAAAAGTATATACACCTTCCCAGCAGTTCTGAGGGTCTGTAAGCAGCACATTCAGAGATAAAAATTACCATAGAAAATAAAAAATAGTCTTTCAATGTGTCCCTGAAATACTTTTGAATCACTCAGCTTCCTAGACAGAATGGTTTAGGAAGCTTGAATAGAAATATGCCTTCCTTGGTCCTTCTCCCTCTTTCTCCCTCTTCCTGCACCATTGTCTATGAATAACTCATCACATACCCCATGAGGACTACTGAGGAGGCATTGCTATATTTTTGAAGAACAAGACAGGACACTTT
Source organism: Melopsittacus undulatus (assembly GCF_012275295.1). Classification (NCBI taxonomy): domain Eukaryota; kingdom Metazoa; phylum Chordata; class Aves; order Psittaciformes; family Psittaculidae; genus Melopsittacus; species Melopsittacus undulatus. Next base: position 102,854,782 of record NC_047527.1, on the reverse strand, counting down.
TAGTACTTTTTAAGTCCCTAAACAAGCAGGGTGATAGGCCTATTGCTGCGAAGCACTTCAGCATCCCTTTTCTAGGAGGCACAGCTTGTGGGAAAGGAGAAGGGAGGATGTGGGTTTGATGACTTGCAGCTGTTGCTTTTCTCTGAGGTTTCTCCCCCTCTCTACACATTTTCTGCTTTGGCTCTTGTTCTTCCTGGAAGATCAGTTCTGAATTATGCACAAAGCTGGTACCTGCTGGTACAGACGCTCCCAGTAGTCCTGGGTCATCAGGCGGAACAAGGAAAGAAAAGCCCAGCCAAAGGAATCAAAACTAGTGAAACCGTAATCAGGATTTGGCCCAATTTTCATGCATATATAGTCTGGAGGACAGACCCTGAGAGTAAAAATAAAAAGTAGAGCTCTTTTAAGCATGCAGATTCCAAGGAGAACTTCAGCTTATGTGAGAGTTCTGATGATTACTCAGCTCTGCATTTCATTAGATTGCAAACCCACTGTCTACTCCAGGTAGTATTGCCTGGAAAGCAGGATGAAAAAAGCAACATCTATAACCCAGCAGCAAAGGAAGAGAGGCTGGAGTAGACCACCAGCCCAGGACAACTTCCTCATACCCGGCCCTTCACTGCAAAGTAGACACATTCCCTCCTTGCCCAAACCTGCCCTCCAAAGTCCGTGTTTTGTTTTTCCAGTTTAAGACTCATGAGCCTTCACAGAGAGGAGCATGTCTGTCCTGTGCTATATCTGAGATCTTTCATGTTTTCAGTTCTCTTGTACATACATGGGGAAGAGAAAGACAATGATCCTGGAAAGTCTCAAAGAAATTTAGAAAAAGCAATAATGTAGAATAAATAATAATTTAGAATAAGCCAACTGCAGGCTCATACTTAATCCTTACAAGTTATCTGACTGCTTATTGTATTGTCTTGTCAGTGTTCATGTTGCTGCATTTAAGGATACCTTGGAATTTCTGCTTGTCTCTTATGACTGAGCAAATATAGAAGCACTGAAGCAGACAGGACTTCCAAAGAAGAAATGTTGTGTACTTACCCAGCACCAGGGCCACATAGTAAAATATCTGAGGTGCCCTCTTTCTTAGCAAAGTGTGCTATAAAAAAGGGGGAAAAAGTTAAAAAGAAATCACTTTTTAGCCTTAATCTTCTATCCTTTGATGTGAGTAGTGACAAGTAATCAGTGACCTCTAAGTGTATTCTGCACACACATGAACAGATTTCCCACACTCACAGTAACTGCACCAGAGAGCAAGATCTCCTCATTTATAAACGTGTGTATGCACGAAGTCCTTAAAACAGAATTTGAAAAAATATCACTTCGGCCACATCTGCATAAAGGAAATGAAGAATTGGAGGGCACAGGCACAAGCACAGTCCCTGCTTTGGTAATAGCACAAACCCTTTTGGGTTAGCAGCAATTAGCCCTCCTCCAGGGCAGTGTACAAACACTATACGGGATAGCATAGACCACTTCTAATGAGCAATAAAAAAATCAAAGCTCTGTTCTGAGACGGAAGAACGTGAATACACACCATGTCATGGCACTGCTCAGCTGAGACAAAGAGCAGGTCCTAACACTGCTTAGCTGAGAAATAGAGATTTCTTCATTAGGATGCTCGAGTAGCCATTTTGACGTCTTCTTCTACTTCTCTTTGCATTAGTTACACTGCTGCCTGATCTAGTACCAGACTGAAAGTAATAGCTTTAGTGCTATTAGCTATTTAACCCCAATAAGATGTGGGGTTATTATCTCAGGTGCATGGGAGGTCTCCTGTCTTCCTGGTGTTTTACAAACCTCAGCTGTGCTCATCAGGTAAGGTTGGCATGACTCAGAGCCAACAGGAATCTTCAGCATCAGCTGTACCATACCATGTAAATACACTACAAAGGAATGAGTCATTATCTCAGCTACTTCCCTTCCGAATTATGTTCAGTTTTGTTCCTGCCAACTGACAAAAAGGGTTTTTTAAGAAGATTCAGTGACTGAGCTTCAGAGAATCATAAGAACATGTAGTTCTCCAGGCAGGAGATGGGAACTTCCCACAAAATCAGGATCAAAGCAGCCCATTAAAAAAATGCGCAAAAAAAAAAAATTAATTCAAAACTGGATTTATATGGCTATAAGTCCTAAATCCTGTGGGAAAGTCACCTAGCTTTCATTAAATCTGTCTGGGCTCTCCTATTCTTCTTACTATCATTGCAAAACACCCTGAATACAAGACGTATTTTGTTTCCTGTTTCTTCAACTAAATGCCAAAGAAATTTAGCATTTTTAGCCAAATTTTGTCACACACGTGGTCTGCACTGTGGCATTCCAGCCACAAACTGGTTTCTTTTGAAGTTTGCTTTCAATTATGATTTTTACAACATTTTGTATACGGAAATGACTTTGTTCTTAGGTACAGTTTTTGCTAGGTGCAAGAGTTTCTTGCGAAAGGTTTTTCCTCAAAAATCTTTCATACAAAGTCTTTCTCCCTCTGGACTATGAAGTTATTAAAGAAATCGTGTCTGAACAAAACTTTCACACAGAGTGTGTACAAACAGCAATTCTGTGTGGCTTTTTTATGTATTTCAGCATTTCCCCTGTGATAATGCTTCTCTCCTTGCACAACTACTGCTATGTCTGAACTTGCTGGTGGAGATTTTCTTCAGTGATGAAGCTTTCTTCATATTTTGGCATAGTCATTGTTTATTTTTTTTTCATGTATTTTGAAGTTTTTCCTTTAGCACAAGGATTTTTCTTACTGAATTGTATCTTATAGTTGCTGTTCCTCTGAGTATGGTTTGGTGTATTTTCAATTCTCTGCTCCATGCTTCTATCACCAGCCTTAGCTGTATACATGAAAGATGTATATTGTAGATATATAAGACAAAAAAATAAGATACATGGGATGTAAAGAACAATGTAACTCTGACTTTAAAAAAAAAATCCTCTGTTTCAAACTGAGGACTAATTCACTGGGCAGCAAAATGAAGATGTACAGGCTCTTCAGCACGTAGTAGAAGGTGAACTTTGGGGAATTACAGCAGAGAATGAGCTAATGCATTTTTCAGTTATTGCCATATCATTCTGGGAAACAGGGCTGGACGTTACTGGAAAATTTGGGAGCATTATTTCTTACAGTGAAGGGAAGGGATGCACTCCTGGATGCCTGCAAGCTGCTCTGGCAATTTGAAGGCCATTATCAGGTGGTTACTCATCACAGAATCACAGAATCCCAAGGGTTGGAAGGGACCTCAAAAGATCATCTAGTCCAACCCCCCTGCAAGAGCAGGGTAACCTAGAGTACATCACACAGGAACTTGTCCAGGTGGGCCTTGAATATCTCCAATGTAGGGGACTCCACAACCTCCCTGGGCAACCTGTTCCAGTGCTCTGTCACTCTTACAGTAAAGAAGTTCTTCCTGATGTTAACGTGGAACCTCCTATGCTCCAGTTTACACCCATTGCTCCTTGTCCTATCACTGGATATCACTGAAAAAAGCCTAGCTCCATCATCCTGACACCCACCCTTTACATATCTGTAAACACTGATGAGGTCACCCCTCAGTCTCCTCCAAGCTAAAGAGACCCAGCTCCCTCAGCCTCTCCTTATAAGGGAGGTGTTCCACTCCCTTCATCATCTTTGTGGCTCTGCACTGGACTCTTTCAAGCAATTCCCTGTCCTTCTTGAATATTCAAAATACCAGCTACCAAAACATCAATATAATTTACAGCAATGGTTATACTTGCATTCACATGTGTCTATATCATAATCTAAAAAAGAATTAAGGAGGATAAGTTACCTGTATCATTAGCAAACATTTCATATGATTCCCATGTTTTGTTAAGGAAATAAGGTATTTTACTGAAATCTGTAGAGTTCCGGACACACTTTTGTCTTAGATTGCCCTTAAAAAGCTGGAGGCCAATGAGAGCAAAGACACTCAGGCAGAAAACAGTCAGGATCATCACATTGGCAAGTTTCTTAACAGACTGAATAAGTGCCCCCACAATGATCTTGAGTCCTAGGAAGACAATAAATGAAGAAAAATTGGCATGAAAATCTGAGATTCTTGCATCATGCTTGATTAGAGATAAAACAGTATGTAGCAACCAAAGTCACAAAATTACCAGAGAATATATGGCAAATATATTTGCAATGCAAATGTAGTTTAGATGACAGAGATTAATATAAAAAACAATTTTTCCCCTCATTTGATCGACCATAAAATTTCCACATGTTCCTTTAATCCCTATAAAATATTTAGGTATGGGTGAGGAACCCAAAACAGTCCAGTTTTTCTTATCTAGAATGAGTAATACGCGTAATTCAAAACAAATTTAAAAAAAAGAAATTTCTAACACTGGCAATCTGTGACGAAACTGGAGACACTGGAAAAAATAATAAATATGATCAAAAAGATCTGAAAGAAAGACAGAGACAACCCACTGGTCCTTAATTTGTATTTCATCATGAGGAAGAATCTACTGGCTTTATAACTAAGGGAAAAGTGCAAAGGAAACTGTTTTCCCAGGGATGATGCATCATGGTTAACAGTAAAGTCTGTTCAAGGGAAAAAATAATTAAAAAAACAAAGGAAAGGCAAACCCAACATTTTGATCAGAGCAAAGAATCAGTTGTGAGTAGCAGCAAATATTCAGTAAATAGGGTTTCTTACCTGGAACTACTGAAATGGTTTTCAAAGCTCTCAGAACCCTGAAAGTCCGAAGAACTGACACACTCCCCAAGTTACTGAATGCTCCCACATACCTGTAAAGTCAGGACATTTTATATCAAGTGGTTGAAGTTGAGTAAACCAGGCAATTATTTTACAGTGGTCATTCTGAACTGTCAATCCTTCTGAGCATATTTTAAGTATTAATAAACTATGTATCTAGGATTTGTCTGAAAATTTATAAAATAGAAATCCATTTCTTTATTACTAGTTTTTCCTTATGAGGTAGCACTTAGCTTGTGCACAACTGCTTTTGTGTCAGCATCTTAAGTATCATTCATTTGAAATACAAACAAAGATAACACTTAAAATAATTCATTTCAAGTGGAAACACTGGCTGAACTAGTTTGATCTCCCATCTGTAGGTGCACATAACCAGTATAAAAGCTTTCTAATTACCTCAAACTGAAGCTCAAACTATGATTTTTGGAGGCAAAAAGCACAAAGTTAATCCACCATTGTGATGTCTATGCATACTACTTTATTATCTAACTCACACTTCTGTTCACAGGATTAATATGTTTGACAGCCCAGCTATTATATTTTTCTGATTGAAATGTATCCATTCCTGTACACTTGCCACAGAGTATATCTCATTCTAAAGAGTTTTACTTCCATCTTGAAAGACTAATGCACTATTATACAGTGACTAATAAAACAAGGAGAAGCGTCAATGTCCTAGATATTTTCAGATGTAATTAGGACCCACAGGTTGGTTGCTATACTTTAGACAGTCTTTTGCACTGTAACAATAAGACACTTCAAACAGAACACTTCAAACAGGTAATCCATATTTTCTATATTACCACTTACGCCATGACAATAACACTGAAATCCAACCAGTTCCAGGGATCTCGAAGGAAAGTGAATTCATTTAGACAGAATCCTCTTGCCAATATTTTTATCAATGATTCAAAAGTGTAAATGCCAGTGAAAGTAAATCTAAGGAAAGGAGAAAAGTGCCAAAGGAAAACAGCAATATTAGCAATTAACAGAAGAGACAGTCAGACTATTTATTGCCTAAACCAAAACCCAAGCCAATGCTGCAGAGAAGTGATGGGAAGGTAGCTGTCAGTTTGAGTGTATTCTATCAGCATCTGATTCCCATGGACTTTGAGACAGTAGTTGACAGCAATCTGTACATGGCTACTACTATGCACACCTCTAACGTGTTTTTTGGCACTCCACACCTTTTTTTTTCAAACTCTTTCATGTGAATCTTCATAATTTACTCTTAGCTACTTGCTAAAATAAAAATTCTTGCTAGCAAAACTCTTAGCTACTTGCTAAAATAAAGATCAAAACTTGCTGTCTGCTGGTTTCTAGTGGCCAAGTGGATGTACGATATATTGTGTATTATTTACTTTGGGCACACAGCGTCCATTTCTGTGCAGAATGCTTGAAACACTTAGATAAATGTAAGAGTACAGGATTTTCAATTTAAGATGCAATTATTCTTATTAATGGAAAATTATGAGTAAAAGCTCTTCTGTACTTACTGAGTGCACTTCTCATTTCAGCAAGGCAGCAATCTCCCTACAGAATTCAAAAGGCATTCATTTGGTAGTCAGCAAATGCACTAGAGGAATTATTTGGATGTAGTGCTTCCCTTTTCATTTAGAAAGAAGTATTCTGAAATTATTATTGAAATGTATTTGAACAGTAGTTTTGATGCCAACAGCGGCTGCAACTCTTATCTAATCTTTAATGCTCTCATAGGTAGTGAGTTACCACTGCATCTTCTGGAGATATGTATATCAATACCATGTTTGCAGAGGATTTGGCATTCCCAACTGTTTCAGCATGAGATAACATGAGATAGGAATAATTTTAGACCTGTTTTTAAAATTAAATATTTTGGAACCTTTTCCTTTGCATTAGGTGTTAGAATTATTATATTCTAACATTTTTATGCCAAACACAAAAAAATGAGAGCTGAAATATAATTTTAAAAAAGCAAAACCATGTAATTATCCAGCTTAAGTGTTACTACAAAGGCACGGGATTTATTGTGACTTACATTGCAAGTGCTGGCAGTGCTGAAGACAAGAACTTTACTTTCTAACAGTATCCTGCAGGCCAGGAGCTTTTGACAGAATGTTTTATTAGAGCAAAACTCAGCATTACAATAATATAACAAGAATTTTAAGAGAAAGCAGCTCTTGATATGCTTTATCTACATCAATGGGAAATGTGTCTGGATAAAGAGCAAATAATTAGTGAGTAATTTCTGGAAATGTGTTAACAAACTGGAGCAGTAAGGCAAACATGAAGCTAGTTCAACATTGGAACTTTGTCTACATTTACTCGTTCATACAACACCACAATTATCATAGATATTGAGTTTAAAGAGAAAAGTACTCCCTCAAATTAAAACAGATGTCTTAAGCAACTTTCCTTCTAAATCTCCCACCAACTATCTTGAGCGCAGGTGGCAAGATAAATCTCAATAATTCAATATAAGTACAGAATTAAAAGGCATACATACCCACAGATAGATACTTACTCAACATACTTGTTCCACGTAGGAGATGGAGAAGATTTAGAGGATTCGGTCAGAGCCATGAACACACAATTAGTTAAAATAGTGCACATGATAAACAAAGTGAATAATGTGAGTCATGGGAGTGAAGGCAAAGAATATGACATTGATTCAGAAGCATAACTAAATATTCTATCAGTCATAGGCATAGTATCTGGTTCTGAGTTTAGGGCTCTCCATCCCCACAGAAAATCTGCTGGCTTTAGCTTCAAGCATTGTCAAACTGTCATAAACCGTGGAGCTGGACCATGAGTGTTGAAATGACAATATCAGCCAACTTGCTGACCAGGGAAGGTCTCAAATGAGAGGCATTACTCCTCCAGGGATGTCTGTCAGCTTTGGACCCATTGCATCTAACTCAGCACCACAGAGTCAGGAGATGTCTTGAAATCTAAAATCCGCACAGGGATACAGCAAACTGCACTGTACCTGATTCAGCCCCAAGCAACAGCTCTGGTCTCATTCCCCAGTGCCAAGCTATAGCAATACACTAGTGATTCCTTGACCCCTAAATTTGATGTATGAAGTAAGGTCTATATTACCTTTATGTTTCAAGAGCGTTCCCTGCAACAGGGAAATATTCACTTTCATATACCCAAGATAAATTTTTTCAATCCAATTTCCTAAATAAGTTAGATTTGCATAATTTTTCTTTTCTTAAACTGTCCAGTGGTTGATCAGCTTTGGTACATGAGTCAAAATCTTACAGTTTGATTAAATAGAGGATGAAAGAGAAGATAGAGATCTTGTTTATCTCACTGAGAAGGGCTTCAGCCTGAGGTACTTGTTAATGGGACATCAGAAAATAAACATCAGAGATCACACTTAGAACACATTTGTGGGAAAATCAGGCTTCCATACTCCCAGTACTTGCTATTTATTTCTGAGTAGCACAAAGGCAACAAGTCAATAATAGTTTCTAAGGTAATTCAGAATTAGAAATCATCTGGAGTGAGGAAAAGACTAAATTAATTCAATGCTCCAAAATGCATAAGCACAGGGTGACTTAGGGGTTTGTAATCAGGAAGAGGAAATGAAGCCAACAAAAGGATATGAATGTACTAAAATTTTAATTGCTGTTCTTCGAATTGGATGGAAAGGACTGAGGATCCACAAGGCACTTGTAGCAGTGAATCTGAAGATTGTTTTCTGCTTGTTTAGCACTATGAAGACCTTAAAAAAATATAAAGAAACATGAAGTTTTCAGGAAGTTGAACATAGAGCATACTTTTGTGCCATATCCTGCTGCATCAGTGATGAGCAAGAGCTTGATTTTAACTTTAATATTTGCTGACTGTTTCCAGTATGTTGTAATATTTGCTATCCTTCCATCAAAGTGATGAAAGATTTAATATCCATTAACTGTGAAACTGTAAAAAAAATAAAACCTCAGCAGGAAATGTTTTTATAAACCTTAGGACTTGCAAAGAGTTGTGCACAGAACTAATCTTGCTTATGACTGTTCTTTCAAATAGAATCTCTCACTGAGTCAAGATAAACAGAGGTGGAAGGAAGAACTGCAGCTTTTAACATTGCTGTTGTTGACAGTGATCCTCTAGCTGTTAGACTGTAGAAATTAGTTCAAAGTATTAACCTTTTCTCAAGTAATAAGCATAATTTCCAATGGATTAGCTCCCATTTTCTCTGTTCTTTGTTGAAAATTGTATTCTTCAATATTTCATAGCTGGAATAAGTAGGTTTTAAGGATTCATCAGCAAATGTTTTAAAATGTTTTTTATACATAGGTGATCATTTATTGTACATGTAAGTGGAGCATAACCATTGAGATGGAAAGAAGCATAGTTTCAAGTCATGGCATTTAAGAAAATTTACATAATTATCATAATTTCTTGTAGATTTGACTCAGCCCACCCTTTTCTTCCTTTATCCACTTTATTTTTTCTGCTTCCATTCTGATTCAAATGTTAATCAAGTTCATACTATTTAATTCCTGTGATTCAAAAATAAGCTTTTCTAAAGAAGATTACAGCATGTCATTCAGCTGTGCCAACTGCATGCATTATTATAATCTAGAAAGGGATGATCATTTTTCCAAAGGGATGTAGGCAAAACAGTTTAATAGACCATTCACATAAACCATTCTTAGCAACATGGTAAGACAAACTAAAATCAAAGCATCGTGATTGGCTCTAACCTTATGATCTTTGTAGTATGGGTCAAGATCCTCCAATGGCTCCCCAATGAGCTCTGGAGGAGGATTTCCATAGAGAGCTGGTAACTTCTGGAAAGCCTTTAGGTCAAGTTGAGGACGTGGTTTCTCCTCAGGTTTCTCGTCTATAGTATTTCTTCGACAGCTCTTGGCAGCAATCCTCTTTTTGATGGCAGCCAAGGATTCAGAAGTGAACTTACGGAAGTTGTTGGTACCAGGTAATAAGAACTCGGCCATTTTTCATTCTTCTTTTCCTGTCACTAATTCTGTTCAAATAATAGAAGCAAGTAGAAGGAAATTCAGATAACTCCAAAATAGGTAAGTTAAGAAAACAACTGGTTGCCCATGTGTGGCTAGCAACATGAATTTCTGAGCCATCAGCTTCTAAAAAGAAAAAAGAAATAAATGGTCAATAGCTATTTCAGTGAGATGCCTGGGATGTGGGCAGACTTCTGTAAACTTATTTAAGATTCCTGTTTTCCTGAATGCTCTTGAGTTATTGTTCAGAAAAAAAAACTAAAGTACTAATTTAACACAGTATTTGGAAACAGGACAATAAAACCCAAGCTACAGCAACATTGAATATGTGGAAGGTGTGTCAGCAACAGAAGCACCAGGTATTAAATTAACTAGTGCAGAGTAAACACTCAGGTCAGTAACGCATCCTAGTGGTGTTAGTATAGGAACATGCTGTGCTCAAGCATCAGATTTAACTCATGACCTGTAGAGTCAGTACTGACTGACAAGTAGTCAGAAATGCTTGATCTGCTAAGTATCAAGCATTAATTTTATGCCCATTTGTCAGAACAACAAAAGTGAGATTATACTAGAAAAATACTTCGCATTATTTAATGGAGAACTTTGGTCAGGTATTGAACAGTATCCACGTAACTAAAAGAAACCTGAGTCTGTACTTGGCAGTATAGTGAATCCAACCTTCTACCTTAGCACTGAAAAACTTCAAAGCAAGCCCATGAAATGCACATATACTGATAGTGAAAAAACTGAAAATGGTACACAGAGTAAGATGATTCAGACCTGTATGCTTGTGCTAAACTCACTCAGAAGCTCTATAAGGAGGTTTCTCTAAAATATTTCCTTCGATTATGACCTCTAGGAAAACACTGTTGGTTCAGTGGAGTCACAGAGCTACTGAGCAAGTGGAATCCCACCTGCACACTGTGACTGAACCCATCTGGTAGAAGACTTTACCCACGGTGGATCACTGTTGACTATGCATAGATTGCATTAGAAGCACAAGGCCTCATCCTTCCATCCAGAAGCTGCCACCTTCAACATGTCCTTCAGAGTTCACACCATAACAAGCAGTCAGATATTGGAAAGTTTAAGACATCCTTGCAGGACAACTGCCCGATGACCTGCTCTTGCACCTTTCCAGCCATTATATGCAACATCCCAAGAAGACACAAAATCTGAATCAAGAGGCTTTGTTTTACTGAAAATAATTTTACCACATGTGTGCTGACTCCCTGTATCTTCCCCTTGCCATGATGTGCCACTTCACTTCTCCCCAGATACAACATGATTTCAGTTGTCCTCACACTGCTGAACAGTATGAAACCATTGCTGTGAGAACAGCAGCTGAAGGTCAGTGACAAAACTAACTGCAGTGGGATCTCTGTATTTTTGCAGTCTGCCTGCTTCTCCTATTAAATAAGCACACAAAATTAGAAATATGAAAAGCAAACCTTGCTTCCAGCACAAATTACCAATATTTATGGACAGAAATAGGTATTCAAGCAAGAATATTCATTATTTTACTTTTTTCAAGGTCACGCTAACAGTTTGGAAGCTGTGCATGGTATTATAGCAAAAATGAAAACAGTAACATTCACTCGCAAGTTTTCAAGTCTTCAGCTGGCCAAAGTGATACTTGTTTTGTTGACTCTCAGGGTAATTTAGATGTTGTGGTATCAGTAATGAGAGCTGTGAATGATGCATGAAATGACACAATTTCTGTGCAATGCACAGAGGGAATACAATAATTACTTTATTCTGCTGTGTGCCAAATCATTTAAACATATCCATGCCGCCAACACAGCACTTCCATAAAAGTCTACCTGATCTCAGAAGTTCACCATTACAATTCTGGTTTTCTTGCAGATATCTTTGTGGGTTTATCTTCTCTCTTCCATGAAACAATCTTTCAAATCCCAGAAAAGAAATTTCAGTTGTCATACTGTTCTCCCTTATAACTACTAGAAGGCAGAGCAAAATCTGGGAAGACAAGGAGTGCTGGCTGAAACCAAGGATGGGGATATAAAAGGAAGCATGAAGGCACACAATTTGGAGGTCCTTGGATGAAGCTAGGGACCAGGCAGGGCATTCTTTCCTGGTGGTTTTAAAAATTGCTCCACAGGTGAAAAAACATTAAGGAAAGGAAACACAGTGTTGTGCTTGCTGTGTCACACATCAGTGGCAAAATGTCCTTTGATAGAAGGTGCAAGTCATGGAATAGGTTACAATACACTTTTAATTGATGGGCAATTCTGAGCTACTCAGCCTAGTCCTGAATAAAGTCTAATTATTACTAAAAATAAAGTAATCCAGAAAAAGTGTTCCTGATTCATTCAAGCATAGAATCATAGAATAGTTAGGGTTGGAAAGGACCTTAAGATCATCCAGTTCCAAGCCCCCTGCCACGGGCAGGGACACCTCACACTAAACCATATCACCCAAGGCTTCGTCCAACCTGGTCTTGAACACTGCCAGGGATGGAGCATTCACTACCTCCCTGGGCAACCCATTCCAGTGCCTCATCACCCTAACAGCAAAGAATTTCTTCCTTATATCAAGTCTAAACCTCTCCTGTTTAAGTTTGAGCCCATTACTCCTTGTCCTATCACTACAGTCCCTAATGAATAGTCCCTCACCAGCATCCCTGTAGGCCTCCTTCAGATACTGGAAGGCTGCTATGAAGTCTCCATGCAGCCTTCTCTTCTCCAGGCTGAACAGCCCCAACTTTCTCAGCCTGTCTTCATATGGGAGGTGCTCCAGTCCCCTGATCATCCTCGTGGCCCTCCTCTGGACTTGTTCCAACAGTTCTATGTCCTTTTTATGTTGAGGACACCAGAACTGCACACAATACTCCAGGTGAGGTCTCACAAGAGCAGAGTAGAGGGGCAGGATCACCTCCTTCGACCTGCTGGTCATGCTCCTTTGATGCAGCCCAGGATCCAGTTGGCTTTCTGGGCTGTGAGTGCACACTGCTGGCTCATGTTCATTTTCTCATTGAACAACACCCCCAAGTCCTTCTCCGCAGGACTGCCATGAATTTCCTTTTTGCCCAACCTGTAGCTGTGCCTGGGATTGCTCCGACCCAAGCATCTTTAAAAATAGCCCCAAACTAATTTCAGTTACTCAGAGTCGCAGGGAGGATAGCATGCAAAGTACAGCTGAGATGTATTTAGTTTTTTATGTGACCAGGGCTGGATTTAGCAATTTGACCAAAAGAAGTTAAAAGTGTTAATGTAAAACCATTTTTGCCCTCTATGTCACAGAAGCAACAAAGTACTATTTTGTCATTTTCTCTAGACTTGAAATATCTGAAAAATATATTGACATTTAATATCTCTTCAAAATGAAAGGTTTTCTTATCCTTTGACTGAGGACCAAAGAATGCTGAATTAAATCGTCATGATCGAAGAATAATAATAATAAAACCCAAAAAGCACTTAGGATTTGTTCTTTTAGCTGTCAAAAGTATTTCCCATGAATTATTTGTCAAATACCAAAATGTGTAGCTAGATGGGTTTCTAAAGTAAAGCTGCTTTCTTCCAAATGTATTTTCCTCTTTAGGAATATTCATTGTGACAGACTGGGAAACAAGGTTATTGTCAAAGATGTTTTCTCTCCTTTTCTTGTTCTTGCAATCACCCAATTCAATCGTCAGTTAATGAATAAAAGTTGTTCTCAATTATATGATTTCCTGTCTTCATGATCTATTATGAAGAGAGGTGAGAACTTGTTGACATTTACTGTGATCAGCATGACCAAGGTAATTAGAATGATCAGAGTGGCCAGGATTACTTTGTTACTTTTTTTTCTCTTTAGCTCAGATGATTGCAATTCTTGTCTGCAAAAACTGTCCCTTTGGTTTAAAAGGGCTTTCATAATATGCACAGAAATTATCTCTTAAATAACTGGATAAACAGTTGTTTGAAGACAGTAAATTAAAAGCCTCATCCTTTTGAAACAGCCGAAAAGTTCTTAATGTCTTCAGTGTAGTTGATTTTTTGTATACTTTTGCATCTTATTCAGCAATAATATCCCATAGCAAAGTTAGGGACTCTAGACTGATCCAGCTACTGGTCCAACTCCAATAATTAGTTTGGGAGCCAAATCCATCAATATAAACTTTGGAAAAACTTGCCAAACTGCACCACCCAAAGTTACTATGGTATATCTGAGCTGTGTTGCACATTTCTACATCTAAATTACCAACGTTAAGACAAATCTTTCTAGAACCAAATGAGAAAAGATTGAGTTAACAACAACTTAAAGCTCCTGTAGAACTGTTCTATACTTTCCTCAAAAACTTTCTGTATTTTAAGGCAGATAATTAAACCAAACCAAACTGACATTACATTAATGATATTTAAAACTTGTATGAAAATAACTTTGGTATATTAATGTATGTACATTTTTATCATAGAATAATTCAGGTTGAAAGGGAACTCAGGAGGTCTCTAGTTCAACCTACTCCTCAGAATGGGACAGTGATGAAGTCAGGGCTTTATCCAGGCAAATCTCCAAGGACAGAGATTGCACAACCTCTTTGAGCAACAGTACTTGACTGTCTCAATCCATTTGGACTCCTTGATGTTTTCAGTTCATGCCCCTTGCCTCTTGTCTTCCAACCATGCAGCACTGTAATAAAAAATAAAATGTTGCATTAAGTTGAAAGCTACAAGGCAACCCCTCCTCCCCAAAATATCTACAAGAGAAGACAAATATTATACCTACTTCAGCTAGTATAGTCTACTTATTTATAGCAGCTCACAAGAAACATCTTAGAGGTCTGAATAACACCATCCAGTGTAGCAACCCTGAGATTGCCATGGAAGACAATGTTCAGCATATTTGCTCATTAGTTTCCCACCTTTAGAATACCACATCATACATGCAGTTGTGCTGCAGCACCATCTTTTGAATATTCCAGGTTCAACCCCAAAACTTGCCTACCTTCCTTAGACAGCATGGCTGAGAGCTCCAGTTGTCTCAGTATCCCAGCGTGCATCTGAATGAGATGGCAACAGCTGGTATAGCTAGTTTATGCTCTCTTTGCAATCAACAAAACTGAAGGGATAGACCAGACAAGCTAATGATCAGTAAACACAGAGATCAAGACATGATGAGGAGTACTGAAAAACGCAACTGATTTTTATCATTGACTATAAAAGGAAACTTAGCCTGAGATAAATCCCACCTTTTCAATCTGGGATTCACAGTTTACAGCTTCACTGTGCTGGGGAATGAAGACAACAAACTGTAGATTTGTAGCAACTGGAAACTGACAAAACAATTTACAAAGACCTGATACATCCTGTTAGCATTCATCCAGAAAGCTCCTTTGGGTGGGATTCATCTCACCTCACTGCAGACATCATCTCAGAGTTAGACAGCTACTCCAACTGCCTGCTTTTCACATTCTTTAAGAATTAAATGAATCACACCTCAGAGTTACAGCTGACAACAACTGACCACCTGAGATAACTCAGGTTAGGTGAGACAAATTCAACTCTGCATCCATTAGGCCTACTCTTCTTGATCCCTCAACTAAGGGACAACTGCTAAACTTCCAAAGATTAATAATACAGTTAGGAGAACTGGGCAAACATCATTAGCCACCAGCAGACTGTGAACACATAAAAATTCTAAGATTGCCTTATATCACATTGCTTCTTTAATGACTACTTACAGGACAACCCTTCTTAGCAATTAGTGAAGTGTTAAGTCACATTTTCTTTTGCATAGCAAAGGTGGACTAATTTTCAGCTACTTTGCTATCATAAATTATTTAAATCTGTGCAGAGATTACTTTCTGAAAGTGCTTGAGCAGTCAATTGACAAGTTGTCAAATGGCCAATTGTAAGCTCTGAGTAAGTTAAATTCTGTGGCAGCACAGGAATATGAGAGAAAAAAGCTGAAAAGCTTTTACTGACCACAGATTAATCTACTGCTGCAGGATTTAGTATGTTAGATATAATCAGCATAGTTACTAGCATAAGCTCATCAACTTTAGCTAGTAGCTTTGGTGTGCCCAAGGAAGTAGCCAAACCATGGAAACAAACTGTTGGTCAATAAGAAGTGCAAAAGTGTTCTGAGAAGATTGTGAACACCAATAGTAAATGCAATGACAGTACAGTTTGAACTGAGTAATCATCAACAAGCATTCCCTACCTATCCCTGTAGCTAAGGATAGTGTAGGTAGCCAGAGGATAAAGACAGACTGATGGAAAACTCCATAACCCAGGACCACCTCTCCAACCTCTGAGGAATACAAAGAACAGAAAAGACCCCAATGAACCCCACAGCCCAGGACTATATATGGCACAGCTGGTGCTGCACTACAGGAAAGTTGTGTAATTAATAAAATTGCTTATACCTGTGATCAAAATGAGCTGATATCAGAGCCCATTGATCCTCCACACTGTGATGACAATTGCAGAGACCTGAGATAATCTCCTTCCTATGCTGTTACCAACAACATTGACCAGCTGTTGGACACAGATGACAGGGTAATAGAACTCAAGTGTGGAGTTTTAGAAAAACAAAGAGTCATGTTAGGAATTCGCCCTCTCCTTAACTGAATGCTACGTGTGCTTAGAAACCCTGTGTTAAGTGGAATATATCTTGATTTAGAAATGCTTTACCAAGAAATGTCAGCTGGTCTGAGGGCAGATTTAGGAAGGATGGCCAGACAGTGTGAGTTTCGTATTTTTCAGGCCCAAAGTGGGGAAGAGGAGGAGCAAAAGGAGAAGGAAGTGAAATTCATTCATTTCACCAATCTGGACAGGCTGGGTCTTAACAAAAGGGTAACAGTGTAAGGAAGGAACACTGCGCTGCAGGTCACGTTTAGCAGACAGTAGAGGGAAAAGTTGTGATTTTTAGCCACACATTTTTCTATAGTGCTATACTGAACCATCTGCAGATTTTATGGATATTCAAACTTTGCAGCAAACAGAGGGAGTATGAATTCTCTTCACCCTTAAGGAATAAGAACTAAGCTCTCACCACCTCAGATTTACAAGAGGCTAAAGGCATTTAAGTAAAAGTTGCTCCAATTGTATTCAGATGATATTACTAAATGGTAACTTGGGGATTTTTGTATTTGAGATTTAGGGCTCTAAAGGCAAGACTGACAGTATGTCAGATTTTTTTCTTGCTACATGCAAGCAGTGTTTCAAATATGGTTAATATGATTAACGGTTCTATAAACTTTTAGCTCTTATTAATATGGCTCTATTACAACAAATGAAAGCTATAGAAACTCAGAAATACCTGGATTGGCTTTTGGACAGACACCATTAATGGAAAAAGCACTAAAAGTATCACAGGTTTGCCACTTTGTATTTCTGAAGATTGGCTTCATCATGTACATTTTGATACAGAAAGATCTCCTAGCAGCTGAATGTATGCTTTAGAGGACAAAACTTTACATAGAACATTAGAAACATTTTTTCCAAAGATCATAAGAAAAGTCGAATGGTCAATGAAATAAAACCTGGAAAAAAACCCTCAGACCCCAAACAAAAAACCAACACACACTCCTGTTAATAAAAAACATTGAGGAAAGTTTTGACCTTTAAGTTCTTAAATAAACACAGCTAAACTATCTTGAGTATACAGTCTAAATCTTAACTTTGATTGCCAGAAGTTTAGTGATCCCACAAATTGTATGAAATGTCCAAATTACAGTCTTTTGTCTGCCACACTTTTCTACACAGAAATAGTTTTCTAAATAAATAAAAATGTACCTAATCAGAAGTCAGTTCTGAACAACCCATTTGTATTAGGTATGTCACTTAATAATGTCATTTAATAATGACTTAACTAATGTCACTATTACGTTTCTCACTTTTCATTATGACCTTCACCTTTCTTCTTTTTCATCCAGAAAGAAATCCAAATTTCAAAGAAGTTTTCCCCATTGATGTGGAAAAGTTTCAGGTCAAGTGAAATAATTACAAAGAAAATAAAAATGTAGTACAGCAAAAAATCAAAACCTAAGAAACAAGGTAAAGGAACAGTACCAGTACCATGGGAAGAACCTCAGAGCACCTGTTTCTCTTAGGGCTCTTTATGAGTTACCTCTCCAGTTTATCGTCCTTATCATCTTAATGGAGCATCTTTGCCTAGTGTACAGCTCTATTCCACTCAAAATTTTCTTTAGAGGTTTACCTGTTGTCTCTGTGGTGATCTGAACACACTTAAGCCACTGCTAGCAGATAAAAGCTATTGCAACTTCTTCCAATGCAAACCTGAAACCTTTCATCTCTTTCGCTCCATCAAGCAGATTTATTTCTGTGGGTTTTAAAACTGTCTTTTCTATTGTCAATTTACCACCTAACAGCCGAATTCTCCTCTTGATCACGTCATTCATTAATTTACTTTGCCATCGATATTCACTTAGTTTATTTGCCCCACACTTTATCTTGATAAAAGCATTCACCAAACGCAGTCCAGAATATTCCACAAATAAAACAGATTTCATTACTTAAAAATGCATTTAAAATCAGATCCATTCTTCTTAAGTCTCAAAAGCTAAATGTTTATCTGTATCAGAACAATGTTACTAAGCATAAACCTATGCAAGAGAGTAATGTTATAAAACTTAAGGTTACTGATTTTTTTTTGTCTTTATTTTAAAATAAATATTATAAGTAAAGAATTTGAACTTTCTATATAAAATATATATCTGGCAATTTCACGCACAGAAAAAAAAAGTGTCCGTATAGATGTATTCACTCTTCTGTGTATTATTTTTTAACCTACTAGTTAATTCATCTCAAAAAAATAATATGTCAAAAACATACTGGAAACTCCTGTGCAAACATATTGCACTGCAGGGAATAATAATTTATTCCCCCCCACTTCCATTTTCTTTTACATGCCACTCACTTAGAAAAAAAAGTTCCTGATCAGTTTCTTTAGTGTTTTTAAAGCAAATAAAAGGTCATTGAATCCTACAGAAGACCCTACCACAAACCACCATTTTTCTTAAAGAAAGTGCAATAAACCACAGGACTTACATTATTTACCATTCCCTCTAAGTGAAGATTCGAGGAGTCACTTCTTTCTGTGCAAGAGAAACATATCTCAGCCCATTTACCTCCCAAGAAACAGCTGGATAAAATTCCTCACTGCCTTCATAATCTCTATCTCCCCTTTCAGCAATCTCTTGCCACCCTGGCAATACTCTTCCTTCAGAAACTGTGTTACTTGCACAGGGTGGGTGTTGAAGGAGGCGTCTATTTAGCTATCAGAGTAACTGATGTGATCATACAAGGTCTCATGGGAACGCTGTAACCTCAGTAAGCAAAACTGCAGAGGCTCCAAGCTGAACATTTCCTTCAGATATTGTTCCACCCCTGGATTTCTGAGTGCCTTTCACAGAGAAACAAGAGTGCAGCAGAACAAAGTGGTTGGGAAACAGGGGCGAAAAACTGTGTTTGCCAGCTTCACAGTGAGAGCTTGTCTAAACTATAGCAGCATTTTTACAAAAGGCATTGGCCTTTACATTTTATTTAAATATTTCAGTTTCAGTTGTCTGCTTTAGTAAAGTCAGAAAATGTATGAGGCTGAATCTATAAAGTGAACTGAAAGCCTATGGCTGAAGCTAATGCATTAAAAATGTGAGCACTGTTTTGACCCATAAGATCTGGGTGCTGGATCCTTACTCACAACTACAGCTGTTATTGTAGATACTGTTTGGGTTAGTACCCATACTAAATAAAATCAGGATCAATAATACATTTTTTTTACTCCATTTGTATTTTGTCCTTGGCAAGTTTGATTGAGGTAGAAGAGGAACTTTCAAGGGAATTATTCTTGCAACGTATTGAGACAAAATGCTATTGTATTCTTGTTGAATTTGGGTTGGTTGCCAATCTCCTATCTTTAAACTTATCTTTTATCAAAGTACGTGGGACTGTGAGAAATGGGGGGGAAGAATTCATGATAGTACACCAGCTTTGATGTGTTGGTGGAACATTGCCATCTTTTGACAAACACGTTGTTGTAGGAAGCTAAACTATGTCATGGACACTTTGCACAGGGTGCTGCAAGAAAGATTTAATTTCATGGAAAGAAGCACATCTGTAATGATCAGGGAGGCTATCCACAAATGGAATTAGGAAATTTCACTGCAGGTTAAAGCAAATAAAAGATTTATTAATCCATCTGACTTCACAACTATCAACACTATCAAGCTTTAAAGTAATATCACGTACAGCAAATAGCGTGTTCACACCAGTTACATGAATCTCAGACTTCATGACACAAATTTGATTCATCTCTTGTCCCTGCAAGCTGTCATAGTTTTTGTGTAACTTTATAACCAATTTACATTAATTTTATGAAGTTTTGAACTGTTTACAGCTTCACTTAGGTGTCCATGAAGGTGGATAAAGTTCACCTCCTTTGTATAAGTAACTGCACCTTGTATTCATATGGAAGGAATAGGCAAATAATAAAGGCAGATTTTAAAATATATTTAAGCCCCTGATGAAATATATGGATGCCCAATAGGATTTTCAGTGTCTGAATGACATTGCAATCAATGTGACTTAAACTTCTAAACACTTTTAAGAACGCCACTCCCAAGTTGCTCTAACATTATTTAGGTAGATAGCTTTCGTATCCACCTCCAGTGCTAATTTACCTGCATTTCACCCAGAGTTATAGACAAAAAGCAGACCTGAAACAGCAGCTAGTCTTGGCTTCCTCCCTATTAGCTATTCTCTCCTTTGAAGGAAAGATAATCTGCAGTTTCTAGAGACAAGACAGAGTTATTGTCATATATAAGTGAAGAAAGAAGGAATGGCATCTCATGTTTATTTCAGATTTTACCTGGTCCTTGTGCTGACCTTCAGATGGGCAGGTTACTTACCAGCTCTGGCCCAGACTGAGTCAGAGACAAGCTAGCTCTCATTTATTAAAAATAACCCAAGGTATTTTTAAAGGGAACTTCCTTCTACAGGTTGCATCCAAGGCGTATTCCTTGTGTGTACCAAAATATCCAAGCCCATTCACTACTTGTGACAAAGAGACAACTAAATCAGCTCTGTCAACCAGCCCAATAGTTGCTTGAGAAATCAGGTGTATTGCATCACTGTGCTGTGAAGTCGCTTCAGGTCACAACCCCCTGTGTAGCCTGCAAAGGGTAGGAAATACATGGAAAACATACTGAATGTTGCATTGTGGTGGCCAAACAAAATGCACATTTAGCTCAAGGGCTGTTTAATTCAAGGGCAGCTGTCTAGGTTCCATGGACTGTGCTGATGAAATCTCCTGTCAGGATAAACAGGAATTTAAACATGTCCCACCTCCTTTTAAATGTGTGGGGAGAAAATAGAGATTCCCTGCTTGGCAGGGAGAGGTGAGGCACCTTTGGCGCTGACTTTTCCTTCTCTATCCAAAATGAAATCCTTATTTTGTCCATTGTACTCATGGTAAGGCTTTTTGAGTCCCCTCTGCTAAATCAGTAGGAAAAGTTAAGAACCTCAGCAAATTCCAGTCAATCAAAGCAGCTGGAGGGAAATAAATCTCAACCTGAAAGACAGTTGAAAAAATGGAGTTGTAAATGCTGCCATGACAAAATCTCAACCTTGCTAAATGAGGAAGAGCTAAAAAGCGTTCCCCATTTGTAAAGGAAACACATGGAAACAGGCTATTAAAAAAAATAAAATCAAGGTGTTTAGAGGTATTTAAAAAGCTGAGCAATATCTGCATTTGCAAATGTCACAGAAACAGCTTAATGGAAGCAGGTAAATATTTGATGTTAATGGATATTTGAACTTAAGAAAAATTAATACTTAAAGACAAATGAAACATACACATGTGAAGTATGTTTGCTGTTAGAAATGAATACTCATTAAATGTAAAGTAGTTTAATCTACAATAAAGCTGAACAGTCAGCTTAAAGTGAGATCCAAATTGCCTTTTAGCTTTACTCTCCACAGCATAGAAATAACTTTGGGGTAGGGAACGGTTACTTAAAAATAAGACAAAATGGTTTAATTTCTTGATTCTTTAAAAAATAACCACCAACTTATTTCTGCATATTTCCCAAAAATGCTCTAAATGGTACCTGTGTACATACCTGTTATGATAAATTATGCTATTTTATAGCAATTTCAGAAACAAGGGGTAGAAGGTAGATTGTGAAAAACTATGTATCAGTTACAGTAATCAGTCAGTATCTGTCCAGCTTTTACAGATTTCATTGCTATAGTAACAGGGACACAAAAGCAACTACAATGGCAGTTTTAATAGGAAGAAAGCAGATGAGCTGCACAAGCGCAATCATTTTTGAATATATTTCTGGAATCTCTGAACATCACGCAATTTATTAAAGATTAATTTCTGATCCTTTCTGAGAAATTGGATATTATTTCAAAAGTTTTATCTGCAAATTCCTTTTGCATTTTGCTATCATGTTTTAAGGATACAGTATCAATTTTCATTTTGTAACCCGTTTAATTTCATAAACATGCATCAATCAGAAACCTTTCAACTGCACAATGTTGGAGAAAGCAGATGACCAAATACAAAGTGTTAATATCTAATGTGTGAAATACATCTGAATACTTCATCTGGTAAAGCAAAAAATGTCAGTGTTCTGATAGCTTTTCATTATTGTTGCTAACTATATTTCATACCGAAATTCTTTGACAGATTTCAGATATGCAATACAGAATCATATGCTCATTGATCAAAAGAAAGCTTACATACTCTGAGCAGCATACCTATAACTGAATTATAAACAATAGCTTTCTGATTGCAAGCATTGTGATTTCTAATGCCAACCAACACAGACTGGAAAAAAAATCAATTTTTCAAATTCTTTGTATGTCCTGGTTCAGTATAACAATTTCAGCTAAGTTAGAATAGCTTAACTGATATGGCTTTAAACAGATAAGGAGCATATTTACCATCTAACGCTTTCTCTTTCCCATAAAGGAATCACCATGATGAGTTTCATATCGCCACATTTCCAGTTTTTCATGGATGTGTTGTTGATTTTATTCTGTCAATGAAATTATGGTATGGAAATAAACCCTCAAAATGCTTGTTTATGAGCTCAAGAGCTGTGTTCATCTGCACAATGTTTCTGTGACTTTACAAAACCAGAAGCTTTTCAATGTTGGGTGGGTTTTTTTATATAACACTTCTCTAATACAATAGAGACAGAGAGCTTCTGGTCAAGAGGGGAAACCCTCATAAATTGCTGTTTATGGGATGAGTATTAGCATATGTGGGATTTGTAGCCCAGTCTGAAACCAAGGAAATGATGCTGCAGAGAGCTTTCAGTGATTTATTCAGGCCCTTTACTGCACAGAGATTAAAATAGCTTTTAAAATATATTACATTGCTGCTTTATTTTGAAAGAATAGCTGAAGCCATTTTCTGATTCACATAATAGGGAAGTCTAAATGGTATAAAGTAGTTAATTGGCATTTTTGTCAAAATAAAGACCCAGTATAAAGGAATCTCATTTCCTTTCATCAGAGAATGAAATTATATTAAAAAACATCATGATGATGTAAAATTCAGACTCTCTTGAATGGATAATTGGTATTACAGAGTAACAGGAAATTGGTTTCTTAGTATGTATTAAAATCATTCTATTACATACAGCAATCTTCAGCTCTTTAAATGGTCCGATGCACATCTCAATCAGGAAAATTTGCTTATCATCTACTCAAATGGAAAAATATGGATTGCTCTTTTCTCTCTCCTCAGTGATCTATCAAAATAATACTAAGAGAATAAGGGTAGTGAAGTAGATCAAGTTAGAAAATTAATATTCCTAACACTGTTTCATCAAACAGCATTAAGTAGGTCCCAAGATTTTCCTAGCTGTATCAGACACTGGATATTTCTATTCTTTGAGAAGGTTTTTTTACCCATTATATCTCTATCATTATTATGAAAAATCAAAACACAAAAACCTGATCATCTGATGTAAATCAGAGGTAACTTTAGTTTTTTGAAGATATTATGCACTGGAATGGAGGTCCAGACTGCTGAGAATAAACTATAGCAGTCAGGAGCAGGGAGTTTTAAGTACCTACATACATTACAAGCTATTTAATACATAATAATATGATTTACTAATGCTTCTGTTTGGCAGAGTATGGTGATTTAGAGACTGCATTATTCATCAGATTGGAATAGCTGGAAAAAAATGAGTGTCAAATATTGCTTAGAAAATGAGGTATTCTTCTGTGTGCAAACTAGTTTTACAAGAGGTTCTAAGCTGAACAATCTTCAACAGCTTGCTCTGCCAGCCTCTGCACTTTGAACTACATCTTTTATTCTTTCCACCTTCTCTGGAGCATAGGAGCTTCTCACTGCCTGCTATCTTCAACAGTTTGTTGCAGAAATTTTCAGGTTTTCCCTTGTAATCTTCATAATGTAATTCTGCATCTCTTGCATGTTTCTGTGAGGTTTTCTACAGCATCTCTGCCTGTCCTTTTGTGGTTTTCCATCCAATGATGGCCTCATTGGCCCTTGTAGTCTGTGGTAGAAGGGAACTGAGCATATAGTACTTTTTTTCCAGTTTTTGTACATTTTCTTTAAACTTCTTATGTTACAGAAGGTGTGTGAGAAAAGCAAACTTCGTGGTCTGGGTATTGATTTATTACCACAAGTCTTTCACCAAGTATCTCAATAGAGTTGAAACGCCTTAATCCTTTCAGTTTGAATTATGTTCATTCTAGGAGGGGTGTCTAAGTTTTCTGACTGAGGACCTGGTCTTTTACATGGTCTACTGTTAAAACTGTGAACAGCGTCAGAAATTATCTTGGGAAAGAAGAGAAGTTTTGCACACAAGGAAACACATTAATCACAGGATAACTATATGGGCACTTCTAAATTGAGAAATTGTTATGTTATTTGAGCCAAAAAGTAATTTAATTTAATTATATTAAAAAGGAATTAATTACCTTTTCACATATGTGGAAATGTTTGTTTTGTTTGTTTTTTTTTTAAGTTAGACTCATTTGGAAATTAAGACATTTTAAATATCAGGTATCAAGAATTTTCTTTAAAGAACAACAGGAAATGACTAATACAAATATGCAGTAAAACCATTTGGTCATTTACACAGAGGAATCTTCCTCCAGCTCTTTAATGGACTAATGCATGCTGTATTGTAATGGGACTAATTTGCTCAACACCTACTTAAGGAGAAGATGCAGGGGTGCCTGATCTTTCCCCTCTCTTGGGTCTGAAAAAGCAATATATTGCCTCCATGAAAGCATCTGTGACACTTTGACAGATACTGTGAGCTGCAGCCAATGCATAATTAGACAACGCTAAGAGAACTGTCTGAAATTGCCTCTCAGAAGGCATGCCTTAAAAGTCTATCAAATTCAACAAACAGAATGGGGAAAAAAAAAGAAGGAAACTCAGGATTTATCATTCATCTCACTCTCATCTTTTAAAACTAAAACTAGAGGTTTGAATTTGTGGAAATAGGGACGCGCAATTGGAAGGTATCCTGCTATTGAAACATATTATGTGATAAACATCTGTGCTTTACCAGCCACAAGTAGTTTTGTGTCAAATTAGTGCAAAGGCCAGAGGAAGTAAAAACCTGAAATCGGTGTCTCACTTGTGTTAGTCATCCCAATATTTCTTGCAACACGTGAACTCCATTAACCTCCAAAAGAGAAAATTCAAGCAATCTGCCTACAGTAGTCAACACCTGTGGTAACATATCATAAACACACAAGTGTATTTACACATATAAATGCATAAATTTGGTGGGTTTTCCCCAAGTAAATCATATGTCCTCCAACTGGGGTCACACTTTTGTGTTATTTTGTAAGCATTTTCATTCTTATTCACTTATAAAAATATAAAGGTTTTCTAGGTACCAGACATAAAACACAGTGCCCAGGATTTTAGAGGTTGGTTTCATTCTCATATTTTAACCACAGTGTTTTTATCATTCAGCTTCCTTCAACACATAGGATATAAAGAAATTAATGTTGAAAAGGAAAGAAAAGTGGGAAAAGAAAAGGTGAGAGGGAAAAAGAAGGAAGTTTTTGTATTAATTCACAAGTTTCGTACAGAATCTTACTCAGTTACTGAAGCAGGATTTGGTTTTTTTCATACAGACTCTTACTCAGTTACTGAAACAGAATGAGGCTTCTGTTTTCATTGAAGCTTTTGGCATAAAAGATCCTTTCCTTTAAAGGCAAAATCAACTGTTCATAATACCAGAACTGATGTATTGGGTAGGGATTCCTTTTTAAAGTAGCAAAATCCAATATTTTCCACACATTAAAAAAAAAACAAAAAACAAACAACCAAAAAAAAACAACACAAAAACAAACAAAACCAAATCCTTTATAGCAACCATTACCTTGGTACATGAAAAGCTTCTTCATGAGCTCTTTGGCTGATAAACACTCTTGGGCTTAAAATTCAAGCAAAAGTTGAAGGGATAGCACTAACAGCTGGGTTTGATTTCAGCTAAAAATGAAAACTTTTAGTATTTACAAGAACATGCAAGCATGCTTACAGTTTTCACTTCCAAGACTGGGCAACCACAGGACTGTCTTTATTTACTCATTAGGGTACACATACACATACCACAACTCATCCGGCTTCTGTTTGGTAGGGGCAGACCTTCTGATAAGATTTCTGGTGATTCATTTCTCTTCTTGAAGTCAGCCAGGGACTTTCTCTATACCATGCTAAAGAACTTAGTAATTCAACTTTGTATTTAGTAGGACAGGCACCAGCAGAAGGCCAGCAGCATGATGAACCCAGTAAATGTCTTTGTGCTTTTCAACACCATAGAAATATGGAAAGACAAAAAGCTTAGAAGAAGGAAGAAATTACATTTAGCTATGTAGAGAAGCAGGTTTACTGTATCACCTTCAGAAAGCGAGGAAGTGTCTTGTGAGAAAATGGTTATTAGTCCACAGATATCTCAGTGACTCTTTTTGCGTAAATCTCTAAATATGGGCACTATCTAAGAAGTGATCACAAAGACAGATTTTAACCATTGCATTTGCCTGTGAGAAAAGGCTCATTGGACAGTGTGCACTGTTGAAACACAAGCAGAGCAATATGCGGCACTGGAAATTGAAAGCCTCTGCCAATCAAGTGCATTGTGTTCTCCTTCGCTACAGCAGGATGTAGTATTCAAATCCACTAATTGGCATAATCAGACCAGGAATTATGGAGACAGATTTCACTTTACTTCTTATATATTATTCATAACATGCTATGAAACATTATGAAGTTAATTTAATTGCACTGCAATTAAAATACCTGTTTCTGTATACATAGATAAACATACAAAATTTATAACCATAAATTAAGATGGCTGTTGTTGTTTCTATTATCATTAAGATGAGTGAATAGGTTCTAAAATCGTAGTTTTTCTTTTACTATTGCCCCATCTTTAACAAAGACTAGACCCCTTTTCTCTAATTATGTGCTTATTTATACCCATGGCTAGGGACAATTGCAGAAAGAAGAATGGCCATGCCATGTTGGCAGAGTCTGACACTATCTGACCAGATTTTTTTAGATTCTTTGACATACATGCAGGGAAATACATGTTTAATATCACATTTACTTATTTGAAGATATCTGATGCAATATGGAAATTTTGTTTTAGCAGAGTGACATGTAATATGCTAAAGTCACAATACAAATGTAACGTTTTACTCAGCAAAAATTAGCAACTGCGATATACAATTCAATCACACTACCAGTTTGATCTCCATTACCCTCTCTATATATGCCCACCATCATGATGCTAGGCATCCCCAGTGACAAGGGAGAAGGGCTGAAGCAGCCTGCTCTATAAGCAGATTGCTCTCTTTAAATTCTTTGCTTAGTTACTGTTCTTTATACTCTCTGTTGGGCCAACCTATACACACATTCCCCTCATACTGTTCTCATTAGCTCAAGGAAATATTCCCTTTTAATGAACTTAGGGAGAAATATTTACACAGCTGATCTACTCAACTGTTGGTATAGTCTGTTGATCCACTCAACTCTTGATGGCTGTTTATCTAAAACAAAGGCTACCCTCCAGCCCCATTTCTGTTGAGATAAATTGGCTTTCTTTGCAGCACTTGTAGTCAGTCACACCATACATTATTCCCTGAGTTTCTTGGGCATATCACCTCTGCCCATCTCCTTTGAGCCTTTCTCCATTCCAGGGCAGTCATATAGGAAGAAAATCCTTTTGCCTTGGACTGAAAATGGGCCCAACTGCGTTAGGTAATATCAGTTTAACAAAAAAGATTCTCTTCTGGCAGTCAGGTAGGTCTATGTCTGTCACCATGAACCTAATGAGACAATACAATATAATGAAACAAAATAACTCTGAGATAATTTTCATTTTAAAAAACAGCTTCTATTTTATTTGATACTGTATTCAGCTGTGTCCCGGGTTCAGCAGTAGCAGTCATTTTTCTCCTTCTTAGTAGCTGGTGCAGTGCTGTGTTTTTGACTTTCAGCCTGGGAACAGCGCTGATAACATTGATGATTTTAGTTACTGCTTAGTAATGTTTAGCCTGACCAAGGACTTCCTGAGTCTCATGCTCTGCCAGTGACGAGGGGAGGCCGGGAGGAAGCAGAAACAAGACACCTGACCCAAACTAGCCAAAGAGGTCTTCCATACCACAGCACGTCATGCCCACTATGTAGAACTGGAGGCAGTTACCCGAAAGGGTTAGATCACTGTCGGGGTTGGACTGGGTATCGGTTGGCAGGTGGTGAGCAGTTGTATTATCTTCCCTTGTCATTTCCCTTATCATTATTCTTATTGGTGGTAGCAGTAGTGATTAGTGTTCTACCTTAGTTACTGGACTGTTCTGATCTCAACCCGTGGGAGTTACATTCTTTCGATTCTCCTCCCCATCCCTCCAGGAGAGGGGCAGGGGGAGGAAGGGGGAGGAGTGAGAGAGAGAGCTGTGTGGCTGACTGAGTTTAAACCACAACAAGCTGAAGCAGAATGTCAGTTTAAGCCTGTAAAGCATTTATCAGTTTAAGCATGTTTCAGGCTGAAATTGCAGGCTGTAAACTGGTAAGAACATAAAGGGCAAACATGCTTTTAGATTTGGTATTCTCAAATAAATACCAACTAGTCACATAAGCAGCTGAATTAACAAAACTCTAGTTTTCCCTATGACTTTGTATTTTGTTGGTGGACTCACAGGTGTATGAGAAAGTGTGGCTTGCACTGACTTTGTCCACGCTTGTACATTAATACTCTCTTTTCTTATCTGGATTTTTTTTGGTGTTTGCCATTTGGATTATTGACTGTTTCTTAAGGAATGAGCTGCCTACTCAAGGGAAAGTAGGAGACCTTAACTGTTACACATTATATTTGATGTTCTCGCTGCCATTAGATATTCTAACTTTTGCACAACTGGCAGACAAAGAAATTTATATAAGGAAGCT
Source organism: Melopsittacus undulatus (assembly GCF_012275295.1). Taxonomy (NCBI): domain Eukaryota; kingdom Metazoa; phylum Chordata; class Aves; order Psittaciformes; family Psittaculidae; genus Melopsittacus; species Melopsittacus undulatus. The sequence goes on along the minus strand of NC_047527.1, from coordinate 102,825,657 downwards.
GAAGATAAGTAGGGTGGACATAATGGACACAGGCATAAGTATTATAGGAAATGAGATGTCAGACAGACTGAGAAATGAGAGATGGACACTACATACGTGAAGGGAGGAACTGAATGTCATTCTCCAAGGTACTGTGGTGGGGTCTTGTTGCTGCTATTTGGATTAAAAATTACTGCTATGATATTGAAAAGTGGGAGAAATTGTCTATAGATGCTGTTCAGAAGGCAGGGGAGAAGCAGCAGCTGGAGGTATTTTTGTGAATTTCTTTGTACAAATATTGCAGAATCTGTCTTATTACACGAACACAGATTTCTGGCTGCAGCAGTTGCAAGCTTCACTAGTAGTAGCAACAAACAACATGTCAAGTGAAGAACAAAAGGGTGACTTTCTATTTGCCTCATTATGTCTGTGTTATTATTCCAGCCATCCCCCCACAAAACATAGGTAGGTGAAGTACTCATGCGAAACCTTTGCAGATAAATTCTGCAGAGAATGTTAAGACTGGTAGCCTAGTAGGATCACTATTAAAATGCTGTCTCGAGTTCTACTCTCTTTCTTTCAAGAAGAGTATGAATATACAAAAGAAAATTTGCATAATAGTTGATCTTTCCAGTGACTACTTTCATTTATCACTGAGGACAAATTCTACTCAGTGTTTGGGCAGCAAGCTGGGGTGGCTGTTGTCTTAAGTCTGACCTATGAATCTCTAACATTTGAATACTCTAGCATAAGCCCATCTTGCCTGGAACCTGGAGAGAAGAGGAAACTGCATTGCCCTCAATTTGCCCAGAACTGCAGCAGCTCTGATTAAGGTAATGACTATTATAAAAATCAGCTTGGCCTGTCTTGCATTAGCTCAATGAAACCATGAAGCAGATAACTGCAAGGGATTTGCCCAAACAGCTATTTTTTTCTGAGGGGTTGCCAAAATACCTCTATTGCTCTTCCAAAGTCTCTGTAGATCAATAAAACCACTTACAGAGTTGATGCCTTCACATATTTTCTCTGGAATTGGCAGAGCAAAGAGCCTAAACTTGTGCTATCACATTCAGCTCTGAAATCACTCAATACCTTCCTCCAAATATTTATAATGGATGGAGTACTGAAGAAAATCTCAGACAAAAAAAAATCTGACATGGACTAACATGAAGTTACAGAGGACTCATCATTTGGTTCCCAGGGTGGACAGATAAGAAATCATTTGTTAATTTGCACTGGTTTGTCTCCCTATCATACAAACAGGGTAGAACTGTATACCCAAAGTAATATTTATTGTTATAGAATCAGACTCTCAGATAATACAAATGGTGGTTGATTAATGAAGGTAAGTCCTGTTTAGCCATGATATTTAAGTCTGAAAAGGATGTAGTTACTGTCCTGGAATCACAGAGTAAGTCAGATTGGAGGGAACCCTGAAGTTCAACTAACACAACTCAAGGCAGATCCATCTTCCAAGGTATATTCAAGTTTGGAGCTAGATAAGGCTGTTCAGTGTCTTCTCCAGTCAAGTTATTAATTTTTCCATAGATAGAGATGCCACAACATCTCTTGGTCATTTTTTCCAAAGTTTATCCCTCCTCACTGTGGATTTTTTCCCCAACATCTTATCAGAACTCCCTTGTTGGAACTTGTGCCTGTGGACTCCTACCTGTATCACTGTGCACATCTGAGTTCGGCTTTTACTTCTCTAGAACTACCCATCGGGTAGTTGAAGTCAAAAGTAAGATCTGCACTTTCACCTTTTGTTCTTTATACTGAACAAACCAGTATTTCAGCTTTTCCTTGTATGTCACATGATTTAGCATCTTGATGGCCCTTCACTGGACTTGCTCTAATATGTCTCTTCCTTTGAGAAACCCAAAACTAGACAATATTGTAGTTGCATTAATTTGATTATTAGTCATTTATGACTACCACGTGGTAGTAAAGCACTGAAAAGCTGTGCCTGAACTAGAAAAATCTGACATAAACTGGGTCAGTACATGCTTATTTAAAGCAAACCTTAGACTAATTTATTGCCAGACTGGGGATGAAGTAGGAATTTTCCTTCTGTTCAAAGTATTGGGAATATTGAATATTTTCACTTCCAGTGTAGCCTGATCAAAGTTTGCTGGGAACCACTTATGTATTTCTTAGCAATATAGACTTCTAAGATACTGGTAAAGGCTTTTTTTATGATACAGTTTTCACTTCTGGAACTAAAATCTCTCATTTGTTATGTGGGCAGGGAAAGCATAATGGACACTCCTTTCAACCTTCTTAGATTCAGTAGGCAATATGTGATTGCCAGAGTTCCCTGAAGTGTATATTTAACATAACAGATAGTTTGTTCTTATCCAAAGTTTATCTCTTCTCCTCATCCATATCTATTCTCTTTTTCTTAACTGCTATTTCTTGTTAAAGGTTTCTTTTGCACCAGCTGCTTTCAAACAATCTGACCTTTCAGTTGTACCATTTCCTGTTCTTCTAATCTCTCATTTCTATCCCTCTTTTGCTGGAAATCGATGACACCTAGGGTTACCAAAGGGAAAGGGTTTTTACACTGTTACTTGGCTAGTTACCACAATCTCTAGCTTTTTCTTACTTTTACCTTGAATCTGTGATGAGATACTGTTATAAGTGTTAGTTCTTCCACACAATTATCTACACATAAGAGTCAAGTTAGTTAACATGCACGTAAGTTTTGGCTTTCACAGGCAGTCATTGCATGGGCTTCTACCACACAGACTTAACAGACACTATATTAATCTTACATTAACACTAAAAAGAAAAAGATTTGGGAAACCATAGAGAAGGTTCACTGGAGTGAGATCTGTTCAAAACATGGTAATCCTACCTGTCAGGGCAGCATATGCTTGCTGAATTAGGTTGCAATACCTACAATATATCTGTTCAGTTCTCCAATGTATGTTCAACGCAACTCCAAGGCAGAACAGGACCAGCAGCTGGAATGGATGTTACTGATCAGCAGATACTCTGGGATAGGGTCTAGGTGTTCATAGTGAAGGCAGTCCATGTTCTGAGGAGCAGAAGAGATAGGCAGGTGCCAGGCCCAATTTACTGTTCATCTCTGTGAAGCAATTGGAAGAACCTTTCCTTGCAGGTGAGGCAGAGAGACTTCAGAAAGTAATCCTTTAAAGTCTGCTGAAGCAAGCTTAAGTCAGACCTGCTATTAGCTGGTGGTAGTTAACAATAGCATCAAAGCACAATTCCTCCATCTCTGTAACTTTTTTCATAAATACTGAAAAATTTGTTCTACTCAGTTTCAGCATAATATGACAGACATCTTCTCCATCACTTCCAGCAATAATCCTGAGCTCTGCCTAAAGCTGCTACAGTTCTTGGGTGTGCTATTCTTATGGGAGCATTCACCTTAAATATGAGTTAGACAAGCATATTTTGGCATGTCTTCTTGTATAACATAATTTACAGGGATTTCTCAAGTTGAGACAGAATGTTTACATTTGGCTTTGGAAAGTGACATTATGGATGACACTCTTGACAAGAACAATGACCTTTGGTAGTTTCAGGGAAAATATGCTGTGATGAGATTCTCTTTCTATTACATTTCTTTTCAAATAACAACATATGGGGCCTCTTTGTATCCTGAAGAAACACAATGAACAGTGCAAACATTGCAAGGCTAGCAGTAACTAATGAGCTCCTGAAAGCAAAAGGCAGTTTCCACAAAACCTTTACGGAGTCTGTTTTCAGGGATACAGGGCTACCACAAAAGTAGGAGAAAACTCTAAATTATCAGTGGTCAGTTGGTAACTATTTCTACACAGGAAAGTGATAAATGGAAATGTGATAATAGAGTTCTGCCCCACCACTAAGGAGGCAATGTTGCTATGCATTATATTGCTGATTCTCAGGAATTCACTAGTAAATTTACATGCACCATGTTTCCTAACTGGAGGGATCCAATATTACTTTGGGTTTGCTCTTCTCTGATTTTAGTATCAAACTTCATAAACAGAAAGTAGTATTCTTCCATTGTGTTCCAAGCATGCCTGACCACTTCTCATGAATTCACATGTCCAGGCAGCTTTACCTGGACGAATTCACAGTTCCAGATATCAGATTTGTCAAAAACTCCCACCTGTTCGTTCCTATTAATGCCTCACTGTACACAGTCTTCTTAAATAAACTCTGCACTACCTCAGCAGCTGAATTTGCTCTGGGACAATTCCAGCACGAAGAAGCTGCAACAGCTGGATATCACCATTCTCTTTTCAACCCTGCAATAGTCTCATAAGGCAATTTTAAGGCTTAAGCAATACTATAAAACTGTTCAGACTTCTAAATTTGCACTGTGGTTAATTCAGGTGCTCTTGTATGTTTCTGAGGTAAAATAATCACAAAGGATATGTTCATGCCAGGCATGATTTAGTCCAAAATTGCTGTCCCTACAATGGAAATAAAGTGTTCAGCTTTGAAATATTTCTGATTATGGACCAGAGCATAGCCGCTGCTGTTGCACTCAAACAACATAATTTAAAATTGCAAAGATCAGATTAATAAAAAAGAAAGGCATTTTAGTACAGATTATTATTAGTGTTTAAAATTTTCTCATATGGCTTTTCCAGTCTTTCCTTATTTTCCAAAATGCAAGAACAAAGCACTCTTTTTTCTTTCCTAACAAATATTTCTTGCTATGGTGTTACAAAGGCATGCTGGAAACTACCCCACTGGAAGATCCAAGCACACAGGATTCTGCCAATCTGTCATATGTGAAAAACAGAATAGCCAGAAAACAAGTACCTATTTGAGACCTGGGGCTAGATTGAAAGCCCAGGACAGAAAACCAGAGTTATGACACTGTTTCATAGAATCATAGAACCACAGAATAGTTTCTGTTGGAGGGGACATTAAAGATCATCCAGTTCCAGCACCCTGCTGTAGGCAGGGACACCTTCCACTAGACCAAGTTGCTCCAAGGTGACCTTGAACACTGACAGAGACTGGCAGCCAGAGCTGCTTTGGGCAACTGGTTCCAGTGTCTCACCACCTTCAGAGTGAAGAATTTTTTTCCTAATATATAATGCAAATCCACCCTTTTTCATCTTACAGCCTTCCTCACTTTTCCTATCCCTATCTACCATTGTGAAAAGTTTTTCTCCAGATTTCTTTTTGGCCCCATTAGGCACTGGACCCTGCTCGCATGTCTCACCAGGGCCTGCTTTCCTCAAGGCTAAACATCCCTAACTCTCTCAGCCTTCCTCCAGTCCTCTGATCATCTTTGTGGCCCTCCTGTAGGTGTTATTTACAATTAATTTTATACCTACATGCTGGCTTACCCCAAAGTTGACATCTCTTCAGGGTGGTTGTATTCTAAAACGTAGTAAATGCTGCCATCTAATGGTGTCTGATCATTGAACATAGCAGAAATTGTTCCTGCTATTGTTTGCCTGAGTATGCTAAATCTTTCCTGATTCCTTGAAAAAAGGAAAGCACTTACACTTTTCTTATACTTTATAGGTAGCTATATTTTTTAAATTATACTACTGTGGTTTTACCCCTTTAATAATGTCTTGTAACAAACTGAAACTGAACATACCCCTTACAAAAGAGACAAAAAATATGTTAAACATCTGAGCACTTTTATTGAAGAATCTAATAGTCCTATTTCACTAGTTCTGAGGCCACGATGACACTTCACCTGACCAACTCAAACTGCAAAAGAACAATAAAGGTAATATTAATACATGTTATGCATATATAGTGGGTTTTTTTTCCCCAAAAACCAATTAAATAAACGCTTCCTCTAACTTTAATAAATGTTGTCTTGTAAGATATACCATGAACTCTTTTTCAGATTACTAAACAATACTTTCTATCACATTTGGATGAACTATAGTGATGAAATGTATATACAACAATTCTTAAGTTTTTCTGAAACAATACCTCCTGCATAACACCCTTTGATTTTGGTAACTATTGTTATCACAACTTTCATTCACCAAATGATACATAGAACACATCATATACAATTTTTAAGCACAGATGCCTGAGGATGATATGTTAAATTCACTTAGATGCATATACCTCAAAAATTCTTTAGAATAAACAAATCCATCCAAAAGTACTAGGAGGAAGATGGTGCCAAGCAACATAGAAATTAGTGATTGATTATACTCAAGAGTCTCGAATAAGCTCTTTTACATAAAATGCAGTCATTATTTTACTACAGTAACCGATTTTTCAAACCAGGCTTTATCTCTAAAGAGATACACATTGTTCTACAGACTTGTGTAGAACAATGTCTACATTGTTTTTACAGTAACAACAGATCTACGGGTTACTTCTGTAAACACAGAAACATGAAGTAACACAAAAAACAACTGCTGTAAAAATTAACTCACCTACTCCAGTAGCTGAGAAAAAAAAAATTCCATAGTTTGATTTTTCTCTAATATTTGACATAGTTGTTCAATTCTCAATTGTTTCAAGGAGCATTTGCAAAATAGCACAATCACAATACTTAAAGGCTGCCAGCATTATTCAGAATGTAAAATATTATGCTCCATCTGAATATTTTTTTCATCTGAAAATAACTGATACTGGTTTAGTCAAAAATGATGCAGCCTGGGGCAACCTTGTGTGTCCATATTATTGCTATCTGTTTCAGCAATACCATCATAAAATAAAGGGAGAGATATGGAAGATGTTGTCCATGATTTGTCTAGCTTCCTACCATTATCTTTATTAAGCATTGATGCAATAAGAGTTTCTTTCTCACATGTTCTTTCTTCAAGGACAGCACTGTTGTAGCGTCTACGGTGGTATAAGAAAGGTTTCTTTTTAGAAGAGCGCTGCACCAAATACCTCCGGAACGCCTTTTGAATAATACGAGCTGATACTTCCTCTTGTTTCCTTTTAAGGGTAGTAGTAATTGGCTTGCAAGAAGTTTTAGCTGGATCATCAGCCATAAATTTTTCTTCAATGTGCATTTCAAGATCACCCAAATCTCCAGATTCTCCCCAAACCCTTTTAGAGAAAGCAAGCAAGATATCCAAGCAGTGGATCTTATCTCCACTAACTAGAGGGAGGTCCATGGATATGAGCTGAATTTTATTAGGCTTTGGAATGCGCAAGGGTTCTGCCAGAGCATCTGCAAAGTCTGAAAGAGCAGAATATTCGATAAACTGTGTTGCCTGAGGATCAAATTTTCCCCAGGTCTCATAAAACATATCAAAGTCATCCTCACAAAGAAGATCTGTGCTTTCTTCAGTGGCAACATTGAAATTCTCTAAAATGACAGCTATGTACATATTTACAACAATAAGAAATGATATAATGACATAGCTTACAAAATAAAAAATCCCAACCCCCCTACTTCTGCAATTTTTTTTCTGCTCACTTGTTAAATTTAAGTTGGGAGCACATGAATTAGATTCTTTTAACAGAGGGGCCAGAAGACCATCCCAGCCAGCTGATGTTGTAATTTGGAAGAGACAGAGAATGCTACTATCGAAGGTTTGAAAGTTGAAAAGGTTATTAATCCCACCTTCCCAGCCAACACAGGCAAAGTTTGTCATGCCCACAACGGCATAAATGAACATAACCAGAAATAGCAAAAGACCAATGTTGAACAGTGCAGGAAGAGACATCAGTAATGCAAAAAGCAGGGCTCGAATTCCTCTAGCTTGTCGAATTAATCTCAGGATTCGGCCAATTCTTGCCAAACGAAAAATTCTCAGAACCGTAGGGGAGAACCAAGTTTGAAAGCCTTCAGCAAGTCCAGTACCTTTGAAATTAAAAAGAAAGCAGAATGTTGTCAAGCCATATCAGTGAAATTCCCTATTTATGTCTATTTTGCTATGTGCTATGCTTTAGGTGTTGAAAATAACATTGAGCATATTAAAAAACTTTCACCAAAAATATTATCATCAATATTGCAATTGCTTAAAAAAGAGCTTAGGAAGACAAATTGTAATAACTTTGAGTCTTGAAGAGATATAAAGATTTCACATAGTTTGGCAACTGCATTCTCCCAGTTTTCTCTAATTCAGGGGATAGAACTACACATTGCTTAAGTACTAAAAAGTCCTTTAAAATACATTCAGCTCCTGTGCTGGAAGCTAGGGAGCTTGTCTCCTAGCTGCTGTCTAATTGCTGCTTCTTCTACAGGCATAAGCCATATGCTAAATGTGAGACTTTTATTAACGCTTGGTACTTGAATGAGATCAGAGAAGAAAATAAAGGAAAACTGTCTTTCAGTATCCATCCTTCATCACACCTCATTCTGTGATCCCACTATCCGAATAGTTATACAGTAGTAATGTAAGTGATTACAAACGGAGGACTTAAGAATTCAGCATTTTTATAGAATAATAGACCTGTTTGGTTTGGAAGGTACTTTAAAGGTTGTGTAGTTACAACCCACCTGCCATTGTCAGGGACACCTTCAACTAGATCAAGTTGCTCAAAGAATCATCTAAGCAATTTTTCTGGGTTGCATGGGATAGCATAGGGGAACTGTGCTTAGGGATGAAGCAGAGAACTCAGATCAGTTTCTTTCCCATCATTTTTTTCTAACCTAAGCTTGGTAAGAAGCATAGACCAAATAAACTGTACAAGAAACTAAAGCTGTATATGAACCTTTGTAGGGGAAATGATACGCATTTCATCTTAGTTGAAAAGCAAAATAAAACCAAGCCAATTTTTATGCCTTTAACAGTCGCCAATAGTGGCCCAGATTTAGAATGGTGCTGAGCAATTAAATTTTCCTGAGCTTTCTAAATCAGTCCTCAGGATCTGCTTTCTTAAATGAAAGTCCTGGAAAATAAAACAAATCTTTTCCATTTTTCATACAAATGTATTTTTAACCTGAATTTGCTTTTACTATGAAAACAGTGGTTAAGGTGATTACATGTAAATTGAAGGAATAAAAACATCAAGAGAAAAATTTAAGCATGGTAACTTAGAAAATATGTTACTCATTAAATTCCTATTCTATTAATTACTTAATAAATCTATACTTAAAAAAAAAGCAAAAAGTTGAAAACTATCTATTTACCTTCTAGCACTCTACAAAAAATATAAGGAAAAACAACAATAAATTATTTTAGGAAGGATCACTCAGCATATGGTTTGAAAAAGTACAATGGATCTGGAATTTGCTTATCAGATACATAAGTGGTTACTTCATACTGAAATTTGGCTTAGTATTGCTAAGACATGTTACCTGATCTAATAACTATTAATACTTACTAACTAGTGAAAGGATCACAACAGCTAAATCAAATATGTTCCAGCCACAGGTGAAAAAGTAATGTCTTAAGGCTAGTATTTTTATGATACATTCCCCAGTAAACACTGCCACAAAAAACAGGTTGATCTTATTAAGAACATCCTTGACGTTGTCCTGGTTATTTTCTGCCATCATAATGACCATATTTAGACAGATGAAAACTGCAACGGTAATATCAAATGCTTTGTGTGATACTATATCAAACAGCAATCCTTGGAACGTATTCTGCAGAGAGAATGAGAAGAGCTGCTTAATGTTACTTGTAAGACCCAGACTACATTCAAATATAAATCAGTAACTTATGCTTAGAAAGAGAATTTAAGAGAATATAAATTTAACTATAAGCTCCTACAAGCATTTTTAGGTCATTTCTTTAGACCTTCGAAGAAAACAGTATTTGGAGAAATGTTTGGAGGCATCATGCAACCACATTTCCTTAGAAAATAATTATTCAGGAGGAAAGCATTTAGAGTACATTGTGATCGCTCTTTTAATAGGATTAGTTATTGAAGCAGAGATTTTAGGATAAGCAATTTGAACTAAAATGTCATAATCAAGAAAACCTCTGAGCAGTTACTATGTGAACCCAGGTGTGGACTTAAATTTAAGAACCTATATGAAATAAAGCGTAAGATTATTTGAAAGTAAGTAACAGCTATTTGGCATGTACTACTCCCTATTTATTCTCACTTGCAATAGTCCAATATAGTTGCAGAAGTAGTATCATGCAACTCAAATGTTAAGATCATATGGACATATGGTCGTGGATTTATGATTATCAAATATTTAATATGAACCTTTATATATAATTTGTACCTTTGAATAGGTGATAAACAGGCTGTGAAATTCTTTAATTAATGCCCACAAAGAAAGGCTGCATTAGACGGATTTAAGAAATAGAGAGTAAAATGTAAACACTATATTGAATGAGGAAGATGGTGGGTTCTAACATGAATTTTATTCCAGATGCCTGGCTATTGAGTTTGAATATGGTCATCATCTCTGTATCTTTGTCATGTCCTACTTAAGATGGTCTTACCAATGGTTTTGGGATGGGTTTTTGAGGTTTCTTTGATCCAAGTTTTTTTAGGGCATTATAATACTTTTTCTGTTCCTCAGTCAAAAATAGATCTTTTCCACCTAAGTGAAGGAAAAAAATACTGTTGTTCAGCTGAAGTTTAAGCAGGCAACTAAATAAACACCAACAAGCTTATGTAAAAAAAAAAAAAAAGTAAGTTACACCACAGCACGTTATGCCCAGTATATAAACTGGGGGGATTTACACAGAAGGGACCAATGGCTGCTTTAGTTGGGCTGAATATCAGTCAGCAGATGGTAAGCAACTGTATTGTGCATCACTGCTGGTTATTATTGGTTTTTGTCTTTCCCCTTTTGGTTTAATATTCTCTCTGCTTGTCAGTCCTCTCGTCATTACTATTATTATTAGTAGTATATTTTACTTTATTTTAGTTATCAAACTGTTCTTAGCTTATGGCATTTGCATTCTTTTGATTCTCCTCCCCAGCACTCCAGGGAGGAGAGAAGGGGGGGTGGTGAGCGAGTATCTACGTGAGACTTAGTTCTTTCAAACCATGACAATGTCAAACTAACATTCACACAATGAAATAGGGATTGCTAGAGACCCTGAATTAGCTCATGTAGTACTTATCATTTTCCTTTGTTGGTTGAAATTGCTGATAACTACTCCAATGAAAAGGTTCAGCATGAAGAAAGATCCAAAAATAATGAAAATCACAAAATACATATACATGGCTGAGAATGCTTCAAACTTTGGCTGTTCATCTATCTGTTAAAAAAAAAAAATCAAAACAGAAAAATATTATTGATAAAAATCAGATAATCACAACTTTATAATTTTCAATTTATAATAAAAATTCTATGTCTACACATTGATACCTTTCTTTAGATGTGTAAGTAGAACTGTCTTGTTCTGTCTTGTTACTGTTTGTAAAGATAATTACAAAGATACCTAGCCCAATCCAGCTCTAGCAAATTTAATACGACTTAAGTAGTAAATTAACAGTTCCAATCAGAAGTGATACTGTGAATTTCCTACATAGGACAACAGCTCAGACTAAACATAATGGTGAACCTCCAACCCCTTAAACGCTGTCTCAGACAAGATACGATTTTGAAAATCCAGCTCACTATGATCGGTCCTAAAAGGAACAAACAACTTTTTAATTAGCAGCTAATTCAATACATTGAATCATACAATGCTTGAATGAATAAGGAAAATGCAAATACGTTTAAACATAGAAAAGTTAAAAGACACTGTACTAACAAGAGAGTGAGAAACAGCACACGGAAATGGGGAAGAAATAGTAAGGGTGTCAAATATAGGGAAGAAAATCTCCAGAAATAACTGCTAAAGGTGCATGCACATTCACTCCAAGATCTTCTGAACTCTGCTCCCAAAACAGACTTGGACTTGTCCAAAACTTGCAACCCCTTCCCTTCAATATAGTAAGTTCCCTTCTCAGTATAGTAAATTTTAGTGTGGTATCACTCCATTTTGTCCAGTTTTCTCTTGTTTAAATTCCAGATATTTGGTACTCCAAGGATTATCATTTCACTTTGTAGTTTGATGCATTCATCTGCTTGTATTTCTGATATTGCAAATAAAGCTGAAAGATGAATGGTATGGATAGAAAATGAAAGAAGGAAAGATAAAAGAATTAAAATTTCCTTTTAGTGACATACCTGACGAGAATCCACTGCTGCATACATAATATCCATCCAACCTTTAAAAGTTGCCTGGAAAAAAAACGTAAATTAAAATTTTTGTAATTTTCCTGCTTGTTGAAAAAGCAGGACAAGATTCAGCCTAACTAGTAAATATATTCTAAAAGTATAAGAGCAATTTCTAAGGAAAAACAGACAATTCCTTCCTGCAATTTTTAGCAGGTCTGCAGAATCATGGAGCACTTTGGAGAATATACATCAATGAACCTCATTTAGAAAAGATACAGGGATAACAACCACTTTTTAAAATGTCTTTCTCTGCTTTGTTGCGGTATTAGGGAGATCAATAAATTAGCATCCCAATACTTTGTGACTTATACAATAAAATAAAATATAGAAATATAAATTGCATTGTGCATTTTCATTCTTATCGACTCTGAACTAACTTTTATTAAAGAAAATGAGAATAACTTTAAATCCAGTAACATGCAGACTATTTCAAGCTTAGTATATTAATCAAAATAGAAACAAAATTAAAAAGCCATTTAATACAGTGCTTGATTTTAACACAAGATTTCTTAAGTGCTCTTTAGGAAGAACTGAGCAGCTTATAGATAGGAAAAATATTATGGAAGCTAAAATCCCCCAATTTCAGTGAGACAAACAAGTGCAGTGGTATTGCATGGTTGGGCTGCTCAACTCATTTCCTTGAAGAAAACAAAACGGAGCATGTTTTTATAGAACTTACCACTTGGAGGAGAGCCAAGTATCCCATCCCAACATTATCAAAGTTCACACCACTATTTGTCCATATGCCATTACAGTGAGTACAATCAGTTTTGTTCCAAATTGAACTGGTATTTCCTTTTGAGAGTGTGCATTTCCAAAATTTTTTTCCAAGTAATTTTACTCCTGCAATGTTAAATAGGAGCCAGAAGACAATACAGACGAGCAAAACATTCAAGATTGAGGGGATGGCTCCCAAGAGTGCATTCACAACAACCTTAAATAAATAAAATGAATGAAAAGAATGGATTATTTACATTCAATAGCACCTTCACAGAAAAACATTTGTTTTTCCTTCTTCTGTATCTACTGAAGATTCTCACTCATATAAAAACTAGCAGATGACAAACATAAAGCTGGCTTTCAGCTCAACTTCAATCTTGTCTTAACATGTAATTCTGCAGCATCTATCTTGCCTTTTTAAGGAAGGAAGTAGACCAGATGGCAGCCGGAATTATCTTTGGGTAAAACAAATACATAAGATTCCGAGTCTGTATTACCTAAGGGATCTAAAAGTCAGGTATATGGGAATGGGTTCACAGAATCACAGAATTACTAAGGTTGGAAGGTACCTCTGGCAAGCAAGTCCAACCCCCCTGCCAAGGCAGGGCCACCTAAAGCAGGTTACACAGGAACACATCCAAGTGGGTTTTGAATGTCCAGAGAAGGAGACTCCACAGCCCTCCTAGGCAGCCGGTTTCAGTGCTCTGCCACCCTCAATACTTAGCTCTTCCTTATGTTAGAGTGAAACTTCTTGTGTTTTGGTTTATGGTCATTGCTCCTTGTCCTGTTGCTGAGTACCACTGAAGAGAGTCTGGCATCATCCTGGCACCCACCTTTGAGATACCTATATGCACTAATGAGATCCCTTCTCAGTCTTATCCAGACTAAACATGCCCAGCTCCCACAGTCTCTCCTCATAAGAGAGTTGCTCCAGACCCCTAAACATACTTATGGCCCTCTGCTGGACCCTCTGGCAGTTCCTTGACTTTCTTGCACTGAGCCCATACCTGGACACAGTACTCCAGATGTGTCCTCACCAGGGTGGAGGGGTAGGATCACCTCCCTCAACCTGCTGGTCACACCCCAGGATACTATTGGCTCTCCTGGCTGCAAGGGCACACTGCTGGCTCATAGTCAACTTACTGCCCACCCATACTCCCAGGTCCTTCTCTGCTGAACTGCTCTCTACTAGGTCAGCCCCCACCTGTACTGGTACCTGAGGTTCTTTCCTCCCCAGGTGCCATGCCCTACACTTGCCCTTATTGAACCTCATTAGATTTCTCTCTGCCCACTTCTCCAGCCTATCAAAGTCCTGCTGAATGGCAACACACCCCTTAGGTGCATCACCTATTCCCCCCAGGTTCGTATCAACAGCAAACTTGCTGACGATACATTCTTGGCTATTATTTACCATAGTATCATAAATATCCCTTTCTTTTATCTTGGAGGGGGTTTCCAAGACAACATCTTGCTCTACGTAAGAAAATGAACCTCACCCAATAACCACTGGCAACTGACTGCACACAGTACACGAAGTAGAAAGTCTGGCTTCCAAAAGGCTAAGTTGTTTTGGTAAGCAGTCTTCCTTCATTTAGACTTGCTTGAGGACAAGGAAAACGCAAACCCAGGATGACCAGTAAACCTCTTCCAGAAATGGTACCAGTGAAAATGGTATTCCAGCTTTTGGAGCTTGTGGTGGTGACATCAAGGGACCTGACACAAGCAGTGATAAAAACTTGTAGTCACAAATCCAGCTCATTAATGTTGAAAGGCAGGACCATGATTGTTGCCAGTGGGAATTTGAGGACTACTATCTATTTTTTTTTCACCATTCTTCACCACTCTGTGAAGATGCCAACGATCTCTGCATATTGAACTTTGCAGTTCAGTCAATCCAAACCAGATACAATAGATATCTGAGACCACAGATGGCTCTTCTCTCCCTCAGCCACCTCATCATAGAAGACTATCAGGTTTGATAGCCAAAATTTCCCTTCCTAAATCCATGCTGGCTGCTTGTAACTGATTCCTTCTTGTCCTTAATGGCCTTTCTCCCCACTGACTTTAAGATTCAGTTCACTTGCAGCAGATTTTAAAATCGAGATGCGACAATCTCCAGATATCTTATCTCGAGATAAGAAAATCCCACACTATTCAAGTTTGAAAGGACTGTTGTCTTTCAAATCCACCCTGGAGAATCTGAAATGTGGCACATGAGCTTGTCTAGGTAACTGCCAAGATGAAACTGGAAATACAGGAAGATGTTCCAGTGTTCACATTACTATACATAATGATTCCTTGTAGTAGCACATTATTATTCAATTTCCTTATTTCATTTGTACTTACAAATGTCTGTGAAAGTGTTAAGTATTATTTCAAAATAACAGCCATACATATAAGAAAGCAATATGAATCATCTTAATGCCATTAAGTCCCAAAAACAGATTCAAGGTGTAATTTTCACAAAAACTTCGAATGCAGCTCTTAGAGAATATGCACACACACCTCCAATATCCTTACCTTTATCCCTTCAAATCTTGACAAAGCTCGAAGAGGCCTCAATGCTCTAAGAGTCCTGAGAGATTTCAGGGCATTCTCAGAGGAACAAAGTGATGAGGCAGGAGCAGTATTTATTCCCCAGGAAACAAATGACAGCTGTATTCATTGAATTGAAACTGAGATTATTGAACAGTATACAAAAATTTCTCTTATTTGTGTCAGCAGACGATCATAACCTGGATGTTCCAGTAAGTCTTCTTTGACCAGTAAGTCAAATGAAGAAAATATACATTCAAAGCTATCATAGTATAATTGCACTTTTGCATTTCCTGATATTTTAAAAATAATGGGATAAATTCATTCTAATTTGAAATACTTTTTTTCTAAAAACAGTTCCTGTAATTTTTTTCAGAAATGGTACAGCAGCAAAATTGGTAACTATGGTAATTTCACACACTACCAGACCAGAAAGGATTGTTCAAATAAAATATTCCCATTTTCTGTATAGTTATTCTTGGAAGTGTATACAGTAATTACTTATCATAACTTAAGATGGTGGTGTGGAAATAAAAAATATTTTAAAAAAGATAGCTAGTCCTTATTTTATTTTTTGTAAGAGAAAAAATGAACTGTAAACATTATGTTTCATTATTGTTTCAATAATTCAGGTTTTTTCACTTTTCATGATTTGCCTCTTCCTATTTGAATTTTTTTGTCTCATTGTCTAGCCATTGCATATTTGCATGCCTTTCCTCCATTCTGAACAGCATTGTTATCAATATTACAGAACTGTAATTGCTAAAGTCATGCTATATATTCTTCATAAATAATCATGATACTAGATTTTTCTGTTGATATTTCCTAGTACTTTACAACTTCCAATGCTAACTACTCAGAGGTCTATCAAGCAGGTACTTTAATGTTACTAGAAGTCAGCTGCTTAGATGTATTGGGAAGATACTGAAATATTTTTCAGTTTTATATGGTAAGATTATATTATTTAACTTTAAATTCATAATAAATACGTATATATTGAACACTCAATTACCTCCATTTCAGAATTTATGATTTCAGCATTTATCTTTACAGCTATATAAAGGATTGATAGCATTTCTTAGACTGCAAAGCAAAACATACTTTTCTATGTCTCTAACTCTCTGGTTAATTATTTTTCCAATAATACTTTTCAACTCCTTATACCACCTAAATATATTCTTTTTTAAAGAAGAAACTATTTTTTTTCTATTTTTAAATACCAGAGCTGACAACAGCTTCACATTTTTTACTGTCTTAGTTAATTTATTTTACTTTTATTTCTGATTACTAATTGTACTTTCTCTCTCCACTTACATGTTTTCAAAACCAACGTTTTTTGAGGACCACAACTTATGGTCTCCAATGACAGTGACACTGAATAAAACATTCTTATTTGACTTCTGATTATTACTTAAAACTTCCACTTAAATCTGTTCTAACATTTCCTTTGATTATATTTTTTTTCAGCTTTTGGAAACTGTCTTTTAGACTTGTGTTAATTCATAATTAGTTTTGACATGCAGTTTTCTATACAGAAAATATCAAAATTCAATACATAAGACAAGCTGAATACAATACTTACACATATAATGATGAAGTCGAGCCAACACCAGGCATTTGTGAAATAACTGGGCAAACCATAAGCCACCCATTTCAGCAGCATCTCCATAAAAAAGATGTAGGTAAACATTTTATCAGCATATTCTAGGAGCATTTTCACTTTTCGTCTCTCCTGTAGGTGAATATCTTCAAATGCCTGGAATTTCAGAACTCAGTTTTAAAACATTCGGTAGTTTTATGGAAAATCTTTTAAATTCCACAAGAATACACAGTTTGGCTTATTATAACCATTTCATATTAAATGATGGGAAACCACCACATACTTTTACACTTAGAAGTAAAAACCTAAATTGTAAAGTAAGTACAATCTCATTTTGAGATTGCTTGAAAAATCACATACTTTCAGATGTTTATGCTCAACATTTCTTCAAAAAATTATCTCATGAGGTTCAATTGTGGCTACTAAAAATCTTGGCTTCCCAAATTACTGGAAAATTTTGAAGGTGTTAGTCTAGTATTTTTCACAATAAAGATTGAATTAAACACATTAACCACTGTCTTTCAGACCTAGGTCTTCCAAATGTGTCATCTTTAGTCAGCCTGTAAAGCTGTAATAAAGACACAAAAAAATATGACGAGCACTTTACCTGGAATTGTTAATTGCCAGAGTTTCACAATTTTTCACCTAAAACTTGACATTACTTTGATGTCAGTAAGTGTTCTGGAAAACGTTTTATTGATTGCTTTAGTTTACATCATTGTTTGCTTGTGTTTAATATATTTGCTGCCTTGCTAATTTATTTTAAAGTTTTGATACTGCCATTCTATTTTCAATTCCTTTTAGCACCTTGCACTACTTCCTCATCAAGCCTCTGGTTATGTCTTCATTCTTCCTTTCATCCATTTCTCCCCCACTTTATAGCTCCATCTCCATTCAATTTCTCTTTTGTTGCCACCATTTCTCATGATCTGTCCATCCATTTTCATTACCACTATTTCCCCCATGTCTGTCATTACTTTTACTTAAAACTTCTGTTACTTATGTAGATAAATCAGAAGCCACACCTTTTCTGACCCTCTACTTTCCCTAGTTATAAATTACTCATTCTCCTTTTGTCTTCTTTTTCACACTCTGTCTCAAGAGCTGAAAGTGCCTCTAGAGCACATCAGGGCATTTAACGAATTCCCTTTCTTTTACCCTTATTCAAATCTGTGTCCCCTTCTCTGAAATAGCCTCTGCAGCTGCTAACTTTGTCTTCTTGCCATGAGAAGTTTAAGAGTTTGTCTGTCCTCTCAGAGGGAATACACTATCTCACATCCTTGGTATGCTGGACCACAGCATCTTTATTTTATAGAAGAGCAAATGAAGTACAGAAAGATCAATTAATTTGCCCAAAGTCACATGGCTGTAGTCTGTGACAAAGATCAGGAACCAAACAGAGGGTGTCAAAACTTTAATCCACATATAGTTTCAATCTACATCAGCACTTCACTTAACAGCTCCTTACTCGACCCTTGAATCTCTTATTCTGCTGTTATTTTTAATAAGATCATGAACAGTCAGCACTATTTAAGGCAAAAGTGGGCTGTGTTACATGACCTAGATGGTCCACAGACCTTTGGTTCAGGGAAGCATGGCAGCAAAGAAAACTCAGTGGTTTTGCAAGCATTAGCTCAGCTACAGCGGGCCTTAACAGTTATGAGTTCTCACCAGTCACATTAATCTGGTGGAATTTATGCACTCCTGCTCCACAGTGTAATGAAATAGTAAAATGGCTTCTGGACCTAAGTGGTCTTTAAAGCAGTGGTCATTCAATTGTGCTACAGTCAGAAGAAATGTCTACAGAGCAGAGCTGTGTTCACAGGACTGTAGGTAACTGAGAACTTCTGGCACGCATGTACATAAGCCTATTAAGCATTTCCTACATTTTTTTCTGAACAAGTTTGATAAGTAATGTAATCTTTTTCACTGTTTAACCTTGACTACCTCAATTTCTACCTACCAATCAAATAAGTCATTATTTAGCAGTGATACTCAAAAAAGAACTCTTCTTTTGCTCTGAGCACTGAGCATTCACCACATACTTTTCTATGCATTCTTTCTATGATCACCACCTCATTTGATTTACTTTCAAGCATGGACATGCCTGATGGTATGGTGCTCCTTCATTCTAGCTGGTTCAGGAAATTCTGTATCAGCAAACAATTTTAAAAATAAACAGAAAATGGACAAGTTCCTTTTCACAATAGGACAACAGTATCTTAGGTAAATGTGAAAGTTCTTAACACCACAATACATCTTCAATGTGAGAGTAAAAGAAATAAATATAATAATATAATTTTCCTTTACTGACAGCCATCAATTTAAAATTTGAGAAATTAAATTAAATTTACCAGTGCGGCGCTGCTCAATATTATAATAAAAATTATAAAATGTTCAAACCAGCTATGTTTAACAATTCTGTAACAGGTTTTTCTAAAGTTCCACCAAGTTCTGCCTGGAAACCTAGTGGCATCCACTGCACAACATGGAAAACATTCAACACAACCTGAAAAGAGAAAGAAGAACATATTGGTCCCATGGAAAATGTAGAGACATGGAATATAAAAAGTGTAAGGTATCTTAATATGAGTTTCCACAGTCTATACAACCAATGCGATGTTTTACCAATGGGTGATGCTGTGTCTGAAGCAATCAAAAGCTAAGTAAAAGACAAAATTTGTAGGTAAAAATATCTTTTAATAGAGGAACTTATACATGGAAAAAGCAGAAAAGCCATTGTTCCCACAACCACTTCTGTGGGCACAAAAAAAGTCATTATTTCTATCTAAAAAATTTCTTGGTTTTTTTTTGTTGGTTGGTTGGGTTTTTTTTTGTTGGTCTTTTTTTTCCCTTGTATTTATTCCTTTTGTTTTGAAAATTGATAATTTAAAAGTTGGTTAGTACATTTGTATTTCTACTGATTATTTCACTCAATTGCACTGCAGAGACATTACAAGTAGATTCTTTATTCACCATTTTGCACCAGAAATTAACTTTTTCATTAATCTATAAAGGCAGTAGGGTTGCACCATAAGGATCAATGGAATCTAAGGAACCATTCAGGCAATCAAAAGTAGGTGTCCACACTGGGATAAGCTGTAAATTCCTCTGAATGTCATTAGCTGTATTGACTGGATATTTATCCACTGTGCTGGAAGCTCAGATAAATTTACTTGAAGGGCCATTTAAGACACCAGGTACAGACATACATATCCTGACATCTGGCTGCCTTTTCAGAAATACTTTGAGTGCTTTTGCTCATATGCATATACCTACAGCCTGATGCCTCAATAAGAGACTGAATCACACTTCAAAGATGGCATTCTGCTACCTAAACACAGGTGTTTTAAACCAATTTAGGCCTCTTTGGATATTGTACAGCTGTTGTGATACTTCTGCCAGCTTCATGCAGTTGTATTGCCTGCTCTCAGGCATCTTATATGGTTCTAAATGCTTGTGTTCAGGCATCCCAGCCCTGCTACAGTTCTGTGCTGGCTTCAGGTCTACTTATTTGAATTTTTATGTTTATAAACAAGTGCATCAGTTTTTGCTAATTTGGAAATGTTCTAAACAAAACAAATGAACACTGATTCATTTGGTGTCACCACAATATATAAAGGATTCTTACTTTCTGTAAAACAGCCCTTGGGTAGGTGTGAGGTTTGAGGCTGGGAAAAGGTCTCCAGGAGAACAACTGGATCCACAGTGCTGGCTTCAGAATAGCTACCACCATCATATTTCTGCAGAGGAGGGTAAAGAAGAGGATTTATTTGCTTTTCATTAATAAGGTTACCAGATTTAAAATAAATTAAATTTATCACACACCTCCCCAAAAAAAAGAAAAAACAAAAAGAAAAACTGCACCCTGCAAAATATCTTAATGAATTTAATGTTGCTGGACTGCCAAAATAAAATTACAAACAAAAGGACAGAAAAGGCTAATCCCTCCTCTCTGTTTCCATGGCTTTAATTTCATAAAGCATCTTCTAGTCATCTACATTGGACTTGTTGCAAGGAAAATATTTAGAAGAGATTATATTATGCTACAGCTTTACTTTAGAGAAAACTGTGATTTCTTCATGACAATCCAATTCTTTTTTTCATTTTCAGAGACACAAACCATGTCTCAAAAGGCTTCAATATAGGAAGGCCTAGCAGGAAAGAAATGTATGTATGGTTACACATTTCAAAGAGTTATTGTTATTGGTAAATAAACTACACACCTATAAAACTAAAGACAATAAGGAAAATAAGTGTAAAGAAAAAGGAATAAAGCAACCTATCAGCCATTAAAAATAAGTGCCCTGTATGACATGGAAAGGGAAGGCATAAGGATAGGGATAAGAATGAGAAGCCAGAAGAAGGGATAATTGCAGTCGTTGACAGCCATGCTGTTGTACACTAACTTAGGGTCCTAGGGAACCTTCAACAGACAAAAATGTAATCACTTAAATTCATGAGCATTTTAATATTTTAATCTAAATATAATTAATACATAAAATTAAATAACATATAGCAAATAAAACTTCTGGCCACTTTCTCTAAAATCAGAAAATACTAAAGTAGTTTGACATTTGGAGGTAGTAATCCAGAAAGTTGCTGGATCATTGGAGGTATGCCATGGTTCTTCACCTTTTCTGATGTGGAGCTGTTGTATTAGAATAAGCTAAGCTTCTAGACCAGAAAAAGTATGTCTGTTTGGGGAACTGTTTCTAGAGAAAAAAGTTTTGCACCCAGGGTTGAACAAGCAGAATTATCTATAAAGTTGAATAATATGTAATACATCTTTAAAGTAAGTGTTTCTTGATTAATTTGTTTACTTATTTTGTACACAATAATATCTGAAGCTACATTGTCAGCCGTGGTTGTTTCTGAGAGACAAACCTCCATGCTCTAAACTATTGCCTCTAGAAATATGTACCATCTTCACAAGGATTAGATTTACTACTCTTTGGAAAACCCCAGCTTATCCTGTCATTGTTGAATGAGGGAACCACTGTGACAATTTTCATCTCTAGCATATTCTGCAAGGTGATAAAAATTGTAATTACCTCTTTTTGCTCTTTCTTTTGGTGTGTTTCTGAAACACAACTTAACGTTTCAGAAGTCCCAGAAATCTGACTGAAGACACTTGAACTTCGGCACTCCCCTCTATGTCTTAACCTGTCTCCCTGCATAAAATAATGCAAAACAGTTGACTTTCCACATTTCCTGACAGTCATTCTTAGAAGTAAAAATTCTTTAACAGAATCTAAAGCACCCACAAAATTCAGTATGTTTGTCTTTTTACAGATAATTAAATTATATCCATAAAGGCAAGTAAAAGAATGAGGTTTTTTCTTCAATTTCAAATACTTTATTCCTGTAGTTACACTGTGGAAAGGTACCATGCCTCAAGACCTACATTTAGCCCACTGATGTATTCCTGCATCCAAATCACTAAGTTCAGATGGACTAGCTCAGTAGCAACCTTTTCAGCTGGACCCCAAGAATCTTCTCATCTTTTTAGTTACAGGGAGAAGAGCGAAGTGATCCCAATCAGCTCTCAGTCCTGTGCTGGTTTTGGCTGTGGTAGAGCTCATTTTCTTCACAGTAGCTAGTATGGGGCTGTGTCTTGAATTTGTGCTGGAAATACTGTTGATAACACATCAAATTTTTTCATTATTGCTGAGCAGTTCTTACACAGAGTCTAATATGCATAGGTGCACAAAGGATGCTGGGGTATACAAAGAGTTGAGAGTGGACACACCTGGGACAACTGACGCAAACTGACCCAAGGAATACTCCATACCATATGGCATAATGCTTAGCATATAAAGCTGGGGAAGAAGAAGAAGGAAGGGGGGGATATTTGGAGTGATGGAATTTGTCTTCCCAAGTAATTGTTACACATGATGGAACCCTGCTCTCCTGGATATGCCAGAACCTGCTGATGGGAAGTGGTGAATGAATTCCTTGTTTTGCTTTGCCTGTGTGGGTGGCTTTTGCTTTACCTATTAATCTGTATTTGTCTCAGCCCATTAGTTTTCTCACATTCTTTCATCCCAACACAGGCAGAGTGAGCGAGCAGCTGTGTGGTGCTTAGTTGCTGTCTGGGATTAAACCACAACAGGTTAATGATTATTTGTTCACCTTCTGACAAAAGATTGTAAGGAAGGTATATTGGAGTCTGCTACCTCTTATTACAACTGCATGTGAATAAGGCAGGCTTCTGAAAGAAATTAGCTTGATGTCCTTTTTTGCTAATCCAAGCTGAAACTACTGTTGGGTGTTTCATACACAGCTGCAGTACTGTCAGTGGGCTAAAAGGTATCACCCTTGCCTTCTATAGGCAAAAATATTTGTAAAGGAATAAGAATCTCAGAGGATGACCCAATGCTTTTGAACTAAAATGCCTTCATGCATGCTTAATGCCTTCTAAGATACCTGGATGGTATCTAAGACATACCTATGGCATGTTAGATACAATGTAGGATATACAGGAACTGGCAGACACCTTTTTATAGATGCGTTTAGAAGCTGCATGAGATGACCCAGCACCTCAAATGACACTTGACACCTATAAGGTGAGTAGTATGTGGAATCTTGAAATTCAGGTATCTAAGTGGCATAACCTAGTTGTGGCTGATACCCAGTGTCATCTGAGGTGTTTCTACACATCCCTGGCCAACAGATGTCAACAGAAGTTCATATTGCTTCTGTGTCTCATTTGTCAGTCCCATGTGGATGTGACAGATAGCTCAAGTGTCTCAAATATTCCTAAATGCCTATGCATAGGAAAATGAATTGCACCATTTTATCATCGCAATATAAACCCTTTGCACGCAGAAAGACTTGAGCTTTTACCTGCCCAACACAAAAAAATAAAGAAATATAAAGGGAGTCCAAAGTATCATAGAAGTGAAAAGGGGATTAAAAAAAAGAAATTAATTCTTTAAGGTGAAGCTTTTATTTGCTTTTCATCTGGACTGCGCAACTGACAAGCAATATAAAAACAACACAAGAGAACTGTCCTCAAAAAATTCCAGGTGCCATCTGTAAGGCAAAGGAGACTTTCTGTCTTGATCAAACTTCATTTAGCAATTGACAACCATAAATGGAAGCAAAACAAACCAAAGTAGAATGATGGCTATCGATGAGGAGAATGATGAAAAAGTGAATATTCAACATTATTAAATAACTAAAACTATTTGGGTCTATTTTGCATTTTGAAGCTACTAGAAGAATAAAGAAAGTAAAATGACAGAAAGGATAACATTTACAGTTGAGTCTTCAGGATCATATTTACAGATGCAAGTTACAATAATTTTTCAAATATTACTATTCCCTACCTGTTTTCTGTATTCTATTTCTGTGCATAGACTGTGCTCATCACCACCTTCATCCATGTAAGTTTCTGGTACTGCAATGGGAACACAGGTACTATGACTGGTCAAAAATTGTTCATATTTCCTTGTTACTGAGCAATTTCTTTCAGTATTGTAATAAGTCAGGTCTAAGCAGCTGTTGTCTATATCCTTTCTGACATCTGTCATGGCATAGTTATTTTCCTCTATGTCTTTGGCTGAAATTTTCACCGAAGTCTTCTTTTTGGCTGTTGTTTTGAGGCTTCGTTTCATTGTTTTGCCACAATGGCCCAAAATTCTGTCTTTCACAGACTGCAGGCCCTTGCGAATCTGCGCAACAGTCTTCTGACTTTTGGTCATTTGTCCAGATACCTCTTGATCCGTTGAAGAGTCAGTATTGAACGAATTCAGCAGCAAGGCAATGAATAGGTTGAGCACCTTAAAACAGTTGAAGTAAGTTGGAGACACTACTGGTAACAGAAAAAGCATTTCAGAAAACCTTCCTTAGATAAAAACATCTCAGTCTTGCTTTCATCAACCACTGCAATGAAATAATTTACTATTATACTGAAATATTAATATATTATAATATGGCTCTTTCTGGAAGGAACGGCAGGAACAAAAAGAAGGAAGTGACAATTTGGGTCTAGCAAATATATTTTCACATGCTCTGATGTCCATAATACCTACAAGGAGGTGGATATGTAGAAAAACAGCAGGCAAAGATAAATTTTAGTAACACTACCATCAAAAAGGATCTGGTATGTGCCAACAAATCAAACACATGAAAAAGATTTTGTATTCCTGCATATATACAGTAGATCAATTATATGGCACACAAACCAGAAAATCTGGGAACTTTAGATAATAAAAGGATAAGTTGGCAAGCATTAAAAGCACTGAATAATTTGGTTAATTGATCCTAGTAACATCAAAGATGAAGAAATCAGAGACCAAATTATCAAAAGCACTGCACTTCTATACTCTGGGTAGAATAAATAATTTTATTTTTGCTTAGCGGCTACCTCTTGTATGAGAAAGAGAAAGGGGGAAAGGAAAAAAAGTCAGAAGAAAAACATACATTAAGTAACAGCCAGAACAAAAGAATACTGTGAATATTTTTCAAAGAATAAAGTTTGGAAAAAGATGCTAGTGTAATTCGATTTATTTAAAATGGACTGAAAAATAGCTTGAAACTCACCACCAGGTTTCCTATGACCAGGACTACCAAGAAAATGGGAAGACACAGCCCTTTTCCAGCCACTTCCATACATTCCCACATGGTTTCAATCCATTCTCCACATAATATTCGGAATATAATCAGGAATGAATGATAAAAATCCTTCATATGCCAGCGCAATTGTTCATCAGTGCTTATTTTATGAGAATATTCTTTATAATAAGTGCCTAAAACCTGCCTTCCTACTACAGCAAAAATAAATATAGTGATAATCAAAACCAGAGTGAGGTTACCCAGAGCACCAACTGAGTTTAGAATTATTTTCATAAGAGTATTTAAGGCTGGCCAGAATTTTGCCAATTTGAAGATCCTGAGCTGTAAGCAAAACACAAGAGAACAATGTGAGTAGCAAACACTACATAGATATCACAGCACAAATAAAAACAGAGCTTGCTTTTATCATGCTGGCTTTACTACAAGAACACCACCATAACTTTTCCCCCAGAGAAAGGTTTATATTTGTTGAAACACTGTGCTTCAGCTCAGATAGTTAATTAGTATTAATAATGATGATGATAATAGAAATATTATTCAAGTGGCTTATAGGTGCTTGCATGAGGCTTATGAAATGACTGCATTGTAGACTAAATCAAATATATAAGAAAAATCGAAAAAATTATTTTTTTCTGCCTCTTACACAACTGACTTAAAATAGGATCTGAAAAGCCAGGTGGGATCTATTGCATGCATTTGCATGAGTAAAAAGGACACTTTTAGTAAAATTAGCATCAGAGCTGCTCCAATCTTTCCATCATGATAAACAAGATGAAACAGAATTCAAATTAATTTCTAGGTGTGATGACTCTGAAAAGGTATGAAGAATGTTAGAAACATTTAGGAAATATAGCATTCTAAATACATAGTAAGGATGCAAACAAAAACATAACATTACACATAGACATCTCAGAGATACCCTGCCTGCTGCCTAAGATGGAGGAAAGCCTTAAGAAGACCTCAAGGCCAAGCCTAAGCATTGAGGAAAGCTATGTTATTTTACAAATCTCAATTCAAAAGGAAAAGCTGTGAGGGAACCATTGCTATCCCTAAGCTCAGATAATACCTTTTCCATTTAATGGAAGATCTGAAACGTAGTTGAGTGGTACCACTCTACAGACCTAACAGAAAGCCAGTGAACTGTCTGCTAGGTCAAATCTTCAAAAGAGCACATTGTGCCACAGGATTTATAGTATCCAATACATACAGTATAATAATCATATTGAATGCATTTGCTAATATTTGTTTAATATTCAATCTAATTAAATATTCACACTGGCTTGCTATTTACTAATGAAGAGAAGCAATTTAACAGGTTCATCAGTAAAATAATCTGAGGGCATTTCACTGTAATCTTTTACAAATCTATACAACATATGCTTAAAAAAGAATAAAGAAATAATTACCAGCCTGAAATATGATAGATTTTCTTTAAAGCTTATTAGGTCAATCATAACAACTATGCTATCAAAAATATTCCATTTTTGCTGAAAATAGTTGTAAGGATCAAGAGCAATGATTTTCAAGATCATTTCTGTTGTAAAAATCACGGTGAAGACCTAGAAAGAGGAAAAAGAAATCCAGCAAAAAGTCACTGAAAAAGTTATGTCTCTTTATGGGATTGTCCAAATATAAATAAGGGGTCATAACTCCATATTCATTCTAACATAGATCTAACTTACCAAGTCACTTCTACGAAATATTTCTTGATAATCAGAGTTCACATGAGGCTGCTCCAAAGCCATGAGAAAGGTATTTGCAATAATGCAAACCATGATCAAGTTATCAGCAGATCGACTCAAAATTACCATTTTCACCTTCTCTTTGAGTGCTCTCCAGAATGGACAACAATTCCAAATTAGACACTTTCGAGTAAGATGCTTCCATCGAGAAGGGCATGTAATTTTTGACTTTTGCATTTCTAAATGACAAAGAGGTAAAGTGACATACAGATAATCTTATGTGCAATATCATAGCATAAAGAAAAAAGACAATCATTCATAGAAATGCTTAAAAAGAAAAATCATTCATGTGAGCAAAATGGCATCATTGAAAATAAACAGTTTCACACATTCTACACAAACATATTACAGGCTATCTGAAGGTCACTATCAACAAATCTCTTAATTAAAGAAATAGGTGATATTGCCCACCTCTTCATATGTTTGTTTAACTATTGATAATAAAGGGTCTGTATTAAGGAGAAATAACTGCCTTTGGAAACTGTCAGCTTGCTTTCTGTGAATTGCATCTATGCAATCTTGAGAATGTCTTCCTACATGCTGGAAGGCTGATATTAACTTCACTTCAAAGCTTTCTCTCTGGCCTGAACCAGCCCAGCATTGGGCAAGTGCTCCAGCAACTGGCTTGGCATCACTCTACTGAACTCAGTGTATTTCTTGTACTGGCAAGACTGGGGGACAAACTGGACATAGTATGTGGTCTAGGAGGTGCTTAATAAACAACAATAATAACTTTTCCCCTGGCTATACTCCTTTTAATAAGTCTAGGATACTGTTAGCCATTGCTGCTACAAGAGCATGTTGTATGCTCAGCTCACTGCCCACAAGGACCCACAGGGCCTTTCCTGCAGAGCTGCTTCCCAGCCATCCAGCTCACAGCCCGTATTGTTGCAAGAGGTTCTTGCAGATTTATCGAAGTTTACATTTGTTCTGGTTGAATTTTCATAAAGTTCCTGTTGGCCCATTCCTCCAGCCTAAGTCCCCCTAGATGGCAGCCCTTACCTCCAGTGTATCAAGAGGTTCCCCCCTAATTTGGTATCATAGGACAAGGGGCAATGGGTGTAAACTGGAGCATAGGAGGTTCCACATTAACATCAGGAAGAACTTCTTTACTATAAGAGTGACAGAGTACTGGAACAGGTTGCCCAGGGGGGTTGTGAAGTCTCCTACGTTGGAGATATTCAAGGCCCACCTGGACAAGTTCCTGTGTGATGTACTCTAGGTTACCCTGCTCTTGCAGTGGGTTGGACTAGATGATCTTTTGAGGTTCCTTCCAACCCTTGGGATTCTGTGATTCTGTGATCTGCAAAATTCAAGATCAAGCCCTCTGTTGCCTCCTCCAGGTCACTTAGGACAAGACAGGTCAGAGGATACACCCCGGTGGTACTCCACTTATTACCTGCCTCAGGGCAGAATACAGCTTGTTCACCAGACACTTAAATCCAAACATCCAATCTTTTTTTTTTGACCAGATGGTTGTCCACCATTGCAGATCCTAACACCCTAACTTGGAAGAAAAAGTACTCTGCGAGACAGTGTTGTAAACATTGCTAAAGTCAAGGTAATTGAAAACATTGCTCCCTTCTCATCCACAAACCCCATTCATTTTACTGTATAGTGCAATCAGGTTGGCCAGGTATGATCTTTGGTAATTGTAAGTCACAATTACAGATATGTGATATGAAAATATTTACTTTACTGAAAGGTACATTTAATAGCAGCATAATTTCCTCTAGTGACTTTAAAAATAATGCTGGCTGTTTGTGACATTTTGATCTCTTAGGTCAAGTTACACAATCACCATAGGAAAAACACTAAAGAATGACTTAACACTAATTACCTGTAATAATATTGGCTGCACTCATTAACCTTTGTCTTTGAAAAGGATCATTAATAGAGTCCACTGACAATTCATAGGACAGCAGTAACTGCCTCTGGTTAGAAAGACAACAGAAGATAATATAACAAAAGAATATGAAGAAATGGCAAATATTAATAAAAATATGTCCAGCATAAGATCAATATGACTTTTTAAATACACATTTTTATGAATCCTTACCTTGCTGGAAGGATGTAAAATGAAACAATAAAACAATATCATGTGTTTGCTTTTGATGGTGTGTTCCACCCTCCAACCCTTTATTTCCCAACTCTGCTTAAGTGATAACTATCAGTGGTGGTAATGCATACATCTGGGAAGGGCAAAGAACATTTCATCAAAACCAGTAATATTTTTCATTAAGTTGTTTCCTTCTGAAAATGTTTAACAACTACAATAATGACATTATACAAGTAGTACTAGGGTCTTAGTAACATGATAGTAAGAAGTGTCCATGAGATACACGGTATTTTGCTAGTGTCAAAGGTACTGCAAAAAAAATCCCAAGATTAGGAAAAGTAAGAATTTCAACTCTCAAGAGCAGTTTCTTAATGGATTTAGAAAGGAGTGATGAGCAGAAGAGCCAGAAGTCACAGCTGTAATCAAGATGTGAAAGAGCACATGTAGGATTCAGCCTAATATTCAGGCATCCACACTTAACTTCTCATGTGAACAATGCATCTAAAATCTGCTTTATTATAATTGATGCTTTATATACATATAAAAGTTTGATAGTTTGATTCATTTAAATATGAGTGTTTGATGCCATTTGAGACTGTCTGTTTAGACATTTGATATCTGAGACATCCACAGTCTCAGACCAAGCAGACATGACACATCACGTCTGTACCCTTCTGCAGAGCAGTTGGAGACCAAGTAAGACACTCTAGAAAACATCTAATGTCACTAGGGATTAATTTGTGACCCAAAAATTCAAATCTATAGTCGACTCTGGGAGTTTAGAACGTAAATAACATGTAGACACCTGCAAACAAAAACCTGGAGCACAATCCAGTTGCCTAAATCTAGAAATTTAGTAACATTTAAGATGCCTTAATGTATTTGAGATATTTACACAGTGCTGGAGGATGTGCCACAGTCACCAAAGATACCAGCATATCCAAGATTTCCAAGAACATCTAAAAATGGCACTAGATTCTTATAGTTACAAAAGTGAATTATGCCCCTATCTTCATACTGAACTAAATTCCACCCAGAATATTTAGGCTAGAGAACTAGCTGTGTGTACAAAAAGAGAAAGGTTAGGCCATTAGGGAAATTCTAAAACTTACAGGATTTTGCATGTTTATTTATGCTGCACAATATGCTGACAGATCTTTCCATAGCTCTAAGTGCTGAGGTCTACACTGTATCTTAACTATGCTACTGACGACCACTTCAAACTTCCCTTTCAAGTCATTTAGTTCTGTCTCCCTCTGGTCACAAAATCTAGCTTTCAGATTGCTTTAAAACACAAGTTAATCCAATGCACGAAAGAGGGGGGGCGTGGTAGGTGGGAGGAGGTGTGTGTTAAAAATTGTCATACCACATGAAAGTCTAATGAATCTATCTTCTGTTTCAAATACTTACAAGCTTCTTCTGGCAGTGAATAGGCTGTGACTGAAATATGTGCTCATCTTTGTCATGATCACTTAAAATTGAACTTTTTCTTAAAGTAGGTTTTTCTTTTTTCATCTCTTTTTCTTCTGAAGTTTTTAACTCAGCAGCTGACATTTTGGATTCAACATGTAGGGCCTTATTACCTTCTCCCGTAGCCAACATCTGTAAAAGAATCAGCAAAAGATCTATTGATACAAGACAAATGCCAATGCATGAACTAGGATCATATACAATTTAATTATTATATTATCTGCATGCTCTGCATCAACAATCACTACTTTTAAAATATTAAACTACTATAAAAAGATAGTAGTACAAAATGCCATTTACAACACTGAAAGATAAAACAGTGTTACTTACCAGCTACTGTAATTAAAGTCTGTCTTTGCCACTTTAGAAATTGCATTTTGTATCTGAATTACAGGATACTCTGCTGTATCCTTTTACTCTCCTTTTCCTGCTTTGGAAAGGCCTTGAGCCCAAAGACAATAGAAGACTAAGGGCTTAAACAAAATCCTATCTGAACTACTAATCCCATTGAATGAAAAACAGGTGGAAGAAAAACCTAAGTAAAGCTTGGCAAGCTGGAATTTTGGACAGAGAAACATTACAGGTCTGTCAACAGCTATAGAGGAAGAATTTGGCAAATTGGTGATGCAATTTACCTTAATGATGAAATTGGATAGTTGCTAGAGAATATTTGAATGTCCTTTTACAAGTCTGACTTTTCTGACTGTTAGCAGTAAATCAGAGGTACCTTTATAAAAAGTTAGAAGATAAAATGTCCTACCAATAACTTTCAACCTACATTATTGCCTCAGCTAAGAGCTTTGTTTCTCAGAAATAAAAAAATTTCTCATAAATAACAACAAAGTGACACCTGCTCCTATACAGGCAAGGAATGAATGAATCTAGACAATATTGTGCCAAGAGTAAACACTAGAGAAATCTATGAAGTCTCCAAACCAACAGCAAAGAAATTAACACAGTCTCTGGATGTCCAGCTACATTAATATGGAACTAATGGCATTAGCCTGGACAAAGACTATGTCTGCTCTTGTCAAATGATAGGCCTTCTGTATACAGTCACTCAAAAAAGGCATGACTAGCCTTAAATAGCCAATCAAGTGGCTCTCGGAAAGCTTACATTTTAAATCAGTCCTGAAATCTATCAGCATCAGAACTTCCAGTATCAAGGAACTGTAGAAATTACAATTTTTCTTATAGAGAATCATAGAATAGTGAGGGTTGGAAAGGACCTTAAGACAATCTAGCTCCAATCCCCCTGCCATGGGCAGGGACACCTCACACTAAACCATATCACCCAAGGCTTCATCCAACCTGGCCTTGAACACTGCCAGGGATGGAGCATTCACAGCGTCCTTGGGCAATCCATTCCAGTACCTCACCACCCGAACAATAAAGAATTTCTTCCTTATATCCAGTCTAAACCTCTGCTGTTTAAGTTTCAACCTGTTACCCCTTGTCCTATCACTACAGTCCCTAATGAATAGTCCCTCACCGTCATCCCTGTAGGCGTCCTCCAGTTACTGGAAGGCTGCTATGAGGTGTCCAAGCAGCCTTCTCTTCTCCAGGCTGAACAGCCACAACTTTCAATTTATGCACTCGTACTTCCTTCATCAAACTACACAGTAATAGCAAGAAGGAATATTCAGATAAAGGGATTTTTGTACACAGCAATAGTAGCAGTGTATGAGAATGAGGTAAATCACAGAGCACAGGCATCTGTGCAATACCATGAAAGCTATATACTTGATAGCAAGCCAGTCCTGTGCAATATCAGGTCTGCAAATCCTAAAACTTAATATGATTTAACTTGGGCTTATTCTGTTAGTTTGCAACACAGAAATGCTTATATATATGTATATATTTTTATATATTTATATGTATTTGTATATATAGACACATACATGCACTTATAAAGCGACAGAAAGACAAATGAAGTGTAAGAAAATATTTCAAAAAGCAGATGCTTAATTAAAACTCTTATTTCCCTAATTCACAAACTGAAAAAAAAAAACAAAAGGAACCATATATTATATATATATTATCTGTAATAATTTACAAACCTGTTCTTCCTCTAGAACTTGATAGGCATCCTGAAGTAATTTTTCTTTTTCCTCTAGAGCTTTATTTTGCTCTTTATATGCCAAAGTTACCACAGCCAAGATCAGATTGAAGAGATAAAATGAGCATAAAAAGATGACTGCCATAAAAAATAAAACATAGCTCTTTCCAGATGTACGAATAGTCTGTGAGGAAAAAGTTATAATAAATAAACATTATAATAATTTCTATACAACCTAACTTTTAAAATAGAATTTTTAACTAACTTTAAACAGTTTATTTTCCTATACAAAACAAAGGCTCAGCATACTGCACTGTTTTCATTAAAAAACAGTAGGATATACCTCTGGTCTAAGTTAAAAAGAAGGTGTAGAAACACATGTAGTTAGGACTTCCCCTGGCCTCCAAGTGATTAAATTTCAGCTCTTAAAAATGTGATAACACAATGTTTTCTCTTTCTTAACAGACCATCAAACATTCATAATGATGCCACTACAAAGAATAATTTACAAAACACATTCTGAAAATTAAATTTAATATCTCACAGCAAATTGGGCAAATGATCATCAGAGTTTAAGTTAAGAGAAGACAACTTCAGCTGTAAAGAGAGACACAGGTGGCTACCAGAGAAATGAATAAAGCTCGGTAATACAGATGAAAGTTAAGATTATCTAAACAATCATGAAAGATGCTTTGATGGGAGAATCAGAGGCAGTGTTTAGACTGATTGCTTACTGTTACATTTTCTCAATTTGTAAAGGCTGCTGTAAATAAGTTAAGGTGGACTATATGAAAGTTACAAAACAAGGCAGAGGATAATGCCTTTCTAGCAAAGGCCCTACATAGATGTAAGGGACCCAGAGAATTCTCTACATGCAATTTTTGTACCATTTTTACCAAAAAGTGGAACATGAAAGTTAAATTCAGCTCTCTGAAACAAAACATAAAGGTTACTTTTTTTTTCTGATATCAATTGTCAAAATTTTTTGAAATCGGTGCATATGTTGAGCCAAAAGGCTTTTCTGAGGAGTCAGGACTTCAAAGGAAGAGAAACAGTGTGTGTAACAAGTCCTTATCCCCCCTGCAGCCGCAGTGAACTCACTAGCCAAATCCACTATATACCCAAATCCTTTGGTGGTTTCATATTAATATTTAACTATTAATCACCGACCCAAGTGTGCTCTCCAATGAGCATACACAGCAGGATTGCTTCCATCCAATGTCACTCACAGAAGGCGTAGCAACTTCGTCACTTGAAGCTAATTCTTCAATATTTATATTGATTTTAGAAGAAATTTGGTATCAGTAGTGTTGAGACAGGTGCAGATTTTTCTAGTGGACATAACATTCTAAACTGCATGTCTAAAGTCATAGCAGGTAATAAAAGTACCTACTTGTCTGTAGAGACGTTCCCAGTAATCCTGTGTCATAAGACGAAACAAAGAAAGGAAAGCCCAACCAAAATGATCAAAACTTGTATAACCAAAGTCAGGATTCTTCCCAATCTTCCTACAGATATAGTTTTGGGGGCACTCATTGCTAGCAACAAAAGAAACATTAAACAGTATTCACTTGCAGTGTTAGATTGCACCTGAAAGCATCCAGTATGCAACATCAAATATATATTTGGTCAGTTTATCTGAAAGTCTGTTTCATTATTCCCCAATATAATTCTGCTAGAAGGGCTGATTTATTTCAGACAATCCTAGAAAGTCACTTGTCCAATCAAACTGGCTAGACAGAAGCTCTAGTTCTGCTTAGTTTCTGACTAGGCAGAAATTCTCCACTGATGTAGGTTACATTCAAACAAAGAGGGGAAAAAATGGATATTTAAAAAATAATTCACCAAGAGGAGAAGAGTTTATTCATATTTCACAAGTCTTTACTATCTCTTTTCCTACTCATGCATATAATTCTACATTACCATGATACTACCAGTGGTTAGCAACAAAGCACATAAACAATTGCTTGCATCCTAGTACTATACTTCATTCTTTTTCTGATGTAAAATATCTGGGCTTTAATTTAATAACACACAGACATTCCACCCTCTTCATCACCATTCCTTTGGGCCAGAAAATATATCTGGAGGAAAAAATAAGGAAGTATACTAAAACTGTTTTGCTCACTTACTCAGGATATGAACTGAACCCACAGAGCAATATTTCAGAAGATTTATTCATTCTAGCGCAGATATCTAATAAAAAATAATTAATTAATTAATAAATCAAGGAACCAAAAAATCAGAAGTTGTCAGTTCTTACAGCACTCTGGCAGTAAACCATACATTGTTGCACTTTAAAAGAAAAGACCTTGCTGGACCACATCTCTGTGAAAGGCTCCCTTCACAGCAAAAGGCACATAGGGTTGTTTCTCAACAGATCTGTCCCTATCACAGTTAAAAAAAAATAATAATAAGTAACAGCTCACAAGGTAAGATTTTATTTGATTTCTGGTAAAAATAGAAATGTCTGTCAGAAGCAGGCAAAATCCCTGAACAATATAAATAAGTAATTGAAACATTCTCTGTGCAGTACCCCTCAAAATAGTATCCCCATACAATGTGCATAGGTGAAGAAGCAAATGCTTATAGAAAACTCAGTCTCTTCTATCTTACAAACTGCTAATCTTTCTCCAAATCCAGGATCCACTAATCTCACATTCAGTTGCCCAGAGACTTCCTATTACTACTTGTGCAAATGGAAGGACATACCTTCTCGTGAGAAATAGGTGCAACTATGATTTAACACCTCTGCTAAAAAATCCCCAACACATACATAACAAAATACACACATTATGAAATGAGAGAAAAGAATAAAATTTACCTTTAGTATCTGGTACATAGATCTTAGCATCCTTACATAATGTGTCATTGTAATCAGTATTATTGAGGACACATTTGGATGTTAAATTGCCCATAAAAAGCTGAAGGCCTATTAGAGCAAATATACTCAAGCAAAAAACAGTGAAGATCAACACATCTGTAAGTCTCTTAACAGATTCAATAAGTGAATTTACGATGACTTTCAGACCTAAAAAAGTAAGATTCAACAATATGCAAAATGAGAAGAGGAATGCAGTAGTGTTCCCATATGGTAATATACAACAGTGCAAGTATGTTATGGTTTTGTAACTTCAGAATACTAAATGAGGTAAAATAAATCATAGGAATGATTGATGTGTTTTTACTTAAAATTCCTAATCATATCTTATCTGGCTTTTACTTACTTCTAACACTAATTTTGCTAACTTGAAAATTCTAAATTAAGATGGCATCTAAGCAAACTCTTTAAGAATGTTAATGAATATGGACAGATTTCTGTGCTTGAT
Organism: Melopsittacus undulatus; assembly: GCF_012275295.1. Lineage (NCBI taxonomy): Eukaryota > Metazoa > Chordata > Aves > Psittaciformes > Psittaculidae > Melopsittacus > Melopsittacus undulatus. The sequence goes on along the minus strand of NC_047527.1, from coordinate 102,789,529 downwards.
TAACATTCAACAAGTACTTCACATTGTGCCAAATATACACAAGTTCAGATAGATGACATCAACTGCTCCACCCCTGTCCATCACTTTTGTAGCCCAGTCATAGAAGGCCACCAAATTGGTCAGGCAGGATTTTCCCCTAGTAAAGCCATGCTGGCTGTAACCAAGCACCTTGTTATGTACTCTATGTACTCTATGTACTCATATGTACTCTAGCATGCCTTCCAAGAGAATCTGCTCCCTGATTTTGCCAGGCACAGAGGTGAGACTGACTGGTCTGTAATTCCCCGGGTCATCCATTTTCCCCTTCTTGAAAATGGGAGTTATATTTCCCTTTTTCCAGTCGTCAGGAACTGCACCTGACTGCCATGATTTTTCAAATATGATGGCCAGTGGCTTTGCAACTTCATTCGCCAGCTCCTTCAGGACCCACGGATGGATTTCATCAGGTCCCATGGACTTGTGTACATTCAGGTTCTTAAGATGGTCTCGAACCAGATCCTCTCCTACAGTGGGCCCAAGGTCTAAGTTTTCACAGTCCCTGTGTCCGCCCTCCAAGACTTGGGTGCTGCGGTCAGAGCCTTTGCCAGTGAAGACCGAGGCAAAGAAGCCATTCAGAACCTCAGCCTTCTCCAAGTCCTGTGTAGCCAGTTCTCCCGAAAGCTTCCGGAGGGGGCCTACATTGTCCTTAGTCTGTTTTTTAGCCGCTACATACCTATAACTATATATACATTACAATAAAGGATAGCTTCTGCTGGCCTCATGGAATTTTGTCTTTGAAGTTATAAAAAAATAAAAAATATATTTACAATTACATGGAAATTGTAAGGGTAATATAGATGATGACAACAGGGTGAGTGATGCTCCTGACCCCTGAACAGTTTGGGCCTGGAGCAAGCAGTCCAGCTCCCTCCCAGCTTTTAACTACTGACAGTGTCCTGCAGATCAGCCCCTGCTGCAGAAGGACCTCCACCAGTGCTCACCAAATGCACCCCTGTCCATTATGCACCCCTGCCTCAAGAGACAAGTGAAGGCACTTTCTACACTCTAAGATCTGCATGGGGTGAGTGAGCAGCTGCAGATACTGAGTTACCAGCTGGGCTTAAACCACAACAATGATAAAAAATATTCTGTTGGGGCGCTGCTGAAATTTACTACAGACTGCAAAACAGTTGTACAATGCAATCTCCTTACCAGTCACAGAAATTGACCAGAAAACTGAAGACCAGAACAGGAGAGGATTTATAATTAGCATACTGCTGAAGCACAGAGAAAATCAGTAAAACATGTTGTTCCTTACCTGGTATTACTGAAATAGCTTTCAAAGTCCTCAGTACCCTGAAAGTTCGAAGAGCTGAACCCTTGCCCATAGTAGCATACCTATAAAATTAAATCACCATACAACTGACTGACAAAGATCTAGCTTTTCAGAGAATACGCATATTGAGCACACAGTAATGAATAAAGTACAGCAAACAAATAGCTCAACTATGTCTTAAGGTAGATGCATAAAGTTAGAAATCTAAGTCCATTTTTAGATATTGATGTCAAAATAATAAGACTTTTGAATAGTACCTCTGGAAAAAAAAAATGATTTTTACTTAATGTTGATTTGGATGCTCAATTTTTGAGTTCTTATCCATCAAATGTCAAATAAATATAAAACCTTCAATGTCATAACTGTCAGAGGCTAATCTGATTTAGAACATCACATGAAAGTATATGTTGCAGCTACCTTAAAACTACACAATATATACTTTAGGAGAAGGGTGTTGTGCAAAGCTAGGTTTACACTATGTTAATCCTGTACCACATGGCTCTCTTTCTAACTTCTATGTAACAGTCAGCTAGGTACTTGAGTATTGAAACTAGTTTCAAGTTAATAATTTCAACAATCTGAAAATATCAGAAAATTAATACTTTAAAAGTAGCATATTCTATACAGCACATAAGCAGGGTTTATGTTACATAATATATTTTATAAGGTGTCTTTCATGTCTGAACGGACATGAATTGTGATTCATCTTATGACAGGATCATAACTGGTAACATAATTCCTTAAAATAAAAGTTCTCAATAACAGAATCTGATAAACATTGATTGGAAAGGACCTCTGGAGTCTGACCTCTCACTCAAAGCCTTACCTTTGTCAGCAATAGATCAGAACACTATGACTTTGCCTAGTCTGTAAGATTCAACAATTCTCAAGTACCTTAAGTAATACCTGCACTTCAGTTAACTGTTCCAAACATTTTTATTTGTTGCATGATAGGATCCCCTTCCAAAAAAAAATCCAGAAGGAGATAATATAGTGCAAAGTGTTTGTATCTGTTTGAATACAAATTAATTAGGAGCATGGGTAGGAAAGTAAGAACATAAAATTAAATTGTTCATACAGTTGCTGGACTTCTTGATAGTGACTGATGATTAAGAATGTGTAAACTCCTTAGTAGTTTATAGATTACTCATAAGAATATTTTGTTCATATACATATATATGTGTGTGATGACATCTGAGCTCATAACCTATTATTTACAAAAAAGGAAAAAATAGTCAGGGGTATAACTGTTGATGGCAGCCTTTGCTACAGAACCCCTGAGATGGTGGAATTTAAGACCCCAAGAGAAATAAGCAAGATGAATAGCAGAATAACAATCTTGGGCTTTAGGACAGCAGATTTCAGCATGTTCAGGCATCTGAAACTGTCCAAAGGGAAAAGCAGCCCCCAGAACATCTGGTTGATCTTCAAGGGTATTTTCATTAAGGCACAGGAATGACACACTCTACTCTGTAGAAAGTCAAGTGGATATGGCAGAAAACCAGATTGGCTGAATAGGGAGCTCCTGACTAATCTCATATTCAAAAAGGAAGCGCACAGAAGGTTGAAGCAGACACAGCTCTGGGAAGGGACAGTAAGACATTGCCAAGCATGCAGGGATGAAACAAGGAAAGACAAAGTGTTCAGTTGAAGTTGAAGCTAGCAAGAGATATGAAGGGCAACAAGAAGGGCTGCTTTAAGTACATCAGCAGTAAAAAGTTAACTAAAGAAACCCTGGGTTTGTTGTTTAAGGAGGCAGGGAACCTAGTGCCAAAGGACATTCAAAAGCTTAAACTACTCAGCATTGCCTTGATTAGTGAGGTCTGCTCTCAGGCCTCCAAGGTCCTTGAGTCTAGTGTATAAATCTGTGGAAGTGAAATATTATCCATGCATCTATGTGCTGTGATTGAAGGGTCCAAGTTCAGCTGGTGTCTGGTAACTATTAGCATCCCTCATCAGTCAGTCCTGGGGCAAATATTTTTTAACACTTTCATTAACATCCTCAAGAATGGAAGAGAATTTGCCTTCAAGTTCACAAATACTAACCGGGAGGGAAAGCAGTCAATACAAGTGGTGGCAAATCTGCTCTGCAGCATGAACTTGACTGACTGGAGTTATGGACTGTAGAAACCTCACGAAGGTCAGCAAAACCAAAGACAAATTCTTGCCCCCAAGTCAGCATGACCACAGGTAAGAGCTCAGGACAGACTAGATAATGAGCAGCTGTGCAGAAAAGGACTTGGGGTCATGGAAGACAGACTGAACATGCATAAGCAGAGCACACTTGTGAAACAGAACCCCTATCACATGTTGGGCTAGATTAGCATGAGTCTAGCTCATATGTTGAGAAGTCTAGTTTATACACTGAAGGAAGTGATTACTGAGAATGAATCTGTGTCCAGCTTTTTAATTTTCAGACATTTTTCGCAGTGGAGCAGGTCCAACCAGGGCTCTAAGGAGGGCAGTAAGACAATTAGATGGTTAAATTATTATGCTGGATTTGATTTGTTGAGTCTGAAGAAGAGCAGGCTAATGTGCTGGAGCAGAAATCTAATTGCTGGCTGCAGCTGTCCAATGTAAGGGCTTAGAGAAGATGGATCTAGGCTGTTCTTGAAAGCTCACCATGAAAGAATGAGAGGCAGCAGACATAAGTTGCTACACAAGACATTTCAATTAGAAATTTGAGAGAAAGAAACCCAACACAGTGTGGTTGGAATAGCCAGCTCAGAGACATTGCTGAACCTTCATGCTTAGAGAAACTCAGAACTTCCCTGCATGAGGTCCTGAGCAGCCTAATCTAAATTAGTACTGCTTTTAGCACAGAGCTGAACCACATGATCAATAGAAAGTCCCTTCTAATTTAAATGACTCTACAACCCTAATAAATTGGAATACGACAACTGAAAATCATTCCAAAATGGTACATGACAGATTTGCTTTAAAAGCTCTGACACTGGACATGAATGAATCTTTTCACTGCTGCAAGACTATTTTCCTTTCAAGATTAACATTCTGTATTTGAGATGCAAATTCTGACTTGGTTTCTTCCTCATTTCTTGTCCACCTAGCTAGTTGGTTTTGACATGAATTTAAAACTGGTCAGAGCAGTATTCCATCTGGCCTATTACCCTGTCTTCAAGAATTACCCACAAGAGAGGCTTACAGGGGAGTTCAGAATCAAGACAGTGTTGCTTCCCAGTTTTAATTTTTCCAGTAAGTTTATAGCTCAGGGACTTCCTGAACAAGACATAGTATATTTGTGTTAAAAGTAACCCTTAATATGTTTTTATCTGTGATTTTGTGCAGATGACTTCTGGATCAAACTAACTTCTTTCCATCCACAACCTCCCATAGGAGGAATGTAGTGTGAAAAAAATACTCCTTTTTTATTCTGCCATATGACAATTTCATTTGGTGCCTTTAGCTCTTGTTGTAGGAGAAAAAAAAAAAAAACCAAAAAAATAAAATAAAATAACTTATTATCTTTTTGGCTTTATGCTACAGACTTCAACTGTATTTCTGCTCTGTATTTTCTTTTTTTTTCATTATAGTTCTACTTTATTTTGTTTGTTATTGTATGGAATAAAATATATACAGCTTCTCTGTATCTTCTTTTAATTCTTTTGAGATGTCAGGAGCAAAAATGACATATTGTCCTAGAGAAAAATACAAGACCACAATTGAAATAACTATATGTTCTGCTTCTTTCTTTATTTCTTACCCATAAGGTCCTCATTTTCTATTTCCTTCTCTGCCCATGATTGCACACCAGAGAGGTGCTTTCACAAGACCATCTATTTGAACTCCAACATCATCTTTCCAACAAGTAAAAGCCATTTCAGAACCCATAACTGTGTATGCAAAGTTAAGTGTGTTTTTCTTAAGCATTAAGGAAATAATTCTTGGAATTACCCTTATTTGTCACCATGTCATTCAACACCCTTGTGATCCACTTTGCATCCTTCTCAAATGAATTTCAGCTGATCCAGATTACAACTAATAATATAAATGGGCATGCTTGGGTTTGGTTGTCTATGCAATCGCCTCTTAACAAAATTTGAATATGTACTATATTGAGAAAAATCAGTTCTAAAATGAGCTTTGCATTTAGGTCTTTCTTTAAGGCCTAGACTATTTTTCTCTTTGCAGATAGCAAAGGATGATTCAACCACGGTAACCCTTAAGCAGGTAGAATGTCAAACGCTCTAAAGAGCTTCAGCAATATCAAACAGCATTTCATTTGGATGTTTATCCCTCGAGTGCAAAAGAACACTGAATTCTACTTACGTTATGACAGTAGTGACAAAATCCATGCAGTTCCATGGATCTCGAAGAAAGGTAAATTCATTCCAAACAAATCCTGCTGCTAGTACTTTTATCAATATTTCACAAGTATATATGCCAGTAAAAATATATCTGAGAAGGAAAGCGTATATTAAAGTTGCAGAAATAAAAATATTAATGAGATTAAGAAACATTCAGGCACATTCCTACCTTTTGTATGATTTAGTCACTGGATGGAGATGAAGGTATGAAATGTGAAGTAAAATAAGACAGGTTACATTAATTTCAGAAATACCATGAGTATAAGAGGATGCCTTCCTGAATTTTAGTAAGATCTCCATGTAAATCTATAAACACGTGTGTTCACATAAGTATATGACACTATTTCTGGATGAAGGATGGTTCACATTTCCTTATGAAATGTGTTTATGGCTGTGTTTACATATTAAAGCAGGCTGGCAAATTACCAAGCCTCAACATTTTGGCAGAACAGTAACAGCAAAGACTTATTTTTAGCCTATAAAGTTTGCACATTCTATACATTTATTCTGACAAATCCTACATAAAATTAAGCTATCATTATCACTGTGCTTACCCCAAAATTAGAGGAATTAAAATTATAGAAACTCTGAGGCTCCAACCACATTTTCAAGATTTAATTCTGGAACATAAGCTCAAGTTACACTTGATATATTGTACAATTATAAAACATAGCAAAATATTAAGCGGCTTCCTAACATAACTGTTTCCTAATGTAAAACAGCAAGAAAGAATGGAATTAATATTTATCCCTTTATAGTTTTTGCATCAGCCAGTCATAGCAGAAATTCAGGTTATTGCCTTAGAATGAGAGATATTAAGTTAGAATCCTACTGCACAGTCTCTCTAAAAGGCTTAATCCTTAAAAGGAAAAATTGAGCAACTTTCTATGCTACATCAGAAGTCAAAATTAGGTAACATAGAAAAAAGGGCATATGATGTAAGCCTCTAAGAAAAGGCACTGAAGCTCCACAGAAGATTGTGTGACATAATAATAAGAATAATCCCAAGTCTTGCCCAAGAGGTCTGTCTGCCTGAGAATTTTACAGCCCCAGAATTGTATCACCACATTATTTAAATTCTTCAGTCCAGCATGTTAGTATTCCAAGAAAGAGTGAAAAATGGTAACTGAAATACTTACTCAGTCCAGTAGAGTTCACGTGGAAGCATTACAGCCATGGAAACACAATTGAGTACCACAGTACATATAATAAAGCAAGTAAATAATGTGAATAATAAGTTAAGGAAAAAGTTCTGTTCTATAAAAAAGATGTTCAAAAAAGTTGCTGATATACACATAAGAAATCATACAGGTATTCAAATAATTTCTTTGAGTTTGAATATGATCAGGACTTTTCATGTATTTTCCAAAGAAAATGATGTCAGCACTAAATTCTGCTCAGATGGATAAACTTAATGATTTAAAAACAAAAATTAATTATTTACATGTGAAGATAGTTTTGGAAGTTAGGACATGAGAAGGACATAATATGTTTGACAGAAGAGAAAAAGAACATTAGTGAAAAAAAAAATCTTGAGTTTTCTGCTGTCTAATGCTATTTGTAACTTTAGAAACCTTCCTTTCTTCCTGGCAGGAGGAGGAGATAGAGAAATGGGACACAATCCCATAGTAATGAGGGTTTTAAGCTTTTAAGCCTAGGAAAAACAGATGAAAAAGCTTAATTACCAAGAACTACTCTTCTTTGAAACTGGAAGTCCATATACACATGCCTAAAGGAGACACTTAAGCTCTGCCACAAGTTCAGAAAGTTTTCTCATTTTATGTGGCAGGTGATGAAAACATACATAAGAAAAAAATATGTTTTCATGAAAGTTTACTTATAATAAAATTTTACCCTAATAAAAGTGTTTGTTTTTTTTAACAAACATAGGTCTTACATTTAGGGTTTATTTGAAACTGAACAGTAAATTTAGCAATTTCTAATAGCATGAATGCATATTCAAAGTCAACCATAAGTTCCCATAAAAGGACCTATTTCACCAAATTAATAATTCTGAGTGAAATCACATGGTTGGCAGAAAGAGCAGAAACTATTCAGCCAATGGTTTTACACCTGTGATCCTTCACATTTTTACATACTCCAAACTACATTCATATTATTGCAAAATAAGATTTAAAAAATGGGTGGCTCCTCAGAACTTTCTAAACTTGAGTGCAGAACGCATTTTGGGGGATAACATCAGACTTTTTCAGCAAAGCGCAGCTGAAAATCACATCCTTCCCATGATGTCACTGGGGTTTTTTAAACTTAGGCTTGTCACCACAGTAGGGATTTTGTAAGAGTTCTGTGTAAGGGCTAAAATATCATGCACTAGCCTTTAAAAGTTGTTTTATTACAGTATCTGCAAATCGTCAGATTTGCAGATTTGAGATTTTTTGGCATTTTAATGTTTACCAACATCATGCAAATATCTCAGATGTTGTAAACCAACATTCAATATAACTTAAGAAAATTCTCTCTCACAGCTATATGAGCTTACATTTACATTCATATGAACAAAGGAACAGAACAACAGAAAAGGTTACAGTATATTTTAAAACTGAAGTAAGGGTAACAAATAAAAGGATATGAATGGATCATAATTTTAACTGCTGCTTTTCTGACTGGATTAAAAGGACTAATTATACACAAGGCAGATGTGGCAGTAAACCGGTAAATAATCCTACTTTTGTTTAATACCATAAAAGTCTAGGAAAAAAAAAAGAAAAAATATTTATACAGTATCAAACATTTTAATGAAACAAAATTTCACCCTAAAATTAAATGTTCAGGTTTTCAAATCTGCATCTAGAACTATATCTAACTGCAATGATGAGTTTCCTGTATTCTTACCTGGAACTATGGTTTGATGATACTACATTTTGAAAGAAAGACAGCAGCTACATAAATCACAGAATCATAGAATGGTTTGGGTTGGAATGGATCTTAAAGATCATCTAGTTCCAACACCCTCTGCCATGAGCAGGAACAAAAGTTAAAAGACAAAAGTTCATTATTGCCTGTGAGGAAGAAGTTAGTAATGGGAATGAATTTGAAGAGCAAGTGATGATACTCACTTGGTCAAAGTAATCAAAGGATATTATTTTGGGACTGTAACAATGGTGTTAATCATAGTCAAAAGTACCTTACTCTTGGATAGCTTTATAAGCTAAGAAAAATTATTTACAAAACACATGTTGTGTACAACTGCCAGAATCTAGTCCTAAATTAAAAATTTTAGGTTTGAAATATATCGAAATTACCAAGAAGCACAGTAAATTCCCTCTAAGCTACCTTAAGGTCTATGAAGCTCTAAGTATTTTTGCCACATGAAGTAAAAATGAAAACTCTTAATTAAAAAAAGCAGATTTCACTACCTTTTATGTAAATATCTTGAACTGAATCAGCCTTAGTTTCTCTCCATCAAGACTATCACTGATTACTTTGAAAAATCTCTGGAAGAAACAAGCTTTCTGCATGTTCTCTGATTAAATTATTATATTCCAGTAACTTGCTTGTGTAAATTAAAGATGGAAGCTTCTGCTCCTGAGGTCAAGTATCCCTTTAACAGTAAGTAATCATACAATAGACATCTAATTCAGAAGGGATTTCTAGAGTACCTACCTTACACAGTCCTGTAAGCAACAGCACAAACCACTTTGAAATATCATGGAGAGTATGCAATATAAATATGGTACAATAAACAAAACTGATGAGACACAAAATAACTGGAAATTAATTTATAATGAAAATACGTGGGTTTGCTACACAGAGTACTTGAAATATCTCACATATGTCTCCCCCAATTTAATATTTGTAATTCAGCAAAACAAATGCAGTAAGTCATCTACTGTTTGACAAGCACCGTTTATATGACAGTAAGCTCAGCCCCACAGACATCATATAAGTTGCTCTGGAAAAAAAAAGCATCAGTTATCCCAGAATATATTTCCTATAAAAGTGTATCTACCAAGTGTACCAGGTTTTCACAATTAATCCTAATTGTTGACTGGAACTTAAATTACCTTTTCATTACACAATGCAGAGCATATCTTAGCACTCCTGACCCAAACAACACCAATAATATTTGAAGAACATCTTTGTCTAAAGAAGAATCAAAACACACCAGCTTCTGAATAGAGGTTTTACTATCTCTTAAGAGTTCAGAAGACAAAATTGAATAAAATAATGCTTCTGAAAGTTTTAACCTTGTGATCACTGTAGTATGAATCAATATCCTCCAGGGGTTCCCCAATGAGCTCCGCAGGAAGATCCCCATACACAGATGGCAGTTTTTTGCAGGTTTTCAGATCAAGCTTAGGAGTAAGCTTATTTTCTTCAACTTCTTTGTCCTTGTTCTCCCTTTTAGCTTCAGCTTTCTGGGATTTTTTCTCAGCAATTCTTTTCTCAATTGCTGCCAAGGACTCACGGGTGAAAGGTCGAAAGTTGTTAGTTTCTGAAGTCCAAAACAAGGGATCCATTTTTCCTTCTATATGTTTATTTCCAGGGCTAGAAGTAACTTGAAAGAGAAAGCTACTGACAATTAGAAAATAACAGAAAAATTATAAAATTAAAAATAATATCTATCAGATGAGTTCTTACTTCTGTGAAACCTAGATTAGATTAGACTAGAACAGACTGGACTAGCACAGACTGTAATGGAATAAAATAGAATAACTATTTCATTTGGAAGGAACCTACAACAATCATCTAGTCCAACTGCCTGACCAATTTAGGGCTGACCAAATGTTAAAGCATGTTACTAAAGGGCATTTCCCAGACACCTCTTAAACACCGACAGGCTTGGGGCATCCACCACCTCTCTAGGAAGCCTGTCCCAGTGTCTGACCACTCTCTAGGTAAAGAAACACTTTCTCCTGTCCTGTCTGAAACTCCCATGGTGCAGATTTGAATCATTCAATCCCTTTGAACCCATGCATCCTCCCTGGATCCCAGGGAGAAGAGAGCAGCACCTCCATCTCCACCTCCCATCCTGTAGGGGGAACTGTAGAGAGCAATGAGGTCTCCCCTCAGCCTCCTTTTCTCCAGAGTAGACAAGCCCAAATTCCTTAGCTGCTTCTCATAGGACATTCCTTCCAGCCCTGTCACCAGCTTTGTTGCCCTCTCCTGGATGCATTCGAGGACCCTCATAAAAATAATTTTAGCATTAAGGCTTTTGGAGCTGAATTAAAAAAAATATAACAACAATGAAGGCTGGATCTCTCAAAAAAACAGTGATCAAGAGCAAAGAAAAAAATACATCCCCTTCAGCAGCAGTGACTAGAAGTTGTAAGTGGGCAAACGTCCACAGACATTGTGAGAGGATTTCTTTACCAGCAGTGCATGTGTGCTTACATTGAATAACAGACTTTTTGGCCTTTCATCAGCTGCCAAGAATTTATAGATTGTGACTTAGGTTAAGAAAAATGAAGCTATGAAGATGTGACTAAAAAATGCCTTGCAGTACAGATGAGTAAAAAATTTTGAAAAGACAGAGTGAATACTCACAGGGACATTCCTATTGGACACAAGAGGAAAATTTTTCACACTGAGAACAATCAGCCATTGGAATACTCTCTCCAGGGAAGTAGTCGGCTCCCCAACACTGGACAGTTTTAAGGTTCAGTTAGACAGGGTGCTGGGTTATCTAGCCTACATCATGCTTTTGCTAGGAAACCTTGGATCAGAAAATCCTTGAGGTCCCTTCCAACCCAGTATTCTAGGATTCTATGATTCAATTTTATGATTCAGTGTGTACAACTAGCCATGGTTTTCAGTTAACCTAGCTAGCTTAAGGCTGACTTTGGTACTGTGAAAATGACACAGAAGCTTTTTATGCCAAAACCCAAGGAAAGCCAGATATAGTGACAAAATTTATGGAACAAGTGATCTGCAAAGTATTAGAAATGGATAAACAAGAAGTCATTAAACAGAACAGACATGTAAGCATCACTATAACACAATTATCTATAAAAATTTCTTAAGATAAAAGATGACCTTTACGACAATTTCCTCTAGAATAGCAAAGTGATGTCAAAAAATTAGTCTATTAATGCAGTATTTCCCAGGCACAAATTACAAAATGCTCACTAGGGTAATGACTAATCACCGGAGATGACAACTAACAGATTAAAACTTTTAGAAAGACAAAATACAAATTCAAGCCCTGTGTGCAACTCCTTAATTTGGTTCCATTTATGTGAATTTCAGAACTCCCCAAAAGCATGCAGAGGTCATTTTAAATGCAGCAAGGTAACAGCAATCAAACTATTGACTGCAAGATATTCAACAGCCTGTAAAAGAGGCATTTAAACAAAGAGAACTGCTCAACACAACACTATCAAAATCAGTAAGAGGCGCTTTTTGAGGAGGAGTTACCAAGTATATGGAAGCGATCTTAAAGCTCATCCAGTTCCAACCCCTTGCCACAGACAGGGACACATTCCACTAGACCAGCTTGCTCCAAGCCCCATCCAACCTCAATAAAACTAGTGGGAACATAAATAGAAAAATGTCCTTGTGTTTCAGTCTAGTTCTAGCTTGTATTATAATTCATTCTGAGTCTCAAATTATTTCTATCCACTCCCTTGTCAATAGCCACCCACTGAATATTTCCTGTGAGCACCTGGATCTGAAAAAATAAAGGGTAAAATATCTGTTCAGTTGGGGTTTAATATGCATTTAGTAGATTCTTTGATATGGGGAAAAAGAGTAAGAATGTATCCCTGTGGTAGAATTTTGTTTTAAAGCACAAAATCAAATATACTAGCTCAAATATTTATCTCACATGAACAACTGTTCATCAGTTCACCTGGAATACAAAAAACCCCCGAAGAAAACAGCTCACAGAACCACCTTATGAAATAGGGTAGGCATTATCTCTTTCCAGTATTGTACAATACCTTGCAAAAAGCTACTGCTATAACCTACCCAGTTTCAATAAAAAGAAAATACTTCTGCTCTCTCATCACCATTTTCTTCTATTTAGCTACAATTAATTATGAACAGATTTTAAAGATTTTAGTCCTTTGTAAAAGCAAACTTGGACATCTTATTGGACTAGTGCTGTTTCTAAAATACATGGCCATTTCTTGAACCTCACACTTTGTCCCTTACTCTTTGCTTCCCACTCCCCCCAGCCCCAGCAAAACCTTTGGGGTCTTTTTTTTGGTTGTTTTGTTTTGTTTTTTAATAGATGTAATATACAGAGTTATTCACCATATCAACATAATAAAATCTATTCACTCGTACGCCCAAAATCAGAAATGCATGCCACAGACTAGACTGTGCATTACCTAAAAATCCTGAAAAATACCACTCACCAGCATTTCATGAGAAAAACATTTCAGATTTGTGTTGGTAAAGAAATTCCATTATGTCAGGATAAGTATAACTCAAGTTAGATAGCAGTAAAGTCAATTTGAGGGCATAAGCCCATATAACAAAACAAGAAGACAAAAAAGTAGTCAGTAATTAGTTCAAGAAATATATTAACATTTAGTAAAATGTCACACGGCAAATACAGGAATAGCTACATGTTTACAGCAATAGAATAGGTCTACATTAAGGACACGTTTTCTTAGGTACATTCTACCTGTATCACTGAATTGGTATTAATTGGTATTAAATAAGACCACATCTAAGACTCCAAAACATGTGTGCATGCATCTTATATATATATATATATATATATATATATATATATACACATACTTGCATGCATATATCCCTGAATATTTTAATGAAACATACATAGGTTTAAATTAAGTAAATTAGCAGTTGAGATTTCTCATAGTATACAAACATTCAGCAAAACCAAAATACTTACATCCCCTTCAAAGTAAAATACCTTCACACTGATTTCTTTTGCTAATTTCGGCTAGCTTGTACCTTCAAAGAGACAGAGTCTTCATTTTCCCACCTGCACAGTTTCACACAAAAGAACACCCTGTCTACCTATCTAGCTCCCATGCAGAAAGTTTTCTTTTGTATCAGGATGCCTGTAGGAGGGATGGAGGGAGGAGCTTAGTTGCTCTTCTGACAACAGTAAATGAAATTTTGTGATCTCACTGGGAACGTTGTGGAAAACGGAAAAGTGCATGGGTGATACTTTTGAAGACTAATCACCTAAATATTAATCACATTTTATTTCTGCTGAAATCAGTTATGTTTATTGAAAGCAAATAAGGTTTTTTTTTTTGTTCAGCTAGAAATATATTTGTAAAACCATATGAAAACAAGAGCTGTTCTGTTTTACATTTCATTCTGAGGTTTTAACCAGCTGAACTTTCCAGCATACATTAAATATAGGCACAAAGTTTGTTCTTTATTGAAAGCTTTTGATTAGAAATTAAGAGTTACATATTGCTGTGTTTTATTCTTTTAATTTTATTTTTGTATTATTCCCAGGCTATAATGTATGTTCATTAAACCTTACAAAAACAAAATCTTGAAGTCAAATATACTATTTCATAAATACAAGATCAGAGCCCAAAGAAGAGTCAGTATCACATTATGCTGTTCTTCCATCAAAATACAGAAACCATGTTTTAATAAAATAAAACTCACAACATTTACTTTCATATCTGAAATCACATTTATTTAATTGAAAGCTATATATAAAACCTGCTAGCAACAGGTATTGGATAGTAACATGTTTACAGTAATGGTAAGCCCTACTGCTAAGTAGTTATTTCTCTTACAGTTACATCAACAGAACCCATTACTGTCTAATTTATTTTTTTTCCCCCCACTCTTTATTGGATAGATTGCAAATCTTTTCTATTGTCTTTCCTGATGATAAGAGAGTTACTATGGGGTTTGCTGGAAGAATTCTACTGAAGGAACTATGCTGTCCTTAAAAGCCAGGCAGCCTTAATGCACGCAAAGAGAAAAACAATTGTGATCAAACACTTTGCTTGATAGGTATCATCAGCAAAGGAAACAACTAAAGATGGTTTTAAAGAAACAGAGCACTAAGTGTTCTGTGATGCAAAAAAACAATAAGCCATTTTAAGTTCCAGTGTAAGTTATTCTTCCAGAAAGCAATAGTATGTTCTTGAGACAAGTTCAATTAAGAGAATTTTAAAGATAGTAGAGCATCATTCTATGACAGCTTTATATCTGCTACAGTCAAAAGCAGGCACATTTATAATGCTGTACCAGCCAGTATAACTAAATAACAAAACAGATCCTTAACCAAGACATTTTTATTTCTGCTGTGCCTTCTTCATCACTCTGTCCCTGTGAAAAATGAGGTACAGGGAGTAAAGACAGAATTCAAACTCCTTTCCTTTTTGCATACATAACATCAACAATCAGAAAAAAGGAAGGCATGGAAAATATCAAAATTGTATTTGTAGCTGTTAAAAGAAAGCCTTGGGACTTGCAGCTAAGAGCAAAACATTTAGACAAGTATCTTTTCTTGTGTTACTGTGTAAAGTTTACCTTCTCCTGTTAGGAAGGGGCATTTCTTAAAGGGGCAAGGAGAGGGCAGAAAATTTACTTCATAGTAAGAACATTGTTTTCTTCCCAGTTTCATTCCTTAGTATAAAAGTGAGCAAGCAAGCAAACAACAAACAACAAAACCTAAAGTTTAATATATATATATAAAAGTTCATTATAGAAATAACTAACTCTGTTCTGTCTCTTCCATTAACTGCAAAGTATAGCACTCTTTTCTTTCTATTGCCAGAGCACAAGAAAAATATTTCTTTCTTGGTAGCACTAGTACATCACCATTAGTTTAATGACTAAGAATGTGCAGATGTCAGAAGCTGAAAAAAAAACAGATTTTTGCATATGTAGATGTATCTTGTGACTCTGCAATAACTCAAAACACTAGATGCTGCTCTAAATTACTGATAAGATAAATACAGTTATTAAAGATATTAAGGCATTTGATAATTCATGCACATTGCGTGATACTCTTATCCTCAAATTCTATCTGTCCGCTTCACCTGTGAGCTTCTATCTGTGGAGAAGTACCCTGTGTTATAATCCTAGAAATCTGTGTCTCCTGTATCCAGTAGGATAACAAACATACATCAGGCACCTCTCTTTTAGAGGAAGAAGGATTCATACAAGATTTCTCTTCCTATTTTTCCCATTTATAGGAATGAGACTGCTGTTTAAGTTTCTAACAAATTCAGCATGATGTCCCTCCTTTACCTATCTGATTCAGACTTTCTGTCATTGACCAGGAAGCCCTTACTATATGTGAGAATACTGAAATTCAGATCATTGAAAACCCAATCCTTCTCACCGCATCCCCCTTAAAATATAGCTGTATCTTTACAATACAGTCTATAACTGGCTAAAATTACGAGATACCAGATGGACAGGAGAGGGAAAGGATGTTAAATTTCAAACAAATAAGTCACTATAATCAACTAATGTTTCTGAAATCTTTATGTTGAGTTATTTGATAGCCACACTATTATTCACACAACACTCATGCACATAAAGTTTGAATAAAAAAGTGGTTTAGAGAGAGAAAATAAATACACTTATAAAAATTTCAATAGAAAAATCAACATCACTTTACTTACACACTAAGAACATCTAGTAACTTCAACCAGAATAGTTGGAAGAAAAATTACTTGAGCCTGAGAAAGGGTTTTCGTATTTTCAAGAAATGGATCCTGCAAAACAAAAACATACAAAACATAACTAGATCATGTCATCCACTGATGAAGAACTCTATTAAATTTGATATAAAGTATCTTTTGACTGTATAATTTCTGTTAAGATTCTCACAGAGACAAATCATGACTAATTATGGAGCTGATTGCAACTTCTGTTATAGTTCCCTGCCCATTAGTTGACACTGACCACAAGTGATTTTCAAACAAACAAGTAATGCTGATGATCCTCCATTTGAATCAGCAAAAGCAAACCACTGTTTCACACAGAACCCCCCACAAAACACAGAAAATTCAACTATGTACATAACAGCAAACAGGTATAAATACAGACATCAAATTACTCTCCTAAAGGCAGAATCTCAATCTCTGGAGAGCAGGGAATGGAATTCGTGTTGACAGACCACAGGTATGGTTCATTTATAGTTTCCTTAATGATAGCAACACCACAGGAATAGAGAATGTCTCATTTGCATATAATACAAATCATAATCATAGCAAAAAGCTGATATCAACAGAAATCAGCTGTTATTTTTGCCTCCTGAATACACGCAATGAAAAATGTTTTCCAAGCAACTTTCAAATTAAAAATAAACAGTTCCTCATTAATGCAACTTTCTGAAATCTAGTAAGCCTGCAAAAATATCATGACAGACAGAATTTCTGAGTAAAACATCGTAGGTTTTCTACATTAAGAATATGATTTCTATTAAGCCTTCAAATCAAATGCATGCTGCCCTGGAGCAACAGCTCTATATTCAAATTTTCAGAGTGTGAACACATTGTATCCTTGCTTCTGCTTGAAACAGAATTATCACTGATCAGTACCTGGGAAAGCTGTTTCTGCTTTCTGTGCAATGGCTCTTCAAGTGCCTTTTCGCTGGACAGCCACATGGAACACAGAGATGTAATTGCTGAAATCTGGTCTCCCTGGTGACAGCATTTGTCAAGGCACTGATGCCAAATACCACAAAAACCTAACTACATTTTCTAGTCTGTGTGCAGATCTTTAGAGTCATTTGGGGAAACAAGCTTGTGTGTTTAAAATGTAGACAAGCTAATATTCCATCTTGGTTAGGCCTTCCAGGAAAATATCTTCAAAATATGTAGCACAGGATAAACCAGTGAGCAAATTCGGGGATGTTTTCCATCATACTCATTTTGCATCATACTTTCCACTTTATTTCATCATAATCACAAGCAGAGACCTGACTTGATCACATCATAAGGACTTACAGATGAATGTGAGCTTTAATAGTGGATGGCTCTTCAATTCAACAAACAAAAGCTGAAATCTGTGGACAAAAAAAAAAGGGCACACATATTTAACAGGATGGACAGTTAAGTACCAAAACAATTTGTGAACATTTGTGTCCTTCTCAAATGCTCAAAATCATTAGTGTTTAATTACCTTATACCTTCATTTTCTAATCTCCCCCCGTCTCTGTATACATATGTACACACTCTGAGGATAGCAGATTTTCATAGGACAGTGTCCTGCGTTCAGCGGTAGCAGTCATTTTTCTCCTTCCTAGTAGCTGGTGCAGTGCTGTGGTTTTGACTTTCAGCCTGGGAACAGCACTGATAACAGAGATGGTTTTAGTTGCTGCTTAGTAATGTTTAGTCTGAGTCTCATGCTCTGCCAGTGATGAGGGGAGGCCGGGAGGAGGCAGAGACAAGACACCTGACCCAAACTAGCCAAAGAGGTATTCGTCATGCCCACTATGTAAAACTGGGGGCAGTTACCCAGGAGGGCTAGTTCACTGCTCAGTCAGGAGGGGTATCAGTTGGCAGGTGGTGAGCGGTTGTATTATCTTCCCTTGTCATTTCCCTTATCATTATTCTTATTGGTGGTAGCAGTAGTGATTTGTGTTATACCTTAGCTACTGGACTGTTCTGATCTCAACCCATGGGAGTTACATTCTTTCGATTCTCCTCCCCATCCCTCCTGGAGTGAGGGGAAGCAGGGAGGGGGGGGGGGTGCGGGGAAGAGAGGGAGGGAAAGACTGCATGGTTATGATTTACGGCTGGGTTTAAACCACGACAGAACAGTATTTCTTTAAAACATTTATTTAGGGCAGTATAACATTTATAAACCCTGATGCTTACAGGTCATAAATGATATTTCTTATAAGTTTATGTAGTGGAGGCAGTTCGTGCCTCAGCAACAAAATTTCAGACACCTTGGTAATGCAAGCATTTGTATCAGATACACTTGCAATGAAAATTATTTGCAGAGATTTCTGTTTACTACAGTTCAACTTCAGAGAATTTGCAATCCTCCCTTCTGTCTGTAACCTAAACTGGCATGAAGCGAGAGGCATGCCCACAATTTGGGAAACGCTATAACCTTTGACATATCACATTAAGAGCCATCATATCTCTAAATAATGCACACTGCACAGATGTTTATTAGAGTGCAAACTCAAATGCATCCTTCATGGACTGAATTGATTTAGCTGCTAAGAAGCTTCAGGATTCTTCTTAATTTTGAGACCTAGATGAGATGCCAGGAATGTCTTTTATAAAATATTATATCCCTGAAACATGAATAATACAGAACAGCAGACAAGAAGAAAAGTAGTGGGGAAATACTTAGAATGCAGAATAAATAATAATAAATCAAATGATAATAAAACAAAAAGCAACACACAAACAGAAACTTATATTATACAAAATACAAAAAAGCACGAGTCTGTCACAGAAAAAATGAGGGGCTCTGCCAAATAAGTGTCTCTAATATAAACTAAAGGTGTACCCCAATCCCTCTTAGAAAATAATCTAAAAATATAAAGCACGATGCATTCATTAAGATAATAATTTATATGGTTGCCATTTCTTTTTTTTCCTGCTTTAGAATGAAACAAGAAATGACAGAGACATGAAATTTGGTATTTGGAAAATAGCTAATTGGCTTTACAGAATAACAGGAAATAGCTTTTATGGTAAGTACACATTAAATGCATTGTTACACAAAGTAGCTTTCTGCCTAATGACCTAATGTACACTGAATAAGTCTGAAAATTAGCTCAGTGCCTGAAGTTCAAGTTATCCCATCTGTTTCCTCTTAGTACTCTGAAAAACAGTCCTAGTATTTTATATTTCTCAAAAGATGCTAAGAGCATGCAAAATATTGTTACTACAGTCTCTGAGGGGTTTACAGAATTTCTGATGCCGTTTTGATAACACGGTTTATTCTTAAAGTCTCAATTTTTATTGCATTCCTCCAAACACAACCATGACATGACAAATACAAGCACATTAGCAAAGATTGAGCCATTTGGTTTCAAACCTGTTTCTTACTGTAGCTCCCTGTAAGATTAAAGTCTAAACTCCAAAATGTCAAGAATGCAACTCATAAATATTATGTAATGCCATGTATTTAAACAAACTGACCAACCATGGTTAGCAGTATATGCTAATGAACTAGCACAGACATTGTTTGCAGTTAGAGTAATGTAAAAAAGTAAATTTAAAAGCAAGATAATGCTGAAATAGTAAGTTATCTCCTTTCTCCCAACCATCCTGGATTTCAGCTCTGTCTGTCCCTCCTCTCTAGCTAGGTGGGATATCTGGTTTATCAAAATGGCTGGTAAATTTTGTTTCCTCCTTTGCTTTCAGTTGCCTTCCCACTGGTTCCGTATCTCCTACTTGCATGCAATAAGTAGCTTATTCAGCCTGGAGAAGAGAACACCCTGGAGAGACAATACAACATCTTCAATACCTAAAGGGGCTGACAAGAAAGCTGAACAGGGACTTCTGACAAGCGAATGTAGGGATAGGACAAGGGTGGATGGCTTTAAACTGAAAGAGGGTAGATTAAGATTCGATATTAGCAATAAATTATTTACTGTGAGGGTGGTGAGACACTGGCACAGGTTGCTTAGAGAAGCTGTGGCTGCCACATCCCTGGCAGTCTTCAAGGCCAGGTAGGACAGGGCTAGCAGAAACTTGTCTAGAGGAAGGTGTCCCTGCCAGGGGCAGGGGGGCTGAAACTGGATGAGCTTTAAGGTGCTTTCCAACACAAACCATTCCATGATTGTACGAAATTACAGTAATTTAGAATGCATGTGTAGTCATCTTTCTGCCAGTGCCCTTGCTCGTAAGTAGCCCAGTTGCAACACGCACTCAGACATGCCAGCGGCCCTAGTGACTCCAGTAACTCTTTCACTCCTATGTACCAGTGGAGAAACTAACTCCTCATCCAGCAGTCAAAAATAGAATTATTGCATATTCATTTACAGTGGTTTTAATTTAATTTCTACAAATATTTCCTCATTGTAAACAGTGCAAGAAAAATAAACATAAAATCATAGAATGGTTTGGGTTGGAAAGGACCTTAAGATGATACAGTTCCACCACCCATGCCATGGGCAGGAGCTCCTTTAAGCTAGACCATGTCTCTCTCCTTTAAGCTAGACCATGCCCAAGGCTCTGTCCAGCATGATCTTGAATCTGCCTAACTGCCACCTAAAATCACAACTTTATTCCAGATAATACTCTGCATCTTTTCAGGCCTTTTCCAACAGCAAGAGGGACAGTTATAGACATAATGCTTCCGGCAAACCACAGGAAAAACTGGGCTCATTATGTTGTCTGTGAATGTATTTTTGGGTTTTTACAGAATATTTTGGACATGAAGGAGTTTAAACCAGTGGGTGGCATTATCTGAATGTCTGCTTATGCAGATACGTAGAAAAATATATGCCAGGAAAATTTAGTGACACAATAAAATTAAATGGGAATTAAGATCACCAAGTTTCACATCCCATAAAACACAGACTAAATCCAGTAATTTCAAAGTTACGAGAGAGTTACTGAGTCATGCCTATAAATTACATATAGGCTACAGTACTTTAATTTTCAAGCTATGAAGAATCCACCATGTCCTTTGAATATCCTGAATTCATGTTGTTCTTTTCCCAACTACAGAACTTATTACAGAACTTATTACAGCTTTTCCTAGAGGTTTAAAGAACCCTTTGTTTATGAAAAAAAAAAAAATCTACTCATAGCTTTTTAATTTAATTTCAAAAATGGGGCTGGAAGTGACATCCTAAACCAAACTAGCTCACACTTTAGCCCAAAACAGCATCAAATCTACTGGTGTAATTCCTGGAGATATTGATTTGCAACAGATGGAAATTCCAAAACCTTCATATGCAACATATTTTAGTGCTTCACTATTCTCATTGCCAAAAAAAATATTCCTCTTATGCTCCACCTGAATTTCCCTAACTTCAAGCTCAACCTGTTACTTTCAT
This sequence comes from Melopsittacus undulatus, assembly GCF_012275295.1. NCBI lineage: Eukaryota > Metazoa > Chordata > Aves > Psittaciformes > Psittaculidae > Melopsittacus > Melopsittacus undulatus. Next base: position 102,767,982 of record NC_047527.1, on the reverse strand, counting down.
TCATCATGGACACAAAGATGAGTTTATTCCACATTTCTTCTCAATTATTTGAAAATTCAAATGATGTTTCCTTTCCTCTGCTCTTCTGTAGACAAAATCCATCTGAACTTTACACCATGATTCGTACTTTTCAGGCTACAAATCATTCTTACAGTGTATTTCTAAATACTTTTAACATTTTCTTTAAATGCTGTGTCAAACCTCACAAAGGAGCAGCAGATGGAAGAAGCTGGCAAAGTCTATAGTAATCTTAAACCTACTGTTATTAAGGAAATACCATCTTTATACTATTACTTATTACAATGATCATTCACCCTATATACTTACATTCTGGCATTTGCATCTTTACTTCTCTCCTTATCTCAACATCCTGGCTTCACTTCCAAGGCATGTTTGGTTCTCTTCCACTTCTTTTCTGGCTCAACAGCTGTTCGCTCAGTCTAGTGTTCTCAGAAATTCACAATTTGGCTAAAGACAATCAGATTTTCATGGAAATTGAAAAATAATCCTTAGACTCATCTACTGACTGTGATCCTTCTCTTCCAAAACTAAAAGCAAAGAGCTAACATTATAAACTAGATAACCTTACCAGTTTCCTAAAATGATACAAACATGAGGAGCTTTTCACAAGGGCATATATGGATAGAGCAAAGGAGGATGGCTTTAAACTGAAAGAGGGAAGATTTAGATCAGGTATTATCAATAAATTCTTCACTGTGAGGAAGGCCCTGGCACACATTGCCCAGAGAAGCTGCAGCTGCCTCATCCCTGGCAGTGTTCAAGCCCAGGTTGGATGGGACTTGGAGCAACCTGATCTAGTGGAAGGTGTCCCTGCCCATAGCAAGGGTTTGGAACTAGACAATCTTTAACACACCTTCAGACCCAAACCATTCTACAACAATAATTCTATCATGATACAGCATAACAAAGACAATCTTACCTACAATATTTTTTGCATAATATTGTCTTTACTGTATGTATGACAGCATCTGAAATAACTTGACAATCACCATTAGCCTGAAGCCAGTACACAACTAAACCCTCAACAAAAAAAAAAGCACCTTATTTTTATAAAAATAAATAAATAAATAAATAAATAAATAAATAAATAAATAATGGATTTCACATTTGTCTTAGGAGATGCCTTAAATCATATACTTTCCATGGCTGTAACGAGATAAAAATGTAGAAATACAACAGTTAAGGATGGACTTTGGTCAAGGCAGATCTCATTTCAGAATCATACCCTCCACTTGCAATTGTGATGATGACACTGTGCATTCAGCAGTGCTAGAAAATGTGATCAGTATCAGAAAAAGCAAAGATTAAATTAGCAGAAGTAACTGGTCATTATGTCTTCTTATGGTTGCAACCAGCACTGAACAAGAATGTGAGTACATCTTTTTTGCCTTATTTCTCTACACATTTTTTTCCTCTTACGGTAATATTTTTTTCACTAATTAACTATTAGCACTTTCACTGTTCTACCATAATGAAGTCACCAGTGTATCAAAAAGGTGTGCCAAGAAGACAGTCGTGTACACAACTTCATCCAGAGACTCACCCAGATCATGCTCACTGCTTCAACACCTTATGCATTAATGGTTAATGGCCAAAGTGATATTCCAGACTTGGGGTGAGAGGAAGCATGTCTGGAAAACAGTATTGCACTTCATTCCGTAACACAATAATTTTCAGGAATCATTTTTCATTAGATGAAATAATACAGTATCTGTTGGTTCTCTGGGGAATGTAGCTGAGTCTCTGCTACCCACTTAGTGGGCCAGCTTCAACCAAGGGGCAAGGCACGATCTCACTTGTAAGCATGTGCCCCACCACAGACCTGTAAAACAAAAGTGGTGAACCCGGACACCCTAAAGGCTGTGTGTAAAGCCTACAACACCTCAACTCAGGCTTTAAACTGGAGCAGCTCTGTGGCCTACACCGGCCTACAGCAGTCCCCAGAAGGGACAAGTGACCACAGTGGCCTCCCGGGGGAAAACATGGCCCTTGGGGCACCTTAAGGAGGGACGAAGAGGGCAGATTTAGACTGGGTATTAGGAATAATTTCTACACAGAGTGGGTGATCAGGCATTGGAACAGGCTGCCCATGGAAGTGGTGGAATCACCATCCCTGGAAATGTTCAAAAACCATATAGATGAGGCTCTCATTGATAGGGTTTAGTGGTGGTCCTGGGTTAATGGTTGGGCTTGATGATCTCAAAGATCTTTTTCAACGTAGCCGGGTGTATATGATTCTGGAAAGACAAATACACCCGAAGAACCTCCCAACCTTCCACAGCTAAGGGCTGTAGGAGGCGGAGACTGAGAAAAGGGCTGGAGAGTTGTTCCCCCCTCCCCCATCCCATGGCCACGCCCCTTCCGCCCGTTGCCCTAGCAACGCCTACGGCGGTGCCCGCTCCCGCCCCAGCTCGCTACGCGGGCTCCGATAGGAGGGGGGACCTGACTTCCGGTCCGGCTGTCCCTCCTCGGAAATGACATTAGAGTGTCAACATGCAAGATGGCGACGCATCATCGGCAGAACACGGCGGGGCGGAGGAAAGTGCAGGTGAGGACGAGGCGGGGCTCGGGGGGGCCGCGGAGAGCCGGGGTCCAGGCGCTGCCTGGCCCGGCCGGAGGAGGGTGGCGAGGCGGAGCGTGGCCCGGGAGACGGGCGGGGGCGGCGGGCAGGTGGCGGAGAGCGGACGTAGTGCTTCGGGCCAGGCAGGGTTTCCCTCGGGGGCTCTGCCGCTTGGCGCTGGGGGGGCTGTAGCTGCGACTGCTATTAGCTGAGGAGGTGCAGAGATTGGGGGTTCCTGTGGCAACGCAGTCTTCTTTTTCCCAACAACACTGAGGTAAAGGGGGGACCACCCCCCCACCCCAGCCCCCCCCCCCCCACCCCAGCACCTCCTCCCCATCTCCGCTGCGACTCCACTAACGTTCTGTGAGGAGGGGGGGGGGGTGACTGCCTTTGGTACCGCGGCCTGGCCAGCCGGCAGGGATGAGGTGCAGCTCCCTGCCGAATGGGGTCAGGTGCCCCAGCCCTGGCGGAGTGAGCTGAGGCTCCCGCCCGTCTGCCTTTTCCAGCTCCGCGCAGTGCTTCTTGAAGGAACAGCGGGGCCGGAACTGTATGTTGGGTGTAAAAACTTTCTCAGCCCACCCGAGAGACGATCAGACCTCGTGATGTAGCTCCTGTGTGACTATGAGTACACTGTTGTAGCCGTGATGGAGACTGGAATTACTGAAACGTGTGTAAAAAGTCAAGAGTGCTTAGCATTAAAAGCCATGAAAATTGTTTTGTTACGGTTCTCCACTTATTTGTTCTTTTCTTGTGATACTACCAGCACTTTAAACATTTTTACATTTTTCACTGTGGAAAAGATAAACAAGTTCTTACAGTTGCTCTCATAAGGAGGGGGATTTTACGATAACTAGAGCTTTCTTTGATGTAGTCCTATTTCTTTATGAAGTATCATTTTCCTCTTTGTTGCAGCATGCATCAAAGAGTACTTTGTTTCCTTTTTTACTACTGTATTCCTTTTGCAAATATTACTTAGGTCAGTATGTTGTATTTACAGGTGGTTTTGTGTTGGCTTACGATGTTGTATTTTCCACTTTTATTGTTATGAGTTTTTTTTTCCCACTTAAGGCACTGCTGTGTCTCAACCAGTACATTGTAAGTCTTGATCTGCAGAAAGTAACTTTATAAGCATATATAAACCCTTGAGTAGAAACTAGGTATTTTCTAGTGCTCTTACTGTTTCACCTACTTGGTTAGAGACAGGATTTTGTTCCTGTAATGGAATTCTAAGTGGCTGTTATAGCCATCAGCTGTGATGGAGTGGTTAAAACCATTAGTGGTTAAAACCACTAATGATTTGGTTTGCTTCCTAATGGCTAAGCATTTAGGGTGCTGCTACATGAAGTTTGGGGGTTGGGGGTGAGAGAAGGAAAAGATTTCTCCAAAACTTATGAGGCTAGGGGATGAAGATTTTTTAAAAAATACCTTTCGGTCATGGAGGAACTCAATTCTTTACATGGCAGGAGAGCTGGTTGAAGATTATGGAAATCAGCACTATTATTATCTTGGATGTACCTGTTTTACCGGTAAGCAGAACCATCCAAAATAATCAGTTCAAGGTGCTTCTGCATATAATTTATGTTTATAAGGGTTAAATCAGAATAGATGTTTTAGGCCTCAAAATAACTTACATAAAAACATGCGGAGAAGTTTAATTATGTGCATGTAAGTCAGGCATTTGAAATGTGCAGCAGTAGGCTGTTGATGTTTTGTAAATTTAGCAATGTATGTCTACAGGCTGCAGTAGAAAGGCCTCTGATACCGGGTTTTGAACAGGCTGCACAATGAAGTTGTGAATGCTCTATACCTGACAGTGTTCAAGGCCAGATTGGATAGAGCCTTGAGTGATGTGGTGTAGTGGGAGGTGACCCTGCCCATGGCAGGAGGTTGGAACTGGGTTGATTTTAAGGTCCTTTGCAAACCAAGCCATTTTATGATAAGTGAAACGGGGATGTAGAGGTGTCACTGTTGTGTGATGAGAAACAGCTGGCCATATGATGTAGCTTTCAGATTGTCATGGTTTGAGCATGTTTTGAGGGTGTTTTTGTTCAAGGTTTTTTTCCAGCCAGGTGGAGGAGGGGAGTCCGGGAGGAAGGAGAGACAGGACACCTGACCCAGGCTAGGCAATGAGGTATTCCATACCATAGCACGTGATGCCCAGGAAGGCATATTGGGAAGGAGAAAGCTGGAGGGAGAGAGCTCTGGAGGAAAAATGCTCAAACATGCTCAAACCATGACACAGATATGTTACTGTGAATTAAGATTACGCCACTTTTCAGCAGGATGCTTAAAGTAGCAGCCCTTGAGGGGTTACATTGCAGCTGCTACCCCAGACTTGCTGCCTGGCCAGAATAAATTCAACCCCACACTCTAAACCTGTTAATAGAACATGGGGATTTTTCCATAAGTGATTTGGATTAGCATCTTTCATGTACCATTATTGAATGAATTTTAAGTCCTTCTTGTCTTTGTCTTCTACAGAACAAAAAGATCTTTTTGCACTGACTTTGTCATATTTATGCACAAATACTGCATTCTGACAGCAATTAGAAAGTAGTGAACCAAAAAACCCTTACATTTAGAAAATATTTCAGCCTCTGATTCCGTACCATTTTTAATAGGGCTTTTTTCTTTAGTGGTGTTTATGGTTAAAACCCACTTAAAATATTTTTTGATAGTACCATTAGATTTTGTGTGCTGTACTTCATTAGATTTTACATCTACATTTATATTTTATATATGATAAATGTATGAATTTATTATTTTATTTATAATAAGCAGACGAATAGCTAGCAAGTTGATGCCATTGTAAAAGGATAGAATTAATTGCTTAATGCTTTCCATTGCTTTTATTCTAAGGTCTGGAATTTTATCAAAAATTCAAGTATCAGTATGTTTTTAATTTAAAAACTTAACGATTGCCCTACTAAATTATTAAGGCAGTAGTTTAGTGTTTTTTACCCTTGGTGGTAGACTACTGCTGCTCTTCTTTTTTAAATGTGATTCATGTAAAAATCTCATGGAATCCTTCCAGTGGTTATGAGAAATTCCATTTTTTTAATTGCTTGCAATAGCATTTGTGTCTTTGAAATTTTTCTTATAAACAAGGAATGAGTGTCATCAGAGCTCGGCTGTTCACTGTTTCCTCCACGATGAAGGCAAAATCTGTTCTAAGACTTGTAATATAGCAAGGGTCACAAGATTTCAGATCAGCTGCTATACTCATCCATGCAGGAAACACATTGTAGATCCTGTAGGAAATTCACTTGGCTCTGTGTGCCGAAATGTTATCTGTTGACAGTAGGTTTATCACTGGAGCTCTTGAATAGTAATTAAAATGATTAATCCTGATCCATTTAGGGTACTGAATCCCATCAACTGTATAATGAGTATCCATCACCTTGTGATGTTTGTGCACTGCTTCAGTGATTCTTATTTGTTAAGGGAGTTTCTAAAAGCTTTGGCAGTACAAATGTAAAAGGTCTTGGTCATTACTAAAATATTTCATATCCCACAAATCTTGTCCCTGCCAGACCATCATGGCAATAAAACGACTGTGATCTATATCACAGTCATTATTATCTTTGTGGTTTGCAATGGACTTTATAAATCAGTGCAATGAACAAAGCAGTTATGTGCTTTCAGTGCACCCTGTTTGAAGTGAATGTGGCTTAAGAGTCGTAACTTCCCAATGACCTTCATAGTCCTTTCTAGGCAGATTATAGTATCTTATCTAGAGTGATAAAAATGTATATGCTGCAGGTCAGAGTTGAATTTTATCACAGCAATTGCTTCTCAGCCAAAATGCTTTATGTTGGTTAGGTATATGTGTATACACACATACTTAAATATATACTTTATTTTTTTGTATTTGTTTGTATAATTACTATATTTCCTAATAGTTCTTACCTTTCTATACTCTGTGACATTCAAATTTAAAAAAACAACCAAACAGAATCCCCCATTTCCTGACCTTCTTTTCTCCAAGATAATAGAGAACCACATGTGGTTTATCAGCAACGTTACTTTGTTCATCTTAGTAAGCTTGCCTGCTGTCTGGCACTCTTACACCAGTGTCGGGTTTTTCAGATCAAGTTGTGGTTGCTATTATTGATCTGTTTTAAGTTCCATATGTTGAGAGGCATTTCAGTACCCTTTCAACAGATGCTGTGGAATCCTTAATTTGTCCCCCTGTGTTACCATATAATTAGTGTATTTGAATATAAGTCTGGATACTTCTGATGTTATACCTGTCTTTCTAAAAGGTTCCATGTAGTGTACAGCAAATTTTTGTGAGGTTATTTTTAGTTCTGCCACATATTCCATGTGTTTTGTTCTAGGGGTTTTTTTTAGGAGTGGACCATCTAACAAGTTTTTGTTTGGATGAGAAATTTATTAAGTATCTCCAGTGTGAGGAGTTGACAATTACTTGGATGTCATTAGGCCTCTACTAAGAGTTGGAGAGTCCTTTTTTGTGCCACTGTAATCATCTTTGATTCATATTCTTTTCATGAAAAGTGGTTTGTCTTGTCCTTACTGAACTGCCCAAATAGCAGTATTCACTGGAAATATTGATGTGGTATCCAGCAGACTTACTGACATCAAAATAATTTTCTTCCATTTTACTATTCTCCCCTTGTGCTTTTAGTATTAGAAATAAAAAAATAATTTTAAGGAGCAATGGTTCATATGGATTAGAATCACCTTTATCATTGAAAAATAGCTGTCACAGTTGCTGAGATCTAGCTTTCACTCTAATATCTACTCATTAACCCTAAAACACTATAATTCCTGTCTTTGTCTCTGTTCTCTTGAAATAAACAATACTTGCCAAGAGGTGTTTGGCTAAATTAATGTTTGGAAGTTCCTAAGTGGATTAAAGAACAAATTAAATTTGACCTTCATTTGAGTATTTCAGTATTGGTGGTAGTGGGAAACAGTGGTCATTTTCCCCGGTCACATCACTGAATGATGGAAAACCAGTGCTTAGTTGAGCTGACAGCCACAATTTCAAGCCCCTCTACAGAAATTGAACGGTTATGCAAATTACATTGTAGAAAATAGTGAAGATTATTTTACTACATCTCATCTCTATGAGCTTTTTTTACTGCTCATTGCTGTGTTGATAAAAATATTTAGTTCATTTTAGCAAGAAAATGTTCATTGCATTTCAAGAAATTATGAAAACTTTAATTCTGTCAAGATAAATATAGAAATATGATTCAACTTCCACAGTATCGATCATTTACGAAAGGTACATTATTTACTAGAGTAAGCCACTGTTTGCTTTTCTGCATTTTTAAAATGGTTATTTATGGCTGTTCTTTACTTGAATTCCCATAAATCAAAAAAAGAAGTAGCATTGTCAAGGGCAAAAGGCTCCTTTTTAAAATGCTTGGGTCACTAACATAGCTTGACAGTGTTATTTATTAGTGTGTCCTGGGTTCAGTTACTGCAGCCATTTTTTTTCTCCTTCTTAGTAGCTGGTGCAGTGCTGTGGTTTTGACTTTCAGCCTGGGATCAGCGCTGAGAACAGCAATGTTTTTAGTTGTTGCTAAGTAATGTTTACTCTAAACAAGGACTTCCTTAGTCTCATGCTCTGCAAGGGAGGAGGGGAAATTGTGAGAATGCAGAGACAGGACACCTGACCCAACTAGCCAAAGAGGTATTCCATACCACAGCACATCATGCCCAGTATATAAACTGGAGTGAGTGAGCGAGCGGCTGCATGGTTCTCAGTTACCGTCTGGGTTTAAACAGTGATAGAGTAGAATAAGGAGCTCTATATTATACCTGAAAATACAACAAATACGGGACATGACTGAAAGAAGAGAATCAAATCTAAAAATTGAAGATTTGTCAAAAAACATTGTGCTAACAGGTTGAGAAGCAAGAAGTGAAGCGTTCCTCCTAAGCTTGAGTCTGGTACTGTAGTTCAGGAAGAGATTTTTCTCCCTAATAACTAAAACAAAATTTGATCTCCTGATCTTTAGGTTTTTAATTTGTTTAATATCATAGCATTGTAGAGTTGTTCGTGTTAGAAGGCATCTGCTTATACTTCATATTTTTAGCTGAATATTTTCATTCGCTTTATTCAAAGGATTTGAAAGCATTGTGAACTTGATGGCCATTCCTTTGCCTTGTGTTTTGTATCGTATTAAACCTGGGCTTTGTTTGCAACATTTTTTACTTAAGTGGTCTGTTTGGGTCTTCTGACAATGTAGACATGTTATGATCAAGCCCAGGTGAGGAGTTCCACATACATCTTGGGCTTTGCATCACATACACATGCTGCATCACATTAAAGTATTTGAAGTATTTTAACATACCACTATAATGCAAGGTTGATGGTGTCTTCTCTTAGTAACGTCTCTGAATATGTGTGTAGGCAGAGACTTGAGTGTAGATAGAAGGAATATTATGGGTGAGAGTAGCAAAGTGCTGGAAATTAGGACACAATGTGCAACTGGGAGGAAGAGCTGTGACTACAGGAACTGTGAGCAGCTAGCAAAGACTATCAGCAAGAAATGCTCTAAGAGCAGTGGGGCATAATAAATTTAGTAAAGGACATCTGACTTCAGGAGGCTCTTAATTTTGATCCTCCAGTGTTGTTCTATAGAGCTGTGGCAGCTGTTACTAAAATGGAGGATAGGACTGGATATGTACTTTATAGAAGCATCAGTTCTCTTATTTAGTTGTGCTGGGATGGGATAATTCAGTTGAAGTGTTGCCCACATTCACCAAATGGACACATCAGTTCTTGTGGTATAGAATCTGAAATGCTGTAAAACATTTCTTTAGTGATAAGGACCACTGAACATTTTGTTTAATTTGTTGGTTTTATTTTGTGTAACTGAAACCTGATTTGGAAAATATTTTCTTTAGACTGGTACAATGCAGTTATTGGAGTGAAAAATTGCTTTCAGTTCTCTAGCCCAATACTACTTCTTGAAAGCATTTTCAAAACACTGGTACTTATGTATCCAAATGATTCCTGCTGTGGGTAGACTGGATTATACCAAGCGTGAAATTTGACCATGTTGTTCTGATTATATTTTACAGAACTGGTGAAGACTCATCGCTAGCAGCTTCCTCTCCTTTTCTCTAAATGTGTGAGGGCTTTCCTCAGAGTAATGTGTAAACATCAGGAGAGATGCAGCACACTGTGAATGGAGTAGCTCTGAAGAAACTGCAGTGCATTATAACTGTGTTTACTGAACAGTAATAATGGAGAGTGTTGTAGCCTTTATCTCCTTAAATCTCCTTTTAGTGTTTCCAGACAAAACAGTGAAATAACATATACACCAGAACTGTCAAATACAGAATGAAAGAAACCAAAGGGGTTGTTTACTGAAAGAGCAGTAAATACTTGTGCTGCTTATATTAGAAAATAGGTAGTTTTTAAAAATCGGTTTAAAAATAATAGTGACGCTTGAAATAGCTATATTTTGTATCTGCAGTCTTTCAGTGCTTTGTAATCCTTAGTGACCGTATCTTTTCCCTTGTGAGTCTGGGAAATACTGTCATCCCAGCATATAGAAAATACAAAAACTACTTAGGAAGTGAGACACAAACTCAGTGTGTTGTCTGAGACCACCCAAAATACCTGCACAGAGCAGCGAAATCAACTAAGGATTCTCTGGGTCTAAGCTTGAGTTGTAACAATTAGATAATCTTTCGGGCTCCAGTTCTAGCCCTGCTTATGTCTTCTCTATTGTTTTTCCCCATTTTTTTCTGGGAGGGTGAAATGACTCAGATGGTGTTGGTAACTCTCAAACTGACAGACTTATTTAATGCTTGTAAAGCTCTTACTATTTCCTATCTGAAAAACTTCACAAAGGTTAAAGTAAATATTGAGATTTTATGGCCAAGTTGATATCTTAATACCATAATTGAATTTGTGTAAATGTATTTCAGGTCTCCTATGTGATTAGAGATGAAGTGGAGAAGTATAACCGAAATGGGGTAAATGCACTTCAGCTGGATCCAGCAGTAAATAGGCTCTTCACAGCGGGCCGAGACTCTATTATAAGGATATGGAGTGTCAATCAGCACAAGGTAAGTCATGGGAGGATTCCTATGTCTGAATCTACTTTTTTCCAGTTATCATGCTAATTGGTTGCCTATAGGTATACATCTGATAATGGTTTTTTTCTTAATTTGCAGCAGGACCCATATATAGCATCTATGGAACATCACACAGATTGGGTAAATGATATTGTGCTCTGCTGCAGTGGTAAAACATGTAAGTACTTAAATGTTTGAAAACTACAGTATTCATAAATTGGGTATAACGGCATATTATTTGCTGATTTAATGGTTTTCCATCTTTTACAATATACATCACTAATTAATTATACTAAATTTGATAAATAGTGTAAACGGGTGTTTTAATGAAAAATTATGTGTATACACGTGATTCTTTTAATCTTTTTGAAAAGCATATTGGAGTAGTACAAATGTGCTCTAATATGTAAGCCATTGAAGTTTACTCTTTATTCTTTCCTATTTAGTGATATCTGCTTCTTCGGATACTACTGTTAAAGTGTGGAATGCACATAAGGGATTTTGCATGTCAACGCTAAGGACGCATAAGGTGAAAAACGTTATTTTTAGATACTGTGTGTTATCACTGGCAATCTTTTAAATATTAAGATAGAGACTTTAAATGGATAATGTTGTTAATTCATATTGTCATCTTTACTTTATTGTAGGATTATGTGAAAGCCTTAGCATATGCAAAAGACAAAGAACTGGTAGCATCTGCCGGGCTGGACAGACAGATATTCCTCTGGGATGTAAATACTCTAACAGCACTGACTGCCTCAAATAACACCGTAACAAGTAGGTATCTAGGGAGGGGAGGCAAGCAATGCATTTTACTGAGCAGTATAATCTGAGGGATCAATTTAAAACTATAGATACCTGTTTCTGTGTGTACATAAAAAGTGTGCAAAAAATTTTAAGGTCATTTTAGCATATAATCAGTCCATCTGTTGTATTCCATAGTAGCTGAAGATCTAGAGCAGCTGACAGACATACCATGTAGGACAGAGAATAGGTCTCTGAACATTTTCTCCTGAAATGTAATGTGCTGATATTCTCTAAAACTTTAGAGAGCTTTAGCTTGAGAAACAGTTTGCCTATGGAGCGTTTGTTGCTTGTAGGTAGTTTGGAAAATGAGTTCAAAGTGACTGATCTCTTTCATTCTATACTTAGTGTTGGATGCATGCTTAAACAGTAGCAGTGTCCCAGATGTATGTATTAGGAAAGAACATGCCAGCTTACACTGCCACATTTGAACTTTCTAAACAAGACTACTTGCTTCCTTATTCATAAGTTAGGAGTGTCTGAGGAAAAATCTGCAAAACTAAAATTTGGGACTGGCAGACATACTTCTAAGAAATTTCAGGAATATGTGATTCTGTAAATAAAAAGCAGGCATATAGTTGTTTTGATGTGGTTTTTTTTTTTAATTAAAGTTTTGGCTAGTTCTGAAAGGTGTATTAATTTTATGGATTTGATAGGTTCTAAAACCAAAGGTGCATCTGATAGGTTGAAGCATAAAAATCTTGAGATTTTGCTTTTGAGAGGTAGTCCTTTCTGGAAGACGGTGGAGTCAAGCTTTGCTTTTGTTCTGGCATAAATTGTGCTGCTGTACACTTAAGATTCTTTCTTCCATTCCTGATGTTCAGTTTGTAATAATTCTGTACATTCTTTTCATAAATTATTATCATTGTTGAACACTGTTCTAATCTTCAAGCATTTTCATTTCTGCTTTATGCCTTCAACTGTGCTCTGGGGACAGTGAAATACTATCACTTTATTTTGGCTACGAATAATAGATTACATTTGGATAGCCATAGCTAGTGGTTAAGAGGACCCTGAAGTAAAGGTGTATAATTCTTCCACTCTGACAAAATATTTATGATATTAAGTCACAAATGCTGTTCTTAGACACTTAGTTCCGTAATATACATAAATCATTATATAAAGGTTCACATTTCTGCTGGCAATACAGTTTGTTGCTATTCACAGTCTTTTAGGCTGTATGGGTTTGAGGCTTATTGAGATGGTGCTTTCTGAATACATGATTTTCATTGCTGTGTTTGTGCTTTTCCCAGCTGAGGGATTGGTACATTACACTGTCCAAAAGTAGATTAGGCTACAGGGCCCAGAATTCCTCAGCTCCGGTGGTGATTGTGATGCTAAGGAGTTGCCATATGGTTTTCACAAACGCAGAGGTAGCATCTGTGCTCAAGTAACACATTTCAGTACTGCAGTGTAATTTCAGTAATGCATCTCTGCTGAAATAAGAGAAAAGCATTTAATATCTAATGTAGAATCATATTGCTGCTTGGCTTGGAAAAAAAAAATCTCTGCACTTACATCCAAATGAGATGTATCATAAGATCACATAGAAGTATAATTCGCTAATAAAGTAGTTGAGAAGAGCAGTAGTACCTTGATGGTCCTGGCACTGTATTGTGGTGCCAAAAGGTTACAATGATAGTAATTATCATAAGTCTGAGGGGTTCCTTCATTTTTATGCAGCAGTAGATTAAGAGTTGGGATGGGGTTTTCCTAGCAGTATGCTGTGTACAGCCTTTCTTAAAGTAGCTTTATATATGAGGTATTGTGACACTATTTCCCTGGATCAGAGGTTATTAAAATACCCTAAAATTCTATGTTTTAAGTGAATACGTATGTTTTTCAAATGACAGCATTAAGATTGAAAATGTAAATTTTATTTTGAAATAGCTTCTTCCCTGAGTGGGAACAAAGACTCAATTTACAGCCTTGCAATGAATCAAATGGGAACAGTTATTGTATCAGGGTCCACTGAAAAGGTAAGCAAGTCTGGTAAGGCTCATTCCACTTCAGTTCAAAGTTTAATACAAAGAGGCAACTTTATTCATTTTTTCAATGTCATGTCTGTAGCAACTGTTGTGGTTTTAATAGTGAGGATAGACCCTTTTTTTTTTAAGTGGGAGTGTAAGTGTAGGATACAACTACCTACCTCAGTTTAAAGATGTATATATATATATCCATATAGCTTTAATACACAGAAGAGACAACTAGATCTTCTTGTGTAACCTCCTGTCTACCATTTCACCACAAGAGCTCTGACTGGAGGGGCACATTACTGAGATGATTATAAAAACTGAAGCAGCTGCCACAGGTAAGAAGAAAGTGGTGCCAGCAATTTGTAAGATCCCTGCAGGAACTGGGAAATGAAATACGATGATGAAGTTCAAGTGTCCCTGAGAGACAAACCATGCTCTTTGTTGTAAAGGAAGGTGAAATGCCCTGAAGTTCCTGGCAAGCTGTTTTTTTACCTAATCTAACCTTGAGATTATTTTATTTCTAAGTCAATATAAAAATGAAAATAGGATACAATAGTGAAGCCCCCGTGAGGATTCTCAGAATTTATATTTTTTCCCCCACATCACACTGTCTTGTTCACAGTCACTTCCATTCTTTAATTTCTTCAGAAGATAGAAAAAGCCAGAAAAAGGAAAATAAAATCAAGCAAAGAAAATCATGTCTGATTGTTATAGGTTCATAAGATGTAGTTATGTACCTCTTGTTCTAATGAAGTATGTTTTCTGTGATGGATGTCTCTTTTCAGAATAAGTGTCAGTTCATCCAGAAAGGCTTAATTTTCTGTAGAGAAAATGCATCTGTGGGAAGAAAGATGTTAATGCCAGTTTTCCAATGTCTGTTTATGTAGGTTCTAAGGGTGTGGGATCCGAGAACTTGTGCAAAACTAATGAAACTCAAAGGGCACACAGACAACGTAAAAGCATTGTTGTTGAACAGAGACGGCACACAGGTATGTGCTTTAACTTGAGACAAAGGCATTTTGCAGAATATAGAAATATCATTAGTCTTTTTCCATATAATTATTTTATATCATAGATTACTTACTAAGTTACATTTTGTGTTTTACAGATTATACAGAATATCATAATGATTAAGGGAGGGAGGCTGGTGGGTGAAAGCTCTGCTGTATTACAGGGTCCATCTAGCTATGGAAAGGTGACTAGAGTTATTAACTGCTAGGCTTTATTTAGCACTGTCTTAATGGAAAAAAAAACAAACCATAAGAATTATGAAAGCTGGTTTTGAACAGAATTATTTCAGAAGACTTAAATACCCACTTGATCTAAGTATGGTGGTTGTTGCTCAGTGTCTTTCAGGCAGCTCTGATGGGACTATCCGCCTCTGGTCCCTTGGGCAGCAGAGATGTATAGCCACATATCGAGTCCATGATGAAGGTGTTTGGGCTCTGCAGGTCAATGAAGCCTTCACTCATGTTTATTCAGGAGGAAGAGACAGGAAGATTTATTGTACAGATTTACGAAACCCTGATATCCGTGTCCTTATCTGTGAAGAAAAGGCACCAGTTCTTAAGGTAATTGAGTTTAATTCAGGGAATCACAGGATGGTTGAGGTTGGAAATTACCTCTGGAGGTCATGTGGTTCACCCCCCTTTCTCAAGCAGGGCCACCTAGAGCCAATTGCCCAGGGCCATGTCCAGACAGCTTTTGAATATCTCCAAGGATGGAGACTTTGCAGCCTCTGGATAACCTGTTCCAGGGTTTAATCATGCTCACAGTATTAAAGTGTAATTGTATTGCATGTTGTTTAATGAAATAACGGCTTGAGGTATAAACTGATAGAATGTATATTGGGTACCAAGTGTTTACTGCACCACATCTTCAGTGTATTGGCTTTGTCTCCTAAATTACACCTGAACTTTAATTGTCTGAAGAAAATAAATGCCTAGCAGCTACTTAAAATATGCAAATTCAGATATTACTGAAATTGAATATGCTACAGACATGAAAAGTTGCTTTTACCAGACTAATACAGTTTTAAGAAATTAAGCTGACATTGCCACAGCTTTAGAAAAAAATGGATGTTTCTTAGCAGTAATGTATATGCACAGGATTGTGTTAGAATATGTTGCATACTCATGGGAACCAGGGGTAAAATTTATTGTGGGTTTTTTGAACACCTAAACATGAAGTTTTCTTAACTGGAGAAAACTGTATGTGGAAGTCTGAGTCTTTTGAAGAGACTTCTTTTTGAATTTTTCCTTATTTTGCTGTCTGTTAAGTAGATGACAAGACCTTGGAACATGTAGGTGTATAGGGAATGTGCAATTGAAACAGATAGTATATAAGCAATCTGTCTTTCCTTATGAGTAAAATTTGGCTTAGTATGTTCAAATAAAATCCTGGAGATATTACTGTAGTTAAAGTCAGAATCTGAGAAATTGCAGTTCAAAATAGAAAATTAAACCTATGGTCAGCTGTACAAAGAACAAAGGGGGACTGTAATATACCAGCTACATTGACTGGTTATTATCCAAAAAATGTAACAGCAGAGCCAAATGTATAAGGGTCTGGGTTTTAATTGGTACAGAACTCAGCAGGTTCTGTTTTTAACCATGTGAAGTATTTGAATGCAAAATAATTCAGAAAATGTTGTACTTACCAAACTGTCCATTAGACAAGATTGCATCATGGTAGAAGCAACTTTGAATACTGGGTGTTCAGACACATTGCATCTACTGTTGTCATTGTCTGGAATTTATTTGTTGAATATTTGAAACAATTTCACTCGAATTTCAAATATTGCAGCTTATTTGTCTTTTTAAAACAACTTTGTATTTCTTTAGTAAACTGAAACTAGTGCTGTGTCTGAGATGCATCCGAGTATGGGAACATGTCTACACAGAGCAAATATTAATTGAACAAAGGAAAATTAAGCATGTCTGACAGTATCTGTGGTTTCATTATTTAGATGGAACTTGATAGATCAGCTGATCCTCCTCCAGCACTTTGGGTTGCAACAACTAAATCCTCTGTGAATAAATGGGTAAGTGATACAATTTACACCCTATGAATTCAATTAAGTAGTCATGGGATTTGCAGTCTTGGTTTGGGAACTGTTGCTTGCAATTTTGCTGTGACTTGCTATGATCTTTAAGCTTTCTTTTAAAAAATCAGGAAATGCAACTATTGAAATTGATCAAAAGACATTAAGCTTTTAATTACTTCCTTTGCTATCTCTTTGTGCTGCTTTTAGAAGTAAACTATCTTGCTCAGAACTGGACAGTTAACATCTAAGTGGCAGTGTGAACTGGCAGCTGTCACAGATAAAAAGCAAAGTCTGTAGATTATTATGAATGTATCTATTTTGTTTCTTTAGACTTTGAAAGGAATTCATAATTTTAGAGCATCTGGAGATTATGATAATGATTGTACCAATCCCATACCACCCCTGTGTACACAGCCTGACCAAGTTATAAAAGGTAAACAGCTGTTTTCCAGAGTACCTTACAAAATCTGTTAGCATTAGCAGAACTGGTGGATCTTTAAGATGGAGTTAAGTTTTTAGGTACTTGATACTATGATTGCAGCCAAAACAAAGACAATGTGTTTATCATTGATCTAGTGCTAGTTACAGTTAAAATAGTGCTTAAACTTTGGTGATACCCAGATCTTACATAAAATAGTGAGACCGAAGAACAGTCACACACATTGTGTTATACATCTTAATTTAATGTCATATTATTAAAAAAATAAAAAATAAATCACTGTAGTGACCTTAATTCTTGTTTGTTTGCTAGGGGGTGCTAGTATTATTCAGTGCCACATTCTTAATGACAAGAGACACATATTAACCAAAGACACAAATAATAATGTGGCATACTGGGATGTCTTGAAGGTAAGTATATAATTTTGGATTGTCTACTATTGGATGATTAATTATATTGTACCTTTTTTATATATCTCTGTGTGTGTGTGTGTGTGTGAGGGAGATTTCTTTGGTAGAAAGGAAGTCATCTTTCTGTCCCTAGACAGAAATGCAAAGATTGCTTTTTAAAAGGAGATGGGGCATTTCTGAGCTTTTCTGCATCTTTGCTTGATGTGAAGCTGACATTGAGTAAAGTACTGATGTCTTCCTTCACCTGACATTCATCTTGAATTCTGTCCCTGAAAACAGTAGTGTTTGGTTTGATCAGGTTGTGTTTCAAAGAGGGCTCATAGAGCCTGTGAGCATGTCTACCTAGTGCAGAAAGAAAGCTTAGTCTGCAAAAGGGAAACCTGTGCTTCAGATCCTCCTACAAACCCACAGATCCCAACTGAGTGTGCTTGGATTGGTCTGTGAATTGTTCTGGGAGTGTGAACTTCCCGTGTTCCTTGTTAGTTGTCAAGATCGCAGGCAGGAATGCAGGACTGACTGGAAGGAAAGTAGGCAGGAAGCATGGCTCCTGCCTGGTAAGAAGAGAGAGACGTGGCGTGGCATTTTGGTATCTTGCTTTACACAATGATTGATCGGATGAGCGGGAAAAGCATGCAGAGAGACAGGACTGGGATCCCAGATCAGTGAGATGGTCAGCAATTTCTTCTCTTGAAAAATCCTGTTTGAAATTCTAAATATTTTTGCGTTTTTAACTATGCAGTTCCCCAGCCAAGGTTCGGTTATGAAGTAAAGCACGCTTAGCCAACTTATATCAAGTTGCTGAATAAAGTGGGAAAGAAGGGAATTAAGTTGGAGAATGTAGATTTGTACTAGATGTTATCTAGATTACTTCTGTGGAAAAGTGAATAGCTTTTCTCTTGATTTACAGTTATATTACAGTTATATATTTAAGTACAATGTTAAATCTCAGAACCAAAGTAAAATGCTAATGTTAATTGGTATATTCACTCAGCTCTTTTTTGTTAGTAAGGCTTTCAGAGGCATCTCTTAGGCATGTTTAAATACATACTCACTTTATAGATGGGTTTACTTGCCAGATGAAAGTGTTATCTTACACGTAGGATCACTGCACTCTAAAGCTGAAACTCTTTACTGACGATACTGGAAGAAAAGTGGAAGCCTTTCTTACATGTAGCTACATCCTTCAGTCTTTCCTTCCTGTAACTTTTCCTGGATTTTGAGGAAATAAGTCTTGCAAGGTTACAATCTTTAGAGTTTGCTTAAAGTGTTCCAGTTTTCAGGATGACTCTGCAAGTGGATTACAAGGGTTTAGATATTAACAAGCTTACTTGAGGAACTTCAAAAATAGAAGTACAAAATAAAACAGACAGATAAACTAAAACAGGCAAAAAGAATCTGCACACAGATTTACCCACTGTTCCCATTGCAGTAGTTGAGCTGAATTTGTTGTGAGATTTGCAACATACTGGTGTTTGATGGAGAGTTGTACTGAAATATTGATAGTAATGAGGAGAAGAATGACAGGGAATGCTAGAAGACAGCTACTCAGTGATAGGGAAAATGTTATTTGTTAATGTAATATCTCCACTGTCTTGATGCCACTGCCTCAGAAAGAAATGATAAAAAAGTAGAAATTACGGCATAAACTACTGTTCATTTTTGAGAAAAGTCTGAACCTTTCACTCATTTTGCTGAACTACAGTACTTGTGGAGAAATCAGCTGCATATGAAAGTGAAGTAAAAGATTTGAGGTGTTGTTGTGGCTCAGAATGTTGTGATACTCAGAATTTTAAAACTTGTACATTTCTTTTGCTGTACAGGCATGTAAAGTTGAAGACCTTGGGAAGGTAGATTTTGAAGAAGAAATTAAGAAGAGATTTAAAATGGTGTATGTGCCGAACTGGTTCTCAGTAGACTTGAAAACTGGGGTGAGATACAACTCTGAAATCTGTTGTTCTAATGTCATATTTCGTATATTCTCATAATACTGTTTGTTCACAAATGTTTTAGTGTGTTATAAGTTTTGAGGAACAATAATCATTTATCTGATTACTTATATTTACTTTTAAGCAAACCAGTAAATTTTACTTCAGTTTTGAATAAACTGAATAACAGATTTTTTTTAAATTTTTGTTTTCCTCATGGTGGGGTCAGTTTAAATCCATCTATACCAATTATGAATTAATACAGCTTGGTAAACAAAATGTGTTGTCATGCACATAAAAATTCTTTGTTTTATATTGCCAGCTCAGTAACAAGCAGAATAAATTTGTAGGCTTATTTAATACAAAAGAGCTATTGCATTCCTCTTCCTGGTGGTCTTTTCCCAACAGATGTTGACAATTACTTTGGATGAAAGTGACTGCTTTGCAGCCTGGGTTTCAGCAAAGGATGCTGGATTTAGCAGTCCAGATGGTTCTGATCCAAAATGTAAGTTTTAACTAATATCAGTGTTTTGGGACAGAATAAAGCAGAATAAAATCCACCATTTATGTGATGTATTCTAGTGCCACAGATGCCAGTAGCTGCATTCTACAGAGGAATTCTCCAGTGAGAATGTTTCTTTTTTTGGAAAATTTTCAGTCAAGTTCAGGTTTTCTATTTAACTTAGGTTTAAACCTTCTGGAAGCAAAAAAGTTATATTCCTCAACTTGGAACTATTGCCTAATCTAGAGAATATTATAGCAAGTAAGTGATCCAGCAGTAGTGATTCTAAAATCAGCTTTTTCTGAAAGATTATAATGTATGGCTTTGAGATTTTTTTGTGCCCATAAATAGTTTATTTTGGGAACAGCGCTGCTCAGACTTTTGGGAAAGTTTTAATCTGTGGATCAGATGTAGAATATTATGCCATCGGTTTTTACATAAATGGAAATTGTACCTCACTATGTCTCGACAGTAAACCTTGGAGGGCTTCTGCTACAAGCACTTCTGGAATATTGGCCTAGGACACATATCAATCCAATGGATGAAGAAGAAAATGAAATAAATCACGGTTGGTATTTTAATATTTTCCTTTTTTAGGATTTGTTTGTACATTCGGTTTATATTTCTGTGTCTTGACTTGCTGTCTTGTACTTGTCTCTGCACTACAGACTAATGTTTTTTAAGTTCTTTTAATTTAGCTTTACACCAAAATTTGCTGAGTAGCTCTCTTCTTCTGAAAGTATCAGCAAAATTCTTAAGAACTCTAGTCCACTGAAAACTAGGTGAACAGATGATTCTGAAGTTACAGAAACATAATGCCTTGATGAAAAACAATTACTGGCAAAACTAAGGCTTGACTTGGGAAAGAGACAGCCTAGATAATGACAGCAAAGAGTTGTTGTTTGGTTAGTAAATGTTAGCCACTCTTTTACATAATTCCACTTCGCTTCTAGGCATTATGAGCAATATAAAATAAAAGGAAAATGTATTGTAAAAAATATATTCAGTGGGTTTTAGAATAGTACGTAGGGAAGGTCTATACAATACCACCTTTGACTGGTGTAATAATGCTGAATCTAATCCTGTATGAAATAAAAAAACATAGCTCTGTAAGATATAAGATAATGGCTGAGTTGGGCAGAATAATAGAGACTGTGTAATTCTTAAATTTTAATTGAATTCAACTGAGATCGGTTTTGACTAAAAAGTCTTTGTTTTGATGATTAAAAAATTACTTTCTACAGATAAGGCAATTAGAAAACTGTAAATTCAGCAATATCTTGCCTTTTTGTGGCAAAGTTTGTGCCCGCAGTTAGCTGCTTTCTTCTTTCCAAAATGAACTCTGTGGTGGGTTACACCACTTGACAGGCTCTTCTGGACAAAGTTGGCTAATTCTTACAATTCTGTGTATTGGCACGCTACCTCTCGAGAGCTAGACAATGAATGAGAAGTATAACTCACAGGATTTTGCGTTGTTGGAACACTGATGCTGCATGACTTATTTCTGTGAATAGCTGTGGATTTTGGAATGTTTAGAATATTCACTACAGAATCAGTCTTCATTTTCCCTTTCAAAAGAAACAATTAAGAAACTGACACTGAACAGTGACTTAAGAAGATAACACTGTTGGACTCTGAAATTTGTGTGAAGACAAGAACTTAAATATACATATATGTACTTACATACACTTGTGTGTATATCTATATATATATATATATATGCAGTATTTATCCTGCTCTGAACAGCTGTTCAAGAGTTACATAAATCATGCTGACTTTTCTTTAATCTTATCCTATCCATCTGATGTCAAATGAGGTTCTTCAGTGTTTGAAGACCATGTTGCTATAACTAGCTAAAAATACATTGAATTTAAAATGCAGTAACTTGAAGGAAACATGAGTCTGAGTTTTACTAGTACGCTATTGACATCTGGCAAACCCAGGTGGAAGAGCAAAGCTAACATGCTTCAAAGTTTTGTACTGTCAGTGCGGAGGCAGGAAATAGTCTTGTCTCAATGGAATCTCATTAGTTGATTTCTAGTGTTAATATTGTTCAGTTTGACAAATCCTCAGAATCCTGTCAAGGAACTGGAGAAAACTAGTAATCAGGTTTTGGCTCGTGAGCTCCATTTCCCTTTTCTCAAAGTCTTCTGAAATATGCCTCCACAAACTGGTACTGATCTAGTTACTCTCTACTGTTCCTTTTACATATACTTGCTGTACGTTGGAAATAGGGATTTTCTTGGGTCTTAGGAAGCTCATGGTTTTGTGTGAAATACGTTAGCTGTAGGTGGAAAAGACACGCTGTGGTCTATGTATACCCAATCTTAGTGCAGTCTCACTGATTTTTTTCCAATAGTGAATGGTGAGCAGGAGAACAGAGTCCAGAAAGGGAACGGATACTTTCAAGTGCCACCACATACACCAGTTATTTTTGGTGAGGCTGGAGGACGCACTTTGTTCAGGTAAAAAAAGCTCAAGAATGTAAATTCAGTGGCTAAATAAAACTTCCTTTGTGTAAGCAGAAATGTTATAGAAATGTAGTATTTGCATCTGTTCTGTACTATACATTCAAGACATGCCCTTAACAGGCAAAATAAGCAACTGTAAATGATAATTTTGCATCATCCAACTGAATATGTGAATTTGAACACCAGCAAGATGTGGGGTTTTACAATGGTAAGAGCTGTATATTGTTCTGAATTGTATGCCAAAGCATTGAGCTCTTTTTGGGTGCCTTCTTCTTGCAAACTGCCTGAACTTTGTTCTAGAATGAAATTGTGCTACTTTTGATTCTTGTAAAATTCCTCTTATGGGCCTGTTCTACTAGTCTTTGAGCATTAATGACTCAAGTAGTAGAATCTTGCTCACTAGAGTATTGGTTTCCATGCCCCAAAGCTCTTGACCCACTAGAAGGTCCTAAGCTCTGGCAGGTAAGAGCCCAGGATCTGTCTTTTCATTCTGTTTTAAAGCCTAACTGTGGTATCTGATGCATCAGATACAGTTTAATAATGCTGTAGAACAAATGCCAAGCTTTTATGTAGCATGAAGATTTTAATATTTACTGATATAGTGGATTTGAAATTTGAGGGGTAGGGGTTGTTTCTTGGACTGAATAGGCCCAAAAACTCAGTCCATGCACTGGTCTGTAAAGCAGGGTACCCTTTTGCAGCTTTGAGAACTGGTGTTTGTTTCTGAAGTACCAACATATTTACATCATAGCTGGGGCTTAATATTTGCATCCATTCTGTATGAGTGGATCTTAAGTCTTCTATGGCTTGCTCTCAAGAGAACACTGAAAAGACACTATTCAAGGAAAAGCCATGTTTATTGAATCTAAAAGGTGGCTTGCAGAACTCTGATAAAATACCTAATTTGGGCTTTATACAATTAATATGTGGCTTTTTTCCCAAGTGCATTTGTGCATTTCTTTAAATTGATTTTATTCTTTTCATTGGGTGAGGGCTTAGCAGACACTTTATATGCAAAGCTCATTTTTTCCCAAACAGAAAAGAACTGCTTTATGTCACGTGCGTTTCCCTTTCTCACGGTTTTTGACTTCAACACACAAATGTATAGTCTGTGAGCAGAGTAGCATTTTACTTTTTAACTTTCTCTGTGCCGTAGCTTATAGTCTCATGAAATGCTTTTCCATGTTTCTGCTGCATGGATCTGTCTTTTTCCTGAAGCTACTTTTCTGGTCTTTACAGACAATACATGATCACTTCCTTGATAAATTGGATGATGTGAAGGGGTAGCTAACCAAGTTCACGCTCCCTGCCCATTAAAAGGGCGGGTCCTCTCCTGAAAGCTTTTTAATGCACATTACAATAATTGTTTTAATTCACAAAGGTTATTTCTCTGTGGTTTAGGTTATTATGTCGGGATTCAGGGGGTGAAACTGAATCTATGCTTCTTAATGAAACTGTGCCACAATGGGTAATTGACATCACTGTAGATGTAAGTATCTTATCTGGATTTTGCTTTTTTTTATTGGGTTACTTGTGTTGGGTTTTGGTTTTTTTTTAAGGTAAACAACAATTTTATTTTTTTTAATTGTACAGGATCTGAAATGTCATTTTAAGTTTTGCTCTGTTTGTATTTAAAATAAGTGGTCTCAAGGTCTTTACTCAAGACCCTTTGAGATTCATTGCTTTTGATGTGTTCAGTTACAGTATTTTTGCTTG
Source organism: Melopsittacus undulatus (assembly GCF_012275295.1). NCBI lineage: Eukaryota > Metazoa > Chordata > Aves > Psittaciformes > Psittaculidae > Melopsittacus > Melopsittacus undulatus. The sequence goes on along the minus strand of NC_047527.1, from coordinate 102,744,045 downwards.
CTTTCTTTTGAGAGAAAATCTTGGAATTCAAAGCACTGTGTATAATTGGTATCCTTTTCAAGTGTGGAGCCTTGGAACAGAGAATACTCTTCATATAGCTGCAGTCTTCTGATACCATCTAATTTTCTTTGAAATATATGATAATTTATATTCAAAAGCTAGATGATATGCACATCATCTAAATTGGAGCATCTCAGGAGTATGAGTAATTTGGCAGTTGGCTGTGGTGGTTATGTTGATTAAGAATCTCTCTTGGGTTTTGATAATTAGGAGCTGAATATACTTCACATACCAGCTGGTAGAAACAGGAGCTGGTAACAGTTCATCCTAAATTAACACTTCTTAAATTTGTTTCCTTCTAGAAAAATATGCCCAAATTCAATAAGATTCCCTTCTACCTCCAACCTCATTCATCATCAGGGGCAAAAACTCTGAAAAAGTAAGTAATGCATATTTGACTCTCAAAACTGCAGAAAGAGAATTGCAAGCTCAAAAAAAAAACCCAACAGAAAGCTGGTTTGCCAGAGAATCCCATTGTGCTTTGAAGAATGTGTAGAAGTTTCTAGTTATTTAAGCAGCATCACTCCAAAGCTTTGAGTTATATCAGAATATTTGAAAGAACTGGAAGTTTCTTTTAGGTTCTATGGGCAGTTGCCTAAGTTATGCTAAGGAATGTTTAAAAACTAAATGCTGAAATTAGACTGTCTTTTGTGGTATGTAATCAGAAAACAAATGAATTTGCAGATTATTACACTGTTCAGAATGACAGTTTTATGTTTCCTACTGCTAACAGTGATAAATAATAGCCTTTTAAAAGGAAAAAGTACAAAATCTGCTAGTAGGGAATGTGAGATAGTCTGCCTGTCACATCAGTTGTAACTGGGAGCTCTGTAGGTTGGAAGTCAATGCAGATCCTCAGCTATGAAGTCAATGTCACAGGCAGTATGCCTACCACCACTTATATACAACAATTTTGTGTATTTTCCACAAATGCATACTTCCTTTTTAAGTCTTGTTAAATTCTTCACATCAGAGACATTTGTGAAAGAGGAGCTTCATTGGCTTTGTGTGTACATTGTGGAAAAACTGCTGCTTCTAATTACTTTAGAATGCCATTCTGTTAATGTAGTAGGGGGAACAGTGTAGTCTTATTGTTCCTTATCCTTGCCCTTCTCTTACTAATCCACTTTCTATTGAAAGAATAAGGGTCGTATACAGTACTTTTCATACAAGCTCTGATTTTAATTTGGTCTTTTGAGTATCTTCATGGAATCACAGACTGGTTTGAGTTGGAAGCGACCTTAAAGATAAGAGTTCCAACCCCCTGCCATGTGCAGGGACACCTTCCACTAGACCAGGTTGCTCGAAACCCCATCCAGCCCGGCTTTGAACACTTCCAGGGATGTGGCAGCCACAGCTTCTCTGAGCAACCTGTGCCAGGGCCTCACTGTCCTCATGAGGAAAGACTTCCTTATATCAGACTTAAATTTAGACTGTTCCAGTTTCAAGCCATTCCCCCCTGTGTTATCCCTACATGCCCTTGTCAAAAGCCTCTCTCCAGAACTTCTCTTATAGGCTACTTTAGGCACAGGAAACTGCTCTAAGGTCTCCCTGCAGCCTTCTCTTCTCCAGGCTGAACAAGCCCAGCTCTCTTAGCATGTCTCCATAGCAGAGGTGCTCCAGCCCTTAGAGCATCTTTGCAGCCTTCTCTGGACTCGCTCCAAGCAGGTCGATGTCCTCCTACTGTTGGGGCCCCAGAGCTGAATGCAGCATGGTCTCACTTTTCTGAGTCCCTTCTGCTCTGTGAATCTTGGGATAAAAAGCTGTTATGGTGTTCTATATGGTCCTGATAATTTAATAGTAAACTTCTAATCTAAAAAGCTTATTTGCCTACTTGTATAGTTTGCGATGAGTTAAGGTATTTTGAAGATCAGAAATACAGTCTCTTAAATTTTTTCCTGGCAAACTTTATTTACCTTGTATAGAGATCGATTGTCAGCAAGTGATATGCTTCAGGTGAGAAAGGTGATGGAACACGTGTATGAGAAAATTATAAACTTGGATAATGAGTCTCAGACAACTAGCTCTTCCAATAATGAAAAAGCAGGAGAACAAGAAAAGGAAGAGGACATTGCTGTGCTAGCAGAGGAGAAAATTGAGCTTCTGTGCCAGGACCAGGTAAGTTTCTTGGGTGGTTTAGCCAAAACCCAGTGTCTAGCAATTAGCTGGTTGTGAATTTCTGAATACAGAGCTTGAAATATGCTTTAGATTATCTGTTACTTTTAAAACTAAATTTCTTGACATCACGTTAATTTACTGCTGGCACAAGTTCAGATAGGTGCAGATAGCTGGACCAAAGAATTTATATAGTATCACTGTTTTATTTGGTCTGACTGGTAACCTTTTACAAGATTACTTGCTCAAACTCAACAAGTGGACTTAATACAATTCCATAGAGTTCTATTTCTAACATTTTTGGAATATTTTGAATTCTACATTGATAGCAGAGTTTAAAGTATTTCCAAAATAATGAGTTGTCTAGTAAGCATAATTGCATGAAGATTAAATATTGAGAAGGTGGTTGTAATATGCAGTTATACATTGCTAAAATCTTTCAGTAATCAGCATCAGGTTTACTTGCTAGTTGAAAAACCTGACCCCTTGCATGGTTCATCTTAGATGACAGTCCACCCAAGGGATTGTTTTGCCCAACTCCAGGGTGTTTTATCTTTGGATTTCTGGCAGTCTAGCAGATTTGTGGAATAAAAGATGAATTTTTACCATTTAGGTTTTGGATCCGAATATGGACCTTCGAACTGTAAAGCACTTCATTTGGAAGAGTGGTGGTGATCTGACCCTTCATTATCGCCAGAAGTCAACGTGAGGGGAGTGGTGGACCCAAGTGGTGACTTACGTACTTGACCATACTGTACTGGTTCCAAGAGTAGTACTATAGAAGCCCACTGAACCCCTAAGGTAGATGAGACTTCTAATGACTCGGTATGAATGGAAAGTATACATTTAATTGAAGTGACTAATAGATCTGTAATATAGAGGAAAAAAAAATCTATATGACTTAAACTAAAGTCTGTCCTAGTCTCAGCCAATGAGATGGGAAATACCTGAGTGGTTTATGTTGTGTGAGGTGTACAGAGAATGGATGATAATCCAGTGCAGACTTTTGCTTCCTCTTTTTTGCTTTTGTTTCTTTTCCAGAACATAATATCCTCACCTGCTCATGCTTGATCTGAAACCATTTTGGCCGTGGAACTCACTGTGTTCACACTGTAATACAAAAGTGCACATGAGGTTTTTTTAGTACATTCCAGTCATAATATTCCTACAGTGATTTCTCACAGGTTACTCAAACATTTCTACCACTTAAAGAAATTTGGAGAAGAAAAACAAAAGAAACAAGTATTGCATACTTGAAAGGGTCGGCCCTTTTAATTACAAGTGAAGGGTTAACATGAGACTTGTTTTAATACTGCAAGGGAGTTTTTGCTTTGAGAGCTGTTGACGTGCAGAATAAGAACACTAGATAAATGTTGTAGCAGGGTCAGTCCAGTGATGCTGTGCATCAGAACAGAGTGAACATGCTTTGCAGCATCTTCAAGATTTCCTTTCTAAATCTATGTAAGTACTTCCTGCACTGTGTCCTAGGTGTTCTGAAAACACACTAGTCTCTTTTTTGGTAACTGTGCTCCAGAACTTATGTGACATTTTGTTAAAACTTCAAACCATTCTGAAAATAACTTCCAGTGTTTAATGTTAAGCTTTAGAAGCATCTCAGTAGATTTCATATTCATGATATAAAAATACTTCTTTCCCGAAGTTTTATATGCAGTTGTTCTTTTGTTATAGATTTATGCAAATCTTCTTTTCACTGGTATTTCTATAAATCTGTGACTGTCATAGATTCATAGTAGTCTTTTATAGAGTTTAACTTATTGGGGGGAGGGGGTAAAGGCATTTCAGCATTGCGTGAGAAAATGTGGGGCTGTCCCAGAAACCATTTGTAGCCAGAGCAAATTGCAAATCCTCATAAAGAAATGGTGTAAAAATGACTCTTGTCTGAAGCAGAAGCACAAGTGCCTTCAAAGGGCAGTATATTATTCGAGTTTCTTCGGGAGACATACGCTCTTGCGCTTCCTGTATCTTGCTATCAAGATCTAGGTTGAGGCCTAAAGAAAGTCCCAATAAATTCTATTACTGGGATTGTATTGGTCAAACAAAAAGTAAAGTATTTTTCCATTGTATTTTGTTTGAAAAAATAGTCAAATCTTTCCCTTCTGCACTCTTAACCTAAACAAAGTCACTACTTGAACAAAAGCTATGGTTCACCACTAAGCTAGTATGTCTTTTTCCCCACCTTTTACGAGTTGCTTTAAGTTTTTAATCCCCACTGCTGTGTAAGCTCAGTTTGACACAATTGTGCTCTAACTGCACATTTGTAGTGATATTTGTGAATTAAATGGTTAAACAGAACTGTAACCTTTACAGATAAATTGTGCTGACTTGTATTTATTAATAGCAAGGGTATATGCTTGTACCCATAGGCACTGTTTGGGGAGTTTTGGTTTTCTTTTTTGGGTTGTCTTGCTGTCCTGTTTTACTCATTGGAATTGCTCCCAGTGATTTTGGTTGAAATCAGCCAAGGTCGTAATTTTTCTTTTTTTTTCTTTTTTTTTTTTTTCCTAACCGTTTTGAAACACAGTTTCAGGAAAGATTGACAGAACAGTCTGCGATGCAGGAAGGGTAAATGATGTTTCACAGTTGTATAGAATAAAAGGCTTTAGCTAAAATATTTTCAAGTTGTTTTGTGTATTGAATCAATTACACACTTTCAGAGCTTGGACTGTTGCCATTGAATGGCTGTACTACATGGGAGTTCAGAGTCCTTTGAAGCCTCAACTAATCGAATGGCGGAAGAAATGGCAGGGCCTTAACAGAAGTCCTAAAAGATGATCTTTTAATATGGTTGAAGAATTTAGCAGGCATGCAGATCTTCAAATGCAAGCTCTGAGATCTTGTCGAGGTGGAGAATGTGCTGGAGTAACATTGTTGGCATGGGCAGTGTGAGCTTTTTTACTACAAAATGCAGAGAATCACAGAATGGTTTGGGTTGGAGGGGACCTTAAAGCTCATCCAGTTCCAACCCCCTGTCATAGCCACAGACATCTTGTGCTAGACCAGGTTGCTCCAAGCCCTGTCCAGCCTGGCCTTGAAGACTGCTAGGGATGGGGCAGCCACAGCTTCTCTGGGGCAACCTGTGTCAGTGCCTCACTACCCTCACAGGGAAGAACTTCTTCCTCAGATCTCATCTAAATCTACCCTCTATCAGTTTAAAACCATTCCCCCTTGTCCTGTCCTTGTGTGTCCTTGTAAAAAGCCCCTCTCCAGATTTCTTGTTGGGTCTCTTCACGTACTGGAAGCTGCTGTAAGGCTTTCAATTAGCCTCATCTTTCTAAGCTGAACAAGCACAGCTCTCAGCCTGTCTCCATAGGAGAGCTGCTACAGCCTTCGGAGTATCTTTGTGGTCTCCTCTGGACTCACTGAAACAGGTCCACGTCCTTCTTCTGTTGGCTTATCTCAACAGCCCCTTGAAGTACTGCAGGTGCGATCTCATGAGAGTGGAGGAGAGGGGGACAATCCTCTCCCTCGAGCTGCTGGTGACGCAACTCATGACATCGTTGGTTTCTGGGCTGCAAGCACACACTGATGGCTCATGGTGAGCTTCTTGTCAACCAACACCCCCAAGTCTTTTTTAGTAGAATTGTGCTACCTGTAAAAGTCCTGAAGGCAAGACCAGGAGGGTCCCCTGCACAGCACTGAGGGGTTGATGAGTCACAGCTCACTGGGACATGGGGAACAGAGTGAAAAGAGTTCACCAGAATCATAGGAAAGGCCACTGCTTTGTAGAAGTTTGTTTTTAATTTTCGAGTTCCTAAAATTCAGGGAGTTGTAAATGTAGTATTTAGTAACCTGTCTCCCAGAAAACTGTCTATGACAGGCAGTCTCTTTTTGGGTGGGTAGTGCTGAAAGCCATGCTCAAGAGGTGCATCTGAAGTGCAAGAATCATTCTGGGAAGAACCACTTGAAGCATTTAGCATTAACTTCTAGAAAGAGTAAAAAAGTTAACTCAAAGGCAGCCCTAAGCAGGAGATAATAACATAGTTCTACCTCATTGCCAAGTGTTGGGAAAATGAGGGACTTGGGATTTATTAGTTTGAAGGTCCATTAGTTTGAGGGGTGGGAGAGTGGCAGCTGGAGGACTGTCAGGCTGGAGCAGGGCACTGGATTGCTGCACGGAGAACAACCAGCCCCATGGCTCAGATCCTGCAAGTCAACCCACTGATCTGAGAGCTGCTGCCTTGGGAGGCAGGGACTGTGCCAAGGTGAATTAGCATGAAGGTGCCAAGGAAGGGGAGAGGATGTGTTTGTCAAAGGTGAAGGCTTAGACTGACTGCGAAGGCATGAATCCAGGTAGTCCAGTTTGGCCATGCATCACACCAAAGTATTACTTCTTCTTTCACAGAGGGTCCCATTTGATTCAAACTTTAGGCCTAGAAGTTTCTTGAACTTGACATGTAGCTTAAGTCTTCAAGCATATGATCTTACTCTGGTAGGTGTGTGCTCCCAACAAGAGCCAGGTGGAGTCACCACCCTGCTAGATAGCAGGACTGTTAAAGCACACACACACTTAAGCCACAGAGGAAGTGATTGACTGAAATTGTTTCCTGTACTATGGGGTGGAGGTTTTTCTGTAAGCAGCTGTGCAAACATCATGCAGATCAGAGGTGCTGATTAGAGACTGGGTGGGATACATCCCATTTCTCCCTGAGGAATATTGTGATGCATCATTCGCATGGGATTATGAATGCTGTGTTACTTCTTGTAGCTTAGAAAGGTAATGTAAACCAAAAATTTCCTTGTAAGGTGCTGTTACAACAGAACCAATGCAAGTTAGTGTTTGCTTCAGGCAAAAGCAAAGAGGGAGGATGTGTGGATATTAGTGGCAGTGCCCAGGAAGCTGAACACAGATTAACAGAGTAAAATCAAATGCAGCAAGTAACCTCTAAGTGCTTTCACTTCACCAGAGGCAGCAGTACCTAGATCTGTCCAAATCGTTTGGCGGTGAAAACATGTGTCTGGTTATGGGAGAAGATGGAGGGTGCTGAGGGGAATGCTGAATTAAGGGCTTCTCCCTGGGAAGCTGCCTCAACTGCTTTCCATTCTGCAGCACAGGGGTGTGGGCAGAACTGATTTGCTGCTTCCTCAGTTAGCCCTGGAAACCAAGACATTCTAATCAGCTTTCTCACTTCAGCACCCACCAGTAAATGAGTACTTTCTACTTCTCTTTGTTTCAGCAGAGAGGTATCTTCAGGCATCTCAAAAGCTAATGTACAACTTACCAAGAGGAATGGAATTTGATGAGAGAGTGAAACAGCTTATTTTGCATTTAAATGATAAGGGCACAGTTTAGAATACAACATGCTGCTGCTAGATGTTTAACGCTAGGTCCACTTGGATGTTATGACCAAAGAATCGAGCTCTCATGAACAGGTAAGACGCACCCCCTCCCCAGAGTCAGTTGACACAGAGCAGGGTGGACTCAGGCAGCCCAAAGCATTACGCCATTTATTACTTTGCCATTTCAAATTTAGCATAAGTTTTGACATTCTGTGCTCTTAAATTTCCAAAGGGTGCTTATGGTACAGCAGCACTTAAATGAGCTACCACCAGCTTAGAAACACTCCTGGCAAAGGTGTAGGACTAGAAGCAGTCCTAAACAAACAACAACAAAAACTTAAGAGAGCCCCTAAATGTCTTCAGGCATCAGCCCCTGAGACCAAACAAACTTACCCATAGCTTCAATCACATTTGTTTTTAGTGTTTGACTGTTCACCCTCGTAGCAAGCAGTTGGGAAAAGAAGAAAATCATCTTAGCACTACACCAAAATAAGTATCATCTTTTTACTATTGAGTTTAAAATGTCTTCATTCTCCTGTCAGAAGTTAGGGCTTAATACATTCTTCTTGAAAGCAAAACATATTTTGACCATCCTTTTCAGAACAACTGTATTTCAAGTGAAAACAGTATTTCAGACTAAGGAAAGAGATGAGAGGATGTAAAGGATGGATTTAATGTAAGGGCAGACTCCCCTGAAGATTACTCTTGTGCTACACAAGCTTTTGGTTAAGCTGAGGTGTTCAAGGTAATCCCATGGGAGCCGTGCTTGCTGTCCCATATTATGGCTGGGCATCAGCCTCATCACTCACTTCCCTGCCTCATCTCAGCAGGAATGGATCAGGAGCCAGGGTAGGGAAAATGAAATTGGACAATATTGTGCTAAATAAGCATACTCCAACTTATATCTGCCTTAAGCACCCACCTAACCTTGTACCCCATTCTCTTAATTTATGAAGGATTTTCACCACACTAACTGTACCAGCTCTAGTGAAGTTATTCCCAATTATCAACTTTAAAATTCCATTATGAATCACTCCCCTAAGGGGTATAAACCCACCCAGATTTCTGTTGTCATTCATTTTGTGTTTGCTATTACATTCAGAAGCTCTTTGGAGAAAAGTGCAAACAAAACAGCTACAAAAAGCAATAGATGTTGCTGCACGAATGTGTTCCCTCCCTGTGTCTTAACTTACAATTTGTATAAAAATAGCAATGGGTGAATAGAAAAGCACAACTAAGGAAAAGCTATTTCTGTCACTACAGAAACCACAACACATTCATGAAAAGGCTAATCACCCTGAAAACACAAACAACCACATTTTTCACTTCAGTTTGTTTCAAAGAACCATGGTGCTTCCCCCCACCTTTTAACTGTGAGACCAAACACATGATCTATGAAGAGCTGAAGTGAAGGACAGGGCCCACCACCATGATTCTGTCCTCTCTATATGCTGCAACTGCAAACCACATGGTGCGTCCCTTCCTGCAGAGGTATTGTAGAGATGGTACGCAAATAACTGCTACAGAGAAGGGACTCTTACCCAAGGAAAGTAACAGTTTGCAGACTATTAAAAGTAGGAATCTCAGGGTAGGAAATGCCTTGAAAGGCACCAGAGCTGTCCCAGTGAGGTGCACCATTAGGAAAATCTTTCTTGCAAGTCAAAACCATCAATATTTTTCAATGCCATCAATCATACTGACAAAATCATCATCAATTGTCACTGTTCAGGCACATGCAGGCAAATGTGACTTCAGGAACTTGGCTTTTTGTCAGTCTCCAACTTGTTTCTGCATTAATTTCTCCACTAATTTGATTATTTTTGGACAGAGTTTCAAAATTTGAACACAGATCAATCCATTAAAAAATAATTGGAAGAGATAACAGGATACATATTTCATATAATTTCTTTTATAATATGCTAACAAAATAGAATAACTGTCATTCTTTCAAGATCAGAAAAATACTCCAAGCTGTAGCGTTACAGCACATGGCAGTCTGTAAACAAAACCAGCATCCATTTCACCTGTCATCTGGTGCAGCTGCTTCTTCTTTCTGTTCACATGCTGCTTCATCATCTGGTTACACCGGTGTAGTGGTTAAGGAACTCTCAATACTTTCATTGAACCGCCTAACTTTATCTTCAAAGGAATCAGTTTCTGCTGTTGTGTTTGAAGAGATTTCATGAGGAAGAGCTAAAGAAGGTAATGATGGAACTGAAGACAGCAGCTCATCCAACTCGGGCTGCTTGACTGAGCCTTCAGAACACATGGTTGTGTCTTCAGGGTCCAAAGCTGTGGCATTTTCTGGGAAATGGAAACAGATTGAAAAAGAGTCAAAACCAAACAAATAAACAAAACTTGTCAGTCTAATGTGCAGTGCCTCTGGTGCCCATACATCATGGGAACCCAGCTTGAATAATGAGACACCTCATACAGGCACATAACCAGACTCACAACTGTCAACTACATGGGCTGTGTTTACTCAGCTCTCCCCAAGTTCAGTAAGTCTGATGGTACAAACAGGTTTTTAACAGGCCATGAACCATATTGTCTGCTGTATTCCTAATGCTGGAGATTTGGGGTTTACCATTCCTAAGTAACCCCACCTTTTGAAAGGGAAAGGCATTCACAGGGTGAAGAATTTAATTTTCTCTTTTAATAGAAAAGTGTATTGGCTTAATATGGCAAAGTTGGGTGGGGGGGAGGCGGGGCAGGGGGCTGAAGGGGTGGCTTCTGTGAGAAGCTTCCCCTGTGTCCAAAGGAGACAATGCTAGCTGGCTCCAAGATGGACCTGCTGCTGGTCAAGGCTGTGGCCTGTCAATGACAGTGATATCATCTCTGGGATACCTGCTGCAGGGCAGGAGGTAGAGGATTTGGGAGTAACGTTGAACTTGGGAAGAATGGAGGGGTTGGGAAGGGAGATGTTTCAAGGATTTGGTTTGATTTCTCATTCTTTTACTCTGATTTTATTGTTAAGAAATTAAAACAAGTTTCCCCAAGTAAAACCTGTTTTGCCCATGACAGTAATTGCTGAGTGATCTCTCCCTGTCCTTATCTTGACCCATGAGTCTCTCATTATATTTTCTCTTCCCCGTCCACCTGAGGGAGTGTCAGAGTGGCTCTGATGGGCACCTGGCATCCAGCCAGGGTCAGCCCACCACGAAAAGTTACTATTAAGATGACTGCAATTTTTCTTTCACTTTACAAGCGTGAAGGCAAGCCTGTGGTAAAAAACTCCATATACACTGATTTTAGAAATACGTACTTTTAAGGTCAGTTTAATCTGGATCATCAACATTATCATTTAAAGACACACATTCTCTAATGATACAAAAAAAATATTATTTTTGACCACTTCTAAACTTGATTTCTGCTACTGTTTCCGTCTCATTTTAGCCAATCCCCTTTCTCATTTTTCTTACAAGTGGCTGGTTTCCAAAAGGCACGATGCTGTGGAGCATGCATGAGTTGGTGCCACTCCAGAAATTAGGTCAGAGGCCCAAAGGAAATATTGAATACACTTACCAAAACAAGCAGAAGTGTCATTGTCTGACATTAACTTCTCAGTGCCTACTAAAGCATCTGTTGCTGGTGTGTTAAAGGAGGCAGATGAAGACATGTCGGACACTTTTAAGTTAGCGAGTTCAGGAAATGAATCAGACATATCTAGAAATCCTGAAGGAGAAAGCAAACATTATAGTACTGGCTTAGACATAACACAAATTGAGACTGAAAAAGACACATTATATCAGGACTGAAGGCACTGAAGTCCCCCTCCTGCTAAATACAAATTAATTTAACCTAGATGGTAGCTGTCATCAGTGGAAAGACCCCTGCGGAATGTCAGCCTCAGTCAGGCTTCCAGTACAGAAATTCTACAGCTCTGAAATCCAGTGAAGTCAAAAACTTCCAAGAAAAACCACCACCAATGCTCCTAGCTCCTTACATAAGTCTCAGACTCAAGATGTTACTAGTTTACTTAGATGTCCTCTGAAGAATTGCTGAAAAAAACACCTAAGGTAACATACCTGGATCCATAACTCTCTGGAGAGGGGGAGGAGGAGAAAGTGAGCTTTCTGGTGAATAACCACTCATTTCTTGATCTGCGGAATGATCCAAGTTCGTAAGTATTTCACAGCTGTCACTCTGAGAAGGAGGTGCCAATAAAGGAGTCTGGAATGACATAGTAAGAAGAAAAGCATCTTTTTGTATCTAAAGCTTCACCTCAAAATGATCTTCCTATGAAAGCATTCTGCCTTGGTCTCCAAATACACCAATTCAGAGAACCTACAACAGTCAAACTGCCGATCAGGACATGTTCCAATGTAGTCTTTTAAAGCCAGTATGTTCAGAACAGTCCACTCTTCATTCTTGTAGGTGTATTTTATTTCCTAGTGAGCAGCATATTCTAATTCTCATGGACTGACACAGGTGTAGTATGCAAGGCATCATAATGTGAAGAAAATATCTGGCAAAAATTTCTATCGGCCAACACTGGTGATCTGCCAGCTGCTCAGCGTAAGCAGCTATCACTTTCTCTTCACATAACTGTTTCATTCAAGCAAAGTTGTATGCTGTACCCAAATATACTGTACTATAAATGTTCCAACAAACAAAAAACTTAGAAACTCCAGAGAACATGCCAAAGATATGAACTTATTTCTTACACACCTCTGTGTAGCCATCAGTAGATGCTACAGGAGTTCCAGCTGCTGGCAAGGGTGAAGGTGGTTTGCTTTCTGGCTTTTTCTTGGATATTGTAGACTGTGTTGGAATTCTGTGCAAGTAGCCATATCCAATACCACATCCTAAACTGGACAAGGAAAGTAAAACAAGACTTGAAAAACAAAACTAGTAAGCATTTTAAATTCTGACTCTCTAAAGAGTTTGAGTCTTTAATCTATAGCAAGAAATACCTACCTGCAAGAATCATTTTACTTACTTGTAGTACATTTAGACATACATAAGTTAGCTTTCAGTTGATTATTTTTGTATCTTTACAAAATAGATAACCTGACTATGAGAATGCAGCTAGTGAATCTGATACCGGGGAAGTCAACATAGGTTTGGATGCAGAACATGCCTAATTCCTAGTTTTAAGATAGTTTATGTTTTGTGCCTGTTGGGGTTTTTTTTTTGAAAGATTAACAGTTTTATGTGACAAGTGTAAGTAAACAAAGCTTAACTTGAAATTGACAAGCTGTAATCAATACTAATAATACTCTTAGCAGGAGCCCATTTACAGTGAGTATATAACCTGTCATCAGCCAGTGACTGTCGGAGGGAGATCAGTACCTTCCTTCTCCACCCCAAGCTCCATTGGGAGTCACAACTACCTCTCGAATGGAATCTGCTTCAGTGTTATAAACCATCAGCTTCAGCGGCTTCCCCTCATGGGATTCAATCAGGGAAAAGAAATCCTCCGACTAAGAAAAAAAGAAAGTAACAGTTATTAAACACGCAAGACAAGGAGCTGGAAGCAACTTAGCATTTTAGGTATTTACTTCAATATGAAATACTAAAACCCTGGAGAAAGACTAAACCTCACTAGTGCAGTTTGATCTTTAGGGGCAACTTTTTCTTTATTGTCACATTTAAAAAAAAGATAGTGTTTACCTGAACCATGAAGTATCTGTCAAAAACATCAACCTCCTAAAATCCCTAAACACTATCGCCATGCATTCGATGTATGTACCATTAGACTTATTAAAAAAAACATAAAATCCAGACCCTACAATATGCACCTGGCAGGCATGATTGAAGAAACATGGGCCCTACCTCCTGAAGAATCTGATCAGATCCCACTACGTAGTCAGTGTATGGCTGTAGACCAGCTAGAGCTGCGGGAGATGCAGGTTCAACATCCTGTGAAAGAATGACATTGAGTCATATGTACTTGCATAAGGATAAACTACCCCACTGTTAAAAGTGAAAGCTAACCCAAAAACCAACAGAAGGACAGAACATTTTGGTTATGGGACAAAATAGCAGTCCTGGAAAAGTCTATTCCCAGGAGTGACATCTTGCAAAAAATCCTGAATAAGAATGACCAAGATGCTACCAATTCAAAATGGGATCCTCTGAAGATGTTGAGAAGTTGTGCTTATTTAAACAACCAGAAACATAACAGTCTTTCCTATTCAGTTCTACTCTTTCAGCTGTTCTTCTTGATCTTAAAATAGTTTTTGGTGCTTTTCATAACATTAATATTAATGCAATTTAGCCAACACAGACGCATCACTCGGGCCAGAGTCTTTTTGCTTTTGCCATTGATTATCAATATACAATGAAAAAACCTTCTCCCCATCACACACTATTTGGTCCAGTTGGGATGGAGTTATTTTGCTTCACAGTAACAGGCAACATTTAACAGCCATCCACTACTTCTTCCTATTCAGATACCTCAGACAAACCTTCAAGACTGCCCCTGTGTGATTTCAGCATTGTACATGTTAATTCTACACACTAGCCTTTAAAACATGATTGTATGAACACCGACAAGCCACCAAAGAATTCTCTCACCAAAACGTGCCACACATGTTCATTGGCTCCCTGGAAACTGCAGAACCTCACACTGGCTCCAAGAAGACCTTGTCCTCCCCACATGTTACTGGGGATCACCTCCACCTCCCTCATTTTCATTGTTTTGATGTTATACACCTCCAGCTTCACTGCTTTTTCAGCATTTGCCTTCAGGAGATCTTTCAGCATATTGTTTTCCTTATTCTGTAGAGCACAAAAAGAGAGATATGATTAATATTATTTCTAGTAGCACCTGTCATACAGATGTCATGCCTGTGTCAGAATTTGAATGCAAAGAACCAAAACTGTCGAAGTACAGGCTCTGTGCTTTACAAACAGTCCCAGCAGTTCAATTTTCTTTTATTAGAAAGAAGTCAGCACTGTCAGCTCACGTCCCTTTACATAAGCACTTACCACTACTCCATTTAATCACTTACATTCCTGCTCTCCGTAACTGCTATTAAATAATATCAGCAATATTAGATCTCAACTATGTAGCCTAACAATAAGCAGCAACATTGCTCTTCATGCCTCTGATCCCAGTCCTTGTTCAATAACCCTTCAAAGTCAGTGCATACTGGCTGCAAAGGGACAGGCTGTTTGTGAATTGCTTAGGGAACTCTATCATTATTTCTGCCCTGTTAAAAGATTAAATGATTTTCCACCAAAACCTACCATTATAACAATCGCTTTCAAAAGGAGCCTCCACTAACAAAAGCAAGACAAACTTAATGAATTCAGCTCATATGTACTTAGGCTGAAGCATACAGCCAAAGCTGCAAGCCTTTTAAACCAAAAGAAACCCAAACTAAAGCTCAATTCCTTTCTCATAACTCAACATACAGGAACAGTGTTCCCAGTCTTAAAGTACAATCAGATAGGCTATGACTGTTTTCCATGCTTTATCAAATGTTGGAACAAGTTTGCTTAAATAAATGTTGAGCTCTTATCATTGACTCACCAGTTTGATATTCTTGTGGCAGAAAATATACATGAATGACTAATATCATAAACATGGTGTTAATCTGTTAAGGAGTTTGGGTGACTAAAGGCATAAATAAGGCTCTTTCCTCAAAATCTGGATCCAGCCAGAGAAGAGAT
Source organism: Melopsittacus undulatus (assembly GCF_012275295.1). Lineage (NCBI taxonomy): Eukaryota > Metazoa > Chordata > Aves > Psittaciformes > Psittaculidae > Melopsittacus > Melopsittacus undulatus. Next base: position 102,728,949 of record NC_047527.1, on the reverse strand, counting down.
TTTGAACACTGCCAAGTTTCGCTTTATCTTTAAATGCCATATACAATGTCGAATATGAAAAGCTTTATTTACCGCAACAGCTTTGGCTTCTACCTTTCATCATCACAATACCCGTATTTGATGCAAGTAAAAAAAGAAACAAAATCATTTGAGGCTTACAAGCCTAGTGTGTCCTATGGCAATGATGAAATCAAAGAAAGGTTCCAGTCCTGCTTGTTGAGCGGGGGAGTTTTCTTGAACCTGCAAAACATAATACTTTAGGTTTACATTGTTACAGTGTTAATATTTACACTTGATTCAATATTGACTCCAGAGCTGAACCACAGGTGAGATCACAGACCTCAGAAAGCAGTCCACAACTGTGAATTTGTTTTTATAAAACTATGAACAACAAGTGTCCAAATTCAGCTGTGAAAAAGAGGTTTTGGATTTCACACAAGACACAAGTATTACTATTCAGAGTGCACAGCATGGAGTTATTAAACACTGAAGACTCTGGAAAAGAGCTTAGTTTTCAAAGTGCTGCTTCAGGATCTTTTTCCATGCCTGAGAACATTGAGAGCCCCCCACTTACATCACAGCCATGTTTTACATAAACACAATTTACAGTTGGGTTGCCACAACTTACAGCACATTTGAATAGGAACACTTAAAAGAGTATGCTACAAACACATGGCTAACCACAAGTACTGGCCAAGAAGATTGCCATCCCTTACAAAATATTCATGAGGAGTTGCAATATCTCAATTTCATTATAATCAAGTTATTGTAAAATAGTGTAAGAAAGAAATATAGCAAATACCTATTAAAATGCATTCACACTGGGATAAAACCCACCAAAAGTTACACAGAGCTTGATATATGCAGAGTATATGAAAGCATACCCACTTCAAAGTATACTAACACAGCAACGTATATCAAGGGAACTGCTGCGAACATACTAACCGGTTTGTACTGCTTTTATCTTTACCTTTTTGTTAATGCAACAGCATAGCCATTAACCTGCAATATATTTGACTTCCGAAAGCCACCCCACAATTTAAACACTAAGTTATAACCCATGCACCACCTAATCTAAAAAGTACATTGCTAACAAACTTTAAACTGCTACCTCTCACATTTGGTCTTGTGTTATCAAGCTGCTGTTTATTTTTATCTCTAATAAAGTTGTATCGGTACTGGGGCTTTTGCTGGCATAACTGCCTATACATGTTACAGAATATACTTAAGTAACAGCACAGTTATTTCAGCAAAGGCTTTTAAAGAAAATAAAAACCCCGAAATCACGTAATATCACATCATGCCTTATTTTTAACACCCAAAACAGACCACTGTAACCACAACTGGAGTAGGAAGTATTAACTTTCATCACAACCCTAAACTGCTTCTGAAGAAAACAGCCAGCTTATGATGAAACAAAGGCTAAAAAGGTTGAAAAAAGTTCATTCAAAATTCTAAATAACATGCAAGAAGCCTTACAATGTAAATATCACGTAACAGGACATCAAGGATGAAAATGTACGCAAAAAGAAGTACACGGAATCTATTACAGAGCTCATGACATAGCTGTTCAGATATCTAACAGACATGTAAATTCCCATATGATGATGTAAGTTGCAAAGAACCCTGCAGGATTTGGTTTTCAAAATGACACCTATCAGAATTTGTATGAGTTCCATGAAGGAAAAAGAAATTACTTTGTCTCCTGCATACTGTAGGTGACCAAAATCACCCTTCAGTACAGAAAACTGAGCAGTAGGCTGCACTTAGCATGAAAGGAGGCAGCACTTTGTGACTAATGGTCAGGTCAGATGGAGCTAACCCAGTTAAGGAGACTGACAAAAGCAGAACCCCTAACAACAGTGGTAACCTATCAACATATCTTTTGACACTTGGAAACAAAAACCACCAATGAACTGGAAAGCAGCATGCTGGAACGTTTCCATTCTTATTTAGGAAGACCACCAAATAAATGAAGTGATAACATCTGCAACAGCTGTTATCAGCAATCCTTCTGTGTTTAAGCTCCAAGCATTTTAAACCACTGTGCGTGCAGACAATTAGCCAGATGCAGGAGGCAGAGCAAATCTGCACCTCCGTACAACGCCTGTGAGAAGCAGCCCCTAAGGAAAACACTGGCTGAAGCAGGAATCAGCCCCCGGCCAAGATGCTGTAAAGACCCGCAGAGAAATGAGTCAGATCTACAAGTCAATGGACTCTAGAATAGAGAGCGAGGCGGTAGAAAGGGCTATCCTGCTCTTAAACCATGCCAAGTTCCTCGAAAGCCGCACAAAAGGCTCCCCTCAACTGCCGGCAGCCAAGACACGGCAGGTCGCGGCTCTGAGCCTAGGGAAGCCGACAGGCCGGGTACCCACGGCTTCCAGGGCGGCGCGGCCGCTCCTCCCCCGCCGTCGTGGCAGTTCCCTGGAAGGATCCGACAAGCGGGGGCAAGGAAGCCCTCGGCCGACAAGCCCCAGCCCAGCACCCTCGCCGGGGGCTCAGCCTGCCTCGGCCGCCACAGACCGGAGGGGAAGAAGAAGGACCGCGCTCGCCGCCAATCCCCGCCTCAGCGCCCACCGCGAAGCCGCCCTTGGCCCGGCGGCGGCCGCCTCACCCCGTGCACATGGAAGCCCTCGGCGCCGCCATTGGGAACCTCGGAGCTCGATCCCAGGCCCATGCCCGGCGCCGTGCCCGCCGCCGTGGGACGGCCAGCTCAGGCGGCGGCGGCGGCAACAGCAACGAGCATCGCCGTCGACACCTCCCTCTCAGCCGACGGCCTCGCAGGCCTGAGCAAGCGAGCGCCGAGCACACCGCCAGCTACGGCGGAGGAAGATGGGAACTCAGCTCCGCTCTACTCCCTGGCGTGACGCGGTGACGGGGCGGGGGCAGCGGGTGTGTTGTGGGGCAGCGGTGTGTGGTGGTTGCTGAGGAGGGTTAGGTGTCAGCTGGGCTGCAGAGGCACCAGGCCACAGCTGTCGTTCAGTTTAAAGCCATTGCGCCTTGTCCTGTCACTGCCTGCCCTTGCAAAAAGCCCCTGTGAACATGGAGGCGCTCTTTGTACAAGGAGCCACGTGAAAAAGATGAGGGGTCATCCACTCAGGTTGCTCTCAGAGAGATTCCAACTGGGCAGGAGGAAAATTTTTCACAATGAGAGCAATCTGTCATTGGAATAATCTCCCCAGGGAAGTGGTGGGTGCCCCAACACTGGATACTTAAGTTTCACCTGGACAAGGTGCTGGGCAATCTAGTCTAGGTCATACTTTACCTAGAAAGGTTGGACCAGATGATCCTTGAGGTCCCTCTCAACCTGGGGTTTTATGATTCTGTGATTGAATTCTTCTAATTCTGCCTTTAGCTCATTAATGTTCTGAAAGTTTTCTATTGGTAGTAATAATTTTAAGCATTATTATGTTAATATAGTTAAAGTGCCAGTTATATTTCCTGCCTGAGTACTTTCATTCCAGTATAAACTCACCCATTTTAGTAAGCCTCCCTGGTAGTTACTGCTCTCACCACTGAGATGTTGTTTATCCAAAGGATCCATCCACATAATTTCTGTGGTCCAAGTGTGATGCATAAAGAAAGAAGAGACAAAAAGGTGCTTTCTCCATCCTCTGCCTTTGCTTCCCAGTGAAACTCAAATTCCCTGTCACTTTAATATCTATTTATGCATAAAAGCCATACATTCTGGATCAGTTTTCTCCAAAGAAAGGCCAGGATGTTCTCAGGAGCCTTTTTAAGTAACTGCTTCCTGGTGTTATCTCCAAGCTGTGATTGTAGATCTCTGCATTGCCTTCACTGAGCATATGATAGGAATGCATGTGGGTATTCAGAAAAAAATAAAACTCTGTCAAACATTTTTCTGTGTTTGGGAACCTCATATTTTTTCTTAAATTCTTTTTCTTCAGAACATCTAACAGCTGTGGTGTTGGCCATGCAATTGCATTTCTGCCTATAATAGAAATAAGAAATATTTCTTCAGATACACCAAAAGTAGATGCTGGAGAAGAGAGTCTCATCCCAGTATAAAATGAGAACCTAGGAGATACAAGATCATAGCAAAGCAAGTCTGCAGGAATTTTTTGTGCTTACCATTGAAGGCAGTGAGGAGTTTTCTATCCCCAGGCCTTTTTTGTAGGGAACTCATTAGAACATCTGTCTTGTATGCAGGTGGAGGTTGAAAGCCTATAAACAGATAAAGTAAACAGTAACACTTGCAGGACTGGATGACACAAATCTCTTCAGAGGAACACATGAATGACACAACACTGGCAAATGAAGTTGCAAAGCCAATGTCCATCATATTTGAAAAAATCATGGCAATCAGATGCAGTTCCCGATGACTGGAAAAAGGAAATATAACCCCCATTTTCAAGAAGGGGAAAATGGATGACCTGGGGAATTACAGACCAGTCAGTCTCACCTCTGTGCCTGGCAAAATCTGGGAGCAGATTCTCCTGGAAAGCATGCTAGTGTACATGAAAAACAACAAGGTGCTTGGTGACAGCCAACATGGCTTCACTGAGGGGAAATCCTGCCTGACCAATTTGGTGGCCTTCTATGATGGGGCTACAGAACTGATTTAAAGGGGTGGAGCAGTTGATTTCATCTACCTGGACTTGTGCAAAGTGTTCAACACTGTCCCACATGACATCCTTGTCTCTAAATTGGAGAGACATCAAATTGATAGGTGGACCACTCAGTGGATAAAGAACTGGCTGGGTGGCCACACACAAAGAGTTGTGGTCAATGGCTCAATGTCCAGCTGGAGACCAGTAACGAGTGGTGTCTTGTTCAACATCTTTGTCGGTGACATGGACAGTGGGATTGAGTGTGCCCTCAGCAAGTTTGCAGATGACACCAAGCTGTGTGTTTCTGTTTATACGCTGGAGGGAAGGAATGCCATCCAGAGGGACCTTGACACGCCTGTGAGGTGGGCTGATGCCAACCTCATGAAGTTTAACCATGACAAGTGCAAGGTCCTACACCTGGGTTGGAGCAATCCCAGGCACAGCTGCAGGTTGGGCAGAGAAGAGATTCAGAGCAGTCCCAGGGAAAAGGACTTGGGGGTGTTGGTTGATGAGAAAATGAACATGAACCAGCTTCAGTGTGTGCTTACAGCCCAGAAAGCCAACCGTATTCTGGGCTGCATCAAAAGGAGTGTGACCAGCAGGTTGAAGGAGGTGATCCTGCCCCTCTACTCTGCTCTCCTGAGACCTCACCTGGAGTATTGTGTGCAGTTCTGGTGTCCTCAACATAAAAAGGACATGGAACTGTTGGAACAAGTCCAGAGGAGGGCCACAGGGATGATCAGGGGACTGGAGCACCTCCCATATGAAGACAGGCTGAGAAAGTTGGAACTGTTCAGCCTGGAGAAGAGAAGGCTGCGTGGAGACCTTCCAGTATCTGAGGAAGGCCTATAGGGATACTGGGGAGGGACTCTTTGTTAGAGACTGTAGTGGTAGGACAAGGGGTAACGGGTTAAAACTTAAACAGGGGAAGTTTAGATTGGATATAAGGAAGAAATTCTTTACTGTGAGGGTGGTGAGGCACTGGAATGGGTTGCCCAGGGAAGCTGTGAATGCTCCATCCCTGGCGGTGTTCACGGCCAGGTTGGACAGAGCCTTGGGTGATATGGTTTAGCGTGAGGTGTCCCTGCCCATGGCAGGGGCTTGGAACTAGATGATCTTAAGGTCCTTTCCAGGCCTAACTATTCTATGATTCTATGATTCTATAACACACTGGCAAACAGTTGGATTCAACTTCTTGTTTAAAAGTACATTGGCTGCAGGGGACTGGAAGGTACCAAATACCCTGCATTTAGAAAGGATTCTAGTAGTGAACTGAAGGGAGTGTGTGAGGATCTGTCAACAAAATAATAGAAATTATAATAAATAATAAGTTTAGTGGGTACCTGAAGTACCAAGGTATTATATTCTTGGGAAGTTTCAGCATAGCTCTGACAAAGGGATATCATGTCTCACACATTTATTGGAGTTCCTAAAGGTGTTAGCAAACACACAGAAAAGAGTGATTTGGTTGCATGGATAAAGTCCTTTATCAAAGCTTTATCAAGGGCTTTTAAGGAAAGTAAGCAGCAATACTGTAAGATATCTTTGTGGTTAAAAGTTGATAGATGATAGGAGTGAATGGTCACTGCTTAGAAAGATCATCCCAAAAAACAAAACCAGCTAAAAGATTTAGATGCTCTTCTTCATGTTCTGACAGTCCTGTAAAGTGATAAGCAGGAAGGTGACAAAGTGTACTGATGTCATGGCATTATTCAGATTAGCAGAACTAAGGAACAATTGCAGAACTGCAGAAGGATTTTGGAAAATTAAGTGGGCCATAAAAACACAGGAATAATTAAGTGCAGTTAAACATGAAATTATATGTGTGTGGGAAAATCCTAATTCCACCTGTGAAATGGTGGACATAGAGCTGTTAAGGCAACAATCTGAAGTGAGATTGAGAATTTACAGTGTGTCATTTCAGAAACTGCAAATAGCCAAAAAAGCAAATTCAGTATTAAGACCTATCAAGGAAACAGTGGAAAATAAGAGAGAAGGCGCTCCTGAACTGCTGTATGAACTCAGAGGTTTTCCACATCTTTTGCTGCCTATATTTTCTTTTGGAACATATTTATGCACACAAAAGGTGTAAAAATATAGATAAGGGTTTTTATCCCCCATGCTATTACGTATTCCTTGTCACAAATGTCAATAATGCAGTGTTACAGCATTTTCACACAATATCTGCATGAGGTCTTTGCTTCTGCAGATACTGAATTTTGAAAGAAATGTCATTTACCATTCATGGTAATGGAACAAAAATAATGTAATATGGAACATGCAGATTCTGCAGAATACTGTAAATTTTAAATGCTTATTTTTCAAAATTCTTTGTATGCTTAGCACTCACAGCTTGCTTAGCAATCACAGCTTGCTTGCAATAACAGTTTTTTCCAAAGTTTCCTATGCAAATGAAAGTTGATATGTGAAATGCATGCTGACTCTTCTAAAATACGTTTAGATATGTAGATATAGTATAAAAAGCTACAGCTGAGTTAGTCATTGGTTCTTTTCTTCAGTGAGTGGGGAAAATCAGGCATTTCTTGGCTGTAGCTCTAATAGCTGGGAATTTATCATCCCCATTGTACAAGTAATTTTTCTGTATGGCAGAAGAATCATGTAGCATGACTAAAGATCTTTAGGCTCTTTCAGAACTGTAGAACTCACCAGAAATTATAAAGGTGTAAACACTCAAATTCGTATTTCAAAGAAGTTAATGTTCTCAAATATTAAGTCTGAACACAGTAAGCTTCAGAAGCAAGTTTGTAATTCAGAAGAAATTCTGAAAATGAGTTAAAAAAATAAAGAATGATAAAAATGTTAATGGAAGACTTAAACAGGGGAAGTTTAGATTGGATATAAGGTAGAAGTTTTTTACTGTGAGGCTGGTGAGGCACTGGAATGGGTTGCCCAGGGAGGTTGTGAATGATCCATCCCTGGCAGTGTTCAAGGCCAGGTTGTGCAGAGCCTTGGGTGGCATGGTTTAGTGTGAGGTGTCTCTGCCCATGGCAGGGGGGTTGGAACTAGATAATCTTAAGGTCCTTTCTAACCCTAACTATTCTATGATTCTATGATTCTAAGACTAATTCTTTGCTCATTATCATGTAAACTATTTGTACAATACTATGCCTATAATAAATTTTAAGATTACCAAAGAAATTGACCATGAACAAGCAGTAATGTTTGGGTCAAAATAATTGGGAATAGGGACTAAGAATTACTGAGGACAGATTACAGAGATTCATTATTCGAAGTAAAGAGGAAGAGCATATAGTAGATCAAACCTGTTGAAACTGCATGTTATTTAGACAATTGATTTAATCTTGAACTTGTGCAGGTGATTTGTAAGTCCTTTATTGTCCTGAAATAATGTGGGGTTTTCCACCTCTTAATGATGCTGAACTTAATTCAACAGATGCATTTTATTGCTTGATCAAAGCCAACTTGATATGGAATTGGAAACCACTTGATGGCAGTAGTATTGTCCTTGGTGGAACAGGTCCTTAGTGCTGATTAGGGTGGTGTTCAGGTTGGCATTAAAATGTCTGTGTAGTGCCTAAAGTCCTAATTCATTTGCTTAAACACAGATTCCTAGTGCCAGCTGAGATGCCTGAAAAATCTGAACAAAACTGTTAGTTGTTACACACAAGTGACAGGGTGCTAGTGCCTTTCTGGAACAATATCTGAAAGCAAGGTGAGATACTGTGTGGTATCTCAGATGGTACAAGACAGCTGTGTACAGGTGAAGGTATGGTTTTCTATTCACAGTAAAAGCTAGTTCTTAAAGCCCATAAAATATTGGCTTGGCAAAGCTCCCATTTATATTTATAAATGCTTGATACTTGGGGCCATTAACTGACAGAAAATAGTGCTGCATTAGAAATGCCATCTCCGCTTTTACTGAGAACTAATGATATGCAACGTATTACAAGCATTAATGTCTAGCAAGCACATGCAGCTTCATTTGAATAGAACTGCTATTAACATTTTTTCAGATTACACTGATTTTCAAAGAGTGCCATCTTATTATTATTTGTATTTGACTTCCTACCTGTTTCCTCTAGTTGTTTATTCATGATCGAAATAATGTCAGCCCTGTCACTTCAGCTAACTAATGATGCATGAGAAAAATCAGTAAAGAACATCCTTTGCTGATTATTCATAATTACTTGGATACTGGAATTGTTGTGCTAATGGGGAAATCTATCTTTGATTTAATCATAAAAATGGATTAAAATTGAGTAAAAAAAAATTATCTACTGTTTCTGCCTTCTATGATAGAACTCAGTAGAGATAAAATAAAAGGCTCTTGATACTTATTAAATTCATTAGCTAAATACTTCATTTTTAATTACTTCTTATTTTCTCAGATAATACTGAAGTTGTCTTATTTTAATTTGGATGATTGATCGTCAAGTTCCAATATCTGTTTTTGCAGTCTACACATCAGCGTACTATTTTTAGATGAAAGTACTAATAATGAAATTGCTGCTGTGATGGGTTAGCATCACCAAATTTCTTCTAGAAAAAAGAAGAAAAGCAGTGGAATGATGAAAGTCCGAGTTATGTATCCCCAAATATAGTCTTTGTAGCACAGAAAAAATATTCACTCTATACACATGTGTGTAAATAGAAAAAAATGTTTGCTTTTTGTGAGTAGTTGTATGCTAACATGGTGACATTGATCCATCTGCTACAGTGTGACACTTAATAATACGTTTGGACCTCTCTCTAAAAAAATGAAAATGTACAAAATGCTTTTTGGTATGGAGGTTATTAATTCTTTTATTATGTATTCTGATCATATTTAAAAGAAATGTATTTGGAGTTCCCATGTAAGACATTTTATTTGTGCATTTCCTTTTATTTTTATGAGTTTATATCTTCTAGACAATGGCAGATGTCATATTCAGGAAACAGAAATATGAACCTTTACCAGAATGTTGTGGAAAAATCACCAAGTATATAACATTAAATAAGCTTGAAGTTTGTGTGTTTGATCAGATATTCACTCTACGTTAATAAGAAACAAAACTCCTGAAAATGTGAAAACTCCAATTTCTTCCTCTACAAAATTTTCCCCTTCTGAGTAAATTCCAGGATTTCTGAGGACTTTATAGTGTCATGTATAGAATATGACTAGATCTGAAGTTTTCTGGAAGAGCTTTCTACTTCAGGAAACGGCAAATGCTATCAGCATCTGAACTTTTTTAGCTCTACCATTCCCTTTTAAAGCCTTACCCTTTTCCCAAGAGATAAGCAGTATTGATCTATCTTAATAATTACATCCTCCAAAACAAAACAAAAAAATTCTGCATTATTTAAGCTAGTATTTCATTTTTGCCAGATTTAAAAGCATATGAATTACTGTAAGAAAAGCATAAAATGTACTTTATTGCTTTATAATTTGTAGGTAACTTTTCAGCCCTGGAAAGACAGTTGATTTGCTGAGAAGTGGTGGTAGTCTTGATAAAACTGTATTTTTCTTTGGAATGGTGAAGAACAATGATTACTGTTGGAACCTGGATGTAAGTACTGCTAAGGACTATACTGCTGGTAAGGCATGCCAAAGGATATTTGTGGAGTTGGGGTTTTCAGAGCAGAACATCAGTTTCTGTGACTGCTTTAAGGCTCAGTTTGTTAAATATTATTTCTTCATGTGCACAGAAATTAAACTTGTGTTTTCAGTTTTGTTTATAAGTTAGAGCTGGTAAAAATACAAACTTCTTAACAGGTCAAGACTTCTTTTGGAAAATAGTGGAGCATGGATGCGGAGAGGTATCCGTATATAGTTAAATAGGGTACTCCAAATAGAAATATGTTGATTTGAATACATCAACTGCAGATGCTTCACACAAGAGTTTTGATTGTAAATAGTCCTCCATCTGCAAACAGTAGGAGACAAATCCTGTCTTAGATTATTTCAGTGCCCAAGATGTTTTTCTATAATGTAGTCAGTGAGACAAATCAAGTAAGACTTGTAACATATTGTAAGAGGCATCTGGTTTTTTTGAGGGATCTCAAAACAGTTTCTATACATTTATGTTCTACACATGACCTCTATATTCTACAATTGTGGGGTTTTACTCAGTTTTCCAGTTGTATATATAAATCCAGGTAGTTCTTAGTCTACTTCTTGGCTTTAGAACTTCTTGACATTTAGCATTAAAATGAGATATTCTAATTATGGAGTTTCACATCTAATCTGTGTCAGTAAATGATACATCAAAATGCAATTAAATATAACTAATTAGGTCTATTTCATCAGGCTATTAGGGAGGAGTTTTCCTTTTACTGCATAATGCAGAATACAGAAATCCAAATTGTTTCTAAGTGGAATCTGTTTACTTTATGACTTTAGTGTTTCCTTTATGCCTTGATTGCTCAGAATAGGTCTTTACAGGTGTACCTGCTTGACTCAGCTTTCTAAAATAACAGAGAAATAACCAGCAGAAATATTAATGTATTTTCCCTGGGTTAGTGAATCCAATAATTTTACCATGTAAGAAGAAAAGTTCCAGAGCTTGAGGCAAATGAGGAGTTTGTTGCCAGGAACAGAGTGATAACAAGTCACTTTTTTTTTTTTGTAGCAACAAGCTGTTAGAGCAGCTCAGCCATATGTGTAACATTACCCTTGGCACAGCTGATGGAGCTTGCCTGTTCATCAGTTTTTAGCCGTGTAAGTACCCATAACTGGAGAGTGCATGAGTTAATATCCTAATGCTGTATGCTACTCTAATAAATTGTCCATGCCCATTGCTCAAAGGGGTTCCTTCCAAACCACAGTTGTTAAAGGAAATGCTGTTCTTTGTCAATATTGCTCTTCTCTATTTTACTTGTCCTCATCACCTCAGTATAGGGTATTTTTGTGAATTGTGTTAAACAACATAATCAACATCTGGCACAACCCGTCTATTCTCTTGCTTGCTGTTTCACAAAGGGAGCATTGTGCATTTAGTAGAGCTTGTGGTTTTGCTAGGATTTCAGGGTGAGAGTGAGCATCAGCTTTGACATTTAAGGTAGAAGTTTGGAGAAATGTAGGCATCTGTGTTCCAGACAGATGTTTGAATTGGCAGGTTTCCAGTAAGACATACCATTGACAGAGCTTAAATTCATTCAATACCTAAACAGAAGTACTTCATTAATTGCAGAAGCACTCTTTGACTAAACACAGAAGCAGCAACTTAAGCAGTCATGAGTCAATGCAAGACTTGTGGTACTTAGAAAAAGTAAAGGAACTCATTCTCCTTCAGGGCTAACTTCTTCCTTGGCAGAGTTTACATGGTTGGTGCCTGATTTGTCTCCTTTTTTTATAGTAGTTCACTTTGCATTGATCTGTGCGTCAGAACTGGCAAACACATGACTTGTAAAACTGTAAAAACTGTGAAGCTATAAATGAAGGGATGGCATATGTATGCAAAATCCTGTACATCCATCAATATAGTACAAAATAAATATCTATCTGAAGAAATTCCTGCACTTATTGTTTATAAATTTGTGTACAGATACATGCTTATTGCAAATATTTCAAAATTTTCTTTTTCTAAAAAGACTTTCTCATGGTGTTTTGCATAGGTAAATATGGAAACTTCATACTGAAAGATTGATCACCCTCCTTTCAAATAGGCACATGAGTCAATCTAATCAAGCTCTGGGATTATTTAACAAATCAAGAGAAATTCTGATGCTCAGTCAAAAATTGCTTTGCCCTGCATCAAAGTATGTGTTTTTCAGCTGCTGTCATCTTAGATGCTTTTGTCAGTTTGAAATCCACAACTGGAGGCAGCCTTTTTCTACTCTTTGAGTTTCCTGAAATTGGCTCAAATTCTATTCTTTCATATGTTTCTATATTCCTGCATCTCTTGCTTTGAGGCCATAAAAAATACCGACTTTGAGAGAAAAAAGTATTGTAGGGTGTGTGTCTTTCTTCTTACAAACCAGCATGAATGATGTAAAAAAGAAGAAAGGAGGGAAAATAGAAGAGGGTGCCTTATAGTTATTCCCTGTACATACTACTGAGATGAAACTTTGTTAGTCTTGAGTGCATGAATATACATGCAGGAAAAGCACAAATGTACATACTGACAACACAGATATATAATATTAATATCTAACCATTCTCTTTTTTTAGTGTCTTTTCATGTTAAAAATAAAGGAAAATGTAGCACTTTTGAAAATTTCTATACTTGCAAGACCTGGAGTATTCATTAGCTGTAGGACAGATATGTAAAGAGTAATTTAAAGTGATTAATTTCTAGTCTGAGAAACTGTGATTTATGAGATATTTAGGAAAAAAATTAATAACCACTCCATTTATATATAGGGTAGTCAGAATTTGTAGATGAAGAAAGATGCATATTGCTTTATATTAGTCACTATTTGAGAAACTAGGAAATGCCATATAGAATTTAATGTTATAATAATTCAGGTTAAAAAAAGGAAGCAGCATGAAAGGACATAAGAACAACAGAAAAATGAAAGGAGTTTTGTACTTGTTTGCAAAAGGCCCCAAATCAGCTGAAGGTATTAAAGAAATACTGCTTAACGGCTACTACAGACATACCCAGTGTAGAAAAAACTCTGAGTACTTGTAGATATAGCAAAAAATTAGGCCAAAAATTTTTTACATCTATTTATACGTTATAAATTGCTAATAGACTCCTGCTTCGCTTCTTTAGCTTTTTTTTCTTCACAATGAATAGCATTTTCTTTCAAAACTAAAAGTTTTGAAACTAAATTAATAAGCATAGTAAAATAGTTACATGAATGTGTTTACTACTTTTTTCCATGTTGAGTGAGGATTAAGAGACAAAATGTAGGCTATTATTCATGTACTTTTTCCTCTTTACTTAAGGTCAAAGAGAACTTTTCCAGAAAGCACACTGGGTGAGATCCTGATGTTATTAATACTAAACTTTTAAAAGTTTAGGGGTTTTTTTAGAAAAATTAGTTTCTATTTTTTCTAAAGCACAGTTTATTTGCTTATAGAAAATCACACCCATAACGATGAAAACTGTGGATTTCAGTAACCTGCTTTCTAGCACAAGTTGCTTCAAAAAATAAAACATGATTATGTACTGTCTGCTCTGCAGAATTTGGAGACAAGATTTAGCTACTATGCTGTTAAATAAATAGTACATTATTTCTTAAGACTTACTCTTTCAGTTCTGTGTTGTGTATAAATAATTTGAATTATTGATGTTTTGCTACTTTCACAAGATTTTCAACATGGTCAAATCAATATGTGGAAATAGCAGTGTGAAACTACAGCTAGCTGAACATTCTGGTCCTGATCCAGCACAACATTTAATTACATGCTTCCCTGCACAGGTATGTATGTGTATATATATACATATATATATAGTTCTTGTGTCCTCATCATAAAAAGGACATGGATCTGTTGGAACAAGTCCAGAGGAAGGCCACGAGGATGATCAGGGGACTGGAGCACCTCCCGTATGAAGACAGGCTGAGAAAGTTGGGGCTGTTGAGCCTGGAGAAGAGAAGGCTGCGTGGAGACCTCATAGCAGCCTTCCAGTACCTGAAGGGGGCCTACAGGGATGCTGGTGAGGGACTATTCATTAGGGACACTAGTGATAGGACAAGGGGTAATGGGTTAAAACTTAAACAGGGAAGGTTTAAATTTGATATAAGGAAGAAGTTCTTTACTGTGAGGGTGGTGAGGCACTGGAATGGGTTGCCCAGGGAGGTTGTGAATGCTCCATTGCTGGCAGTGTTAAAGGCCAGGTTGAACAGAGCCTTGGGTGACATGGTTTAGTGTGAGGTGTCCCTACCCATGGCAGGGTGTTGGAACTAGATGACCTTAAGGTCCTTTCCAACCCTAAATATTTTATGATTATATATATATGTATATATATGATTTTAATAGAGCTATATGAATGATCAAAACTAATAATCCATCATGAAACGTATTAAAGCAAGTAACATACTTTGCTACTTAAAGGAGGCCTTTGACCTTGATTTGATTTGCAGTGGTTTGAGTAATTCAGGATTGAATCATCCAAATTCTTCATACTGTACAAAGGAAACGTGTTGTCACACTGATAGCATCCAGCTGTAAAAGCTTATTCCTGGAAATTGTATCTTTGCCTCTAACACAGGAGATGGTTTTCCTTTCATATTGTGTGTGCTCGATGTTCAGACAAACTGAAAAAACTTTTACAGATATTTGAATCATAAGAACTTTTGATTCATGTATCATATCTAGTTTGTCAATATGTTGCCCTAATATAAAGATTTCAAATACAAATTTCTCCATCTTAGGAGATCCTAGGAGCCTGTCTGTAGGAATTCAGGTGCAAGACAAAAAGATAAAAGTGTAGATGTATGTTCAATGGTTTCTAATCCTGTACTGGGTGTTTCCTATAAATGGCAATATTAGGTTTATTTCACAATCTGTTAACAACCTGTTTGTGTTTGCATTATCTTTTTGTAATACAGCAGTGCAAGATAGTGATGCGATCACTAACACAGGAAGGTAGATGGCTGTAGTTCATGTGGTTTATATTTTCTTAGAAGGAAAGCATTCAAATTATTTTGACAATGACCCAAGACCACGTGAGACTCAAAACAGACTGCCAAAGCCAGAATTCAGCTGAAAACAACCAGAAAATAAACATATTGTCAGATGCTGATGAGTCAGAAAAAAAAGTGAGGTGTTAGTTGTTGTTGCTCATCTCCCAGTTCATTGGTCTCTGTGTACTTGTTTACTCTCCAAATACAACATGTACTGAAGCAGTACCATGTAGTTCCCAGGACCTGTGCCAGCATCTGGGCTCTGAAAGGCATGGTGAGGTGACAGACGCCTTTCCCAGGAATGCAATGGCTGAGATCATGTTAGCCCTCTTTTCCCAGCCCTGAGTAGTGTGAGCCAGCCAAGTGTTCAGCATTTGACTTGCAAGCTGGATAAGGACACAAGGTGCATAAGACTTTGTTACCTAGCAAAATGCTTTTCTTGAAGCTCTCTTTTTTTTGTGTTCTCTAACACAGTGTATGCATTACTCCAATTAAAATGTCCACGTTGAAAAAAAATTGCACCACAGGTCATATGTTCATTATGTTAACACTTTCTGGGATACTCTGTTTTAACTCTACATCTGTTATGATATCAGCTCTGAAATGCCATTTTAATCTCAGATTAACCTCAAGAAGCTATACAAGTGGTAAACCACTCTTTTTTCTTCATTTCATGAGGGTTTCAAATGTTTTTTTCAGTTTCCAAAAGGATAAGAGATATTTGGAGGACATAGAAGTTTGTATGATGTAGTAATTAAAAAAACTGGATTGAGTCACAAGAAAAAAATAATTTTTAATCTATTATTGTCTTCTTCAGCTAGGTTTTGACACTCTCTCCAAGTTATCCAAGGATTCAAGAAGATTTTAGAAAAGTCACAATCAAACCCTAAAACTAAGAGTTTTATATAAAATATTTAGCTATTAGATATGTCAGTAAACACTAGAAATAGGAAAAAGAGTTGAGTAAATATGTATTTTAGACTTTTTAATTAACATAAAATTACAGTTTTCTCTTTTTAAGAATCACATGGAAAAACAACTGTTTAAGAGAAGAATGACTTAGACATGAACACAGAAGTTGCTGTGTTGTGTGTTCAGTAAGGTTCACCCACAGTGGACAGTGCATTTATCGTGGCTGTGTTACAAAGGTGATTCAATTTAAAAGACAGTGAATATCAGATGCTCTCTCCTGCAGACGCTTGCATTATTTGCTCAGACTGAAAGAAGCCTGAAGTAACAGAAAATTGGATCTCTCAATTTTAAGTTTTCCATGTATGTGTGTATCACAGTGTATACTAATGTTAGTGTTACTCAGTCACTTGCCCTTTCCACCAAACATTGTCACGTGAAACACCAGTAAATATGTGTTAAATGTGTGTATTTCATGAGACAAACCTAAAGTTAATACACAGGCATTACTTCATGTCATTGTACATTTCCAGCATTGAAATGTGAGTTTTTCTCACTTACTGGTTTTAAATTTCCTTCTTCCTAAGAATTTCTGTTGAGTCAGATGTATTTTAGATGAACCTTCAACAATATGCTTCCGGATAAAGAGGTAAACAGCATGGTCTGACAAATTAACAATTTCCCATCATGCTCACCTTTCTAAAGGCTTATGTAGCCATAAAAAGAGGAGGAGAGATTGAAGTAATTTGTCCCTTGATCCTCATTTATTGATGATTAAGGGCACTGTAGTATCTTTATGAAGAACTATACATTAGATCAAGGTTTTGTCAGTGTTCTCAGGATAGTGTATCTGTAGTCTTTTTAACTTTTATAACAGAAGGGTTTCCACTCATGTTGTCCTGACTTGTTGAAAAATATTGATAAGCTGGGAATAGTTATGGGTTTATTAATGTGTCGATGGACTCAAACTCAGGTATGAAAGAAAAGGAATATAGATTAAAAAAAATGGAAAATTAAATACTCTCGTGTGCATTGTAAGGAATCTTCTCTTGTCCTACTTAATACATGTAAAACCATCTCTACTGAGGAGCATGTGCTTTACATTAGCACATACTTCACTCAACAATGTGCTTAACAGTAGCCTGAATAGAGACTTTATGTTGAATTGCTGTTATACAGAAGGAACCTTGGCATTTGCACTGCAAAAATAAAACTGAGGCTTTCATTTCTAGAGAAATAGGTAATAAATAAAGATCTCTATAGCCTGAACTGCATCATGTCAAGGTTTCATCTAGCCAATACCCTAGTGACAATGGCCAATAGCAGATGCTTAGAAAAGGTGTGTAGAGCAGAGCAGACATAAAACTGCACAATAAACATAAAAGTAAACACTCCCAATGTCTGGAAGTCGGTTTTTGCTTTAGGACCTCCTGGAAAGATGACGATATCCTCATCTTTGGGCTCAGTGGCTCCCAATGGATATCATCAAGTCCACCCAAATCTTATTTGCTGGTATAGTCCTGGAATCTTTCTCCACTATCCATCCTTTTCTTCACAACCTCCCTTATCCTTCCCATTACTCCTAAAATAATCTACTCCTAAAATAATCTGCTTACCCAGAAAATCAGAATATGTAATTCTGATATTCTGAGAACAAGGTCAAAAAGGCTATATATATATTAATTAACTAACCAGTGCTAGATCACTGATTAACTAAACACTAGCAGAGCACAAATTAACTAAGCAGTGCTAGAGCACCAACTGAGGCATTGTCCTGCTTTTTCAGTTAAATGTTAGCACAGCCTGACATGCAGCCCATGCTCCTCATAGCAACTTTTATGTGTGGCTTGGAAAGTCAGTATGGACAAGGAACCATACTCTATCGGCAGCATGAATGACACCTCTCTGGTTTAGAGTGTAAGAGTTTTGACATATAGACACGAACAGGGACACTTGAGTTGGTTTTCTGGTGTGAAAGATGTCCTATTTTGTTTACTTGGAACACAGAAGCTCTTTTTTGCCTATACTTAAGAGAAACCTTGGGATGGCTCTGGCTTGAGATGCTCCTTCAAAGAGGAAGAATCCTGGATTCCAAGACTGTTCATTTTGTGAAACAAATTTCATTGACTCTGAAGGGTTGTGGGCCTCTGAGATTCAGCAGTAGGTAAGATGTTGTGCTTTGGATGGCAGCTCTAGACCTGGGCGTCTCAAGCCAAGTTTCACAATTTGAGCTCCAGGGTAATACTGCGATCAGCCTTCTCATTGCCATTAATGTTAATCTCCATGCTTTTTCATTTCCTTCCCTTACAGATAAACTCCTAACTCATAAATTCAAGTGTTTTTCATGCTGGCAAGCTCTTGTACATGGAACTGCTTCCCAGTCCCAATGCTTGAACTCCCCTCTCTCCATCCACATATGTCCCTTAGGTTCCCCTCTTCCACAAACCACATAGGTAGAGCCCAGAGCAAAACACAGACAATCCCTCAAGAGCTGTATGCTAAAACAATGCCTGAAGTGGAGGAATTCTGAAAACAGCTGTAATTCATCATGCTCAGTATAATTTATTTCTCCTTTGGGCATTACAACACAGCCCAACATCAAAGCCACTCAGCTGCAAAATGTGTATGATACCATACACACTGCTGTAGAGGACAGATTTACAGACAATTACTCAAGCTAAATGGCATGATGTCCAAGAGGACAATAAACAAACAACAGCATTCTTCAACAAAATTGCATGTAGGGAACACATAAAGTCTTTGAAAAAATAAATTAGCAATAGAAAATGAGTGGGTTTGCCAGGTCTAACAAGAATGATGAATGTAGTGAAAGTGAGTGAAGAGACTGTTTGGTTAGGAGGCCACTTTCTCACCTCGCAGCCAAAACTAACTGGAAGCTATAAATGATGTATGATGTAAGGGGGAAAAAGTGTTCAATGGCGTAAAGGTCTCAATGCTGAAATATCACCCTGAACTTTTTATGGCTTCCAGTAAAATGAAAATGATTTGTAAAAGAGGACTGTTGGGATCATATGGAAAAGGTTCTGGTACTGCTATATCTATTCTGTGGATGGTGGATTCCATTGTCATTCCTGAGAGGAGGATAAGTCCTGGTACACACCAAGCTGAACATGACCCAGCAGTGTGCTCTTGCCTCAAAGAAGGAAAATGGTACTCTGGGCTGCATAAGGCATAGCATGGTCAAGGGAGGCGACTGTTCTCCTCTGCTCAGCACTGGAAAGGTCACACCTGGAGTACTGGGTCCAGTTCTGGGCTCCCCAGCACAAGATAGACACGGGCATGCTGGAGAGAGTATTCTAAAGGTCACAAAGATGACAAAGGGACTGAAGCACCTCACGTATCAGGAAAGGCTGAGAGAGCTGGAACTGTTCAGCCTGGAGAAAGGAAGGGTCAGGGAGGATCTCACTGCATATAAATATCCAAAGGGAAAAGGCAAAGAGGATGGAGCCAGGCTCTTTTCATTGGTGCCCAGTGACAGGTCCACAAGCTATGGGTACAAACTGAAATACAGGTGGTTCTCTCTGAACATCAGGAAACACATTTTCACTGCGAGGGTGACTGAGCATTGCACAGGTTGCCCAGGGACATTGGTGAGTCTCCATTCAAAAGCTGTCTGGACATAACCACTTCCAGGTAGCCCTGCTTGAGCAGGGGGGCTGGACCAGATGGCCTTCAGACCTCCAACCTCAACCCTTCTGTAACTGTGGGACCTTTTCCGTTCCTCAGATACAGTCCAGGTTTCTTCCAGCTGCAGCATCTCCCTAAGCCATATCCCTGCTTCCTACCTCCCCTCCTGCCAGCATTTACGGACAGGCAGGGAAAACTCATTCAGCAGGGAACAAGGAGCAGAAAAGGATCCTAAAAAAAGATCAACATGTCCAGCCAAGGTCAGTTTAACATATCCAGCCAAAGTTGAGCCACCCTCAGTGCTTATGCTTCTTCCTGTTTGTTATGACTCTTTTTATCTAGCTGACAAAGATCAGTTCATATTACATGGATTAGCAGACAGCTGGTCTGACAGACAAATTTCTTACAAGGGAGTACAACATGTGCATCAACACTTGCTAGTCTGAAGTGTTGACTTCTTGAGCCTGGGTTTGTGCTACTTTGTTCTTGACTTGACCTGAGAGCACTTCAAGCTTATCAGGGTATTTCCTGCTTCGTGGCTCTGTGGGAACTACGCAGCATGGAGGTGTTTGTGTATCCTTGGGCTCTACCTTGAACAGTTCACAGCTCCTCCTTTTTCCCACATAGAGAACATTTTTCATCAGTTTAATGGGTTATGAGTGTAGATAAATTGTATTAATCACAAATTCAGGCATACCTTATTTAGATAGATTAGTATAAGAAGTCCTTAAAGATGATCTTGTAATATGGTTGGATATAAGAATTTAGCAGGCATGCAAACCTTCAAATGCAAGCTCTGAGATCTTGTTGAGGTGGAGAATGTGCTCAAATAACATTGTTGGCATGGGCAGTGTGAGCTTTTGTACTACAAAATGCAGAGAATCACAGTTTGGGTTGGAAGAAACCTTAAAGCTCATTCAGTTCCAAACCCCTGCCATGGGCAGGGACACCTTCCACCAGGTCAGGTTGCTCTAAGCCCTGTCCAGCCTGGCCTTGAACGCTGCCAGGGATGGGGCAGCCACAGCTTCTCTGGGCAACCTGTGCCAGGGCCTCACCACCCTCACAAGGGAAGAACTTTTTCCTAATATCTAATCTAAATCTACACTCTTTCAGCTTAAAGCCATTAATGGCAGCTTGCACTGTCCAAAGCCACACACATTGTTTCTGCAGAGGCACGGCACAGCTTGGGTGTAAAATATGTTGTTTGACCCAGGTCAAACAAAAAAAATCACCTCAGATGATTGCTAATCAGGACCACCCAGTGCACTGCTCTCATAGTTGTGGTGGAACCCTTATCAGAAACAAATGGGTCATGACTGCAGCCTATTGCCTCAGCATGAATAGGATAAAAAGCATTAGAACTCCTGTTCTGCTCTTCATTCTTGTTGCAGACAGAGCCAGACCCTTCTTATCCTCTGAGCTCCCCACTGGTGCCATTCTGTGCACAGCTGGACATCTCGCTGTGCACTTAATCAGGGGAACTGGAAAACTCTGTTGGATTTTACATATTAAATGCTGACTTCCTGGGAGTGGAAATTAAGCTGATTGCTGATTTGCATAGGAGGAGTTGCATTTACATGTATGTGAGCTTTTTGAATGGGATTTCATCCTGAGAAACCTGCACAGAGATGGAAAGACTGAACAAAATGCATGTTTCCTAGCTCATGGGCCATGTTGTACATGTGGCTCTGCATCATGTCTGACATGCACCACCCAAACAGTACAGTGTGACACCAGTAAACGAACACTCCTCTTTAATTACTCTTGTCTTTAGTGAATGTACTTACAACAAAGTGCAACAAGCTGATCCTTTGCACTGTTTCAGACAGATGCAGAGATGCAAAATGAACTTCCTTGTTCAAGACGCAGCTCAGCGCTGTATGTGCTGATGCTGCACCTTCACTTGCTTCGCCAGCAAACTGCAGGCTGCATTTGCCTAATTCCTAAGGCTGTTCAGCTACAGTCCATTGAAAAGGCTCTGGTGGAAGGTGCTTTAGAAATAATTACATTGGCGGAAGGTCTCAGTGGTGCAAGAATTACACTGCGAAGCTAGAAACGGGGTGTAGTTTTTGCATTAATTATTCTGAGACTTGTTTTCAGGCCACCAGTAACAGCCTACTGAGTGGCTCTGGGTGAGCACAGTCTCTTGGAGGTACATGGCATTGAGTGTTACCCTCTCTTGGTAGTTTTACTCAGTGGATGAACTCAGCCCTGTTTTGCCCAGATTAGGTGAAAGATGGGGCTTGTGGATGGATCCAGGATGTACAGCAGATTCAGGGGCTTGCCAGCAGTCACACCACTGTTTGCATCTTACAAAGGAAAGCCAATGAGGAAATGCCAAGGGACTGCCTTAAATCCCCCCTCAGAGGCATGCCTGTCCACAGAGGGTTCTCACAAATCCACTCTAAGGCCATCAGAGGTCTCACAAATCCACTGCCTCTGAAGGAGTAGGAGATTTTGGGGGAACATTAGCCCTTTATCAGTCTGTGCCATGGCCTATTCTCTGTTAATGGCTTGTGTTTCCTGACACCTGTAATAGCTGTAAGGATTAATTTATTATGTTTGCAAGGTGCTTGTCTATCATCATGCCAGAGGCTAGAGACCTGCATAAATATAAATGCGTAAGTGACAAAACGTGAGTGAGGACATCCAGTTTATTAATAACTCAGACTTTCCATAGAGTCTTTAACCTGTATCCCATTAAAGCTATGATATTGCCCTTGGTGTTTGGACAATGCCCTTTACTAACATGCTTTAACTTTTGGTCAGCCCTGAATTGGGCAGGCAGTTGGAGTAGCTGATCATTGTAGGTCCCTTCTGACAGAAATAGTATATTTCCATTCCATTCTATCCTACCCTATAAACAGCTTCAGTGCAGTGCTGCTCATACAGAGGGCATCTGCCTCAAGTCTATTGGCAAACTCAACCCACAGAAAGCACGATCCATCAGATTTATTCTTAAATTCACTCTGTGCAGGACGATTAGTTTTAAAATCAGTTTTCTAAGAGGAAGTGCACAGAAAAGGGCATTTCTGGAGGGTGAGGAAGCAATAAATTCAGTGTAAAACAATCCCCTGCACTGCTATGCATGCCGGGGCCCATACTCCAGCCAACTGGGAAAGCCTATCTCAGTGTATAACATTTCCAACTGAAAGCTGTGCTCCTATTAGACACACAGCAGGGTCTGTGAAGGGAGAGAAGGAGGAAGAGAGGGAGACATACATTCACTATAAAGCAAGATTTGTCTTCTGATTTGTCTTTGAAGACAAGACCATCTCCTAGGAATACATGGGGAATCTGTCACCTGTCCCTCTCCCCCTTTTGCTGTGTATGAGATGGTCATTTATGAATGAAGGAGTTTGAGCTCTTTTTCCATTTTAAACTACCTATGCCCTATCTCTCCTAGACCCTGCACACACCAATGGAATAGCAGTATTATAGCAAACCCCTCTTTTCTGGGGGGAATGCGCTTTTCTTCTCTCCAAAAGCCACTGGATGTCATTATCAAACCGAAGGAATACCAGAGGAGGTTATCATCCACTGCTAAGGAAGTTTTGTATGCTGAGGATGATAAAATGGCATGCCTGCAGCCTTGCCCTCTGTGCTTTGTGTTTGCTTGCAAGCACACAGATAAGCAATGACAAACAGGAGCTGCTTTACGCCACCGATTTGCAACTGGATAAATCTCACTACTTAACAGCAACCACAAATGAAAACAAGACCAGCAGTGCTTTCCTTAAGGCTTGTAAAGGAGTGGGGTCCAGCTTTAGTTTTGGCCCTCTGCTTTATTGGACTGAACTTGGCAGTGTCTCCTGTGTGCTCAGAGCTCTGCAGATCCCCTCACAAGTTAACCCCCCCCCCCCCAAATCTCATCTTTCCTACTCCATAATATTCCTGAATTATTCTTGCTCCTTTTCAGACAGCTATAGCAAGTACAAATACTTAACTTCTCCTTAAAGAACCTGGATTTGTTAGGCTCAGTGGTGGACTGATGTCCCTTATTAAAGCACTTAGAAGCCAAGTGACAGGATCTGGCGTCTGAAATCTTGGCCTGTCTATATTCAAGCCTTTCCCTTTGAATTTCAGAAGGAATTAAAAAGACATACATCAAAGGATTTGGGAAATGAGATTTTTAAAGGAAGCCACTCAAACCACTTCCCAAATTATCCGGATGCTGAGAACTGAAGTATTAGAGTCCAGGGTGGTTTTGCAGTGCCTGATGCCTGGGCTTGGCTTCTAACTCTGTGTGCCTCATGCACAGGCCACAGGGGGATCTGGGGATGTTATACGGGGTCTCAAACTCTCATCAGCCCCAATCCCTGCCCTGGGCTGCACAGAGCTGGGAACCATCAGGAATGTTGCTGCTTCTTGGGCCAAAAGCACTCCTGGGACCATGTTAACGATTTAATGAGTTTGAATGTCCTTGACACAACCCAGAACACCACAGCCATCCTTTATTCATCCCCTGATGTGACAGCAGTGATGCACTGCTCTGCTTTTGCCTGAAGACGTGCAACTGCCCCTGGGTTCCATGGGGCAGCTATGGACATCAGGTGCTTAAAATCTCTTGTCATAGGCTGCTTTGAAAGCCAGGCCATTGCTCCTTTAAATTCTACCTCTGCTTCAGCAAGACCTGGATCTGTTCCTGCAACAGCCAGGAGGAGAAACATCAGGCTGCACCCACAGGAGCAGGAGAATCAGGTGCTGAAGATGTACAGCTCTAATTCAGGGTCATTATCACATCCCTGGTGCCAAGAGGAGTGGTTTTTTCCACATTTCGATGACAGGAACAGCTTGTGCTGCTCAGCCATGATTTATTGCGTAGGATAAGAGGGAGGCGATCGCCTGGCAGCATGCATGGCAGGGTGAGTGTGCTTCTTCTGTGCCTCATTTACCTCTCTCTATCCAATAGCTTTGCTAGAGCTACTTGTTCCTCAGTGCTGCCAGGCAAAACTGTGATCCCAGGAGCGCACCTTGGGAAGCCTGTGGAAAATGCACTGCTTCATGGAAGTTTTACTGTGTGAAGATACTGGGTGTCACAGTGATATGATATCCATCGGTATTGGGAAAGCACATCTGGGCACACTAGCTGTACATAATGTTTATATGTATTTCCATGTTTTTCTCCAAAGGTGGGTGGTGAGGATGCAGCTAACCAGAGAATGAACTAGAATTTGGAAAACTGATGCTTCTCATATCTTTATGGGAAGCAGAAGAAGGAGACAACTACAGCAACAGGAAACTTCTCACCTGGGGCTGGTCCCACCAACTATAGGATGCTCCGGTGTGTTGTAGGACTGGCTATACCTTGAGCTATTTGGGGAGGTAAAGTTGTAGATGCTGTGAAAGACAACTTGGGTGTGCAGAGATCAAATATAGTGTCCAGTGCCACTAGGGATGTCTGAGGATATCCCATCCCACCCTGGCTGCATCAAAGGGCCACAGCTCTCCTGAGGTCCGGTGTTACCTCAGCCACCTCCATGAGGATGTCTTCATACCCTTGAGTATCTCAACTGTCTCGAAACACAGCAGAGATGGGTACCTTTAAAGTCACAGAGATGAGCTCAGCAATGGGGCCCTCAATCACAGCGTAGCTGAACAGAGATGTTCTGGTTGTAGATATCGAAATCTTACCCTGGGGCTGCCATCCTTTACCAGAATAATTCCCAAAATCTCTAGTTGAAATTGTTCCACTCCACCCAATTGTTCCCTTGCTCACTTGCAGGCAAAAATGATGGGTATTTGGGAGTATGACTAAAAGGGGCTCATTTGCCTCCTGACTGCAATCCAGCCTTAATTACAAGAAAGCACTTTGGGATGCTTTGACTATGAAAAGCACTTAAGGACCATTAAGTTCTCATCTCTATTTACTCCAAAGTAGTAGCCAAGTACTTATTTCCAGGGTAGTGTAATAGATAATAGTTTCCTACACAGTTTATCTATATCAGTGGAATAGAGCCTTTTATGTTATTCATCCTGAAGGCAGAACTCTCCTGTAAGGTTTTACCCTGGCATTTGTCTTGTGTGGTCCCCGGGGAACTGTGTCTTTAGGCCATCTTGAGCCTTTCTGCCTCCTCAGCTGGACTGATCTGAAGGTATCCACAGCCTCCATGCTTGTACCAAACTAGTCCAGCTCCCTGGTTACAAATATTCCCTCTATGGTGGGTTTCATGCCCATGTGATGGAGTCAGCCTCAAGCATTTTGGTCCCTCACTTACCTTCCCTGGCCAAAATATAGGTGCATCCATGGGTTTTTTGACCATTTACCTTCTAGAGATGGTTTCCTCCAGCTGTGGATGGGTGCACTAGGCCAGACATGGAAGCACAGACAGGACCCAGGGCCTCCCCACCTCTCTTCCAGGTCCGAGATGGCCATTCAAGTCCTATTTTATATTTTTTAAATTTAATTTAATTTTATTTATTTTATTTGTATTTTATTTTGTATTTAACTTTATTTTTATTCCGATATGCTGTCTCAGTGAGATACGTGGTGTCTCTGGTCCCACAGAGGAGGCACGCATTGCCCCAGAGCAATTTGGCCCTCTGAGAGGCTGGGAGGAGGCAGCTGCCCAGTAGATGGCAATACTGCCATTCACTCAGCAGCAGATCTAGCGGTATGAAACAAGCTGATGGAAACGTGTGGATTGAGCAGCACTGAAAACCCCTAATGGTCATGGCTGTGAAACAGAAAACTCAGTTCTCCCTGTTAGATGCTAGAGTCCCACTTCAGCCAGGGCTCTGTCAAAACGGGAATTTTACTGTTTAGTTCAGGGAAACCACTGAAGCTGGAAAGCTTATATTTTACAGTGCATTTAGCATCACCTGTTTCCCCAGATGCTGAAGATTCACAGCTCCTCCAGAGGTGATGACCACAGAGAGGCCCTAACATGGTGCAGAAATGAAACAGCTTTTAATTTGGTGTGTAATTTGGATTGATTTGGTGGAGAGGACACTTCCTTACAGTGCAATGAGGATTCCTGTGATGTTGAACATCATTACCCCAAAGAATAAAGAATAGGAGCTGAACTTTGTTTTCCCCCCATCCCACGGCATTGACAGACTAAAACACAAATGGGCCACAGGAACGTGTCAACTATTGCCAATTCTGCAGTGCCTTTTTAATGGGAAAGCTGAATCAATCTCTAGGTCGGAGTTAAAGCCTCAGCACCTGCAAACTTCTGCTCAGTTCCATGAAAAATGAACGTGCATGGGCAGAGAAAATGCCTGTCACAGTGACAGAGGTCTTGGATCCAGCAGGGATGCAGAGCACCAACTGGGATGCTTTTATTACCTTTGCACAGGGCCTAGGGGCAACCTTACCCCCTGCAGTGCCACACTGCTTCACCATGCAGTGCAAACCTGCCTTTTTCTTCTACCAGCCAGACAAGCTATGAGAAGAGGTATTTTGTCCCAACTGCATTCAAAGTGGACACAAGCCCTTCTCATGCAGGATCTGTCCCTATGAAAATGTCCCCACTGCTGCAGAGCCAACACCCCTGCCCTTGCCTTGCCCTGGAGCTCCCTAGGTTGTGTATTCCCTGCCAGAGATAAAGTCCATCCTACTTGTCACTTTATAGTCATTCCTGCCAAGAAAAGTCCTTGGGTGTCGCATTCCCGCACTGCGCCAGCTCTGCAGGAGCCAAGCCTCATGTCACAGCCTGTTCCGGTCCCTGTCCCTGCTTGCCATGGGTCATCAAATGACTCATCCCTGTTCCAAAGGCTGCTCCACCACCCAGAGGGAAATGGTTTCTAGTCTGGTGGATACATACATGGTTCAGCACACACAGGCACCTGAAAATGAAATGAAAGCAGGCAATGAGTAATTCCGAGCATCCAGGTGTAATAAGCAAGGCAAACAGGGTGGCTGTATGGGGGGAGAACAGAAAATGAATTAAAATAAAGGGGGTGATGAAGCCCTAAGCAAGGTGGGGAGCACACAGATGGGTTTAACTGGGGTCAGTGAACCACTGATTCTTGGGGATGGGAAGGAGCACTGCTGCCTGCTGTTGAGCAGGGCATGAGTCCCGGCTCTGTGCCACCGGGTTGGGGCAGAAAGTCAGAGAATTGTGTAATCATGGAATAGTTTAGGTTGAGAGGGACCTTAGAGCTCATCCAGTTCCAATCCCCTGCCATGGGCAGGGACACCTTCCACTAGAGCAGATTGCTCAAAGCCACATCCAACCTGGCCCTGTCAGTTATCCTCAACCCTGCCACAGCCACAGAATAAAACAAGGGTTGCACCTGGTTTCACCCCTCTTAAGATGCAGCCCTTTAAAATCAGAGGGTCCATGGCTTTAACACAAGCACCTTGCAGAGAAATGGTCCCCAGCCAGCCAGGGAAGCTCCACCAGGGCTTCTCCTGTCTCTCTTTCCAAAGCAAACATGAACTCCTCTGGTACAGGGAGCCTGTGATCAACTCTGCTGCTTTCGCAAGGAGATGCCTATGCCAAAGGCTGGTTGATGGGATGCAGCACTGTCCCTTGGCGGGTGACATGACGCCTCACCACAATGCCCTTTGCCAGGGCATGGTGCAAAGTCATCACCATAAGCCAAAACCCCACCAGTGCAGCAGCTGTATGCTGAGGGTTCTCCTCCCAGTCTGATGAGGGAATTACAGACATAAACCCCATAAAAGAAACAACACCACAACCAAACACAGCCTTCTGGGTTGGGAAACTGGGGCCAGGCTTCACCAGCCAGCCACGGAGAGGCCTCTTTGCAGTATTGCTTCTTTTATGGCCCAGCAAATAATTTGTAACAAATAGTTTATGCAATTAATTGAGCCTCTCTGCTCTGGGGCAGATGGCATCCTTTAAAAATGGATTTCCAATGGAAAACTAGACAGCAGCGTTTGTGGTCCCATTTCCCCCACTTTCAGGTCAATGCCAGTGGTTGACTTATGCCTGTGCTGCTGGATGCAAGCTTATGGAGTAGATATGCATTTCCCCATCCAGGTTTGTGGGGTTTATTCAGCTTTTCCTTTGCACCATGGGCTAGCTCACATCCTCACTGCCTTCTTATTTCCCTGCTGTTAGCAGGATGAAGTGTATTTTCTCTCCTTTTCCCCTGGGGTGTCAGATCATGGTGATGCTTCTTTTTGGCTGCATCTTTCCAGGCCCCAGGGCTGCCATGAGGTGATGAGAAATGGTTTGTAGCCAGCAAGGGAAAGGGGGTTCCAGGCTTTCCCAAGGGTTTCCAAAGACTTCCACTAAATGTTTCTAGGTGATGGGGATGCTGCCATGACTGTTGTCTTTTTGATTGTCCTATAGAGACGGGCAGCTGCCATCCACAAGACAAACAAGCTCAGGAAACAACACAGCCAGACCCCAGTCCCATGCACTGATTTTTCCCTTTTCTAAAGGGAAAAAGTGCATTTTGTCACATAAGTGACACCGGTGGAGCAGGAAGTGACTTGAACAGGGCAATTGTCACATGCCACTGCAAGCTGATCTGATGGGGACATTGCTGTTGAGCAGCCAGGAGCACCCTGGGAACTTCAGGAGCTCCTCTCCAGGCCATGGATCTCACTCTGCCAAGGCATTGCATCATTATTTTTGCCCTTAAATTAATAAAGCAAACTGCTGAAAAGGTCCCTTCTAGTCCCAGCCTTGGTGCAAACTGCTCTTGCCAGCGCAGTCTCCCTCCCAGACAAAATGTGCTCTTTTAACTTAGAAAGGGGCTGGCACTGCGTGCTCTTCTGCAATGAAACTCATCTCTGGGTGAACTCAGAGGGACATAGGGGCACCCCTTGTGCATCTCCAGCTGCTCCAAGAGCATCTCTTGTGTGACCTCCCAGGGGTCTGGTAGTGTTCCCTGCTACATTTCTGTGTTGAGGAGACATCAGTGCTGTGGTGGTCAGGGGAACACCTTGGAGGCTACTTGGAAAGTGCCCCCCTTTGCATAGCCAGCAGCCATGCATGAAGGAGGGCTCTGCAGAGATCAATGGGCTGCCTTGGCTCTATGCCTCCTCCAGAGACGATGTCCCCTTTGCTCTGACCTTAGGGTTGATTTCTCAGTGACAGGCCCTATGCTGGTGCTCAGGCTTGCAGGCTCCCCACATGCCTTTCCCCCATGCGAAGCCATGGGGATGATCTTCCCTGGGCTGTTTCTGGGGTGCTCAGAAAAGAATGGGCATCCCAAAGCTCAGGAGAAGGATCTTGGAGGTCACCAGGTAGCCCTAGTAGGATGATCCCATCTCAACACTTGGGGTGGGAACCCCAGAGCACCCATTAGCTTCAAAAAGGGTTGGAAAGACAAAAGAACAAACAAAGAAGGGACAACTACAACACAGCATACACACACCCATCATCCAAATTTTTGAGCCACAATGAAGGATAAACAGGGTGAAGATGCTGCCGTATTCAAACAAAATTCTTTTATTGAAAGTGTAATGGAAATTTCTTCATATTGCTTTGATGAAATGAGAGACAGCAGCTCTAGACAAATATGCTTTTTTATAAACAAATGCAAATGAATAAGGTAAAAATAAAGCATTTTTTTAACTTGTACCTTTAAGCAACATAATCACAATATATACACAAAGAAAGCTAAAATAAAGCTATGTTGAAACCAAAGCGTTTCAATCAATACATTAGATAATTACAGATTGTGTCAATAAATACCCAGTTTTTAAACTGTTTAACAGGCAACTTTTTACACAGATACCAAGAAGGAAAAAAAAATATTTACAATTCAGTGCCCTGGGGAAAGAAAAAGATTAAAAAAATCTTTTTTTTTTTAATTCTTTTGGCACCAACACAAATAAAAAGAATAAATTATAGAAAAAAAAGAATCCACAAAGGCAGGAGTCTATCCCGGTCATTCATTAAAAAAAGTGTGTGTGTATATATATATATAAAATATATGTATATATTTTATATATATAAATATATATATATGCAGAGAAACCTAGGAATGTTATAAAATATATTAGTGCCAATAAATACAGAATGGTACCAGACTTTCAACTGTCAGTATTTTTGATGCAGTCTGAAGGATAGAAACTACCACCTAGGAGATAACTGAATGGGATTTTTCAGTCTAAAGAAAGGACAACAACAAAAAATAATAACAATAATAATAATAATAACAATAATTATATATATATATATCCAGGAAATCCTCCATCTGCCAGTAGTATTCCTACAGTCACCCTCCTGCCCGGGGGATAGGTCTCCGGGAGTGATGCTTTGCAGGAGAGTGTGGCAGTGAGCACAGGGTGAGCACCCGCTCACAGCCACAGCGGGTCAGCTCCACTTCCAAGTTGACCGGCTCAATACCAGAGAAGATGTACAATTAAATAGTAATAATAATGATTAAAAACACCCAAGCAACCCAGCCTTCACCATATTTGTAAGCCAGAAGTTTCCTAAACTGCTGGCAGAAATAGCAGGTACCCAAGAGCATCACCATCCCTGCTGTCGGGGATATAAACACTTCAGACAATGGGAAAATCCTCAAATCCATATTCTGGGTTTTTTCCCCTGTCTGGGTGTCTTTGCACCTCTAGGAGCTTCCAAAACCAGGAGAGCCCACTACCCTGCTCCCACAGCAGCAGAGCTGGGACACCAAAGCTGCCACCTCCCTCAGTACCAGTAGTGCCAGGGATCATTCCCATCACCAAATCTCACATTTTCCAAGATGGGGTTTAAAGCCGGTAGGTTTCAAAGTCATTGTTGTTTCTTTACCATACCACTGGCGCAGGCACTTAGTGTCTCACTGACGTACAGATTTTATGTCCAGTTACATCTCATGGCCAAATAGTGTCATGTTCTCAGACTGATTTAAATAACAAGAGGCCAAGAGGGCCTCTAATATTCTTCCTAAACACGGTAATCTCTATAAACAAAAAGCCTTCAAGATTTTTAAGCTTTCTTTCCAGGTGTTATTCTTTCTTCTCTAAAACCATACTCAAAAGATAAATAACCCAATAACCTTCATATCCACCTCTTTTACTTGATTTACCTGATTTACCTATAGAAAAAAAATATATAGTATAAATAGTCTGACCCACTAGATTTTGGAGCTGTGATACCTTTGATGTTGGGGAGCACTCGCTGAGGAGCGTGAGCACAGTGTTGCTGTTGTTGGCTTTGCTCTCCCAAAGACCCCCTGGGGACACAAAGGTCCTTCTAGTTACATCCCCACCCTTGCTAACAGTTCCTCTGCATATTCAGGCACCATAATTGATCGGGAAAGATCTCATGGCCAAATCCTTAAGAGATTAAATAAATTATTAAATAATTTATAAAAAGGGTTTGGGTTGGTTTTGTTTGTTTAGAGCTAGTTGATGCTATTTCTTGAATAGTTGAAAGTTTTGTGTGTTGTGCTCTCCATCACAGTATTATAGAGAACAGACACCATCATCACGTCTACTGATAGAAACCAAAGGATGTTGAACAAACGTTTGTCCCATCCCTCCAAGCCACTTGCATTTGGCTCTTTTGGAAATGTGAGGTGAAGACCAAACAGCTAACATCTTTCAGACTCAGAAAAACCATGGTCATCTATAGGATGGGTGCTGCTGAAGACATTATTGCCCTTCCAGGTCATTGACAAACCACAGTGCTATTCATGTACTACAGGTAGAAAATAAATAAATACAGATATATTATGCAAAAAATATATGATTGTACACATAATACATCTGAGGTATTACCAATTTAAATAAGGTTCCATGCTAGTTCAAGCTTCGGTGCCTAGTTAAATTCTGGAATTCGCAATAAATAGATGAAGAATGAGTATGTATATAGTGTATGGATCTCTTCTGTAAACCTTGTCCGATTTAAACGCAAGAGCCTGCTGGGCTAACTCTTACGCAAACCACAAATTTTCACAATAAATACAGCTTCAAAAAGTTGCCTTAAAAAGTTCCTGCAACACTGAAACGTTCCCAGAAGGGGCTGTGTGTACGACTGGCAATGTTAGCGAGGAGTATTTCTCAACAGGTCTTTTCATACAAAACACAAGGAAACTCGTACGTGAAAGTCCTTTTCCCTCCCTCCCCACCCCACCCCATCATGAAAGTTTAGAAATATTTGCACAAACAGTGAGAGAACTGATTGTAGCTGCAGTATGTCAAAATGTCCACGTTCTACAAAGACCAAAAATAGTTTGTTTGCTTAGAAAGTCCTTTTCTGTTTGTTTTTTTCCTCCTTACTTTTGAGTAACACATCATCCTTTTGGTGCAAGTTTGCCCGCTTCGATTTTCCTTCAGGCTGTTCCTTGCTGCTCAAGCCACACGGGCATTTTACACTTTCACCGTCTCCATCAGCGATGACTTGATGGCATCCTCCAAAAGTTGATTGTCTGTGAAAGGGGCTGGGGTTTCGGGGACGGATTCAGACAAACCGATAAGGGACTCCAAGAAACAGGAGCCCTGGTCTCCAGCTTGTGGGAAACCTGGAAAATTAGGCAACTGAAACTGTAACGCTGAGAAGTTATCAAGGTTCTCGTACTCCTTTAAGGAGTTGTAAAGGGGTCCCAAGTTATAGTCTGAGAAGGACTGGAAGAAATCCAAGGAGTCAGAGGAAAGGCTAAGGTCAGCATAGCTCTTGGAGCAGGGCTCACCCGGGGATGAGGTGCAGCAGGACAGTCCATCGCACCGTGCATGAGCAGCATCCTCCAACAAACCACCACCGTCCTGGTTGGCATTCTCATCCAGGCACTCGGAGAGGTGGGACAAGTGGCCAGACACAGGCTTAGGCTCATCGCCATGGTCCTCAATGAAGAAATCGGTGGGGTGGAAGCAGCTCAGGTCATCATGACCATGACCACCCTCTTCCTCAGCATCTGAGTCATTGAAGTGGAGGATGCGTGCCAAGCCATCGTCATCCACATCTGACTGGGATTTGTCGGAGGGGAGGCTCTCGTAGGGCTCCTCCAGGTCCTCACTGGGGTGGGAGGAAATGGAGGAGTCTGTCATGTCACTGCTGCAACTGTTCTCCCCCAAGGCCTCCAGGTCAGGGCTGAACTGGAAGGCGGGTGCAAGTGGCACTGCACGCTCCTCCAAAGAGCCCTTCCCTGTTGAACATCCCAACTGTGGGAGCCGTTCCCGAAAGGGGGGCTCAGCCTCTGCCACCTTCTCACTGCTCTGCTGCTGCTTCTCCAGCTCCAGCTTCATGATGGTGTGGATGAAGTGGGTCTGCACACGGGCCTGGTTGAACTCGATCCTGCCCTCAGTATTGCCGCAGCCATCCTTGGTGCAGCCACAGGGGAAGGAGGTGTGATCCATCTGGCACAGGGAGAAGCAGAGGTAGAGGGTTAGGACCAAACCTGGCAACACAGAATTGAAACCACCCACAACTCACCCACCTTGAGGAACCATGTAACAGCTGAGGGTTTTAAAAGCAGGCTACAAAACCAAAAATAAATAAAAAAGGCATCCTGTTCTTTTGAAGGGTTATCATAAAAAAGTTGGGCTTCTGTAAAACTGAAGTTAAAAGATTTCAAAAAACCAACATATAATGTTCCGAAAGAAGACATAAAGGGGCAAACGTGAGTTTTTTCTATATTGAATCATGGCATTTAATACGTGATCCGTATCATGCAGTTCTGCCACTTGCCGAGATAAGGACAAATTGCCCAACAGGCATCTGCAGCACCTTTATGTCCCTGTTAGCAGCAGCCGCTAGAGGGGGGCTGTGTCCTACTCATGGAGCACCCGTGTGCACCCCTGTGTGCACCCACCTGCCTGTGCACAGCCACTCTACGCCAGCCACAGCCTGCAACCACAGCACCAAGGGAGCCAGAGGCACCCTGAATACAAGATATGGCTCCCCAGGCACAGCTGGGCAGGCACCCGTAACAAATAACATGAATAATAAGCTAATGGAATAGAGGTGGTCTGCACAGCTAGCTGTGGGCTGACACTCAGCTGGCACTCCCACGTTTGCCTGCACACGCTGGGAGTTGTGACACACCAAGGGAAATAAAACTAAAAATAAAAGCAGGGGGAGGAGGAGAAATCACAGCCTCGAGTGAGGAGCAAGAAGCTTTCATTTGCAAAGGCATTCCCACGTGGCCAATCTCCAACAGGAGACCAAGCAGGTACAATTATTGTGGGGGGAGAATGGGTGGGTGCATTCGCACTGCAGGCTTGGGCACATCTCCATGGCTGCAGCAGCAGCATGGGGATTGCTGCACGTGTGATTTGGGAATCAGATGCTTCTGAGCAGCGTCTGCTTTGCAGCCTGGGAAGCATCTCCGAGGGCATTTCTTGCCTGCTTTGCTCTGAGCACAGATGGGAACAGTTGTATTTTACAGGCTGTCCTAAATGTATCCTGCTTGCTCAAACCCTTCCTGCTACAAGGCAGACGTCAGCTAGAGCCACAGCTTTTCCCCCATGCCCAGAGGTGAGGGCAGTACCTGACATTTGATGCCTGCCAAGCTGCAGCTGCAGGTCTCTGGGTCGCAGACCTCCCGGCAGTCGCAGCCGCAGTCCTCCCGGGACAAGCGGATGTTGTGCAGCTCCCGCTTCTCCTCCTTGTCGATCTTCTTCACCCCCACGGCTTTCAGCAGTGCACGTCTCTTCTTGGCAGGGTAGGGCTGGAGGAAGAAGCCGTCCTCCAAGTCCACGTTGCTGACGTCGATGTCATCATCAGAGATGTCTTCAATAGTGAGCTGGTTGGCCTCCTCTGACTCCTTCGTGCCATTCATGGTTAGCTAAGGGCAAAAAAAATAGGCAAAGCATTAGAGATGTGTTGGGACAAAGAGCCATCAACACCCCCAGGTCAGGAGAAACAACAAAGGAAGTATCTCCCCCCCCATGCTGGTGGATGACAGGACCAACATCTGTGTCAGAGCCCCCAAAGACTTGACAGACACCTGACATGTAGAGTTCAGGGTCTTTTCCATCACTTTTCAAAGGTGGAGAACTGAGCTGAAAATCCCACACAGGAGTCTGTGTTTTTCTGGGACCCAAACAGGGTTAAGAACTAATGCCCTCAGGTCTCAGAGAGTCTCCTACAAAAGACTGGCCATTAACTAATGACATCCACCAGCTCCTCATCAACCCAGCCCCATGCTCCTATACTCACTTTCCATTTCAATGCCTCCAACTTCTCCTCTTTTAATTTCTCTTCCAGTTTCACCCGACGAACGTTTTCCTGTTCCTTTGAAAACTCTGCTAGCGTGAACTGCCGGGAGGAGCTGTGTTTGCTCACCATCCCCAGGGTACAGCCCCCACGACTAGGCACGCTTGTGAACCCCTGGCAGCGTGGGAAGTAAAACACAGTGACCCGGTCAAACTCCACATTGTTCTTCTTCAGTCGCTTGGATTTCTTCAGGATAGATGTGGCTAAAAATGGGGGAAGAAAGAAACAGCACAAAGTCAGTACTGCCATGCCGCAGGCAGGATAGAAATACTACAAACAGTCTGTAAGTATTACAAACAGGCAGGATGTGCAATTACTCTCTCAACAGAGACACGATGGGACAAGGTTACAACATCGCTTGATGGCTTCTGGTGTTTTTGAAATGTTAGATCCTAAGGTTGGATGAGGCTGGAGAGGAAACTAAGCCAAATCCTGATGTGCATTGGCATCACCGATCAGATTCACCCTAGGAACCAGTTTCTGCTTCTCCTTCTTGCCTGACTTCCTCCAGGAAACATACATTTGCTTATTCTTCACATGCAGCAGAGTATAACAAACAAGTAACAAACTATCCTACATGACTGTCTTGCTTTAACCTCAAGCACCCTGCCCCACATTCAAGAAGCTCCTGCCTGCCAAAACACTGACACTCCAGTGCTGCATGGCTCCAGCTCTTGTGGCAGGGCAGAAAATAGCCAAAACGTCTATTCTTCTGGTACTTCCTTTCACCATCCACTGGGAGGAACTATGAATCTATAGTTTATTCTCAAGAGACTCATTTAATAGCAGCTGCAAAGATGTTAATCTTTATGCAGGTGATCCCAGGGTAAACATGGCAATACATGACTCTGGTTTATCTTAAACTGCTGAAACACGCTACACATCATTTAAAGCGGAGCCTCTCCAGAGATACCTGGTTCTGCACATTTGCACATGCAAACGTAGCAGATGAAGCAGGACTAATTAACCAGGGCAGTTTCAGAGTCAATGAGGTTCCACAAATATAGCTGGCCATGGAAAGCAAAGTGAAACATGGTGGTAGGTTATAGAGCTGCCTTTTCTGCTGCATGAGCATGTCAGGGACAAGAGCAGCTATGCAGAAATTCACTGGTGCGGTTTTTCGGTCCTATTCTCTCCTGATGCATAGATGCCTTGGTTGCATAAAAGCCAGAAAGGATTGGTGACTCCTGCAGAGCTGGATCTGAGCCCTCTCTGGGTGGCAGAGTCGCTGGCAGTCGTATGTGGGGAGCTAACCAAAAGGGATGCTGAAAACCCTATGGGCTCAGCTGGTTTGGCTGGCCCTGAAGGCTGGGAAAGTGCAAGACCGGACAGTTAGCTGCACCCATGTTTCACAAGTCTCGCTTGCCAAACATACAGCATTTCAGTTTCACATTAAAAAAACCCAAGTGTTCACCCAGCTGCATCAGCAGCTTCTGCTGAAGAGCTGGGGGTTTCACACTGCTCCCTGCAGTCACTTTGATGGTATCTTTGCACTGTGTATTGCATTTTCATAATAACCTTGACTCAATCTTCTAAAACATTAGCTCTTTATCAAAAGGCACGTTAACCACCGCGATCATCAGCTGAGCTGCTGCACTTTGGCATTTGCTTCTCTGTCCCTGCACCCCTCCTCCGAAATTGTTTTCCCATTCCTGACCCTTTTCCAATTGAGCCAGAGAATACAAAAAGTTCATTGTTTTGTCACAAAACCTGGGAAGACAAGCAAGAATGAGACTCTTTATTATTACAAGACTTCTAAAGCCTTTTCAGACCGCTGTGTGTTTGTGTATGTCTGCTAAGTGGACCTTAACTGCTATATACAGTGGGTGTTCAGCATAATTTACTAGGTTGGACTATTTCTTCTCTGTGAAGATGTTCCCCTATTGTATCTTTTGTTTTTCCCTTCACATGGCAGATAAAGAATTTTATGACCTTGCCTTCTGTGTGCTTTCCTAAAAGCTCTCAAAACTGATATTGCTGGGAAAACAAAATAGCATTTATCTGTACCAACAGCGGAGGCAATGTCAAACGTGTCATGTTCTTTGGCAAAGTACCCAACTTACGTAGGAAATGAGTTCTGAAATGGTAATTGCACCACTGGTTAATCATTTTTTAAAAACAGCGTTATGGGCCTTTGCTGTCTGTTTGGGTTCTGGCTATGGAATAGCTTAACAGAGGATTAAGGCATGGTGGGATTGGTCCACAGCACTGGCTTGGAGGCACCTGCATGCCTCTGCACACCCAGGTCCTTGGGTTTATATTCCTGGAAATTTGGACTTCAGCAAAAGCATTGTAAAGAATGATAAATGCTGGGAGGAAGGGCTAAGGAAGACTACCCTGAGGATGCTGGCCCATTACATAACCAAGATAAACTGGTGTAATGACAGGGAGCTGGCTGCTTCCACTCCTAAAGGTGTACTCCAACAGGGTCTTTGCATGGTGATAACCCACCATCCTGCTACAAAAAAAAAACAGAGGAAATTCTGATCCCAGGAAAGTGGCTGATGGAGATACTCACGGGTGAAGCTGGGCGTTAAGGCAGAGCTAGGCTTGGGCTCTCCACGGGAGCTCTCCTCATCTGTCTCCCAGCCTGATGATGCTGAAGAGGAGAGGGGGGAGCAGGAGGAGGAGGAGCAGTAGGTACTGTCATCCCCCAGCTCTTCATACTTCCTTTTCAATACCCCGCTCATGGTGACGCCGTACTTTTCATATAACTGGAAAACAAAGGAGAAACACAAACTAAAGCAAGGGAAATACTGGCAGTTTCTGGTGATGAGCAAGATGGCTTTAACTCCCAGCAAGGGTTCTACACCGGATCTACCTGGCCATGCAGGGGTGATTCCCAAAACGTGCTCCCTAGGAAAACTATACCTTGCTACCCTTGCTGTGCACACCTGCTGAACCTCGCTCCCTTTTTATGATGCTGCAGAAAAAAAAATTACTATTGCACACAACAAATTGTCCAGAAACCAATTCAATCAACACAAATGTTATCAAAGAGTAAGTATTACGTTGTGCTTACTAATTCTTTTATGTTAAATCCTCACCCAGATCGCTTTCTATGCAGTTACAGCTTTAACGTTTTGCTAATTACAAAAATAAGCCAGTTTGCAGAGAACAATCTGTTGGCATGATTTACTTGCTACAGCCCCCTGGGGAAACAGACTTATTAAATGAAGCACTGAAATACAAATATATCAACTGTGAAGAACAGCTCTTCTCCTCTTAGTGTCTTTCATAGTCAGTCCTCCATTCAATAAGCTATTCTTGTTTAGGCTGGGTTATGTATCAAGCATAGTAGCAATTAAAAACAACGCAGCTAATTAAAAACAAAGGAGCTCTGTACTTGCCTAGATTCCTAAATTTCCTGCATGCTTTTTCCCTGTTCATCTTAAAGAAAAAGGGGAAAAAAACCCACAACCAACCCAACGAAAAAAAAGAAAACACCAAACAACAAAAAACTTTGTTGCATCTTTAACCTTTGCTTTTATAAAGTTTGTGGGGGTTTTGTATCTTAAAATTACACAAAAGCTGCACACTTTGCCTACAATGGGCTAACCGATAACAGAGCCCACCTAACCTGGGATGTTCTTGCCTAGGTAATGGACTATTTCTCCTTTTAGATGCTGGCAACAGTGCACCAGATGCTCCTGCTTCAGCATAAATCACTGCTAGCTTATTTTGAAGCTATACCCACAGCTGAGACTCAGGCTGCTGCTGGACGAGCAACTTACTTTGACTCTATCCCACCAGGCTGTAAGGCACAACCACAGTGGGAGAGATGCAGCCCTAGCCCAAAAACCTCCTCCAGCAAGAAGGGAGAGCCCCTGTGACATGGGACGCTAGCAGCCACCTCACCAATAAAACCATAGGCAATACACAAACCCTAAAGCACCCCTAAAATTCAGATGACATGGGGATAGGCACATTCATCCCAGGGACAATGCAGATACAGGGGTGCCAAACACCCAGTCCCCATCCTCTCCTGCCAGCCAAAACTCCTCCACCAGCCAAATTTCTTCTTTCTAACTGTAGCACTTTCTCACCCTCTTTTGCATGTCTGAAGTTAATTTCAGTCGCTGAAAAAGAACAACCCCAAACCCCAAAAACCCAACAAAACATTAACCCCACCCTCCTGACAGCCCTGAGCAGGCGGTGCAGAAACCGCACCAGCTTCAAAACCTCCCAACCATGGGATCCTCAGTATCTCGATAGGGTCGCACAGTAACATGTAGCCGGATGGGAGCACACACTGTGCCTTCAAAGCCCTGTGCCAGCCCTCATTAATTATGTTTACCAACAGCTTCCCAGGAGACAATAGTCCCCTAAAAGGTCAAAAAAATCCTTGGGTGAAGTAGCACCAGCCTGAAGAAGTTGATCATTCCCTGCAATGCACATCTCTGGAGCCAGTGCATCCACTATAGCCCCCTGAACCTGTGGGCTGAGAAGAGGTGATCCTCTGAGTCCTTCCTCTTCCCTGGCAGTCCCACAGCTGTATGTGGTTCTGCCAGAGACGGGTTGCTGGGTTTTTGGCCTTAATCCAAAAGATGGGAGAAGTGGATTTGGCCACCCTCCAGCCCCAGCAGCACATGTCCTACCTGACACCTGGGTTAACCCCTTTTCTGCCTGCACCCTGTGAGCAAAGCAGAGCTCACAGGCAGCCACAATACCCAAACCAGCTACCTGGCTGCATTTACAAACTCTGCTCTGTTTTACATTTGCTTTAAGAAACCACCAGAGCAAAGAAGCCCTCCAAATCCACGGCAGGGGTCCAAACCAAAGCCTGAACTGCAGCCAGAGGTTTGCTCATCCCAGCTGACCCCATCATGCACCCAGAAGGGACAAAATCTTTACAAAGGAATCATGCACATGGCTTGAAAGAGCATCAGCTCATGCCACAAAGCGACTGCTCGCTGCTCCAAACCACACCTCACCTCCAAAGTTGCCAGTGAAGGATGCCACTGTCTAGCCAAGGGAAGGAGAAACAGGCTTCCCAAAAAGCCCATAAGACACATGTACAGTGGCAAATGCCCTAGAAGATGTAACGTTGACCACATCCAAGCCTTACAGGAGACACTGGAGGGTGGTGGAGCAGCCAAGATCATGCTGCTGAAATGGGGCTAACTCAAGCATCTATTTCTACAGAGATTTACGTGGTCTGCAGGACTGCCAGAGAAGCGAGAAGGTGGACACCACAACGCTG
This sequence comes from Melopsittacus undulatus, assembly GCF_012275295.1. Taxonomy (NCBI): domain Eukaryota; kingdom Metazoa; phylum Chordata; class Aves; order Psittaciformes; family Psittaculidae; genus Melopsittacus; species Melopsittacus undulatus. Next base: position 102,687,988 of record NC_047527.1, on the reverse strand, counting down.
CAGAGCAATACAGTCCTGACACTCAGGTCTCCTGCAATGGCCTGTCAGGAGCCACAACTGCCCTCCCCTCCAAACCACATAGCAAGAAAAAACCCAAAGCGTTTTCCCCCAGTGACCTAACCAAATTAACATAAACCCTGAGCCAGAGCCAAGGCAAGCTGTGCATGAGATAGTATATTTTAAAACAAGAAATAAAATTGCACCATCATCCCTGATTCGCTATGTCTGGCAGAAGGATGAAAGGAGGCGTGTGCCTTTCCCATCTATGAGAATAAGCCAAATGCATGGAAAAAACCACCTTTGGCATGCTGTCTTATTCAAAACACCTATTGTTTTGTTAATGCAAAGTAGGTGTCGTGCAAACATGATTCTCAATGGGAAAAAACTGGTGAACCTGATGCCCACCAGCCAAAACACATTAATTTTCCCCCAGAAAGCCTTCCCCCTCTTTGTTGATTTATGGGTGTGACGTTTTCCAGGTTGAATTTTCAAATCTTTCCAAGGAGCTATAAACGATGTAGCATGTAGCGGGGCTGCACCCATTGGTGTCTACTTGCACCCGCCCCCAAAGCATCCTCCAGACAGGGGGTTTGCTCTCAAGGCAAAGATGATCCTCTCTTCCCCTTCTAACCCCAGCACTTGGGGGCAGAATTCAGAATCCACAGCAGTGATTTGGACATTGCCATGTCACTGAAACCACCGGCCACTCAGCCAAAAAAACCCAGAGGCAAGTTCAGATACAGGGAGGATATTTTAATTGCAGTAATGCTGCAAGCAATCTTAAACTTACACTGACATCTTATAAAGAAGTCCTCAAAATGTGTACAGCAGCATGGAAAAAAAGGTATATAATCTATGTATCTGTGCTCACCATTGCAAATCTCAGCAGGCACCAATGAGTGCAGGATTTTACCACCTTCTCTTTTTTTTTTTTTTTACATAACCTGAAATAAAATAATCCTATCTTCCTTTCAGTTGCCAAAAAAGACATTCTGTTCTTGGCTAAGACTTCTTACTCATCTATTTTACTGAAAACAGCTTTTGGAACAAGTACATAATGCAATGGATCAAACCCGCAGGAATTCCTCTCTGGCACCAGAACTCCCACTATCCTGGGAATACTTTCTAACAAATATTTAGCCCAGATGTGCATTCCTTTCTTTTTCTCTCCCTCTTTCTTTTTTTTTAAAAAAGCATTAAAGTTTGGGTGGGGGGAGTGGGGAAGTGGTGGCTGTCTAGTTTGGGGGGAAGGGAATCAAATCTGCAAAGTCCCATTTCTGGCTCTCAGCAAGTCGCAGGGTAAAGCCCTAATACACTGGAATGCGAGGAATTAATGTTTTAACTATCCTCCTCTTGGACGACGTCTCAACAGTAAATATTTCGAGTAATTTAGACTTAAGAAGGTTTGGCATTTGTTTAGCCAAGCACAGAGGAAGGCGACTACAACCGCTTCCAGTGTCCAGTTAGTCCATTTGTAAGAGACCTCACAAAGAGGCATCAAGGCTTTGTGCAGAAGTATGCAGAGAAGATGTTTCAGTGTTATCCTGTGGGGCTGTAGATGTGATTTGCACCGGGCAGGCGAACACAACAGTGCAAGCAAGACAAAGGGAACTTCTCCCAGCAAGTCCAGTGGCTCTGTTTGCTTGTGCCACAACTCCCACAGTATTGCAGAACACCTATAAGCAAGGAGATTTTAAATTTGGGGGTTTCTGTCAGTGGAGCATCCTAAAGAATGGAAGGATCTCAAATCTGCACATGAGCTATTGAAAGAAAACTTTCTTCTGCAAATCAATTTGAGTAAAAAGCAAACAAACAAAAAAAAAAAACCCAAACCTCAGTGCACTGCACTAAAAGTATTTATTTTCCAGTGACTTTTTGAGCAGGTCTGCCAACTTTACAATCACAGCCGTCTGCCTGCAGCCCAGGAAGCCAAGGTGGACTCATCCCAGCACACCAGGATGAGGGCTCAGGCGCCAGGAGCGAGTTAACAACTCTGCTGAGCCATGAGTCAGAGCAGCTCCTGCTCCCTCCCCCAGAGCCGCAGTGGCTGTGCAGGTCTAGCAGGAGTAAATATTAGTTTAAAAAACACCACTGCATATTTTAGCCAGGTACGGCTTCAAACACGACTTGTGGAGCAAACCTGCAGGGGTCTGGGGTCACTGCTGATTTACACGCCGCTGCTTATTGTGGATCACGCGACCTTGGTGCAAGTATCACCAAAAACTGGTGTGGAGCTGAACTTCCCAGTTAGCCATCCCAGATATTTGATGTCTAACACAGTGGTGATTCCGGTGATGCCTCTAGGTTTCTTAATAATCACTGCGCTATCAACACTGATTCATTGCTCATTCATTTAAGTCTTTTAATTCTTTGCATATTTACTTAAGTGGTTTCCCCAGTGCCGCTGTGACAGCCTCCACAATGACAACACTTCGGCGCTGACCAGGATCGCCCCACTGGGACCCTCCAGGGGACGGTACCGCTCATGTTCCCAGCCACACGAGCTGTGCTTTCCAGTTCAGACCAGATTATATTCACCCAGCTGGGTCTAAGGTTTCATAACCTTGCTCTAGTTAAAAATAGCCTGTGCCTACTATGCAACAGCAAAGCCCAAAGTACCCCGTGCCGTGGAGCAGGAGTATGAATCAGTTCGTAGCACCACGAGTTTATTCTCCTGCCAGAAACTGAACAGGCAAAACGCCTTCCCCGGGAAGAGCATCAGAAGCATTTTCTCCATCTACTAATTTCCAGAAGGCCACAAAGAAAAGGGCTCTTCAGATTTTTTTTTCTAGCAAGCCCTTACTTCTCGCTGACAGCTTGAAAGGTAAATAAGAAATATTAGCAAATACATTAAAGGTTATCTGACGCGGGCCGAATGAAACAAGGTTCAAATGTACTCGGTGCAGATTGTGCTGTAATAAATATGAAAACAGCAAAGTGTGCTTTGTCTAGGAAAATCCTCTATTTGATTACACCTCATGAATAATTCACACCAGGTTTCCATATTTGTCCTCCTGTAGGTACACGCTGTGCATTACCTTGCCTGCTATATATACGCACGCATTTCCTGCGCTGAATTATTAAAGGCTTGCCGGAGCTGCAGAGTCTCTCTCCTCACCGCACGGAGAACAAACGCACCATCCCCAAAATTAACCCCCTAACCTGGACGGGCCTCATCTGCAAAGTGCTCAGCAGAGGAACAATAAAAAGATTCTCACGGGGGAGGGACAGAAAGAAAGAGAAAGAAGAAAACGAAATAGGAACTACTGGCGAGTTCCCCGTAACAAACTGCCACACTCTGTGGTCTGAGGATGGCCGTGGGGGTTTTCTCCCCACCCCACCGAGGCGCTGTCAGCACAGACATTGGTGAGGCAGGGCTGCTTTAGGAAAGGGCTGTCCCTGCGTGTCAGCCTCTTCCTACAGCGACATTATGTAACTCGAAGGTGACAGACACTCCGAAGGATGCCGAGGGGGGGAGGAAGGGGCAAAATTAAAACACATACTAAAAGAACTTGGGAGGTTCCCCCCTCCCCAGTTTTTTCCCCTTTTCTCAGGTGCGCTGTAAAAAAATCCCGATTTTTTATTTCGGGGGATGGGGGGGGGGGGGGGGTGGGGGGCGCTCCCCGTCCTCCCGTCGGTCCATCCGTGCGTCGGTCGGTAGGTGTTGCTGTAGCGACGGGAAAGCATCCCCAGCCGCGCAGATTTGGGGAAGAGCAAGCCGGCAAGGCTGGTCTCCCCCTTCTCCTACCCTGCCGCCTTTCTTTCAACATCAGAAAATTGGAACCGCAGCCGTAAAGATGGAACAGAGCCTTATCTGACAAGGGGCAAACTCAGCGATACCCGAACAAATACAGAGGGATTTGTATGTGTCCACAGCACAGCCGAGGGCCGGCGAGCAGCGGAACCCCCTCCCCAGGACCGCAGTCCCGCTGCCCGGGAGCCTCCGGCCAGCGCCGGTGCCTCGGGGCTCCCATCGCCGGGGGCAGGAGCAGCCCAGCAGACGGCTCGGCGGCCGTGTAACCGACCCGGACCCTCGGCCGGCGGGCACCGCGGCGGGTCAGCGCCAGCCCCGCTCGTACCCGGACCCCAGCGGGAGCCGCTTCTCCCACCCCCGTTCCCCAGCACCACCCCGGCAGGGCCCTACCTCCGGCTGCGGCGGGTCCCGGAGCGGCAGGTCCGGCTGCAGCGGCGGCGCCTCCCGCTCTGCCGCTGCCGGGGCTGCGCCGCGCGCGCTGCCCTTTTTCGTCAGTGGAAAACTCCGGGCCCGTGACGCAGGCGGTGACAGGCGCGGGGCCGGCGCGCGCCCGGCCCGCCCGGCTTCCTGCTGCTGCTGACACCGACCGCCCCCCCCCCCCCCCCCGCACCGCACCTCCCCTCCCCGCGGGCGGGGCCGCTGAGTCAGGGCCGGCGGCACGCACCGCCCCGCCCCGCCCCGGCCCGGCCCGGCACAGCTGTGGGGATGGGGGGGGCACGAAGGGATGCGGGTTCTGATGAGGGGGTGTCCCATAGGGAGGGGGGAACAGCTTGGACTCCAAAATGCGTTTGAGGACTGAGGGGAGATGGGGATGCCCAAGCAAGCGTGGACCCCAAAACGGGTTTGGGTGCTTTAAGGGGTTCAGAGCTCACTAAGATCCCCCCCGACAGGCACAGCTTGGACCCCAAAAATGGTTGTGGGTCCCAATGGGGAGGAGGGGGGTATGTTGCACAAAGAGGCTGGGGAACAGTTTGGATTCAAAATGAGTTTGAGTACTGCAGGGGGCTGGGGTCCCCCAAGCAAGCGTGGACCCTGAAAAGGACTTGGGTGCTTCAAGGGGTTCAAGGGACCCATGGGCACAGCTTGGACCCCAAAATGGATGTGGGTCCCAATGGCGAGGTAGTATCCCACAAGGGGCTGGGCAACCACTGGCATAGCTTGGATTCCAATGTGGATTTGAGTACTGCAGGGGGCTGGGGACCCCCAAGCAAGCATGGACCCCAAAAGGGATTTGGGTGCTTCAAGAGGTTTAGACTCCACAAAGGTCTGGGCAGCTGCAGGCACAGCTTGGGCCCCAGACCAGAGTGGGGCATCACTTTGAGCCACACAGGGGTTAGAGGCCTGCAAACAGACTTAGCCCCTGGAAGGGATTTGGACCCCACAGGGAAAAGTAAGCACAGCCTGGACCCCAAAATGCATTTGAGTACCACAGGGGGATGGGGATCCTGAAGTAGGTGGGACCCCGCGAGGGGTTTGTGTGCTTCAAGGGGTTCAGAGCCTGCAAAGGGTAGAGGAACCATAGGCAAAACTTGGACCCTGAAACAGATTTAGGCACCACAGGGGGTTTGGGCCACACAAAGTTTAGGGACCCACAGGCACACTTGGACCCAAAAATGTGGCTGGGTCCCACAGCAGGTTTGTGTCACAGAAAGGGTTTTTGGATCCACAATCACAGCTTGGACACCAAATTGGATTTGTGTCCTGCAGGGGGTTTGGGGCCTGAAAGGGATTTGGACCCTGCAAGGGGTTTTGGGGATGCACAGGCACAGCTTGGACCCAAAAGCAGAGTGGGGAATCACAGGGGCTTTGGGCCACACAGGGGTTTGGGGACCACAAACAGACTTGGTCCCTGGAAAGGTTTTGGACCCTTCAGACAAAGCTTGGATCCCAGCAGAGATCTACAGAGGGTTAGGTCCCACAAAGATTTTTGGCCCCATGAGTATGGGTTGATCCTTGAAAGGGGTTGGAGCTCCACAAGGAGTTTTGGGATTTGGGCCCCACAGCTTCAAGCCCCATAAGCTTTCAAAAGTGAATTGGGCTCTACAGAGTGCCTGGGACCCATGAGCAGCCTTAGACCTGAAACAGATTTGGGCCTAAGAATGGATTTGGGTATCACAAGGAATTTGGGACCCATGAGCAAGGCTTGGAGCCCCCACAGGGGTTTTGGGCCCTATAAGTCATTTGGATCCCACAGGAGAGGCATGGCTTTCCAAAAGGGGTGGGGATCCAAAAGCAGGGCTTGGCACCCAGAAGGGATTGGGCCCTACGCAGAAGTTTTGTGCTCCAAAAAGGGACTTTAGGCCCCATGGGAAGGGTTGACCGCAAAAATGGGTTTGAGCCCCACAGGCAAGAGTTGCCTTCAAAGAGAACTGGGTCCCCAGAAGGGACGTGGGCCCTATAAGTGAGGCTTGGGCCCCAGTGGGATTTAAGGCACCACAGGCAAGAGACAAGATTGTTTGGGATTTCTTTTCCCAGCACAGCTAGGATGAAGGGGTACATCCCGGAGCTACACTGTGTCGCTCCTCAGCTCTGGTCACTGCAGTGTTCAGCTGGGGATCTTCATATGCTCCCCACTGACCACCAGGAGCTTTCAGAGGGCTGCACCACTGGGATTAAAGCCCTTGCAGTGGTTGGCAAGGTGCAGACTAACCAGCGGTTCCCAATTTCGGCACTTGGCTGAACTTTCGCCCTGTGAGCTGGAGCTGGGCCAGCAGCCAGTGGCGTGGTCAGAGTCCTCGGGCTGTGAAGCTGCCTGTTCTCAGGGAGGCTCTTTAAAGCATAGCCCAGCTGTACCCCACAGGGTTTGGGTACAGTCAGACTGCAGTAGTCCCTGTATAGAACCAGGTTGACAGAGGTGGGAGGACTTGCCTCCTTCAGCTTCACATTAAGATGGCCATACCTGTGTCTCCTCAACTCCATCTCTGCGTCCAGCCTTGAAGGGAGTGCTTACCCCCTTCCTATAGTAAGGTCTTGCTTTGATCCTTCACTTGCCGTAGCTTCAACTCAAAATCAGTCAGTCAGGTTGGATTTGCCTTGGCATAGAAGGTGAATGAAGCACATGAGGGATGAGTTGAGATTTTACTTCAAATATACAAATGTCGTGGAGGCAATACGTAATTCTAGATGGTGCCCTGATGACGGGTGGGTCCTGTCTTTGCGGCACAGGGGCCTTCCTGAATATGCCGGTGTACAGCACTCGACCGTCAAAGGAGCGGTTTTCCTGAGGTTTCATTTACCATGTTTGGACATGGCCATGATTAATATTTCCTAACAGGAAGGCGTCATGCGTGCAGGCTTTCCTCTTCAGGGTTTGGGTCGAGGGTGACCAGGTTCAGGTTATACAGTGGCTCCTCACTTCCTCTGCCTCGGAGCCTACACCCCGGCTGGTGACTGCCTCCCCACCAGCCCAGCAGCCACCAGTCGCCTTCCCAGCTCCTCTAGTCTTCCATTGTGGAGCTCAGGTGCCGGGTCCTGATGCCAGTGAGGTGTCAACACACAACCCCTGGGGACTTGTAGAGCTTCTATATGACGGGACCAGGACGTGATATCCCCTAGATATATAATATATCTGTGAAATGAAAGGGGGGGGAGGGGGTTGTAATTTCTCACCATCCCCAAAATGAGTTTTGCATGAAACTGAGGGTACAGGGAAAGGGGCTATCCTGGAAAATGGTTGCAAAGGCTGCCAAGGATCTCCAGTTGCACATTTTCTCTCTTGCTTTTCTTAGTTTTAATGAAAGTAAAGCCACTGTGAGGTAGAGTCCCATATACGGCAGAAATTATTTAGTGATTCAATCAGGTGATAAATGAACAATTCTGACCCCAAACTATCCATATATGTGTGTGTGAAAGAGAAGGGTGTTTTGAAACAAAACTTTCTGACTCTTATTTATGAAGCAGCATTTGTTTTTGTTTTCAAATCAGCCTAAAAACACTACTACATAAATAAGTGGAAACTTACACAGAAGGATAAATAGCCCTCAACCAATATGTTTTCCTGTTCAGGTTGAAAGAAATATCTCAGTTTGACTCAACGTGTATTTTGCTGTTCTGTCTCCAAGCCTCCTTCCTCTAACAAATGAATTCAAGAGAGAGAATATAAATAAAATCTGTTTCTCTTTAACCTGAGCTGTGTTGGTTTTTTTATTTAACATGGCTTTTCCTTCCACGTCTTGAGGAGCATCATTCCCTCCCTGCACAGCCAGAGTGGCTTTCAGCCCCTGCTCCCAAGAAAGCCCTTGCTCCTTTGACAAAGGCTGCTGGCAGCAGCGGCCCAGAGCTGGTTTCCCTGGCTGGGTGCCACATGAGCACTGCTCCAGCAGGAGGAAATTCCCTGCTGACCGTCCGCAGCGGGGATAAGTGGCCTGGCAGTGAGCAGCAGCTGCAGACCAAGTGCAGGGAGTGGGGAGCCCAGTGGGACAAGATCAGATGATGCTGCGTGATACCCAGCTGCTGAGATAAGAGGTGTGAGGTGGACAAGCTCTGGATGTCAAGCTCCTCACTGCCTGTGCTTGCCCTGCAGCAGGAGAAGTGCTTTCCCTGGGGTCAGCAGCCTCTTGGTGCTTAGGGAATAGATAAATCTAGACTATCTGGGCTTTGAGATAATTTTTTTTCCTGGTTTTATGTGTACATTCTGAACACAGTTCTGAAAGGGCTTAGTGGCTGTATCTGTCTGTGGATTCATCGCCGGGCATTGTGAGATCCCATCAGAGAAAGAAGATACAGGGACATGGGAAAGAAAACCACCACTGAACCAACCTCTCTTGAGCAATCGCATGTCCAGCATCACCCTCAGCCGGCACCGTGGCCCTGACTCACCTCATGGCCCCAACTCGTCCTGTTTCGCACTCCGATAAAATGAATGCTTTGCTTTTATAACACATTGCACAATGGCAGTGGCAATGAACCGCTGCAGCTGCTTATAGGCTACCTGTCTTGGTGCCAGGACTCCTTCCCACCCACTGTGGCTTGAACACAAGTTGAACAAGGTTTTTTTTTCCCTGAAAGTTGAATGCAAAGGTGGCAAAAAAAAAAATTCTCTTCTTCAGCCGTTCTCTGCTCTATTCACACATCTGTGCTGGGAACAGCCTTGGGTGGGTGAGTCTGGCCATGAAGATGCGATGGAAGCTGTGCTAGTTTCGATGTGATGGAAGGTGCCCTGCAGTTTCCTCACTGATTTTACACCAGCACAACTCCATCAGCTTCTGCAAAGCTGCGACAGATTTGAGCTGATGCTGAAAGACAGTCAGATCTCTAGCATTTAAAGCCTTATACACTGTGCTGTTATGTTTATTATTTATACATTTACTGAAATGTGCTTTCTTCGTGCGTTTTGCCGCGCTGTCAATCCTTGATAGAGGTAGGGACATCACAGTACAGTACTCTCCTAAGAGTGCAGGCACCCTGTACACTTGAGAGATGGAGAATATGACCTGCTTGCTGGGTAGTGCTGATAGAATTGTTAGATTCCCAGCAAACATGCAAAAATCATCAACCTGAGTGAATAGGTGTTAATTTAAAATGCAGGCATGACATAGGAATTGTGAAAGAGCTGTGTAGTTTCAGCCACTTGCTAGCAATGGTTAGCAGCAAGGAAAATATGTATGACCAAGAAAAAGGTGTTACCCAGACAGCTGAATTCAAGTGTGACACCTGTGTCCTCAATTAACCCAATAGTTAACTTTGGTGTCAACAGAAACTCTCACACCAGGATCTGGAGACAGGAAATGCTGTGTTTTCACTCCTTGACATTTTGTGTGTCGTCTGTTTTAGCTGAAATGTCTCAAGTGATGGAACCATTGCAATTGCTTTTTCAAGGATATGGCTCTCACACAATAATTAAAACTCTGGCTTTCAAGTGTAATTGCCAATGACAGTGCCTCCAAAGTTGCTTCTTTATGCTCAAGTGTTCTGTCTCCTGGAAGAAAGGGCTTCAAGAAAAATAAAGAAGCCTGGGAAGAGCTGTGTGTGGCAGCAAAGGCAAGAACCAGCAATACGAACTCCATCCTTTCCCCCAAGTAGGAACAACAACAATCCCTGAGCACTGAGCCAGCCTGGAATACACCGCAGTCCTGGGTGCCTAACAGTCCCTGAAGGAAATGGTAGCTTACAGTGCAGCTCCATCATTACCAGACTCGTTGGAAAATGGTAATTTTTCAGCACTAGGACCTGTCTCCTGCTCCAGGTTGGTAATTGGTGGTGTTGGCAGTGAGCCAGGCAGCACTAGCAGCTCTGTCTTGCGAGGACAAAAACCTCCATTACTTTATGCTCTCTAATTCTCCCAAGGTGTGCTGCTGTCTATCAATAGAGTCGCCATGAGGTAATAGAAATTACAAACCTCCCCAGACTCATTTGTCTGAAAGAGTTTCTTGTAAAAATAATTATATGAGTCTCCAGAACTGTAGTACATGAGAATGGCAGAAGAGAAAGTTTGCAAATTAAAATGCAACAACAGGCTCTTTATCGCAAACTACGAAGGAAACTGGGTGAGAAGGCTGTTTCCCTTCTGTTGGGTTGGCTGGGGGCAGCTTTCAGAGAGAAAAAGCCATTTTTGTAGTCTGTCATTTTGCAGCAAAACTGCTCTAGATCAAGGTCTGAATAGGCAGATGTGTTTGCCCAGGCACCACTTGGGCAGCATTCCCTGCCTTGTTACAGTCTCTCCCTGTGAGCTATGGAAAGCCACTGCCCTGTTCTTTTCGTGGCTCACGATAGGGATGTCGCAACTCCTTTCTCATTTGCTTTGCCCAGCTTCAGGCTGAGGATGGGGCTTTGCCTGCAGGCCCCTGCCAGTCCCTGCCCTCTTTGCAAGAGGCATGCTAAAGCCTTCCTCACACCATGTTCTTAACCAGCAAAACACCATCCAGAGCAAACATATCTGCAATGATGTGACAGACAAGCTTTGGAGTAAATACCTGACCTCTTTGAAGAAGTTACTACCTCCTGCCTCCAGCAAAGTCCCAGCTGACTCCCGCATCTCAGCAGGAACCCGTTTTGATTCGGAGTTTGAGTTAATGGGCTGGACTGTGAATGCAAACATCTGGGGTACCAGCACACCTGCCTAGTGACTGCCAGGACTGAAGCCTCCAATGCAGGGGAGAACTGGAGGCTCCTAGAGGTCTGCAGTGGCTCCTTAAGCCACTGCAAGTGCTCATTTCAGCACAGAAGCCAGGGTCCAAAGCCATTAAGAAAAACAATATGGCTAAGGCTCATTTTTCTCCTCTAAAGGTTTTCAGAAGCCATCAGTATGAGGCAGGGGCGTTGTTTTCCCTGGGCAGCTTTATGATGTTTGAGCTGAACAGAAACAGGAGTAAAATACATGCATAAATTATATATGCACAAGTAAATGTGAGTGCAACTCTATATATTTAACTTGATTGACTGAATTCACATCAAATCTCACAGCAAAACATGCTGCTCCCATACACCAAGAGTGGAAGCAGAGTTTGGTGGCCATAGCAGCCACAGGTGACACTTTGGTGCTTTCTTCTTGGTGCCAGAGCTCCAGATGACAGTGTTTGTTTAAAAATGGAAGCTACCAATATGGCCTCAGGTCTCCATCTGTGTGCTGGTTTTATCTCTGAGCTGTCACTATCCTTCTGACACAATGCCCAGAGCCACTGGATTTTAGTGTCAGATCCTGGCAGCATAGAAAATATGCTCTGAAAAGAACAAGTGCATGGAATTAAGTACAGAGAGTTAATTATTATTTGTCTTTGCTGGTGCTTTGTGGCCTTGGCAAGAGGTCATGCTTCTGAAATGCTTATGATCAATGTTGGGGCTTCTGAGACAAATTAATGTCTGCTTTAAAGCTGCTTAAGCTCCCACCAAGAAGACCACCAGCACAGCTGCCATGGTTGGGGGTATCTCAGTGCTCCCCAGTGTGACTGTGCCACCCTCACTGCTCCTTGGGCAGCAGAACCTGGCTCTTACCCCCTGTTTCACCAGTGAGAAACTGAGGCACCAAGCTGGGGCTGTCCTCTTGGAGAAGATTAGGCACAGGCACAAGGTTTTGAGGCTGAGCCTGTGCCAGCTGTTGCAGAGATCCTCCAATACCAGTGCAGTGGGAAAGTTCCTAAAACAGGGGCTCTGAATTAACATCTGCTCAGGTAGTTCTACAGGAATCCTAAACCCTCACTGCAGGCCTTTGCTGAATGCTTGTACTTGGGCAGGGCAAGCACTGCCCTGAAAGGTGGAAGCTGTTTGGGAAAACTACCACTTAACGGTTTATGGCAGAACACTGATCATTTGGTAATTCCATTGCCAGCCAAAACAGGTGGCTTAAAAATCTGGAGGCCTGACCCCAGAGGACCTGGAAGCCTCCACCTCTCCCACCCAGCTGCAGTGAGGAGCCAATTGCATCAATTTTGCTCAAGTAATTTGTGACCGATCTGGGTTTTTCCTCTTCATCTGCCCTGCAGACACTGGCACCCCAGCGTGCTGTGCTTATCTCAAAATGCTTTTGAGCTCCGGCTCGTGTTTGTGGAGCAGCCAGCTGCTGTGATTTAAAAGGTTACACAGCCCTCGGCTACCTGCTACGGATGCAGTCTATGGGAGGTGATTCCTCCTGCAGAGTCAGCATGGATGCAGGCTGTGCCCCCACTATCTCAGCACCCACTCCACCTTGTGTGAGACTGGGGCACAGGCCCCTCCTGGGGTTGCTTCATCAGAGCCATTGACCTCCTTGCTATAAATTAAACAAATCAGAAACTTTAACAAACCTCTGCTGTCAAGGAGTGGCAAAGAGTACGGTGGTGGTGGCAGTGTGAATCAGATGTGGTCTGGGGAGCACTGGCATGCTGACAGGGCCTCCTGCCCCCCCATGAGCACACATTTTGCCATCAAAGCATCTATGTCTTCTCAAGCCCTGGAGAACAAACCCTTCCAACCCACAGCTTCCCATTAGCTTTGGCAAGCTGTTAGGGACCTGGACAGCCCCACAGAGCAACAGTGGGCAGGGAGGGTGATTTGGGCTTCAATGTATCTCACCACACCTGAAGGTTATTTTCCCCAGTCATCTTGTGAAACTGAGGAGCTGCATTTATGCTTCTGCCTTTTTACTTTCCCCAGTGAGTAAAGATGAAAATGTAAGAGATAGGTATATACACTTACAGATACTTAAGCTTATTAACATAATATATGTGGTGGTGATGTGTGGGTGGGAGAAACCTCTGTAAGACAACAGGATAAATGATTGACATCCCATTTAACAAGAGGCAGAAAGGGAGATGAACATTGCCCTGCTGGGCCCAAAGTGCCCACAAACTCATAGGAAATAAGAGCAGCTTGGCCAGGTCCAGCTTAAACACAACTGTGCTGAAACTCAGAGAGAACTGAGGAAGGGCAATAAACCTGGGGTCCTTTTGGTTTCCATTCTGGTTTTTGAGCTCATAAACATTTGCACATGCAAGCTGTTCTCCTCAACTCTGGCAGCTGCAAAAATGAGTTCTGCAAGTGAAAGCCAAGATTACCATGTAATGACTTGACCCCAGGAGACAGACTTCTAAGCAAAGTACCAAAAATGTGGCAGTTTCCCTGCATCGGCAATATGCACATGCGTGTCCAGACATGGGATTTAGGGAAAGGCTTTGGTAAGCCAGCATTTACTACACACAGTCTGGAGGGCAATGAAAAGAGGAGGCTTTTTGTTTCAAAACCCACCATTTATTTTGTTTTTGAAATTAAGCTACTCAGGACAGCAGGGAAATAAAGGCCAGCCAGAATAGTATGAAAAAGAGGTCGAGTTTTATTCAAAAAGTTAATGTTGCAGGAGGCCTGAAATAGCTTCTTAGGACTCAGCTTCTCCCCACATGTGTGATTTTCTGTTCATCCATTGATCTGAGGAGTCCCTTCCCTGCTCAGCTCTGCCCACAGTGCAGTGGAGGTTGCATTGTGCATGTTGGAGAGTGTCACAGCATTAACTCCACAGAAGAACACTGCAGGGGAAAAATAGTTCTTGAAGTCAAGCATTATAATTTACTAACAGGTTTATTAAAATCTTATTAGAAGATTATTTTTTAAAGTCAATTTTACACAGCTGTTGCCCTTCTGCTGCTGTCTAATCCTGGAAAATCTCAGTGAATGAGTCATTTGCACTTACTATCTATTACACCCTCTTATTATAAGCCTGAGTGTGTTTGCCTTTGCTTCAAATAATATCAATAGAGCCATAATAGTGCCATAAAGTCTCACACAACTCCTCTTTTGGAGTCTCTTTTGCTGTTGGAAGAGAGGCATCTCACTGTGGTTTCATGAGGTGATTGTGACGTGCAGGAGCAGAAAGGGAGCATTTTGTTTGGATATAACCTTGTGAAGAGGCTTTTAATGCTTGTCTTTTGGGTTTGGTAGGTCAGAACACATTGCTGAGAATCAAGTCTTTGCAAAGGACATTCCTGTTTCCTAAAGGCAGCCTCAAGCGCCAAGTGCTGTTACCCATGTGCTTGAAAGTCATGAGAAGGAAGATGCCTTTCTGGCAGTAGTGGATGAGGAATATATGAGGACCACCTTGTCTGCTTGCTTGGTTTTGATATCTGATGGCTGTTGAGTATTAAATGTGACTTCAAGAGCAAGGATCCTTGCTTCTCTGCCTTGTTTGGCTTCAGGATATGATGTTCCTACTTCCACGCAACCATTAAAAGGAGGGTGGAGAGCCCCATACAAGGTCATCAACATCTGGGGCAATTTTGATTAGCAGGAGGTGCAAACACAGTTATATAATAATAAAAGTCAAATATTTCCAAGTATGGAGTGTGGTTTAGTCACAGCTTTCATTCCCAACAGTGTCCTCTCCCTTTACCCACTGGTGAGTTTCACCATCTCTTTGGTGGTGTGGCCACCACACCATGTTCAAAGTCCCCAGCATGCAGCAGACTTTTCCTCAACCCATTCTCCTCCTCCTCTTACCCATCCAGGTGGATGACAGGGAACAGGGACATAGGAGGAAGTGGCTGTGTCTCCAGATGAGCTCTCCCTGGTTGTGCAAGCCAAATTCTCCTGGCAACCCAGAGCGACCCTTTCCTCTAGGACAATTGGCCAGGAGTCAAGGGAAGAGATTTGCTCTGAATGTAACTACAGGAAGGGAAAAAGCCCTGCACATTCAAGGTTTAAAATTGCACTTGCTGCAGGTGATGTTTCCATTGGCAGAGTCGCCACAACCAGCACAAACGTTTCAAAACATTTTGCTAAATGAAATTCTCAGATGATGTCAGAGCTGAGGCTGCTTTAGCAAAACCAAAAAGAAGGAAGGTCGAAACCAAAAAGAAGAAGAAAAAATTATACCGTTTGACAGTGAGGGATTAGGAGCTTAAAATTATATTTATAAGGTATCCAAATATTTGAAAGCTTGGAAATTCATAGTTCCAGTGCTTTAGCTCAGCTCTAGAGTCCTGCCAGCCTCTTAGTTTAAGTCACGCAATGCAGCCAGCTGGGCTGGACTCACTAAACTTGCAAAGCCTATTTTCTGTTATCCAGACCCAGCTCCCCTTTGCTGCAGGCTCACAGACAAATCCCACAACCTTTGTGTGCCTCAGTTTCCCCCTCTGTCAAATTCAGACAGTTCTGTCCTCTGCCGTAAAGCGCTTTGAGATTTGACACTGAGAAGAGCAGGAGAGTGCTTTGGTCTCCTCTCTCATGTGGCTCAGCATGCATACTGCCCAGGTCCTGATGAAATAGCAGTCTGATCATTCAAAGACCAACAGCAGCTCTTTGCGTGACCTTTTTTTAAACCTCAGTTTCTGTCGGACACTGAGGACAATGCCCCTGAGATGCTGTCTTCTTTCATGCCTGTTGCACCTGCCTGTTTCTCCAGGGCTGTGCAAAATTACCACGTCTTTGTCACGGCTCTACTAGCCCACTTCATCTTTATTGATTAATAGGTCATAATCCTCTTTTAGTGAAAACATAACCATGCCCACGGCTAGAGGATTCACATATCACCGACAGGAAGATTACAACCTCTTAATCTGAACACGGAGGGTGAGATGGACTGTCAGAACAAGAGCACTTTAAAAAGGAAAATCAATGGTAAGCTATTTGGGGAGGAAAAAAAATCCCAACTACCACAAACACATTAAACACAGGCTTCAGTGCTCCAACTTTGTATAAGCCCAAATTAAACGTGACCATAATAAACTGTTTACTTGCCTTGGGTTTATGCAGTAGAAAGGAGATTCCAGTTTGCTGTAATGCCAGTGACAGTACAAGTGTTGAGTCTAGATTGTGGTAATATGGTTGCTGTTATTAAGTTTTGCTAGAAGATGCTTCAATAATTTCCCTTGCTTTCTTAGGGAAAGTAAACCAGCTAATTGTAAATTGTTAGTTGGGGCTGCAGCCTCGATTAGTTACATCCTTACTGAGGAGTTGTGGTGGCTCATGAGGCTTTATGAAATGGGAGGGGGGGAGGTATCCTGCCCTTCCTCTTCCTTTTCTACCCCCTCTCTTTCCTTGCTGAAATCCCATGCTGGGACTGAAGGGATATTCATGCAAATCTCAGGCACATCCCTTAGCACAGTGTCTTCTCAATGCCCCAGGCAGTGCTTTCCTTCCCGTCCCCCACTATTTGTTAAGCTTCCCCCAGCAGGGACTGCTTGTTATTGCATGAACATCCAGCCTTGAGCATCAGGGAAGGATCAAAATCCTGCACTCCACAGGCAGCCCGCAATGTACAGAGTACTCGTTTCAGCCATGGTTTTAAGACAAAGATGCTGCTGTGAGTTTCTGAGCAAGGGTGCATTTAAGCACGGGTGACCCTGCAGCTCTGCTGCCCCTCTGGAGCCAGGCTCTCGGTAACCAGCCACTTTTACCGGTCGCCAGAGAGACACAGAGTTAACAATAAATAATGAAAAAGAACTAGATTTCCTTTGTTATGCAGCTCATTGAATGAGGTTTCCCACATCTGTAGAACTCACCACATCTTTTATGAGATTTGACTGTCAGCAAGATGTTATGAATCCCAGATGTTAAAATATGGATTTATTTATAACTCAGAGCTTATAATAGAGCACTCAAAAAGATTATATCCAGCCCCCCTCCTCAAAACATCTTCCTGAAAGAAAAGTCTTAGCTTTTATTATTTTTTAATTAATCTTGCTATATGATTTATCTTTGGTATTACCTCTTTAAATGTTCTTTGATTACTGTAGCTTTTGTGTTGGTGCACATTTGGCTTCAGGGAGCATTGGGCAGGGAGAGCTGAGCACCCATCCCGAGCAAGACTGCTGCTGTTTGGAGGCTGGAGGGCAGCATGGGTAGAGGGGTGGCATGGGGGAATTCCTTGGCAAAGCCATTTGCTGAAGGCGCAACCAACTCTGGGCACCTGCAAAACTTGGAGCTGGAGGTGTTCTGTATCTATTGTAGCCCTGAGGAAATGCTCTGGTCAATAAAAAAGAGATTCCTCACAGCTGGTGACCATTACACCGAGCACAACATTGGACAAGCCACAGCTGCTATTCTGCAGGAAGATGGAAATGTTTTCGGAACTGCTTTTGAAGAATTTGTTCCATTAATGCTTTCTCCCTCCTTCTACCCCTAATTTGCAAAATGCTGCAAGAAAACTTGAACTGGGGGCCCTCCATGGGCAAAGGTTACCTTGAGGGTTGGGGTGAAAATATTCCTCTGAAATAATACTCCAGCATCACCTCCAGGTGTTGAACAAAGTTCGTAGTCGGAGTTGTGCACTTGCAGGCAACAAGAGACACATTCCATCACAACTGTCCCATGCTGTAAACAAAAAGACAGGTCTGAAGGGAAATATAAAGTGTCATTTTGCACATGAGGAACAGAAAGTGGTTTTACCCCAGTTCACACAAGAAGCTAACAGCAGCGCCAGGAATCATGAGACAAGTGCTTGAGGTAGCAGTGGCCAAGAGCAGCTCTCCTTCCCATCCTCCCTCCTCTCTGTCTCCTTCCCCTGCCACAGCAGCCCATGCTTCTGTCTTGTTCAGAGACCTTGTCTAGATTTGGAAAACCACTCTCCCATTCCCTTCCCTTTCTTCTTTCAAGTTAGGTAATTTCCTGTGTCCAGTTAGGAGAATGGCTTTGGTGCAGAGATAGCAGAGCATGCCATCAACCTTTTGATGCTGTCACTCTAGCCTTTAAAGGTCAAACCACAAAGATGCTCCAGCTGCTAGACCATGTCCAGCCCCTTCCAGCTTGCAAGTGATGGCCTGGAGCAAGGTTGGTGCATGGCATCCCAAGCTCCAGGCTAAGGGCAAGCTGGTCAGACAGAAAGCACACAGCTGGTGAGCACTGAGGAGCTTGGGTTTGCTCACCAGGTCTGTGTTTCACTAGAGAGGTGGTGTCTGTCTGTAGCTTTCACTCATGTAGCTCTCATGGGCAATTTGGCATTTTAAAGGCAAAGCAGAAAGGGGGATGCCTTGAAATCATACTTCAAGGTGGGCCTCCTGCACCCAACATATGTAGAGCTGGAAACCTGAACCTGCATTGCACCAGTGATGAACTGACAAAAAGCCAGGAAATTGGCTGTCAGTGCTGACACTATACAAATCTCATGGCACTGTGAGGAGGAGTGGCAAGTGGATAACTGAGAGAAACTACCTGGGCTTGGTATTTCCTGGCTGCCGGGAGATGGTATGGAAAGGACCAGAGCTCTGGTGTAAATCAGCACAGCAACTTCGGTGCCTGAAGAGAAAAATCTTTGGAGTGAGTTTATGGCATGCTTGTAAATATTTTTTTTTGACATATCAGTTTGTGTGTCATGAGATTTAAAACCTTCATCACCCTAACATTTTCCATCCAGCAGAGAACTCTGATCTGAATATGATACCCACTCAAGAACGTTTGCCAGTAGTGTGATGTTACAAAACTTGTGAAATGCCTCACTTAACCACAATATTATGCATTTTCCAAGCCACATACCTATCTATTACAAGGTCTTTCAGATAGAGTTATAGACAGACTGTGGGTCATGAGATTCTGACCTTGGTGTGTTTTTACTCCCTTCTTCTCATGAATTAACTCCTGAACTATTGACTCTCCATTGAATGGATAGCAGAGTTCAGCCACATTTTACATGCAAGCTTTTCCATCCCGTATCTCAACAACTACAAACCCCAAGGACGAGTAAATACTTCAACCTCAGCCATAAAATTGATGTTTTGCAAAATGAACAAAATGGGTTTAGTAACTTACAAGGGAGATACCATCAGGTCCATAATGAGCCAGGACTAAGAGTTAACCTCTCCCTCTCCTCAGCAATGTGCCTGGGAGAGATGGGAGTAGATCACCCCTTTAGAGGTACTCAGTTTATAACTTCTTCACTGAAAACAAAATCCACCTGTGGTTGTGTCAGATCTCAGCCTTCTGATCCCCCCTGAAAGGAAAACGTTGACTGAAGAATCACAATCACAAGGCTAGCAAAGACAATAATCAACTTTTAAGTTCCCTTCTTGCCTTCTGGGTTTTCAGTCTGAAGATCCCTCCCTCCTACGGTAGTGAGCTTTCCTCCACAAACAGAAAGGCAAAAGGCATTGATGAAGCATAAATTTCCCAATATCTTGAGAAGAACAAAAAAAGCAGTGAAAGCACAGAAATCATCCAGATTGCCAGTATCCCAATAACAGATCAGCAGCCACACTCTGCTGCTGTAGAAGGGTACAAATGAACATGGTGGAAGTCACTACAGCTGCAGATTGAGCTCCTGTTTTGTCTAGAGATTGAATCACCATCCCTAGAGGTATTTAAAATACGTGTAGAGAGGGCACTTAGGGATGTGGTTTAGTGGTGGACTTGGCAGCTTTAGGTTTACAGTTGGACTCAATGATCTTAAAGGTCTTTTCCAACCTAAGTGATTCTATGATTAAATAAAAGAAGGCCCCGAAAACAGCATATGACACTGGCATATTTGAAGCTGTGCAAGCTATTTCTAGCTTGCACATCCTACTTAAGAAGCTGAAATTTAGAAAAACCTAAAAATAAAAGGTGCAGTTTTCTTTAAAGTTAGAGGTCAGATGGAAAACATAATTTAAGATCTGGTAAAGAAAATTACTTTAATATCTGCAAGTTTCTTGGCTGTGGAGTAAAATAGCTTCATATATTCCCAAGGCTTCCTTTTCCAGCCTGGCTCTGAAAAGCACCCCTCCATGCTCTTCTGGCATTGAAGATAAAAAGTTTGAAGCTTTTCATGCTGATTTTTCATGTCTGACTGAAACTTAACACACAACATCCGTCTCTCCACTACAAAATACAATAGAGGCACTAGTGGCATAGTAATAAATAATCTTGCTAGTAGAGATCATGAAGAAGTAGTAGGCTGAGCCTCAAAGCACAGTATTTCCATTATCTTTGCAGGGAAAAGTCACTGATGTGAAACCCCAGATTAAACTGCAAAGGGGAACAGAGCATGAATGAAACCACCTATTGTAATACAAGGGTGGTAAGGAGCTGGAGAGATACGTAGGATGGTTTTGCCTGCCTTCCTGTGTGATCTCCATCAAGTATAAACATGGCCATAACACTTCCGTATCCCAGACACAGCTTATCAGGAGGGGCTGGTGATAGATGAACTCAGGTCACATTCAGGCTGCCTACACATATCATCATCGGGGCACCTTGGCTGCAGAGATCAAAGAGGCTGTCTGCTACCCGAGGCTGGCAGACTGGTTCCTGCTTCCTCGTAGGCCCCGTGGAGGAAGGTGATGGCAACACTTGAATTAGGCTTGGTAGTAGGTGGTCTGAATGCTCTAGTAACTAACTAGAACTTGGGCACAGGATCAAACACTCTCCCATGATCAACAAGCTCATTCCCTGGCATGATTTTTGGCCTATGTAAACTATCAGGCTCCCATCTGGGCATGGTTCAGGGCATTGCATGGGCTAGGGTATGTGACCTAAGTAAACTATGTGGGGCTTGTGGAAGGGGGCAGGAAGGAGGTAACTGCATGGATATGAGCTATGTTGTGTGTAACTGTATGGGTATGAGCCTGTCCACTTATCCTTAGGGCCAGAAAATAGGCTGGGCAAGCTGGACCTGCTTGGTTTGTTGCTGTAGCCACAGGCAACACAGGCTACAGAGACCTCTGGCTGTAGTAAAAAATGAACCCTAAATATTAAAAAGACATATGAAAAGGAAAAAGGAAAATGGGCAGCTAAATGTTAACCTTCACATTTAGCCAAGCTAAATGTTCAGATGCTCTTAATGCCTAGATCTTGAGCTATGACCAGAGTAAAACTCCCTTCCTCACCTTCTTCAAAACCTATGTCTTGGTTCCTTATTTAAACTCAAGGTAAGAAAAAAAAGAGAGATTAATGGGGGATGTTAGTGTTGCCTGAGTTTCCTCAGCCAGCCCTTGTGTCTCTGAGTAGAGATCATGGCTACGTGAGTTTGGGACATCAGACATTTGGATGTATTTTCAGCCTGCCCCAGTCACATCCCATCCATATAGCACATCTGCAGCAGTCTGACAAGCCCAGGATATTTGCGTGCTGCATTTTTCACCTTTTTCCCAGGAAATCCCTTGAGAATCCCACAAAGCAGGAAAAATAAAATATGCATAATACATCAATGTTTGCTGAACACATTAGCCCTTGCTGCAGTTCACTGCACTTCTTGCTCTCTCTCTGTCCTGGCTAGGAACTCCTAAGGACATGGAATGTGACCCTGAGTCCTTAATATTTGAAGGATGCTCTGGAAGGCCCAGATTATATATATGTCTTGGTCCTCACATGGTTCCACTGAAGCTGGCTGGGCTCTCTGAAGAGGGAAAGGTGATTTAAGAAAGATGAAAAAAAAGTGGCTCCTGTGCTTCAAGGCTTGTTTCTGTACTTCATTTTTCATAAGGGGAAAGGATGCTAAGAAAAGGGGTGAAGAAACATTAATGGGAGCACATTAGGGAGGACATGCTATATGATGAACATTTGGATTCATCTTATACTCACAGGTGGTTTAAGGTTAACTCTCTACTGTATAAACAGTGTTCACATTGAAATGTCCTCTCAGAAGGACAATAAGGTTTTAAGACACATATACAAGGCAAAGCTTGTTGAGATTGCAAAGCAGAGTCCTTCCCAGCAGAAGAAGAACCTAAAACTAAGAGAAGTGAAGTATAAGTCTCTTCTAAGATGCTTCCAGACTTTGGCTTAAATTTTCACATAAGTTTTCTTCCATCATTTGTCCGCAATCAGTCACCCATTTAATAAAGTTTGTCTTATCAGTAAATCTAAATATCTGAATTTTCTTCTGTTTAGCTGAAATCCCAACAAAAACATCTGTGTTTGCATTACAAGAGGTTTTCCCCTCCTTTGCATCCTGTGATGGTCTAGTGATGTGGAGAATTTCCCTTTTCTTCTGAAGCAAAGCAGCTCTGTTGGATTCACTGCTGAGAATGAGAAAATAAGATGTGTTACACGGATATCGCATGCAAACCACCTAGACCCTGCATACCTAATAAAAAATACAGCAGCTCATATTCAAAGATTGCTTGGGCCTGACTGAGGAGTGTCGAAAGGCCCCTCTCAATATCCACCTTCAAGTATACACTTCCTTGCTCTGACCAGCTGGCTGGAAAACTCCAGAGCTCTTCAGAAAACACTGTCAACTCTACGTATGTGTTGATAGCAAAATAGGTCAGAGCCATTCTGTTGTGATCTGATTTTCAGTGTACAGCCAAAGGCATTTCTGTGACTCAGTCATTAAATACGTTAAAAAAGGGGGGATGAACCTTGGAGATGTTGCAATTACCACTGACTGCCCTGTGCCTTTCTTGCAGCACAGGAGGCCTTCAGTCACAGTGCCTCCGGCAAGCAGAGCCCAATGTCCCAGGACTGGCTGTGCGTAAGTGCCTAGAGCCTATTAACCAGTACAAAGCTCTTGGACACGAAGGAGAGCTCTTCAAAGGCAGAAAGGGAAACCTAACTCATCTCGAATTTCATGCTTTGGAAAATCTCTCTAGCCATAGTACTTTTTGCTTGACAGGCAAACTTAGGCTCAAGTTTCTCCTTTCTTTTTTTTTAATAAGCCTGACAAGCTAATTAATTAAAAAATCTAGCTATCGTGTTCTACACTCGCTTGTGACATGGTAACCATTAGCACATTAGTAGATATATTTTACTGAGCTCAGGGGGAAGCTTGAGTTTACCTGGTTTACATTAAATAGGTCAACATGGTAAAGTATAAAGTTAAGTGCACAAACAAGTCTGATCAGGACTGGAGAAAATATTAATGTGATTAAGGGTGTCATTAATTGCTGATTCAGAAAATCCAGACTAGAGGACACCACAGAATTACTCCAGATTTATTTTCTCTATTCCTTTAAACTGTTCTTTTGGATGAGCCCATCTGGGGATTCCGGCATGCCACAGAATCTTACTAATTCCAGCAGGACCTGAAAGGCAAAATAAAAAACCACAATGGAGACACTGTGACCTGACAGATAAAGATTGACCTGCAGAACAACTGATTCAGCTGTGACTTTTCAAGCAGCTGATTGCTTTGATCCTGCCCCTCTGTCCCAAGTCTAGGAGGCAGAGTAGGTTGCTTCATGGTCCTTTAGTTACCTCCTGGATCCTAGGCAAATATAAAGATAATATATTTTATTTAGATTTATTAATTGTAAGGCCTGGAGAAAATTATTCTTGTTTTTATCATGTAAATATATTCATTTTAGAAAAAAAATATTTCTGAGCTGTTAAAAAAAAGACATAACTATTGATGAAAAATCAAATACAAACCTTAGAAAATGTATCCTGTAGTTGATAGTCCTCAATGCTGAAAAATGTATCTTGTTTCTAACATGAATTTGTCCAGTTAGAATTTTTTGATGTCTGATCTTATTATGCCCATGTCAAATAAGCAGAATACCCTCTGCCATCTCTTGATGACTTACCAACATCCCTTAGCTTTTTTCTTTCCTTTTGATTTTTCTTTCCTTTTCTAGACATCTTGAGGAGCCTTCAAGCATTCCAGTGTAGACCACATATATTCAAATGCTTTTATCAGTCCTGTGACTCCCTCCAATTTATTCATACTTTTTCAACTGCAGGAGTCAAATGTTGCATCTGTCAGATCTATGCTTCTGCACAGTGGTCTGGTTTTTACCCTGGAAAATACTCTCCAAAGATGTTTTGGAGAGAATATTTCATCCCTCTAAACCCCTTGAAGATACTCTCCAACATCTCTTCTTCCTGAGGCACTGTCCTGTCCAGTAAATGTGCACAGAAAGTCTTCATGCCTCAAAAGACATGTACAAGATTTATTGAATATAGTTTGCCTGAATGAATGTAGCATCAATCAAGGGTACCCACTACCTGACCTCCTTTCTTTGGCAGTATCCAGATTTCCCCATTATTTGCAAACACTAGTAGTGTTTTTTAGTAAAAACAGTAGAATCGTAAGGCCAAAAAACTGCAAAGTACCATTAGAAGTACAGGAGCTCAATGAACTGTATCCTGTTGTAATTAGGGTTTGAGGTCTATCAAATGTCCAGTTCTTAACAGATTTTACATATGCCAAGTGGATTTAATCATCTTAAATACCCTGTGCTACCGATACCTTTATAAAGCGCCAGCTCTATTAACATTGTTGTCCCTGTCAACAGCGCAAAGTTAAGTTTACTTTGACAGGATCTCCTTTTCATGAACTGGTGCTGATTGGTATTGACTACATTACTGTCTTTATTAATCTACTAAATTTGAACTGATGTAGTTATCAGCAGTTTATTATTGTGCTAGGATTGATACAGTCTCCAATTCTAACTCACAGACACCCTGGAAATAATGAAATTCAATACTAATAGCCCTTGGGCAGCTTGGTGAAAATCCTGGGGTTCAAATTATCCATTTAGCTTTAGTCACTTGCTGCTTAATGACCACAACAAGTATTAGTGGAGCAGAGGTATTTAATTTTCAACGCGTTAAGACTCTATTATGGTTTTTTTTCATCAATACAGTACAGATATATTTACTAATCAATTCTTCCCTCTATCCTTTTGCTTCCTTTATCAATATCCTATGATTTCTGACTTCTCTTTTCTACATATTGTTAAAATCAGCTTTTCTTTTCTCTGAATGTGTGGTGTTTGACTCTGTGTGTGGACACCAACATTACCCTATAGCTAGTGCTTATTCAGTCCTCTGCCTGGTTCATTGCCTCAGCTGTGGGGTTTTGGGGCAAGAGCAAAATGTGCTCCACTGAATTTGTAGTTACTGGCCACATTTTTATTTAAATTCTTTCTTTCAACTTTTTTGTCTTGTAACTGAAATTAGCCTTAGGAAACTGGCCATTTTAAGCAGCTCAGCATGCATTTAATATGCACATGTATATGTGTACATACACACGTATTTTCTTCTCTACCTCATGATTTTTATGTGTGTGTTAGAAAACCTATGTACTCCCAGTTCAAGCCCTGCTTCTGTTTAATTCAGTCATTAAAGGAGTAGCTAGAGATATTTTAGAAAGATAAGGGAACTGGGCTGCA
This sequence comes from Melopsittacus undulatus, assembly GCF_012275295.1. Lineage (NCBI taxonomy): Eukaryota > Metazoa > Chordata > Aves > Psittaciformes > Psittaculidae > Melopsittacus > Melopsittacus undulatus. Next base: position 102,662,809 of record NC_047527.1, on the reverse strand, counting down.
GGAGCTGTAAAAGCCAAGCATCTGCTGGAAGCAGGACTCTGCCCCCACGGCAGAAGCTGATGCTGGATACCTGCCAGCTTCTCCTTCCCTCCCACACCAGGATTTTTTCAGCTGTCCCTGCAGCTACAGCAGTAGCAGCTTTAACTAGGAGAGGAGGATAAGCACTCATAGGTATCTCAGAGGGTTAGTTCCCTTACTCCCATAACTGGTGGGAACTATAGGGAAGTTTCTTAGAGCAAGAAGTAAGATTCCTATAAATAACTTTTCTTACCTGAAGAATAAAATGCAGGTTGCCTAACTCCAAGAGCAGTGTACCTCCATGTAGGCGGAGCTGCAGAAGAGGACCAGGTTAATTACAGGTACAATCTAAAGGTTCAGGGTACATTGGCATGGTTTCTTACACCTGAGGGATAAACCAAAATTAACAGTCAGTTTACACTTGGACTATCATATCTACAGGCAATGGCCAAGACATCCTGGCAGTCTGAGTACAGTCATACAAAGACCTCTGGTAACTGAAGAGGTCTCCCCACTGCCTTGGTGTCCTTTCCCATTCTCATGCTTTCCATGGGTTCCCCTGACTCAAGTTTACTCTGGAAAAATCCACATTTCTCAGGTGTTCCAGACTGGTTCCTAATGACTCTGCTTTCAGCTGGACTTGGATCCCAGCCCATCTATATAAGACACCTAAGCTTACACTGGTTGAGTTTTATCTTGGCCTTAGCAGACTTCAAGCATTAGTATTTGATGCAATACAGGGGGATAGCCTTGATTCCTGATAACACTCAAAGAGTGCTCCAAGATCTCTCCTAAGCCATTGAGTATCATCAGTAATGTCAACAAAAAGGTCAGCAAACTTTGTAGGCTAAGCTCTGGCCTCTTGGGTAGCTCACAGTTTCCCAACACTCTTGTACTGCAGCAACAGTGATATATTAACTTGATGTGCTTATGCAGGTTTGGCCTAAGGAACCTCTACAGCTATTTTTCTGCCATTCCTTTTCTTGTTAGACTTGGGGAGAAACTGAGTTTTCAGAGATTTCTGTTGTTGTAAAACTTAATTTACTCTGAGGCAAAGCAAGCCAGGCAGAGAGCTGTGACTCTTTTCCTTCCTTGCTGCCTGCCTGTCTGGCATCACTTTCTCTGTAAGCTGGGCTCTTAAGTGGAGACAGTGCATCCAAGGTAAGGATATTACCTCAACCCTTCTCTCTATAAATAGGCCTGGCTGCTGCTCTGAGGTTGCTCCTTCTGCTGTCAGAATATGGCTAAATGGCCACTTACGAATTCCAACATGTGCTTGATGTGGAGATTACAGCTGCTATGCAAAACAAAGGAGCTTTCTCTTCCCACAAAGTGCTGCTCCCTTTATGAGGCAGTTTGGAAAACTCTGTCTCTTGAGAGGGTTTAATCTATGCCCTAGTGCTTCTTTTGTGTGAGGACAACACAGCATCCTCCAGACCTAAATGAATCCAGGACCCCTGAGCAGACTGAAAGTTATAGTGGGGGAAAGGTCTGATCCCTGGGGGTTCACCTATGGAGCAAAATGCAAGTATGCAGAGATAATGTCAGCATAGCACAGGGTGGCAAACTGTGGGTATGCCAACCTGGACCTTAAAATGACCCTGATGCAACAGTGTGGCACTGCCCTTGTACTCCCAGGAGACTTCACCCAGAGGAAAGATGCTTGGTTTGGGCTCTGGGCAATGCCAGTGTACCAGTGGCTGCAGTGAGGGTGTCTGTGAGTTGCAATCAGCTGTGGGTGACTAATGAATATTCGTTGGTACGAAAGGATGAGGTTTTGCAAAGAAAATAATTTGTTAAATGCTCTTGCACAGCTGCATTTTCACACAGTAGTTTAAACAGGGCCAAAGAAAACTGTTTTTCTTGTACTTTGTTCTTACACTATTATTTCCTGCTTGAGGCATTTTGCAAAGGAAGTGGGAATGACTACACTCACTTGATGGATGTGGGAACTGGGAGATCAGGTGAAGGGATGTTTCCTGCTGTCCATCAGCAAGTCCAGGCAGGGTTTGTAGCACACTGCCGTGCATCCTCTGACAGAGAGCGTCCTTCACACTGAGGTACCCCAGCAAAACATGAGCATGGTATAACAGCAGCTCCTAAACACTTGGAAAGCCTTATCCTTGCTGTTGTGGTGGGGCTGAAGTATGGCTAACCTAGAAACAACTTATTTTTGAGTTCTAGCAATGGAATTTGGGCTTAATTTATTTGTGTATGCTTGGTTGGCATCTCCAGCTGCCATTGTGTCTCTACAAAAAGCCCAGAGTTAACTTTCTCCTAGGCATCCACAAGGCAGATGGACATCATGGGCTTGGCAACAACAAGCCAGATGGCATGGTGAAGGTAGTGGCTGGGGGGTGGCCATGTTCCCCCGCCTATTAGCTTTGCTGCAGGAGTCGGGTATATTCTGTGGGTGGCCAGTATTTATATTTGCTTGTAAATTATGGCCCACAAAATGCTAAATGAGTCTGGCTGCAACCTCAGAGCACAGCCTGGCTCCTGTGACCACAGGTTTGAGTCTCACAAGCGGAGCTGTGCTCACCTCCCAGCTACAAAAGAGCCCTTTGTGCATTTTCTCCTGCTCCTCTCAAGCTGTGCACTTCCCAGCTATGCCACTGTCTGAGTCCATGCCTCTGCCTCATTGCATCTAGCCATGCCGATGCTTGTGACTCAGCTGGACTCTCAACTACCTAGAGCTCTTAGCTATCAATCAAGACACCTACTACTCTTCTCCTGCCATCTGCTCTTCTCTTTTCCAGATGTCTCCAGAGCTTTGCTCCTCACCCACCTGTCATTTGGTTGCGTGTCTCATGGAAAGCATCACCCAGGCAATGCTTCCTCGCTCTCATCACGAAAGCTCCTTGCTCCGGTAGAAGGAAGACATGGGTGATGGGAATGCTGATAGTCTGCCCATGTTTCAGCCTTCACTGGCAAGTCAACGCCAGCAGCAACTGATACTTCTCTCCACCTGTAACATTCTAATGGAGTAGACAAGTAGTGTGCACAGCCTGAGTCACTAAACAAGGGTTGCCATCCTTTTAGAAAGGCAGGACTCATCGTTCACACTCTGCTGATACTGTCTCAGCACTTAGTTTGGCATGCTCCCATGTCCTTGTTTCCCCCACTTGCTGTGGTGGTATCAGTCCCTCAACCTCACCACATTACATGAGAGGGAAACCTCAGCTCATGTCTGCGACCGTAAGCTTGGTTTCCTTCCCGCTGCACTCATTTCCCAGCAATGGTGACAAGCAGCTTCAATTTACGCTCCAAGGGAGTTTTACTTTGAATGTTTTATGCAAGCCAGAAAGTGGCTGCAGCCAAGACCAAGGACCTGGTGCCAGGGGCAGTGGCATCTCCTCCCTCCCCAGCATGGCTGTAGACATGGGAAGGCTGTGCAGGTTGTTGGTGTGAATAGATGTCCAAAGGAACACACTCTTCTGCTCGTTTCACACTAATGCAGCTCTTGTTAGCTGATGATTTCTGATGGAGATGTGTGTGCACTAATGGGAGGTTGCCAGGCTAGGAGTAATTAAAAAAAAACTCTTTTCAGCATGTTATAATCATTCTGAATTATTAAACAGGACAGAATTTTTAAAGTCTAATTCACTTTTCTATTATTTATGCTGCCTGCTTCAGTCTTATCTTGTCTTTTGAGAGGGATGAATTCATCAGAAAGTTTCACTTTCAGGTTGCGATGCTGTCAGCGTCGGAGTCTGCCAAGACTGCAATACTGCTTATTTAAAAAGCCCGGCTGGGGGCTGCATCTTTTCCCTTCCCATGTACCACATTCAAATTTCAGGCCACTTTCAGCACTGCACCTACAAGTCAAGGAATTTTTTCAGTTGCAGCAAAAAGCCACTCAGGATCAGAGAAAAAAGTCAGCACATCAAAGGTAGGGAGCAGCACATGGGCAGATTTGTCCTGCAGTAGGTATGTGATCAAACAGATAAGCCTCCATGCCTGCAGCCCAGTGCTGTCTTCCAGCCCTTGCTAATACATCCCAGCTCTAGCAGCAATCTTCGCTTCTTAAATGCTCTGAAACAAAAGGGTTTTAAACCATAATTTACTGTTTCTTTTTTCAGCATATTTCTAAATCGGTTCAATATGGCCTTGAACAACTAAACTAAAGGGTTTGACATGCTTCCAAATCGAAGTGTTCATAAGAAAAATAAGAAAAGGGGGGGTGGGAGGCAGAGAAAAAAATGCAAGAAAAAGATAAGTGCTCTGGTAGTTTAAATCAGTCAGCCCTGCACAGTGATTTAAAACTAGTGGAGCATTTCAAGTTTTCATAAGCACTTAGCTTTGGAAGCAGTCCGAGTCCTGAACATGTGCATTTGCGGAATCATTTACCATTATTAGAGAGTTTGAATGGTGCTTGAGCTCTCCCTCTGCCCCGATAAGCACTCAGATTGCCTATGATTAGTAGGGTAGTTTCAAGCTTGTGCACAGTTGAGAGTGATTATTTTAAAGCGTGCCATCGCCTGTCCCTATCTCCTAAGATCTGAGATCTTCCAAATTCATTAATTCCTTCAGCTCATCTGAATGGAAATTACTAACTAGACATAGTTACCTCAGTGCAATTTTACAGCATGTGTCACAGAGAGTAATAAATGTTTGCAACCAGGGCAGATGGAGCAATAATGTGCATGCCATAGAGCACTCCTGTGCTGGATAAGACCTGTTATTAAGATACGTGATTGTAGAGCCTTTGTGCTTCAGCCACAGACTGGGAAATTCTGGTTTTAGATGTCCTGATGCTTCCTGCAGTTGTAAAGGGCAGAAGCACAGTACTTGGTATTCCCATGTGTTTTACTATATTACATTGTGTTGCATTGATGGACAATACTTGGTTAATCCAGGTCCAGGTTCATTCACTAGCATGTAGGAAGCCAAAGAGGTTGTCAGATGAAGCTGTGCAAAGAGGTGATCTTTTGGATTTGCTGGGCTGAACCAAGTAAGTTTAAAAAATGGTAAGAATTCAGGTTGACTGAAGATGGAAATGTTTTGCTCTTCTGAGCTAAACAAAAACCTGACGGAAACAGCCCTGCTTCTTGTTTTTTACTTGTGAGCTTTTTGGTTGTTAGCTGCACACAAATTTTGAAATGAACTTCTGTTGCAATAAGAAAGATGGAAATGCTTTAACTTGAAATCATCTCAGCAATTTCCCCTAGGTCTTTTGCCGAGGTGGTAAAACCAGCAAAAAATGCAAACCCGAATTCCTAGTTTTCCATGGAAATTTTTGACCAGCAAAAAAATCACACGTGGTCCAGTATAAAAGCGACATGAAATGCCCAAATTTGTGCATAAAGCAAGCTGCTTGTGAGACGAATGCTCTGCAGTCCAGCTCCCTGTGAGACAGGGCTTTGCAGGAGCTCAGAGTTCTGCTGCTGCCAGTAGGGACGATGACGGGAATTTGAACTTTCGAGAGGGTCCCTAGATTCCTCCATGTGGAAAATCAGAACAAGCTGCTGGCAAAGAGGTCAAATTGGAGGCATAAGAAAGATAATCCCACTCTTGCCTCCTCCCAGACATGCAGCCAATGGTCTCTAGCACCCTGGCCCTCTCCCAAGCAACCCCAGCCTATCTCAAGACATCATGAGCTGGCTTGTCTCTTAAAAGAAAAAAAGAGAGGGAGTTTTCCCTGGCATACAAACGATAGGAGCAGTTGTGTCCTCCCTGTCTCTGTGCTGTCTAAGCAAGGCTACTAAGTGCTGTAAGGGTCCTACAACTAGGCTGGGGTCTCCAGCCTGCCCCAGGTCTTGTTCAGGTGTTTCTTTGTGATTACTTCACTCTTTGATCTTAAGTTTGCAAAGGAATGGTCCAGGGAGGACCAGGGTGTCTCTGCTCCACAGGAGGCTACAGTCCCAGCCTCTGTAGGTGAGGTTGGCTGGTCCCCCTCCTCCAAGGCTCAACCTGTGTCCAGCTCATAATTTGACAGAAGCAGGTATCTTCAGAGGATGGCTTGCCTGACCCAGACACTTGCTTTCAGAACACATTACCAACTTGCTCACCTGTGAAGGCTGACTGAGTCAGATGGAGACATTTGTGCTGTAGAAACCTGAAATCAAGGCAGATGACTCCCTACCTACCGACTCTTACCAGTGTACCCCACAACTCCTTCATTTCACACATAGTTACCTTCCTGGCAGCTCTGTTTTATGGGAACTGAAGGACTTTGACTTTCTGCAGGTCTTCCAGGTTGTCTGTAATAGCCAAGATCAAACCTAGGTGTTCCAAGAAGTAGGCCAGTGTATTAAGTGTGTACATCCTTCCTCCTTCCTCCATATCTTCCTGCATAGTCTGTGCTGTGCTTATTTGCAGTCTTTGCCTGCAGAGTTGCAGAACATTTCACGCATAATGCTGATGTCTGCAATGCTATCAACTCTTTCCTGATAATATCTACCTATTTCCTCTTGTAGTAATTTCATTGTCTTTACAAGCTTGCTTTAAAGAGTTTATATGCTGTGTGCAGATATCCTGAGATGATGGTGTTATAGGACTAAACAGGGCAGGGATATGAAGCTTAATTTTAACTGGGAAGTTCTACATACTCCTGATTCCCCATCAAAATATGGCTACCACAATTACAGTGTTCATGCAAATACTGTACAAAAAGTTTGTTTGCAAGAAAAAAATCAGGGACTGTTTTTGAGAGGAATGACAAAGAAAGAGCTCAAACCCATTGATTTTACATTTGCAAGATTCGAGTGTTCTAAAGTAATGTATAGATGCAGGCCCTCCCCCATCTGTACCTTTGTGAAAAGAAAAACAATGTTAGGCCAGACCTAGCAGCCATTTCTTGAAAGCAGAAAGTCATATGTTCACACACTGCCCTGCTACCCAATAAAACATTGAGAAATTGGGCCTGAAGAAGGTTATTGCTTCTGGAAATACAAAAGGAGTTTGGAAGACCAAGACATAGCCTAAATAAAGCTGTGATAAAGGGGAACAACTCTTGGGTGGCTGTGTCGGTACCTTGAATTAAAGCAGTGCAGCCTGGAGTGAGAGGTGTAGCTGTGGATGCAGTTCCTGCTCTGACCACTAACTGGGTGATGCTGTTCAAGCTATTTCACAGCTCAGTGCCTCAGTTTCCCCTTCTTCAAAATGAAAGCTGGGATTCAGTCCTGCCCTGCAAACAGCTGTGAGCTGTGCTTATTCACTGCTGTAAAACAGAGGTCTGAGAGGTTTGTGGGGTTGGCTTCCCATGCCAGATGCCTGGATCTCTTTTGTCTCACTTTACAGTCCTAATGGAGGGAGAAAATACACCTGAATCTGCCATGGTCTGGAAGGAGAAAGTCATTCTCATTATTAAGCTGTTATTTTTATGAAGCCATAACTTACAGGTTCTCAATACTTATGTTATAGCAGTCAAAAAACAGGATGAGATCCCATAAACCATTCTTATAGTAACCAGATGGTCATCAAGGCTGCAAAGGTACCTGATCGTGCCTATTACAGGGAAACACCTGCATGAACCTTAACCATCTCTGTGCCAGCTCTACTAGTGGGGTGAGCTCTCCTGCAAAGGCTGGGTAGTTATTTGGGGGACACTGTCACAGTCCCTCTTCCCAGACCTGTTAACTGATGCTGTCCTGTCACAGGTATGTGTCACCAGCCCTGGCTCCTTACCTTATATTTTAACCCCTTCTTTGGATATAATGGGTGTAGATGAAATATTTACTCCAGCCTTTCTCCACCCATAAGAAGACTTTTTCTTTGCTTCCTGCTTTATGTCTGCCTTCCCTTGGGACATGCCACTGGGAAGGCTCTTTGGCAAGTCTGCAGCTCACCGTGGACAGGGCTATGGGTTACATCACCTCAGAGACCCTTCATGCCAGGTCCCACCAGCCTTTCCCATGACACCCAGCATAACCCCTCTTGGAGGTCACTTTCCTCCCCATTGTGGAGCTGTTGGCTCACTCACTTGCACTGGTAACAGCCAAAATCAGCTTGTGTAAGTATTAGGCCAGTGCTAACTCATGTCACCTTGACCAGGAGAGGTTAGCAAGCAGTTTCTGGAGCATGTTGGCTGGCTGATGGCAGGAGAATGCTTGAAGAGGGTGTTGAACAGAGGCTTTCCAATGAGAAGAGTAACCCATGTAGGCACATGTGTCACTGCTGTTGGCAAAACATCTACATGACTAATAATTCCTAATAGCAACAGGTTCACAGCACCTGATGTGGCAGGGAGGTGCTGTTACTGAAAGGCTGATTTCATCTCCCCTAAAAATCAGAGATGGACTGGTTTTGCTGTCTGAACCAGTAATTAAGCAGAACTGAGTGAAAAAAAACACAACCAAACAAGAAAACCCTACGGGGAAAACCACACTATTAGTTTTGCAAAGGGGAATGCTGCTGTTTCGAACCTGTTTTGATGCACACGTATCCCAGCTTCCTTACAATTTCCTGCAACCATTGAACATTTGGTTAAAATAATGTTGTTCACAACCACTGTTTCAGGAGAAGCAGCAGCTTCTGAGGAACAGTTGCTACCAGTGAGCTGTCAGGAGAGGCATTTTATTTGATATTACGTCTTTTCACCCCAAATGGGCTTTTGTAACCTGTGAAAGCAATATCCCCTTAACCACATCATTAAGCTCTGTGGCTTCTGAGCAGGTGGAAGCACCAGGACTCCTGCACTGCCCCTTTTCCTTGACAGCCTGATGTGACCCTCAATTATGTGCCACTGTCCTGCATGGCCTAAATCTCATTGAAAAGAGAAAAGAGAGGAAAAAAAGCCCTTACTCATGGGTTCTTTCCCCAGAAAGCCACACCGCCCTCAGTTTCCCAGAGGATGAGTCACGCGCTGGCCTTGCCAGCATCCTGCTTCTCGCCGCCCAGCCCGCGGCAGGACGGAGGAAGGGCAGGAGGGTGTTCAGCAGAGAATTTCCAAAGAAAAGGTGAATGTGCCTTGGCACTGAAGTCATCGACACCACCACTGAGGTTGATGTGCTATGTAACCTTACATCCTGAGAGGAGGCTGTAGTGAGGTGGGGGTCAGTCTGTTCTCCCCAGCAACAAGCAATAGGACAAGAGGTAACAGCATCAAGGTGCACCTGGAGAGGTTTAGATTGGATATTGGGAACAATTTCTTCACTGAAAGGGTGATCAGGCATTGGAACAGGCTGATCAGGGCACGGGTGGAATCATTGTCCCTGGAACTGTTCACAAACCATGTAGATGAGGCCTTCAGTGATACCCGTTAGTGGTGGTCTTGGTAGTCCTGGGGTAATGGTTGGACTTGATGATCTTAAAGGTCTTTTCCAACCTGATTCTATGGTTTTATGACCAGTGTGCTGGCACTGTGGAGGAGAAAATGCAGCTCACCCTCCCACTAACACCTTCATGATGAGATTGCCCCTCTAAACATAAGCAAATAGGGGGTTTGCCCTAAAGGAACAAGTACGCTATGGTCCTAGAAGGGGATATGTAATGTCATGGAAGGTTCCTGTAACAAACAGATAACTACTTTCTGCAGAGTTTTTAAATTGTGTAGCTGTGTATTTTCGATGTTTGGGTACTGATAAGCCCTAGCGATTTCTTTGGTCTAAATTGCCACAAGTGACTTTCTAGCCTCATTTTTTTTTAATGCCAGCTAAGTGTCTGTCCTCTAAAGATAATGAGTTACCTCTGAAAAGTACAGTCAAAAGTGATCAGGGTGGGTCTGATAATTAACTCTGGGGAAGTTTGAAGGTCCTTTAATTGCCATGAATTGAAATAGTTTCAGGGCTGCCTCTTCATGACCTGCCTCTCCAACCTCTACCTCTCCATGCTCTGCCTCCCCATCCTTTCATTCTCTATCCTTATGTCTCCACCCCCTGCCTCTCCATCTTCAGCCCCACAACAGCCTTTACCCACATCAACAGTGACATGTCCAGCCCACAAGCTGCCCTTTGAAAGTGCTCTCTAATGTCTCTAATATACCACTGAAGGACAAGTTTGCATCTGTCCACCAGCATATCTACAACTATTTTAAACTGAGCTTCCAGACACTTCCTGAAAATAGTTGATGGCTCATGTCCCTTCCTGAGAAATCAAGTACTGCAAGCTATCTGGATTGGAAAGGGCAGATATCCAGAAACAAGGAACAGTGGAAAGTGTTGATTTCCAGGCTATTCCGGCGTGATATCAAAACATGATGGAAAAATAGAGGGCCAATGCTTTTGAGCTTAGGGCTGGTACCTATAAATAGAGACACCCGAAGTTATTCCTAGGAATTGAGTCATTAGTTCTTAATATTTCTAGTAAGTCAGGGGGAGTTGTGCTATTTGGGACAGAGGCAAAGAGTGGGTAGGCCCACGCAAAAAAAAAAAGAAAGCTTCAAAAAGCCATTTCTAGCCCTGTCAGTCTTGAGCAATGTTTTCCCTAACAGGAAGATGTGTTTCACAGTGAGATAACTTATTCAAATCAGCTGCGCACAGCTCTTTTTAGTTATAAAGGCACAAAACACATGCCCTGGATGCTCTCCCTCCCCCCCCCCCCCAATAGTTACCAAGCTTTTTCTGTTGAATTTTTTGTGCCCAAGTGCAGCTCAGCCTTGGTGAAAACACTGACCAGGGTGGGGTGAGGTGGTGGTAGAGGAGGAAATGGTCTGTGAAGCCTCACCATTGGGTTAGGGGCCTGGTGTGGGTCTAGGCATGTTGTGAAGGGAAGTTTGGAGGCATCTCATTGTGCACTTTTAGACCCATGCATGTGAACAAGTGTGGGTGTCCCAGCAACAGCATTTTCAGTTGTCCATTGTTGAGCATGTGTCAGAACAAAGTGCAGAGCCCTGGTGTCATTGTCACCTTTTTTTCTGCCTTTTCCTCCTTGGCTCCATCCAAACACATTCATATCGGGACTCCTCCGTGCCAAGAGGGAAGCAGGGATTTCCCTGCCATTCTTGTGGTGCTGACTGCTGCATCTGGCCTACAAAAGTCACTCTCTTTGTGCAGGCAGGAAGAGGATGAGTAACAGAGCCCCAGAAGTTCTTCCTCTTGCAGATTTATGGCCCTTTCCCTGCATGAGGGCTAAGTTATTTCCCTGAGCAAAATTCCTAAATCAGTGGCTTGATTAATAGCTGAGAAACATTTTTCCCGTCCAGCCTAGAAGGACTTTTCACAATTAGCCAAAAGAGCCAGATAAGACATACAGATCTGTTTAAAATTCTATAAAGTAATTGGTTTTAAGTCAGATGAATAAAACCATGTTCAGTCATACAAGGGAAGAACAAAATATAAAACAAAAGGTCTGAGATACTCTGGAAGCTTGAGTTTCCCTTTAATTCACAGCATGCCAAAATATGTGACTAATGACCATCTCAAATTGCATAAAGACCTGAACTAGTAGAGGTCACCTTAATTTCCTCCACCTTAACTAGTGTATCTCTGATAAGCAGTGTGTGTATTAGAAGATAGGAATAAGCCAAACCAGAGCATTTCTCATCTGAGTATACACAAGATGAGGAGAAAGGGTGGGAATCTCTCAGAAATTAATATGTCTGTAGTATATTTCCCAGTGACTGCTGTTCAGACAAGCATAGGGTTTGCAATTTCCTTTTAACATTTTTCAGTGGGTTAGGGTTTTGGGTTTTTTACAAACAGAAATAACTTAATCTATTCAGAATACAAGGCTGGGTTAACACTGGGGTTTGGAAAGTCTGATGCTACATGAATTTCAGGTTCATTTATAACTGACACCATATTGTGTTAGAGGATGCAAGGCACAGGGATATGACAGGCTGTCTCTGCCTTACCATGAAAAACTACGTGCCATGTCACAATATGGACCATCACTACATGAGAAGAGCAGGAGACGGAAATAGTGCATGCATTTTTGTGTGTTTCAAAGCAGTGCACAGGTACAAATTTGACCTTTTGTTGGAAATGCCCAGGTGTGATTGGGGTATTGACAGCTCTGGGTGCCAGTTGGAAATAGGGATTTATCTTTCAGCTGTACTACATCTACTGCTCCTTGCAATTCCTGCCTGCCCCAAGACGTTCAGAGATCCTTTGGCCAAGAAGAGATGTTTTCCCAGTGGCAAGGCAGGAGGTCTGTCCCTTTGCAACTTGAGGAGCTGAGGAATTAATCCTTTGGTGGATATCCATCTGGCCGTAGCTCCCTGTCCACCCGTTCCCCACAGTGGTGACTATCTAATGTGGGAAGGGAATGGCCTCAGTTTGTGCCAGGGGAGGTTTAGATTGGATACTAGGAAGCATGTCTTCATCCAAAGGGTTGTCAAGCACTGGAACAGGCTGCCCAGGGCAGTGCTGGGGTTCCCATCCCTGGATGCATTTAAAAGACGGGTAGATATGGCACTTAGGGACATGGTATCCTGGTGGACTTGGCAGTTCTAGGTTAACAGTTGGACTTGATGATTTTAAAGGTCTTTCCCAAGTTAAACAATTCTATGATTCTATATTTTGGGACGTCTGTCCTTCAGCAAGTTCCCAAGGCCTGCTGAGCAGGGAGATGTGCAGGCAGGGGTTTTTGCATGGCATCACTCCCAACCACCTCCAGTCCCCGCCACCACTGCCTACCAGGGCCATGTAGGGGGACATCTTACCCCAAAGACACCCAGCTGCCAACTCAGGGTTTGACAGAGAATAATGAGATTTTGGCCAAAATTTCTTCATAAAGACCTTGTGCATAGCCTGATCTAGCTAAGGGTGCAACCTCTTGAGCGATGGGAGGATGACAAACCACCTTGTGCTCATGAATTGTTTACATCAAATTGGAGAGTTCACACTGAACACAGATCTGTGCTGAGGTTAAACTTGACACATAACTAAGAGGTTTTTTTTTTGCAAAGGCACGATGTCTGGGTTTATCATTTCTGCTGATAACATGTGCTTCAGAGTGCTGTAACACCAGAATTTGCTGTGGCCATGACTTGAGAGCATGGGCCATCAGACCAGGTTTAGCTGCCTGCTTGTGGAAGAGATGAGTCCTGGTCTCTCTTCCTGAGATCTACATCAACTGCAAAGGGAGATTGGGAAGTCTTGCTCAGATGGGCAATTTAGGTCACACCCAAAATATTCAAAGGCATCCTACCTGCTGCAAACAAGCAGGCTTTCCCATGAAACCTTCTGTTTACTATTTGAATACTAACACCAAATCTGATTTTGCATGTTAGAAATCAAGTCTGTTATTACTGTGGTGTAATGAGTGTTGTTTATCAAATCAGTTTATTTCTTTCCATAGATTTCAAGGGGTTTATTGCAACTGAAGTTTTACATAGGAACACCTCAGAAGCCCCAGGAATAGCATTAAACTGGAATAAATTTATCTTCTGCTAAGACCCAAATCATGGTCAGGAAAACACACCAGGAGGAAATATGAACACCCAGCAGCTGGAGATAACTGCACATAATCCCTTGGGTGATATTCCAGCTCTAGAAATTTAAGACAGAATTTGGTTTCTTGTGCAGAAAAAAATAATAGATTCTTTGCTTGATTTCTTGGCAGTTTTTCCAGCTTAATCACTTTGCAATAGACCCTCACGTGTGCTGGCAAAGGGGAAAGGAATCCTGTTGAAAGGGCAGGCAAGCATAGACAGAAAAAAAATTAAAGGCAGCAATCAGAAATCATAATTTTGCAGCAGAAGCGTGGAATAAGCATGACAGGAGGAGACGACTGCATCCTTTCCACCAACTGCATCCTTAGGCAGTCATCATTGTCGGGATGGTGAAGACAAGGAGCTAAGGCCAAATGGATCTCTGTCCTGAAGCATCCTGAAGGATGCTACTGACCATTGCAATCCCCTTCCTGGTCTCTCCCTGTCTTTATGGCCCTATTAGGAGCTGAACTGGTTTTAAGGATGTGCAGCAAACTAGCAACACTGTTCAGGGTCCTACAAGAACCAGCTATGAAGATGGAGTACTCCTGTTGCAATATTGCTGCATGGTATAACCACAACATTTAGTTTAGCTGACAGGACATGGCAGTGTGCTCTACTGTGCTGAACATCTGAAATCTGGTTAGCAAAGCCTGACACTAGAGCTGGGCAACATTTATTAAATCAAGCAATTCTGGACAGTTAAAAATGGCCTTTTGCCTAAATTAAAGACTAACAGCACATCTCATTTTGACATTTTGTTTTTCAGCAAAGCACAACCCTAACAACAACAACAAAAATACATCCAGTTTTCATTCATCCTCCCCCTCCTTTTTGGGAACAGCAAGAAAGAAGTTTTCTGTGTATGAAAAACTAAATGGATGGATGTTTGCATTGATACAGCTGAAAAAATGTCATATTAACAAATAGCTCTTGTCTACAAATTGTTGAATGAAAAGATTTACTATTCTGTTCATGAAAAGATCTCTATGTGGATAAATAATTCTGTGTAACTTCTCCTAACTGCTGACTGCTCTCACAATATAACCAGCTCCCATAGGGCACAACCTATGAATGGATCTTGTCCTGCCTGGGGCAACTTAGATGAGGGATAGCTTAGGATGTAAGAGTTTTGCTTATGGCATGTTTTCTCTGGGTGGTTCTTCTCTCCAGGCATGTTTTCTCTGGGTGGTCTCCTCTGAGTGTTTTGAACCATACTTCACTTGCAGGATGGCTGCCATCATGTTCTTAGACTCAAAATGTCACTGCCACACTCTTCTGCAGGAGAGGGACCATGTGCCATGTCCCGGGACTGTGGTTACCATACTCTGGGCTGCACAGACCTGGCATCCCCCTGATCTCCTCCTCTGTGCCCCATTACATTTAGTGTTGTTTTTTATTTGTTTCCTGAAAGATGAACCCCAAAACAAGCCAGGGAAGGAGCAAATACTGAGATGTTTTTTCACCTCCTGTAAGACTGGATGCTTTGAGCAGGTTACAAAGGGAAGCTTCAGAACATCTGTGGAAGCTGTGGGACCAGCTGTGGAAATGCCACGGGGGTTGTGCAGTGGGGTGGCCTGCATTTGACCTGTGCCCACCCCTAAGTGCAGTTTGTGCACCACAGAGGGAATTGGCTCCTGTTCCACACCTGGGCTCTGCTGTCTCAGTGCTAGCTTAGTGCTTGCAGTTATGTGAGGTGAGCAGCTTGTGGTCTGTAGCTGCCCGTGACCCAAAGCATAGATGTATCTTTCCCAGCTGCCAGCAGCATGAACAGCTCTGGCCATCAACCCCAACTCCTCGAGCATTTGTATCCGAGGTCTGAGCTGGATCTGGTGGTTGGACACGAAGTCTTCCTTCCCCAAGGAGCAGAGGCACCAGAACCACAGCCTCCCTCCTGCTATATGCTTTACCCAATCCCAAGCAGGGGGCTGGAGTCACCTGTGCCCAATTTAGAATCATACAATCACAGAACGGTTTGGGTTAGAAGGGACCTTTAAAGTCATCTAGTTCCAACCCCACTGCAATAAGCAAGAACATCTTCTATTAGACTAGGTTGCTCAGAGCTCCATCCAACTGAATGAACACTGCCAAGGATGGGACATCTACAACCTCTCTGGGCAACCTATTTCACTGTTTCACCAACCTCATTATAAAAAAATGTATTCCTTATATCCAGCTTGAATCTACCTTTTTTTAGTTTAAAACCATTACCCATTGCCCTATCATTACCGGTTCTAATAAGAAGTCTGTTTCCATCTTTCTTATAAGCCTCCTTTAACTATTGAAAGGCCACAATAATGCCTGCAGGGGACATGGGCTGCATGCTGGTTTTACTGATGCCTTGCACCCTGATGCTCTTCCCCCTGAGCACCAAAAGCCCCCTCTATCTGTAGTAAAGGGGTTGTATCCAGCAGACTAAAGTGGAAGCAGAAACATTCCCTTTTCCCAGTTCTCTTTCTCTCCTGGCCTGCAGGAAATTTCTTAGTTTGTAGGTTCAAGGAGGGATTGGAGAAGTTGGTGGAAAAGGGTTATTAAACAGAGAAAACCCACATTCAGCTCAGGAAGTCCCTGAGCTGCAAAAGGCTGAGATCTGGAGGAAGTATCACCTCCTGTCCCTACCGGACCCAAAACATTGGTTATTCACCTTCATTTACACCAAGTACTTGAGACAAAGACTGACCCTTGTGCAGAGCACTTTATACAGGACAGAGACCATCATTTTTATGTTGGAGCAGGGACTGGAACTTTTATACATTAACCCATGTTTCTCCAGGGTCAAGTCCCTATCTGTGTATCTGTGAATATGCATGTATAAGTATGCATGTGCTTGTGTATTTATATGTATTGCATATAATAGCTCAAAACTGATTTCTCCCAAGCTCATTTACTGGACATTTTTAAGTAGTGAATGAGTTAGGGAAAATCTGGGACAATTGGTGAATAGGTTAAAAAAAAAAGAACTTATATTTTTGTGCAGTTCCAGGAGTGAAGGGTGTTAAAAGCACAGAACAAAACCCACCAAAAGACAAAGAGCAACAATAGAGTGTTTTCCTTCCTGTATGTTTGTTACAGTTCTTACTGGCCATGCGAGTTAAAAAAGCCAAAATAAAATCTGGCACACAGGTCACTATGTTCTTCTGGAATCAGAAATAGACTGAGTGGGCTTGGTAGGCAAACACATTTCACAAGCTCCTTCTCATCACAAAGCCAATATTTGTTCAGGAGAGAATTCTTCCTTTGGGTAATTAATATTTTTTTGCTATTTATTGCTCACTGGATGGAAGTTTTGGAATGTGTAAGGAAGGGGGGAAACCTGGCAGTGTTCCTCACAGTTATTACATTGCTGCTGAGGCCTCCAACAAAAATCACAGCACTGAGCGTACATTCCTTTCGTAAGCAAAATGGATCATCAGGCCGTGGAATGGCTTCAAAGGAATGCATGCATCATGCCTTCGACATTTTGCTACAGCTCGAGCAGGAGGGGATTAAAAAAAGCAGAGCTATGGATAAGCACTTTCCTTAAGTCATACATTTGTTCTTGCCTGTCCGCTGTGAAGGAAGATTTCCACTTGGCACCTGAAAGGCTGGAGCCTCAGCTATTCCTCATCCAAGCCACACGTTCGAGAAAAGCCAGAGTTTACATTAAAGAACAGGAGGTGAAGGAAACTGTAAACTCGAGTGAGATGTTATAGGGCAGGTTAGATGCTGGTGGGTAGACTAACAAAAGTGGAATGTTATTGCTAAAATCTGGCTCCTTCCAAAAACCCGTAACGTTGTCAAAGCCTTGAGTTTCGTCTGCTAGTTTCAGACATTCCAACATATGCTTCTTATTTTGTTTTTAATACTTACAGTCCATCCAGAGACAATTCATGGCAACTGTGGCTATTGTAACACTATATAAAACACAGGGTTTGATGACAACTGATATGAAGTGTGATTGGAAAAAATAATGCCCCCTGGTAATGATAATATTTCCTGCTCAGATTGGTCTCACGATAATAGTCCTGCTCCAGTGGTGTTTTCAGAGTTACATACAGGACTCTGGTATTACATTACAGCTGCTGCCTAGTTATACATCCGTGTGAATAAGAGGGAATAAATGCACATGCAGAAATACCAGAAAGCCTGAAATTAGGGGCCAAAGAGCAACAATTTATTGTTTGACTCTTGGGGGGTGTGTGAAGCATCATCCACTTAGACCAGTCTGACCAGTGAAGCATCTTGCCTCGTTTCAAGGAGGAAAGAGATGCAGCCTCTGAACTCTGTCTATAGTCATGCTGGGCTCTGCAGCAAGCTGCCCTGTAGGCAGCCTTGGTGAGCTCGTCCTTGGGAGCTTGGCAGCCTGGCTCTGGAGGTCAGAAATAGCCTGGAGCAGGAAATTTTGTTTTCAAATGGGAGGGTGGATGTGGATGAGAAGCAGAGCTGCTCTGGATGGAGGCGGCGAGAGGGGGGCAGAAAACCTGCCCGATGGATGGGGTTGCGGATGGTTTGCTTCATCCTGTTCCAAGAGGAAACACGCTTGAATCCTTTGTTGTAGCTCTGCAAGCGGTCCGGCTCATTGGCTCAGGGGGTTTATTCTCACAGAGGAGCAGAGTCATTGCTGGCTCAAGATACCAGAGCTAATATGAGTCTGTTTATCTTGGGTTTCCCTGTCTCATCCTTCTCACTCCACAGCACTCAATTATGGCAATGCCAGCAGAGCTAGGGACAGGCTCTGCTCTCTGCCCTCTGGCTTTTAGTGTTTAAATCCTTGCTCTTTCCAAAGGGTCCTGGGTTTCAGAGGTCAGTGGGTGTAAGGAGATGAAAATGAGGGACCAATTTTGTTTGCCAGAAGTGCACAAATACCTATACTGGTGAACAACATGCCCAAGAGGCCGGTGCTCAGGGCTGGGACAGGGCAAGCATCCTGGTTTTATCCACTGGCTTTCTGTGACCTGTAGCAAATTCCTTCCCAGATTAAAGGCCTAAATCAATGGATGTCAGATAAGGGCACCTCCCCATTATTTCTGTGTCTGAATCCAGTCCTGCATGGTAGTGAGGTCTGCCGAAAGGCTGCAGCTGCAGGTTGGACATTGAAGCCCAGTTGCGTGCCTTATGCAATTGGGCAGCCTGAAGTGTTCAAAGCTGATTCCTGCTGTTGAAGGTGACTGCAACAGCCCTCAGGAGACAACTGCAGCTGGAAAAGTTCTCCAGAAAAGATGTGAGCAAAAAGTAATACCTGAAGGAGGAAGAAAGAAAAGGTCAAAGGGACTTTTCTTAAAAGAATCTGGGGAGGTGTTTTGGCTCTTTCAACCTCATTTCTGCCCAAAACTGGGAGCAAATGAGGGTAAAAAGCCCTGTTTTTGAGGCTGGTGGGAATACTGGGACCTCTGAAACTGGGCTGTAGGATTTCAGATCCAGAAAGCAGGAATGCCTCAAAGACCCTGGTGCCAGAGAAATGTGCTATCAAAAAAAAGGAACAAGATGATGCTGGTGCATGCAGAGTCCCCCAGAATTTCAGAGCCCTTGAACTCTGTGTCATGAAACCACGTATCTGGCAGTTATCTAAGCAGAGGGATGTAAGACAAAGTCGACAAACAAGATCTGATCTCACTCAGAGAGGGAGGGAACTGAGTCACTCAGATGCACACTAACATCAAGGGGAAACTTCAAAGGGGCCAAGAAATTCAGGATCAAGGACTCCAAGGAAGTATCTTCAAAGGCTGAGCAATCTGACCCTGGAGCTGGGAAGAGTGCTAGTGTCCACCCTCTCCAGTGTGACAGCGGAAGGGGAAATTATGCAACTCATGAAAGTCCGCAAACATGAGTAAAGGCACGTGGAAACTGGGCATCATTCAAGACAACTGCTGTCATGCCTTGGGAGCAAAACCAGCTGAGGCTCCCACTGCTTTCATGAGGCAGCAGACAGGACTTTTTCTTGCCAAATCACCATGGCCTGGTGTGAGCCTTTGGCTCTGCGTCACAGATATTGGGGGTGAGACTGCCAACCAGATCTTTGTTCTTCCCCAGCTGTCTTTCGCAACAGCTCCCCTGCTCTGCAAATTGTGAGCTGCTGCTGCTACAGATGCAGCCTTGGTTCCCATCTCAGTGATGCCATGCAGGGATGGTGAGTGTGGGAGGCATTGAGAGGGATGACTTACACATGGGGTCTTCCTAGGTTATTTCACATCCCTCTTCAGTGTATCATGTTACAGAGCTGATTACCACACTGTGTTTGCCTTTGGTTTTGTCCTCAGGGGCTTCCTTCAGCCTGAAGTGGAAGATGTCTAGCATGAAGGGATGCAGTTTGCTCTAGCTTTGTTGGCCAGTGTCATGGAAGCTCATTTCCCTGTTGAGGATCCCAATCCCATTGCAAGCCATGGCATTTTGACAGTCTCTGGGGACAGCCCTACAGCTACCCAACCTGCCCCACTGCATACATACACTGACCTAGCAAAATAACCAGGAGGAAGCCTCTGGAGCAGATGTCTCTGGAGCCACTTGCCCAAGGGCAGATTTGCCTGGCACCAAAGGCAAAGAGAAGATCTGCCACTAGCAGGGATGCCAAGTACCAGGAGGAGAAGGTACAGCCTGCAAAACGACAAAGCACAACCAGCTATAATCCTGGAGTCAGCACATGGGTATGAGCTTGATCCCTTCAGCTCAGAGAGAGCAGGATGAGAGGCTCAGATCCCCCAGCATCAGTGACAGCCAGCTGTGGTGTGATTTGAGTGTGTCCAGGGCTAATTGCTGATGTGAACTCCCAGGGCAACTCTCTCAACCTGCCTCCATAGCAGAGATGCTCCAGCCCTCTGATCATCTTTGTGGCTTCCTCTGGACTCACTCCAACAGCCCCACATCCTTCTTGTGTTGGGGGCCCCAGAACTTGCTGCAGGACTGCAGGGGGGGTCTCACCAAAGCAGAGCCGAGGGGAACAATCCCCTCCCCTGACCTGCTGGCCACACTGCTGGTGATGCAGCCCAGGATATGGTTGGTTTCTGGCCTGCACACTGATGGCTCATGGTGAGCTTCTTGTCAACCAGCACCCCCAAGTCATTCCCCTCAGGGCTGCTCTCAGTCCATTCTCCACCCAGCCTGCAGTTGTGCTTGGGATTTATCCCAACCCAGCCACAGAACCTTGCACTTGGCCTTGTTGACTTTCATGAGGTTTGCACAGGCCCAGTCTCCAGCCTTTGCACTGTGAAGGCACAGCATTGAATGATGGGTGATAGGAAGAATGGCTCAAGAGATAGTGATGCTGGGGCCAGGCACCCTGTGAACCCAAACTGCAGAGGAGGAGTGCTGACAGGGGTAGCAGAGTTTTGCACCCTGAACAAGGAGCACATACCTCTCACTAAGGCTGCCCACTGCACCATGCAGCACATTCCCCTGTGCAGCCTCACCACCATAGCTCCATCCCCTGGGTACCAAAACTGCTTTCATCCAGCTATCACAGGGAGCTGATAAATGGAATGAGCTGGGAAATGTTCTAGCAACCGCTGTGCAAGGTGTCTGGGGGCTACCGCTTGCCAGGCCCTGCTGCAGCCTGCGCTATCTTGCCCTGTGCTCCCATAGATGGCTAGCACAGGTAGGCACCTTGCCCAGGGCAGCCCTTCCCTGGGCTGGGCAGACAGCAGCACCCAGCTGTGTGGGTTAGCTGTCTGCCCGAGATAAAAATCGCAGGAAAGAGTTGGCTTTTTGGTAACGGCTCTGATTTTTTTCTTGTCTTTTATGTCTACCACCCTCTCCTGAGCACTGCTGCAAGGGAAAAACATTCCCAATTAGAAGCACAGCAAGGATGGTTCACTCAGCATCAAGCAGAGAATACTGCCATTGCCCTGGAACCAAGCAACAGCTAGAGGCCAGATTATGAGTTTAGTTATATCAGCAGAAACTTGGAAGGAATCCACTTAAATAACTTGGGTTTGACGTGGTGTAAGTGAGATCACAGTCCCCTGCCTTGTTGCTCTCAGCCTGCCAGGCTCTGCTTGTACCCTTGCTCTGATTCATGGGCGCGAGCTTGGCTTTCTGGATGTGAACACAGCTGGTTATTCCCAGCCAGAAAACTGGCTCATTTGCCATCAGTAGCACCAGGCTGCCAGTGCCGTGACTCGGCTTTTAGCCAATATGTGGTTTTTTCCTTTTTGTGCTCAGTGGTAAAAAGAGCTCTGATAATTCAGAGTGTGATTTCTGGGGTGTTCCAGGCACAGATCTCACTGTGTGTCCATTTCTGAGTCTGATTTCTATTTAGGACCAAGAAGCACAAGTGAGCTTGGTCTCCTGAAGTTCCAGGCAGCAGACATGTACAGAAGAGGGCTCTGAAACAAGCTGCTTGCCAGCAACCGTTGGCAGGCTTCTCCAACCATTCATTGGGCAGATTCCAGAAGTTCAAAGGAGACTCATCCCCAGGTGCTAGATAGACATAGGCAACCTGAAATCCATCTTGAGCCAAGCTCATGGCTCTGTCCCAGGACAATGTGGAAAGAACGTCCTAAAATTGATTGACCAGGACTGAAGCTGATGGTGCAACCATGCAGGCCATGAGTCCTGCCAGCAGCATGGTGTGAAGGTAGAAAGGCTAGCCTGGCAGAAGGAGAAGCAATCCAGGTAATCAGTTGGGTGTGAAGACTGAGGGGACCAGTTCTCAGTTATCTGCTCCTCAGGTAGTTCCTAAGTAGATCACTTCAGCTCCCAGCATCTCAACCAGGGTCACCTGCAGACAGAAGGATGCCCGATGCACAAAGGGAAACTGTGCAGTGCGAGGCCATGGGAACCTGAGGGTTTTCTACTGGGAATACCTAAAAACCTCTGCAGAAAAATCCTCTCTGACTCTGAAGCCCTTGACTAAAGCCTTGTGTCTATCCAGGCGTCCTTTCTTGCCCTGGCAGAGGAGACTGAAGCTGCTTTTGGCTGTTGCTACCTTTCCACCCCTAGGGCTTTGCATCTGGGTGGGTGCCAAGCAGAAGCCATCATCAGCCCTGGCTGGATGGAGCCTCCAGCTTGTGGGAAATTTGGAGCTGGTGCAACTGTCTCCATCTTAATCCCTTTCCCTTTAGATGGCTTGGGAGAAGAAAGGAGGAAAAAGGGCTTTGCCAAAAGGAGAGCCCCTGGCTTCGGTAGGCTACAGAGGAAACAAGAGAAGAAGCTAATGCTATTGTTTAGATGTGATGATCATTGACTGGAGAAACCATGGCAGAACCATGAAAAGAATTATGCCCATGCCATGAAGATAAAGAAATGAGAAGACTGAGACAGGAAAACACCCGGCACCCTGAAGCATGTTTAATGCAAAAAGATTGTTCAAATATCTCTCAGAAACTAGCTCATTTGGTGCCTTTTCAACACGTTGAATGGGATTCTTTTAGGTTGGGCAGCATCTGCTTGTTTTACTGTGAGTCACATCCCATACATGCAGCACTAAACCCAGCAAACATTAGCAGCACAAAATGGGAACGTGCCCATTGACGGAGGACCTGAAAATAGTTTTGCCCAACTTCACATGGATCGTTCACCTCTGAAACTCTTATGCAATTCTGACTATTGTGCATATGTATATGTAGCTTATTATTAATTTCTCCTTTGGGATTGCATCCTGCCAGGACAGAGTGTATTTATGAAACAGTTATGTAGGTGTACAGAGACAGTGTGTGTGCCAATGTCAAGTGAAAGTGTGTTGCAGCAGTGATTTAAATGACAAGGCCCTGTGCTGATGATTTGGCCCAATGTCTTCACAGCAGAAGCTGTAGGACTCTCATCCACAGATTTCCATATGAAACCTATAACTTCTGGTGGAGGATTTCCATTCCTTCTCTGGAGCTCCCCTGGGCCAAGCACACTGTAAATTAAATTGCTTTATTTAAAGACTTGAACCAAAACCCTGGAGCCAAACACCTTCTGTCTTCATTCATATTTGAATTTGTGGCTTGGGCCCATCTCCAGCTGTACACTAAAGTGTCTTTTATTTTCCTCTGTTAAGGTGTAGACAGAGCCAGCAGTCAGGAGACGATGTCCAATGCACTGTGTCTCATGTTCCCATTCAACCGGTCCTTTCAGGTCCATGTACCCATATGCAGAAATGGATTAATTAGAGGAATGACTGGGATATAGCACTGATGCCCTACGCTTTCTAAAGGAATATTGTACAAGATTTGCTGCGTGATGGGGTATCCTGGCTCACAGGGTAAGAGAAGGAAATCAGATCCTTAAGGTCAGATGGAGACCCTGGGAAGACCTGCCATAAGCCTCATCAGGTCACGGGGACTCTGGAGCAAGGAGCCACTGCCGCTTCTGCCTCTGCGCATGGTGTTAGTGAGTAGCAAGGCAGCATGAAACAGAGAACAAAGAAGAGATCTGCCCAAAGATACCAAAACCACTCATCTCTGCCGCTTTGCAAACTGAAGTGCAGCAGGCATGTAGGTGTGAGGAGAGGGCATGGGTCCTCCTATACTTCAGTCCCAGCCATTTTGCTGCTCAAAAAACACACCACCACTGGTGATCTGGATAGAGGCAATCTCATGCATCTCAATGCAGGGTCTTGTGTGTTTTAATGCCATTTCCACCATTTCCATGGTGTTTTCTTACTCAGTTGTTGAGAGTAGTCAATTTATCCTGTTCACACATGGAAATAACCCCTGGTCAGCAGGAGGATGAGCAAACAGGGTGAGATGTGACTTAAAACCACTGTGAGGTCAAGTGGGGCATGGCTTGGCTTCCCCTGAATCTGATTTGAGCTGCAAGGCAGGAACCAGATAACACGGGATTTTTTCAGTGGGGGTGCCTGGACAGCAATGGGCTGAGAGTGACATGCCAGGGGTGGCTGCAATAAGTAAAATGCATAAATCCTTATCTGTCAGGAGAGACCTTAGCTTAGGGGTGGGCACTGATGCTCTCACAAATAATAGATAATAGATACTCCTTAGTCTGTAGTATTTGTGAGGAATTTGGGTGCAGGGTGGTTAAAGACATGGCTCATGTTCTCCCAGAAAAGCCGGTACCAGAACTAGGAGCCTGAAGAGTATTCTCTGAAAGAAGGGCTTAAGTGCAGAAAATGTGGAGGACACCACTGATACACCAATTTGACTGTAGCCTTAGGAATGTTTCTACCCCACAGATGAGCTTTCCCTCTGGTCCACATACACCTCTGGGGAAAAAAGCCCCAGCATTGAACAAAGGATTGCTATTGCTTTGTCTAGGTGCAGGAATTAAGCTGAGCAGCACGACTGGTGGTTGATCTTTAAAACACAACAACCTTTTGCCCCTTTGTCTCATCCTTTTTGAAGATTTCTGTGTAAGCTTCTCTGAGCAAAGAGGCAGAAAGGAAGGAGAAGATCTGTGCTCTGATATCTGTGTCACTCCAGTAAGAAGCTGGAGCTGTCTGAAATGTGCTGGGATGCAGGAGCATGGATGCTTGGACTACCACACACCAGCAACGTAAGAACATTTCCTTATTTCAATTATTCTGGCTTTTGAGGACACCAAACACAGTTGTTTTTAGGGCACAGAGGGGTTTAGATCAAGGAGGAAGGTTTAAACTGGAGCAGGAATAAATCTGACTGTGTCGAATTGGTTTGTGAAGGGCACACCACCCTGTGTCTCTGCATCCTCCCATTACACAGAAAATCCGAGAGGTCTGAAGAAAGAGGCTGAGGCATTGAGGAAGAAAAGGGAGGCAAAACCAGCATTAGATGGGATATTACCCACTGACTGCTATTTCATTTCTTGTAAGAAATTTACAATGTGATCATTAAATCCTCGAGAGATATACCTGAACAGTGTTTTCTTCCTTCTGGGCAAAAGTCTTGGAACTCTTAAAAAGACATTGTATTTCACAGCTCAGCAGTCCAGCAGCATTTAAAGAACTGGAGAGGGAAGAGGAAATTCTAAATGAGCAATCTTTTTTTTGGGGGGGGTTCTTTTTTTTTGAAGACTTTATGGAGTCAGAATTCTTTTCAGGAAAAATAAATAGATTCTAACATCTGGTAATTAATAGCTTATGAGCTGAGGAATAGCTGTCTACTGAGGCACTTCACAGGAGTGCAGTGTGTTACCTTGCCCCTTCTCTCTGAAGATCAACACTCTCTCACTAAGTAAAAGCTCTCCGGATGTGTCATTTCACTACATTTCTGCTATTGCACTTTGGGAACAAAAACAGTATGATCGATAGAGGAATTATCATAATACTCAGGTTTTCTGTCTCAGTTTTGTCTCCAGCCAGGACTGGTACAGCTTCATGGCTGCATCAAGTTCTGCTGCTCTGTCTTGGTGTAACCAAGAGGTCACAGCAACTTATCACTTGGACGGTTCCCCATCTTGGTGACATATGAGCCTCACAGATAACCAGCAGATTACCATTTGTCCTCAGATATTCCTGGGGCAGCCAATAGATGTTTGCCCTTATTTTGTAGGGGAGAACTGCAGCAGAGAGATGAAGTGAAATGCAGAAGTTACAAAGTGGGTGTCTACCAACATATTTGAAACCATAACCACAAAACTTTCCGCTTTACTCTGATAATGCTGCAGAGGAACAGAACTAAAACACAAAAGCCTGGTATAATGCTTCACTACAGATGTCACCCACACCATTACAGTTTTGAGGATGGTATAAAAATGTCCAGCTCAAATTAAGTGTGTGGGCTTCAAGAGTTGCAAAGCAGAACCTTTAAATTTCTGAAATGCTTAAATCGAGTTTTATTTCCATTTCTGGCAGGTAACAATCACAGCTCCTTAATACAGGAAAGACCTTTCACTTGTTGTTCTCAAAGCATTCCCATGCTACTCCTCAGAAGACTGGGCCTCTTTGAAGAAGACATTATGAAAGGAGGACACAGGGTGGCTGGGACATCCAAAATCAATGCCTGCACCACTCAGCTCTGCAAAATTTGGCAACCTTGCCATTTGTGAGGAAAAGCTTGCCTGGTAGCTGTCACACATCTCTTGATAACTCGGCTCCCTTCCTTGCATTTCTGCGGACTTCCTGTGTGATAGCCCACGTCTCTGTTGCTTAAAGATATTTAAGTGCTTAAACCCACTTGAAATCCACACTGTATCTCCACGTTGCTAAATGACAGTGCTAGCTTCCAGATGCAGTGAGGATCCAGACACATGAGGATGGTTAGGAGCATTAAGTACTGTGCAAAGAAGGGTAATGGGTTCCATTCTTCAGCCTTTCATGATTCTGAGGTAGAAAAAAAGAGAAGATATTTTTGTTGAGCTTAAAGTTTGCACAGAATTTCAAAGAACTGCAAGGTTTTGTGAAAGTATTTGTGGCACCAATGCAGCCAAAAAAAATGTACTTTTCATCTGGCGTGGGTGAAGCTTATACAAAAGGTGAACACCTTTCTCACACAGCAAGGATGCCACTCATAGGTGCCTGAACAAGATGTGGCTGGACATAGCTGTTTAAATCTGACTTCCTCCCTGCGCAAGTGGCTCTCCCACTCTTCCCCTGAGCTGCCCTGTGATGGACCTACTGCACACAGAGGGATGGGACACCTCATGGCTCTCGCACCCACTGCTGGCTTGCTCACCCTTGCAGCGTGGGCTTCTGGCCATTTCTGCAAGGGAATTTCCTCTTGGTGACACTCAATACACTTGCTTGGACTTCTCCCTGCTGTGTGAAAAGTGGGCTGACATCTCACGCCATGGAGACAAAGTCAAATTGTTGTGGTCTTCCAGAGTGAGGCAAAGGATGAAGTGATATCTACTCAGCTGGGACCTAGCCTGCTCAGGCTGTCTTCTCCCTTCTGTCTGAGCTGCTGGCTGCAGTGCAGTTTGGCTGGGAAGAAATTTATTCCAGGGAAATGGGAGAGGCAAAGTGGAATTAGTGTTAAATCCACCCAGGGACTGAGTGTCATGTAGACAGCTTGCATTCCTCACAACCCCATCCTCTACAGTAGGACTAGCCCATTGGAACATCCAGCATGCCATATATTGTCATATTTAACCTCAAGACAGAGGATGAAAGTGCTACCCTAACACCCCGTGTAGAAAATTAAAGACAATCTGAAGAGTAGATGTGTTCTCTCAGCATGCACTGCTCCAGCAGCACAAGCCATGCCCAGGTGACATCCCATAATTTTCAAGAAATGACTGTCTCAGTCCTCAAAAATGCAGCCAGGAAACTGAATTTTCCTGTGATCCTTCACGCTTTGAAGGGCAGCTAACCTCAGGTCAACCTTCTGGTTAACACAGAAGAGCAGAAAAGAGTGTTCTTCACCTGGACCTTGGCACTGTCGAGTCTTTTGAGTGCCTCGCGTCGCTTAGGGTGGAAAACGCTATTATCTCTCTCTCCATGACAAGCCCCGGTGACAGTACACTAAATTGTGAGTGTCTGGAGTTCAAAAGACATAGATTTACGTGGCAGAGGGATTTGGACTCTCTGATCAGCTGAAATAACTGGTCAGACTCCCATGGACTTAACGCTGGAGTCCTCAGGGAAATCAGTGGGAGTTTTCTCATAGGCTTGCACTGCGGTGGCTTACACAAAACAAGGGAAAGGTTTCTTACTCAGACACTGAAAGAAAGAAGTCTCCTCTCAGCAATTAAAATATAGAATTCTACTTGAAAGTGATTAATATTTCTAATGCCTACTTATGGCCAAGCCACATATCCCCAGCCCTACCAAATATGAACTTAAATACACAACACTCTCTGGAGTTACTTCTCAGTTAATAATTTATGTATTCTGGCAACAGATCAGTGCAACTAGAAACTAGTTTAGTAACTTACCTTCGGGGTTGTCTATCTATAAACACTGCAGATTCCTAAGTTAAACAGAACCCAATTGTTTTCCCGTGTAAGAGAGGCCGGGGCCTGATTTATATAGTTAATTTAAAAGGTAATCTTGAAGAGTTGTGAAAAAAACAACCTGTATCATTAAGGGTTATGAAAGAGGGAGCAACTGTTTACTACTGGGTTCAGAAATATGTGATATCAATGAAGATAAAATGCAAGTATCAAGACAAAAGTAATAAAATGATACCAGTATGTGCTCTCTGTGCTTATATAAGAGTGCATTAGCCCTGGCTGGTTTTTCCTGAGGTTACCCTGCTCCCACAGAGATGTTTGATGCTGGGATTTGTGTGCATGTGTGTAACCCAAATTCTTGCCTTTTTAACACTGCACTAAGCCCAGCAGCAGAAAGCAAGCTGGGCTCACCTTCCTGCATCTGGGCTGGCAATTTAAGCGAAATAAGGGTGTCAAGGCTTGACCCTTCTCCTTAATCATGTCTGGAGAAGAGAGGGGACAGCAGCCTTGGTGAATGGCTCGCACATGGAAACACAGCTCGCATTTGAAAGCGCCTTGCAGTGACTAATTAACAGACATCTGTTACAACTTGTTGAGCCTTATCTTCATTTTCATATGTGCTATTTTGGAATGAAGTTTTATTTAGGCTCCGTCTCTTTAAACGTTGCTCAAGAGTCACATTACAGGATTATCCTTCCTGACAAAGGGGAGGGGATGCTTTGTGGCTAGCAGCACGGGGTAGGAGTCAGGAGGCATGTCCCTGTTCTGGCTGCTGCCTCTTCACCTGCTCTGAAGCTGCTCACTTGATTCATGCAGCTAAGCATGCACAGATAGGAACGCTTAGTTAATGTCTATGGAGCACTCAGAAATCCACTTTTAAAAGCTGCCATGTAAATAATGATTTAAGCGTTCTCAGATGCCACTAAATTACCTTTCTGCAAATACCTGCAAACTGAGCTGCACGGGTTCCCCTTGGATTCAGACACTCAGGAACAAAGCCTTAAAACACTTACCTCTGCCCCATCAGGGCTTCACCTTGGAGATAGTCGAGGCAATCAGGGCAGAGACCTATATGTAAAAGCCACATCCCATTGAAACTAAAAGCCTGTAGATGGGATAATGAAAGATACTCTCTTTGTGGCTCAGCATGGAGGATTACAGATGCTCACCCACATCATGTAATCTTATCTCTGGGTGTTGCTCGTGTGAATTGTGAATTCCTCAGCAGCATGTGCACATGTACTAAGGGAACTTCCTGATCCCTTGAACGGATTCATCTGAACCCTTGCTTTTTTGTCTTTATCAAAGCAAAACAAGTGAAGGCTCTTCAGAGGCAGATGTGTGAAAGTTACACATGCAAAACTCGTCTACATGGGAATTTACATGGCAGCAATGCAAGGTGAGAACACAAAGCCCCTGAATAGGGCTAGTAAAGTTTCCTTGTATTTTGGGACCAAGTAACAGAAGTGTTTGTTCCTATAGGGCATGGGGTGGGAAGAAACTCTATGCTAAGCTGAATAGCAACACAAGCCATCTTGGCAGGGGGAAGGCAGAGCCCATACCTTAGCCTCCTGGTGAGAGACCCTGTAGATCTCCACATTATCTCTGCTTGTGTGGGCACTTTAGCTACGATTCATCTGTACAAATGCATATATGGGCATTTGAGACCCTTATGGTCAATAGGGAGGAATAAACACTTTCGGGTGCAGCTCCTCTGCTATATTTTAGACAACTTCTGTAGGAAGAGATGAATTGTGCTCCAGACCTCAGTGGGCTGGTCTTTAGTAACTAGTTGAGTGGGGATGACTAGCTTGAATGATGCTGCCTGGATACAGCAATCTAAAGGAAGCATCAAGATACCAGGCCAGTTCTCTGTAACTGTAGGCACTTCCTCATGGTTCAATTTTAAATGCCTCCATAGAGAAATCATCTAAAAAAGAAAAAAGAAAAGAGACTCTCATTTCAGAGACACTAAAATAAGTGGGAGTGTGAACATATGTGTGTATCCACATGGGGAACTACTCTGGAGTCTCTGCAGCTCTTTAAATGCACAGTGAACACGATGCCAGGTTCACCTCCCCTCCTGCACAACTTCTTCCATAAGTGTAGGCTGCACACTTCTGGTTTACCAGGTCTAATGGAGGTGACTGGGACAGATAAACCTGATTGTGAGCTCTAGGCTCCTGTAACAGATAACAAAAAGCAATCCCACTCATTTATACTCATTTATCATGTGGCAGTTGGCCTGACTGAGGAGTGAAGGCAAGCTGCTCTCAGCTGACACCCACTGTTTTAAAAAGCATTAAGTTAATTTCTTAAATCCTATTCTTCTGTAGACAGGATTCCTCAGACCCTGTATTGGTGCAATAGCGCTGAAGATGAAGATAGCCTCAAGCATCCAAACCCTCTGTTCTGTTTCACTGGAAGAAACAAAGGATCAGGTCCTGCTCTTAGCTATACTGATGTCAGTCTTGAGTGACTCCAGGTGAGCTACCATGGATGAAAATTAGGCATGACTAGAGTACTGGGCCCTAAGTGTTTCACAATGCATCCTGTGAGCATGAGTTATGTGCATGCATGAAAAGAAACATAAAGCCTTCAGACTTTGAGGTTGAGACAAAAATTCAGCTCCTCTGCTGGCTTTCCTGGTGTGGTTTCAAGCTGCTCCTCACAGAGGTGCAGTCACTTGCAATGCTTCTCACCACCCTTGCTCCTTCCCATTGGAGTTCAACTTGTGTCACCACATTATGTGTTTTTCACCTTGCACATCGTGATCTGCAGTTGACAGGCATGGCAGCAAATGGCTCAGATGTCTGCAGAGGCCAGCTTCTGCTTCTGGCCTTTTAGGGGAAATTCTCGCTGCTTTTCCCTAAAAAAAAACCCCAAAACACTAAACAAGTATTATCAAGAAACTCCCAGGGAGAGGGAATGGCCCCGAAAAGCCCAATATCGTGATGCAGTCACAGAAAAGGGATGTTAGCGGATACAGGGTCAGTGAGGAAGGACAAATTTGTGGCTCAAATTTGCAGAAATCCCCTCCCAATAGCTGTGAGTTTAAGAGCTCACAGTTGTATCCCCTCATTTACCACTGTCTTGTGACAAGAGGAGAAGCTGTTTAGGACTCAATCTGATAAAGGAAACCCCATATTTCAACACAAGGCATTGTGGCACCTAATCTTTAGAGACCGGTACTACAGGCAAGATCCTGAAACCCTTGTTTGTAGTGCAGGTAGTTCTGGTGGAAGTGCCAAAGAGCTGCCACATTTTTCTGCCTTGCACCTAATTGCACTTGACTTCTTTAATGTGCAACACTCCAGTTTCAAAAGGAGGGTGAGCAGTGGCTCCCCTGCCCCAACAACTTACTGACCTGCAGTTAAGGGGCATTTGTGAGATGGGGAGAACCGAGGTTGTGTTCAGGCTGTGGAGCACATCAAACACCGGCTTCCCACCCCCTGGGATTTCCAGCTTTCTGCCAGGAGAAGATTAAGGACAAAAGGAATATTCAGTGCCCCGTTTTGCAGGCAGGCTGATCCCCCGGTGTGGTGCAGGGAGCACTGAGTGGGTAGGATCCCTCTGGGGCATTAGTCAGAGGAATGGCTCATTTCTGGATGCTAACGGAGCTAGGTGTGACCTCGGCATGACCTGGGCACCATGCCACTTGCAACTCACTGCACCCAGCAGCAACTCTGGGCCCCCAGAGATGTAGCACATCTAAAAACGAGGTGCTCACAGCACCTTCAGGCTCGGGTTCCTGCTAAATGGAGTCGTTAGGGTCTCTATGTTAAACTTAAATAGGTTTTTTTCACATGGCCTTTAGTCTCTTTGATGT
This sequence comes from Melopsittacus undulatus, assembly GCF_012275295.1. Taxonomy (NCBI): domain Eukaryota; kingdom Metazoa; phylum Chordata; class Aves; order Psittaciformes; family Psittaculidae; genus Melopsittacus; species Melopsittacus undulatus. The sequence continues at coordinate 102,630,923 of NC_047527.1, read as the reverse complement.
TTAGCTCCCAGTAGTAAAATGAGGATGTTAATATAGAGCCCTTTGCCTTACTTTATTTTTCAGAGAGGATCCACCTCTGCTTTTTATTGGACCTGCAGTAATAAATGCAAAATAATTATATTCAAAATAGGCTTGCAAATTAATCTATCATGAGCAATGTAGACTGCAGGACTTCTAGCAAACTAATTAGTAGTTTATGCAGTACGTTTTATAAATAATATGGTCTAATAAAACTTCAGAGAAATACCAGGACACAGCCCTTTCATGCCTTGCTGGTGATACTGGGAAGCAACTTGAGTCATTCTACTCCAGAATCAAATCCCCTTGCAGCTGCCGGGATGGGTGACCCTGTGCATATCCTACCAGCACTAAGATAAATCCAGTTAAATGACAATGTTTTGCAGACTCATAAAACTGAAGAAGCAGCACAAGTGCTATTTTTGATTCTTGGGGGGAGAGTGGGGAAAAAAAATCTAAAGATAATGAATTTTAGTTCTTTCCATTTTTTTTTGTCCATAAGATCTGAACTAGTAGCAAAGATTATAATCATAGAATCATAGAATAGTTAGGGTTGGAAAGGACCTTAAGATCACCTAGTTCCAACCCCCCTGCCATGGGCAGGGACACCTCACACTAAACCATATCACCCAAAGCTTCATCCAATCTGGTCTAAGAAGTGGGTTAATCAAATTGTGTGCCTGGACATTGATGTTGCTTTGACTGAGCAGTGTGTCTGCCCTAATTAAAGAAAACTTTTCCAGGGGGTAGAAATGCGCTTGAGTCCTTGCATGTTTGTGTTGGTCACTTATGGTGCATGGGAAGCTGAGGGTTTGCTTTTTCCTTCAGTGAGGATAAAAATACATATATATCTCACATTTGGCATTTCATTTCTTCATCAGTGGGGAGGGTAATTTTTCAACAAGCAGCAGTGCCTTATTTTTCTTCTTTTTCCTCCTTTTTATTTGGAAACAGCATTTGGTACTGATTGAAGATGCCAGAATGATGCCTATTTGTAGAGACCAAAGGATGAAAGGGTGCCTTGGGCAGCTGCAGGCTGAGTTTCTCCGCACGTGTGTAGCTCCAGCTTTGACAGCAATCTAGCAGCCCCTGGAGTCACAGTAAGTATCTCGGGTTCATGATCCACAAGGGTTTCTTGGAATTAGTAGTACTCATAAATGAGAGGTGCACTGACTGTTGGTCAGCTGCCAACTGTCTGAGCAAAGGGATGTCTCTTCATAAGGACATCCCAATGGTGACAACAATGAGTGTTGGTCCAGATCATGGAAAGGGAAGAATCTGGCTCCATCCTAATCATTACAGAAAGACCCTTGTATGACTCCATCCTCACCAACACAAAGAAACCCTTTTAGGAGGCCATGGTTTCCTGGTTTACCATGAGAACAAGTGGGAAGAAAGTCTTTCCCTTCAGAAGATGCTAAAAAAAACCCCCAACCCCAAACTATCCCAAACCCCCAAACCTGAATGTGAGGGTCTTTTCTTCTTTTTGACCTCTCCTAACTTTATTGCTCCTGAAGCTTTGGATGGCATTCTTGTCACAGCGGTCACTCCAGACCTGACGGAGATGGTGGCAAGGCCAACCACTGTGCTTTGCTGGGCCCTTTCTGTCAGAGGGGACATCTGCTAAACCCAGCTGTGGCAGTGGCTTGTGAGTGATGGAGAGCTGGACTCCACTGCGATTCAGCTCATTAAAAGCACCCCCGTGGCTGCTATGGTTATTTGCCCCCTGTAGTGCTGGCATTTTTGAGGCCAGGTCAGAACTCATAGCTCCAGGCTCTGTGCTAAACAGGCCTCTATACCCTTTGTCAAAAGACATGTATTTAGCCTGTCCCTCATCTTTATCCACCATGTCGAAGGCAGAGACCTGTGTCTGAGCAGACTCCCATCCCTCGGCTTCTCTCCTCTGAACAAATGTGGTCAGCGTGAAACAAAGCCCAGAGCAGCAGCACGTTCCCCTGCGAGCAGACGGAAAGTTTCAAAGGCACAAAGGGTATTTAGGCACCGACTTCAAAGTCAATAAGTTGGATGCTGAAAAAAAATCTCCCCCGTAGCCTTTATGTCATACCACTTAATAAGTAATTAAAAGCTCAAAAATCATGAGTCTGCTGCTTTCATTACTTCCTAAAGCACACTTGATACATCATCGCTCTGTGAAATGCTTCACATGTACCGCATCCTACTTTCAATATGCCAAACAGTGAAGTGCTTAGCATTACAAAGGCAAAGACATCAAGGAAGCTTTGATAAAATCTGCTGAGCAGACAAACATCTCTTTAGTTGGCACTAGCCAGGCTAGGTTTTTATTCCACAATGATTAAAAACATTTCAAGTGAAGGCAGCTAGGCTTGTATTTTAGACACAAGACCATTAGGTGACAAAGAGTGAAACCTTTCATTACTGGGATGCTGGCTGAAGGGGATTAACCCATTCAGTGTTAGCAGGATGTTGCTGGTGTAAAGCAAAGGTTTCTCAGAAATTACTGTTTTCTGGGAAATGGAACTAAAAAAGGGATGAATGCCTTTGCTGTGCTGGTGGTGGAGAGGAGACTGGCAATGCAGTGCTGTTTCCCTGTCCCAAAATGATGCCAAGTATCTGAGATAGATAGGTAGGGAAGGGCACAACTCTTCTGAGACAGTGAGGCTGACATCTGTGCTATTGCAAAAAGCTGCCTGTGAAATAGGCAGGGCTTTATTTTTTCCCTCTTAGGCTGTTTGTGGTAGAGCACGTCTGGCTGTAAGCTCTGGATAGTTCTCAACATGGTGAAGCCCCAACAGTGACAGGGTGTGTTCCCGTGATATAAATAGACATTTAAGATGAGCTAAATTTACTCAGTGAATCATTTATTTGCTAAAAATGTGGTTTCAGGGTGGCCACAGTTATTTGCCAAATATGATGCATATTCTCAAAGGTTTTGGGATTAAATGAAATAATTTGGAAATGTTGAAGCACTTCATTTCAGAAGCATACACATACACACATACCTCAAATTTTATTATCAGGAGTCTGAAGAACCATTCACAAAATGGAGGAGAAGACAATAGCGTTTCTCTTCCCAGCTACCCCCACAGCCCAGTGTTTGATTGGGAAATCCCATGTCCCAGGAGAGTGCTCCCTGCTGCAGTAATTATAGGGTAGTCTGACCTGGGTGCCTCTTGTTTTCTCCAGATGAAATTACTTCACTTTGTAAGAATAATTAAATACCCAGTGGATGAGAGCAAGGGTGACAATAATTCTGTGGTTAGAGCACTCCCCTGGGATGTGGGAATTCTCCCAGCAGCTGCATCAATGAGTACTGTTTATACAGTGGAACAACTCCAGAAGAAAAGGATGAGAGAGGCTGCAGATTACCCTATAGCCTGGTTGTTGGAGACATAGGAGATAATGACAGTGTAAGAGCTTGAATCTGGTCTCCATAGGGCAGGTAATTGTTTTGCTAAGTGGGATGCAGTTGTGTGAGCCCTTTCATGTAGGTCACAAAAATGTGGTAATTTGGTTCTTCTACTTCATCCCAGAATAGGCACATTTTTTAAACCTTGGAAAGCCTTTTAGTATGGGGAAAAATAATTCCCACCTACTAGGAGGTCCCTCATTCAAATCCCATTGCTGGCCAGTAGGCCAGCTGGTGTACCTCTACATCTGAGGGTGGCTGGACCAGGGAAGCAATGATAACTTTTTATACTGTGGTTGTTATAAGCCCCATTATCAAAACCCAACTTCATCAACTCTTCCCATTCTTCTAAGGAAGCTGTGGGAAAGCCCAGCATATGTATAAGCTAGTCTGCTGAGAAGCCAGGGCTGTATGTCTGTCAAAGCAAGTGGAAAAGAATAATTCAGGTCTCATTTTTCTGGAGACACAGCAGAAAAACGTAAACCAAGAAACCACGAGTGCATTATTGTTCTTTGTAGTGTTGCACTGGATGTATATTCAGGGTAGGTTTTAGGAAGAAAGACAAGTAGCTTTTACAGAAAGCTGAGAGGGTCAGCAATTGCTTGCCTCTAGGAGATAGGGATGTGAGCAAACTATCAAGTAACACAGAACATGCATATTTTCTAGCACCTGAAAAGCTGAGGTTTCTACAGAGCAAGCCACCACATACTTGTGGGATTAGGCATGTTAAGGAAAATGTACTCTGCCAAGCAGGCTATATATATAGCATGATGAAGGGCTTGTTCCTCTGCTTCGGGTGGTTGATAGTAGACTGCATTTCGTGGGGGAGAAGGGAGGTTCCTTTTTGCCTCCTCATTTGTCTTTGTGCAAGGCTGATAAAAACAAAGAGTGAGCTGAAATCAATGTTATCTCCTCACAGAATAAATAGTAAGAGCTAAAAAAAAGTGATTATGTGGAAACTTTTATGCTTATGGACTGTTGCTTATGAACAATTAACCTGAGCTGAATGCAAACAGACTGTCTTTTGGAGAGGGTGTGTATTAGTAGGAGTTACTAGCAGGCCATTTAAACCTGGCTGGAAATAAAGCTATGAAGAAGCACTCAAGTAGGAGAAAAAGTCCTGAATGAAACGCTCCCATTCACACTAGTTTCAGTGTAGGAGGAAGCCTCACAGTCATGGAGACATCTCTTTATCCTGCCCTGTCCCCTGTGCAGTGAGTTAGGGAGGTCTTGTGCTCCTAGGCCTTGTGCTTTTATTACTCTACCCGATGATGCCCAATTTAGAGGAGTCGTTTGTTCTGTTTGTACTTAATATGTGACTCTCAGAGCAAGCAGAGGTTCAGGTACCTGGGGGTACCTTCCTGCACTCTAGGAAAGTGTAATTCATGGATCTGGATCCATACAGAGCCATGCTTAGGCAGGATTAGTCTTTTGGATACAGCTCTGAAGTGATGCACTGAAGTGCTTCTGGGCTGGAACTAGTGCATATGGGACAGGTTTTGAGTAATGACCATGTAAAAGTTTGCAACTGATGCTTCACCAGCCATTACATACTGCTGGCAAGGGAGCTGGTGTGCTTGGCACATTGGATCTTAGGGACTTTTCTCATTGTGAAGGAAAAGAGAGGAATGGTGAGACCCTTGATCTGCTCTGTCAAATAGGGCACAGAAAGCAGTCCCAATCTTGAGGGAGCTCTGTTTCTCCTCCTGCAGGGAATGGATGTATTTGCAAGTGCTCACTGCATAATTGTGACCAAATACTGCAAGGACATTGAAAATGCGTTGCATCATCATAAACATGATGTAACACACATGGCTTCCTCACCAAACTGTCCGGAGGCTTGACTGTTACAAAGTGAAGTTATTCCAGAAGAGTTACTTTACCTTCATTCCTGCCCCATCCTAATCCAGATTAATTTCTGTGTACAGATGAGCCCTAAGGGCTCAGGGAGTGCTGCAGTAAAAGCAAACCTTTCTGCTGAACCTTGGATTGAAACCTGAGGTGTTCATTGATGCCTTTGCCTTAGCATTTGATTCACAGCAGTAAGGCTGTTTCACAGCAACTCTCTGGATTGGCCTCTCTCACTCCATAGTGGTCCAGTTTGCAGAACAGCTCTAGTGCTCAGATTCAGTATTACAACACCCCCCCCCCCGCCAGTTTAAATAAAACCAGAAGCTCTGCTACAAAGCCTCATAGGGATATAAGGTAATAAATCAGCAGCTGGCCCTTCAGTCAGCCTTAGATAGTGTCTGGGGTGGGGATTTTCAGTGTAGGTGACTGAAATCAATCTAACCTGGAGTAACTACTGTGAACTGCACACAGTGTAGATGTTCAGCATTCAGCACCAGGCTGTTTGATCTCCTGATAGTCTCCTATTCCTCGCTTGCTAATATAGATGTAGCAATTACTTGTTAATCTAGATATGGTCTACACGATGCGTATCTTTATCTTATCAGACTCCCTGCAGCCACACACACAAGGCAAGATGAAAACCTTTGCTTTATAAATGGGGCTATGAGGCAGTCCAAGGAGACAGTAAAGTTGTGATCCAGTTACAGTCTCCTGCATGTTGGATTAAAGATAGCGTTTCTTCCCAGGTTGGCCTCAAAGGCCCCAAATGGCCCTGAAAAAGGTGATGCTTGTCATGTGGGGTTGGTGCAAAAGGGAGTTTCAGTGCTTGCCTGTTTTGTGCTGTGCCAGCAGCTACTAAGGTGTGCACTTCAGGCTGCTCAAATGGTCAAATGAGCACACCCAAACTGGAAGCACATCCAGTGCTGCTCGCAAGTGTTTAAAGAAATCTGAAGGAGACAAAAGCAACTTTCAAAGCCTGTCCTCCACCTGAATCATAGAATGGTCTGGGTTGGAAAGGACCTTAAGATCATCTAGTTCCAACCCCCCTGCCATGGGCAGGGACAAACCAGTCCTTGTCCTGTCTGGCACAGTTATTCTTTAGGACATCCATCAAGTCATCCCATCTCTCTGTGCCTCATTTCCCTCCTGTACCAAGGGATGGGATATTAACCTGGGCTCATCTGCTGGATTATGTTTCTGCATGAAACTTGGTGCCATGGTATGTTCCTGGATTCAGGACTTGACAGCATCATCATCAGTACTGCCTCCAAGCTCTTCTGCCCTGTGCCAGCCAGCAGTGTCCCAGACACCTCTCCAGGACAGTTTGCTGATCATGACAAGCCAGAGGCTGTTCCCAGCACATAGTTTGCCTGTGGCTGCCCTGTTTCAGAGCCGAAAGGGTGTTAATGGACACAGAACCTTCTGTGTTTGTGGTCTGAGAGCCTAGGAAGGGTCCTAGGCACTCTTAGTTCACTAGCCCAGGTGTACCCAGTAGTCTTTGGGCCGGAGTCTGTGCTGTTTTGTTAGTGCTGGTTCAAACAGAAAGTGGCCCAGGCTTAACTGGGCACTATCTTAATTTAATAAAAAAGATTCATTTTTCAAACTTGCCCTAATTTCCCTGTCCCCATTATAAACACTACTTTGGCTTGGCTCTGCAAACCTCAGCTTTTAATCCTTCCCATCCTGAGGAGCAGTAAAAATAGGTAATCTTTAATGAAAGGTCAGCTATTTGGGCTAAAAGCCAGGCTGGGATCCCAGGGGGAGGGAGCCAGTGGCTTCCCAGGGCAGGGGTGCAGTTGGAGTGGTGCCTCCATTGTATTGGCCACAGGTCCCCAGTGGGACCAGGCAGCACAAGCCGTGACGATGCCATCCTGCAGGCAGGACAGGAAGAAAGCACAAAGAGACGTACTGTACGGTCTTGTACTGATTACTACATTTATCATGTTCAATAAACTGCGTGAGCAGCCAGCCCCTGTACCCTGCGTACTCTTACAGCTTGTTTCCCTGTGAAATTGGAAACGGGACAAAGTCAATTACGTTATTTTCCAACAACAAACCTCTGTGGGATAGTAACTCAGACACTGGCTGCAGCTCGGAGAGCAGCCAGAGTCCCACTTGAAATTTCTTAAGCGGTAGTGACATAGTCACAGTGATGCTATTTTACCATAGCAAACATCAGAAGGACTTTTATTCTTGAAAGCCCCATCCAAAAGAGAATAAATCAGTCCAGTGCCTCTGCTGCAGCACAATGAAAATGAGAAATTAATCTCCACCATCTCTTTGGGAATGCTACCTGGTTTTTGTTGTGTTTGAACATTATCTATCTATCTCTGGAGGGGTCACAAGCAGAGGGAGGAAAAGTGATTCAGGTTTGGCACCACAGCAGGCGTGTGAAGGGCAGGGGTGGATCAGATAAGCAGAAGTCTAAGACCATAAATACCTCCATGTTACTGCAATGCAAACAGCACCAAATCCCCCTGGAGAAGTGAAGTGCATGTGTAACTAAAAGTTGGAGAAAACTGCCCCAATTTGGGAATTCAAGCTTTGAAGCCTCTGAGAAATGAATGGTGCTCAGAAGTTTCCCAGCCATGTCTGTTAATTACTGAAGATATTAATTTTTAACCTAAGACTGGCTCCCTCCATCATAATACTTAGCAGGGGACTCACATGGCGCAACCAACCCAAAATCAAAGCCACTTGAATGAAGCCTTGCTCTGTGAGTAAGCTAGCCCTGCAGGGATGTCCCTGGTTCACCCCTCATGTCGCCAGGCTGCCGGGTCCAAGCTGGTGAAAATCTGAGCATCTCCTTTGTTAGAGTCACAGAGGCCTCAGGGTTTGCAAGATCAGAGCTAAAACCACCAAGGGAAAGGACTGGGTTAGCATGAGTGAGCTCCTAGATCAGTGTGGGTACAGCAAATATGCCCCTGCCACCTCCCCTATAGCTTCCCGCATCAGTAGCTAAGGGGTCTTGCCTACAGGACACTGATCATAAGTCGTAATGCTGGGCACCAGGCAGTAACATTATGATACCATGCCTGTTCCATCTCATGCTGCACAGCAACACAAACCTCTCTTCTCTCCATCTCTCACTGTCCTTCCCTGGTTAGTTGCCAGCTCTGTCTTGGCTAGGGAGGCCAAGAGGCCAGCTGCAGGACCTGGCTTCAGTCCTGCAACCTGCCCTTGCAGGGTGGCATCTTATGAGGTGGAGAGGAGGAAGGGCAAGAGCTTTGTCATCTGAAGGAGGTTACAGATGCTACTAAATCCACAGAGAGGGAAGTCTTGCTCAAACAGACCTCTGTTAAACATCTCCCATAGCAAAATAAACAATGACATCTTGGCCAAGAACATCCATTCTTTAATAGATGTTATAGCTACAACACTTGTACTTCAGGTTTGTTCTGATGGCATCTTTCCCTATGAAAACTGCTAGCCCTTCCCCAGGAGCAGGTAGCAAATAACTGCCAGTCTTACTGTTGTAAACATGGTGGTGTAACATTTAAGTACACTTTTCCCTTTTGATTTGTCTTTCTTGAGAGGCCAGTAAAGTGAAGAAGTCTGACTTTGTATATGTTTGGTGGCAGGGGAATGCAGATGGACATATTGGCTAATGTCATCTTGACATGTGCTGAAGGCTATTTGTCCTCTGATGACCCAGCTGTAAAAAAGGCCTGGGTTATCCTGAGCCAGGACATCAGAGGCAGCTTTGTCCTTGGTAGAGAAGTTCACCCATAATGTGTCCCATTTCTCCTCCCAGACCTCCTGTCCTTGTGGTATGTGAGGACTTTGCCCATTTGGCCAAGATTTCTAGGCATCCCAAAATCCCAGACAAGCAGCCATGGGTGTGACAACCCTGCAGCCCACAGACATGTCCTTTGGCACAGAAAACTCCAGCTCCTAGTAATATGCTGTGGCCACGCCATAAGAACATGAACTGAACAGGTTCTCTTGGCTTTTGCAGACCATGACTGACACACCACCTATCCCAAGTCAGTCCCAAATAAAAACACTGCAACATACAGAGAAGCCACAAAAGCCAAATAAATAAGGGCCTAAAGACCTGTGAAAAGCTACCATTCCTTTCTGATTGTATCTGGAAGGCATGCAAAGTGACCAGGAGCAGGCCTCCTATAAAGAGAGAGAGGGAGGAAAAAAGGGGAAGGCATGTTTTTTCTTCCCTTCTAGCTCTTGAAAGCAGAGTGACAGTAAGTGGAGATAAGCCCTGTCACGAGTGTGCTCTTCTAGAAAACAAAAAGGGGACAAAAAAGGCTGAGGTGGCTCCAGAGTGCTCCTGCCTTGCAGCAGGGGCAATCGGACACCTGGGCATTTTCCATGGCTCAACACTCATGTATCCAGCATGTGAATCACCAACACACAGGCCCCAGCAGATCAGCCCCCTTTCCCACATAGATATGGGCTCTTTGCTCCTGTTTTTCTTTCTCCAAACCTCTCGGTGTGAGCCAGCAAGAAGGCTATGCTGTTACCTCCACCAAGCATCTCAAAGCAAGTTCACACATGGAGATGTCACACTGACTCGTCCTTCTTCCAGTTGTTTCCACTGAAAGCACTAGAGTTGCAGTTTTGGTCCATGCAGAGATCCGTCTGAAGCACAGTTTGGTTTAATTCATGATGTGCTGTCTGTCCTGAGCACATGAGGTGTTGTATTATCCCATGAATAAAAATACTTAACTCAGAATGATCACTTTGGGAAACTGCTTCCTTGAATCCTTAGGAACTGTGAACCACTGCCCTGGTCGTGAGAACAGGAACTGCAAGCTAACCCTACCAGAATACAATCTTTTTCTCAAATCAGACAAACGGGTTAAGCAAAACAATGGGGAGGACAGAGCAAGCTCTTCCAGGCACTTCAGTCCCTGACTAGTTAAGCAGGTTATAATGGGCTCTAATTGTTACTCACACAAGCTGCAGCTTTATTTACTGCAGTTGATCAGCTCTCACAAAAGGACTGAATGGTCCCCATGCATTCGAACATCCACAGCTCTCACCCTCACCTGTGATAATGCAATTCAGGAGAAACACGTCTGCATGGCAGGACCAATACAGCCATCTTTAAAGGACTGCTGTGCCAAGTGAAAGCTAAAACCAAGCTCCCAGCCACTGCACTCTCCATGGATATTGTATCTTCTCAACCAGACATGTTGCATATGAGATGGGGCCAGGAAGTGAAATCACACAGCAAATCCATCAAGGGAATGAGAGGTGGTGTCTGCTCTGACCTGGCACTGCCTTGTGAGCAGGGATCAAGCCCCTTGCAAAAGTCATGAGCATTGTTATCCCATCCTTCCTGCTCGGAAACTGAGGCACCCTGCTCTGGTTGTCCCTTTAGATACCTCTCATGAGGTATCTGCAGTGGTGCTGGAGGAACATCTGTACAGGGTGGTGCTGTGACTGCCTGCATGCAGCAGGAAACATGCTTTTCTGGGTCATCCATAGCTCCTTCCCAAAGCCTTGCTGTTTTCAAAGACATCTCTGTAGCAGATGCTTTGCTGCAGTGGAGTCTTCTCCCTTGGCTTGGGGTCTTGGAGCGCATTTTTGGCTTTCCTGTTCCATTTCTTAACTCCTCTGAAGCCAAGCATCCTAAGTTTGCCAGTTTCACTGGAATCATCTTGCTCCTCTACAGCACATCAGCATTCTCATAGCAAAAATCACAGGCTGATTTATCTAGGCTTAGGGTAATAAATTCAGAGTTAGAGTTGCAAGGTCACCAAAACCAGGATTTCTAGTGAAGTGCACTGTGAGTCCAGACATTGGAGCAAGCCACTCTCCTAGCTGTTCCTATGTATTTGCTGAAGACCTTACGATGTGCATCAGTGCGGGAAACAGAGACCAGGTTTCCATTAAATGATAGCACTGCCAGGGTCACTTTTCTCTTTTCTTGTTCCCTGGATATATTCTACTTCCTACTTTCACCCATACTAATGCAGCATTGAGGGTCCCTGCCTCTGATCTCTACTGTATTTTACCCCCTTTAAGCTCGGATGCCCTAAACACCTTAGAAACTTTCAAGGCTTAAACTGCCCCGTATACTAGTCATCAGACAGTATCCATTTTACACTGAGCTTACTATGTGCATGGCCCCTCAGGCACATTCTCATCTTCTGACAGGGTTTGCACAACCTTTCTGGTACCTTATCAGCAGGAAGAGCAGGAACAAGGTGCTTTGCTCAGACCTGATCTCTTCCCTTCCACCCTTCAGCCAAAGGGAATAGGTGTCCTGGGTCACCATCTGCAAGGGCCAAAACATTACAACATCTTCTGCCAAATGACATCAGCAGAACAAAACCTTTCCCTCACCATGCTGAGCTCCAAGTGGTTTGGCCCAGGAAGAGTATCTCTTACCAAACATGGGTAAATAGGAGTATAAATATTTAAGAAGGATTGCAATGATGCCTCCAAGCATATGCCAGCTTCACTGGCAAGGGAAGAACTAGCTTCCTGCACTGGCAGGTTTACACCATCAGGGTTTATGTGCATCTTCTTGCAAAGCATTTTAGTCCTGCATTCCATCTCCTGCTAAGCCCTGATTTGGAGAAAACTCCAAGAACAAGCTCGCCCACAGCGTTTCAAGTTGACAAGCAGATATTCTTTATTGCAGTGCCAGGAGACACGGGAGATAGCTCCTCCTAACGTGTGTCCCTGAATGGCTATACAGGCCATCCATATATGGTCACTGGGCATATTACATCATTTTCCAGAAAGTTTCCCGCATGCATACAGAAATGTGATGGTTGTCTTTAAGGGTCGTTTACTTTTCCCAACAATCTTCATAACCACCTTAATTAACATTACAGACACAGGAATCATACTGTCCTTCTACTTATCAGATAGTTTAACTGCTCCCATCCTGGACATCAGCTAGTCCTCGCCAGTAGATGTTTACAACAGCTTAATGGGTTTATTAACACCACCAACATAGCAATCATCCTGTCATTCTACTTATAAGTTAGTTTAAGTGTGCCCGTCCTGGGCATCTGCTAGTCCCAGATACTCCCCATCCCCAGATCCTGTTTTTCTATTCTGCTTTTCTTACACCTTTTGTACTAAGGTCCTGAGGACCTGAAACTATGTCAACTACCTTCAAGCACCACAGTTATTTACCATTACGAAGCCATCAAACTTAACATTACTTAGAACTGATTACATTTTGTGCTTTTGTGCCTCCTTGTCTCAGCGCGGAGCCCTAACCTGGCAAGCCCACCGATGTGGCATTGCATGCATCTCCCAGAACACTGCTGCCAACCTTCCTGGGACACCCCACATGACGGCGCTGCTCTGGCACCATACTGCTTGCCCGAGGTGTGCCAGTTCTGTTCATGATCCAACACTTTACAATTACAAACGTTTTAATATTAATTTAATGTGTCCCCCCCCTTCTTCTCCTGTGTGGGTGAGTTTTCACTCGCCGCACCACATTCTTGGAAGAATAGGCAGAATGGAATTAAATGTTTCAAACCAGCTCAATGGAGGTGAAAAATGTTGCCTAAAGACAGAAGGAAAAGATTGTCAAGTGAGATTTAGAGATGCCCTGGGCAGGTGAGGGATGATTGCATCTGATTCCAATGTACGCCTGATTCTAGCACTGCCTGGGAAGGTGTCTTTCTCTCCCCAGCCCTGTTTTTGCCCCATCTTCAGTCTATCTGCAGAACTATTCAGGTAGAAAAATGCCCTCTCTGGTTTCAAACTCTTCAGAGTCTCTAATAGCTCCTGCCACTAACTATGAGATGAGGCAATGCACACCTTAAACGGTTCCCAGTTCTCTCATGCCAGATAGCTTGTTTGTGATTCTCTTACAGGCTTCTCTTCTATGACTCAGCCCTATATAAATGGCTAGAAATGAACATCAGGCTAAAACTAGCAAAGTGGGTGCCAAGAATTTTTTTTTCCCCAGGATACCATTTTTCCCAAAGCATCACAGAAGTAATTAAAAGGCGTCAACTTTTAGAAGGAATATCCTTGACAGTAATATGATATAATTCAGACTGAACAATACGTTCAGTCTGTTCCCTGGACCATAATACAGTGCTGTAACAATGCAGTGCTATATTCACTGAAGATTATCCTCAGAAAAGAATGCCCTGAGTTAGCTGAAGGAGGACAAAAGTCTTCACATGATCATTGACACCTCTGATTAAATTTATTAGACAACTTCAGAATGAGTGTGTAAAAGTGTAAACCTGGGATTCAGAAGACCCCTATTCAGCCCCATTGCTTCTTGTGACCATAAGCAGTTTTAGCAGTGCCTTGCTTGTCTGAAAAGCAAAGGACTTCATTCCATGCTGTACCTATTTAGGTGGCAGTGGCTTTAGGATTGTCCTGTTCCTTTTTCTTGATGCAGCACTTCACACACTGAAACCCCATGACTTTCAGGGTCACTTTAGAAGTTTCTTTGATATCAACATGTTGCTCTTTTTGCGATTATTCTGTTGAGCTGAAGAACTGGTTGTCTTTTACTTTCTTAACTGTGACACAAATGGAAGAGAGATCACTTCCCACCAGGCACCTGATGAGTAACTCCTCCAGAAACCTTAGATGAAGCAAGATAGATACAAAGCAGATCAGATTCTTCACTTGCCTTGGATGCAGCTCTGTGAAACTGAAACTGAGCTTGCAGAGTTCCCCTGGGATGTTGGAGCTGACACCTAAATGAAAGTTGAAGTGAGGGTCAGATTCTAATAATCAGAAGTCATGAAATAAGTGTCTATAACCCAGCAAGACACAGATGAAGATGGGCTTGCCCCTTGTTCTTTCAAATATCTTATTAAAAATACAAAGGCTGAGACTCACATACCTTATGTATGGCCAAATCTGTGTTTTTTTCTAGGTTCTTTATCCAATGGATAAAGAGTTGACTGGATGGCCACACACAGAGAGTTGCAGTCAGTTTAAACTGAAACAGGGGAAGTTTAGGTTGGATATAAGGAAGAAGTTTTTTATGTGAGGGTGGTGAGGCACTGGAACAGGTTGCCCGAAGAAGTGGCAAATGCTCCATCCCCTGCAGTGTTCAATGCTGGGTTGGACAGAGCCTTGGGCAGCATGGTCTAAGGTGAGGTGTCCCTGTCCATGGAACTGGATGATTTTAAGGTCCTTTCCAAGCCGAACCATTCTATGGTTCTATGACTCTATGATTTACACCTGAGTGGCAATGATTCGCCTCATCATGTTCCATGGCAAGCTGGATCCTTGTGTTTCTCAAGCTAGAATAAATCTCCAGCAAAGGCCAGGCTGTTTGACTCAGGATTATCAGTTTAGCCATGTTGTGGGACCAATGCCAAGTTCCCCAGCAAGAACCTGGACAATCAGCCTGATTCAAGCTATGTCCAACTTCAGAGCCAGCCAGATGAGCTGTTTTAAATTACAATGAGATTTGTGTGTAACAACAAAGTCTGGAGGAGGCTGATGGATCTAATCAGAGGTTTTGATCCAGTCTTAACTTCCTTGCAGCAGCTCCACTCCTGTTTTCCAGCAGTTGCTTTCACCGGTGCAAAACCCATCTCATCTCAGAGCACCAGTAAGAGCAGGGTCTCAGGAATGTATTTCTGCATGGAGCAGAAGTTGCTAGGAAACCAAACAAACAAAAAGTTTATCTCTAAAGCCTGGGAGGTTGGGAAGTGGAATTAGCTGGGAGGAATATCCTTCAATGGGAACCATTGCATCTCATCATTCCTGGTAGAAAACATTCCAGGTTGTGATGGCGCACTGATATGAGCTCAGGGATCCTGAAGTGACCAGATTTCCTACAGCATCACAGTGGAAAAAATGCTGAGCATAATTGCTTTTCAAACATGGGGGTGTGGGAGAAGAAAGAAGTGAGCTAAAAAGTCTTATTATCTCAGAGAGGTTTTAAGCAGCAGTGAAATGTAAAGGCGTGCGGTCAAACCAGTTATTGGTCAGGTCAGAAGCATAAAACCATGTCCTAGCAGGGAACTGAAGCAGATCATTCCCTCTGATCCTGTGTGTACCTCTCAGCTGAGTTTTCAATTCAAAAAGCAATTTAAAAGATCACCAACCTTCTAAGCCACCAAAGGTTTAATTAAAATAACACTCATGCCACAAAAAGCAAGTATCATTGATAGGAGACAGCCTGTTTTGTAGTCCTTAGCCTTTGCCACACTGATGGCAATTTCAATCAGCCTCATCCCTGTGATGTGAGGTGTCCCCACCTCTTGATGGCTCTAGTACCAGGAGAGTCTGCGAGTAGAAGCATCTCAGAGCCAAGGTCATTTTGTAGCTCAGCCTCATGAGAGCCAGGCACAGTCAAACTCACCTTCTCAGTTCTGTGACTGATGTTTAAAGGGTGTCTTTAGAGGACCAGTGCTTCTGGGGTTTTCCTCTGCCACTCCAATAACACTGATATATGAGGCATGGCCTCAAGCTTGGTGTGGTTGGAAAGACCGTCCCATGTGAACAAGGTCCACCTTCAGCCAGATATCTACATTATGGGTTCATACCAACGTGGCAATGTTCGTGACAGAAAAATTGATGTATAACAGCAGCTACCATCAGAATTTGGAGTTAACCAAAGCTGAAGGCATCCAGCTAATTGCAATACTTGGAAATATTTAAATGAATTACTTTGGAGGCTGTGATGATGACCTAAAAAGGAATTGTGGCCCCAGGTCCAAAATACAATGTCTACAGGACTGGAGGGGTGGCAAATTCCAGTAGAGAGAGCACAGATCTCGGAATTAAGGAACAGACACACACATCAGCCAAAGTACTTAGAAACCTAATTCCTGAATGATTTCCTCAGATTTATCTGCCAAACTGACTTTCAAGATCCAAGGCCCAGTCTTTAAAAACCAGCCACTCTGTAATACACAGGCAGATGTTTATGTGTGTCACTGCTGTACACTGGGAAGGAGCAGAACTGCAAATACGCGTCATATGCCATGTTCTGGCAGCCACCAGTGACAACTATTTTGCTGGGGTGTCAGATGATTTTAGGACGGGTGGTTCTGAGTTCTGTTTCTGCAGGGTATGCCAAGCTGCAAGTGGTCATGTTATGCAATGTGGTGGTGGACCAGATGTTTATGGATTGCCATGGATTTGTACCAAATTCTAATGAAAAGGAAGAAAATAGAAAATGCCTGTGTACTGAATGATTGTTCTTGTGCTTCTCCATAAATCGCCAGGTTTTCAGGGTTCATCTGAGCATCCATTGCACTTTGAGAACTTTGCTTGATGATAAAGTCCAGGATGTGCAGGTCAGTACTACTTGCACCATTTGTGCCATTGTAAGCTCATACTTGGGACAAGACAGGGATAAACCCTTGTCTGATGCAAAAGAGCAACTCTACTGTTACATCCTAAGAATTTGCAATGATGCAGGCCCCTTGGGTATGCTGTATCTCCCAGACAGGAAACCCCACTTCACCTTCCTCTTTGCACCCACCCTGCAAGTAGAAGCACTTGAAAGTATGCAATTAAGAGATAACGTCAGTGAGATAGAACATAATTGCTTGCCTATGTGTAACTACCATGCCAAAGCAGTGACATTTATTTCCCAAGTGGAAGATGCAGCTTTGACCCTGCGATAACGCAATCTTACAGTTACCTCCATGGTGGGCTGGAGCAGTGGCTGACACGCACGAGTGTGTTTTGTTTTGGCTGTGGGCTTTGGCTGGAGCAATTTGCATGCCTCTTGGCTTAGAGCACATGGATATGCCCAAGCTGCTGAAATACAACTCAGTCCCTGGCTCAGTCACAAGCTTCCTATTTTTCCCTATATGCGGCTGGCAACCTTGCAGGGTAACAGCCAGGCATGCTGGTGGCACAAGAAGACCTAAGGCTGGACAGGGAAGGCTGCACTTTTTACTCAAACCAATAGGCCAAGAAACTTCATTATCCATCTTTTGCAACCTGAGTTGGTCACTTGTGCTTTCACATCACCTCTACCTGGGACAGAGAGGACAGCATATGTCCATTTGGGATGTAGAAAGGAATCACCATTCTTGCTGTGACCCTTTTTGGCAGTGTCAGAAGAAAAGGCAAGTACAGATTGGCCAGTGGGAGAAAACCATCTGTTTGCTACTAAGTCTGAATAGATATTCTCTGAGTGAGCAGCTGTGCCAGTGCAAGACAGTTGCCTTCCTCCCTTCCCTGGTGTTACCACTCTCTCCACAAGGACACAGAGCAGACGGGTTTGCTGAGCACTCATCTGCTTTGTGCAAAACCTCCCGGCCATGACCAGGGCTCTGGTTGTGTCTGAAGCTGCTCAAGGAGGTTTCATGATCCCATCAGCAGACAGAGAGGAGGGGTGGTGGATCCCAGGTGGCAAGCGATGGAGAGGAACTGGGGGAATCACAGCCAGGCCCAGGAAATACCTGTCTGGAATACCCTCAGGGATCAGAGGGAACATACCTGGCTGGGGTGGATAGGCAGTTTGGAAGATTCTTGCTGTGCAGATAGACACTTGGCTGAAATCCAATGGTGTCAGTAGGCGACTTTCACAAGAACAAAAAGCTCAGTGTTTTTTTGTGTTAACTATTTTCCCTACTGAAATGGGATAGGTCTTATCTTTTTAAGCAAACTGTCCAAAATTAACTTCCTGAGAACACCCCCCACCTCCCCTTGCCTAGTTGCTATGAAAGCTAAAAATAAATGCACTGCTTTCCACTGAACTGCCTGTGCACAGGAGACATGCTGCAGGGATGTGTAGTCTTTGAGGACTCCTACACACCAATGCAAAACAGAGCATGAAGATAAGACCTGTTGACTGGCAAAGCAAACCCTCCCCTTGCTAACTGTTGCCTATATCCAAAACATGACTTTTTTATGCTTGCTCAGTCTAGTCTCCTTTGTACGAAGTGCCAGGACTCCCTTTACTACCTTGTGTCTGCTTCTATGCTTCTCACTCAATAAGACCTGAGAGGCAACTACTCAGCTTAATCTCTGTCTGCCAACAGGGGCTGGAATCAATGTGCTTCACCAAGACCTGGCAGAATCGCCTATCTGGGGATCCCACAATGTTTCTGCTGTCTTCCTCAAAGCACTTGGAGATGGGGTCTTGTTGCAAAGCTTGGCCAGAAGTAATGAGGTGCTCTTGTTGCCTCCCAGAGTTGGGGCTGAAGTAGGTGAGAAAACCACCAAATGTTACCAAAAATGCTCGTCCCAACTCCACTTCCAGTATTTGCTTCTGCCAGAGAAAGGATCTGCAGGCTTGCAGCAGCGACAGCCTCAGAAAGGATCCTTTTTGGAGCTTTGCTTCTTGGAGGGTGGAAAGCAGAGTGCTGAACGTGCAGAGCATTGTTTTGTGTGCCAAAATGCCTCACTGTGAGGTCCGCACTGCAATGCAAAGCCAACTGGCCAACTTTCAAGAGCTTCAAGCCTCCTATTTACAATGGCCCCTTGGCTCAGTCCTTCAGCACTTGGTTCAATCCCAAGGACAAGGAGGGATGAGTTCTGCTTTGGACACCACACGTTACATTGACCTGCCTTTCCAAACTGCCCTGTTCACTTCTTCCAAACCTCTGCAGATTGACAGAGGTGGAGTGGATGGGGTTTTAATGGTCAAAAGGACACATGAAGTGCAAGAAGGGACTGAGATGTGTGAACTCAAAGCAGTCTGTGGGCTTCTGGCTCCTCAGCCCCCAGGAAATGTTTTTAAACTACTCAGTCAATGAAATAGTACCAAGAAGCCTCATGGAGAGGAAAAAGGGAAAACAAAACCCTCCTCTTTCCCTGCAGATATGAACAACCATTGCCTGAGATGTTCAGTGCTGAATCTGAAAATTGCTTCTGAGGAGAGTCTAAAAAGGAGTAAGATCTCTTGCTCATTGCACAGGTCTATAATTTTGCAGGAACACCAGGTACTCAGGACTCACCAGGAGATGGCCAGCAAATTAGGCAATTTTTGAATGCCTAAATGAGTCATCATTTGCCGGGGCTGAATATAAATTGGGTTATTGGGCTGTGGAGCTTGATTACTGAATGATGGGGATTTCAAGAAGTGATTCCTGTGTCATACCTGCCAGTCCTGTGCAGACATCTCAGATACCTTCAGGCATCTCAGACAGGAGCCAGATGTGTGCCTTTAAGCAGCAGAATTGCACCCTGGATCTCCAGTGGAAGCTCAGACGTGTAGCTTGCAGGTACAGAATACATTAACGTGTATTGGGGTATTTTAATCCCTATTCTAATCTACAGGAAATGAGTCATTCTCATTTTATAGGCTATGTTGAAATGTGGGGCAAAAGAGGGAAAAAGAAAGCCTTGGCAACCTGAAGACTTTCCCGATCTCAGCCAACTCATGGACAGCTGTCTGGTTTTACCCTAAATGAGAGACTAATTCCAGTGAAGTTAGCAGAAACCTTGCATGAGGGTTAAAAAGAAGGAATTCAGCTTCCCAAGAAAACCCACTCACTAAAGCTCCCTAGAAATTCAAATACCAGATTGATAAGGTCAAGAAAAAGCAATCTTGGCTGCTTATGCAAAGGCTAATCACTGATCTTTTGTGCTGGTTGTGTGTAGTATCTGCATCTTGATAAAAAATAATCCTGTCATCAGCTTCTGTTAAGAGAGGGTGAAGGGAGGAATTAGCAAGAAATCTGGTGCCCTTCTCCCAGCAAGGGATTCTTGTGAAGCTCTGGCACATCTTACCAAGCATCATGGATTTTCATTTGCTTAAATCTGAACTAGTCTTCCTCGGGTTCCCTTTATAGCCCATGGAAAGGAGTCAGACACTGCTGAAGAGCGGTTCCTCTGACCTATTTTAGGTTGAAATGAGTCACCCCCTGAAAGAACCTGTTTTTCCCCATGGACCATAAGGGGAGTCCAGGATGGCCAGCTCAGACTTGTGTGCCTGACTTTGAGGTGAATCTTGTCTGCTTTTGTGGGGCTGTGCTTTACTGACTATCACTGCCCGTGCTTCGTGGATTGCATTATTGCAAGAACAGATATGTTCCTCCATTGCCACAGCATCAGAACCAGACATCACATACCAGGGTTTGTCTGATAACTATTCCGATCACAGTGCTAGTGGCTGCCAGGGTCAGGCTAGTACTCCAATATAGATAAAACTGTCACATTTTGTGTGAACAGAGTTATAAACGGGATCTCAAAAGCATTTCTGTTACAGCGGAAGTCGGGAGAGATATTATGTCATAGGGTGAGCACCCTGCATCAAAAAGACTTGTGACAGGAGACTAAAAGAAAGTAACAGACAAACTCATCTGTGTGTACACAGAAAATGGTGTGAAAAGAGCTAGTCCTCCTCGGCTCTTGTGTGCTGGTTAATATCTTCTGTGGCTCCAGTCAACCTAATTTATTCTAGCATGAGTGAAAGAAGTATCTGGTCTGGGAATGGTAAAGAGAATGGATTAGAGGGTCAGTGAGATTCCCATGCCAGGGATGTACAGGCAACTTCCTTTAGTATTCTTGTATCTAGTGTTAATTCTAGGAAATAAAGAACATTTGACACATCTGCTCTTAGTTACTTGCACAGGCCCAAATTTGCCAAATCGTTGTCGAAAGCTAGACACTGAGGCTGTCAACATGCATCTCCTTCTGGATTTAGTTTTGCTGATGGAGATGTTCCCAACCTCTTCTTTCTTCTCCCATCACCTTCTGTCATGATGCTGTCACCTTGAATCTGCTGCTGGTTTGCTCTGGAGGCCAGTCCCTAACCTGATCCATCTCAAAAGAGCTACCTGAGCTAAAATCAACATACTATTCCTCTTAAAAAAGGCCTTTCCCATATCTTTGGCAGGTGGGTATGTGCTGGAAGATGCTGTATCCCCTCAGATGCTAATCTCCAGCTTTCCCTCCAACATGAGTCAGTGCATGTCAGACAGTGTGGATATCCAGAGGCTTCTCTCCTGCTTGAGCTTCTGGCCTCTAGATTTGCTGGTCTCCTTAAAGAGAAAACCTTTACCCAGTGTTGGTGATAGTGAGGATCTTGAGATGGGTTTATTTAGCTATCAAGCAACCACGGAATCACTGCAGCCTGACATTGCAAGCTCTAGACATCTGGCCACCATGAGGAGCAATGCCATGGTGCTGCTGTGCAGCAAGCATCTCAGGACATCTCCAGCCTTTGCAAAGAAGAAGGTTCCCCAACACGTTCCCATGTTAGAGACTCCTGTGGTGTGTTGTTGGGGCTGCAGCAGGGCTAAACAGTTCCTTTTTGATTAAGTCTGAGGCACAGGAAAGGATGAGGCAGCTCAGGCTGCAGATAAAGCTCCAGCTCACGCACAGGACGTATGCCATATTCACTTCAGCTGACCAGTGACCCAGATACATCAGTTGGGCTGGTGAAAAACTTTACTTCTACCATCCAAGGTCCATCCCAGCCTCTTATTGTTGGTGCTACTGTGATTTTCTTCTGCATTTCACCAGTGTAAATAACCACAAGAGGTAAAATGATGGACAGCCCAGCCATGAAGAGATGACCACCAGCCACTGGCATCAGAAGCAGCCTGCAGCTATCAAGGTAGCACAATATAGATCAGGTTCCATCAGTTTCCACCTGACTATGGAATGCTCCTAAACTCATGTAGCAGTTGAAGATGCTGGCAGAGCCCATACAAACTCAGTTCAGTTGCGGCAGGACTAAGGGATGCACATGCCTAACCTAAGCCAAGGTGATTTTTGGAGGCCTCTCAAAAAGCCCACCTTAGCTGCATGCTTTGATTCCCTGGCTCGAACATCCTTTTGCAGCTGGTCCATGGAGAACAACCTTTACTAGTTAAAGCAAGCTTAAATTTGCCTCCCTGGACCACTCCATACCTCCAAAATGTAAGTCTTTCCAATTGCTAATTAGTACAAGCTTTGGCAACTCCACTAAGCAGAAGCCACCAGCCCTCCCACAGACTCCTATTTCTGTGACACTGGCATAAGGAACAACTTATTTGACACCCATAATTTTACCTCATGGTAAAACCATATGAGAGTATGGAGAAGCAATTCCTTGGATTGTCAGGTACATTTCCCCCCAGAAAAACTGAAAGGAGGTAGAAAAAAAAAAAGGAAAGCAAAAAAAAGGAAAGAAAAAAAAAGGAGATCCTAAAAACCACCTCTCTTAGGAAATATAAGGTATGGAGACAGAGACAGAGCTCCTTTTCAAAGAGGGGCTAATTGGTTTGTATAAGCTCCGTCAGCATCACTGGAGGAAATCTGTGCATTATATTGCTTGTTTGGCTCCTTGCTTCCAATTCCTATTCATGTATGCACCACGTTTGAGTGCAAATTGCAGCCATTTCCATAAACTCGTCACCTCTTCCTCTGAGTGTGTTAGCAAAAGAGGGAAATCAAATGCTCGGCACTCTCCCTCAATAGCTCTTAGCTCATGTTTTCACTTTAATCGGGAACAAAATGCTTTCTAAGTAGCATCTGATGCTACCAGTTATCTGCTTCCCTCTCTGGGGTTTATGGCCCACTGCATTTAGATAACGGGTAGCATTAGATGCTAATATGAAGGCAGGTTTCCTGAGAAGGGGGTTGAAACATGGCTTAAGCACTACCATAGGGAGCAAAAGGTTTGCTGGTTTTACTTTCTCCACATCATAATGATGCTGTGAATCAATTACAAGAGGGCAGTGTGCACGTGCTAAAATGGGGAAGAAGTTTTGGGGCAAAAATGCAAAAAAATGGAGAAGACAAAGGGTTGCATGAGCATACAATTGGAAAATTGCCTCCTATGTGATGTTGCTTCCTAGATCAAACAGGACAGGAGGGAATGAAGGAGCTGGAAGAAGAGGCATCATGTGCCTCCAGGCTTCCAGCAAGGCCATACTCCAAGGACTGGAAACCACCTGCAATTCCTCAGCTGGGGATTCCCATAGGAAGGGGTTGCTGCAGGCAGGGACTGTGCCAGCACATCATGGTGACAGGTTTTGCCTCTATTTGGCCAGCTGCAAGTGGAAGGGAGCAAAGCTTGGATCTCAAGGAGCAAATTAAGGCTATGACAGATGAGCTTTGGCACAAAGAGCTGCATCAGCTTCCATCTCTGTTGGCAGAAAAAATAATCCCCCACAGCTCAGCTGCTTGGGGTTGAAGCCAACCTACCCCCAGTTTGGGCACCAGCACCAGGACCAGGTTGTCCAAACATCCCAGGGCAGTGGGGCAGAGGAGCAATGAAAAGCATCTGCAGGCAGATTGGGCAGAGCTAGTCTGCCAAAACCTTTTATTTTAGGCCTACAGCTCTCAGCATAGCTGCAGCAGTAACTTCATCCTGGACACCTTCAAGTCAAGGAGAAACAAGAATTGGAGTCCACAGGCCCTAAAGACCTTTTGAATCCCTACTGCAAATGTACTGATACTTAAGTGACTTTAATGCCATTTAAGCCAACTTTTCCTTACTTGTGCAGTGTCAAGTGGCCCAGTGAAATTACTCATTCTGAAATGAGGGGGTAAATCTGGTCCACCCAAATACAGCCCTCCTCCTGGAGGGAGCATAAATGGGAATCTCTGTGCTGATGGCAGAGCACACTCACACCTGTGTCAGTGCGTGTTGGTGCTGGGCTTCCCTCTTGTACTATTTCCTTCTCACTTTGCAAGTGGTCCCATCCATCCCTTTCCCCAGGGACTGCAAGAACAGTTGTGCCTTTTGGCTTGTCTGTGTGGAAGAATCAGGCTCACTGGTGCATCGCTATTCCCGACTCTGCTGTGATCAAGTGATAATAACAATAACAAAGTTAATAAAACAAAACTAAACTCACACACACACTGGTACATCAGAGACAAAATGTGTAAATATCCCTGCAACTTTTAGGTGCTTTCAGTCTCCAGCTGCTGTCCCTGTCTTATTCTGAGTGGAGCAGGAAAGCCCAAGCTTGCATTCCTGTTTATTCGCAAAGTGATCTTGTAGCCAAATCATCACCACCCATTCCATTTCTACAGGCTCTTTCCTTATTAAGGTATAAGTAGTTTATTCTTGCATGTCCTGTGCAAAGCCCAGATGGTAGCTAGAAAGGGCAGCCCCATCAGACACCCACCAGCTGTCGCCTGTAACCTCCACACCAACCATCCCTAAAACAGCCTTTTATTGCCTGCAACTCTTTAGTTTACACTAACACAATGTTGGATTATTTTTGGAAGAATAATGAAGTTTTGATCTGATTTTCAGGATTGCTTCTGGTTTAAAGAAGATCGTGTGCAGCCAGTGATGGCAGCTGTAAGTAAGCAGGGAATTACAGCTATTTCTTTTTTCTTTCTATCTTTGCATAAGATAGGACAGTACTTTTTAGCTAATGCAAGTAGTGCCCTGTTTCCTCAGCTCCTATTAGTGAGTTATTCCTGTTAATCATTCAAGAAGTGGGAAAGAGAACTTAAGCTTCTTAAAAAAACCCAAAACAACAAACCAAAAAGGTTTCTGACTGCAAGATCACAAGGATTCATGGACAAATGTACATTTTTGAACATTTTTATGTGTATTTACTTGTACTTGTCTTTAAAAAAAAAACACAACCAACCCTCTATCTCAAGTTTTTTATAATCACTCTAAAGATGATGGTCATGAGCTCTGCTATCAGACTAATAAAGTGCAGTGGAGTCAACAGACCTGTCTCTGTTGACTTTAAGCTTTAGATCATGCAGTAGAGAGTAAAAACAAGTCCCTTATCACAATAACAAAGTTGCTGGGGTTAATGTGGGCTTTTGATGCCGGAAATCTTTTGGGATTCATGTAATTCAGAGGAACAAAAAACATCTTAAACTCCCAGACATGCACTCTTTGATTCACTGTAATCCTCATAAATTTAAGGCAAAGCCAGATGAGCTATTTAAACCAGGATGCATGTGCCCTGTCTGAATCCTCACCTCCAGTCAAGGCTGTGTGCAGGCAAGAGGAGGGTGCTGCAAATGCACAGAGGCTTTTAAGGCTGCCTTTGGTTTCTAAAGCGTTATGTCTTGGGCTGTTTTGTGTCTGTTGCTCATATCCCTCCATTCTCGGGGGAAAAAGGAGGCTCTTCTTGTTCCTGCCTTCTCCATTGGAAAGGCTGGCTGGGCACACACACTGGGGGAGGCTACCAGGCAGGGAACATGCACCCCAGGGTGATATGCCAAGTCACAGACATGTCAACTCTGCATCCCTCTTCTTAGCATCTTCTGCAGCCACATTTGGTGCAACCCCTGAGCTTGCTGGCTTTGTGGGATCTGGTTTTAGGCATCTGCTCCTCGTCATGGTCTCTAGGGTGGTAATGTTTAGCTCAGGGCAGTGGGTTCTTGGGGTCAGCAAGGTAAAAGTCATGGTGAGGGCAAGACAGCACCAAGCCCTGCACAGCTACAGCCCAAGGCATCTGTTCTGATGGGAGGCTTCAGGGGAGACTGGAGCCAGGGGCAGACCTACGGGAACCAGGCACCAGTCTTCACGGCTATTGCAAAGCACCTTTATCAGGAGAGTTACGTGATAATGGAAATTATTAGCTAGCTGCCACGTTAAGTGGTTGGGAGTGAGTGGATGCACAAGACCTGAGTGGTCCTGGCAAAGAGAGAGATCAGTCTTATCCCAAGGAAACACAAACCTGAAAGCCCTGGAGGATATTAATAGAAACTGTGTAAAATCTGCAGCCCCAGAAACCCTGCTGCTCTCAGAGTAATTAGCTAAATGTGAAGTGCTGTTTGCCTGAAAGCTGGAAATAGCAGCACTGAGGGAACATAGAGACATCGGTGCATTCATCAAAGCAGGCATTGCTAACTGGTGTTCAACGATTAAAATGCTTTGTCTGGAAATGCCTGTGAGTGTTAACTACTCCACTGCTGAGAGATGCCCTCAACATCATTGCCAAATGTCTAACTCTGGTCTGTTGGGACCTGCCTTCTCCATCCAGGTGCTTCTTTCATTCAGATGGTGGCAATAACGCAGCCAAACTGGTTTTAATGCTGTATTTAATTCTGAAGCCTGTCACATTGGCTTTGTTTGGACAATAACCCAATAAAAATAGCATCCGGATTTTTCTTGACACCTCCAAAAGCTGCAAAGAGGTCCCATTAAATTGATCTAATGTGACTGGGAATAATCCCTAGAGCATGGGAAAGGTGTGAGATGGTGACTCTAAACTATAGGTCCCCCTCTTCCTGGGGGGAAGTGAGGTGATAATTTGTTCCATGTTGTGACTAATAGCAGCAGTGTTGCAACATTGGTATCACGGAGATACAAGGTTTTGGCTAACAAGACATTGTCTCCAGCTCTCAGGGAAAGACAGGTTCACCCTTATTCCTAGCATAAGGCTTGCAAAGAGGGTTTGCTAAATTTAGATCAGCCTCTATTCAGCTGGAGGACTGAACTATTGCAGGGATGAGGTTTGCATCTCAGGTCAGAGACTGAGCATCAGGACAGCATCCCTCAGTCTGAGGAGCTCTCCTAGCAGCCATATGTATGGCTGTACAACAGGCTTGGATGAAGACCCTGTTTCATGAATCATTGTATGGAGGTTCCAAAACTAGCTGGAAGCCCAGGCAGAGTGGTGCCGTAAGAGTGATAAAAGTTTAGCCGCACTGAGGTGACACAGTGGATGGATGTGTGGGAAGCTGGTGTAGGAATCTCTGACTCATGGCTGTGTTCTTGGCAATTGTCAGATATCAAGCCCACTCAAGGTGTCCTCACCAGGAGCATGAAAATGGCTTGTGGTTATACCCAAGGAACAGCCTGAACACCAGAGCTTCATTATCTGGAAACTGAGCATCTGAAAGCCAAAGACAGCAGAAGTGGTAAGCAGAGGAGTCAGGCCTCTGCAGCCATTCCTCCCAGCAAACTGATTTCTCAGAACAGAGGCAAATGTAAACAGGCTGCAAGCACAGCCAGATTATCTCTCCCTTTTCTTTTTCTTCCTCCAGACATACTTTGGGAGGCATTTGTTAGACCACAGCCACAGGCTGCTTCAGCTCTGCTGAGCACATCCTTTCCCAGCTGCCAAACCAGCCAAAATCAGTTGCTGAAAGAGGACCTGGTTTTGTTAATTTCTTCAGTTCTCACAAAAAAATTAAACAAGGAAATAGCATCTTTTCTTAAGGCCTGATTTACAAGAATTCAGTGTGTCCTGTTGAGGCCTTTCTACCTCAATTCTGGTTAATTTCCACCCATTCTGCCCCTGTCTTTCAGACACTGAACTAAGTTAAAGCCTAGGCTCCCCTTTGGGTCCTGTACACTACATGGTGTCCAGCAAGATGGTAGCACAACTACCCTGCTCTTTCTGCAACCTGAACAACAAAGCAGCTTCTAACAACTCAACAGCTGAGATCCACCTCAACCTGAGTCCTTCTTGGATGCTCCACTGCTCCTCTGGGACCCATGGTCAGAGTGAGTCTGCTTGGGAGGCTCAAGGCACCGAAAAGCTGCGGGCTCCACTTTAGGGGCTTGTGAAGTCAAGAGGGGATGCGGATGGAGAAATCTTAGAAAATCTGCAGGAAAGCCACCTGCCCAGATGAAATGAATCCCCATGTACCTGCCAGCTCAGAGCTCGCCATTTCTGAGGTCTGCCAAACCTATGGTTTCTGGCTTGCAGATCCCTTACCAACATCTAGGTGCCTTGCTCCTAATGAGTTCAGTTGGGCACCTAAATACCAGGTGGGCTCTATCCTTTGCTGCCCAGAGCTATCACTAGGCTTTGTGCAATGCAGGACATATAGACTCTTATAATCTCTTCTGATAGGTCTCTGAAGAGCCTGTGACCTCACTGCAACCATTAGCATCTATTTTACACTGATAAAGCAGTCCTTTGGCTGTTTGTTGGGTTTTCATTTAATTGCCCATGTAGTGATCTCCTCTTCTATGTTCCTGGCAGAGCTTTAAAGTATAGCACTAACATGCCCGCAGTTTTGGGTCTTCTGCAGCCTCTGTCAGTGTTTTACTTTAGCCAATTTAACAGCACTTGCTTATCCCAGAAAGAAAGAATCAACAACAAAAGCAGCTAATTTGATCTTCTTGCAGATAATTCATCTTGACATCACAGCTATCAGTCTCCAGCCCATTCCAGAATGCTCCGGCTAGAGGCTCAACTGGAGCCTGAGCTCTACCCATAGAGGTCAATCCTGAAGCAACCGAGAATTTGTGCAGCCTTGGATGGGAAGAGCAGTGGCCTTCCATCCTGTAACTATCATTTGAATTTCCCTCCTCTAATTATCAGAGCAGACATACCAGAGCCACCTGCAAGCTGAAAAGGCAGGCAGTGTTTGATTGGCATAATTTTTCCTTAGATTTGTGGACCTCTAGGAGAGGGTTGGTTGAGTTTACTCCGAGATAGATAAACACAGAGTTGAAAAGCTCCTTCCTGGTCACGGGCTTGTAATTAAGACTCTTCTGCCCATGGAAGAGTCAGAAATAAGGCATAAACACAGCACCTGAGAGCTGGGCTGGAGGCAAAGTGGGCAAGGGTGAAGTTGTAGTTGGGAACTTCTAAGCTCCAAAGAAACCAATGACTTTCTTAACCCCCTAGTTCAAGTTTGATGCTGCCTCTCTCCATGTCCTCTTCAAGCACCAAGAAGCTACCAGCTGCGTGTTGCTAACCTGTCCTTCCTGTCTTTCCTTGCACCTTGTTTGAATTATTGGTGCAATTTTCCTGGAAATGCTCAGGCAGGTATCAAGTAGCAAACCCTGCTGTGGGTATGGAGGAACTGCCTTTCTCTTCTTGTCTGCCTGTTTTTGAGCCAAAACCCACAAGAAAAAAACTCTAAAAATCCTTACACCTGGAATAAGGCTTGCAAAAGAGTCTTATTAAACTTTGATGGTTACACATTCAAATGGAGCTGTGTTGGGCAAAGAGATAGCTACTGCTGCAGACAGGCCAGTTTTGCAAGACTCAAAGGGGCTGTTGGTTAAATGTGGGAAAGCTTGGCAAGGGGTTGAGCTCCACTGAGGAGCCTGATCAGAGAGCCAACCTGACAAAGGGTTCTGCACTTAGAGGAATCAAGGTCTCTCCAGCCACTTAAAAGGAAAGTTGTGTAGAAGAAAGAACAAAGAGGCAGGATTTTTTTGTAACACAGACATCCTTTGAATTGAAGAACCTGCACAGAGAAAAGAGAACTTCCTTGGGGGGGGAGCAGTGCAGAAGAAGTGAATGGTTTAGAAGACAAACCCTGTGTAGGAAGAGAAAGATATAGGACATTTTTGGGATATATGGATAAAGTCAGCAGAATATAAGAAAAAAGTGCCCTCAAAACAACTCAGGCAGGCAAGTGCCTGCAGATGTTGTATTGTTTTGTCTTTGCAGCTGCTTATTCCTTGTGCTACAGTGAAGAGTGAGTGTGCTTTCTGCTCCTGCAGAATATGTGCACTTGTATGATCCTGCTGCAGTATGTCCTTAGGAGAGAGGAACAACAGACTCACAATGTCCACAAAGGCTGGCCAGTGCATCTGCACCACAAAGTCCCATTTCTGGGGTACAGTGGCAGAAAACACATCCAGAGGGGATTCGGACAGCTCCAGAAAATCAGAACTACAGCCTGCTTAAATGAAGAGCCCATGGCAGAATACATGAGATTTACTTGTCCATGGGTGGTTCAGTGGAACTCACTGAATGGAGCTGTGCCAAGTGGCAATTTACATTTAGATACAGCAGCAAAGCTTACATCCTTCCCCACCATCATAAAAAGCCCTAGCACATATGGTCTTATGCCAAAATAAGTCCCTTTTCTGGCCCATTTATTCCATTTTGGCAACTGGTTTGAGAATGAGCTGCAAAATCTCTGGTCTCCCTGCAAGAGCTTGCTAGTAGCTCTTATACCATATCCATGCCAGTGAACTGCTCCTTTGTGAGTGGTTTGTCAACGCTGATCAGCAGCACTGGCTGAAAATTTCCTTTTAAAATAAATGCATTTTAAAGATTGGGTTTTAATTAAAGGAATTTTAAAATTGTCCCTTTCTACAAATAAATTCCCTGTAATCTGGAAACACCTGTTAGTGGAGAGCAGACACTGAATTCCTTAAATCAAAATGTGTCTGTGTACATACATGTGTGTATATGCACACACACAAAGACAGGTTTACACTTTACATAATAGCGTGTGTGTATATATATATATGTATGTAGATGTATTTCTCCAGAACAAGTGGGCACGCAGCTTTTCTTTGAAAAGGGGGAATTTTTCCATGGAGAATTTAGACAAAACCGAAACTCTTCTCAGTGACCACCATTTCCCCCAGGACTGGGGAAATGTTGGTTGTTCGTTCCCCTTTGTTGTTGTGGTATTTAACCAGACATTGCTGCCCAGAAGGGTGGGATCACGTGTGGCCATTCCAGCTTCAAACTCTGGAGACTCCCCATTTCTCGGGGAACCCCAGCACTACACAACACCTCACACTACAAAGAGCCTGTGTGCTCCTGCCTGTCTGCAGGGCTGGTGCCCACAATTTGGGGTAACACTACCTGGAAGGTCCAAGTCAGTGGGTTAAACCAGTGGTGAGCTCTGAGGTTCTGCTCATGGTATGAGGAGGGTCAACAGCTGTGCCTATTGAGTAGTCAGGTGACAGGGGTTATTTCTGGGTTTAATGTGAATTTGGGTTGAGAAATGCCAGAGTAAAAACTGTGTCTTTGAAAATTTACCCCTGTAGAGCCCAAACATGAAGGGGTGAGTGCTCAGATTCCTACCCATCCACTTAATGAAACACATGTAGAATAGGATAGAATAGGATAAACCGGAATGGAATGGAATGGAATGGAATGGAATGGAATGAAATGGAATGAAATGGGATAGAATAGGAATAGACTATTTTAGTCAGAAGGAACCTACAATGACCATCTAGTCCAACTGTCTGACCAATTCAGGGATGACCAAAAGCTATAGCATGTTATTCAGGGCACTGTCCAAATGCCTCCTAAACACTGACAGGCTTGGGCATCAATCACCTCTCTAGAAAGCTTTTCCCAGTGTTTGACTACCCTCGCAGTAAAGAAATGTTTCCTACTGTCCAGTCTGATCTAGTCCTGGCTCAGGTTTGAACCATTGCCACACATCCTGCCACTGGATCCCAGGGAGAACAGATCAGATGTGCCACTGCTTTGCTATTTTACAGCAAGTAGGGTGGCAGCAAGCTGTGAACAAAAGAGTTGTGGGAGGAAGGGAATATTTAGCTCCTTTCTTGTGTCGTGTTTGCTTGCACAGTTGCCCTCCACAGAACACTGGCTTTTATTAGCGATCCCTGCTTGCAGTACGTGATCAGATACTGTCCATATGAACACCACATATCCGTTACAACCCAGTGCTGGCTCCAAGCCATCCTTAGATGTTTGTTGTGCAAAGCAGCCTGGGAAGCCTGCAGAGCCTGGCAAAGACCTTATCACATTGTACTGGGGTGGATGGGGACCTTGGAGGGCAGAGTCCCAATTCCAGATGCTGATCTGGATGATGTTGAGCAGAGGTGATGACTGTCCCTGAGGGACCAATGAAGGAACCTTGTTAATTTAAGGCCACGTCCTCAAGAATGAATACTGAGTAATGTTAATTTCACACCCGCAATTTATGGATGTGGGATCCACAGCTTTGGTTCGGGTTATCAAAGTATAAATGTCTAAAAGTATAAACTCTTCATCAGAGACTGTACTGATAGGAGAAGGGGTAATGGGTTCAACTTAAACAGAGGAGATGTAGGTTAGATATGGAAGGATATGCAGGTTAGATAAGGAAGAAATTCTTCACTGTGAGAGTGGTGAGGCACCGAAATTGTCACCTAAGGAGTATTGCAACAGGGCTCTGTTCCCAGCCCTGTACAGCTTGGGTTTGGATTTGCTCCTTATTTCCCACCCTTACTCTATAATGCCCAGCAGCCCGCCTCCTGTTCCGCTCCATGACTGCTGCCTATGGGAAAGAAAACGGGAAGAGGTGGCTTTTGGGAGGTGGACTTAAATGGATATCAGTGGTGGGATAGGAAGGTCAGCTGGAGGAAGGAGAGGTCAGAACTGAGCATGGATCAGATAACGGGTTAGACAGGGGAAAAAAAAAAGGACAGGAAATTCACATTTGTTACAGGAGAAAAGAAAGAAGCAAGGAAAGGGAATGAATCGGGTGAGGATACAGTTAACAGCCAGAGAAGATGTGAGGTGGAAGAAGGCAATTTTTTCTTTCAAAATATGCAGATGGGCTTTACTGCAACGTTTCACCGGCTGAAAGCAATTTCAGGAAATTGTTCCCGAGTGAAAAAAAAAGAGAAAGACGCTATTTTTCAACAGAAATATTTCACTTCTCTTTGAAGCTTCTCTCGTATTAACAAATTATCTGAGCAATTCATAAAAAACACCTCGGAGATCACTGTGGTCGGACAAAGTGGTTGGCCTGAAACAAAGTTGCTCTATTAAAATGCCGATTTCCTGCTTCCTAGCTGGAAAATGCTCATTTCTGGTTACTCCACAGCAAATATATTTATTTTTCTAGTCTGGCCACCCCTCACTGCTATCAGTTTTTTGTGCAGCTCTGCTTTTCAGCAAATTTACACAGCTGACAGACGAGGATATGAGTACCACAGATGGGTATGAGAAGGAAGTCCTGTTAAGCAAGAAAGGTGATCATTAGAGTCTGACCAAACCTATTGCCTGTAAATATTAGCAAAGCAGAGAGCGTCTCTGTTGCATGTGCATGACCATGCAGAGGGAGGTTGCTTTGCACTCTCGATGGTATCATTTTGATCCAACGCACAGGCAGTTGGGTTTGAAAGAAAACAGCTTTCTGAGCTCTTTTCCAAGTCTTGTGTGTGTGAATAAACACTCCAGTTCGCAGAGGAAGCTGGTGACAGATGGAGCAAGAGCTCAGCTCTTCTGCTGTGCTGGCCTGGGCTCCAACCACAAAACCACACTGACTTTACCCATTAGCTAACGGGGCTCACCATTGCATGGGTAGCATTCTCACCTATGGCCTGCTGGTGCTGAGCCAGCAGCTGGGTCTCACCAATGCTTTGCATCCCCAAAGTTTGACCTTTTGCTGTGCAGAAATACCTGAGATGCCTACAGCCCCACTCACAGGGTCTGGGGCAGGTCAAGGAGCTGTGGGTAAAGGAGGAAAAGTTGCTGGCGCTGACCATCTGTGGGTGCCCGTGGGCTGGATTACCCTGCTGTGGGCATTTTCCACTGTTGCTTCTCTGGAAACAACAGACAAACATAACTTGTTGAGACAACTTGAATTTACAGTGGCACTCACACAGCTCTCAGCAGCACATGTCCTCAGTACTGTGTTTTTACACATGGATACTCGCACCATTTCCTGGATTCCTCTTGTTTTCAGACTGGCTGCAAAGCAGAACCAGGATCACTTGAGCAGCAGTTTATTTTTGAGCATTACCTTTTGCTTTCACATAAACCACCTGACTCCCAACTGAACCAGGGAAAACAAACAGCGCACAACAAAGTCATCGCTGTGCAAAACTAAGAACAGCTGCCCAGGGATTTGCCAGGCAGACTTTGATTTGCATCTCTGGTTGCAAACATACAAATTTCTCAGGTTGGCAAAACCTCTTTATTTGGTGTAACTGGGTGGGAAGAAATGTTGTATTCGTATTTTAGCTGCTGAAAAGCAATGGGGTGCACAGTCATGGCAGCAGAGGCTGCATGCTCTTGAGCAGCATGTTTAGATAAGGATTTACTTAGAAGTGGATTTCTTTGTAATCAAGTTTCTCTCCCTTTATTTATTGCACATCTGCATTATCCTCAGCTCACAGAACCAGTTCACATCCAATTCCCAAAGCTTGTAGAGAAGATCACATGATTTCACTTAACTCCCTTGCTCTTGAGGCCACTCAGGTGTTTACACACTGCACCCAGTGCAGAAGCAGTTTCAGTTCTGCAGAAATGCTGCAGCTTTCTCCACCTCCTTGGACAATCCTGTCCTAGCCAGAATTTCTTTCTTTCAACCAAACCTCTTCCAAGTCCACAGCTTTATAGGATTTTAACTGGAATTCATTTCCACTGTGTTCAAAACCTTTATGATTAAGAGTGGTCATTAAAAAAAAGCAAATGAGACCATTGTATATGGTTTTGTTTCCCACCTCGGGAACCTGGGGGCTTGCCTCCTGGTTTTGTACTAATTGGACATGCATGTGCTGGCAGCTGTGCTTGAGGTGTGATTTTGCAGTGTATAGAGGTTGGTATGGACAGGAAGTTGGAGCAGCGGGATCAGGAGGATCATAGCCCCAAGAATGGGTGCTGGCCATCCCATGGGGTGCCCAGATGCCAACATCACCCTGGCCCTGATGCTTCTTGGGAGCTGAAAGGGAAGGTTATAGGAAATGGTTTGCCCTGGGGTTATCCATCCGCGTTTATGCATACATGTGTGTGCCTGCATCACACACCCAGAGCATCTTACCAGTATCCCCATGGGGCCTTGGCTACAAAAACAAATACAGGGAACCTCAGAGGGGATGAAAATCCCAGGCACCTGAGGCCTGAACCCAGGCAGCCTGCACCCAAACCTTGCTTTATTACACTTAAATGCACAGATGAAAACACCCTTAAACCCTTACCCAGCACATTTTTTCCTGCAAATAACCTGTGGCACATGGGCATTTGCAACTCTTATTTGCAATCTAGAGGGAAAGCAGCTGCAAAGAAAGGGGGTAGCATGGGGTGGTAAAGATATTTTTGCTTGCTTTTTGTTATGCACCCTGGGTTACATGCATGGCAGTGCTGTGAGCACAGTGGGATGCCTTACATGTCCTTAGTCCCTCTGCTAAATGTACAGTTCCTGATAATCAAGAAACAAAACCTTTGTGCCAGGGTAGTTTATATACTCTAGGAACTGCTCCAGACTATCCCTGCCAAAGCTCTCCTCTGGTGGCAAAGTCTGCATCTTCCCTGGAGGATTGGTGCTGCGCTGCTTCTCTCACCGAACCCTTTCAAGTACACACAAGCCCTTGAGGTGAGTTTGTTCTCCCAACACAAAACACCATGCTAGTGGAGTGGCATCCCTGGGGTTGCTTGATGAACATCTCCTCCTACAAATATGGCCTCCGGGCACTCGCTTGTGGTCCCAGCTGGTTTTAGCTGCCCTGATTGCAGATTCCTAGGTCAGAGTGGGAATGGTAACGGATGCTGAAATGGGTGAGGTGTGCCAGGAATGGAATCGAGGATTAAAGAACAGACATTGCCTCCCCAGCCAACTGCTTCTGCTCAGGGGAAATGCAGCTTCTGGCAGGCAGGTGGAGTGAGCATCTCCTCTGCTGCGGAGTTGGCAGCTCCCCTTCAATACCCCTATGATCACCTGGCACCTGAATCACCCATGGGCTGAAGGTGCCTTGTCCCTGTCAGGGCTCAGCCCGTTGCCATTGCACATGGTTTGTACCTTCCAGAGTTATTCTGGGGGAAAGGCAGGGAATGTGATCCCTTAAAGGGGGGTCCAAACCATGCTGCAGCCTCACCAGAGCCAAGCTCCATCTCTCAGATGGGCACGGCCGCAGTGCTGCTGCCAGGACAGTGGCTGTACCTCAGTGTGTGCTGCAGCAGCCAAGGGTGGGAAACCGCAGCAGTTTTGGGGGTTTAGCAGCTCCAGCTGCTTATTAGCTTCAGCCTTTTCTCAGATATGAGGAAAAGATAACACAAGAGCTTTCCCCAGCTGCTGGCAGGAACCGGGCTGAACCCAGGAGCTCTGTTCCCAGAGGACTTCAGTGCTTGCCTGCTCTCCAAAGCTGGGAGACTTCATAGGTGCTCAGCACCATGCAACCCAAGCTACACTGCTTCACCATTCCCCCATGTTTTCCACCCCACAAATCTGCAAAAGAAAACTTCCCTTCTTATTAACAAAATGGGAGAAAGGGATAGAGGCTTTTTTCTAGCCTTTCTGGTTGCAAACCAAGGTAAACTCTTGTCTTTGAGTCTGCAGCCAGGCAGACTGCAACAATAACATCCGCAGAAAAGGGTGTGCTCCCATTCATCTCAATGGGTGTTAACTTGGAAGGGTAATTATGACCCCTGATGCCAAGAGCTCTAGCCATTTCACTGCTGAATATCCCAGCCCATAAATAAAGCCTCTGGCTGGCTGTGCAGAAACCTGGGTGGGAGGGAAGCCGTGTAGCAATGAGGCGTTGGCTTTTGATTGTGCCAGGAGTCTGAAACGTTTTGGTTCCCACTGAGCCTCCAGCCTCTCTTCAAGCCAACACCATGGCAAAGGTGTCCCGCTGCCCTGGAGGAGCAACCTAAAAATGGGGGCGATGGGCCCTGTTGCATTCATTGGGATTTCTGCAGAAATGGTCCAGCAGCAATACATTCAGCTGAGCTGCACAAAGGAATGAATATATTGTGGACACCTAGTGCTGGGTTTCCCTGGGAAACTCAGCTGGAGTGAAGATAAATGAGGTCCCAGGGAGCAGAGGAGGGAGTGGGGTGGAGGTGGGTGTGGGGAGCTCGTCCCTTCCTCCTGACCACATGTTTGTGTCTGGAGCCCCTGGCTGAGGTCAGGTCCTCAGCAGCCCTGAAGCTGCACAAAGGACACATGTTTTAATAATCTATTTAGCTGAGACAGACAAATAGGAGGAGGAAAGGAAATGTGTAAAGAAAGGGAGCGGGTTAGGCAGAGTGACCCAGGCTTTGCCATCCCCATCCCCCTGTTTCTGCAGGGCCCTCGCCCTTATCTGAGAGAAACAACCTACAAATGCAAAAGTGAGAATGGGTACACAGCCAGCTCTGAGCAGAGACATGCAGCAAGGTGCATGATCTGCTCCAATTCATTAACTCTGGAACCTACTAACAACAGCTCAAACCAAGGCTCTCTTACTTATTTCTGCAATAAAAGCATGAGTAAAGAAGATAAGCTGGCATATCACTGGCATCTCATGTCCCATAAAGTGAGAATGGCTCATCCTTCCTTTTGGCATGGATTGTCCAGCAAAGATCTGAGGAACTGGCAAATTGGATGCCAGTTTGGGCAAAGGGCAAAAATGGC
This sequence comes from Melopsittacus undulatus, assembly GCF_012275295.1. Taxonomy (NCBI): domain Eukaryota; kingdom Metazoa; phylum Chordata; class Aves; order Psittaciformes; family Psittaculidae; genus Melopsittacus; species Melopsittacus undulatus. The sequence continues at coordinate 102,593,857 of NC_047527.1, read as the reverse complement.
ACAGGCCCTTGGTGATGTTAGTACCAGAAATCACCCACGCACCTTCAGCTGCTCTTTTCTATTAGCCTTGATGTATCCCATGGTATACCCTAGCTGGGCACAGCTGCATCTAAGTTAAATAACTCTGTGCTCATCTACTGAACATAAAAGGAAGGAAATTAATGACAACAATAAAAAAAGCCCAAACCTTCAATTTACAGTCAGTGCTGCCTCTGCCCAGTTAACTCTTGTTTGGTTTTGGTTTCCTGATAGCCAGGGAAGGTGGTTTCCTCTTAGTCTGTGCTATGCTATTTTAGTTTTCCAGTCTGAAATTGCCTCTCCTTACAGCAATGGGGAGGCAAAAAGCAGCCACTGTCTATCCTCCTTTAATTCCACAGTCACCATTAATAAATTAGTTTCTGCCAGGGGGATGGCAGACCCCCCAGTAAGCCACTGCTATGGCTGGGGCTCTAGAGGTCTAAAAGACATTGCTAGTGGTACACTGAGATTCGTGGCTAATGGATCAATGTCAGGATTTTAATCATGTAGAAATCCCACAGATGTTAAATATGAGGGTGAACAGTGTGTATTAATAAGGCCTTGATTCATTTTGTCCTAAGATAGTTGCTGAAAATAAGGCAGTCTAGGTAGCTCCCATTATTTTCCATAGTCTATTAGTATAGTATAAATGACAAGATACCTTGTCTATACAGAGCCATCCAAAGTGAGGGTGAGCTTGATGCCCCCTCCAAAGACATTGGTCCCCTTCCAATTGACGCCTGTCAAGCAAAGCTCAGGACTGCAGTGTGTATGAGCTTGGTGCACCTGCTAAGTGCTATTTAAACAGAAAAATGCATAAAAAGCATCACCCTTACTTTAAAGAAGAGGAAATGGAAGTCCAAAATTAAGATTTTGCTCTAAGTTGTACAGTAAATGCTCTGGAGACGTTTCTGTATGTAAATTTTGCACCAAAATAAACACAGTTGTTTTGGCACTGTTTGTCTCAGTGCAAGTGTTGCACTTTGGTCTGAAAACCTGAGTTTTGTCCTGCTGGTGAAAGTCAATGTCTGATAAAATTCAGTCATTCTTCTTTCAAAATGAGCGTCCACACGCAGATCTGGTCTTAAATTGGTGGCTTGGTTCTGGAGCAAATTTCAACATGGCTCATCCTTCAGAAACAGGAACTAAATTCTTTGTGAGTTTTCCATATATGATCCTCTATGGGTACTTAAGGCACTTAAAGGTAATATCCCTTAGGCTGTTCGCAGAGTATTTTTGGTGGAGCTTGAGTGTGGGGAAAGCACTCAGATTCAAACACGTGTGCTAAACATCAGGGGTTGGGTTTGGGGGTAATCTGGTGACAGATTTCCCATTTTCTTTCTTGGCTGCACTGGCTGCTGTGGGAATTTTGCCCAAAGAGGAGTCAGCCCCTTCCCATCTCCTTTGGGATGCTATTCAGAGGACTATTTCTGGCCTTTAGTAACAAGGGAGGATGAAATCTGCACTTTGTTGTGCTTTACATCGTGATGCTGTGGGTCTGATCAGCCCCAAAATGCCTTTTGCTATGCCCTTGTGCTCTACACACTCATCATTTGGGCTTGGTTTAAGAAGAGGCTGAAAACCTGCCTAAATGGTCTGTGTCTCATGCAACCACAAGCCTTGTTGGTCTATAGGCTCTGAGTGACTTTCCTGTTTCTTTCTACCTCTAGGACCTAGCTGTCGAGGGTTGTAGGCCCAATTAAGCAAACACCAGTGGGTACAAGCATGTTCATACTCTGATTTCTCCATGAAATCCATTTGCACCTCTTGCACAGGGAAGGTAAACCTCTGTTGAGTTACTGATGCAGCTCAAACCTCACCAGCACCCAGCAGGGAGAAGGGAGAGAGTCTGTTGGTGGTCAGGTTGCTGGGAAATGCCATTTAATTCTCTTTTCTGCCTTTGGTCTGGCCCAAAACAACAGCTCCAATGTCATGTAATAGCACTGACGAAAGGAGCCCTAGAAGAGGAGACATCCCAGAAATGGAGCAGATCTTACTGCAAGCAGGAGAAAACACCTCCCATTTCAGAGCTGTTTTCCAAAGCAAAAGGGCAGTGAAGCGGGTAGCTGCCCACATTGCTTTGAAAGACAAGGAGCACAAGCTGTCCAACTGCTTTTCATGACAATTGCAATATCAGCCCCTTCTGGTGCTTTTCTTTCGTTGAGTCAGAAGAGAAAACCCACATGCTGCCCCTCTCCCTTTGGTGTTAAGGAGTTGGGTTGGTGCCGAGCAGCCGCACCTCTATTTGAGCTTTTATCTTTTGTTGTGTTATTTAACAAGCCCAAGCAGCCAGAAAAAAAAAGGTGCAAAGAACTGTACAGCCTTCAAACCCAAGTTGGAAGATGCAGAGAAGATCTGAGGTTCAGCTCCCAGATATTCCTTGGTTTTACTAATTTACAGCAAGGTGGGCAGCTAGAAAAGGGAGCTCAAATAGCTCAACACACTTATTGTCCCTGTAAAGTGATTTGTGAACCCATCCTGGATGTGGACAGGAGGAAGGAGTTGGCTTTTAAGTCTGCAGATTTCCTGAGGGTCTCCAGAAGTGAGAAGGTGCTTCAGAAAACTTGTGTGTGAGGAAAATAAGACAAAGGCGCTGCAAAAATGAAGCAGTGAGGTGAACTGAAACACACAACTGAAACTACAATGTTGTCTGTCTTTGACAGCTCTTCCTCATTTCACCTCCCTCCGCTGTCTCCAGAGAGGCAGCTGGAGCTGTCACGCAGACAAGGCAGTTAGGATGAGAAACCATCAACTGTAGACCTGGTTGCCCTTTCTTGCCCTAACCCCTCATGCATAGCTTCCCAGCCTGGTAAATAAGGGAAGAGACACCTCCAGTAGACACAATGAGGATTTGCTCATCAGCTGGCAACGACCTTGTTCCCAGCAAGATGGATGAAAATATTGTCCTAGGTGTCAATGGGAAGAGGTTTTAATGAGTCGTGTGCAGTATTGTCCTAGAAGATTGAGTAACTTGCAGTCAGTGTAGATCTATAGATTGAATGCACAGTGTGATTGGGCAAACTGGTAGGGAAAAAATAATGTTTTGGCAGGGTGATGTTTGTAAGTCCTTAAATGGTGCTATCATACAAAAATAAATTGTTTTCATGGTGCATGAAACTCAAAGGATTCTGGGTTGTAATGATATCTTAATAACATTAAAAATCTCTTGTACTTATCTCTGAATCTGCATAGACAAAGAGATGCTCCTGGTACATCTAGATGGACCAAGATGAGTCAAGAATCATTAGCTTAATGCTCATTTTACAGGTGAAAAATTGGATGAGTAGATTAAGGGTGTTTTATGTAAGAAAGTGTCATGGGAATGATCTTTTGGTGTGAATTTAAAATTCTATGCAACTTGAAGAGCTTGAGACCATTTCCAGACCAAACTATGGATGTGGTCCTTCACTTTAGGTCCTGATTACTTGAGGGTTGGGATAGGAATCTAGGCTGTGGTCCTTTTCACCCTACAGAGGCTGTCATGGAGGACAGAGGCATGGAGGGCAGCAATGTAGCCACAGCCTGTGTGCATGGATGTAAGTCATTCTGAGGCTGGGCCATATTTCATTGCACCAGATACTAGAAGTGAGGTTGCTGGATGTCTTCATCTGAGGGGCTTTGCGCTGGATTCCTTTTACAGTCAGCATAAAGGAAAGTTCATCTGACCTTAGCTGACATTGCACTTAAAATCCTGGTTAAGGGTGATTGGCCTGGGTTGGAGAATTTCTGTAGAGATTAATACAGCCTTCACAGGGAGTAAATACATGTACTCTGGGTGATCCTGGAGTTCCAGTCCCTTTCTTCATGTAGTCAAGTTCTAAGTGACTTGCCCAGAGCAGTGGTGGGGCTGGGAGACAGAGCAGCACTCCAAAGTTGCAGATTTAAGGCCCAGAAAACATGTTTTCCTTCTTAAACACAGAGGCGAAGTTGACTGGAATTAAGAATCTTTGTCCTCCGGGAAATGTCCACATTTGCTTCCTATTTATCATTCCAAATCTGAACTAAACCATAAAATTTTAAAATGTTTGATGCAACAAGAATGTAAAAGCCATTCAGTCTGACACTACTGAAACATCTCACTTTGATAATGTCAAAATCAAACAAAACAAAGTCACATACAACATAAATCCCAGCACAATAAATTATAACACACATTGAAAATGCTTCAATTAATATTGCAGTACAATACAAAATGAATCAAAACAAGTTGAAACAATGTCTCTCTCTGTCACCAAAGCATTTTAACATTGCTGAAGTGAAACTGAAGAAACGCAGTTTGTTAAAATGTTTGACTGAAAGCTTTTCATGAAAATGTATGGGCTCTTGTGAATGCATTTTAAGATGGATTTTCTCAAAAAATGATGTTGAGCAGCTCTAAGATTCATGGGGTTTATTTTCCTGCAAAATAAAGTAAGTTCCAATAATCAGCAAGACTTAGAAGTTGTAAGGTATTTACACCTGCTCAGAGCTGGTAGAAACAATTCCTTAGACCCATTTTGACATTACAAAAAGCCATCTTTTCTTTTTGAGAGCTGGGCTTATTTCTTTGTTCGGTGAAGGAACTGCTACGTGTACCATGGGCAAAAATTGCAGGGGAAAGGAACTTCAATGCACTCCTGGACCAGTCTTTTAGGGGGTGAGGGTTTCATCACTTCCATCACCTGCAACAGGGACAGCCAAGTCCTGGTTTGACACTGGAAAAAGCAAAATGACACCTTTTCAGCCTCAGCAAGTGCATCATGAGGATTTGCAAATGCCAGCCTGTGGCTGAGTGTAATGAGTCTGCAGATCTCATTAGATGGAGACTGGTGAGTTGCCAGGTGCTGGTGATCTCCTGGAGTGGTGGGCATGGTCACATCCTCTCTGAACAGGAAGGGATTAGAGTCACATTCCCACACCTATATGAACCAGTGTCCAGGCACAGTGCATACAGAGAGAACAGCATCTGTGGTCCATGTTATGCTGCTCCTCTCTTGGGCCAGTGTTTTTTATACCCTGAGCACTGCTCTTTACAAAGTAGATGTGCACTGCGCAGGTTACTGTGTGTTATGCATTGACACAGATCACCATCCAGGACTGGCCCTGCTAAAGTCCTGGTGCTAGCAAAGTAGACAGGACTTAGTAGGATCCCCCATTGACTTGCAGAGCACATCAGAGGTTTGTATTTGAATGAAAGCTGTCCTCTTAGATTAGCCTTGAGTTCTCAGTTCTTGCTCTGCAAGGAACAAGGCTGGAGAAACCTGGAGACACAGTCTCCAAGGTCACAGTGCTGGGAGCAGAAGGCTTCAAATGGCTAGAGAGAGCCTGGCTCTCTTGTAACATTTGTCCCACTGTTTCAGGGGCTGAAGCATGCTCACAAAAGTCAGCCCTATGGTATGTAAGCCCTACCTTGAACTTCCTCCAAGCTCATCCTTTATAAATACATGCTCAAAGCATAGCCTGATAGCTGTAAGGAGAGGAGTGGAGAAGGCACCACATCACTCAGCCCTGAGAGCACTGTGGGAAGGCAAATCTGTGCAAGAAGCAGTGTGAGAGAAGCCAGTGTCCAGGAAGAAAACCAAGCACAGTATGCCCCATTCCCCTTCTCAGTATGTTCCCTTTTTCCACAAGTTTTATCCTCATTTGACCATGCTGAGGTCCAGGAAACAGACGGATTTTACCTGGAGTGCTTCTTCTTCACCTTTGAAAGCACTCTCTCATTTCTCTCTGCCTCTCTAGCCCAGCAGCACAGCACCACACAGAAGCACCCTCCTTCACCTTGCCACTATGTCTCCTCCCCCCCTTTCCTCCTCTTCTGTGGCTTGACACAGAGGAACCTGAAAATTCGCTGTGATGTTTGAATCCCAGCCAAAACTGAAAGTGAGACCCCGCGACTGGTCCGAAAGCCTAAAAAACATATGGCATTAATTCTGCTTTCCCACAGTTCCTAAAACTGCAATTAAAAGCAGCCCCCACCAAACAGAGCCCCATAACTCAGCTCCATGATTTATTAGAATAACGAAGCTTTAGGGGAAAGTTGGCGAGGACCAAGAATTCCACGTCCGGGAGCTGGGCTCTGCACACATGGCCTGCGTACAGACAAGTTTATTTTATTAGCATGCCACTGGTGGAAGAGCAGGATCAGAGAGGACATTCCTTTGAGAAAGCTTATCTTTGCACCCATCCTGCTTCTAACAATAAACCAGCTCCTGTGTCTGCAGGCTGCAGAAGATGCTGTGCAGCAGGAGCAAATGAAAGCTGGCTGGGGACAATCTGTCTCCATGCCACAGTTGTCCAGCATGTGAACAAAGTACCTGCTTTTTCCCATCAGTAACAAATAAATGTAGCCCATGAGATGCCAAAGACTACAAATCTCCTCTTGCCCAAGGCGGTGCATTATCATGCTGGCTTTCTCAAAACCAAGGTCTTTCAACTCTGTAGCTGTTAGCAAACATGAAAGTTGATCTACGAAGCTAAGATCTAAGTTTTAAATGTAGCTCAATACAATAGGGGAGTAGGGGAAAGTCATTCTAGCTAAGGATGCAGATATCTGCCTGTCTGTCATTTTGGTGATGCCTTGCATGATGGTCCTTTCTACTGGTTAAATACAGTAACTGAGAAAAGACAGGATCAAACTAATTTCTAGGACACAGCTTAGAGTGTTTGTGACCTGACACTTGCACATGTCTCTCTAATTTATGGAATAAAGGCACACTTTAGCCAAATTGAGTCTCAGAGTGATACCAGAAAGAAGTACAGTGAAAAATACCTTCTTCATTTAAAAAAGGGTATAAGTAGCAAGACCAAATACATCAAATTTCCATCTCCTTTGCAGACAGTCTCTGCCTGCCATCCAGCTCTGGTTTCCACCTCCATACCTGTAATATAGCAGTTTGGAGGAACACTGGCCTATCTGGTGTTTATCATGGTTGTCATGAAAGCGATGCTCACCTGCACCCCTGAAAAGGCAGCCCAAGGCGCCCCCCCCCATTCATTTGGTGAGCAGGACTATTTTGTATTGCAACCTGTTCCTACACACCAGCTTGTGTAGGTGGCTGATAACATTTTTATAACAGACTTTCAGGTGCAGGAGAAGATTATATTCACCCCACGCAGAGCCTTAAGCTGCAAAGCCTCGTGTCACCGTGTTGTAGAGCTCTGGTGCTGGCAATTAGTGGAGTGGGGTACTCCCCCTCCAAAGAGAACATTTGCTGAACACCTGCCTTGATAGGGATCTCCAAACATCACTGCTGATGGGGAATTGTCACTATGCAACTTTATACTGGAGCAGGTGCGGCGGAAAGCTGGCTGCAGTGTCTGGTGACAGGAGACTGAGGTTGTTGGGTTTACTTTGCCTAGCAAAACAGAAGTGAGACATGAGTGGAAATAAGAAGGCTTTTTCTAATTGTCTCAGGAATGAAGTTTTGGCTGATTTTTGGAGCCTTTCAAGCAGGGGAGTGGATGATAGAGACCTTCAAGGACAGGGATGAATGTGGGGTTAGACAATTAAGCTTGGTAAAAGTTGATGAGAACAATACTCACCCCATCTAATTGCAGACATGCCCTCAGCTTAGTTAGTCCCTCAAGGTCCCCTTCATAGTCAATGAGCAGAAACAGATATGTGCAGGCTATGATTCATCTTAGCTGTTGCACATTACTTCTCCAGGCCACAGCGAATCACTCCCTACAGCCCATTGACTGTATTGATTAGATGTCCACTAACCTGAGCAGAGGGTACTAAGCTTACTGCTCTTTAAATAGGTGCTACATCTTCAGATCTCTTGGAGAGCTGTAAATAACAATGTCGAATCACTGAAGATAGAACAGAAATGCTGGTGATTGAAATGATATTACAGTATCCTAGATACCAGGTCAGCATGCCTTGCTCATAGCCTGTGGAGGCGAGAAGGCTCTGAGGAAACCTTATGGCAGCCTTTCGCTACTTAAAGGTGGCTTGTAAAAATCATAGAATCATAGAATAGTTTGGGTTGGAAAGGACCTTAAGATCATTCAGTTCCAAGCCCCTTGCCATGGGCAGGGACACCTCACACTAAACCATGTTACCCAAGGCTCTACCTAACATGGCCTTGAACACTGCCAGGGATGGAGCATTCACAACCTCCCTGGGCAACCCATTCCAGTGCCTCACCACCCTAACAAGAAAGAATTTCCTCCTTATATCCAATCTAAACTTCCCCTGTTTAAGTTTTAGCCCATTACCCCTTGTCCTATCACTACAGTTCCTAATGAATAGTCCCTCCCCAGCATCCCTGTAGGCCCCCTTCAGAGATATGAGGTCTCCATGCAGCCTTCTCTTCTCCAGGCTGAACAGCCCCAACTTTCTCAGCCTGTCTTCATATGGGAGGTGCTCCAGTCCCCTGATCATCCTCATGGCCCTCCTCTGGACTTGTTCCAACAGCTCCATGTCCTTTTTATGTTGAGGACACCAGAACTGCACACAGTACTCCAAGTGAGGTCTCACAAGAGCAGAGTAGAGGGGCAGGATCACCTCCTTCGACCTGCTGGTCACTCTCCTTTTGATGCAGCCCAGGATACGGTTGGCTTTCTGGGATGTGAGTGCACACTGAAGCCGGCTCATGTTCATTTTCTCATTGGCAAGCAGCCTCAAGTCCTTCTCCGTGGGGCTGCTCTGAATCTCTTCTCTGGCCAAACTGTAGCTGTGCCCAGGATGCCTCAGTTGTGGTACCCAGACTTTTAAATGAATTTTGTAAAGCTGTGAAGAGTGCAGAAAAGAATGAGCTGAGAGCTGCTGGATCTGCAGCACAGTGTGTCTCTGCAGAAACTCAGATCTCTTGTTTATCAAAGGCAGATATTTTCCACCTTTCTTGACTAGTAGCCCCTGTGCTTTAAAGTGCCCACATTGGCAAATTCTGGCCTCTTGGCAGCTGCTGTGTTTTCCTCAGCATCTTTCATGAAAGTCTCAGGGGTAATCACTGTCCTGTCAAGCTCCCCAGGGCCATAGACTGCAAACTGCCACACTGGAGCAACACCTCTTTCACAGCACAGTGTTCTCCTGTTGAATGGGCAAAGCTAAAATGAAATACAGAGGCCTGGAGAGACACAGAGAGATACAAGTGGAAAGCAAGGTGCAAACAGATGGTGGCAATGAACACAAGGAGGGCCCTGCTCCTTGGCATCTTCAAAATAGCTTTCAATATTTTCTGAGATACTGCCTAACCCAGCAGTTTTGGAGACCTCTGCAAAAAACTCCCTTTATTGTTCTTGGTCACCTTTACAAACTCTTCCGAAATAGCCTTTATACCTACCATTACTCACAGATCACAAATGGAAAACCACTAGTTTGGCAAGAAATTACAGGAGCACAGAGGAGAAGACCATGATGCTCTCTTCTGACTTCAAGTCTGTAGTATAATGGAATAGTGCTTGCTTTGCTCAACAGAAAGAATACACAAATAATCAGAAAAGCATGGCAACAGGATGACAAAACTAGGGTATAATACTTCCCAGAATGACCTCAAAGTCATAAATCAGATCCCTGAATTGTCAGCAGCAATCCAGCTGAACAGCTAAATTGCCCCACCATCCAGCATATTTTATTAGCCGTTATTACTGTGCATTATTTATTTACAGAGTGCTGCACATGTAGACACTGCTTTACAGGTACATAAAATACCACCCTAAGGAGTTCAGTTACATTCAGTCACACAAGTACGATATTCATTGCAGCAGCACTATGGGCTGTCGCAGTGTTTCAGGTTTCTTGCTTCCTTTTTGTTTTTACTGCACTGAAATCAAACACATTTTAAACTCTGGACTTCGAGTCAACCTGTCTGTCTGAGGCAGTATATGGCAGTATTATCTTAGGATCAGGGTGTCTGATGGGCTTATTTGTTCTACCAGGACAGCTAAACTTGGGGTTGTGAACTGATGCTTGAACTGGCTGGAATTTTTCCATCACACTTTTTGTCTTTGATTGCTAGGGGGAGATAATCAAAACAAGGATTTTTGCACACAGACCAAGCACTTCCCCATTTCGGTGGAAGGCAGACTTTGAGCTTGCTTGTGTGTTAAGCTTGCTGTCCCCTTTTCCCTATTCTGGGAAACTGGTGTTGGTGGTGGTTCAAACAAAATACTATATCATGGGTTTTATTTGTTTTCTTTCTCCATGAGGAGGAAAGAACACCTGGTTTACTTTAATCACTGTTTATCATTTTGTCACTAAGTGTCTCCCAGGCCAGGAGGCTGACACAGCAATCCCCCAAAGAACCTTTTTGCCCATGTGGCATAAGATGTGAATTCAGCTCCAGGCAGAAATTTTCCATCTTTGGGTTCTGCCATTCTTCCCTATGCAGTTACTGAGGGGTATTTTTTTTTCCCAGTGCATGATTTCTTCCAATACCAGTTACTGCTGGGAGGATAGAAATGGCAAAGTCACTTTCTCAGATAGCAGTGGTTTCTTATCCAGCCAGAGCAAGCCAAGAACATTTCCCACCATCAGCATCAAAGCACCCTTCTCCAGATGTCTGAAGGAACGACAGCATCTGTCTGTCAGACGGGAAGTCTCTGCATCTCTCAGGGATGTAGGAGGGATTGCCTCTGATGTTTTTTCTTCTTCTAGCATTATTACTCTAAACTTAGATATAAGAGAGTTTCCTTTACTGATCCTAGCCATTGCAAAGTGCTTCATGTGCCAGTGGAAATCCAGGTTAACTATTAATTAATGACTTAATAGCTAATTATTTCAGTACTGGAAAGTATGCTCGTCCCTCTCAGTCTGCCCAGGTGCACAGCCCTGCCCTGAGGAGTTACTGGCTCTTTTCTGATGGCATGGAATGTGGTTGTAAGGAAGTGCTGAAATGCTGGAGGAAGACAGTAGTTGGAGCATCTACTCAGGCTTAGCAAGCACCAGAGCCCAGTCTGACATGGCAAAAGAGATGAAAAATTAACACCCAGAACAAGGAGGTATCTTTGCTCACTTGTTTCTCATGGGCACCATGACTAAAGGCATCTTGAAGAGGAATGTAAAACACACATGGGACACCATTTCCTGAAATATAAGAAGGAAATAAGCTATAAAGAAATGTTTGGGTGGTAAAGACATAAAGTTGTAGATCTTCCCTACCTGGGATTAAAATCTTCCTTGGCCAAAATCTTCAACATGATCATGGCTAAACCACATCAGTTCCTCATACCTGGGCTGCCTATATAGGAATACCAACATCTCCAAAGGGGCAGTGCCAAGACAGACAGGAGCCATACTGGGAAGTGCTAGTAGCCAGGTCTGTCAAGAGCTGCAGCAGGCAGCACTCCACACATGAGCCGTGCCACGACTCGCAGAGCCTGCCTTTTCCTCATACCTAGGAACTCAGCGATCTCCAGTCTCGCCCAGGGCTGGAGAGGCTGCCAGAAATGCAACCCCAGTTGTCCCTGGGAGAGCTGGGGAAATGCAAGCGAATCTGGGAACAGACTGAAACCACCACTCAAGAAGTCAGTGATCTTCATTCCATGGGATAATTTTTAGTGGTGGCAGTTAACATGTGGTCCTCCTAAGGTGCTGTTGCCACCACACTTGTGCCGAGATGAAGTTGTGCAGCCCTGCAAACAAGCCCATCTAGATTTCTGATAATGAATGCTCTTCCTGCAGCTCTTGTTTTCCCCAGTGTGTCAGGAGCTAAAGATAGTTAGTAAAAAGCTGATCAGACTTTGCCACAGCAGTACCAGCACCAGAAACAACAGGTCTTCCTGGAGGTACAGTTTCCTCACCCTCAGGGTCTGAGATTTAATAAGATGGAGGCAAGAGTGTCTCTTGCCCAAAGCCAAAGAGAGGTGCGCAGAGAGTCAGATCTTGGCATGTCTGAATCCCCTCGGGAGGGGAACATCCTCCTTGCTGGCACCCTAAAGAGCCACAACAAGAAATGGTATGTAGCCCCAGAAGCCTCAATCCTGTAGATGCTTCGCTTTCCTGGTGTGAGCAGCCCTTGAGGTTTGCAGAATTAAGCCCTCATCTGAATCTTTGAATGAGGAGGTAACTATTAGCAATCTTGCTGCTAGTAGAGCATGAGCATGCATGTGAATACAGCTTTTACAGGGCCTGCAGTAGGAAAAAGCTGATGTCAGGCGAGATGTAAGTGATATACACCTTCATATAGAGGCAGGAAGCATATCTCCATGTTCCTGCTAACCTTAGAAAGTAACTGCTTGGATTGCTACACAGTGGATTTGTAGCAACAAGGAGAATGTAATTAAATTACAAGGATGATCTCATTATTGTAATGATAAGGTGTCATTTAATAAGGAGAATCCAGGACTGGGAGCTGAGAACCGCAGTCCTAATCCTGGCTCTGGCTCCCAGCTCCAGTAGGTCATGTAAGGCCGGAACCCTTCCTTCAATGTGTTTTTGTGGAATACAAAGCACCCGGAGACACTGATGCTTGCAGAAGCTCTTACAACAAATTGAAGAACAACAGTAAGAATAAAAACTGTCTTGTTCCCTTAATTTCCCTATAAAATGTCAGCACAATTTTCCTTTATATAAGGACAGTGAGTCTCTCTGGCACATGATGCTTATGCAGAGCTTGGAACCAGGCGGTCACCAAAGGAAATGCTAAGGCTTGCTCTAATCCTCAGGCACTTCCAAATGCAAGCCTGAATGGCTGATTATCACACCCCATTATGGCATTCCTGGCAAAATACAGCCTCACAGAAATAATTTCCCCAAATAAAGTTGTTTTTATTTATATATATATATGCATGTGTGTGTGTTATAATCAGGAGGATCAGGATGGTATCAAAGCCATATCACAGAAAAAGTCAGAAAAAGTACAGCCTATTTTAACTGGGAACCTGATCATACATTATGTGGGTCAAAAGTCAGTTCAATTCAAAGGATCTATCTCTTGGATCTAGACTACCCATCCATCCATCCACCCATCCATCCATTCCTTTTACCTTCTCCCCCTCCCTCCTTCCCTCCCTTCCTCCTACTTTCCCTTTCTACCTCCCCTCTGCCATTGCCTCCATCCTTTATCCTTGGTAATAAGATAAGTCTCACTCTTCCTCCTTTATTTTTTGCTTTCAGTGTGCTGCACATTTTGGGGTTTGAGGCTGGAAGCCCTGAGGGGTGATGTAGGCCATGCCAGGCGAAGGGGCAGTGGTTTTGCAACTCTGCACACACTTCTGAAATGCTACTTCATGTTGTCCCTTACCTTATCCCTCAGCATGTTCTGCAATGGTTACTTGGCTTGGCAGCTTTGCCCGGAGCCAAGGCTGAGGTACCAGGCAGGGTGTACTCAACACCCACAATTTCTACCCTGCAGACCATCTCCATGCTGAGAGATTCCTTGGATGGCATCATACTCTCCCACAGGTCACAGCAGAGAATTCCACTCCCCTCCAACCTCCCCGTGCAGTGTGGGATGTTGCTTTTTTTCCTTGGCATAAGAAAGCTGGAGCATGGAAGGGATTTTTCTCCACAGCCTGACCTGCAAACACTTAGCAAAGTCAACAGCTTTGCTCTCTGATCCCTTCCAGAGTTACAAAAAGTGAAGACTAGAGCAGCATGTGTAACAGATTCCAGCTCAGTCCCGCAGCCTTAACCCAAAACAAGCCTTTGCTTTTTAATTTTGCCATTTGCTTCTGAGCATTACATGATGCTGCTGGTTTTCCTTTGTTTTTAAACAACCCAAACAGAGTGGACAAAAATGCTGAGCTGCTTCTCAAACACGCACCATGCACACACACAGAGTGCTGGGACAAGTCCATGAGAAACTCTCCTCCATTCAACAAACAGCCCGCAAGACAAAATAAACCACCAGAGCATCCTGTGATCAAGACTGTATTACGGGAATCCAGTGTTTTGATCTTTTCCGTGGTAGGATTCAAGGCTCTCAGGCTGCCAGCTCTTGGGCTTTTTTCCATTGCCCAGATTCTGGAATCTTTGCTTTATTTTTTTTTTTACAAAATAATATTTCTAGCATTTGCATTTGGGGAGAAAAGCTTGAAAGCCTTAACATACAAGTTTTCTAATCTTTAAAGCAACCTTGAAGTCACAGAAGAGCAATGACTCATTTTTCAATTGCCAAATATCAGTAATGTTGTTAATTGCTCATATTAGTATCACCATCCAACAGTGAGTTTAATGAGGATCATAATGAGCTGTCCACAATCGACAATCCACAGCTGTCCACAACCTAAATCACAACCATAACAGGTCTTTCCTTCAACTTTATAATGATACCATAAAACACCTTCAGGAAAGTTGATAGAAGCTGTCATCTGCACTGCTTAAAGTGAGTAAATGTCAGGAAAGATTGTGACTTTTTGATCTCCTGGATTCTATATCTTGACCCTAGGCTTGGATCAGGCATAACATAAGCAACCAGTATTCAGAGTATGATCTGATGCTACTAAGCCCTAAATGACTATTTATGCTGGTTCCAGAGCCCAACAGCTCCAGCAGTGCCTGTTTCCATCCCTGCAGCTCACACCCTGGAGGGCACGAACAGAAAACTTTATTGAACCATTCTGCAAAACATAAGGCTTTTCTGTGCAGCAGCCCAGGCTGGATTTCCCTCTCCTTTCCATGTGTGTGTGGTGCTTCAGGAAGGTCAGGTATGAGCTAGACAATGCCTGAGCAATTTGAAATATTTCAAATGACTATTTCCACCATCTGCCCCCCCCTGTCCCTTGGTGGAAACACAAACATTAAACCACTACATTTCTTTGCGAAACTTGCAATGAAAAGAGTCGTCGTGTTTTCTGGCTGCCCCTAAGACCACCAGAATAAAATTAGTGTTTCTTTTATTGCTATTGCTATATGAAGCATAGCTGCTTTCTGACAGCCTCTTCAAATAGAGGGAAACGTCTGGTTTTCTTTAGTCAGGAGACAGGTCCAGGACTCCCCATTTATGGGATGATCTGGTTTAAACTTTGCAAGATGTAACCCAGAGAATTTCCCCCTAGTCTTATTTTGGTTTTTCCTAAGTGGGAAGTGCATGAGTCCCACATTCACTATTAATCATTGGAGGAACCACAAGAGAAAGAAAAAAATATCAACATGAGTTCCTCTTCCCTCACAAGCTGGCTTGAAGGTGGCTGTGGTTGAAGAGAAAGGAGTGAAGAAGAAGGGAAAATGACACAGCAAGGTGATTTAATAGCAATCCCAAACCAATGGCTTGTTCCCTCCAGTAGTGGGGTAGGTGCACAGGGAGACCCTTCACACAACATTGAAACCACAGTGTGGGATGTGTGTAGGACTACCCTATTGTTGGAGGTTAAAGATAGTGGAAAATGAATGCCTTGTTGCTGCTCATGGGGCAGGGGGATACCATTCTTCTGAGTGCATGTGGAGAGATGGAGGCATGGAAGAATGGATGAAGGGGGGGATGGTGGAGGAGATACATAGCCTTGCTTCCAAATTACATCCTAACAAGGCACCCACACCCCATAGAGTCCTGTCCCACTACTCTCCCTTCTCGCCTTTCTCACCCCAAAATTGACATCCCTTACAACCCTCCTGCCTTTAAACCATTCCCATCCTGTACCTTCCCCAGTGTGGGTCTGCCCTCTCCAAGCCCTCTCACCTCAACCGATGCAGTACCTCTCTTCCCCCAGTTCATTTTCAATTTTCTCCACAACCACAGCAAATGATAAATGTCTTTGGGCAAGAGGGGAGAGGAAGACATTGAGATGGGGGAAAAAACAGACACATGGCATTATACTTGCACTTTGAAAAATGTAAGACTCCCCTACCCGACATGTCAATGGAAATATCATTAGCTAATGAAGGTGATCTCTTGCCTCAGATGAAAGGGAACCAGGGAGGCAGGAAGCGTGATCCATGGTGTTTCAGAAGGGATGCCCTGTACCCAAGGCTCAGTCGGGGCATTGCTGCACACGTATTTGAAGTGTCTGTGCCTGAATGACCTAAATATTGAGCAAATGTGACACTGCCCTGACAAATCAATACCTGTCAGGTCACATTACCTGTTATTGATGAACATGGTTGCTAATACCAACATATTGTATTTGCAGAACTTCCTGGTCTCCCCAGGGCTGTCTGAGATGAAGTTTTGCTTTGCTGAAACTTCTTTAAGGGAAAGAAAGCTTCATGGAAGAAATGTCTTTGTACATGGGGGCGAATATGCAGGTTGTTGCTAGTGGTCTGCTCTTGACTTCTTGCTCCCTCAAAGACAAGCTTTAGGAGCTGAATTATAAGATGCTTTACAGGCCATGGATCCTGATTTAACCATGTAAAATGAGCACTTAACTGTGGGAACAAGGGTCAGTATTGACTCCCTGTGGCTCAAGGCAAGAAACCCTTCCACAGGAGGCTGAGCTGAAGACTGTGAATCACTTTCTGCAGGAGCCTTTCTCCTTCCACAGCCATTGCTGTTTACTGGGATGCTGGACTCCTTATGGAGATGCTCACAGCAAGGTGGATGGATCAAAGCAGAGAGGAACTGTGGTGCTGGCATGTGGGAGGACAGGGTGGTGAGGAGGCAAGGGACAGCCATCAGCCATGCTCTCAGTGTGATCTGGTGCTGTAGGCTGTGCTGGGCTGGTTACTCCTGTCCAAGGTACTTTCCTTCTGCTCTCACATCCCAAGAGGTGCCATTGTCAAGCTTCAGGTAGGATTCAAACACACAACTCCACATTGCAGCCTTTGCTACTCCAAAGCCCTACTCCTCTTCCTCTTCCCAACAGGGAGCAGGGCCATCCTTGCAGTCTGCATCATAGCTCAGGGCTTTGGCATGTGAATATCATGGCCCAGGAGCTTGCTCTATAGCCAAGCAGAATTTGCTGCCGGGCTAATGAAAGTCTCAGCAAGAGTGATCTGACATTGGCCTGAAGTTCTGAGTAGGAGGAGAGTGTGTTTTTGTGCATGGGGTGCATGCTGTGGTGCCCTTGTGTGCCCCTTGGGATCCTGGAAAACCCAGTACTTCCCACACCCAGGGTTTGCCCTTTAATCTCCAGCTATGCAGTTTTCCTTGACACCAGTGGGAGCTTTTCAAGGCAGGCCTTTATTTTACCTTTATTTTGTAGCTGAGCTGGGTCTTTTTTACCTCCCGATGGCGAAAAGGAGACAGTCCCTCCAGGTGGGAGACTCTGCCCCAGCAGTTAAGACCCTAGCCAGGTTCCTCTTGCAGCTGGTTTGAAAGAGCTCTCAGTCACCATCTGTTCTCAGGAACAAAACTGTTGTGGTTTCAAAACACATGCACTGACATTAGAAAGGCAATCAGAGAAACGTCTCACCCAAACAACTTCTAAAGAGAAGCGGCAGCAGTAGCCTTGCTGAACATGCTGCTGCACTCAAGCTGATTAATAAATACTGTTGGGTCTAATCAGATGTCACTGCCTCAACCCAACTGTCTTGTTTGGTTTGGGCAACAAGTCATCATGTAAGGTTTGTTGGTAGCAGGACTCATAGGAGTCCTATGGCAGTGCTGAAATCAAGGGAAGAGAGCAGGTGACTGTGGAAATCAGATGGTGGAAAGATTTCAGTGACTTGCAGCCAGTGTATCTGTGTGTGCAAAACCCAGCCATGACCTGGATAAACTCCAGATGGCTCATCCGCGTGTCACAAGCCCTGCAGTGTGTCTGCTTAAGGAAGTCAGGTTTCATTTGGATAATAAGGGGCCTGCACTTCTAGCACAGGAAGAGCTGGATATAATCTCTCTGGCTGCTGTAAAGTAGCCAACACATGTATCTGGGGTGCCTCAGATGAACCAGATCCACTTTCTACAGAGAGGAAGCTGAAATATTCCTCCTGAAATGCCCCCCTTCCTTGCTGAGCTTTCTGCTCGGGGTTCTGGTCTAGAGCAGCTGTGTGCTGAGCACCTCTGACTGCTACAGGGCATCACAGTTTTGCTTGTGAGTCCTGGAAAATTCTATTAGCTGGGCAACATATTTAACTAGAGTCCATAATGCCATTAGGCTGCTTCTTTGCATGTGAACCGATGCCAGCTCAGAGGAACAGAGCCCAAAGTATCTGCCCCAGATGGTGGTGAAGCCAGGCTGAGGCTGTGCAAGGAGCAATGTGCAATAGGTCTGGGTTCAGAAAGGGGAATCAAAGCAATCCCTTTAGCTGGCTTTACTGCTTTAATTCATTCAATCTAAGCAGCACAGATAGAGAAGGAACAAGGGACAGTCATTTGGACTCCAGAGAAAGCTCAGATGGGAAGTATTTGTGTCTCTGCTCATTTCCTCTGTCAAGCAGTTGTGCCAGAAATGCCAGGAGGAGTCATACCAAGGGCTCAGTACCGCTCTATCCACCACCAGGCAGGTGGAATTCAAAAGCTTTCTGTAACTATGATGCTAAGAAACACCAAAGGGAAGCTGGGATGAAGTTAGAGTAGTTCCAGGGGAGCTCCCTGTGTGTAAAGGGGAAATTAAAGGCAAAAATTGAATTAGAAACTCAAGAGGTTCTTCCAAATTACAAAAGCTATTGCAACAATTTCAGTGGCACCACGAGAAGGCTTTCCCTACCTCCACATCTCCAAAAGCATTAGGCAGGCTGTGTGGATGTGCTTGTGTGTATGAGAACTACATCGCACATTTGCCCTCCAGAGTTTCCCTTCTCATATTTAAAATGGGCAGAGCTCCAGTTTTTAAGGTCTGAACAAATCCTCGAGCATGATGCTGATGTGATACCTGAGTTAGGAGAGAGCCAAATGAACTTGTGTGTTTGTCCTCCAGGTCTCTCTTGTGTTCCCCTGGCCATGGGCTGGGGTTGTCTGCTCCCTGCAGAAGAATAGGCAGCTCAGAGTGTGCATTAGAAGATAGTGACATCTGCATCAGGGGGACACTGTGATCACAACTCACATCTGACTTGGGGGATCAGGCACTTTCTCTGCATCTGTGGTGGGAGGATTTGGGGGAAAAATCACCATTTAATTCCAACTCTTACTAAAGCGATTCAGGTTCTTCATTAAGAATCGTGCCAAGTAAATGCTACTGACAGATGAAGAGGTAAAAATGAAAGAGCCAGCTCCTCTTGACCTATGCAAAAATTCCTATTCTGGATTGCTGCTACAGGTCCTGTTTTCTCTTTCCATTCAGACCCTTTCTGTTTTGGATGGGGCTCATCTGAGTACTCACAGTTGTGGGTCACTTCAGGTCTACAGCTGCACTTTGCCTCTGAAGACTATCCCTATCTGGATTGTTTTATACTGTGGGGTTTGGAGAGCTCGAAACCAGTGCTGGGAGGAGAAGAGAGAAGTATAGTTACTCAGGGGTTGTTTTAACTTGTGGAAAGTCTGAAACTCGGTGGAGAAGAAGCAGCTTGAGCCTGGAAAGCTTGACAAGGCTAAACAGGCTAAGGATGCATCCCATTGGGTGTCCTAGTGCTCTAGAAACCCTCATTAGGCCACAGTTAACCAAGCAAGAAGCAATGCCTGACTGCTCCTTGCACTGACACAATTCCCCAGATCTCAGACAAGCAACTTCTCCCCAAGGCCTCATCCAAGCCTCCTGAAGTCACTCCAAAGCTCTTTCCAGTGAGCTTCAGTCTGTGTGTTCCCCCTGGGCTTCACCACACACACTAATGTTCCAGACAGCTGAGAGACTTCCTTCCTGCAGGTCAAAGTAGCAGGGCAGTGAAACCCATCACACAGGGGTCAGGCTGCTGGGCAGGGGCCATGTAGATGCTCTGCTCATCTCCTGCTGGCTTATGGCAGCACTTCACACACTCCCTATGACTGATTTGGACATGAGCCTGGTCCCTCACTGCCTCTGAGCCACAGTCAGAAGAGGTGCAGGAGCCCCTGCCTGCCTGAAACCATTTACACAGAGATGGAATATATGTTGTAACTTCATGTTAATTTGACTGTACCCAGGCTTACCTACAGGATGAGGGCATATAACACCAGATCCCATCCTTCCTTCCCTTGCATTTTAATCCTTCCCTAGGTGACCCACAGCTCTGTTCCGTCACGCATTCACCCTATCACAGGGAATATAGCAGGTATCCCAGATGTTCTAACGCAGAGGCAGAGTGACAACAGCAGTCTAGGGCACTGCTTCACTTAATCCCCAGCAACTCTAACATCAAACAGCTTTTGGTAAGGCCAGGCTGTGTTGGGAAGTCACCTGCAGCCAGGGCTCCCCATGAACAGACTTTTCCTGGCCCCATGAGAGCACACAGGGTTGTTTACATGCTGCAGGCTGCAGTTTGCACCCTGACTGCAAGGCAGGCTTTGGGCAGTAGTAGAAAGCCATTGTAAGTAGGAGAAGCAACCCCATCAGCTGGCTACAGGGCAATACCCACAGAATGCCCTTAGGAACAAAACTCCTCATCAAATTCCCTTTGGTTATTCCTGAGGGATAAGTCACTCTAACTGTGGGGCCAGAAGATATTCTGGGAGGATGCTAGCCCTGGGGTGACTCGTCAGCAGACCTTGAAACCGGTGGCTATTATTCCTGGCATCCACCAGGAAGCCTCAGTGTGATTTTAAATCCTATCTGGCTCCAGAGTTCATTACTAAGGAAATTCTTAGGAAGGGGAGAGGTTTTGATTGTTGATGTTTTTCCAGGAGTGTCCTGCTAACAACAGCTCAGGTGATATCCCAGCCAGGCACAGTAGTGTCCCATACAGCTACAGGGGCATTCCTCTCATGCTACAAGGCGGATAAACCACCAGTCCAAGATATCTCTCCATCCTTCTCTGTTGATCCAAGAGAAGCTGAGATCCACATGGTGATCATTGGCCATGTCACTTCAATCCCTGAGGAGGAGAAGAGCCTGGGTTTTGGTGCTTGCCCACCTCCTGCTGCACAGTACCTGCACGGTTGCTCAGGTGTGCATACACTTCATGTATATATAAGCTTTCATTTATATATATATTATAGATAAGGCATACTTATTAATATTATAAGTATACTGACATAGGTAGCAAGAAGCTGCATGCCACACATATTGCTCTATAGTCTTAGCTTTAACACACATCATATACATATCAATTTACTTAAGGTAAATTCAGAAGAGGAGGAGAAAGAGGAAACTTTGGTCCAGAGATGGACAAAATCCAGTTAAAACCTGAGAGCAGCCAGGAAAAGCAGAAGGAAAGAACAAGCCTGCCCAAGCCTTCCTCTCCTATTGCAGCTCTCACTAAGTCTTTCATTTTAAGTATTGCCTTCATGCTCAGTGCAGCAAAATGCTTCTGTGAGTTAGGACTAAGGCTCAAAATTTCCTTTGATGGTTACAGGAGCAGGCAGAGGAGAAAAGGCCTTTTAGAGAAGCCTGGACAGAGGTTGTGAGGGAGCATATCCATGCATCTGCAGATGCTGGATGAGGCTGTGGAAGTGCCAGTTAGGGTCAGCTGAGGTGTTTCAGCTCTCATCAGTGCCTCCAACTTGCAGCTGAGCTCCAGAAGCCAAAGGCACAAGTGCTGTTCTTCCTGCAGTGCTCAGAAGAGGTGTCTCAGTTGGAGCTGGACCTGGGGAGCAAATGTACACATAGAACATTTTCCTTGTGGCTCTGAAATGAAACGGGAAAGCAAAAAACCCTGGGCTGGAGGACACCACAGGAGCCTTGCCTTGGGCCAAGGACAAAAAGTGGCCTCACCCACATGGAAGGCATTACCCAAATAATGTGACAGAGTGTATGGAAAGCCAAAAGTCACTGTATTTTGCCTTACAGAACAACATTTTACTCCACTGGGTGGTAACCAAAGAGTTGGTGAGAGCTGTGTGAGGTCTCTGCCCTGCCACAGACCATCTGTGTGAATGCAATGAAGATATTTATTTAGCTCTTATATGCTTCAGTCAATCAGAAAAGAAATAGCATATCCCTATACCATAAGATTGTTGTGAAGATAAAAGGGTTAAAAGGCAGGTTACCTTAAAGAGGGCTTTATGAAGTACTGTGGAAAAGTGCAAAAAGAATGCATTTCTCTACCAGGACCTCATCAAAGTCTGGGTTTTCCAGCTGGGGTGTCTTAAATTCAGGCTGAACCTTTCCCTCTTGAAGAGATTCAGGCTCCTGGTGGTAGCAGTTCCCCAGGCCAGGGCTGGTGGCAGGTCCCTAGCCACTCCAAGGTGATGCTCAGTGGGCAGCCCCCCAGTTCTTGATGTGCTCCCAGGATGGGGAGCATCAGTGAAACAAACCCATCACCTTTACCATTGGGCATCTCATGGACATGTTGTGTCCTGCTGTAAAACAAGTCATGGGCAGGTTATACTATCTTGAAAGATTTGCTCATCAACCTCAGCCTCATGGGGTGAAAAAGGCACTGTTAATTTCTTGCATTTCCCCCTCTTTTAGATAAATCACAAGGATGCTCTGGATTTCAGACCCTATAGGCTTCTGGGATTCTCATCAAGGGGTCTGGAGGGAGAGCTGTCTCTCATTAGCAAGGCTGTTTGCATAAAAATAGGAGCATTGGGTCCGATTCCTTAAGCTGGAAGCTGCTCTCATGAATATCCGAATGCTCTCAGCTCCCACACGGGCACTCTGGGGTTTGAGCCCTCTAAGCTCACAAGTCTTGTACAAGCATTTTGGGTGGGGAACAGGGAAGCTGTGTCAGAAAGAAGCAGAGGGGAATTGTATGAGGCAGGAGGTAATGACCCATGCTGGGAAACAGCCAAGAGAACATAAAGAGCATATGGAAAAGGCTCTTTGAATTCGGTGTATGTTGTTGATTCTTAGGAATAGTCAGCAACACCTCTTTACATGCTGCAATTTTTAGCACAAATTGAGAATAAAACATCCTCTCTGTAGAGATAGCAGAATCTGCATTTCCTTTCCTTCACAGACAATTTCCATTGGTGTTACAGGTATAACATATTGTCCCACTTCCTTTGCGTGGGATAAATACCACAATCCCCTTTTCAGCAGTGGGGAAACTGAGGAACAGGCAGTTCAACTACCTTGCCCTTGGCCATAGTCCTTGTCAGCAGCAGAGCTGAGATGAAGGCTCAGGAGCTACATGTACTGCTGCAGCTTTATTCCTGTGCTGTGTCAGAAAACATTATGTCTCACTTTGATGCATCCAGATTTTCTTGACATAAATTGCTGAAATCGCTGACAGAAGCATTTATTTCAAAGTTCAGCACATTATACGTAGGGAGAGAGAAGTTGAGTAACTGGAAAAATCAACTTGGAGTTGCATCACTGGGAGCCAGAATGTTTGTTTAGTCCTTTGTGAGATGAAGCAAGCTGCAGTTTGGCCTCATCCAGGCTTGATTAGTCTAGAGATAAGGAAGGGTTTTTGGATGGGTCCCTGATACTGAGCAATTTCAGGCATAGATATATTGGGGGGGGGGGGGGGGAGAGGGGGGCAGGGAGCTGGAGAATAGTAATTTCTTCCCTGTCTGACCTAGCAGACAGTCATATTGGCTCTTAAGACACAGCTTTCAAAATGACCAGTCCCTCCCATGAGCTGTGTTGGTCCACTTCCCCCAGTTCCCATCCTTCCCCAGCCTACAATTGCTGTAAATTATAAGCGGAGGGGCTTTGCAATAAAAACCGAGCTCAATAAGATCAAAGGCAACTTTCATCTCCCATATTCTTTGGGGTCCAAAACTCACAAGAGCACAGCTGCTGGCCTGAGGTTGCAGCTGTATTGCTCCCAGATGATAAAATAGCCATGACTTCAAGGTCTTCTATGTTAGCTTAAGCTAAGATGATCACCTCCTTCCAACTCAAGCAAAGCTGTTTGCTTTACACTGTCCCTGTCTCTTGTCCCAGCATGGGAGGATACAGGAGAGAAAAACATGAGGAAATTCTGCAAGACTGGTGATTTTTGCCTGTGGTTCCCACAGTGACAGCTGACCTTGCTGGTATTTCTGACTTCATTTCATTTTGCATCTCACGTCATGCCATCCAATGCATTCTGCACCAGCAAGAGCAAATCTTGGCCTTTAAATCACTTTTGGCCTTTAAAGACCTACAATGCAAATGGTAGAGTAAAAACCCTGCTGTGAGATTTGGAGTTTTAGGGGCTTTTCTTCAGAACCTGAGATTTTGTTGGTGCCTAAGAATTTAGCTTCTTACCCACCCCATTCTAACCCTAGCTTTACTCAGGTGTCTCAAAGAGATTTCGTCTTGATGCATTTAAAGATGAACAGTCATAATGAGCAAGGATTGAGCTCTCTTAGTAAAAAAAAAACTAAAGGATGAGATTTGAATGCATCTCAGAAAAACACAGTGGAAGAAAAGAGTTACAACCTGCCATCTCTTTGGGGATAAAAACCAGAAGGGACAGTGTTTTAGCCTCCAGGAGTGATCACAAGTGAGAAGTGCTATTTAGCCTTTTTAAGCCTGCAGCCTTGGCTGGGCACATCAATGGACTTGGCAGTGCTGCTGAAACCACACTCAGAAGAATGAGTCCAAGAAGAAAAGGCAATTAAGACCTAAGTGGTCCTGTGCATGACTGCTGGAAGCTGCTTTCCTCTGGCTTTGCGCATTGTAGCTGAGCTGTAACATCAGTGCCCACCCTCCTGCCCTTGCGTGTCTCCCAAATCCTCGTGAACGTCTTCATCCCAGCCACTCTGTCCACCGCTTGGAGGGCTAATGATTGCATAGGCTCCATGTCCTAAGGAAACCTAGATAAAAACAATTCAAGCCTCAGAGAAAGCCTGACATTTAAGAAAGAAGAAAGTGCAGATCAAACTGGCCAAAACCCACAATTTCTTCAATCTGTTTCAGCTATTTCTAGCACTGCACTTTCCTGCTCTGACCTCTGGCTTTAGAGCCATAGATTTTCCTTATTGTCCCAGGTCTGGACATCAGTTTTTGGGTTTCAGGGTGGCCTTATGAAGAAACTGCTACCAAATATCCAGCCACTGCCCTGGGGAAGTAAGTGGACATTCATTTGAAACAAGACCAGTTGCTGGTAATCCTTCCAGCAGATATACCCTCTGTCTGGGAGCTCACATGAAAAGGAGGCTTAGAAGATGCCAAAGCAATGAGGATTTTGGTTCTTGGTTCTGATGTAGGCAAAACCAGATCATTTTATTTTGCCCAATATCCTAGAACTTGTTCAAATATGTACATTTCAGATGGGGAAGGGAAATATCTCACCTTCCCAGAAAGACAGTTGCACTGATTTTCTCCTCCTTCCTTACATTGCTGATGTCTCTTAGCAGCAACCTCCTCCCATAACAGGGAAAAGACATCAGTGTCTTTGGTCACTTTGCTTCCAGCAAGAATCAGGGTTTTGTGGACTGATGAGGTGGTTTTGAGGTTGTTTCCTCTTAGGCAGGCACCTTGTTGTGCATCACCTTTCATGATGGTGGTCCATGAAGGGAGATATCTTCATTAGCCTCATACAAATAACAAAGAAATATGAATTCAAAGAACAATAAACATTGAAATGAACTTGCTCTGGGCTTTCTGAGGCAGTTGGCTTGGCCTTAGCTGTGCCATCACTCACTGCCTAAGGGAAGGCTGCAGGGTTGCAAGCTGAAATCACAGCTCCTTGCTGCAGCACTCACGAATCCCACCTCTCAGCTCTCTGCTTGCAGAAGCACTGCCTCCATCTCAGGTCCCAGGGCACATGAGGCACCTCCAGGCTTGCTCTCAAAACTCATCTTCCAGGTGAAAGGATGTGCTCCAGGCAACTCGAAAAATTGCCTTATTTCTAAATTTGTTAAAATATCTATCAACCAATTAAACACAAATATTACACTCCCCCTGCAGTGAGGGGAACCAACCCCATGTGAATGGAGATTTTCAATCAGGACAAGTGTCTGGGTTTTTTTTTATATGAAAAGAAAGCTGTGGGTGTGATTTGTTTCTCCTCTTGACCTTGGGAGACCTTTACCTACATTTATTTCTCAGACCTGAATTAATACCATAATAACACAGGGCTGGAAAATTATACTTAAACCTCCCAGCTATTTCTGGGTTACAGAGGCTCTTTCTTTTTTTCAGTCTAACCTAGTTTTCCAGTGGAACATTCCCAGCCTTTACAAAGAGACATCCCAGTTTTCCTCCCTATATAATTATATAAAGTCTGGCCTATATTCGTGCCCTTTTGCTCAGTTGCCTTTAATGTCAGCAAGGGATGCTGCTCCCTTTGGAGAGGTAAAGAGCAAGAGGAAAGACTGACACTTCACCTCTGCTTCTGCCCTGAAAACAGTCTGGATAAGAGTCATTGCCACAGCCTGTGAAGATTCCTATTAGTGTGTGGTTGGCTGCAATTCAGTTGACAGAATCAGACTAAGTCCCATCATCATAAGGGCCCCACGGCTGCAAATGTGAAAGATCTATCACTGTTCCATGGGATAGGGTGAAGATCTGGAGGTCCTTGAGAGATGGAGTGGTGTTGTCTTGGCACAGGGTGGGTTTTTGTCTCCACTGCAGAGATAGGGATGGGGCTGATAAGTAAAGTTTAAAATCTCAACAAAACTGTGCTGATTTGTTTGCTATCTTTGCAAGTTAACTGAATTATAGAAAGAAAATAAAGAATTTTAAAATGGGGAAAGCTCTGCAATTATCTTGTAGGGCAGAGAGGGAACATAGGGTGTTTGAGCTGCAGCCCTCCAAGATATGTTAAAAATGACAGGTCTTAAAAGCCATTTGAATTCCTTTTTAACCTTGTAGGTGCTACCAAATAAATATTTACAGGTTGGGGGGTTTTAAATGACCAGCAAATTGAGGGAGGGGATTCTTCCCTTCTGCTCCACCCTCTAGAGACCTCACCTTGAGTACTGCACCCACCTCTGCAAACTCCAACATAAGAAGGATGTGGAGCTGTTGGAGTGAGTCCAGAAGAGGCCATGAAGATGCCCAGAGGGATGGAGCATCTCTGCTATGGAGACAGGTTGAGAGAGCTTGCTCAGCCTTGAGACCTCAGGGCAGCTTCTAGTACTGAAAGGGGCTGATAAGAAAGTTGGAGAAGAGCATTTTGCAAGGACATGTAAGAAAAGGACAAAAAGGGTGGATTTAAAATGGATGGATGAAATTTAAAGGTTTAGATTAGATCTTAGACAGAAGTTCTTCCCTGTGAGGGTAGTGAGGCCCTGGCACAGGTTGCCCAGAGAAGCTGTGGCTGCCCCATCCCTGGCAATGTTCAAGGCCAGGTTGGATGGAGCTTTGAGCAACCTGGTCTAGTGGAAGGTGTTCCTTCTCGTGGCTAGGGACTGGAACTGTATGAGCTTTAAGGCCCCTTCCAACCCAAACCATTCTGTGATTCTGATTGCTTGTTTGTTTTTTTGTTGTTTGGTTGTTTTTTGTATGGTTTTTTTTTTTGTTGTTGTTGTGGTTTGGTTTGTTTGGGGGTTTTTTTCTCTTTTTTTTTTCCTGAGGGGAACAAATAGAAATGCAGGCTAGGGGATATTCATCCACAAGAATGTATTATCCCATTCCAAGGAGATTTGCGTTTTCTGGACATGCAGAAACTTCTCTAGGGGAGAAATCCCAGGGGCATCTGTAGACCTCAGCATCAGTCACTTCCAGCTTTGGTCTCATTTCCTCCATACCACCAGTGTCAGAACAAAAGTAGATTCAAACCCTCTGCTTTTCCAGCTTCATCCAGATCTTTCTGCTGCTTTCAAGGAGCTTTGAGTCAGGCCCTTTGCCACATCAGCAGAACTGAAGTTTGACAGAATCGACGCCTTGTGTGATCAGAAAATATCTGCAGAGCTAGCAATGACTAAGAAAGTCTGCTTGGCCCCTTGCCTTGTCGGGCAGATGAGAAGAAACAGGAAAATTTGCATGC
The DNA here is from genome assembly GCF_012275295.1 of Melopsittacus undulatus. NCBI lineage: Eukaryota > Metazoa > Chordata > Aves > Psittaciformes > Psittaculidae > Melopsittacus > Melopsittacus undulatus. The sequence goes on along the minus strand of NC_047527.1, from coordinate 102,566,217 downwards.
TCAGGGTGGCTTTTTATTTTACCAGGCTTTTGCTGAGTGGTGCTGAGCTGCCACCTCTAGCAAGGAGCACCAGAACCCTCTGCTAGATGGAGGGGAGTGGGCTTTCTTTGCCATTGTGCTGACTCTGCAACTCAGCCATGGAGCAAGGAAGGACTATCTGGCTCCACAGTCTCCTGAGTCATTTTATTTCAGTGTCATGAGAGACAATAAAACAGGACCCAAACCGCAGCCGTAGTGCTGAAACTAGTGCTCTCTCCAGAAACACTGGGCTCCAATCACCCTTGGCTGGAGGCCCGGAAAGTCTGGACACTTCTGTCCTGGGTTGAAAGAGCCCTTTCCTAACTTGTTACTGGCAGCCCCCAAAAACTGAGAAACCATGACTCAAACTAATGGACAAATCCCTCTATCTAGCTCCTACTCATTAAAAATAAAAGGGAAAAATAAAATGGATTATATGGTGTTTTGCATCTTCTGGTTGATGCCCACAGCCGGCATGTGTGTGTCTTGCCTTGCATGGGAAGCCCGTTTTGGTGCCAGCTCACCTGAGATCAAATGACATGAGTGGAAAATGTGAGGTCTGCTTAAGGATGGAGGGGATGGGTGAGGAACACCTTTTCCTGGAGGGTAACACACCAGACTGTTTCGGACTGTTCCCTGTATTACACAGTTCCCTCTACAGGTTGCAGCAAGAAACACTGGCCACCCTGGGGATGACTGATGTGGTGGGAAAGAAATGCAAATAAGGGCAATAAAAAGTTAGCAGCTGGCTGAGGAAGGGGCTTTGATTCTGACTGAGAAGAGGTTTGCTCAGCTGGTTTTCAGGTTGATTTGGGGAAATCCCTACCAAAGCTTTAGGTTTGGTTTTGGGATTACAATATCTCTGTTTTTTATAGATTAGATTGGATGCTGACTGAGGCATGATGATCTTACACCTCAGATATTACCATAATATAGAAAATAATTACTATGATTAGCAGTAATAATAAAAATCTCCTCTAAGGCTTTTGGCCATTGCTATGGGACAATTATTGGTTGGCAATCAGTTAAACCCTTTACATGTATTTCCCTCCTGCAGGCAGACTCACACTTTTAAGAGGAATTTGAAGGATGCACCAGCAAAAGACATAAGAAAACACAACACCATCACAGAGGTGTGAATCTTGCAGCTTGGTGCTTGGCAGGGTGCTTGTGTTGTCACCTCCCAGGCCACCTCAAACTTCAGCAAAAGCTGTAAACTTGACTGATGACAGCAGCTGGCAAAATTCAGCCCACCCAAGAAAAAGAGACACCTCTGCAAGCAAAGAGGTCAACATGAGGCAGGCATCTGGTTCTCTGTGGATCTCAAATACTCTTTGGCCCTACTGAAAATCCCAGACCTGGTGGACAACAATCAGCTGAAGATGCTTGTAGCACTGGCTTCCACAAAACCTTATCATGGATGAACAGAGAAGGTTGTGTTTCATCTGACACCAAGGGTTATGTTGTATTTTTAGATCAGGCAGGTTGCTGAATGGACAAGCAACACAGAGCACACAGTCATACATTTGCATGTATTTTACTCCCAGCCATACTACAAGACCAGGGACACTCCTCCTTCAGCCCAGTGCTCAGCATCCTCCAATGGAGTTCACCTGACAGCAAATATTCCTCAGGGTGACAAGTCATCTCTTACTGCTTTAGGTGTCTTTAGCATAATCAGAAGTGTATTCTTTCCCCTCTCTCAATAGAAAATTAGATTTAATCATGTTTTGGCTGAAAGCAGGTGGAAACTGAAAAAAAATATATTCTCCCCAGAAACATCACAACATCAGCAAACAGGAAATGATCGTACTGCAGCATGAATTAATCTGGTTTCCCAGCTATTTTGGAAAGTGAACAGACACTTAGACAAAGAAGCAATCATCCTTTGAAAAAGAGAGTCAGTGGAAATTTTTGGAGTACTCTTTTCTATCTATCTGTCCCCCAGCTTTATGATCTGGTCTGCATACACAGCAGTCAGCTTAAGGGAGGGAGGGGAATTCAGTGGCCCTTCCCATCACCACAGCAAAACACTGACTGCTCAGCTCCTCCTCTCCCCTCTCTCCTCAGACTTGGGTCTGGATACTGATTTTTTGCAGGTGAATACCCCATCACTTGGGTGACAGGTAGAGGCTTCTTATGGAAAGTTATAATGCATAAAGAGTGTCTCATCCATTGAGTTATCAGCCAACAAATATCAATTTTAGAGATGTTCTACACCAGCACTGTGTGCAGACCAATATGTTCAAGAGCCAGTGCTGCGCTCTCATTACCCATAAATTTATCTATACTTAGGTCCAGCTGTACTTTGTAACCTCCACGACAGCTGGCACTGAGTTGCACAGGTCAGTTCTTTCTCTCGTGTTCAAAACCCAGCCTGGTCCTTATCTGTACTTTGCTAGACCGCCTCCTAATCATAAAACACTGTCAGCAAGCAGCGGAGTGCTCACGGCAGTGTTTGGAGCCAGCTCTCCTACTACAAAGAGCTTGTCTTTCTGCAAGAATGACCACAGTCTGTTTAGAGAAGCACTATGAATTTATACCACAAGTAATTACAGTGATACTATAACTTTGAAAAGAAATCCATGAAGGGCATTTTGCGATGACATTTCTTTGATTATTCTTAATTGCTTTTGACTCACCAATGCAGACTCCAAATTAATGAGCTCTTATGGTACCACGGAGCCTGGATTATAAACATAGACAGCAACCAAAACAGTCATGATAATGAACCACACGACGGTGACGCTTTTCCCCCTCGGCTCTCCCTTTTCTTCCCACCTCCCTCCTGACTTGCAGCAGCAGCAAGGCTGTCTGCTTGTCTTGCTGTGATGGATTTCAATTCCCTGGACCGTCCTCAGTATTTGCTTTCAAAAGACAAATGTTTTGGAGGAATTATTTAAGAAGAAAAACAGGCTGGCTCCCACTTGCTGTCTCTTGCCTCGCACTTTGATGGCAGGCCTATTTTAGCAGGGATCACCCTCTGGGTGTGTTTGCATTACTCCTGGCACGCTGCAGTCCTTGCCTAGGATGGGACAAGCAATTAAAAGCAATCAATAGTGCCTACCCTGAACTTTAAAGCGTACTTTATTCTCACAGAGCAGGACAGCACCATACACACTGATAATCCCTCACAGCTGTTGCACAGCCTCTCTTTCCTTTTTTCCTTTTAAAATCTGAAGCTGGGCAACACCCGAGTGTGGAGCTGATGGGAGCTCACCATGGGAAGGTGACGGGCACTGCAGGCAGCCAAGGAGCAGCCTGAGGTCCCAAGCCCTGCATTCCCACCTCAGCTGCAAGCACCAGCTGATAGTGGTGTAGAAAGCTGCATTTTGTGCAAATCCTTCTTTTTCTCTGGAGCTCAGTGACAAAGGGGATTCAGTGCCACCCTGTGTCTCCTGCAAGCCCTCTTAGGAAAGGGAGCTGAGGAAGCTTGTGAGTCCCCCACAGACCTCTGGGATGGTGTCTTAATTTGCACTGTGCACCAAGGAATCCCCTTTTCTCTGAGGACTGTGCAGCACCCAGCACAGGTCTGGTTTGCAGGGAGCAGCCTGGCATGCAACAGGCATAAAATAGCAATTAATGGAGGCCTCATTCTGATTTCTTTCCCTGGAAGTTAGCCTGGCTTCCAAGACCTTTCTTATCTTGGATGAGCCCTGACTTTGTCCTCAAAGTTTCCAGTCTCTGCCTTGTCTGAAGGAAAACCAGAGCAGTATTGGTACACAAAGGGAAACACTGTGGGTTTGGTTTGCTTTTTTGTCTGAACACTGTAAGCAGGTTCCAGACACAAATAATTATTTGTAAGTCACGTTCCTCTATCTCAGAGGAACCATTTCTGCTCTGCAACCTTTTGCTGATGCAGCAAAATAAGAAAAACAGCCTGAAGGGGAGAAGCGAACATCCCAGGCTCCTCTTCCTAACCCAGAGAAAGCCCTGAGTGAGAACAGCTGCTCAGCAGAAGTCTCTTCGAACAAGAGTGGTTTAAATTAGTAGGATTCAGGCTAATTAAAAGACTATAAAGACGTAATTAAAAGAACTGAGACCAAGCTATATTAAATTAGTCCGCCAGCCGCCTTCCAAGCCATCACAGAAGGATGCAGATGGTTGGTTGCACCTCGTAAGTCCAGAGCACCTCTGTGCCCTGAACGCATCAGCCAGAGCAAGAGCTGGTGATGGGGTGGATGGGCTGGGGAAGGGGCTGCAGTGTGGGGACAGCCCCAAGACAATCCATCCTCTTCAGAGTGGGGAGAAAGGGGATATGCCTTGGGGACAAGGCCAGTCTCCCAGGAAGGTGACACATGGAGAGGTGGTTCAGCCCCCAGGATAATTTCTTTCCTCTCATGTCACTGCTTTGCTTGTGCTCCTGCAAGGATGGGAGTTGTGATGATGGTGGGAAATCCTCTACTAAAGCACCCTGCTGCTCGAAAATGAGCTCTGCTGGCCCAGGGGCTCATCCACAGCCTCGGGGATGGCTGCAATGACAGCGGCATCCTGGTGAGAGTACTGGGGAGTATAGCTAAGCGGGGATGTGGGGGAAGAGAAATAAAGGGGAGGAGGAAAAAACAAAGTCGAAAAGAAAAAAGGGAGAGGGAGTGACACACAAAGAAGAAGGAAGAGAAAGTGAAAAAGATAAAAAGAACAAAAGATCATGAAGGAAGATAAAAGTGGGAGAAAAGTGCAACAGAAAAAGGAAAATAAAAGAGAAAAGGGAAGATTAAAATAAAAATAAAGAGAAATAAATGAAAATAGGAAAAGAAGGGCAGATAAAAAAGTAAGAAAGTAAAGAGGAAAATAAAGATAAATAGAAAGAAGCAAGAGAGGAAGGTAAATACAGGAAGAAAAAGAAAGAGAGATGAAGAAAATTAATTAAATGGAAATAAAGAGGGAGGGAAAAAAACCAGCAAAGGGAGCATGGATGCTTCCAGCTGCTCAGATACAACAATGCCACCCCTCCACAGCTGTGCTTTCCATGTCCGCCCCGCTGGGCTGCAGCCCTGCATGGCACATGGATGGCTCCAGGCAGATGGGGGCCATCTGCCCCACTGACAGACCCTTTTGGCCAAGGGGTGTTTGCTGGGATCACCAGCATCCTCTTGCATGCAGAAAAAGAAGCTCAGGTGAGGCCAGGCAGCTGAGGACCCAGACTGGTCCACCTCACAAAGGCCTTGTCTGGCTATGGGATTCAGATGAGGACAATCTGTAGAACAAAAGAAAGGCAAAACTTGCTTTCAGTGGCAAAAAATGCTACTATGTGATGGCAGATGTGGACAGAGCTGACTTACAGCTCTTGCTCACAGCTGCTGAAGAGGTTCTCAATAGCTGCAGCTGCTCACACACCCGGTTTTGCTGGCCAAAGGCAAGTTCAAAACTTCCAAATGCTTCCTCTCATTGTGCTGTGGAAGCCAAAAGTTAGGAGATTTTCCATGAATCAAGGTTTTTTAGAATGCTGCTTGGAGACAAAAGAAGGACCTTTCATTCTGAGCACTGTCCGGAAAAAATCCCATTAAGAAATCTGGAAGTGAAATATATTGTAAAGTGGGGAACTGTAGCAAGCTGAAGAATTAAAAGTGTTTCTTTGAAAAAAGTTAGAATCAGCCTGGTTTGAATTTGGGGAATGTTTCTTCCAGGAAAAAAAAAATAAAATTATCTCATAGCACTTTGGCTGTTTTTCTCTAGTAAATAATAATAATAATAGTAGTAGTAATAACAACAAAACCAACAATAACGATATTACTACTACTAACAATAATAGTAAAACAAACTAAAAGGGGGTGGGCAAAATTAGTGCAAAATCCAGAATAGCTAAGAAAAGGATTTTTTTGGTCTCATGTATCTCTCTCTCCCTGCTGAAAGGTGAAAGGACAAGCTGTGCAAACCCACTGTGATGGAGAATTTACATGGCTTTGTGCCACAGCCATCAAAATTGGGGTGACACTGGACTGAGCTTGTCCCACACCAGGATGATTGCGTGGGCTCTGGTCTCTCAAGATGCTGCATGGCACGCTCATGTAGGAGTAATGATTGTTTTAAAGTAGAAAGTCTTCCTCCTCCCACAGTACACTATAAATGGAATAATCAGTAATTCACATGCTGTTGTGGCTATAAACCTTTGTGCTGTAAGTCATGCTTGTACCAGCCCTGACAAAGAGAGCAGGTGATGAGCAGCTTGTGCTATCCAGTTAATGGGAGCAGAGAAAATGCTTGCAAAGCCCAAAAGGAGAGTTTGTGCAAAAATGAAGGGTTTCTCTACTGCTTTCTTCAGAAAATACGATTTGCACACGTTCTCTATGTCTGTCTGTCTCTGAATCGAGTCTGAGACCATCAGTAGACCCCCGTAAGCCCTAAGAATAAGCACACAGATAAATGTGACAACAGAGAATCCAGAATCACCCACCCAGAGAAGCTGCTTTTTGGGGTTTATGTCATATTAGACACCAGCAGGTTCACCACACAAGACAGACACTGGCAGAAAAACGGTCTTCAGTGTCAGTCCTGTTCAGGGAACTATGAACTTTAAAATAACCTTAAAAACTGGAGAGTGATGGGAATTGGGTTTCTGTGTCCACTGGGAATGGATGTGATTGAATTTCTTAGGTTTACCCACGGGCTGTGATGATGGCTGATACTCTTGATACATAGCAGCTGTGAGCATTTGCTGCCTTCAGTGATTATTAGTTAATTTTGTAATTAAATGGTAATTTCACTGGTACAATTGTATAACAGTATTAAAAAGTCTTCAAAATGGGTTAAAAAAACAACTGTGTGTGAAAGCCATAATGAGTCCATGGCATCCTCTCCAGCTGAGCTTGAAGGTCAGCTTGTGGCACACCACAAGCTTCACAGCTGGTCAAATCACACCTTGAGGGATATGGCTGTACCTATACCCCAGAGTGGGACAGTTGGAGGATGGGGAGGCTGTAGATTTTAACCTGCCAGCTTCTAATTCCATCTAAAGCCTTTAATTCTTCTATTTTACAAGACAACAAGCAGTCAGTTTTCCCTCAGGACTTCTCTAGACTTCTCTTGTGAGTCTCCTTGGTCATTCGTTTTCTGAAGTGGAGAATCTCTCCATACACACCATCAGCCAACCTTGTTACTTTCCTTGAATCTTTCTCAAACATCCTATTTCCTTTTGTCATTGTGGACCAAAACGGCATATAAAACTGAAAACAACATCCTAAGGTCCGTTGCAACCTAAATCATCCAATGAAGGTTTATGTGGATGCACCAGAGATATTTGTAGCAGCATAATTTTCTGCTTTGTTCTCCACTTCTTCACAATACCCAACATTTGATTTGATTCACAACGACAGAGACTGTGGCTTGATGCAAACATCCTGAAAGGTGCCCTGTTGTACAGCCTGAGAAGGCTTAAGGCATGGATGTGTGCCCTTTCCTAGTGCCAGCTGGACTGGCTGAGATGGCTTTACCCAGTCCCCTGGCACTGACTGCCTTCTCCTCTCTGGTAGCTGTGCTGCTGACACAATGAAGTTTTAGTTCATGTCAGTCCAAAGAAGCTGGGAGTTGGTTTAAACAGCTTTAAAATGGCAGGTCTTTGCTAACCCAGCTTTCTAAGCAGGAGCAGAAAGAGGGTGGAAGTTGCCAGTGATACCAGTGGAGAATCCCCATGTTGTGCCACCACTTTTTCCGAGCTGAAAGAATAGCGGGCAAAGCAGCAAGGAAACCCCTTGGAGGCTGGATGCAAAATCTGGTTTCTATAAGTTGCCACTGAAACAGGCTTGCAAAGGATGTGGATGAGCAGCCAGACTAGGGCAGTACTCCCAAGATCTGTTGCCCCCTCCCAGGTGTTGCCTCCATCATGGGGGTCAGGATGAGTCCCACCCCCAGAGGGTGCAATAAACAGGCAGATGTCCCCAGCTAAAAATGAGCCCGGAGCAGAAGCTGAACTTCCCCAAACTTATAATCAGCCACTGACTTGAAAGGGAACCCCACCTGTCCTCCCTTCCCCAACTTCATCTGAGAACAGAGGCACTGATACACTCTCAGAGAGGCTGCACTTGTGGTATTTTTGACCCAGCTGGAAGAAGGATGAACAGTAAATCTCACTCGACAGCCTAATCTCATTATATTTCCAAGCTCAGTTTCCAGGCCAAAGGGGTTTGGCTAAGCTTCAGAGAAGCATCTGAACTCTTAGATGCTGCTCCAAACCAGCCTCCTAAATCTTTAGATGGTCACCCATCGACAGAAGCCATCTCCTCTTGTTGTCGCTAGCTGAATACTAGCCACAGTGCAGTAAGACACACAGGCACAATACATATAGTCACACAGATGCTCATCAATACAGGCCCTCCATGAAGGTATTACAAGCCACCGCCTGAAGAGGAGGTATTGAGGGAATTTGTCACAAAAAGGCACAAACTGATTGCTGCTAAGAGGCTGAGAAGCAAATCATCTCTCCATGGGTCTGCTGGGGAGCATGCAATTAATGGACCACCAGCAGCCAGCAGTCACCCACCAAATGCCAGCTGGAAAGGACATGTCCTTGATGGATATCTGCTGAGGTTCCTGGGCAAATGCAGAAGGCCTGTGTAGAAAAATCAGATGGTAGCAGGAAATCCTGGATTGCTTATGAAGTCCCAAGCCTGTGTTGAAGTGTGACAGGGACCACCACTGCAGAGCCGAGGCAGGGTTGGTTTTACATGTGTCTCTGTCCTGGTGGTCTGAAGAACAAAGAATAATCCAGGAGGGTGAGCAGACCTTGGGAACAGAAAGAGGCTGCCACTGTAAAGATGAGCCAAATCTTCGCCGTCAGCCTGGGAACCGGGGAAGAAAGCTGGGAGGGGAATGGTGGTTTCACTTCTCAGTGCTTTGTGCAGACGCTGCCTTGGTGTTACGGTTCATGCAGGATTGCAGCAACCCCCTCTCAGCAAGTAACAGACTCCAAAGCTTCCTAGGGTAACTCAGGCCATGCTCTGTCATAATTTTTGCCAGAGTTTTGCCTTTCATCTCTTCAGGATGCAGCAGCAGGAACAGGCAAGAAGCTCCCGTTACCTTTGGAGGAATTGACCCTTGCTCTTCAAAAACATGCAGGTCAAGGAGGGATTCAGCCTTTTCACACTGCATTTCCCTGACTTTAGGAGCTCTGCATCAGCCTACGGTAGTGTTCCTGGAGCCATCTGGCTTGCTTCTGTATAACCAGACTGCATGGACCAGCAGATCCCAAGCATGGCCAGGCTTTAGTCATGCACCACTTGCTTGAACAGAAGGGCCAGCTGGCTCATCCCAGACCAGCCAAGCAGCCTCGGCATGGACCCTGTGATGGACCAGCTAGCACAGTACTGCTCTAACCAGCTCTCTCCCTTCAGGAGCATCATCCTGGAGAGGGCATCCTTCCTGACTCAAACCAGGCATCAACCCCCCAAAACCTGCATCTCTTGGGCCTGTTCACCAAGGGGCTGCCAGTCACAGACACCCAGCAGAGGATTTCAGGTTGAATGAAGGATCAGTGTTTTTCCTCTAAACTTAAACTTTTGTAAGTCATGCAAGAGAGCAGAGTTGCCTTAAGGACATGCTTGATCTTTTTGTACACAGAATCATCTTCTCCTGTCCCACTGGTATCTGGATGGCTCTTCTGTGCTCCAAGAGGAGATGCTTCTCAGGAAATCTCAGCCATCAAACTTTTAAATCAGTTTTAAACGTTATTACAAAACAGTTCACATAAATCATCCACTGGGTTTTTTGTGGCAGGGTTTGCTTATTTCCTCTTCATAAAGTTATTATTGACTGTGTTGGGCACTCAGGCTCCTGTTCTGGGCTCTTCTTTTCTGGGCTGGTTTGTGTAGCAGTTTGGCTTCCCAGGGCAGCTGCTTTGTAACAGGGATCTTTGGGGGCTACAGGGAACATAAATGTGATAAGATTCTTATACACATTTTGCATCAGCGTAACTCCCTTGGGTACGCTTTGTACCACGTAAACCCAGCTCTCAGAGTGTAAGCTCTACTAAGCAGGGCTTATTGCAGCAGTCAGAAATGAGTGTGAGCTTGATTCACCAAAGACATTAAACATGCCACATTTAGTCATTTCACTCACTGAAATGTCTCATCAGTCTGTAGCACGGATCCACTTAAATCAACCCTTGAACCGAAGTTCAGGAGAGCGACATCGAAGAAAACAAAGGGAAGAAATTCCCACTTGTAACATGAGCAGCTGCTACCGGCTTCTAAGATAAATGAGCACTCCATAATACAAGAGGCATGATGGGTCTCCAATGTCAAAATGTTGTCAGGGGACAGGAACCTGTGAAAGGATTTTTTCCCTTTGATAGAAGCCCTATCAAGTAGCTTTATTAGTATAAAAATTCAAGGTCACCAGCTTTACCCCTTTACCTATTTCTTCTGATTCCTAGAGGCCACAACTGGGGTTTACACGCTGCAGTGGGAAGCAGAGGACAAGTGTGCTATGTGAGCTGCTGGCAGCAGAGATTTGCATTTTATTTCCGTGTCAGCCAGTGCACGGATGTGTTTCTGAATGGACAGGCAATGGGTCAGGAGGTTGCATGGCTTGTGGGATGAATCCCAGTAGGCATGGGGCTCTCCATCCTAGCAGAGACCCTGCTGCACCCAGGGCAGTGTTGCACAGGGACAAAAGAGGGCACTGACAGAAATTATAACTCTCCTCTCCTACATGTTTAATGTGTGCACTGGTCCTGGGGTGAGCCAAGGGCTGCTCCTAGCCCCTCTTGGGGTCTGGTGTCCAGCTGGGGCTCTGAGCAGCGCAGGAGCCGGGAGCAGGAGCAGTGTGCCAGCTGCTCTCCCGGGGTCAGCAGGGACGCGTCAGCACTGGAGCTTTGCAAACATCAAGCTGCCAAGTCTCACACGCCAGCCGTGGGATGTGGAGCACAGCGGGGTCCCACGCAGCACCCCATTGCCCAGCTGTACCTTGCAGAGCTGGGGGGGGTGTGAGTCGGGGGCCTCACTGCAGTGATGGGAGCGTGTCACCAGCCAGGCTCCCACCACAGAGCCCACGGGAACACTGTGCCTTGCCTGCTGCTCCCTCACCAGTCACCTCCAGTGATAAATCCATCAGTGCCTTAGTTAAAAGAACAACAAACACACTAAATCCTGTGCTTCCTCCTTGGCAGCACATGCCATTCCCAGCCCCAAAAGTCTCTGCTGCCAGTCCTGCCCTAAAAGAGGAAAGAATTGATGTTGACACTGGCTGTGTTGTAATTGGCCTTTTAATTAAAGGGCTGACCCCCTTAATTAGATTAACAGGGGCCTGTGCTTTACCTCTCTGATTTCTTCCTTGGACTGGGGACAGAGTTGGGCAGGGACTCCTCCAGGGCACAGCACCCCACTGCATCCGGACATCCTCTGAGCTTCAGCCAGCAATCCCACACCTCCTGCTGACACGGTTCCCTGTGCCTGGCAGGGTCCTCTCATTTGTACCATTAGAGATGCACAGGGCAAAGTGGGGAACACTATATGGGTATGTGATCTGGGCTTGTTCTCTTCCATGCTGCTTTTCCTCCTCTCCCCACCCCCTACCCCCCCCCCCCATCTGCAATTTCTCAAGTAAGCTGGGGTGGTTAAGAGCAGCTCGGAAACAGCACAGGAAGAGAGAGAGCAGGGATGCCAGAGAAGGGGAAGAGAAAGGAGAAGCCCTCACTGCCCTCCCTCTGCCTCGGGAAATAATTTAATGTGAAGTGTCACCTCAAAGAGTTAAATCAACCAGAGTACATTGTAAAAAGGCATTTTAGCCATTTCCATAGATAATGGTTAGGTCATGTCAAGATGCTGGGTTTCACGAAGCTATCAAGCCATCCATAATTTAATGTTTAAAATGCAACCTTAGCAATACAATTAATACCATTTTATTAGCCCATAGAGGCTTCATGTAACTACTTAGAGCCATATAACACCAGCCCATCTCACAGACCCATATAAATTCCTCTGGTAAGATAAACTTCCAGGTCTGCAGTTGCAGGCACTGAAAATCTGCAGAGCCAGCAGAAAGTAAATGACTTTCCTGTTTGATAGAGTATCACTTTGGAGGAACGTACCTCTGGCTTCTCTGCAGAGAAATGTGCTGGTGCCAAGACCTTGGAGAGGAGGCAAGTACAGGACATACCTTGCAAGCAGCACTAAATCATCTCTTCCTGCTTCCCACCCTCCCTCTCCCTGGGTATCTCTGTCTCTCTCACACCCACACTGGCTTGCACACACGCTCACACATTTCCTCTCTCAGTGAAGGGAGCTGGAGCAGGAGTATTTGTGCATGTTGCACTGCGTTCGAATGAAAACCCTCCTGTCTGCCTGCTGATGGGTTGCTGTTACTGAAGTATCCCAAACCTGATGCCACAGCCTTGCCATCCCAGACCCCAGTAGCCTGCCTGTCGTGTTGGGCAGCTTAGGTTTAGACACCTGCAGCTTGGACATCTCCACCTGAGTGAGATATTCCTGCTCCCTTGGTAGGCAATGCAGAGTAAGAAGCATAAGTAGTGCATTATCCGTTTGCCCCACTGGAAATGTCTCCTTTAGGAAGAGCTGAACCCTGAATACCACTGACCAAGTCTCCACTGAGACTGATGCAAGGGCATCAGATGAAACGTGGTCTTTCTGACTTCTGACTTTTTCCACACCACCATTCTGTGGTACTTGCATGTCCCTCTTCTCTGCCATGAGATCCTGCCCTCTGGCCCCATCTGTGACCTGGCACAAGAGTCCTGTGAAGGGAGGGATCCAGCAATGCTGGCCTGATGGAATGCCCCTCCAGAAACCACGGCAGAAGAGAAGCTATAGGAGCTGGTGAGGTCCTAGACAGTACAATCCTTTTATGGTTGCTCTTAAGTCAGTTGTGAATCCCTAAAAAGCAACCCAAATTTCCCTGGCTTGGCATCTCAGTGTAACTCAGCCCAAGGCAGCCCATTTATTTACAAAGCCTTGAAGTGAACCTGATTATTCTGGTAGACACATGGGCTGCTCACCCATGGACAGGAGTGCAGAGCCAATTAGGCACATTAGCATGGAGTCAGTCCAGACTAATTGTGCCATGATCCTATTGGGCTCTGTGAGCATCCTTTTGGCTTGTGCAAGCTGTAGCCATTTCACCTCCAAGGGCAGGAAAAGACCCCAGCAACATCTGAACAAACTAGGTTTTCCCATAACCTAATTGCAGTAGCAGCACCATTCAAACCTCATGTGGGGCTGCTCTGCATCAGGTACTGTGCACTACAAATGCTATCCCTGCTCAAAGGCACTTGAAGACCAACAGGAAACAAAAAAAATGTAGATGTGTTAACAGACTTCTATTGGAGATGAGCAATTGAAAACTGAGCTGGCTTGATCCCAGCTCAGAGAAACTGTGGCAGAGGTGAGATTTCATGGCTCTCAGATCTATGCTGATGTCCCCACTGAAACCACCCTATTCTTGTACTCATTTACTGCATTGCTTGCTTATCCACCAGCAGAATAAAAAGCCACTCCTGGTGCTGTCATCTCTGTTTCGTATTCTCCATATTTCTCTCTCTCTGAAATCAGCTGAGCGTCACCTTTTATGTTGGAAAGACTTTTTGAGGTTGTCTGGCTGTGGACAGAAGTTGGGATCTGTGAGGCTTAAAAAGGTTCAAATTCACAAGGCAAAGAAGGATCCTTCTTTTCCCCACCATATCTGCATTAGTGATTTGTTAAATGTCAGTGTCTTATGGTGACCTCTAGACTTGGTGGAATGCAGTTCTGAGTGCAGTGTCTCATCACCTGTGTCATCCATACACCCATGCAAAGACATACACTCCATACAAAGACATTGAAGTAAAAGAGAAGAAAACAAATACATTTTACAATTGCAGTGATGGAAACACTTATTAAAAAGGAAATGGTTTCCCTGCCCCCAAATTTTCTAAGCTTAGGGCCAACCTTTCTTGTTATTCTAGCCTATGCTTCCTGTGCATTTTAATTATTTTCTCCACACTAATGCAAACACATACAGTGAAGATAGACCAGGCATCCCAAATCAGTCTAATGAATGTCCTCATCTGAGAGGATTGTCTTTCGTAATGACTGAGAGGAATGAGAAATAGAACGCTCTAGCTTAGCTCCCCAAGAAGCAGCGGGACCCCAAAGATATGAGAAAAAGGAGCAATTCATCAGGAGCAGCAGGAGAGAAAAGATAATTAGAGCCAGAGACGTGAAGAATGAAAAGCTGAGCATGGAGGGCACTTTAGGGAGAAAAAGGAGGGGAGCTGAAAGAGCCACAAGCCTAAATCTGTTGTGTGAGCCATAAGACTCTCTAAACACCTGCATGCAAAGGAAAGAGCTTGTGTCTCCTGCATGCTGAACAAAAACAGGCTTCGAGGGAAAAATACCTTTCTCATTTATGGATTTTGCTCCTGGAAGAAATCTTCCATTTCTTCCCTCACTCCATCTTCCCTTCAGTACTTTCTGCCTACAAGTAGGAGCTGTCCCTGGCTGCTCTCATTTACAGAGATGCCAGTGTTTATGTTTTCCCTCCATCTCCCCCTCCTCCCTGCTGCCTCTGCTCTCCCTCAGCACCAGCAGAACCTTCCTCAATGGAGTAGGGAGGTGATCTGGGTCGGGCTGGGAGCCTGCTCTGATCCTGACATGATGCTGGGCATTCTCCACACCCTACAAGTCCAGGGTGAGCCATGATGCTCTGCTGGCTTCAGGATCTGCCCATCAAGTAGGGCAATAGCAAGAAACCATCCCTGTGCTTACCAGATTGATCCCTGATCGATGCTGAAATCAGGGCGTTGAAAGTGCAGAGAAAAGCATAAGCCATTCCATGTTAACCTAGCAGTCCTGCAAGGAGAAACCAAGCTCCAGCACTCATTGAGCCACTGTATAAACAACCAAGCAGGTCTTGACCTGCAGCACTCACAGTCTGAAAAGCCAGAGGAGGGAGGGTGATAACCTTTTCCTTTGGGTTTCCAAGGGGTCTCTCCAGAGTCTTTAGGCAGTTTTGTTGCACAGAAATCTGAGGGATCCTGTACAGGGGATCAGCACCAAGCATTCTGCCCATGTGTAGCATGAATGTGGTTTACTGGGCTGATTACATTCACCATGGACAGTAGTTTGCTGGATGATTTTTTTCCTTGTCTGCTTTAAGCCTGTAGAGCCTTCAAACACCAGAGCAGCCAGTAACAGAGCAGTGGTCAGTGTAAGCAGGCTTCCAGTTTTTACATATCGCTAATGCAGGCATGAGTTCAGATGTTCACATAATATAAATGGACTAAAGCTGCCTCGATGTGGCAGTTGTAAATGGGTCTCACTCTTCACAGGCAGTGGGAGAGCATCCTCCATTCAGGCAGATGCAGACACCCAAAGGTTGGGACTGCTGTCCAAAACAAACCCACCACCCATCATTCCTTCTTCCTCACATATTACAGGGGCAAAGTGCACCAATATCAAAACAATTCCCAAAACTGAGAATAAGGGTCAGATTTCAATGATCAGGCAGGAGCACCACCACCTGGGTATTCCTGCACTCTTGATGCTCTTGCCATTCATTTGGCTCTCTGCAAACTAGTGGGATTACAACAAGATAGCTGAACTGGGTGCCTGTCCTTGTCCTTGTCTGTTTTTAGCCTATGGAAGTGTCAAGTGAAATCTTCTATTAGAGAAGGGTGCCCTGAAATGCTCCTACACATGGTGAAAGGAGAACGTGCACTTGGTGTAAAGCAGTAGCCCAGCTTTGCGGGAACAGGGCTGGGATATTACAAGCGCCTAGAAAGAGGACTTCCACAGCATAATACCTCCCTATATTTTCCCTGCCAGCAGTGCACCATACTCAGGTGTTGGCTACAGAGATCCTGGGATGATAGAGAGCAATGGATTTTTACCAAAAGCAAGCAGAAATTTTGTGCAGTAGCAAGCTGGTCATTCGGCATACAGAACTGGCTAATCTATCAACATGCATGATAAATCAGTGCATAGACTATCTCTTGCCATAGAGGGATTACAGTTATTGTGGTAGGATATAGTTAAGGTAAACCAGACTTTACATTTCCCGCTGCTTTGGGACTACTTACATTTACACTGCCAATTGCCTATGTCCCACCTTATAAAGAGAGCAGAATTTCAGGCAGAGAGTTCGATTCTCTTGTATTTAAACTCAGAAAGATTGATTTATGCAGCAAATGTCCATGCAAGAGAAAAATGTTCCCCAGTGCAGGCTTTAAATCAGTTCCCTGTGCTGGTTTCTTTTCTTCTGCCTCACTTTGCTGTGAATCCACAGCTGTGGGGTTTCAGATCTTTCACTGTGATTCCACAGCAAAGTGGTGTCCAGTTCTTTCTAGCAGGGTCTTAATTTCTCAGTGTCCAATCTCTTTTAACACATGTTTTAACATTAATGGAGACACGCTAAGCAGCATTAGGAAGTGGAGCAGGGGAACTGCTCGACCAGATCGTATCACTAATTGCTTTGCTGCTCGTTTTGTGCTTCCTATTCCTGTGACATTCCTTTGAAGTCAGAGTGGGATGCCCTGACATATCTGGTACATCAGAGAGCACTGAAAGGTTACTGCTTCCTAACTAAATAAGAACAGAGGTTTGGTTAATTCCTTTTGTCTGGTGTCCATCACACAGCAGAGGTCAGTGCCACATATTGGAAAGTATGCTAAACTGGACACATGATGGGAATTGGTAGCTACAGGATGCAGTAAAATCTCTTAAAACCTCTGGAGTAGAAGTGAACATGGAAAAAAAAGTCTGGATTTCTGTCACTCCAGGGACATGGCTGAGAATGCTTGACGGGACACGTACATATGGACTTGCAGGTGCAGATTAGCTGTACTTTGCATAGGATCCTGACAAGTATTTGCCAGATAGTGTGTGTGATGCAACTAGATTTTTCACTTTGCACTAGCCATCTGTCTCCACGGCTGTACTGAAGCATCCCACAGATAGTGTGCTAAAGAGCTACAGTACAATCTTGTCGCAGTCATGCTGTTGAAAAACCTCTTGTAACATCTCCTTTGATAGATTTGCACTTCCGTCTCCACTTTGTGCATGAGAACAAAGTGCAAACAGTACAAAAAATGCTTTACAAAGGGAACAGTAGGTGAAAGAATGTACCAGGCTAATTTCTCTTGTTTCTTAGGGAGGTTTTACAATCTATATGATACAACCTGGTGTCATGGAAAGGTGACTATCATGATGACTGAAATTTGTTTAGTTATACCCACATTCTATTCCAGGGTAGGCAGTCTGTGCACATCAGAAACTCACTTCCCTAGGCAAACTGTCATATAGTCTCTCTTATTTAAAATGCCATCCCTGAAAAGGACAACTGTTGGAGGAACTCCAAAAGGTTCAGGCGCTTGGTTCAAGTCTGAGTGGGTGTTGTGTGGTCTGGATGTGCACTTGAAGTAAGCCTGGGCTTTTACGTGTCCTGGTTTTAACTGGCCCCATAAACAACAGAGACACTCAAGTCTGCAAACTCAAGCCCACAGCTACCTACCATGATATAGATGTAGCAATAGGGAAGCACACAATGGAAGTCAGATGAAGAAAATGCAACACCAAAAGGACTTAATCGCTGATTAGAAAGAGGTGTGGTACATTCTTCACCATCAAGTCACTAAATGAAGATCAGTTGTCCTGCCAGGAGCAGAGTCCCATTGAGCTGCAAGCTATTGGTAGCAATGCAGGACTTGGCAGTGCTGCAGCCTCTGGCCTCCTCTGTGTAAGAGATCAAACATGACTGCTGCAACTGTCCATTTGGATCTGCTTTCCTGCTGTGCATCTGGCACTGAATTGTCTGGGAATGAGCTTCAGTCAGGTTTTTGTGACAGTGGTTCTCTTTTTTCTTCCTTAGAAAAGGTTCTCACTTCATGTTTATCCTCCTGGCTCATACTGGGAGCAGCTGGGGTTACACTGGGAAGGTTGGTGGAGCTACTCTCAAAGCTAGAAAGCCCTTTTCCAGGATCCGCAAGGTCTTTATGGCTGAGAACAAAACCCTTGAGTTCAAAGAGAGTGTTTCCCACAAAACACCAAGATCTCAATGGAAATTAGTAACCCCTCCTGTCAAAGTAAATAAATAAATAATGAAAACAAGCACCGTGAGATCTTGCCTCTGCAGCTTGGTGGGAATATCTCACCATGGTTTTCCCTGGCTGGTGGAGCAACAGACCTCCAGTGTAGGGCAAAGAGCCTGAAACCCAGCTATGTGCTCTGGGAATGTGCAAGATACCAAGAAAGGAAGACGAGCACAAAGACAACAGACAACAGAAAATGAAACCGTCTGGCTGTGCATTGAGGCTGGAGCAGGGCCAAGCCCAGCCACACACACACAGGAGGCGTTTGTACGTGGTGGAGACCGCAGCAAGGTGGAGGATGTGCTGCGTTTGGATCGATAGTTTCCCCAAAGAGCAGCCAAAGCACATCAGTGCCAAGCATCAGGGTCCCCCGCCACTAGACAGGAAGGTTTGCTGACATGAAGCCCATGCTTAGTGTCACACCGCAGCTCTGCAGGACGTCTGCATCAGCTTCAGGAAGTATGAAATGATACTTGCTTGAGGACACCAGTTGCAGAAGTCCTGGGTATCTCAAAGCAAAGCTCCAGCTGGGATCCTCTTCTGGCTGCAGAGAGGAGAAAAGAGAGGGTAAGTCATCGAGTCTTTGGCTGGTTTTAGTGAGCAGAGCTCCACTGAATTCAATCAGTTTTGGGTTATGTCTGTCCCCGAAGAGCCTTCGTCTGTGACAGGACTGAACCCTTCCCACACTGAAACTCTAGGCATTCAGCTCTGTGGAAGGATTGGACTCACCTCTAGTGATCAATGAGGCAAAGACCTGTGCATTTAGGATGCATATTTACATACATGTATGCAGACACAGACAGTATTGATGTAAGATTTACCATCCTCCTTTTAGGAACACTGACAGGGATCAAAACACTACAGTTTTATAGAAGACTCTAAAATTTTATGTACAGTGTATTAGAGATTGATATCCTTTCTGTGGGATTTGAAGAAGCACTTTGTGAGCTTTAAGAAAGTCATGCCCTGACCATGGCATTCTGTATCATGAGGTCCTTTCCAATCCTAACTATTCTATGATTCTATGAAATGCTACAGTAAGTTTACTAATCCCAAATAAATCTGGTATGTCTTTTCCTTGTCTAGAAGGATTCACTGATAGAGTCCCCAATGAACCACATAAGACCTGCACGTTTTAACACTCCTATCAACATGCACATCTGTTCTCTACCAGTCAGTGGAGCTGGTGTTGCCTTGCCTTGCACACTACCATGTTGTTCAGATTGGTTTTCACACCACAGAAATACTGTTTCTTATTTCCCACTAGACACTTCGGAGTCCAAAATCTCTCCCACAGCCTGATCCTCCTGGGTGCTGCAAGGGGGTCCAGGGTACCTCAGCATCTGGTAGGATGAGAAGGGTCCTAGGACTCCCAGCACAGGGAAGATGTGCTGACCTGATTCACCACCCTGATTTGCATCTGCAGTGTTAAGGGAAAAGGCTGTATCCTATTAAATTAACAAACTAGCACATTCCATCAGCCGTTTCTCATGCCCTCAAGGCATCCTCTGGAGGTTTCCACAACATGCCAATGGAACATTCAAACTACAAGACAGACCAGTCACTTCCCATCCATTTTTTATGGTACCATGGAAACAAAGAGCGCCTGGCAATTCCTTCTTTAAGCTTTCAATAAATCACTCCACAACTGTAAGAGTTACATGTCTTCAATGCCCCTGTGTTTCACTTGGCTCCCCTGGGCTAAGCAGGCTTCTGCCCCTTTGCCATCTATCTTCTACCCCAGTCACCTTGTGGCCTCTGTTTCCTAAACAGTCAAAAGGGTTTGGGGACAGACTTGGCTTCTTTCAGGCCTTGTGTTTGCAGACATAGCTTGGCTCTGCATTTCTGGAAGGCATCCTGTACATGTGCTGGGCTGATGCGAAGCCAGAGCCTTGGACGGGAAGATGGTTTTGCAACAGCTTTGCCAGCCAGAGCAGAGACTGAAGGCAACGGGACAGACTCAGCGACTCCACTGCTGTGAAAAGTCACCTTTTGTTCTGCCACTGGGAACACTCCCTTGCACATTTCTGAGCTTTGATGTGTCCATCAGAGCAGACTTTTCCCTTTTCCCATCTTATAGCCACCTTCCTCTCACAGCCAAAGTCTGCCTCTGTGTGTGTGTGCAAACTTTTCTGCTTTAAATACTACCCTACTGCAGAGGTCAGAGATGCATGAGAGTCCCCATGGTTTGTGTTTGTTGTAGGTACTGACCTGTGAGCAGTTACTGCATCTATCCCACAGGAGGATGAGCTCCTCCGCTTTTCACACAGCTCAGTAGGAAGTCAACACATGTATGTTTGGCTCAGCTAAAGTCTGAGGGCTTCGTTACCTGGGCTTTCTTTGAGGTACTTGCAAGAAAATTTTCTAGTGAGAAACTCAGGAAAAGGAAAGAGAGTGAGAAAAGAATCATAGAATCATGGAATCAGCTAGGCTGGAAAAGCCTTTTCAGATCATCTGTTCCAACCTTTACTCCAGCTCTGCAAGGCCACCACTAAACCACGTCACTAAGGACTTCAAGAAAAGCCAGTCCAATTATTTCCTGTCCCCTCTGGCCTCTCAAGGGAGCTGGTATCTACAGCCCCCACCACCCAATGGGTTAGAAAACTCATTCAAGCCATACTTGAAGTCATTGCCTGAATATTATCAGTTGTGTGGCTGGATACAAATTGCAACTGTAGCATCTGAAAGTCAGAGTTGGCCCAAGTGTCTCTAAGGGAGAAAACCTCAGGTGGAAGAGGACTGTGGATTTGCTAAAATGTACTGCAGTTCAGGCAGAAGTTTGTCCATGGCTTTAACGTAGAATCATAGAATAGTTAGGGTTGGAAAGGACCTTAAGATCATCCAGTTCCAACCCCCCTTCCATGGGCAGGGACACCTCACACTAAACCATATCACCCAAGGCTCTCTCCAACCTGGCCTTGAACACTGCCAGGGATGGAGCATTCACAACCTCCCTGGGCAACCCATTCCAGTACCTCACCACCCTAACAGTAAAGAATTTCTTCCTTATATCCAATCTAAACTTCTGCTGTTTAAGTTTCAACCCATTACCCCTTGTCCTATCACTACAGTCCCTAATGAATAGTCCCTCACCAACATCCCTATAGCCCCCTTCAGATACTGGAAGGCTGCTATGAGGTCTCCACGCAGCCTTCTCTTCTCCAGGCTGAACAGCCCCAACTTTCTTAGCCTGTCTTCATACGGGAGGTGCTCCAGTCTCCTGATCATCCTCATGGCCTCCTCTGGACTTGTTCAAACAGTTCCATGTCCTTTTTATGTTGAGGACACCAGAACTGCACACAGTACTCCAGGTGAGGTCTCATTGGTCTCTGGAGGAGGGGAATGTGTGTACACAGCTACTGAATGGGTTTTATCCTGGTCAATGCTTAATTCCCCAAATTTTAGGGGTCTTTTGAGGGAGGACATCAGGTTGGTGCATGGTCAAGAGGTGAATGGGACCTTCAATTTGAAGCCAAATCTGTTTGAAAACATTGCAAGAGTGTGTCTGTGTGTATAGATACTCAGTTAGATTGTCTGGCTACTGCCCAATGCTGATCAGCTCTCACCTGATGGAAATTCCTGAGTATTGGTCTAATCCAAAGCGGTAGAAGTCAAAGGTAGAAAAAAAAAAACAACCCAAATTTCACTTTGATTTCAGAGGGCTTTGGGTCAAGGCCGTTGTTGTTTCACTTCTGCATTCACTGAGGGTGAAACCGCATCCCACAAACTCGAACAGGCATGGAGAAGGCAGTGGGTGTTGTGTGAGGCTGTCCTGGCCTTGCTTGCCTTAGAGGCAGAGCACTCATGGAGTGCAGGGTTCAAACAAGCTTCCCAAAGAACTGATAGAATCACCACCCTTGGAAGTATTCAAAAGACTTGTAGATAAGGCCCTCAGTGATATGGTTTAGTGGTGGTCTTGGCAGTCCTGGGGTAATGGCTGGACTTGATGATCTTAAAGGTCTTTTCCAACCCAACTGATTCTATTATTAAGTTAGGAGTCTGCTGAAGCAGCGGGAGGGAACATTGCCATTTGTAGAAGCTCTGACTGTGGTCATCCCACCAAATAAAACATCTCCAAGCTGCAGGTCTCGTGCTCCCATCCTGTAATCCCACCAGCTCCAGTGGACGTGTCTGATGTGACCAAGACTGGGATGTCAGTGGCTCTGCATTAACCCTTTTGCTCCTGAAAGCTGACTTTCCTGGGCACGTTTCTGTCCTGAAGACTTAGATTAATGTCCCATTAAATTGCTTTCATCAGTAAATTGCTAGAATCTGCCTAGACACACTTGGCAAGGTGGGATTTGTACCTTTGCCAGATGGGCCTGGCACATGCAACAGCAGTGAGTTGCTCATAGGCACTGGCTTTATTAAACATTAATGGATTCAACTTCTCTCCGACAGCTAATAATAAAAGGGATCATTTAAGTTTATTCTGACACAAATGAAGAGATTTAAATTAGTCTGGAAGCTGCTCTGTTGTATTTCTTAAATGCTTAAGGCCTGTCTATCAGCAAGAAGATGTTTGTACGCTGCTTGTAACTTAAAAGCTCTGGTACAGCAGGTGGTGTGGCAAGGTTGTGCTCATTTGCTATGATCAATGCTCTTGACTCCCCGTCAGTTTGTGGTTGGCCCCTTCTCCAAGGTATAGGGACAGCCCTCCCCATCACAGAAAGTTTGCTCTACTCCTGCACATGGGCACTTCTCCTGGCAGATCTGTGGCTACTTCAAATCACTTCTCTCCTAACTTAAAACGAAATACACTTTACAATGAAAGATGTGCACATGCAACCAGAAATTTTGATTTTCATTAATTTGGTTAATGGCTTGCAATAAGGGGTTGGCTTGCTCGACATTTTACTTCGCTGTCATTAGAGGTGAAGAATATGTTTCAGCTTCCCCCAGAAATATTCATGATATGGGCAGGGGGGAAACCAAGCATTGGTTAAGAATTTCTCAATTAGAGACCCCAGAGGGTTCAGGAAAGGGATTGTGCAGCTGCAAAGCCAGGCTCCAACACACCCCAAACCCACCCTGCCTGTTGCCCACAAGCCTGCTCCACTCACCTTGCATTGGAAGCTTATCTGCTGCCCATAAGGTCTGTTTGCTTTGGCATGTATTCACCTGCACATCAGGAAAGTGTTCTCCTGATGCTGAGGTTTGGTGAGGAATGGACTATTTTAGGGTGTTAAGCTTTATGCTGCATCCCCACATTCCTCCTCCAGGTTTCCTCCCTCCAGCCCCTTGCAGACCAAGCTAGGAGCAGGGTATGACCCTGTGCACTTGCTTACAGTCCTTGCTGCTGGAGAGGGTTATTTCAGTGCTCCCCATCACCAGCTTCAGAGTTCCTCTTCCCCCTTTTGTAGTTTTAAAAGAAAACATCTGTGAACAGCTCGTCACAACAAACCCCTGCCAGTGTCTGATCTCTTACGATAACATGCTCTAATGAGGTTATAGCTCTCCTGCCTCGGAAACGTTTCGGAGTTGCTCGGGCTGAATGAGACGGGAGGTAATTAGAGTGACATGCTTTCGTGCACAGAGAGAATAAAGTAACACAAATTTCCTGAATGGACAAGAGCAGTTTGGCCTCAGCTGAGTGAAATAACCAGGCAGTGATCTAATTCACTTTACTGTTAATAGATTGTTATCTGCAGAGCCCTAGTGCAAACACAGTAAGCTATAAAGAAGTACAGATAAAAGCCAGAGCTCCAAGTGTTACAGAGATGCACATTCAACCCAACACTGGTCTTACTGGCTTCGGCCCAGCTCCAGTTTCTACTCTCTGGAGTTGGCCGGGGTGATAACACTTGAATTGGGCTGTGCAACCAAATTGCTTCCCAAATTGTGGGATTGTTTGGCTCCAGCATCCAGCAGAGTCCAAGCCACAGGAGGCAAAGCTGGTGCCAAAACCTTCTGTGGGTTCAGGCTTTGAGTCTGGCTGCTATGCCCCACGCGTAAGAGGGTGCAGTGGCAGCAAGCGGTGCTGTGGTCCCCCAGCAGGGTCCCCCAGCTGACTGAGCACATCTGCCCATGTACAGCTGGCATTGCAGCCATCCTCCAGCACTACATCCCTTCACTGGCATAACTGCTGGCAAAGGGCCCACATTGCTGGCTTTACCCACCACACTCCTCCCTGTCACAGTCCTGAGATACAGACAAGGTTGTGCCCATGTGTTTTGGTAGGACAAGACTTCTACAGTTTTGTACCAGGGGTGAGTTGTGATTGGAGGCATGGAAGTGAATATGAGTCTGTGAGTTTTCTCAGCCCTTTTTTACCTCATAAACAAGAAGCCAGCCCTGATGTACACCAGTTGAGTGCTTTGGCCACATATTTTGTCTGAATTCTTTAAGCATGCCAAGCCATTGTCAGTGAACATCCCTGACAGTCTTTCCTCTCCTTTCTCCTTGCATGAGGCTCTGCTGAGTTTATCACCGCTGTGTTCAGCCAAGTCAGCTGCCAACACAGACATGTTACACACTGCTCACACCACCCATCCGCTCTTATTGTAGCTCTGCATCCCAGTTTGCCCATGTCAGGGTATGACACTTCCCACCTTTCCAGATCCCCTTCTCCAACTCCAGCTCCAGCCACCACAGGAAGGAGAGGACACTGATAGGGACCTGGAAATTTACTTCCAATGCCCATGGTGAGGAATTTCAGCATAATCGAGTTTGACTGGAGTCTGTCCAATGACCGGAGACCCAATAAAGCCGAGTGTGTTGGACAACCAGAGCCAGAGCAGGTGCCTTCCTCATGGTTATGGAGTGAAGCCTCACCCTCACACTGCCTCTCGTCCCATAGCCTTTATCCCTCCCTGTCCTTACATATAACATATCATGTCATTTTTCATTTCCTCTGGCAAGAATGCTGTCAGCTTCCCAGACAGGTCTGAATGTGTCAAAAACTGTAATCTCTTTACCCAGCTTTAGCCTACTTTGTGGAAGTGAGCGTAGTCTGTTTGCTCCTTCACCGACAGCTTCATTAGAGATGAAATAACCTCAGCTGTGCCAGCCCCATCTCTCCTCAGCCAGCATCCAGCACTTAGCAAAACATAGCAGCATAGTATGGTCACTCTTCTCCAGAATTTCCAGGAGTTATTGGGTCCCTCCAGACCTCATTTCCCCACTTGTACCATAAAGTGCCTAAGTTCTTTTTTTTCCATTTCAACCCAGTCTGATGGCAAAGCAGTGATGGGACTGGACAGATCCAGATGCATTTAAATCTCTCCAGCATCCCAGCTGGAGCCTCTAAACAAACATGCTGCACAGCAAACATTAGTAGGTGCTAACCCACTACACACTGCTTTGCCAACTCCTCCAGCAGAGCAATGAGAGCCAAGGTTACAAATATAGCCAGTGTGGGAATACCTGAACACCATCAAACTTGGTAAACTGAGGCATATCCCCAACATGTCCTGCGATCAGTCAGGCCATGCTGTTGGGAGCACAGTCCCTGTCCAAGCTCTGACCATTAAGTTTTTGCCACAAGCCCAAGCTCAGGCTGAAGTTATGTCCCCAGTGGGTGTTTTGGATGCAGCCACCCTGTCCTGAGGAGGAGAGTTACGTATGGGCATGTAAAGTCTGCTGGCTGCTGCCTGTGCCAGGGAGCAAGCACTGGCCCATTTTGTTTAATAGTATAGATGTAACCTTGTACACTCTTCAACCCACCTTTTACATCCTGCCTTTGCATTACTGCCATGCCAAGCTTACGGAAAGCAGCCTGAGTTTCATTGCAAGTGCCAAGCCCTGCTGAGAGAGTGGAGGAGACACAAACCGGCTCTCACTCAGCTGGAGAGTTTGCTGAAGGATTGAAGAGTTTGCTTGAAGAGCTATTTGCTCCAATTGCTTGAAGAGGTGTCATTATATAGTGTTTAAGATGGCAGATTACTAAATTGCTCTAAGGCTGGAGCCAAGCAGGCTTCAATAGGGCACTCTTTGCTGCAAGGATACATGTGTGACATAGTCCTTAGATTAGGAGAGAATAGGAAAATCAAAGTGTTGCTTTGAGCATCCTGCAGTGCTGGGAAGGAGTACAACTTGCTGTGGAGATAAAAGAAAACAACATACAGGGATTGGAAAGAGAGTATCCAGGAACAGTCCCAAAATCTCACTGTTACTCAAGTGTCTGCTCCATGGTCTTTCACATTCATTTTCCATCACCCATCACCAACACTTTCTTCCTGCAACAGAAGGAGCTAGTATTTGCTGTAGCTTCTGTAGACCTGGCAAGGGTCTAATGGGAGACTGACCTGGAAGAAACAACTCTGTGACCTTAGCAAGGTGGAAAGTGAGGTGCCGGGCCAAGGACAGAGAGGAGGAGGCTTCCTTACACATCAGTTGATGGTGTTAATGAACCAAAGGAGTCTGGCATATGAAAGTAGCTGCCTGCTAATAAACCACAGGAGTCTGGCACATGCAACTATGTGTTACTGGTAGGCATCAAACCATTAACATTTCTCCTTAAAGAGGCAGGCATTGCCAGTTCCAGTCCATGTCCTAAACAATTCAGTGCCCCCCTTGATGGTGTACTCTCCTCCTCCCAGGTGCTGGGGCTGAAACCTTTGGCTGAAACCTTTTCCCCACTGCAGGAACAGAGAACCTGGGCATATTCTTCATTGAATGCATCCCTTCATCTGCACACCCCCCATCTCTAAATCCTAAGGTGCGCTTTAACCACCCTGTTTCCAAGCCTTGAGGAAGTGTTAGATGGTCCCACCTCCAGTCCCATCTGAAGGAAAAGATATCAGATCTCCTTAGCAGTGGGGTCTAAGGGGTGCTTCTCCCTGGAGCCATCTACTGGGATGCTCACAATTGCACCATCTCCACTAAACAGACCTGACAGGACTTGGTTTTGCAGGGAAATGCTAATCTTGTTTGAAGTCTCCCCTGATGGGTGTAATGGATGCAACATGTCTGTGATGGCTTCAGTCACTCTGCCCACTGGGAACCCCACAGTGCTGATGGAGCTGGTCTCACCTCTTCGAAATGCTCTTGTCAGTCATCCAAAGGCTTTGTGTCAACCCAGCACTCAGTAACCTGCCAGTGACAGAGCATCTGAAATGACTCCTCAAGGCACCTGTGGCACCAGGTAGGAACCTGACAATTCGACCATGGGCTTGCACATGCACTTCAAGTTCTCAGTCTGTTTTCTGCTTTAGGGAGAGACCTTTAGATCCAGTGGTCCTGCAGGGGGGAGACCAATCAGTGTAGGTGCATCTGGCTCTTTATTGTCTCCCCTCAGACGCTGCCTTTTCTCCCATTATTCCCCCCTTAGCTGCTCTGCTTCCTTCAGGTCTCAGCACTTACGGATGCCTGCCAAGCACACTTTCCCATGGGCCCTCTGTGCACACTTCCACCCCTGCAAAATTAAGACACGTGACCTTCATAAATCCCCATCAAAGGCCTTTATTCTTCTGCTATTCTTCTTGCTGTTGTTCACATTAAGCATGCATGTGACAACCAGATAAAAGGCATCATTCTCGAACAAGCTAATTCAAGTTAACCAGTGCAAAGAGAAGGACTGAGCAGCAGCAAAGCACTCTGGCATTTTGACGTGCAGCAGGGGTTTGAGCCTTCAGCTCGGTTTTAGTTTTTAAAATCCCAAGTGTTAACCAGACACTCCCTGAGCATTTGGCAGGAAGCACAGATTGGGGAAACCTGGCTTCCTTTGCATCTGTGTCCCAGGATTTTGGTGTAGGAGAGGGAGGTAAACTTGAAAGATGGAGATTTGAAAAGGTGAGCCATGCTCCCCATTTGGAGCATGTATTAGGAGACTCACTATGCAGGTTTCTTAGTTCAGCCTTCCTTTTCCTCAGAATATTTAGGAGACTCTGGGACACCTCTCCTTCTGCCAAATTCTGATAAATTCAGCAAACACTTATGTTCATAAATACATAGCAGAGGGCACTTAAAAATACATATTTTGATACTTATTTTTTAAGTTTTGAGAGCTTTTTCTTTTTTTTTTTTCACTGAACAGTTAGAAGAAACTGGGAGTGAAAAAGTAATGTCAAAACTGTCTGGCATTTTTATCCCCCACTGAGCCTGGGTAACTAACTGGAGATGCTTCTGGGAGGTGTGCTAGGAAGTGAATCTCCAGTACCTTGAGCAGAAGATGCTTTTAGTGCAGGAAAAATAATGGGAATATATCACATGGGCATTCTTCCTTTCATAAATCTTAAACCACAAATGCTGGTGCTACCTGCACTGTGTGACTCCTGTTGGGTTGTTCCCTGTGAAGGTCATGGAAACCCCTGCTGGTAGGGACTGAGGGGATGTAGATTTAGATTAGATATAAGGAAGAAGTTCTTCCCTGTGAGGGTGCTGAGGCGCTGGCACAGGCTGCCCAGAGAAGCTGTGGCTGCCTCATCCCTGGCAGTGTTCAAGGCCAGGTTGAATGGGGCTTGCAGCAACCTGCTCTAGTAGAAGGTGTTCTTACCCATAGCAGGGAGGTTGGAACTAGGTGAGCTTTGAGGTCCCTTCCACCCGAAATCATACTGCAATTCCATGTCCAGCCTTTCTGTTTGGACCCCCTATCTAACTAATTCTCTTTGAATTCTGCCTGAAATAGTATGCAGGATTCTAATTCCTGCTGGAATGTGTTGCCTGGGATCCGAGTTATGCCAGGGCTTTTGAAAATTATTTTCTATCAAGACTAAAGGCATTATGAAAATCCAAGTGATACAAAATCAGGGCCTAGGAGATAAAGCCTGGTATGCGTGCTGCACAGAAGATGGTGGATCACACAGTACACTGAGCAGGAAGAGGGTCACATTAGAAGCAGCTTCAGGAAACACCCAACATCGCACCAGGAAACACTCCTCCCACCTTGCAGCCTATTTGGGGCAACTGGAAGCAGAGTCCCCATCCTCATGTTTCATTCCCCTCATGCAGAGAACATGGGGAGATTGGGAGTGATGACAGCTGTACAACTGTAATTGAGCAGGGCTCTTCAAATGTTGTCCTGTTGGTAGGACCCTAAGGATCTCATTCTGTACTCCAGCTCGGTGCCTGGAGCGGTGAGTGCTGGAGATGAGAACTCCTTTCGAATAAAAATGCTGCTCCAGTACTTCTCAGTAGTTTCTCACTGGGCTTGACATTCTCATCTACTCACTGCCCCTGGCAAACGTCTCCCGGGGTGGCTCCTCATCTCCCAGCTCCACACAGGGAAATTAAAAATCCCCATAATATTTTTCTTTAATCTAGTCCAAGGTTCAGCTGCAGCGGGGGCTGTCATCTGGGAAAGTTTGCATGGATGAGGGGTGCTCAGCTCACCTCCTTTGGTGAAACTCCCTCTACAGCTACACTCCTTGAAGCACACAAATAAAGATGGAGCAGGGAAAAAAAGACCCCAAAGGAATAAAGAATAAAAGTCTTAGCAGAGAAATGCTCTCATGACTGCCATTGCTAAAGGGCAGAATGTGGGGGGAAGCTTGGCTACTTGGAAAAGGCAAACTCATCCTTCCTGTGGTCCACTGAGGGTTTGGAAGAAACGTAAGAAAGATGAAATGGGAGTAACCTTGTGTCTTGTGCCACCTCAGCTACTGCCGTCTTCTAGCCACAGCCTGGTAGTCTTTCTGATCCCAGGTCCTTTCCTGCTTCCCATACAGGTGCAGAGCACCCCAAAAGTATTTTAAGACTCCAAGACTCAGTCAGGTCTATGTTTGTGCCCTAAGAAAGTTTTTCCTGACAGATCTACAGTAACATCTCTGATGTGGCTTAATCATTTAAAACAGGATTCTCACGTGGTTTCTCTTTAAAGCTGGGTGATGCCTGTGTCACAGATAAACACAGGGTAAGACAACTTAATGGTTTTGGGTGATTCAGGCAATCACCAATTCACTAAATATGAAAGGTTTCAACCCATAAAGAGCTGCCAGGTCTTTATTTTGTTTTGGTTTTTTTTCAAAATTTCCATTAAAAAATATTGTAGAGCAGCACTTCATTACTATACACTGCTTAACATTTTCCCTACCCAAAGAGTTTTTCACACATTCTGAGTAAAAAGCTGTGCACAGTTTGAAAGCTAGCCAGAGACTGAAAAAGCCAGCAGAGGCTAATCCATGAATATAGACTGAATGATGAGTTACTTCAGGAAAGAGTGGTGGTATTCAGTTACTTCGCTCCCCTCAATTATTGCCAGCCAGCTCTAGGTCCAGAGATGCTGCTGCCCTGTCTAATAAACGGAAGGACTTCACGGACATATTAACCCAGCTAGTCTGTAGTCAGTGAGCAGACAATTGATTATATGTCAGAAAGTCACACACTGGGCAATTTTACTTCTAGGCTTTGCCTTCATTTCTCAAAATGTATGTTACAAAGCAAAGAAATCAAAAGTGAGAGATAAGAGTTTGTGCGGTAGGAAGCTGCTTGGAACAGCTTCAGTCTTTCTTTCTGTTTTTGCACAGCATTAAGTACCTTGTTGGGATTCAGGGAGGAACAGAGCTGGTCAATCAATGTCTTACAACCAAGAAGTATTTCTTAATGAAATATGGGATTCTGTCAAAGCATAGCTTTTGGCCCAAAAACATGACTTTCAATAACATTCTCCTATTTTTTACCAAGTCTAAGCAAACAGCTTGTTCTTTATCCCCCATCCCTTTCAGATCACCGCTTGCAAATGTTGAGGTTTTAGCTGAAAACGTTATCATTTATGTCAAAAATGCTGAAATCTTTCCCTGAAACTGTCACCTTATGTCAGACTGTTATGAAGACACTCAGGCTTGTTCCCAAGTCACCTTTTTCACACTGTGTCACAGTGTAGCCAAAGTTGCAACAAGTCTGGGGAGAGAAATTACCTCCCCAGTGAATTAAGAAATTTGAGTGATTGATATCAAGGTCTTTGTTACGAAGACTGCCTGAAATAAAGCCCTATTATCCGCATTGCAGAGAGACCTGGAGGTCATGGTGGGTTTTGATGTCTTGTGCTACATGTTGAACAAACATGCACAAGGCAACACTGTCAGCAAGGTCTCGTTGACAAGACAAAGCACAGAGGGGAAAGGGAAGCAGGGAGAGGTGGAGTGACTCAACACAAATCACAGCACAGACCAGCTCAGAGATGGGAGGGAAACCAGCTTTTCCAGATTCCCGGTCCTGGGATGGCATGATGGGTCTGATAGCTGCTTCAAGGAAAGAGTGAATAAGGGAGGATGTTATGCTCAGGTGATCATTTTGTTTCCTGAGACCAGGAGGACCAACCTGCCCTCTAACAGAGGTCCACTCCTCTCCTACCTGCCCTAAGGGGTCTTTTGGATAGCTCTGATGGCCGATCCTCTAGCATTATTTCTGAGGAACTCTGCACCTATGTTATCCTCCAGTCCATCATACCTCTCTCTTCTTGCAATTGCCTTCTGCAGGAAACCCCCAAAGCTGTGGGTCCTGCACTGGGTAGGGCAGAACTACTCTGAAGCCTGGAGCACATTTACCATCAGGGCAAAACAGATCATGGCAGATCTTCCCCATTACCATGAGCCAGAATGGCTTGGCTTCCATAATCAAGTTGTGTGGGGCTGTGCAATCCCACAGAAAGCCTGGATAATGATGCACTGGGTTGCTGTGCTGAGAATTCAGCAGAAAACACAGGCTTGGGTCTGTGTACCATGGAAGCACCCCTTCCTATCCACCATGGACCATCCTTCACTGTACCATATGCCACACAAAAAAAGCTCTGGCCCATCTGCCCCTTGGGCCACTGAGCACAACCCATCTTCTGCACCTTCCCAAGAGGAACAAAAGGATTTATTTCTCCAGCTTGCAGCGGCTGAGTGCACCAAAGGAAGGGATCAATATCTATTGACCATTGCTGTTTCCTTCAAGTGTCTCTAGTCCCTGTGATTATGTATCTGCTCTCCTTTCCTGACCTGCTTTCCACAGCAGGAATTCACTCATTGCCCTCCAAAGAGATTTTCAGACGTGGGTTCCTCAGCACCAGTTCTAATGCACAACCCAAAATTATATTATTAGGGGTAATACTTGTCTTTAGGTTAGAGCTCCTCTGGAAATTTTGGCATTGTGGATAGCACATAACGGCACTATTAAAGCTAAAAATGTCCCTCTAGTGCCTGTTCTGCATGGAAACAAAATGCTTGGTGCCAGCATGTGGAAGGTCTCATTGCATGCCTGCATAGGGTAAAGGATACGGGAAAGGAAGAGACCTCTTCAAACATGGGACATTTTCTGAATCCTTAACCTACCAAGTCTAGCACCACCAGGGATCCCACCATTCACGCAAGTTCTGCCTGAGCATCCTCATCCTCTCCCTGGAGGTACCTGCCCTCCCTCTGCAGGAAGCTGGTTCAGAGAGCTAAGGCAGCAGTAAACATCCCAAACAAGCAAATAATTTCCTGCAGGTTCATTTCCCTGAACCGACTCACCCCAGGGTGAGCAGTCTCTGCCAGGCAAGGACTGGGAAAGCACAACTGGAGGAAGATGGGTACAAACAGGATTTGTGGGGACTGAGCTGACTTGCATTGGTTTTACCGGGACAGAATGACTGTAACCTGGCTAAGAGCTCAGTCCCTGTAGCAAGGGGGCACAGAGGATGCATGAACACATCTTCAGCCTGTGTACCCCAAACTTGACTCCTGCCTGCTTGAGGAAGCTGCCAGAAAATACTGTTTACCTGCAAGAAAATCCTCCTCCACCTCTAACCCCATGATACCGACTGCTGAAAACCAAACAGCTGCTGGTGGAGGACACAGGGAAAAAAGAAACTGAAAGAGCAATACTCCAAATCCAATGCAGGCAGTGTCTCTTGGCTGCAGCACAGCAGAAGCAGCAACTCATGTCTCTATCCCTCCCCTTATCTAGGATGAAAGAGCTTTTGTAAGAAGGTGAAGAGATGCTGCCCTGGGGATAGATACCCAGTAATCTCCCACAGCCCATTCAGTGTGAGCCCAGGACTTGCACCCCCTTGGGACTGATCATCACCCCATGGAGCTGGTGCCTACCCAAAACCCTCTGAATGCGACCTGGCTCAGCTCTTGTCCTGGTGGGGGAGCATTGGGGCACCATGAAGGCATTTCTTGTGATCTGCGCACCACCGGCTGAAGGCACATCTTGATTACATCTTTTCAGATAAAAGCTTGGATACCCTCCTTGCCTCCATCCTCCTCCCCACCCCCAGTGTTTACTGCTCTCAGACTCTGATTTAGGTGGTTTACTATGGCTTTCATCTAAGTGCATCAGCATTTTTAAATTAGTCACAGGTGACTCACAGGGTTACAAGAATAATGTTAAATTACCAGACATACACAGCCCATATACTTTATTACCTCATTTTTGTATCTTCTTTATGGTCTGTGATAGCAATGACCTTATAGTCTGTGGTTGAAGAGCCAGTTAAACTTGTTCTCTGTCAAAATGGTAATTAAAAAATTCCTATAGGGCAGGAAGCAAACCTTTATTCTCCCCTATATTTCTCCTTCCAACAAGGCCCCTGAAGCAGGCTCAGAGAGCAGCAGAAGACAATGAGCACAAAAGTCTCCCACGAACATGCTTATCAGCCAGGCAGAACTCAGTCATCTGCATTAATATTTTAAATAAATATGTATTAGGCTTAACGGCACACAACGTGTGTCAGAGACATAAAAACAAGGGAGTTTCTCCTTGGCCATCAAGCAGTATCTGGTCTGATTGAAAAAAAAGGAAGGGAAAAAGAAAGGATGAATACATTAAAGACATTTAGCAAACAGTTTGCATTGTTCTTGCTTTCAAATGAAGATGACAGCTTGACTATCTCCTTCCTCTTTTTAATCCCCTTCTTTTTCTGATGTTGCAACGGTCAGATTGGAGGAAAAGGGAATAAAAAGGAAAGGTAAATACAGTATCTGAGGAAATTTTGGCTGTTGGGGCCATGAAAGAAATAGGAAGAAAAAGTGTAACGTAATTAATTGTTAGTGGAGGGAGAGGGGTCAATTCTTATCTCCCCAAAAGCTGCAGCCAGCCCTAGCTGACACTCTCACAGGGGTGTGTGTTTAAGACAGGCTTTGCCCGATTGCCCAGGACCTTCTCCATTTGCCCTCCACCTAGCCCAGGAACAGCATTAGGAAAAGCTGTCTGGATGGCAGTGGGAGCAGAGCTCAGGGCGCAGGAGGGCAGGTCCCAAGCACTCCGCTGGTGCCAAACTGCAGCTGTGTGCCCACATCCTCTGTGGGCAGCTCGGGTCCCAGTCTTGTGAGATGCTAGGAGGAGGAGATGCTCCATCTCCACCTGAAGCTCTGGGAGTGCTGGTTTGGGAAAGCACCTCCTAAAAGCAATGAAGGCAACCCTGAAAATATTTCACCCCGCTATTCTCCCAGTTCTGATACTACAGACATCCTCCTTTCACCACCCTATGCCCCCCCAAAAAGGCTTTTCCCATGGTTAAGTGGTTCACATCCAAATTCCCAGCACACGGTCCTCACTGGGTACCAGGTGTTTTTGTTACTGGTTGGAATCAAACTTCCAGAAGCAGTAGAAAGGCTGGATGGATCTCATCTTTTCCTTTCTCTCCTCCTCCTCTTCCAGATTCCTTTTTATTGGTGTCATTTACAGGTTACTAACCAAGTTGAAACATTCAAGCTGAAAGTCCAGCAGTTAAAAAGCAGCAAGGCATTCAAAGCCTGCTTCCCATGCAATTTTTAAAGTGCTGCACTAAGGAAATGTTCAGGAGAGTGAAGCTTTGCCTTTTATATATCCCAGCAGACTTACACTTTCTAAAAGACCCGTCTAAATCAACAAAGTATTCCCCAGTCAGGGCCAACAGTCGGTGAAAATGGCTTGAAGGCAACTGATGCAGCCACAACTTTCCACTGGAAGTTAATGAACTTTTAAAAACATTTTGGAAAGTGATGTATGCGCACGGCTCCTTAGTGTATCACGGTTAATGGAATGCATTCCTTTCCCTGGGGGAGACCCTGTCTGAGCTGTCAGCTGTAAGGTTGTTCTTCTGGAGCTTTTTCTTTATATATACAATCCTCCCTCTCTGTCTCTCCCTTTGTTTCGCGGGGGAAGAAAAAGGCAACCAGCTCCCGCTTGTATAAATTGTGTGCTTCAAAGAATTTGAAGGGCAAATGAACAGGAGGAAAACAAAATCCGTCTGGCTGAGTGAACACAGGAGTCATGCTGCCCTGGACGTCACCAGTGGGGTTGAGCATCCTGGGGACATGCAGCTGTACATTCATTTGCACATGAGTATGCATTTCTCTGTACCCACACACAGGCAACAGGAATCTCTGGCGTAAGAGAACATTGGCTCATCTAAGTGGCCTCCTGCATCACAAACCAGCAAGTCATGCAGCAAGTTTCTCCTTACGAAACCCAAAGACTCCTGTACAGGAGTTCTTTCTAGCACAGGACAGCCTGAAGCTGATCAGGTTTATCTATCTGTGGACCAGTGACAGCTGCCAGACCTGAAAAGAGGTGGGGAAAAAGGGAGATCACAGCCAGAACATCACTGGTCCAGGAGGCCAGCAGTCCTCCACCTCAAGGTGGTCTCCTCAAAGGTGAGCCACAACATAAGCTTGGCAGCTTGTCTGGAGAGAATCTAGTCCAGTGGTTAGTTGTTTCCAGCCTTAGGAAGCTGAGATCTATTTTGAGGTTGTATTTCTTTGATTTCCAGATACTATTGTCCAGCTTTGAATTATTCTTCACACTTGCTCTCCCAACATGTCTGGATTTA
Source organism: Melopsittacus undulatus (assembly GCF_012275295.1). NCBI lineage: Eukaryota > Metazoa > Chordata > Aves > Psittaciformes > Psittaculidae > Melopsittacus > Melopsittacus undulatus. Next base: position 102,530,527 of record NC_047527.1, on the reverse strand, counting down.
GCACAGCTCTCCTCCCAAGACTGTATTTTTCCTGTCCTAGCTGACATTACCCACCCTTATAACTGATCTGAAGATTATCTTTCCCTTCACCCCCCCATGGCATTGCAGTGAGAGCTCATCTTGAGAGGTTATCACAGGTGACCCTGAAGTCGTTCTTCAAGACACCACTTTCAAACACGGAACTTGCTTTTCTGTAAGTACAGCCTTACATTCTTCACTCCCAGAGGCATTCCCTTCAGTTTAGCTGGACTAAAAGCATCCTCCTGAAGCATGACAAGTAAGTACGCAATCCGTATGTCTCAGTATGAGTAACCCATATCTTGCTTATTTGCTAGCCTGCATATTTCTGTGTCATCTGTAATGCCATAAAAGGTTCCTCACTCCTGAATGTTCTATATCACTGTAAAACAACATAAAAAACCTCAAACATTGGTGGAACAAGGTGTCTGGGGAAGCCACTTCAAAATAGGTCTACTCATTGGAGTCATGGCATGAATGGCTTTCAAGATGCAGCAGTGAGCTGGGCCACTTAGTTGTTGTCCCCTTGATACTGCAGACAGTATGCTTTCAAAATTGAAATATCATCCACTGTCACTGGTGATATTCTCTGAAGAAGTTTTATTAACCATACCAATGTGGTTGTGTTCCTGTTGCAGTTTAATTCCGTCCAGCATCTCATCTCTACGCAGCCACTCAGTCATTCCCTTGCTGTGGATGGGGGAGAGGATAGAAAATGTAATAGCAAGAGAACTCATGAGTTGAGGTAAAGACAATTTAATAGGTAAAGCAAAAGCAAAATTCATCCACTACTCCCCACTGGCAAGCAGGTGTTCAGCCAACCCCAGGAAAGAAGGGCTCCCTCACAAGACTTGAGAAGACAAAAGCCATAACCTCACATCACTTCCTCCTTTTTCTTCCCTATATGTTATTGCTGAGCATGACACCATATGCTATGGAAGATCCCTTGGGTCAGTTGAGATCAGCTGTCCTGGCTGTGCTCCCTCCCAGCTCCTTGTGCACCCCCAGCCTGCTCACTGGTGGATAGAGAGCAGAAAAGGCCTTGACTCTGTGTAATCACTGCTCAGCAATAGCTAAAACATCCCTGTGTTATCAATGCTGTTTCCAGCACAAATCCAAGACATAGCACCACACAGGAAAAAAAAAAAGTAAATATAAAAACATCAACTCTATCCCAGACAAAACCAGTAAACTTCATCAACCTCAGGCTCTGATCACAAGATACTGGCAGACTGTTTTCAGTCTCCCTTGATTCATCCCATCCAAGAAGCATTCAAAAGTTTCTCCATTTCTGAAGGAAGCTTTGCTAATGTTTGGCAGGCAAATAGCAGACTGAAATCAATAGGGGGAACTGAAGAAGATTATAGCTACAGGTCATTTGTTTACACAGCTTTGCTAGTGAACTGGCTAGGGGAAAGTTAATATAAGCTTGGAGTTTTGGAAAGCAGAAAATGTTCATGAGTTCAAGGAGTGCCTGTGAAAACGGACATGCTGGAGAAATGTCCAGGAAAGGGGTATTTTAGCTTTATGCTGTTAACCATTTTATGCTGGGTCAGAATATAAACTCTGAGTGAGACTTCAACAATAAACCATACCCTGCTTGGGGTATTCAGCTTCAGGAGAGTTTTAAATAAGTAAAAAAACAACTTTTTTAAAAAATTTGTTTATTTCTTAGAAGCCTGTACAAAGAAGAGAAATTATTTAGAGATTACTGGTTTAGTCAAAATCTCCATCAATACTCCTACTGTATTCGTTGTACCTTTAAGGAAACATCATTCTCCATCTCTCCAAAATGTTCACATACTATTGTGTTTTCCAGGAGTTTACCTGAAATTTGCCATCACAAAAGTTTTGCTGAGTATGAAACATCTGGAGTGGACAAATACACCACAGTTACGGAACACTGTTTGCATAGCACACTGTGCAATGATGAAAAAAGCTAGAACTTGTCTTTGAAAGTCACTGGGGAAAAATAGGGATGTGACATCTAAAAGCTCATCAGTGGCTCAAAGAAGATAAACAAGGACCAGGTGTCGGTGGTCTCCACAAAGACAAGGCTTGACTTAGAGATCAACAAGTAAAACTAGCAGGCAGATGGCTTGAACAAACAAAAGGATGTGGTTCATTAACCAACACAGAGTTGAGCTGTGGAGCTCTTTACTGTAGGATGTTGTAGATTCTAGAAATGCACAGGGGCTCATAAAGCAATTAGGCAAGTTCTCCCAAAAAAGACTCTATCATGTGTTATTAGAGATAAGGACACACTGCCTCAGAAAGACTGCATACAACATATTGTTAAAACCTTGAAGTGTGCTATGGAAATAATATCTATCTTTATCCTGGTTTTCAGCTTTTCTCTATGCATTTAGTCACTGGTAGGGATGGGGTAATCCAGCAGTTCTTAAGCATTTTCAGCCTATTACTGTTTGCAGTTTAATTTCCCAGTAGTATTTTGATACTCTTAGTGAAATAAATTTTTCCATTGTCAGGAGAGTACAACAGAAATCCACCTGTCAGGCTTAGATATTCCAGTGGAAAGCTAGAAGGAATTATATTCTTATTGTTTTCATGAATTCAGAGAGTAACAGAATCATAGAATCACAGAATGGTTTGGGTTGGAAGGAACCTTAAAGCTCATCCAGTTCCAACCCCCTACCACAGGCAGGGACACCTTCCACAGCACATGTATTCTAAGATGTATTTAGGCTGGACATATGTGACTTACATCACAATTTGCAGGGTTTGTCTATCATCCTGAGGTGAGATTCTTTCTCATACACTCATACAAGAAAACCTGGGTAATATTAATAACTTTTATATATATTAAAAATAGTAATATGTGTGCTGAAAGTGTGTCCTCATACGCCAGGGGGTACATACTATTGCATAAGGCTGGAGAAATTTCACAAACTAGATACATTCCTCAAAGTCCATCAAGAGACCTGAAACACAAAACTGTGGAAACAACTCTGTCGATCAGGAAGGTACTAATCCACCTATTAAAAGACATTGAGCTAACAGGGAGGTGAAAAAGCCACTTTAGATTTCCTTTATTTCTCCTCTCTTCCCTGGGTGTCTGCAGGGACCATTATCAAAGCTCCATTCTTTGGCCCCAGTACAGCCATTTAAACCTACCATGATGCTCAGCCTAGAAGAAGTTGTCCTCCAAAGGGTTAAGAGATGTTACCTGAGCAGCGATGCTGTCTTGGTGACATATGGTCCTCATCATCTCCCTGTTACCAAGGCAGCTGCTGGCAGAGGTAGCATTACGGCAACAGGCACCTGCACATGGAGCTGCTCCTTCTGCAAGTGCTCAGGGACAAACCTGAACCTATCTACTCATCAGGAAACAGATATTGTTCAAACATCACACCACTTCTTTGTCAGGGGGGCCAATACTGCCACCAGAAAATGACAGTAAGTCTTCAGGCTAACAGTGCCAAGAAAGCCAAGCTCCTCTCTGCACCACGGGCAATTGCCTTGTGATGCTCCTGGGATGTGGAGCCTTGGAGGGGACAGAAACTCTTTTACTAACATTGTAAAATATTTATGGCAACTGATTTATGCCTGATAATGTGAACTGGTGTTCTTGCCCCCAACCCCAGTAATTCTTAGTGACTACCAATAGATCCATAATGTGCTGACAATACAATAAGGTGCATTGATTTGAGCAACATGTGCTGCTTTTCAACACTGCAGCTGGTTAGCTGGAGAAGTTTAGTTTGTTACCCTCTTCTTGCATTGTCCCTTTAAACCCCAGGCCTTGGGGACTAGAGAACCACAGAATCACAAAATTATAGAATAGTTAGGGTTGGAAAGGACCTTAAGGTCATCTATCTTGGGAAATGTTTTCAAGTGAAGCCTGTGAGCAATCAGATTCACAAAGATGAGGCATTATGACATTTAGGTTACTCCAGTATCTCTGTGTTGCTCTCTGAAAGACCACCACATGGGGTCCGTTCACTGGTTTCTCTCATGTCTTTCATGGAAGAGGCAAATCACCCTATTTAAAATGCTTTGTTTTCTCCACAGAGAGCATCATTCACATCAGATACACAGGTCTACACTGGAGAGGACAATTTTTGCCATGAACATCCTCATAAGACCTTTCTAATTGTTTACTCACTTGATGTGAGATTTCAGGGCTCTGACGCCAGGCTCACAGGGTGCTGTCTCATTGTGTGTAAATCTCCCATTCTGCTCACACATCACCCCAAGAGAAGTCAACCGTGTAGCACAGCATATCACCTCTCCAACAAAACAACAGTGGGCTGGGTTGCAGGCGATCTCTGGGCTGGGATGGCTTGTGGAGGTTAATGGCAGAAAATATCTCAGACTCTGAGGAAATCTTGAGGTCCCAGCTTGTTCACAGGAAATCCACAAGGAAGAGAGAGAAACGAGAGGGGGCAAATTCCCTGGGTAATTGCCTGGATTTCTCTATTTAGAGAACATGGTGTTGCCTATCTGACTGCAGTCCCAGCACAGTGCACTCTTTCAGAGGGCTTGGTTTTGATGGGAACTTCATTGGAACATTTTTGTTGGTGCAGGAGGGGCAAAGGAGAAAGTCTCAGATGTTTTTGTTAAACAGGTTGACAGGGAGGCAATAATGTACTGGTCCTGCACAGTCACCACATACAGACATGCTCTTCCTGACCATGATCACAGCAGGAATCTGAACCAGGCTCTGGAAAGGCTCCCTTCTTGCTGCTGACCTACCTGAGCTCACCCTGATACCTTCAGACTTGCTAGGCTTATGATATGAGTCCTGCCCTGAAGCAGTCGGAAATAGAAGTGTCCTCCGAACCTTCAAGCAGGGCAGAGACTACAGCATTTGCAGCTCAAGAAAATGCCATATGTCACAGAAACATGTTTCAAACACCTTGTTTTCATTCACACACTGGAGGAAAACCAGCTTGGAGAGTCTCAAAGTTACCCGCTGTGCTGGCCCAGTGTCATTTTGGCTTTCCCTCATGCAGTGGCTGACCTCTCTCCAGGAGCCCATCGTCATTCTGCAGCTGTATTTGCACATACATGTCCAGGTCATATCTGTCAGCTCCACTTTGCCACCCATGAGAGCTGCAGCTGGGCAGCCATGCTAGCTACTGGCTAAAATGCTGCAGAAACAACTTTGGAGGAGAAAACCACTTTGATAACCATTGAAAAATAGGGACCTGTTAGGGGTTCCTAGAACATGTAATTGTACAAAGAGTCTAACGCAGCATAATTGCTTAATTAAATCATGTGGGCACAGCTGACAGAGAGGCAGAATTTAACCTCCATAGTGAGAGCTGACATCAGGTCCTTCCCCTGCTCCGCACTGTGCTTAGTGTAAGAACAGAAGATCATACAGTGTAGTAGCAACTACTAGGGACAAAACAGCCGCTGACTGCTGCCCATATCTCAGGTCATGGTGTCAAAACCCAGGGATGGATTAAGCTGCCTTCAGAGTCTGTAGTTCAGACTGTGTCAGTCTGATCTTTGCTGCAGGGTGGACGAAACTGAATGACTCCCAGATGGCCAGGTTGAACTTGTGCCTGAGACATGACAGACACCAGGCTACCAGACCTAACCAGGAGTCCATATCCCACATTCGGCTGTGGCTGTTGACAGCCTCCGTGATAACAAGCCAATTAACATGGGGGCTGGAAGCTGCACATAGTTTGGGAATTGTTTCAAAGCCATGTCAGTAATGCTGTGTGGAGACCAGATCACTGCCTCCTTTCCCACAGCTGCATGCAGCCAGATGTTAGACTGGGGGGACATCAACCCATCTCTAGCGAGCCCAAAGAGCAGTGCAGGTGACTCAGGAACCTTGGTGTGGAGGCATGAACATAATGGGATCTCCCATACCAGCTCATTTTTCCCCAGTTCCTCATGCTGGGCTTGCTGAGAGGCCTGGTGAGCTGGACTCATCTTGGATCACAAAGATCTCTTTTCCTCATATGGTATCCCCAGACTGCAGGAAAAAACCCTCCACTCCTCAATCCCACTTTGCACTACTGAAAGGCAATGAGGGCCATTGCCAAAGCCAGAATAGCCCTGGATGTCCCAGCAAGACCTGCCTATCTGTAGCTGTCTGTCTTTACAAACCCAGCCCCACTCTCACCCCTCTCTACTGGCCAGCCTTAAACTCCTTGGAGAGCCTTGTCTTTGGTAGCAGTTGCAAACCACACACATCCACAACACACATGGTGAGGCACAAGTTCAACCAACACTGGTTTTCTCAGCACATCTATTTCTCCCTCACTGCAGTCTCACTATCAGGAGCCGTCAGAAGCATTTGCATGAGTGTGTGTGTCTGTGTATGTTTGCACACCAGTGCAGGGGGAACTGGGACAAAACATTGATCTCTGTGACCACAACCACTGTGGTGGCTGAGGGAATGATCTGCTATCACTTCCCGACACTTAAACACACCATCAGCAAACAAGCCTGGAAATGCCATAGGCTAACAAATCACTGCAGATCCTGGGAGGAGATCAGTTACCTTTTTCAGTGCTCTACCCTACTGCTGATTCTATTAAAATCACTTCAGAATGGTGCAATTTCAATGTGATCAGGTGCAGGCAACAGCAACTTGTAAGAGCAAGCCATCAAGGCTCATCCTGGGTGACTGTAAGAGCAGGATGAAGCCCAATTAGTGATATTCAGAAATGATAACGGCAGTTCATCTAAGTTGCTGAATGAACACAGGCACTGGTGCCTTGTTTCCCAGATAAAAAGTGATTAAAGTCTCCTTAAGAGCTTCTAAATCTGCTCTTCAGAAATTCCATTAAGCAATATAATTAGCTAATTCTATTAACTGATTAGGTGATATTAATTAGTTAATTTAGGGGGGAAATTTATAAAGCTGTCGAAGGAAATACAGAAGAAGGGGGAGACTTTCAGCCAAGAGCTTCCTTTTTTCACCCCCACAGTGCCTTAATTAGAAATTTTAATTAGCCATATGCTGGGGGTAGGGAATCGCTAATGGACCTTTGCTCTCCCCATCCTCTCTCCTGCTAGCCATGCATCTACTGGCAATTCATAATGTCCAAAGCAACTGCGGAGATTGGTGGCTTGGCTTTTGGGTATGTTTTCTTCCATACTCTTTGTTCAGGCTGTGCTGCTCAGTGCACCAGGCTATAGATTTAGGAGATTAAAAAAAATAAGCACCAAAACAAATCCTGGTGCTTAGGACAGGGACACCCCAGTGACACTCCAAGAGGCTGCCTGGCAGCTTCCAAGGTCAATTTTTCAATTTGCAACAATGGCCGAGGGAAGCTGGCAAGTGCTCCTCATGCCTGCTTTAAAGGGGGACCCCAGGCTTCTGTTCCTCCTGCAGTGCAGAGTATCCTGCTGGAGTAGCCTGCCCGTAGAAAGGCAGGGTTATGTGGAGCACTGAGAGCACAGGTTGGCTCGTGGGTCTTGTGAAACAGGGATAAGCCAGTCCTAAGGCATGTTCCCAGAGGTCCTGGATGAGACTCAGTCCTGGAAGCTTTCTGCAGCATTGAGCAGATTGGAAACTTGGCCACCATTGCCGCTGATGCCATGATTTCAGCTCCTGATGAATGCTGGCAGTGGTGCAACCAAGCCTGCAAATCCTTATGACCTGAGATGATGTACAGGCACCCACGGAGATGAGGCTCAGTGCTCCAGGCACTTCTCTAAATGTCTGCTCTACCTCTGCTTACAACATAATTTCTCCAAACACAACGATTCAAGAAAGAATGGGAGCAGGTACCACCACCACCAGGTCCCCAGATTCCTTGGGAAGTGATGAGCTATTTGCATCCCAACCACTTAAGCAGGACCCCATGTTCATTAGCTTTGAGAACCCAGGTGAGCAAGGGCAGAGACCGGTGAGCTGCAATGTGGAGAACAGGGTCAGGTCAGTGTGGAGAAGGATCAGCCGCTGCACGGCAGAGCCCTGGTACTTGGACAAGGAGTTCCTTGCTACTGTGTTCTCATGCATCACTTCTGCAGCATCTACAGGAGTATCTTCTCTGGGATGTGTTGCTATCATAAAGCAAATGCAAATGAAGTCCCGGACCATGGTGTTAATATTAATGTTGTCAATGTTACTGCTAAAAGCACCAGTGCCACTGCCTGCCTCTGCACACACCCACTAACAGCAGGTTTCTGAAACCGAGAAGTGTCAGTTTTTAGTGTAAATTTTGAGGCTTTAAGCTTTCCAGTTATGCCTACACCATGCTTTCAAGTCTTCCCCAGCAACCATCAGGTTCACAAGTTTTCAAAATGGAACGTGAGGATGCATGAAATCCCAGGAACTGGGGCAAAGCGCTGGGGATTATGTGACTCAGCCAGGAGCCCTGGCAGTACTATGCAGCACTGTCATCCCTCTTAATAGGAGAGGAGACTTATGGGTGTCCTGTCAAGGGAAGGAGCTGCCCCACAGCCTCGAAGTTCCCAAAGTGACTTTCTCTGCAAGGCAATCATCTCCTCGTGCAAGACTGTATAGCCTCAACGACAGATTCTTCTTGCAAAGTGGAAACTTTATCTCTCACTTGTAGTGTAACCAAAGTGATTTCCAAGTTATGGTCCTGTTCCACCCCAAGGCTATCCTTCAGGATGAAGCTGAGTCTGTCCTTCCTTTGAAAGGTGAAAAGCCACTCCAAATAATACACTTCTGCTTAGAGTAGGGCAGAGGTTGTCTGATGAAACCAATTTCCACAGAAGGTGTTTAGTCCAAACCAAAACACATAGGTTTTTACAAAGATATAGTAAAAGGACTGTTTATTGTATCTCCTGGATGGATGCTGAAGGGACCTATGGGTTGTCCTGCCTCAGAGAGGGTAAGTCCAGAAACACTGCTTGTTAAAAGCTCAGAGAAACGTTTAGTAAGAAAGCAGTGTAAGCATCCTGTTTCTCATAGCCTTCCTGAAGCTACCAACCATGCCAAGACAAGGCATTACATGCCCAGAATGATCCAGTGTAGTAATTTGCACATTCTTTTATTCCCAAGGGCCTGCATGCCATGCACTTGAGAGCTCAACCACTTTGGGATGATTCTTACCACAGGCTGGGAACAAGAAAGCCCAAACCAAGCATGTCCCAGCTCCTAAGCGAAAAAGACTCCATCCTTCCAGGCTCCTTGTTTCCATGAAGCCCAGGAAACAATATTAGCAATAATGAGCTAATCTTAATGTTGACCTCAAACGATTGACATATGCTATTAGATAAACCTCTAATGGCCAGCTCACCTGCCTCCCAAGATACATCTCCAGATGCTTGCACACTTGAGGAGCAAAGTCCACCTTTAGCAATCACATAGTTCCCACCTCTCTCACTCTGCTGTCAATGTAATGGCAACAGGCCAAGAGCAATAAACACAAGGCACAGAACAGCTCTTGACCTGAGCAGCAAAAAGTACATGGTGGACATCTCTGGAGTTTGCCACATTGTAAGCTGTGTGTATCAAAAGCATTGAGCTGGATAAGGGCAAATTTCAAGCTCAGACTGTCAAAACTGTGCACCACAACTGAACTCAGCTGCATGCAGAAACCATCAAGATAATGTTTATTGCTACTTCAAGCCAAACTTGTTATTTTTTGTCCTGTTTCTTTATTCTGTGCCACAACCAGTCTTCACACTCGCCAAAGTCTGCTGGGTGTTATTTATTATTTCACAGGACAAATCCTTTTCTTCCTCACAGTATGGGGGCCTTAATAAAGACAAGGAGGGTCCAGATGCCTTATGTCCAGTCTGCCTCATTCTTCTTGTCACACAGAAACAGTGCATTTTTTCTCGTGGGTGTAGTTCCAACATCATCCCTATTGAGGCATGAGAAGAGGATCAGTTGAAGATGTTTCTCATGTATCTTCATCACCCACCAGAAGCCTGGACCATACCTGTAAGACCTCTGCTGGGAAGTGCCTCTGCTTTCTGTGGAAGCAATGCAGGAGGTCAGCAAGGATGCCCAACATTAAGTGTGGGCTATGAAAGACTCCTGTGTGAGAAGAAACTGAATGGATTTAAATTCTCACTCTGAAAAGTTTCTTGGAGGGTATGATATTAGAGGTTATAAAACCATGAATAAGAAGGCAAATGTGAATATTAAACAGTTGTTCATTATTCCCCATGTCAATGGATCTAGGAGCACTCAGAAAACTTGCAATTAAGCACAATTTAGACACAAATGGAAGCATGTTTTCCAGGCACCTATAATTCATCCATGGAACTCATTGTTGCAGGATGTTATGAAGGCCAAAAGTCTGAGTAAAAACTCAGAAATTCAGGGTGGATACATCAGTCAGTGGCTACTGAAAACCTTGGTTTGGAAGCACCCTTCAGCTTCACGAGTCCCCAGCTGCTGGCTACAGCAGAGGATGGCTTTTGGGACAGCCTGGGCAGAGGACACACTGGGCTCTGTGGGCTTCCCCACCCTACCATCCTTTCCACAACCATTCCCCACTGAGTGGCACCATGCTAGCTGCAGCTCAGCGTGTACTTTTGCGAGGATCCCTGGAGCAGCAGAAGTTGGTACTAAAGTTCAGCTGTAACAGGAGCTTTGTTTAGCACTGCCGGGACCAGAAGGTCAGCAGCAGCTGCTCTGCCAGGGTTTAACGCTTTGTTCACCTCTATGCGCTCGCCCGTGCAGCTTCCTCTTCCCTGGGCCGCATGAGGGAGAACCTTATTTTACTTTGTTAGCCCTATTACCCATCAGTTTTAACTCTGCGATAACACCCACAAGCCAGCCTGCCCACAGCTCTGCTGTGCTGTAATGCAGTAGCCAGCAGCAGTTTTTCAGTGCTTTTTCTCAAGCAACCCCATGTGGCACGAGGAAATTTTGCAGCTTGTATTTTTGCAGCGTGCTCCTTCAAATGATGGTGGCTCTTGAGAGCTATGGGACTGCACCACTGTCAGGTTACTTAAATCAGGGTGAAGCAGGAGTGTTCGAATAAAGTCCCACATTGCAGGAGATCATTATAGCAATGCAGAGTACTGGATTGCTATTTCCCCATGCAGATCCCACCTAGTTTTCATTTTCCCAAGCATTTGCAAGGCTGGGGAGTGCATGTATTAACCTGACAGAAGCCAGGGAGAGTTCAGAGGTGACTATAAATGAACAGATGAATCTCTAGGAGGCCATTATGTGAAGTGGCTGGAGCATATGATGGACAGCCAGGACTCCCCTGACTGCCAGACCCAGTTCTGTGCCTTGGCACCATCCTGACTGCACCAGCCAACAGGGTAGGCACAAGCCCATTTTCCAGTTCTGAGAACATAGGGTGCATAGCACAGTTGGCATCTATTCCACTAAGAGGTTCTTGTCCTTCAAAAAGACAGCCACATTGCTGATACCTGTTGGGGATGTCTCCAGCCTGTGGTAATAGCCAAATTGTGCCTGGGCATCACCTGGGATCACTAGTAGAGGCATGCTGGAGACTGTGCTCATCATCCAACTGCACAGTTAGTTTTGTGCTGCTGTGGAAGCCCATGCTCAGGGCCAGTTTACCAGTTGAGATGCGGCTGATGCATGCACCCTCCTGGGCTGCTGTCAGCCCTAGAGGTTTGTCCCTAGGCTGGCAGCACACGTGTTTCCTACAGCTCTTGAGCAGCCAACCCAACCGTGCTGCAACAGACCTGCCAAAGCCTTGGCTCAGTCCCCGTAGCTCTGCTCCCGCAGGGCAACGACGTCTCCAGCTCTGGCAGCACGCCACGTCCTGTACATAGAGCCAAGGCATCTCCGAGGAGATAAACCTACAGCTTCCAAGTGCTCACCCGCCCTGCCAGGCCCAACGCCACGTGCCTCCCTGCTGAGCTCTCTCTGGGTCAGCTTGTCTCCTATCACAGCTCTTCAGCAGCCCCTGCCTGATCATTCAGCTACAGTCCCAGGAGTCATGGCTTTGAATTATACCACTGTGTAATAGTGATAGCCTGTTATTCTCCGGCCTCCTAGCTGAACTGTCATGACACTTTGACCAGAAACCTCAAGGAACTCAAATATACTTAGGAATTGCCCTTCGTCTTCACTGGGATTTGCTGGTGTGAAGCTTCCCTGTAGCTTTGCTGTTTAGTGAAAAGCTGAATCAGTGTACTCAAACATTAGCATTATAATGTTGGCTGTGTTACGTACAGCATTCCTCATATTACTACCTAGCAGTACTCACTATCATCTCATGTGTCAGTTCTGGGTCCTCCATGCTCTTTTACAACATGCTTGAGGAATCTTTGTGCCCACTCAGAAATAGTTTAGGGAAATTGTAGAGTGTTAGCTTATGAACATGTACTTGTTGACAATACCTCACAGGGGTTTGTCTAGTATGGGCTATGCTCAGTGAGTCATTGTGTGAAAACTGCTTCCCCAGGTCACCAATCTTCTGTTTATCATCACTTGAGGAAAAGGTTTTCAGGTCAAGGAATCCTCAGCATCTTTATTTCTCTCTAGATTCCAGTTGCTAACATCCATAAGGCCAGACTTTCACACCACCAATATATTAGGAGAAAGAGGTACAGTAGAGCTGTCTGAGGGAACAGCCCCATATAGGCATCCCTGCCAGTCTGCATATGCTCAAGTAAGACAATACAACCCTTTCCATGTGGTCCGTGTGCACCTATTCCACAGCAAGTCCCCATCTGTGCACAGCCAAATGTAAGGGAAAAGCTTTTATAGCTGTCTGGAACCTGTTTCACTTGCTGAAGCCACAGAGGGGAAGTGGGATCACATGAAGAATGACAAAGACATCTCCTCCACCATCTCTACCACAAGCAGCTGTGGCCATGAGAATTCAAGCCTCAGTGGCTCTGGCACTTTGCAACATGCCAGACCAAATTATCTGTGGAAGTAAATGGCACTGGGATCTAGCAGAATGATGCTGGGGTCAGTTTTGATGTATGGTCTATGGAGAGCAATGGGAGAAGGCAGATGATCTTACCTGATTTGAACCAGATAGTGCAACACTAGCGATCCCTGCAGTAATGTAAAGTGTCTTGGGCCAATTCAAGAAACCTGATATGGTGCTGGAGCCTCCAGCTGTTATTGCTTTACAGTCATAAAACCTGCTTTGTACACCTGCTTGTGTAATACAACTCCATGGGGGAAACAGACTTCCTGACCATCCCCAGAGATCAGTTTTGATCAGCAGGCCAGCCTTTGTAATAGCAGATAGTATGATTAGCATTGGCTGCCTGCTCCTCTAGGTTTGTTAGCATGCTTCTTGCTTTGAAACTATGGGGATTGAGTCTTGCAGCTCTCTCTCCTTCACTATTCAGTGGTCAGCAAATCCACAGAGAAATACAAGCCACCAGAAGGTTCAGATAGATACACCTTTCTGCATGTGCACTCAAGGTAGCCAAGTCTGGCTCTTATAATATAATGGGCTGGGCTTGGATTATAGCCAGGAGTGAATGCAAGGATGTTTCTCTCACCATCCTCTAGGCATAGACAATGAGATACAACCACCATTTGCAAAAGCAAGAGTGACCTTTAAGAAAATTTCAGGAATAATAGTTATCTAGACCCAAGTCAAGGTTCCCTACATGGGCTGTGATGACCATGATCATTGTGTAGCTAGTATTAGTGACAGTCTTTCAGGACAAAGCTTGATATCCTGTCATCATCAGGGCAAGCAGCAGCAGAGTCCAGACCAAACAGAGCTAGTTTTCTATCCCACTCTCATCTTTTCATTCTTACTTTTTCCCAAAATCCATGGGAATATTTCCAGGATGCAGCAACATAAAAGAGAGTATGATACTATGATTTCCTGTGGAGAGGCAGCTCTAAGTCAATTACCAGCTACCTTTGAGCCAGGAAAAAGTCTCAGAACTTAAGAGGAGAGACACCAATAAAGTCCTACTGTGACCGACTCTACAAATAAAAGAATGATCGTTTTTGCATGGTTTCTTTTGAAAACACAGAAGAGCAGCACTGGTCAGGAATAGAGCTTTCTCTGTGATTCACTGTAAGACTCAAACACCCCAGAGGAAACGTAGCCTCCTCCAATAGATGACAAAGGACCATATTTCTCCCTTTTTTCACTGGTTGTAATGAAGTCAAGGCAGATGCGGTGACCCACAGCAGGTCAGGATTTGAGTTGGCTGCAACAACCCAGCACGTGGTTGAGGGTCTGGCCACTCCGCATCCCTGCCCTTTCCAATAAGTCTGTTCCCCAGCAGGGCTTTCAGCTGGTCTGTCACTACAGGTTCTTCTCCAGCCCCCTGTGGTGGGCTGTATTAAGTAATATAGGGGACATCTGCTGTCTGTGATTTGTTTTCTTTCATCCCTTCCCCAGGCAGAGACCAGCCTGGCAGGAATTCCAGCTCCCTTGCATTGTTTTGGATCTCCCTCAGGCTAAGAGGTGGAGAGAATGCCCCCAGGTCACAGCTGGCAGCTCCTTTTAGCTGCATATCGTAAATATTTGGGACAAAAGCCTTCTGGATCCACTCAAACAGGGCTTTTGCCAGAGCAGAAAAAGACACACATGCCAGCAAGTGTTTTGCTTAACTCTGCATCCTGGCCTTTTCCTAATTCTTCAGGTACCTACAGGGAAGGAGGTGACTTCAGGCCAAACAAACTCTGTCCGTGGACTTTCCCACTGGAGTCAGCAGGTGGGATCAGACCCAGAGCCCCATGGTATCCAAACATGTGACAAGCATGATTAATACATTTGCTCTGTTAACAGCCAGTGCAATGAGCTGCTTCACTTTTCTGCCTCTGGTACAGAGTCCAAGCCCCACACAAAACAAGAACTCCAGAATGTCTAAGGGTTTTGCATCAAGAGAAAGACCCAAAACCTCCCTGCCCCAAACCAAACTGTGCCTCTGGAATTCCTGCACACCACCTCCAAACAGGCAAAAAATATTGTGCCTTTCTGAGAAAACTGGGATGCAGCTCCTTACCAGATACAGGTGAATTTTCATGGTGCTGGTTTGGATAAAAAGATTGGCTCTTCCAACCTGGATCCAGTCTTGGAACCGAAGGATATATTATTCCTAGAAAAAAAGATGGGTTTAGGAGGCACAGAGAGGGAGCAGATCCCTGTGCATGTACTATGCCACTTTGACAACTAGCTTGAACTCTCCCAATAACTTCTTCTTCCTGTTGTTTTTTCCCTTGGTGAGCTTGTAGATCTAACTTGTACTTTGTTTGGCCCTTGTTTTTTAGTTTAATTGTCCCTGTAACATCAAAAGACATCTCCATAAGTGCTGGCAATTCAATAAGAGTGCTTCTGTTGCAGTGCAATTGATTTCACTGTCACTGATGCAGACAGCATCACCGGGGACTGAAACAACTGCAAACTAGCTTAACTGATTAAGCGAAGCAACTGAAATAGATATAAGTACCCTGTACGGGCCAGGGGTGTTAAAAGCAAAAAACATGGCAAAGTACAAGATCACCAGACTCCAGTCTGATGGAGAGGAATGAGGGGGAATGGAGAACATTTTTTTTCCTCATTTTATTTAATCTCTGTCTCAGTTTTTGTGAAATTGAGAATAATTTGGGTTGCCAGAGACCTCTGGAAGTCATGTAGCTCAAAGCCCTGAACAAAGCAGGTCTAGGTTCAAGGTCGTACCTGGTTGTTGAGGTCAATGCTTTGTGAAGTTTTGGTTATCCCCAAAGATACAGACTTTTCACCTTCTATGGGTTTCTCTTCTAGGGCTTCACTGTTTTAATGAGAAAGATGCTTTTCCTGAAGTCCAAAAGGAATTTCTCCTGCTGCAGCTTGTGCCCATTTCATGTTCTTTTGCTGCATGCATGCTTTCTCTCAATCACCTTCCATTAGGTAGCTAAGCACAACAAAAAGCTGTCTCCTCCTTTTGGTTTCTCTTCTTCTGACAGCTTCAAAAATCCCTTTGACCCAGAGTGAAATGCCTTGTTGTGACTTCTAGTAAGAAAAGCAGCAGTAATGAGTGCTGGGTTTTGGTTGTGTTGGTGCCACGTCTCTTTCAGCCTCTCAGTGCTTTACTTTCTAACTGAAACTGTACAGCAATTTGTATTTGGAGGTGTAAATGTGCTTCTGACAACCAAATCTCAAATTTCTCATCAAACTGAATATTCACTAGAAAAAAATGCACCCAAGGAAAATCACTAGAAATTGGGTGTCTTTGAAAAATTTCAGCCGTTCTCAGCATCCTCCCCCTCAGCTCTCCTGGGTGTTAAATATTAATGTAAGGAGCTGCTGGCTTTGATACAGAAGTAGTAATTCTCTGCCTGAGGTATTTCCTTTCCTGGCTCTCCTCCCTTTCATCTCGGAGTGATTTTCTGATTTATTTTTTTTTTAATTCTGTAATATTTGCCTATTTGCAGCACCTCCCCCAGGTGGCATGATGTCAAACCAGCAGCAAGCAGGCCAGCAGGGACATATATACCCATTACCTTCAGCACTACAGTGGAAACCTTTAAAACAGCCAGTAAACTCAGCCTTGTGCAGGGCAATTGCTCAGGAGAAGTCTCTCTTACAAGAATGTCACCATGTGGTTCCCACAGCAAGGCAGCCAGAAGGATCCTGCTGTTGCCAGCAGATGGTTGGAGGGTCAGGCACCACAGTGCCAAGGTTTTCTGGACAGCTTCACTGGGATGCAGATAAGCAGAACTATTGCTATGTGCCTGGGGGGAAATGCAAGTCTGTAGCCAAGGTCAGGAATGCCCACATGTATTTGGAAGGGTTGCTTCTTTCAGAGCTGGTATAATTACCTAGGCAAGGACAGACACTTTCCAATTGTCACAAACCCTGCTCAGCTCTTAACCTCTCTGCAGCCATTTGGGAGTGAGGTCCACAGGCCAGTATGAAATCTACCCATTGGAATTTGTTTTTCCTTTACTAATTCCCTTCTGTTATTACTTTTGTCCCATATCACAGGCTAACAGAACAGCAGTACCTTATCTGTCTGAGGGCTGAGACAGGCATACATGAAACAAATGATCCAAGAACCATTTCTTAACCTATTACCACATAAATTAATTACTAAGAAAGCACTTTAGTTTTCTTTTTCTCCCAAAGAAACCAAATCCTTGCCCGCTATGACTCATAACATATAACTGTTATTAAATCAGAATTTGACCAGGCTCAAGGAATTAGATAAGGGGTATTTGGGGATACCCACAGAGGTATTTTGGGACCCAGGTCTTTGTTACAGGTCAAATCTTCAACTAGTTTCAAGGAGATAAGCATATGCAGTTCTGGGCTTTGCTCTAAGACCTTGGACTTGATCTTTTCCTGTACCCACTGACCCAAAAAGAGGATACTTTCTGTTCAGCTCTTATCCTATCAGAGCAACACTTGCAAATGTGGAGGTTTTTTTTATTTATATTTTTTATATTTTCTGTTCATTGCAAATAGGCAGAAAATTTACCATTCTGCTTCAAAAAATTCAAAATTCAAACCAGTGTTATGTGTGTAAAATTGGTTTTAGGAGGGAAACTGAACACATGAAAATTCTGAATGTGGTCATAGGATACAAGCTCCAGAAACAAGCATGAGCTCCTAAGCTTCTGCCATGGGTAACTGGTGCCCTGCAACACTTCCTCTAAATCTAGGGACAATGGTGTTCTATTTATTTCATTACAGACCTTTGTCATCTGGCTATTTTAAGCTGCTGCTAATTAACAATGTCTGCTTCAGTTGCCACTATAATACTACTTTAGTTTCATGTAGTTTTAAGTGAACTCAAATGTTGCCATCTCTAATATTTCTCTCCCGTTCTTTCTGCAAACAAGAAAGGTAAATGACAATCAGCCTGACAGATCAATCAGATATAACTAAGGTGGATCATTTAGATCAGCTAATATTCATTAGACAGTTGTTGCATATTCCCATATTCCTAGAGTGTACAATAGTTTTCCTGGAATTTAAAAAGAAATTTTATTGCTTGATTGCAGAAACCTGAAATATATTTCCTGCCATAAGAAGTACCATGTGCCTCTACAAAGCAAAGTTTTGTCTTTAAAAGGCCCTGTTGCCATATATATTGTAGCAAAACCTGACTATACAATCTGGCAGTGGAACATCACCTGTATTTTCAGTCAACTTCGTCAGTTGCTTCTTGATCTGAGATCTCAACTAACAAAGTGTCTTCCTTACAGCTGACTGAGAGGTGGGCATGCAAAAGAACTCCTACATTTCTACATCCAGTTGGACATCTTTCCTTCTTCAGTGACATCAGTAACCCTGGGCATGGCTTAAAACAAGACCCTTAAATGTAGGCAGCTGAGTGCCTCTGTCTACATATGAGCTAAATGTCCAAATTCCCATAAGTATGAGCAGAGATCTAGGCCTTGGTTTGGTTGTTCATAAAACCAATTAAATTAGTGCCACTTGGCATGCCTCAAGGCAGCCAACATACATGTACACAGCTGGAAGATGCAGCCAAAGACCTCTAAGAGATCCTCCTGGAGCAGCAGATGGAGCTCATGCAGGAGACTCAAGGCCATCTCAAAGATACAAAGCATTATGGTGGAAAGGGAGTCATGACCCTACCCACTACAGTCAAGTGAATACAGGAGCAGTTCATATGCTCAGCTGATGCATGTCTATTCTAGAGAAAGCTGACTTTCCCTCCAGACTCTACTGGCTGTCTTGGCCAAATCTCCTCCAACTACAGCAGGAACTCAGATGCCTAGAACTCGTTTTGACACCCAACATTAGATGTCAAAATTTTGTCATAACTTCACACCAAATTACCTCCTGTGTACTGAATCAGGTCACATCGCCCTCAAGTGGAGAAAGGCACGATCACAATGAGCTGCGCAAGCCAGCTATCACCAAGATGCTGGTTTTTTTTGAGGACACTAAAAAAAAATCCCAGGGATCTACCCAGTCATCCAGAACAATGTGTGCCATGAAAAAGCTTGGTTGCAAGAACACAAAGGTTGCAAAGTACAGACCAAAAAAGCTACAGTGGAAAAGGCCATAATTCATGCGACCAAGCTACCACCATAGTTCAGCCACTGTGTACCCTCCCATTATGATACTATCTCACTCAACTCAACATCAAACAAAAGCTGGTAGCAAAGCCAAGTATATAATTTACCTCTCCAAGATACCCACTCTGTGCCTTAATCACAAGAGAATGTGTTTACTGTACGACGCACTCTACCCATTCACTGTCCAACCAGTGTGCTGAATAAGGTTGGGGCCCTCTGCTGAAGCAGGCAGGATCTTGTAAAAAGATCAAGCTGAACTGGTGAACAGCCTGATTTCTGGCAGCTTCTAGTACCAGGGTGTTTGACTTTGCAGCCTTTGAAGTCTTACTGTTGTTCTTGGTTGGACTTCCTCCAAGCTAAAAAACGCAAAACAAAACACAGCAACAAAGCAATTATGTAAGAACAAGAGTTCTTTTACATGGAAACATACTGACTATTCCCACTTAGGTCCAGAGAAAAGTATTCCTTCCTCACACACTGTCCTCTTTCAGCTCTGTTTCTTACCCCCATATCAGGGAAGAACATCTCTTGTAGAGGTGGTCCTATTGCTTGAGATTCTTTCTGTGCAGTTCTCTTCCTCCAAGCCTGCTCTTTCATTAGATCTCCCAATTTATCCTGTAACTTGATGTTCTGGCCATAAAAATGGTTCAGCAATCTACCTGAAGTGAGCAACACAGATGAGATGTTCCAGGTTTATAGCAAACTATTCTTACTACTTTGGACAGGACAGGCAAATGGTTGTGGTCAAGAGAAAGTGGCTTCTTAGAACAATCTTGTTTCCTTTTAGGTGCACAGCAAACACATTTGCACTGCAGCACAGCCTATGCCTAACCTGTTCTCAGATTCCCATTCTAATCTCAGCCTGGAACAGCATGTGTGTAACCCATTTTGCAGCATGAGGACCTAATTACATTTTCCAGCTGTGCAGCAGACTCCCGCAAAGCAAAATAAAGCCTACTTATGTTCATTTCTTAGCTACCACTCTTGGACCTCTTGGAACCAGTCCATAGCTCCCAGGCTGACAAGTGATCTGAAGAATGCTTTCACCCTTCCACTTCCACCAGGAGAGCTTTTCCTCTTCTCATCCCTGATCTTTTCATCAATCAGGGCTTCCATTTCCACACAAACACACTTATTATCTCCTCAGACTCCTAATTGCCCTCTGGAAAGTACCACAAAAACAAACCCATGCACCATATCGGTTTTGGCAACAGCTGATGGTTATTTTCCTCTCCACTGCAAGCAACCTGACAAATGTCCTCAAGCTTCTGCCTTTGCATCCAGGGAGCAGTTCCTCTGGCTCAGAGTAGGTTTGTGTAAAAGCACCATCTCTTGCCAATGTGGAAAGGAGCAACAGGCACAAGGAGAGTAATCCAGCATGGTACAGTTGGTCTGGGAATCAAACTGGCTGCTCTGAGGGTGATGGTTAGCAAGTCTCACAAAGTTGTCACAACAGTCAAGACACGGTGTGGTGGAAAAGTGAAGGAGGGATTTAAATACAAGGGAGGATTGATGCTCTCCAAGACTCCCTTGTTCATCAAACCCAAAGGCAATCTTAATAAGAAATACAGTCCCCAGGAGGTCACAGGGAGTTTATTTAAAAGAGGTTCATATTCTACCCCCTACAAAGTTTCATGGAGCATTTAATGGCACGTAAGGGATCATCTAACTTTATGTCCTTTATACAACAGGCTGTGAGCCAAGAGTTTTTTGAGCCTGACAATATAGATTTGGAAACAGTTCTTCAATGAAAAGGAGGCAACAGGGCTACATGCTATGACCAAGAGTAGGAGATACCTCAGCACCATAACCCACAGGTACCTCACAGCCTCCTGACTGCAGGGTGCTGAGGAGAATGCTCCCTCAGAAAATGCAGCCTCCAGGGTTTAGGGCTATGCCCCCAGCTTATCCTGGATCTCAAGGCTCATCTGGAAACTGCTTTAGCAACAGAGAATCCTGGATGAGGGTAGAGCTGAGCTGCTGGGCTCTCTGACTGAAAGCCAGCCTGAGCACATAAGCGTTGCAGCATTAGTCCAGCTTTGATAGCAAACAGAGAGGAATGAGAACAAGTTGGACCAGGCATGATCAAACTGATCTACAAATGATTACCTAGAAGGGCTTTCAAGCCTCCAGATACCCTGTTTAAGCCTAACTCAGAAGACCTCAATAAAGCATTTAGGACAGTATTGTCTATGAAATAATATATGATAACCATTGGAGATAGCACAGAATATGGGTTGTAAATCAGCATATCTGAACTGTTATGGATAGCTTAGGGAAATTTAACCTGAGTCAGTCTGGCCAGTAGGTAACAAACCTGAGAATGTCATAGGTGTGAAGTGTCTGGGGCTTTTCCTGGGGAAAAGGCTAAAAGAAACAGCTTGAGTGTCATCAAGCCAGGAAACGTTTTTTCCTTATTCGGATTAAGACAAAATGGTGTGATTGTAGCCATCTGTTTCAGCTAGATGAGGATATTTTGAATCATTTCTTGAGAAAATAAAAGAGGGATCTGATGGCCAATCACATTCCTGGCATTCATACAATGTCCTCTACCTGTAGATGCCTCAGCCTTTCATGACATTTAGTCAACAGCACTTATGCCAAATTTCTAGTAGTCAGTTCCCCTATTATGCTTTAAAAAAAAAATCCAAAACAAACAATACTACAAACCAAACCCCAAAAGAAACAACACAACACTTCCCTTTAGATTGTAAGTAAAAATGCTTCCTCATTTCACTTTTAGGCTTGTTTCTATTCTGCATTAATATTTGCATAAGGTTCCTATCAGTTCTACACATAATTTTCCTATGCCATATCTGCCTTTATCCTTTGTTTGCCCATTGTGGTGACTGACTCTACTGTTAGCAAAATTTGCTTTGATCTGTCATCGTGAAAACCTAATCATTTTGGGCCAGGATCCTTGAATCATGATGTAATATCTGGGAATTAAGAGACCACAACAACACATAAATAGAGGGTATTTCTGAGTATCCTGAGGATGCTGAGACCACACAGACTCAGGACACATTTGAATCTCACTGTGGCTGAATTAGGGTCAGCACCAAGGAACTTAACAGTTTATGGGCAGAAAGCTTAAAGGTCTTTTCAAATCTAGTTGATTCTATGATTCTTTAGTATAATAGCTCTTGTATGCTTTTCCCACTGTTACCTGCAACCAGCTGTGCCTGCTGTCCTTCAGATACTAACAGTGACTGAGGGCTGGGCTCTCACCATGGGAGGGCTCAGGCTCAACCCCCACATCTGATCACAGTGGCCACCCTCTCATTACACAAGCCTTCTCCTTCTGGCAGGAACAACAGGAAAATCGAATGAAGCCTTTCCTCCCCCGATTTCCAGTCATCCTGTGAATGAGCCATCAGGGCCACCCGTGCAGGGCTCCCTGGGTTTCCACAAAAGGCATAGAGATGTGCTTCCACTCCCTGGAGGTGTGAGCTCAAAAGCAAACCAGCCTTGCTGACTCACAGGCCCCAGTATGACTCTTCACCAACTTGCTCCAGATGAGTCACCCAGTGGGTGAGTAATACATTGCATCTGCAGTGCATATTTATGGCAGTTTTGCATTGACCATGTCAGCAGGGAAATTGTTTGTGTGGAGTAACCATGGAGAGAAAGGAAATGCTGAAGAGGACCAAGAGGTTACGGATGAGGAAAAAGCGAGAGGGAAAAACATATTCCACCTCCACAGCCCCAGAGTACCCTACATGTGTGGAATCAGTGCTTAAAAAGGAAATATTTGCTGTGGGGGTTTTGGTTTGTTTTTTTTTGTTTCCCTCTCTTTTTCATGGTGTCTCAGAACTGGGAGAATCTGGAATGTTGTAAGAAGAAGTAGCCCTGTGGTAGTGACATCAGAGTCTGGAATTCCTGCAAATCTCACAAGGAAGCATATTATCACAGTGGACTCAGCCCTGATGGGATCTTCCCATGAGACTAGCTCTAAGCAGATGCATTGAAGATGCCATGCAGTTTCTCATTACCAGTCCTTTCTCCTCACTCTATACACTTCTGTGATCACATCTCAAAAGCCATGACTAAGTATCTGGTGAAGGTAGACCTCCAAACTGTGCTGCCTTTCTCTCCATTAACTTTTAAGAGAGCAGGAGTTGAGAGGGCAGGAAAAGGGATGGCTATAACACTTGTGTCCTACTAGCTCCTGCTTGCAGAGAGCTCATGTGTCTTCTTCTCCCCTCCATCAGTGTGGTTGGTAATATACAGACCACCTTCACAAGGGAAAGAGCCAAAAAAATCCTGTCATCTTATTCTTTAATAAAAGGTGAGATGCCTTTTTGCAGGAATAGCTCACACCAGGGGACTGTCAATTGGTGGTAAAGGATTATGACATTATTATGTGTTTTCATAAATGGCTAATCAGTCAATAGATAGAGCCACCTATAAATGATCTGAGATATAGCTCTAATCAACTGTCAGAGATAGTAGTTATCTCTACAACATCATTTTATCTGTATCAACCCAAAGGATTAGCAATAAGCATGGTCAGTTTTTCTCTTTTAGTGTTGGTCTCCAGACGAGGGGAACCTTTAAGCAATGGGTTTTGCAAAGCTAGATGCCTGGCTCAATTCTGAACACTTGTTAATTTACCTACTTGCCTCCTAGAAACAATTTCTCCCCCTGAATGCAGCTGGAGGGGGCTGCACCATTGTGCCGATTGCAACACAAACTGCTTCTGAAAAGGTTGTGCCATGAATGTTCACAAGAAATAGAAATGAAGTCTCTCACTGCAATACAGAGCTCAACTGCTCATTTCATTTGTGGCAAAACTCTGATGAAAATGCTGCTTTGGAAAAGGTAGATGTGGTTGTTCTTTTTTTTTTAATTACTTAAAGTCCAGAAAACATTAAGAGCAAGTGAATATGTTTATGGACTGATTTGCACTGCAGAAAAATCTGTACTTCCTACCACTGAGAACCAATGTGCATACAATGGGTAAACACGCAATGATAACATGCAAAGTCTGATTTTCTTTCCTAACAAACTAGACAAGGGAAAGATTATCCCTTCCTTGGAGCTGGCTTTGTGAAGTTTACTGATGACTAAAACTGCACTACCTTCCCTTTATTCTGTGTTTACCTTAGATTACACTTAAAACTTAGGTATGTCAAGGTAAATTCTACCAGCTCTAAGATAAGACTCCTTTTCACAACATTTGTTTTAAAATTTACTGGTACTTTTCAAACTCTCTCAAACAAGGGACCAGTTTCTGACCAGCCTATACAGCAGCAGCTCAGTCCCTCCAGGCAAGGAGGAAGATGTGCTGGTCGCTATCAGCTGTAGAGGTAAAAGATGCACTCGAAGCACTGGGACTGAGTGCTAAAAGCAATTAAAGACATTTAGCAGCTCCTCAGCTAGTGTGTCTTCTTGCAACCAGTAACCAAGGTCCTTCTCATTTCCCATGCAGGAAGTATCAAGCTGTTGCTGGCTCACACTGTTTCTTCCAACCCATGACCACCTATGTGTTTCACAACATCCTCAGACAGTCAAACCCATTGGTTAGGAAAAAACACTCCAAGCTGCTCTCTGCAGAGTAGGTCCTGGCACGGGAAATATTTTGGTTTTAAATTTACTTTCACAGTAGAAGTACCTTGACGTGACTGGCTATCAGGTAAGTCATGGTACAGAAAACCTGGTAAAGGCTCCTTCTCAGAACCGGAAAGCCAAGATCTGTTTGATGAGCATTAAAGAAAGCTGGAATTAACTTGATTTTTTTGGCAGAACTGGGTTTGCAGCTTGTCTGCGTGAGGATACAACAACTCTGTTCAAACAAACAGAGGATGTGAATTAAAGGCATCATGGTTGTGCTAGAATGGCTCTGCCTGTGCACTCATTCCTCTTTTCAAAACCCTTGCTTCTTTCTAGGAGGGACTGGGGCAGGATGCCCTTGCCAAGCAGATCTCCAGTGACAGCAAAGCCTCAGGGATTTGTGTATGAAGCACAGACAACGACTTACCCTGAACCCTGGGAACATGCAAGCACAGAACAGCATGACAAGGTTGAGGGCCAAAGGTTGAATGGGGGAGCCAAAACTCCTGCCAGTGCTGAGCTGTGTTTGCCAAGGGTGACTCTCCTGGGTCCAGCCTGACATTAGAACATGGAGATGAACTGATTAAAACACCCAATATTACTTTTTACATTGGACAAATATAAGTACTTCTTTCATTTCTTGGTCTTGATATAAACCTGGCACTCTCTGGAACAGAAAAGCATATCTGAAACGCTTACAAAAGCACAATTTGTGGGTCCTTCACATGCAAAATCCCAGGTCCCCCCTGTATACCCTCCTTGCAGGTCTATGGTGAGCTCTAGCTGCCGTGCTGTCACAATATGCCTGTCAGATGTAGCTGTTCAGTGCTTTTCCAGCACCAAGTCATGGCATTTTTGGATCAGAGGCAAACATATTCATGAAAGCAAGTTTCCCCTAGGTCCTCTTTAAAGTGTGTGAGGTCCTGGTGCGATTCTTTTTGCTCAGAGTAGATGTCCAAAATAGATCAGAAGAACCCTTCCGGCAGGGAGAGATTGCTTCGTGCCATCCTGCTGCTCAGGCTGAAAGAGCATGGATCTTCTGAACCATCAGATGTCTGAGGTCAGAGAAAATTAATCTCCACTAGAGGGGTGTGGGGGCTCAGCATACACCTGAAAAACAGCTATTAAGGCAGATCTTTAGGCCCTGTATCTGTGATAGAAATCTGTGTGTCATGTGTTTCAAATTCAGCTCCAGCTATTAGCTTCTGAAAATCAGGCATATTTGGATTCAGGTTTGGATGAAAAACGGATTTAGGTCAGGATCTGAATTCCTTAATGTGACTAGTGTATCTCACTCTGGACTTCACTTCCTATTTCTCTAAAGGTGCATTTTACTTGCAGCTAGAGAGTGAGAAACACACGCAAAATAAAGTGAAGATTTCCCTCAAAGAATAATGCTGTTGAGATCTGACAGGAAAATAGAAGATATTTTATTTTGTCAACTGTACACAAACACAGGCATTTTATAAACAAGGAATTGATTCAATTGTTTCCAGAGGTATGAGAGTGAGTGAGAAAGCTGAGATTTAGGAATTAAAGACAATCTCAGGAGAGGAATGGAATTAGCCTCCAGTTGAGCCAGATATTTCCCTCTCAAAAAATAAATGAATCAAAGTCATGCTCAGTCAGCCAAATTATCCAAGCAGATGCTAACATCCCTGGTTTCTGGGGTTTATGTGATTTCATGATGGGGACAACGGTATTCTCCCTAAATGGAGCATTATGCAGGGGTCAGGACTGCGGGGTGTCCCAGTTTGGGGATTTTTAAATAAGGCAAAGCTGGTGAGTCTTAGAGCAACTACATGCCCCAGAAGTATAGGTTTGATTTGTAGCTTGCTGTCAAACCCCACTTGGACCCAATCTGTTGCTGCACAGCACCCTGTATACTTCGCTCCCAAAGCCACTGCACACCCAAGCTCCCTGCTTATGCTGGGAGCAGCTCTGCATTGCTTCCTACTTTGCCATAGACTCACCTCTTGGTCCCAGTTAGCACACATATACTCTGCCTTGGTTTACACAAAGCAGGCCAAGATGCATTTCATAGAATCATAGAATTGTTTGGACTGGAAGGAAACTTTAAAGGTAATCAAATCCAAACCCCTGCAATGAGCAGGGACATCTTTAACTAGATCAGGTTGCTCAGAGCCACATTGAGTCTGGCCTTCAATATTCCTGGGGATGGCACATCTATTATTGTGCTCTGGGTAACTTCTGCCTGTGTTTTACTACCTTCATTGTAAAAAATGTCTTCCTTATAGCTAGTCTGAATTTACTTTCTTTTAGTTTAAAACCATTGCCCCACTGTCCTATTGCTACAGGCCCTATTAAAAAGTCTGTCCTCAACAAAATTAAGTCACTGGGAAAGGTGCTGCCCCACATCGCTATTTAGTCCTCTCCCCTTTACCTAGCAGCCACAGAAGTAAGGCAGAGATAGATATCTGTTACAAAACCTCAGCTCCCAGATTCCCTCAGGATCTCCAGCTGGTCCCATGCAGGGCAGCCAAGAGCTGGTTTTTCACAGCCAGGCCCAGGGAAATGTGTAAGGGGCTTGAAGCACCTCCTTCACCTGTCCAAATGTGTCATAAGGGTGGTTAGTGAGGTGATCCAAAGGCTTGGCAGGTCCAGCAGGTCTGTGTGTCCCCTTGATAGGAGCAGATGATGCTGGCCAGCTGATGTAAGGGCACAAGAGCTATCTTTAGCATCCCAGAGAATGCAGAGTGTTCCCAGATGCAGCGAGGGAAGGAGGTTTTCTACAGATCAATGCTAATCTCAATGCTGGCATCCCTTCCTTGGACCTTGCAGCATTTCCCAGGTAGAGTGTCTAGTAGAGCAGAGTGGCAGCAGTGTTCAGTGGTGGTATTTCCACCTATAAAAGTGACGTCCAACCATCATTCACATGTTAGGAAGGCTCTGGAGTAGCATGACTGCATCCCTTGGCTTTCTTCCCCTCTTCCCTGACTCATAGCTCAGACTCAGCAGTGGGCAGGCAGCCAAGAAGTAGTCATGTTTATCTCTAAGTCCCTCCAAACCTCTTTGAGGAGGGATTTCTACATAAGGATGACGTGAAGTAACTCCAGAGGCCAACCCTGCAGAAATCAGGTAGGACCTGGGGGAAGCCTGGGTACTCACCCTCCCTGGCTACATTGCATCCAGCGCTGTTGCACAGGCAGCTCAGGTTTCTCTCTCACATGCCCTGCAATGAGCTGACTCTTCCTTAGGAGGAGAAACACAGGCCGACATCAAGCTGCCACCCCAGCTTCCCCCCTGCCCTGATCGTATTAGTGACAAAGCAGTGGCAGCCACAGGGATGCTATGGGGACCAACCACGGCCACCCCTCACTCCACATGAGCCCAGGAGGGATGGCTCAAGCCAGCCGAGCCCCCTTGCCTCACTCTGAGGGACACGGCAGCGGAACATGCCAGCATCCATCACTCACAACAAGTCTGGTTTGTTAGGGCAATGGCATGGCAGAGCAGTATCCTCTCTCCTGGCAGTACCAGGGGTGGCCATTCAGGTTTGCTCATGGGCTGGCACAGCTCACCTCCTGCCCTCCATTACCTGTGGTATCATTCAGTGATTCAGTGTGAGCGATTCCGCTCTGTTTTCTTGCAAGTAAGCAGCCCTCCAGGGTGAGTGCAGGAGATTGTAGCCGTGCTAGCACCCATTGTCTTACTCCCAGGGGTCCCTGTGGCCCTTACACAAAGCAGTGCTGGGCAGTGACAAGAGACAAAGATGGCTGGGATGGATTTTTGGGGAACACTTCCTTTTTTGGTGAGTATTTTATCTTTACACAGCTGGCATTAGAGCACATCTACAGATACATGGACACACAAATACACTTGCAGCATAAAGGGCTTTTCTTTTATAACAGCCTGAACCCCTGGAGGAAAAAATTTCCCTGGAAGGAGAACTCCCACTTCTGGGCAAACTACACGGAGCACTGTGTCCTAGGATTTATGCTCTGGGAACATTTCTGTGTGCCCTGGGCTCAGCGTTTGCTTACTGTAGGTCAGATCCCAGTGTGACCATCACTGGGTCTATATCGGTGCCTGAGTCAGCATGCGGAAGGTCTAGGCCTGTTCTGATTAAAATGTAATAAAACATGGAGAGAGGGAGATCAAGAAAAAGGCATTTTTATGAAAGGTTGTGAGAAAGCTGTATTCACACCAAAACCAGAATGGAAAATATTGTCAAACCTGAGGGAGAGGGTTTTGGCCAAGAAGGATCCTCACCTTCCTGAGCAACCAGAGGCCTATCACAGACCTGAAACCTGGAGTGAGACACAGACATGAAGTGACAAATGCAGAACCTTATAAGCCACAAGGTATAAATAGGGAGTTCTCATAGCATCTCTGCATAGCTCCTGATGAGATGCGGACAGACTCACAGGTTGTGGGAGACAGCATATATATAGCTTTGTCACTTACAATATTAGGGCTGCAATAAGCCAAGAAGGTTGCTTCTAGCCTGGTAGCTTTTCACCATGACAAAAGAAAGTGGAATCCTGCTGGATGACATCTGCCCATCCTGCTTACAGTGCTCCTCAGGAGCTTTTCAGCAAAAGTGCTGAGAAAACACAATTCTGGCATTGACCCTTGGATGCATATTCATGGGCATTCATGGACAAGGGATAGGATTTATCTCTCTCTGGGCAACTACATTGCTCCCAAATAAGACAAGCAGAGAGCCACATGTGGGGCTTCTGCCTCTCCCTCTGCTTGGTGCACTGCATATCTACTGCTGCCTGCTGACCCAGGGAAGCTGGTTGGTCTTGGTCCAGGCACAAAGAAATCACTATATTAGAGCAGTCCCTGGGTCAAGCACTCCACTTACAGCTGTGCCCACAAGCAGGTGCTGCAGAGGAAAGTGAGAGGCTCTATTGCAGCTTTTCCTTTTGCCCTCTTCCTCACATCTGCTCACTGTATTTACTGCTGTCTCCCAAAGTGTGCAAGTACTCTGTTTTCTGTTCATGCGGTTGAACATGGTCATGGTCCCTAGCCAGGCCCGCTGGGTCAGCTACAGCACTAATGTGCAATTAGGGAAAAACTTGCCCCCAGCAATCCAGCTTCCGTCTGCAAGAGACAGGGTCATGAAGAATCACCACCCATCCATTTCCTCCCAGTCTCAGGTTCCCTCAGATGTTCAGCTGCAGAAAGTACAATCTTCCAAGCTGTAACTAGCCAAGGGCACTTATCACCAACAGCCCTGACCTAAAGAGATTTCTTCAGAGCCACCTGGTCTCACCGGGAAGCTTGCAAACCTCCTTCTATCGCATCGCATCTGACAGCAACTCATAAATCAGCCTGCAGTTGTTGGCAACCCCTTTGAGGATCCTGGTCTGCAGTTTGCATTTGCAATGAAGTATGTGCACAGGTGAGGAGGGCCCTGGGGGAAGGCAGCTAGCTATGGATGCAGATGCTGGCTCCAGGAACATCCACGGATCCCACGCTCACACGTGGGGCTTAAGGCAGCCTGGTGGTCGCAGCACAGTGGTTTCATGAAGGCTGGATTCAGCCGTGACCTGTGCAAACTGCTGCTCAGTCAACCCCTTCCCATGTTTCCTGCAGCTGCAGCCGTGCCAAAGAGCACCGCAATTGCCTCCCCTTCTTCCCAGCATGACTTCACCTGATCATGTCAACTATTTTTTCTGGCCTGCTTCTTCTCCATCAAACCCACCTCTCTGTTTCAGCACAGATTCAATCTGCAACATTTGGAGGTGATTATGTTTGAAATTGGGATCAGCGCTGCAAAGTAGAGCTGAGTTCACCACCATCCCTCCTTTTGCAATTCTATTCAGGAAGACGGCTTGATCCAAATCTCTGAATTTTCATATTATAGAAGGAACCATAGGTGAAACTCTCCTGAACCAGGTTCTGTTTCTTTCCTTGAATAAACCAAAAAGTTTACTTGAAGTGCCAAAATAAAATAAAATAAAGCAATTAAAAATAAAACACTGAATCTCACCAATAACAGAGCCTAGCAAGTATTTCTACCTAATAGTAATACATTACATATAGACTCAGGGCTGTGCTCTCCCTTTGAAGATTGTGGGAATTTTGCCATTTATTTCTGTATAAAATGTAAAATGCTGAATACTCAGTAAGAGTCTGGTTGGCTGCCGCCTAAAACACTTTACAAAATGAAATCATCTCAGGCTTTATGTCCAAAAGCTTTTGTCTGAGTGTTGCACTGATGATGTGGGTTTGGAAAAGTCCAGTGTGTTGGGAATAGATGCTTTGAATTAAACTGGTAGCTTCACTGCATCCACACATCTGTGATGGTGATGTGACACGGCACCCATGTGACGTCAAAAGGGGTGTTGGGTGACTTTGTTCCCTGTGTCCTTGTTACACGAGGAAGCGGCTTTGGAGCATTGCATTTTTACTGCATGTAGGGAAACTGAAGACAAGGACGAGAAGTGGCAACCCTAAGAGCCCATGAGAAACACTAGAACAATATCTGCTTATACTCATTTTCCATGTAGAAGTTGTCTTGCTCTGGATCAAACTGACCATTCTACCACTTTGCTCATCCAAGTAGACAGCCCAGGTGAAGATAACAACCTTGAGACCCTAATGTTTGGAATGTGCAGCCAGAATTCAAGAAATCAGTGGGAAACTGAGACTTTCTACAACCTTGGGCCACCAGATTCTTGGTCCTTATTCAGTCATACTGTTGAAAAAAGCAGTTGTTGTTGAATAGTGAGTTAGAGGATCTCCCCTGGCTGCTGTAGGGGTGCTTGCACTATCAGTCAGTCTCTGATGAAAAGAATTGCTCTTTTGATCTGCAGTCCCATTGAAAACATTTCAAATGCAGCCTTTAATTTGAACTTCTGACATCTCTTAACTGACTGACAATTTCAACACATAAAAGTTCTGCTAAAATCTGAATGCATATCATTTTCCCTTCACCAATCTACAGCTAGTGATTAATGTGCTGAGGGAGCAAACTGTAGAAGCTGATCTTTAATGAGGGAAGAGTCTATTGGAAAACACATCTCCAGTCCTGCAGACTGCCAGCAGTTTTGTTTGGGAACTGCACCAACTTCTCAGTCCTTACTCTCTGTAAGCACCGAGTCCTTGTGCCAGGGACCAAGAGGTCTGTTAAAACTTTCTGTGTTCAGAAATTATCTTTTCTTAATAATACAAGTTTGAGCCCAAATTGTGCCACTTAGTTATATATGTTGATATACAGCAGCAGTGTAACAGCAAATAACAGATTTCCCTCCCTTCATTCCTCTTCTTGGAATTAAGCCTGAAACTGAAAATCTTGCAACTTTTTATTGTCCTTCTGCAAAAGAAGAAGGGAAACCCTTATTTTTAAACCACTCATTTGCAGAGGAGTGTTAAACAAGATCAAACAGAGTCCCTGCCAAAACAGGGGAACAAAGTTTTCACATATGCTCAGCAAAAAAGCTCCCCATTCCTTACTCAGACCTGTTTGTTATGGGATCAGTAGGAGACCTAGCCCAATAGCCATGACTGATCTGACTAATGTGTCTCATAGCATCCTTCAAATCAGCAAATACATTCGTACCCAAAGGGATTAGCTCCAATGTACAACCTTTCTATAAACACCCTTACCTTAAGTAAGTAAGCTCTGAGGATTACCCTTGGTAACCCCACCCTGCTTTGTATCCCATTTTTTTGTGTTCCTATAGGCTTAAAATCACCATTCACTTAAAAAATTTTCCTGTGGATGAAGTGCTATTGAAGCCACAATAGTGGCTGCCTGGATAGCTCTCTTTTCCCCATAGGCACTTCATAACCCTCACACTAATAGACTAGTGTGATGTTCTTCATATTAGGTTACCTGTCCCAGGAGATCTGGAGTTTATATTACCTGGCTGAAATCAGACTAGGAGTGAAAAGGTAGGAAGTAATTCAGTCTGAGCCGAGAAAAGCTTAGAGTAAAAAACATCAGTGAAAAAGGAGAACTAGGCAATGAAACAGGACAGTTCTAGAAAGCAGGGTAATTCAACTGCTTATTTGACAAAAGTGGCACATCAGAGAAAATGTAGCAGGGGTTTTGTAGTGATCAGAAGTTTAAACTTATAAGAACAATAACTGGGAAATGAGGAGATGAACGAGACTGCACAGATGAAATAGATGTGAGCAGCAGGTGCTTCTGGGAAAGGGACTATCTGAGATGAGCAAGCTAAAATTCAGAAAGGAAAATCCCATTGAGGGAAAAAACACCAAGGACAAGGTTTTTTGCTAACCCTTGTTCCCAGTAATGGGGTTCTGGGACATGTGGTATTTCTACATGGGCAGCTGGGATTGCTGGGATTTCACATCCCTTAGATCTTTGGACTTCCTGGTGAGAAGGCAAGTGAGGATGAGCTCCTTTGGTCATTCTCCATCCTCTGCCAGGTTGCTGGCCAGTCCTGCATTGGCAACAGACCTTTCTCCAGCTTGCTTTTTCTGGTGTCTGCTGAGGGATCACTCAAACTACTAGCCCAAATACTCCTGTCCAAGACCTGCCTGGATGTATGATCTGCCATAAGGCCAGGTACAATTCCATCACATGAACCTGGCAAAGCTACAGTAACAGCAACTGCTCCCAGTGCCATCTCCCAAAGTAAAATACTCGGATGGTGCAAATGCTAATAGGTGTTTCTCATTCAGTGGTAAAGGGCTTAGAACAGACCAGGACAATGTTTTTTCTAGTCTAAAAGGACCCCTGGGAGGAGCATTTTTTTCTTTACTGGCAGGCTTATATAGATAGATCAAGCAGCACATGCCTATGACCCACAGACCTCACTCAGATGGGAACCATGATATATACCAGACTGAGTGGCTGCCAGTGGCCATGGGACATTGCATGGAAAAGGGGCAAATGCATGAAAACTGAGAGGGAACTGGAGACAGCTGTGATGTGTACCTAAGTGTTTAAGGTCTGCCAGATCTGGGGCATTAGCAGCTTTCACAGCTTCCTCACCCGCACTTCTGGTCATTTGTACGTGATTTTGATAACAACGTGGAAGGTGTGTGGGAAAACCCTCAATGAAATAATCAATGGAAACCACAAAAGTTACATCTTTATAGGCTGTAAGACCCATGGAAGCCACAAGAAATTTGCAACAAAAACCACCTTTAAACAATCTTTTCTTTAGTCATTCTAGAAAAACATAACACAACAGGAGCTCTACTTTTCACAAAGTTTGTATGCCAATCCAAAGGAACCCATTTTGTACTTTATAGCCCTTATGTTCAATTTTTAATTATTAGCTTTTCCCCTTGTAAATTTAAATCTGCTTCCATTACATTTAGCGAACAATAGTGAGGCCCTCCTGTAGCTAATTTATTGCCTTTAAATTCCCATGGAAGGTAGCCAAAGATCTTGTATTCTAATGGATAAGAAAATGCCTACCTTATTTTAAGGGAGGCAAGTTCAAATCTTAGTATGGCTATATGTAGTTAAAGGGGCTGCTGGTTAAATTTTTGTTGTTTTTTAACAAGATGACTAAAGGATAATCCTTGCTCATTAGAGTGAAATGACAATGAAATATGTAGCCAGCCACTTCCCCAAAGTATTTCACATCCCCTGAAGGTAAGATAGGAAAAAGATAACTTAATCCCATAGATTTCACACATCTTCAGACAAAATGGAAGAGAATTATCATTGTAATGTTCATAATAAGCAAGAAGAAGAAAAAAGGTTGTTAGAGTAACCATGCTCAAACACAACACAGAGGTGTGTGAGCAGATGGACGTTTGTTAAGTATGGTGGAAAATCTTCACTACAATTCAGGGACTTCTTATTTTATTCTTTGTTCCTGTGGAAGATGAAGAAAAATCTGCTGACTGCATTGGAAGGGCACAGATCTTGAAGTCTATCTCACCTTTCTCCCAAATGGTGATAGAAACCTTACCTGGTGAGGAAACATCCAGCTAACACATGGCTTGACAGACCCATGGCCAGTCTAGAACTTCTTCCCTTCTACCAGAGCTGCCAGACTCTGATCTCAAAAGGATAGCTCACCCTGCAAATACTGGGTGGGAGGTGCAACCTCCATGACCTCCTCCTCTCAGGATTTCTGACAACTTCAGTTACATGAGTGCTTCTTGTACCAAGTACATCATCTGAAGCAATGCTGTTTGTTAGCACACTGATGACTAGTTCTGTGTTTTGTTGTAGTCTTTTTCCTCTTAGTGCAGGCAATTCAAACCAACTTTTGAGTTTACTGCATTGATGGAATAACCTGTATGGTCTTGAAAATCCACAAGTATCCTATTTCATACCTACTCAGATCCATATCCTGGGAGAATAAACCTACTCACATTGTTCACTTGCCTTGAATTCACCATGACTTCTGTCCTTACCCTGATCCAGTGTCCCAAAGCTTACATTTACACCTGCATAATCCTCCACCTTCTTTTGACTAAGTTCATCCTGCAGGTGACCCTAGAGAAGAAAATCACCAAGTGCTTCTGCTGCCACAGTTTATACAAGAAAATGTCAATTTAAACTCAAAGAGTTCTGAGTTTCCTTTTTCTTCCCAGATACTTCACTAAGCATCCTACACAGTTTTGGTGACTATGATGTAAAATACATGGGAAATGAGGAGAATAGTTGAATATCAAGAAAAACAGTTATCTTTATAATGAATATGACAAGTTCATGGAGCACTTGTGCCAGTAAGCTTTTATTAAATGGGTTCAAGTGACAGTGTGCAGATGAAAGAGCATCAGAGTATCTGCAACTCAAATATTTTTACTAGAGGCACCAACTGACCCTGGAATCAGCAATAGCATACACATAAAGCCCTTTGTTTGTTCTTCAGTACCACTCAACTTAGGGACGTGGAAGCAAAGTTCATGTACCCATCATGCATTATGCAGGGAAACCTAGCGAAGTTTAAGCAGAGTGAGATAGGTAGCTCCAGGACCTAATCCATCAAGATTAATCAGCATGTTGCAGTGCTTGAGCTGAGTCCAGGACCCCTGATTACACTCAGCTGGCTTGACTACTGGAAGTCTCTCCAGGTAGTACTGCTTGCTTGGACAAGCCCACTCTTACTGAGTACTTGAGCTTTTGAGGAGATGTTTTCCAAACTTCAAGTGTCTAGTTCTGCTTATACTTATTCTTCCCTCATCATAGTTGATATATTGAGCCAGAAATGTTTTTCTAAACTAGTATCATAATGATGCTTAGCAGTTCTTGAAGGATTAGCCTTTAGTAATTGAAGATGTTTCAGTTTAGGTGTCAGTGTGAGGGAGGTTTTCAACTCAGATCTGGAGCTCAGTACAATGAACTATGGGTCTCCAAGGCAGACTAGCCAGGGTCTGCTGCAGATGAGAAAAGGAAGAACGGATATCAGTACAAGAAAGAAAGTGAAATA
Organism: Melopsittacus undulatus; assembly: GCF_012275295.1. Taxonomy (NCBI): domain Eukaryota; kingdom Metazoa; phylum Chordata; class Aves; order Psittaciformes; family Psittaculidae; genus Melopsittacus; species Melopsittacus undulatus. The sequence continues at coordinate 102,494,743 of NC_047527.1, read as the reverse complement.
CACATTAAACAGTGTGCTGCACTTACGGTGAACATTAACAAGATGTCTTCTTAACACCAACTTCTACTGTAGATCAAGAAGACCTCAGTGACCAATGCACATTATGCTGTACATCTAATAAACATGAATAAAAGTGCATAAAGTGCACATAAAAGTGCATCTGTGTCAGGAGTGGAATATGCTAGCTGTTTAATAAGTCACAACTCAGCTCATGAAAATGAAAATAAATTTGTTTTCATTTGATGTTCATGTGCACCTTCAGGTTGTGTCTGGGTTCATGTGGGTGGCTGGGGTACATTGAGTGCACAGGCATTTCTCAAGAATCAGAATCTTTCTGATAAAAAGTTATTCAATGGCTAAAGTTTTTTCCTTGTCTGTTTCTGTCTTAGTTTCTGGTTACACTCTCAGAATTTTTCACACCCGGTTTCTGGAAAAACACTCTCTACCAAATAATTTTGATGAGTAATTTCTAGGCAAAGCTCCCCAACAATAGTTCACTGTTTGGTCAGTTACCAGGACTATTCAGTATAAATATTGCCTTTATTAAGACCTTGTAATTTGTTAGTGCTTGGGTGGTCATGGGAAAATCTACTTGGACAATTTCCTCTGCAAGTTACATTTCATTCTGGGAGAATAATAAAAAAATATGTATGTGTCTATTTATATGTACATAGAAACATGAATTTGTTCCTAGATCCCTGAATCTATTGCATACAGGAATGGACATATCAATTGTACATTTATTGCAGGTAGACCCAAAGGGGATGCACCCATGAGCATGTGATCAGATCTGTGTGCAAGATCCCTCATTAGACCACCCAGCAATGCTGGAAAAAGCTCCCTCACCAAACCCTCTCAGAGCCCAAGGAAAGCTTTCCTTGGTTGGTGGATTTCGCTAACTATTTTGGTCTAATAAAACAATTTTGGTCTAATCAAAACCAACACTTTGCCTTACAAGACTTGCCTTATCTGTTTCTGACCACCAGTGGTCTGAAACTATTAGATGAGAAGCACCAGCTCTCCAGAAACCAGGTGTGACTCAGGCTGTTGGAAAACACTCAAATTCTCAAATTCAGGGCAGTTGCAATACAAAGTTTTACCCACTACAGAAGTAGCAGTCCTTGGTTCAGATTACCTTCATTTCTGATGATTTTGGCCAAAGATTTTCCACTAATTTGTATATATATGAAGCCTAGTGGAAAACCATTGCCTCAAAGTGATCCGGAATGCACATTTATAATAACTTGGGTGCTATGAAGGTGGCTGCTGCTGGCTTTTATTTGATGGTAAGTACAGTAGGTGGTTTTCTTTCCCGACCTTGCATACCTTGCGGTAACATTCAGCTCCTACACCAGCTCAGTAGCCCTTTGTCGGAATCTCTGAGATAATTTAAGGGTGAATATAGTGAGGGAGCAAAATGAAAAAAGAAGGAAAGAGAGAAAAGCTTTGCATGTGAAAGGGAGAAGGAGGAGGAGGGTAAAATCACCAGGGTGAAGTACAACATGTTCAGCAGACTCCCGTCCCTTGGCTGCCTGCCCGATGACTTTCCCGAGCGGAGCTCTCCTAGCAACCGGTCCCCAGCCATTTGAATTTTTATGTATCACTATTCCGTCGGTGATGTCACGGTTTCCATGGCTACTATCAGTTGGAGGAACGATGACACTTATGCTGCTCAGTAACTGAGGAAAAACTGGCCTGGCTGAAATATTTCAGGCAACTCCTGGAGACACGTGCTATAGAGCTTGCACTTCGGCACAGTGCACGGTGCATGCGGCCGTGTATTCTGCTGACAGAGCCGTTGCTCACATGCTTGCTTTCAGCTAGCCACTGGAGGCAGGCATATAGCCTGCGCTGCAGCAGCTGCTGCAATATTCATCCTCCCCTAAGTGCTTCATTGTAGAAGTTAAATATTGTTATTAATTAAATTCCCCATCCCACAGGCTGCCCAGCCCTGTCTGGTTAGAGCACACTTGTGAGAAGAGAACAGGCAATCCATTTGTCATGCAGTGACAACTCCTGGCATTGGGAATGAAGTGTTTCAATAAGAGAAGGCTTTGATCCTATTCATAACAGAGTATTTAAATAATTGCTAACCAGGCAGAGACTTCAGGCATTATCCCAAGGAGTGTTGCGTTGTTGCAAAAGGTTAAACCGAGCCTTTGGTACACATGCCAAAAAAATAGGAGGGCTCAAGAAATTTTGTCAAAGGATTAAGTTTGAAGACATGGCTCTGCTAATGTAAAATAGACCAGAGGCCAGGAGATGGTCTGGACACAACCTCCCTTAAGAATAAGCATGGAACATGTCACAGAGCAAACACAGCACTTGCAAACTCTCAGATTGCAGCAACATATAGGCTCAAGTCGGAGAGCTTCTGAACGTCCTTTGAATTTTGCAAAAGCACTGAATACTGAATATTCTCTACAATGCTGTTTTCTGCCACATTACCAAGTCATGTGCACCATACTGCGGGCTTCTCCCACATTAAATGCTCAGAAGATAAATCTCACAGACATTGATAGCAAAGCTTCAAAGGACAGTGAGCTGCCCTTTCACTCAGCCAAACAGCATCTTTCTAACTAGGGCTTTTAGCATGATTTATCATAAAATCCTTACAAACTAGTCCTGGGGAAAAAGAAAATTAAAAAAAAAAAAATCCTGAGAATAAATAATTCTGAGAAATAAGGTTTTGTCTGGTGTTGGACAATGTGTGGTTCCTGCATGAGATTTTGAAGGGATGGAGTCAGTTAGGAACCTTCTCTGTGGTTTGTGTTTGCAACTCTTGAGGATGCAAGGGGAGTGAGCTGTTCAGCACATGCTGCTCACTAACCCAACTATGAAAATCCCTTCCCCAAAGTATCACCTCCTCTCTCTTTCAGTGTTGTCCCAGCTGTGAGCTCTCCATGCTGCGACCACCTCTGCAGGTCTAGCTCATTGGTCTTCACACTGCTAAACAGCAGTTCCCTGAGATTAAGATAGACATAGATTAAATTCAAGCAAACATGTCTAAGTGTCTGCATGCTATCTGGCACCTAAATTCCCCTTGTAGTGCAAGAAAAGACAGATAATACCGCTGAGAAACCGGAGTGCTGTTCAGGTCTCCTGGGGTAGATAACTGCCTTTGGTCAGTTAAACCATCTCTGAACTTACGTGACATGAGTTGACATTCAGCTTCTAGACATAGGTATCACATGTCATTTCGTCCCATTCAGGTGAGATGCGATCAGACATCTCAAATGGCACTAGAAACTTCTGCCTTAGTTCTCCATATGCACGTACACATCTTCATGCAGATGTTACAACCTCTGAGCTGACTTCCACTCATGTTTTCTGTGATACTGGTGGCCATATTCAGTTGACCATGTACTGGCAGGCAGTGCCCTTTCAGGTGCTCTGCATATTATCTCTGGTCTCCAGCTGCTGCTCCAAAACATCATAGGTCTCCTGTAAACCCTTGGTCCTCTTTTCCCATCCCGGTGATGCTCCTATACTCTAGAGCTACCCAAACGGCACAACTTACTATTTTAAGCAACTTCTTCCCACCATTTACTGCACAGTTTCCAAAATTACATTCTGCCTGCAGGCTTATCAGTTCAAAGAACCCACAATATGCTGGAATGTGTTCTGGGTACCTCATTTTCATTTTGCAGTGGCCTGTGTCCGGCCAGTCTCCTGTCAGCTTCTCCAGAGCTGAACTGCACACAAACTCTGTTGAAACAGAAACCCATGCAAATATTTGCATTTTTTGCATATATTTATTATACAGTGACACATGAGAGCCCGTAGGCTCTGTGCGCATAGGCACAGATCAGGTTCTTTACACCAGGTATATCTGAACATGAAGGACTGGTTCTGCCCATCTAAATCTGAGTTTCTGTTGCCTGACATATTGAGATAGTGATCACCCTATGTTTCTGCTTGAGCCAGCAGCCATCCCCAGAAGTCATTGCAAAACTTAGCTGGACTGAATCCTTCTGGAAGCTCTTTTGATAAACCTGTAGTTGTGCCTGCTGCATGATTAACCACTGATGTTCACAAGCACAGTCACATTGGCCCTGGTTCACATGGCATTCCTATGCAAGACGGATTCTTGGGTCAGCTTTGGGAAGTTCTCTATAGAACCCAGGTTCAGAACAGACCCCAGAAGTGGGTTAAGCTCTGCCTCATAAACAGTGACACCTGTAAGGTGGTCCAGATGCATAGTATCTTCTGACCCTAGACATCCTCTGGGCCTGAGTATTACTTCTTATTACAGCAGATTTTAAAGCAGAATTTGCCCTCTTGTCTTGCGTGGAGTTCACCTTTTTTTTGCGTAGACTGAAATGCCCTACCTCTAGGTCATGCTGGTTCCCAGCAGACCAGACAGACAGAAGTAGTCTCACCAGGTCCTTTACCTCTGCAGAAGATTTCCACAGTAGAGCCCATGTGTTTGGTCCCTAATTCATATGGGCTTTGCTGTGCTTCCTGAACAGCCACAATAGTGTAGCTCCATCTATAGCTGACACAGCAGGATATCCTGTCCTATAGCCGCATCTCCTATCCTCCAGCCAGCTGATGCCAGCCTCTCTCTGCCATCCTGGGGACAAGAGGCAGACACCTCCTGGGGACAACTCAAGAGAGAAGAAAGATGCTGTTTTTACCTACCAGTATCAAAGGTACTGAAACAACCATGACCTGATGACTTGCCTCGAGCCATTTCACCCTTGTAACACTGTCACCCTCTGAGCAGTGAGCTGGGAAATCAAGACATGAATTCTCACAGTGCTGCCCTTGCTTGCTTTATTTGTGATCCCTTGAAGGCCAAGCCAGCATTAGGTAGGTGATCTTCACACGATCAGGCAACTGCACATTTGGCAAGCGCACTGTGATTTCATGACCTGCAGAAATCACAAATCCACCTATCACTCCCCAGAATGATGGGACAATGCCTACACACACCCTGAGCCTTTCACACAGGCACTGGTGTTTTGTTTTCCAGGAGATAATTAGATTTGCTAGCGACCGTGTGTCTGCTTCCAAGTAACTTGGATATGATATTTTCAGGCATAATTCAGTCAGAGTAACCTACAGCAGCAGCTCAGGGCTTCTTTTTTTTTTTTTGGCAAGTGTTTTGCAACAGTGCTGTTAAGTTTTTAATGTGCCATCATTTCATTTCAGTTGTTAACACAGATGTCTGTTGAAAGATAATGTTGCACATTGCAATCTTTGCAATACCACTTTCTCAGAGAGGCGAGTCCTTGGCAGAATTAGTCCCTGAAACAACACCCTCTAAAAATGTGTGGGAGCGTTTTTCTCAGGCCCGATGCCCTAGAAAAGACTGGGCTTGCTGAAAGTGTGAATGTACACATCTGTACGTACACAGGCGATTTGCTCAAGGAATCTCTATAATTGCACACTTCATGCTAATATCTGCACATAGGAATGACTCGCTGCATATTCACTTTGGTCATTTGCAGAGGTCCTTATGGGGAACATATGTAGAACTGTGATTGCTTTTGTGATCTAGATACGTGACCAGCAAATGTAATCATCAGATAGTCCAAGGCTCATTCAGGAGGAATTAACCATTGATGGAGAATGTGAATGAAAAAACACCCTAAGTGAGCATATGCACCTCCATGTTTTAGCACTCAGCCCAGCCTGGTTTATGGAGGGGAAGGAAAGCCTTCTGGTCTGATTCCCATAGAGGGCCATCAGATTATTCCTTCACTGTCCTCTGAAGCATAATATGTCAGTTTTCTCCCACCACCAGCCATCTCCTCTGTCCTCATACATAGGAACAGCAACAGAGAGCTGTGGGCAGAAGAAACATCTGGAGAAAACTCATCCTGGAGCCGATGACTGAAGCCATGGCAATGGCATAGTACGGCTGGTTAGGCTTCATGTCCAGCCCCTTATCACTGCTCATCCCTGCCTCCCTGCTTCTCTATCACCTTTCACCACAGCTGTATTATACTCACAGTTCTTGGTCTCCATCAGGGCATAACGGACCATATCCACAGTCCCTCAGGCATTTCTTTTCCTCCAAGACAACTTTGCCCCTTGGCTCCATCAACAGTGAGGAGACACCTTTTGCAATGTGAAACACTCCTTCTGGGGAAGGCCATGGCCTGGACCTCCTCATCCCTCCTTTCTCTGTGTCCTCCCTGCTCACTCCAGCTGTCCCATCCTGCCTCTTTACCCAACCATTGCTGTAAAACAGGATTCCCCATGGTGCTGTACCATCCCGAGGCCTCCCAGGGGGTTTCAACTAGGATGGGCACAGAAGTGTCCCTGTCGGGCAGCACAGAGCTGGTACTGGCAGTGTTGTAATGAGTATTTCAGAGCAATTCAGAGCTCCCCTGAATGAAACGTTGTTCGCTCACGGGCCCTGGCTCCCATTGTCACCCGGTGATGAATGGGGCATCAGTGCGCTGCAATACTCTATTTGTTTTAGAGGTCAGTGTCAGACTGAAGGGTATTCTTCATAAACCAAATCAGGGAGTTTGTGCTTACGTGACCAGATTGGCAAGAGCATGCGAAGCCCCCAGTAGCTCCCATTGTCCTGAATGGGAACAGAGCTCTTTTGAAGACCTTTCCCATAAATTATCTGCCACTCCCCGCTGCTCCCCACCTCTCTGCCAGCTCCCCACTCATGCTCCAGTTTGAATACCAACTCAGAGGCGAGGGGCTTGTGCCATCATTGAACATTTGTTTCTATCTGGGACCATAGTTCAGTTCCTGTAGGAACACACAGTATCCAACACCACCCCCAGCCCTGGCGTGAGGAAATTGTAAGCTGGGCAGTGAAATTCTTCCTTTGTTTCTCTTTTCTTCCGCTCCTTCTGCTAAGTGTCATCTAGTCTAATCTGACAGCCCACAGGCAAATGCAGTGTAGGGGCAGGGAGCAGTCACTGGGAAGTCAGCACCATACAAGACTGGAGGTCATTGTTCTGCTTTTATTTTAAGAAGAAAAATGTTTAGATGCTTCTTTGGGGGGTGTTTTGCTCATGATTTTTTGATTTCCACAAAAGCAGCAGCCTGGGAGACCACACATTAGGTTGGTATTTCCAACCAGGATAGATATGTGGGACTGGCCACCTGAGACTACAGACATGCTCAGGTATCATTAAATCCTCATCCCTTTCCCTCCATGGGCATAGGGAGCTAGACCTACATGCTGAGCATCTCCTGTCTAGCCAGCCCTTGGAGAACACAGGTGCTAAAGTGGTTGTCCTTTCTCTGAGCTTTGTCAGCATCCGCCTGCTGGGGGAGACACAAGCTGGAGACTTCAGAAAACAGAGGGGTGGATATTTCAGAAATAGGCCCAGTCTTCCTCTCTGTTAGGCCTTAACATAACAAACCAGACACACAAAATGGATCAGTTCTTAATGTTTTTGAGAACGGAGTTGAGGCACAGAATTTTCCAGTTGCCAACCCTGCAATTTTTGTTTCATTTTAGGATGCTGCAATGGTAACTCCATTCCCAAATGGCCATGATGCCTGGACAGGAATGCCTATAGATGGAGAAGACTCCAGTAGGCTTAAATATGATTACAGTACCTATTTCTTAGCTTTGACCATACCAGTCATTTGTCATGATTCTGGTGTACAGAGATTCACAGGCACTCACAGTCATCCAGATTAGAGCAGATGAATTTCTCTTGATTGATTTGAATAGCCCATCCTTGGAGAGGAAACTACCTTGGATGCTACCAGGACATCAATTACTCCAGAGTAAGTCTCATTGCATCTCTCCCATTTGGCACAGCATGTCAGTTGTTGGAATTTTCTGCTCCATTTGCACAGCGACATTTGAAGCCATGTTTCTTATTAAGAAGTCAGGAATTCATGACCTTTTGCAGTGCAGAGATCTGGAGATTACTTACCAACATAAAGTAGGCTATAAACTGCACAACTGCTGCATGCACAGCGCTGGTAGAGGAGAAGAGCAAGACACCTCTCAGTGGAAACCAACCTGAAAGCCTGATAAGATCTGTGGTTGACAGTGTGTGTGTGTTGCACAGCAGATACTCAGTGAGGGGACCATGAAAAGTGTTTTATCCTTTTCTCACTGAATGGCTTTTGCTGCTTGCTTCATGTGAGTCTTTCTATGAAAACAACGTGGCCCAGTGGAAATGTGATTAGACATTATGCCCACCTCATGGAAAATGTCTGCATGAGGGAAAAGGTTGTGGTGTATACTAATCCTTCCACTGCTGGCCACCTCTCTGACACATCCAGTATCAGCAGAAGGCACAGAGCTATCAAATCCATTTCACAGTGGATTTTCACAGTGTCCTTTCTCTTCTGCCTGGCTTTTAGTCCTTGACCAGAAGCAGGAAAATGTAAATGAAAGGAAGAAGACAAATAGGAACTGATCATGGATTTGTTTTTGGTGTTGGAGTATTTATTTATTTATTTTCTATATAAGAATTCGGGAGCATTAAAGGGAAGAGGTAGGAGATCTGTTCAAAACAAGCAGGAGAAAGTTCTTTGCCCTGTGCAGAGCTGGGCTGCAGATCTCCTTGTCACAGGACACTATGGATGCTGCACCTTTTCAGGGGTGCAAGAAGAGATTTGAGAAGCTCACAGTGATAAAATTTATACATTTCAAAATATCACACACTGTCACTACGATCCTAGAAACCAGTCCTGCTCAGAAAGCCTCTGGGCTGCGCTTGGGAGTTTCTGGGAAAACACTGCAGAGAGCTGAAAGAGGCACATGTGTGGTCATCACAACTTCCCCAAAAAATGTGTAGGCAGCATGAATTCCCAGTTCAGTGTAACTGAACCAGTTCATTTACCCTGGTATGTAAAAAAAGGAAAAGACACAGATGATAGCGTGTACAACAGTGAGCATTTCCCTACCTGCACAGTAGCAGGACCAATCTAGGAACCTGCTCTGTACAGAGGTTCTTTCTATATTGGCAAGAGTTTAGGGAAAAGCTCCAGTGACAAGAAGTCTGGAAAGGACACAGGAATCTCAATCCATTCAATTTATTTGAGACAGTAAAAAGTGACTTGAGTCTCAGCTGTTCCTTCTGTGTGTGGGCTGAAACTTCTCAAGGTTAACAGTAGAAAAAGGGCTAACAGCAGCCAGATGTTAGATGTGTCAGACAGTATTCCTCTAAGTGTGGACAACTGCATCTTAGTATAGTTACTCCAGGCCTTTTTACTGCCAATAGATATGCAGCCAACATAACTGATAGACTTTAGGGTGAGATTTCTCTAACCTTAAAACAAACAGCTGAAATAGGGCAGATGGATCCCACCATCTTTTTCTCTTCTTTGAATCTGAGAGGACTCTCAGGCGATCAGCTCCACTGCAGACATCTACACTGTGAACACCTAAATTTAGGTAAGATGAATCCAAGGAATTCAGGCTAGAAATTATGTATACATCTTCTGATGGCAAAGGTAATGAACCATTGCAACAACATATCTCTATATACAGTGGATTGTCCATCACCCAGGGACTTTAAATGAAGGCTGAGCGTGTTCTAACAGAAGATGCTGTAGTTCAACTAGACATTAAAAACCTGACACAAAGTGGCCCTGGACCAGAGCTCTGTGTTGTGGAGGGGGGTCTGGTAACAACCATCTTTTCCAGTCTTATAAGGATTTTTAATCAATGTCACAAAGGACTACTAAATGTTTTATCAGTTCAGGATGTACAGATCATCATGTTTGGTATTCGAGTACATCTTATGCATTAGTGTATTTAGTATTCAACAACCTCTGCATCCCTGCCTATGGCAGGCGGGTTGGAACTGCATGATCTTTAAGCTCCCTTCCAACACAAACCTTTCCATGATTCTATAATCTTGACAAAGGTTTCTCAAAAACTTACTATTTTTAGCCTCTCACACATGCTTTTAACTTTTCTAAATAAGAAAGCAAGGCAAGCAAGAGAGAACACTACTCTGCATAACTATGGCCAAGGCCTTATCTGTAGTCAAAAGTATTTGTGTCTTGTTGTGAAAAGTGCAGCAAAGAGAGAAGCAGTGGTCTTGGAAAACCCCCATGAAAATAACATTTGGTTTCGCCAACTTTTTACTGCTGTGCTTTGGTTTCAAAAGTTGTCTCACTTGAAACAAGGAAACTGTTTGGCCACAAAACACAACTGTCACCTATCACAGCCTGAAGACGTAGAGCTAAAAATGTCAGTGGGAAGAGGGGGAAGGGAAAGAAGAGTGCAGTTCTTTCTCTCTTGAAAAATAATCTATTTAAATTCTCTTACAAAACCACAGGGAATGGTAGCAGCCATGTAGATAAAAACCATCTTCATCCTGCTGGTCAGTGTTGTTCAGACATGGTCCTTTCACAGACAAAGTACTTTTCTCATTTCTGGAGTAGTCCCATTGTGGCTATCACATTCACACTGCATATGGATGGGAATTAACTGATAACCCTTTGTACTTGGAAAGTGCCAATTAATTGCAACTCAGATGTTCAAGGAAGCATCTGAATAAACATGTCCTCTCTGCCAGCATGGCTTCTCCTACGAGTGGCCCTTCAAGGTCTGCTGTTGCAACTGCTCCACTTTGCTGGTGACTCGATGCCCACTGGAGAAAGGACTAGGATCTGCCACATGCTGTGCAGAAAAGAAAAGATAGGAGCTGATGCACACTCCACCTTTGATAACCAAATTGACATTTCCCCTTGATAAAGAGGATAAAGCAAACTCAGAGGCCCCTTTACTGTAGCATCAATTCCTGGCTTACAGATAAGACAATAACATGTAAGAAACATGCTTGCCTCACAACATTTTTTGTTGCAAACATAACAACATCATGATGGTAAGGAGTGACCACAGTGGGATTCAAAGCAGTAACACTGTGGTGAACAGTCCTGGATGCAGTTATCTTTTGCATCACCCTTCCTGTCAATATTTATAGAGAAATAAAAGTCTCTGGCTGGAAATGAAGCAGGTTATTTTACTGGAACAATGGGCATATTTTGTTTGCTAAAATCATCTACAAAGTATTTAAAAATGATCCCATACTGTAAGTCTACCAGTGGGCACAGAAACACCCTCAATAGCATGAAATACAGGAAGATGGGTAGAGGGAGTTTTTCCACAGTAGTCGAAAAGCTCACTCGAGAAACAACCAGTCTTGCACCACCTTTGCTCTCAGTTTCCTGGTCACTGACTGCTTGGTTTCCAAAGTATGCCTTTCCAATGGCCAGGGATGGAGGATTCAGAGAAGACTAATGGACCATGGTCTGAAAGATAGCTAAAACCTCGAATATGTCTTCTTCCCTCATACCAAAGGGTTTAAGTAGCACTGAAAAAGGAAGAGCTAGCAACTGTGATATCTGGCTGTGACCCTGCATCTTTTCCAAACTGATTACATGCTTTGGTTAGCAGGTTCTTATAAAATGTTTTTTCAAAGTCTTCTTTCAGGAGAGTTTCACTTTGCCTGACTACATAGACAATTTTCATTCAGAACCAATACCCAGAAACAAGGATATAAGACAATGAAAGATGAATATTCTACCACATCATGTGAGAGACAGAAGTGAATGAGAATACAAATAGTTCCTCCGAAGATATTAAATAGAGGACATACTTCTCTTACCAACTAAGCAGAAGGGGAGGAAAACATAGGGTTCTTGCTATTTCTGCCTTCATCTGCACTAGTAAATAAAGCAGTGTCAGGGAATGTTCCCTGCTAGTGCAACTCGATGAGCCATACTTTTAGATCATTAGCACAGTCCCTGGCTGGTTTATGATTATGCCAACAAGCACTGCCCCAAACAATTCCTGGAAAGACCTATTCCCAACAGGCAGCTTGCAACTCCCTTTTCTTCAAATAGTGACTGAATTTAGTAAAATGAAAATGGGATGTTCTGTGCTAGTAGACTTTTCTAGGCACATTTGATTTAATACTACATATGAAACTGCTGGGAGAACTTTTGGTTTCTTGCCCAAATCCATCCAATTCTGTCAGGAGCAGCAGTGAAGAGCGCTCAAGACCCAGGTGATTCTGGAGTCTCTAGAACCAAGCAAATCCCTTCCAGAAGATGTGTGTGGATCATGTTTTCACCATTATCTTAGGACTGAAAATAAATAGAGCAGGACAGAGCATCTACCCCAAAGCACTGACGAGGAATGCCTGGGAGTAGTTCAGATTCCAGAGTAAGACAGCCTGTGCCCACCTGGAAGAAAGAGTCACAATGTAGTCAGTGCAAATCTAGTGTCAATGAAGCCTGGGAGCCATTTAGCTCATTAAATATGTATAACTATGTGCTCAATGAATTGCCCACATGTGGATGTCCAGGGGGCACAAACACCCTGTTGGCTGCAGGGTGTATGGGGAAGCTGCTCAATGCTTGATCGCAAACATAGCCAGTGTATTAGAAGGCTTGAGAGTATTGATCTGCTTTGGAAGTTGTATCTCTAAAAGTGCAGGCATGAATGTAAACTCTTGTAGTTACGAGCTTGATCCCTTTTGTGCATAAACATCCTCATTAGAAAAAAAGCAACAAAAAAAAGTAGTTTGTTGGTTTGCTTATTCCTGAATAAATCTTTATTGTTATAACCAGTACTGCATAAGGGAAAGCTACTGGCAAAACAAGAGCATTTCGATTACACCAGCATATCAGAAAAAAAGCAAAACAAAACACGACAAAAAACACCACACCATGTTCATCAGCTTTGGAAGCAAGAGACAGCAGCTGCTGTCTGCTCTCATAACCAGAGAGGGAATGAATCTCGGCAGTCGACCTGGATTCACAGTTCTGCGTAATTCAACTCTGCTTTCTTCTCCCAGTGACTGGGTTAAAGCTCATCCTGTTCCTACACAGTGAGAGTGTTTTAGCTTCATCCTGTAATTCCTCAAGTCACCCAAAACACCTCCCACTACTGCAGTGGGCTTTAATATAATTTTAAAATGAGGAACAAAGCTCTCTGCAGAGCATCAGCAGCATGGCATCTACTCTGCAAGCAACTACTGTCCTATCCCTCCAGCTCATTTTTCAGCCGTAGTATGTTTCTTGGCAAAATCAATTCAGCAAATGTCCAGATTTATAGAGTTCAGCCACATGGCAACCTTTTTCAGGGCCACATGAACAGCTATTATTTAAAGCCTTTTACTGTGTTTGTAGCGAGGAACAAAGTGCACTTTCCCATTAAAGATTTACAGCCTTTTTGTGGCAAAGCACATGTCACCCTGAAGGACACCTTAGGTCTTGCATATAGATGCATCTTGTGCAACTTCCACTGCAGGATCAATGGGCTGATGCTTGGGAGCACTTCTGATCCTACCATTAGGTTGGAGGATAAGATCTTCCTCAGGGGATTATGAAGTGCCTCCCACATTGGCATCTAAAGGCATTTTATTCTGCGCAGTGCAGAGCTAAGCAAAGACACCAGAAATATCTTGGGGACAAGAAACAACTCACCCATGTTAATGCAGTGCTCTTCCCAAGGACTTAACAGATCAAGCAGAGGCAGATATCCCTGTGCATATATAGTTAGGAGGCACAGAAGTGTTGTCACTTCTTCAACAGGTTGTTACACCCTCTGCTGAATGGCACTGCTCCCCCCACCTGAGATCTGGACCATATCATGTGTGCATCTTAAACAACATCTCCTGGGTTATCCTGGTTAGATGACCTTTACCTCCATCAGCCTGTCGCAAATGGGAAGAAATGTACCTGGACTGACCCTGCCCAGGAAGGGAGCACAATGTCATGACCGCCTGCTCTTTGCTTTGCTGGGACTATACCTGGTGTTTCAGCCTTGTGGGACAACTTACCTGCAATCTTGGCCTCAGGCAGACTCACTCTGGCTTGAAGGAACTGTCAAGGTGGGATCTGGGATAAGATCCAGGGCTATGCTTGGCAGAGACAGCATCCTCCTTAGGAGCAAAGCTGACTTAAGCTGAGAAAGAGGAAGGGGCTGGAAAGTGATTTGGGCAAGAACAAGTCCTTCTCATCCTTGCCTTGTTTTTCTGCCCCAGCAGTTTGTGCACAAGCATCCCTGTGGGTCTCTTCATTTCAGAGGAAGTTGTTGGTAAACGGAAAATCTCCCCTGTAGTTTGCTTCCTCACAAGATTTAGTTAGAAGCACCCCCCACACACACACACACACTCTATGCTTTCCATCTCCCATTTGACAACATATCTTATGACAACTTGCTGTGAGGGGGGCTGCGTTTGTTGGGCTTTTTCCTAGGAGGCATCTAGAGCTCAATCTCCATTTAACTGCATCCCCTGGGCTTTACAGCATGAAGTGCTAATGGCATGCTTTCCATGAGGAGTTTATTCCCAGCTCTGCATGGTAAGCACAGTGGGGCAGCAGGAGGAGGAACATAGCAGGTGCTGGGACAGCACCCTTGCTGAGCACCCCTCTCCCCACCTCATGCTGGGGTGGGAGGGTAGAGGGGAGCTCTCCGCTGCACAATAAACAGACTCCCTGCCACAAAAATAGGCTGCCACCGAGTGATGCCAATAGGAGTGCTTTAGTGATTTAAATGATGTACATGGCAGAGAACAGCTTGATTAATTCATATGAATTGTAACTACTTAGGGCTCCATTCATCTGGAATGATCTGTAGCCCTATCTGCCACAGAAGTTACAAAAGGTCCCCAGCTTCTGTTGCAGGTGATGTATTGGTTGCCCCCTCCCTAAGCCAGCCCATGCACAGAGAGCTGCTTTATTGCTACAGGTGTCTATGTGGGAATGACTGAGACAAAGACAAGGACAAGGGATCTGCTCCTCAGGAGGCAGTGGGGCAGAAGCGATATCCCTACCAGTCATCTCCCTAGGGAAGGGGTTTCAGGCTGCGGATGGCTAACCTTGGGGCAGGAGGTAGCTGATTCCTTCCAGGGTGAAGGAAAGCACTGCTGCCTTTATATAGAAATCAGTCGATGGCACATACATAATGTGTGAGGACATCTGGCTGAGGCTGAATGCTGGGGTCACTGCTGCTTTGTCGAGGCAGCTCACAGGGTCAGTGGGTTTGGTCTCACTGCTCCTGCACATGATGGAAGAGTTTGGCCGCAGATTCCAAGTTAGACATATGGATGCAGGACAGGGCTGTTTGGTGAGAGCTACTCAGGATGAAGGAGCCAGGGTCACCCACTGACCCTTAGTCCTATCCAGAAACTGCTTGGCCATTTGGCTAAGTGAAGGAGAAAGGGCCTTCACCCTGCTTAAACCATCCCCCATGTCTTAGTGGCAGCAAAAGGAGCAGTGGATACACCCTGATCAGCTGGTGAACCCAGCATATGCCTTGTGTCACCTGTGCCATGCAGAAGAAGTGACTCTGTTGCTGACCAGCATTGATGGACACAAAGCCAAGCTCTAGGGAAGGATGGTGCCACAGTCAAATTCAAAGCTGGAAATCCTGCTCTCTGTCATGCTGTCCCGTATGGCCTAAGGCTTGTGCAGATAGGGTGAAGCCTTCCCACATCAGACCTGCTGCCAGATGTGTACCTCCCAGCTCCCAGCAGCTACTGATCACAACCCATCGCCACAGAGAGCAGTAGCTGCAGTCCCGGATGCTGGGTCGCAGTGCCACCATGTGGGCTCTGCCAGCTCCCAGACCATGGAGAGAGGAACATAGAATCACAGAATGGTTTGGGTTGGAAGGAACTTGAAAGCTCATCCAGCTCCAAATCCCTGCTACGGGCAGGGGCACCTTCCACTAGACCAGGTTCCTCCGAGCCCCATCCAACCTGGCCTTGAACACTTCCAGAGATGGGGCAGCCACAGTTTCTCTGGACAACCTGTGCCAGTGCCTCAGCACCCTCACAGGGAAGAATTTCTGCCTAATACCTCGCCTCTTTCAGTTTAAAGTCATCCCTCTTGTCCTGTCACAACCCCTTGTAAAAAGTCCAACTCCAGATTTCTTGTAGTCCCCCTTTAGATACAGGAATGCCTCTTTAAGGTCTCCCCAGAACCTTCTCTTTCCCAGGCCTTCATCCTTCCTTGAGGGTGCAGTACTCATGGATCAGCGCCACTTTTCTAATGCAAGTTTTGGGTACTAAGGTCAAATGTTTGCTTTCTTTGCAGGCTCCTTTAGTGGGTCCTTCAGCAGGACCCTCATCAAACTCTCCCAACAGGCTGTGGCCCTCTGCACCCAATCAGTATATGAGGATCAGTATCTGAGGGGCAAGGGCTCTTCAGCTTCTTTAGGTCAGCATGAAATCATATCAAAAGGAAACATCCCCTTTGGTACAAAGACAAGCACTTGACCCAAGCCAGCTGCATTTGAATGAGGTTTGATGACTTTGGATGGAGCAGATGAGGAGCAGTTACACAGCTTATGAATGTTGCTGGGATGAGAGACAACAGAGGGGTGATTTTAAAAGCCTGGCAAGCCCTGAACATTGACATGTTCCCTGGACATTTAAACCACCAATGCTGTACTTGAGCAGGGACTTTGCCTAGCTTATAGCACCCAGACCATCAGTTGTGTCTTAGTCATGAGTACAGATAGCCAGGAGCAAAAGACAACTCCTGAAGGTATACAAAGGCTTCCCAGGTCATGCTAACAAAATTAAGTGCCTCTAAAGATACCCCACTGGGTTAGCTCATCCAGGACCTAGCAGCAGAACAGTACTCCTCACCAAACATTTGCCTTCATGCCATGCTCTCCCCAGATCACACAGTCATGCTGCTGCATCAGACCTCTTCACATGTCCACAGTGATGAGTTAAACAGAAGCTTGGTTGCCTCCATGCTATACTACAGTTAGTCTGGAGGAGACTCATGTCTCAGCTTTAGATGTGTATATCTCAGCTCACTTTGCGTTCAATGGAGAAAAACGTTCACACTTGGGAGGACATGACTAAGCCGCTGTATTTCAGATGTCTGTGTAAGGATGAGTGAGCCATGCTCTGACTGCATTAGAGGGTACACTCGTCTGGAATCAGTGCAACTAGACATTTAGCAATGTCATCTAGCCCCTGGCACCCCAGCTTTCCTGTCCCCAAACCAGCTGAAAAAAAAAGCATGCTTTTTTTGTAGAAAGCCCCTTTGCTGGTGTATTTTAATACTAGCCAATTAAAACTCTGTAGTAAAGTCTTCAAGCTGCTGTTCTTTCTACCTAAGGAACATACATGAGAGACTGGAAGCTGTTTTCCTTCCAGCCTCATGCACACATATGGTCAAATCCTGCTGCAAAGCTCAGTACCTCTGAATGTGCCTGAAATGCCCTTCCAAGCTGACACCCATGTTGAAAAACAATACAAGACCTGGGTGTCCAACAGCCATGCTCTGATCAGAGCTAAGCAAGAGTTAGGTTTTTATGTCTTTTGTTTTTGTGCCCATTGTTTTCCTGACTGATGGCACTTCCCTTCTCCTTAGCTCCTCAAGTACACAGCTGCTTCCCTCACTGTCATGGCAGGCTTCAGACTGTCCTGGCCTGCAGCTTATCAAAGACCTGTGCTCCTTGTCTGAGGTCATCAGTCTCAAATTGTCTTATGTGCTGCCTATGACAGCTTTAGGAAGCCTTCAGCCTAGGTGATGGTGGCCTTCGTGGAGGGAAATGAGAGACAATATCCATCTAGTGCTGGGCAAAGAGGGTCTGCTGCCAGATGTCTTGCCACCTTACACATCCTTGGTGCAAGCAGCCCTCTTTTGAGCCATTCATCACTGGGCTTTTGCTGGAGGGAGCCTCTGGAGACTGAAAAAAACACTTGTCATCCCACAACACTGAGTCACCAGCAGGATTCCCAGCCAGGGCCATCCAGGGGCAAGAGGCTTTCCTCCCCCAGGCCTGCCAAACATGTGTCAGCTTCTTGAAGACTCTTAGGCCTGGAGCTTTCTTGGGAATTTCCCAAGAAGCCTGGCTGGGCTGGGTGACCCAGCTCCTCCAGACCATACTGACAGCAGAAAGGGCTCTGCAGCTCCCTCTGGGCAGCAGCGACCTTCTCTAACCAAACACCACTTGCCCTCATTGCCACAGGCACCCATGCAACTATCAGTGAGAAAGGAGATCTCGCTGCAGAGGAAGCTTTTACCTTCAACCCATCCCATACATGCAAGAATGAAATGAAAGCCTTGTGCTGGCACAGCTTGTGTCTGTGCTACACCTCTGAGAGATGCTACCTGGACGTACTCCAGGGCATGGATGCAGCCTGATGGTGTTTCTGGCCAGGTGGCACAAGGAAGATGCTCTAGCCCTTCAGTGTTGCAAAGACCTGCCTGCTGCTGACACTTTGATCACATGGACAAGTTGGTTTGTCACTGAGGACCCTATGGAAGAATGAGGAAGTGAAATTGGAGATATGTCAGCAATTACCTTTCTTTCTCACTATAAAACAGGCTTGAATAACCTGCATGAGTACTTCTTGGAAGTCTGGACTTGGGCTGTAGAGATGCGGCAGGAAGTAGAGGGGCAGAAGGACTTACTGAGCTGGTAAATTGTGTATTTATACTAGTATTGATTGAGTCTGAAATGTCCAAGCTGGTTACCCTCTGAAACTCAGGGCTGAGGAGTTTCTTTCCTGGCTAGCTGTCAATCATGCCTGGGGTTACCATCATAGCACTTGAAATAGTTCCCCTGTGCCCATTTTCTCATATATTTGCATCCACCAGTGAACATAGTAAAGTTTTTTAAAGCATGAAATATATTGTGGCTCCAGCAGTCATGACTTAAGACCTCAACTCTTCCCCTGTGGGCATTGTGGCGAGCTGCCCTCATGGCTGGCTTGCTGTGGTATAAAGTGAGCTCTCATGAGCAGAAAGGTGGCCTTGATGCTTTTGTGGCCAAACTAAATGCAGCGGCTGCCAAAGCCCTTGGCATGCACTTCTGGACCCACTGCAGGTGAGTCTGCTCTCCAACACAACCAGAACTCTTCTGGAAAGCAAGCAACCAAAGTGAGGGATGTGGCAGAAGAGCCAGCACAGAAGCAAACTGCACTGCATCCATTAGGAATGAGAGAGCATGTTCATTTGACAATGTAGCTCTTACTCCACTGGTAAGGTCCTCTAACAAGGCACTGCCTCAGCACACCAAATCACAGCAGGGGGATAAAAGAAATAACCTACAGATTCAGCCCTCTTTTCCCTTGTAGACCATCATATGCACTTTTTGCCCTTGTCCTCTTTGTTCTGGTGTTACCTGTCCCCCTCACCTTATCTGCTGACAGCATGGGGCAACCATGACACGTTTCCATTGCTGGAAGAGCGTCACAACCTAGAGGTCCAATAATGCTTTGCCCACACCTCCTAACAGCAGCTATAACAATTTATCAGTTAGGCCTGCTCATTTCTACAGTCCCTGCTAACTAGCCTTTAATAAGGTTAACCGTCAGTTCCTACCCTCACCCCAAGATTCCATCTCCCTGTTTGTCCTGCCTTTTTCCTAACTTGTGTCCACTTTGTTCAAGCCAGGAGTTTTGCAAGACCTACTGACAGCTCTACCTGGTAGCATTCACCAGCACAGGGTTGGGGTGCTTATTCCACAAAAATATGGGTGAACAATTATTTCCTAGCTGTTGCCTGCTTATCATGTTTACAGCAGACAAATAAACATAAAAGCGAAGCACAAATAGGCTTTAAAGTGTTTACGAGCTTTTCCAGCATCCAGCACTCTGGCTCCTGCATGTCATCTCCTCCAGCTCAGGGCAGGATTACAGGGAGGCTTTTTACCAGCCCAAGTGACTCCAAGAACGGAGCAGTCACACTAAACTAGGGCTGTGCAAGAGAGTACTGTTACAATAGCACCTTTCAGATCCTCCCTCCCTGGGACCTTCTGAGACAATCATCTTCCATGTTTCACAGAGACTTGCAGGCCAGACATCACATATGGCTGGCCCACTGGCTCTGCTCTCACCGAGGATTCATGGCTTCCTTCCCTCACTCTCAGCACTCCGATCAAGAGACAGGAGTCCTGATACAGTGTTTTATTAGTAGAAAGGAATCATGGCTCCAGGAAACTTCCAAAAAGATTAACTGTTTAAGATGGTAGAGAAACCATAATTCATAGACAACAAATGCGGGCAGACTGTGTGCCAGAAATGCCATCTCACAAGAGAGTGATGGAGTTGCTGCTCTCATTCCTCATCACCAACAAGAAAGGGCTGTTGTGTAGCCTAATTGAAAATGTAAGTTTAGATGAGTATGGTTTTCTGCCTTTGTTATTTGGGGGCCTGTACAACCTTCTCAAGAGCAGGCTTATTAAATTTAATAGATCTCAAGTGCTCCCAAAATGATGAATCCTCAGGGAGGGAGAAGGTATTCTTTAAATGAACTATTCATGGGAGCAGTAAACTGCAAAACACAAATTGTGAATGGGTTATTCAACTTCATTCAACATTTTGGTAGAAGAAGGAGACATCACCAAGACTCATGCCCATAAACTTGCCTTTTCTTCCCAATTGTGTCAAATGATGTGAGAAAAACATATGTATCACTTCTGCCTCCCAACGTTGTGTGATTTATCAGGATCAGCATGAACCAGCACTAAGCTTCCCTTACCTGCATCCCAGCATCCTTGTGTTGTACTCTGAGAGTTAAGTCCTCCCTGAGATATCCTTTGCATTCCCTGCAGGTGCTGCAAACCTGAGAGCTCCCTAGGAGCTCAGCAGCCCTCCTTAAAAGCTAAGGATCACCCAAAGTGCTAAGTTCTGCCAAGGTTAGGAATGATGCTATGGATAGCAGCAGTCAGGTCTGAGCAAGTAGAAAGTGCCAGACTACACACAGCCTGTCATCTAGACCAGTACATGATATACACAACCCGATGCAACCAGGGGCTTTACTTTTCTCTTATGGTTGCATCATAAATGAGGTTGTTATAGGCTGTGTGAGGAGTACTTCAAGTCAAATGGTGGAAGAGTTAATGTTGGCTGCTCAGTAGAGTTGGCTCAAAAGAATCCTTTGTCCTTCTTCAGACAGGAAAACGAGGGTTTGTTCTACTTTAAAATTCTCATTGGTTTGGGAAAAAGAAAATACATCCTTAATCTGCAGGAAAAAAAAAAAATTGCAACTGTGCACTGTGGGAGTAGAAAATGTACATGTAAAATTAATAGAAAATAATTAGGCTGTGTTGCAAGTGTTATCACTTGGACTTTGGTCCCTCTCCTCCACATCTCTGCTGGCACCAAGTACCTGAGTACCTCTGATCAGCCTCACACCTTGGGCAAAAGTGCTTTTCACTTTGCCTGACACAGTGTAAGAAAACTTGTGCAGCTGGAACAAGAGCAGGTGGACAACCAGGAAAAGCAGGAACAGCTCAGTTTGGAAGAAGACAGCTGTCCCTAGCCTCTTACTGGGACACGTTTCACAAGCATGTGTAGTCCTGGCTTTTCTTGACTGGGAATCAAGAGCTTAATGTGTCCTTGAGAGACTTTCTTTACTGTAACACTGCAGCTTACCATCTGAAGCAGGAGATTGGTGCAAAGGATAAATTCAAGGGGTGGGAAAAGGGAGAACAGGAGGAAATTGTCTTATTCAGAGACCTTTAAAAGAAGTAGATGCTAAAATACAAATGACTGTACAGGAGCTGATAGTGTCACCTTGGCAGAGCAGACTGGGCAGGGAGAGCTCTGCCTTTGGGAAGGCAGGTGCCAGCTGCAATGACTCTTCTCACTGTTTACAGCTCCAGCAACCATGTGGGGCTGTTGCCTACAGCCCTGGTGCCACAGTGCTGGGCACAGCATGGGTGGAAAACAAATGGATGGATCATTTTTTATGCAAAGACCTCCCAGTCTAAATGCCCGGAGACACAACAGGGAAGAAATTCCTTGGCTGAGCTGTAATCCTGTGTATAGGATATGGCCACACAAATACACTCCATGTGGCAATCCTCTTTATGAAAATGATGGATGTCACATCCTCTTCTTTGCAACACACCAGAAACAAAGCTCAGGTGGTTTTCTGTGCTGGGAAATCTGTGCCTGCTGTACCTGAACAGATGGGTTCCTGCTATCTCTCACTGTCAGTTAGATGAGGAGCAATCTTATGGCTGAAGCTCAATTGCAAGAGGGCTTTGTAGCTTGTCCCCAAAGACCTCTACCATGTCTTTGTGGCTTTTTCAGGGTGGGACATTATTGTTTCTTACAGAAAGGCACTTCACGTCTCTGAGTTCACATATGTATTATATATTTGCTCGGTGAACACTGACTTCAGCTTCCCAAGCCCATAAGTATATTCAACCCAGGGAGCTGGCAGAGAGGAGCAGAGGACTATGTGAAATCCTGCCATGGTGGGAAGCACTCTCCACTTCGCCAAAACAAGCACAGAAAGGCTTCTCAGGCACCCAGACACTGCTGTGCTCTTTCAGACACTGCTGGTAACCCCCACTCTGAGACCACAGTGCTGACAGCTTCCACAGAAGGTGGAAAACCTCTCAGGCTTTCATCCTGTCACTTTCAGCTCCTTTAGGATTCTATGGAAAGGGAATTTCCAAAGAACTGTTCATTCTCATATGTTATCACCTAATGTGTCCAGCATGCAACACTGCCCCTTTTTTGGCTTTTGTTGGAACTGGTGGTTCTTTATCTTGTGTTTTTTTCCAAATTTGCATTCTAACATCCTTTTACTGAGGAGAGCTGAATCTGTTAGGCAAGGATATGTATATCCAGCAATCCCTTCTTTAATAAGCATCCTTACACTGGTGCAGCTGTTTGGACCATCACCAGTAATATGTCCCTGTCTATTCAGATCACAGGAGTATGTGATCTTTCATGTTTTAGGAGATTTACATATGGCATTTTCACTGGAGCAGCATAATGAAACCCCACCCAAAGCCTCAAAGCTTCCAGGAAGTTCAGATACAAACTTTGCAACTTGGGACCTATTTTTATTTGGCTTTGCTTTTAAACCCCTTCTTCTTCTTCCTTTGATGATTTTCCCTGCTGCTGTGGACAAACGAAATCAGAGGCAATACTGTGCAGCCCAGGATTGCTCCCCAGCACCCTGGTGCAGCTGTGCATCCTGTCCACACCCCCATCACATACTGGGAGGAGACAGGAGGTAACATGTCCTCTCCCACAGGCCAGGCCACAATGCTGAGGAGCAGTGCATCCTCCCATCTGGATGATTATGGGATCATAACTGCCCTTACCCTGCACCCTAGACACCAACAGTATGGAGAGAACCACTGCTGTGGAGGACACCATTCCACACAGGGAAACAGAAGGCAAATTATGGCACTTGGAGGAGAAAAGTACCTATTATCTTGGCAGACAATCACAGGTCTGAGCTCATGTACAAAATATGCAAGACACATTGCAAAGCCCTGGGCCCAATCTATAACAATAGGCATGGTTTAGTGCTGGACTTGGCAGTGTTGGGTTAACAGTTGGACTCTGTGATCTTAAAGGTTTTTCCAACCTAAATGATTTCATGATTCTATGATCGCCAGGGGTCTCTGGAGAGGAAGAGCCATGGTATGGTGATGATGTGACGTTACAAGGGTCAGGCTATGATCAGACCATATGTGGCCACCTGCAATTATCCCTGGCTCAACATCACCTGGGGCATTGAAAGAGACTTCAGTCTCAGATGCAGGTGTGTGGACAGCCAGCAGCAGACCTGGGCCTGCCTCAACCTGTTTCCTCAACCTCCTGGCACAGGAACAGCTATCATCAGGAGAGCAGCTAATTTGCCACAGATGAAAGCAAACAGGGAAGTGTCCTCTCCCATCTCCTCCTTTCTCTGGGAAACCTCAGACATTAGGACTGTCTACAGAGGTGTACAGATCCTCACTGGCTGGAAGAGAGCAACATTAGGAGAAAGAGAGGTGGAGAGCATAGGGGTCTGATCCTTGGTTTGGCTTGGCCATTTCCCTGTAGCCTGGAGGACAATAAGACTGCATGATCCATGGACCTGGTGTCCACAGGTGTCTATTCTCAAGTGACAGGACCATAAAAATGATTCACAGGGATTTGCCAACAGCCTGGGAAATCTCAAACAAGCCAAAATTTGGAGGCATGATAGCTTAATGCAATTTCTCACCATTCACAGAAGCCACTTGGAAGAGCTCAATAACCAGGCTGAACAAATCTAGAGGTGTGCCTGGGTTGCATGTCTGCACAGCTGTAGAGTAAGTGCCATAAAATGTCACAAATGCACCCAAAAAGTAAAACTATCTCTCTGAACACATACACACACACCCACAAAATGTTTTTTTTTTACTTGTCACTGTATCTGCAGATCATCAGCATTTGGCTTCCAACATGATTCCTATTATCAGAATCTCTCTTGTACAGTAATTTGTCTGACCATCAGGTTTATGTGGAAAATAAAAATGCAACTTGGGGAAATGGAAGAGAGGAGGCAACGTGTTTTTGAAGTGATCTCAGTGGCTGATTTTTTCCCAGCCTTGGAAATGGGTACTGCTAGGAAGAAACTTTAAAGAGCACATGAAATCCTTAATGAAGGTTGGAATGATGTCTAGTATTCAACCCAATAATTCTCCTCCCAGTAATTTCTTTAAGCCTCATACTTGGAGTTCAGTAGGTCATAAATTTTGCCTGCTCTGAAGTTAACAGGATCCATGAAATGTAAATGTATTACTTATCCACTGGTTAATTTGTATGCTCATTGCTTTCCAGCCTCTCCTCAAATCAATTTTTAGATTCATTATTTAGCCAAGAAGATATTTCCTGGCTCATTCCTCAGAAGGTCACAGAGCAATGTGATGCTGCTGACTGCCACAGGAAAGCAGAAAGTCAAGCAGAAGGCTGAAGAACTCCCCATATCAAGCTCAATCAAGGTGCAAGCTGCAATTGGCAGGTGCCTGTTCAGAGCTATACCCCAGGCAGGGAAGCAGAATGACAGGGTGATGGGCCATGGAGAACGACAGTAGGACAGCAGTATAGCTGAGCAGCATGAGTCTAAGCTGAGGGGTATAAGCTTACATCTTCAGGTGGTCTCTTTCTTATCACTTTCATCTCTCCATACTGTCTAGATTCATCTGCTAGATTGAACCCTACAGGCTGGTGGTTTCCATCCTCTTCGCAGGGCTTTGCTGGCTTTTTAGCCCATTTGGAGGATGTGGTCCAGGGCTGACAATGACCTTGCTGATACCCTGCTATCTCCACAAGTTGTCCAAGATCAATGTCTATTTCCCACCTGAGACAAGTAGTAAGAAGTCTGGAAGGAATTAAGCCATCTTGATCTGAGCCCTCTGATTGCTTGACTCAGCATGATGTCTAAGGGGGTATGTAGCTCTCCATGCGCATTTAGGAAGCTGACTTGGGATGCTGCTTGGCACTGAGTTGTGATGTCTGCATGTTAGTGATTATCTCAGCCAGGCCTTGGATTATGGTGTTACTGTCCAGATAGCCCTGGGACCAGATGTAAGGCTGCCATCTTCTCATGCCTTTCCATGAAACGCTGTCAGGGCCTGGAAATGTGTAAGCTTGGAAGCAAGGCTGGAATATGGTTCCATTCCATCCCTTGGTCTTAATGGTGCTTCAGGATGATTAATCTTAACTGACAAGCACAGGTTCTTTAAAAAGGGCACAAAGATACAGCCCAGAGTGTCATCAGACTCAATAAACTGAGTCATTAGCAGAGTTACACCTCTGGTTTGCACCAGACACAAAAAACTACATGATGGACCTCTTAAAAGGTCTCCCGTCTCTCCCTGCCTGCTGAACTGCATGCCCCTGTTACATAAGTTGCCTCCTTTAAGGGGCAGGTTTCACTTTCCCACAGGTGCTCGTTATATTCTTCCCTCACCCTTCTTTAGGGCATTACATCCATGATTGTACAGCTGTGGCTTATTCTTTGTTTTTGCTGTTTTTTTTTTTTTCAGTTGATTACATTTTTACAGTGATTTTGCAGCCTTCATGTACTGGCTCCCACTGTTCGTATTCTAGGAAACATTTACTGCCTGTCTGGCTTGCCAGCACTAGGATTGCTCACCATCCCTTGGGAACAATGAGAAATGATGTGTCAGAATTTACCCGCTTCCCAGCACTCCCTGTTTACTACAAGGACCCCATGGGCAAGAGAACAAATAGATTACTACAATTTATATCTCTCTGGGTAATGTCCTGCAGCTCCTTATCTTCCCAACTGGGATATTGTTCACTCTGCTGGGCCTCTTTCAGCTTAGGAATTGTGTCACAGAGGCATCCACGGTGGTGAAAAATTGTCTGTCTGACAGCAACGGCATTATGGGAAAGCCAAGATATTTCCTTCTCCTTCTGCTCTCAGATGTGCTTATTATAATGTGGTGGAAATCGGGCTGGCAGGAAAAAGTTTCTGAGTCCCATGAAAACTTTGTGATTTCCAAAAGTTCCCCATTCCTCAGTGAGACAAAGCCTGGAGCTTCCATCTTGTAAGATGGAATTGAAATTATCATCTTGGCCAAACCCCAGCATGGTGGCAGGGTGCTTCTGCTCCTCTCTGGGAGGCTGTGTCTCAAGACTGTCTTGCTGGTGTGTCCAGGACAAATGATGAATGGACCAGGAGGGCATATGGCTGTCCTGAAGTGGTTTGGTCTCTTAAATTCTATACCAGATGTACTCCATTTTGTATTCAAATGTCTGTTTGAAAAGGTGACTTGATCCTGGGATTTCTACATACCTTGGCACTGACCTTTTGGAAACCTGTCTAAAGGTATGCAGACCCAAGGATACTCCTGCTTCTCCCTAAAATAGTTCCAAGACTGTCTAAATTTGCAGTTGGACTCAATGGTCTTGAAGGTCTTTTCCAACCAAAAAGGTTTTATGATTCTACAATTATAAATCCTATTGAAAGTGCTATTTTCTTTGACACATCAGTATTTTCTGCTAAAAATACGTTTGTCTGAAAAATTGCCAACCAACTCTGGAAACTGTTTAGCACAGAAGCACAGCTTGTATTGGGTAATTAGCAAAAAAGTTCCCTCTCTTCTTCATCTTTTACCTGCTGTCATAGCTTTCCAAAATCTTCTTCAAACTAAACCAGCAATCACTGTCAGAATCCCCTTCACCTCTCAAGACGCCTTTAGGATCATCCAGCAACCATCTCATCGTATTCTACCCTAGGCCTCCATAATGATGGTCTCAGGAGCCAGGTGGTCTCAGGTGGCCTCAGCTCTTTGTCTCAGTTAGGTCTTTGACTTTTGCTGGCTCCAGAGTGACTGGAGCTGGGAGTCAGTCAGTGAGTGAGTTTTTAATTAACTCATTGTGCTCTCTCTCCTCAGGGCTCTGCCCTGCCAGGGCAGGTGGTTTGAAGGAAACAGTGAGGAGGTAGGTAGCTCTTCATGCTTGCAGAAACCTCTACTGCTTGTTTAGCCTGCAAAACTCATGAACAAATTTCAAGGACATGGCTTAGATTCCCATTCATGCTCAGCCTGTCCTCAGTGAATAGTATTCACCATGTAATACCAACACCCTACATGCTTTCCCATCTGCACAGCACATCTCATTCATTCGCATATTCACCTGAAAAGACATTAACATCCTTGTCTGAAGCCTCCCAATGCAATCAGTTGGCTTAAAATCCTCATTTAACATTTCCCTTTAGCCTCCCCTGCTCACTCAGGGAAGCCTGCCAGACTGACAGCTCTGGGGCAGCAATGAAGGGCAGCAATGCTGAGAGGAAGCAGCATGAAAGGCTTCCAACCCACTTGCTCTCCTCTCTCCCAGAAGAGCCATCTCCTTGGCAAGTTTATTCATTCTGCCCAATCAATCCTGATCCCATTCCCAGCAAGGATGTCTTATTAATACTAGCTGAATGGAGTGGGAGGTCTGTGGTCTCAAAGATTTTCCCGTAGGAACAAGAGCTAGACCACCAACCCTTTCACATTGACCACCCAGATGGCAATAACCTTTGGCCAACTTTGGCACAGTCTGGGCTTGATGCCGGACACAGTGCTGCTGAATAGATAGGTTGAATCTGTCTGGGGGTAAGGATGGGGGAGGATGCAAGGAGACTGTGGGGAATTGTTTAAAAGAGCTCTGAGAAATATTGGTTGAGTTCTTCCATTTAATTATTCACTCTGCTTAATTTGCTCTTGGACAAGATGAATCGTTCATTGACTGCACAGTCTGGAAGCAAGTCCTTCCTGACTAAACAGACTCAGCATTAAATAGTAAAATAAATGGAGGCCAAGCAAAGAAAATTCTTTCTCTCAGATTGATCACGTCAGGGCAGGATTCTTGTAGGGAGGCCAGAGCTGATAGAAATATAAACACGAATTCTACTACTTGCCAGAATAAGTTTCCACAGTTTTTCGTTTATTCCAGCTAAGATTTCTTTTTCAGGCAATTCAGTGTCTGCAGAAAATACTGCACTAATAGTGCTGTTGATGTCATTGCAGTTGGTGTCAACTGCAAGTCTTGACTGAAGGTCTGGGTGAACGAATAGCAGAGGCAGATCTGGTCTAACAATGTAGCTATTGTCCAGGGTGTCAGAAGATATAGTGGGATTCATCTCTACCCGCTTCAAGCACCTGGCAGAGAGGCTTCAGCCTTCAACCCTACCTATCTTCATAGTCTTTGTGATCCCTTTTTACAAAGAAGTAGGCACCACTATGGGGAAACTCATCTGACACATCCGTCTCAGGTATCTAACAAGAGGAGCCACCTTCCCCAGGGAGCAAGGCTCATCTCAGAGACCCCAGATGCAAACCTTACAGCTGTAAACACCTGGTCCAGTCAGACCCATTTCAGGGCTCCCCTCCCATATCAGGCACTGGCCACTCACTGGCAGGACATGGGCAAGTTGATTCCATTTCCTGCTCTGTCTTATGCAGATATGAAGAGTTTCAGGGCATTTACTAAATACCTAAAGGTATTTTTGGCCTATCCAGCTCAGCAAGATTCCCATCTGCATTTGGCTTCAAAGCAGTAATTATATAAATAATAGATGGGTGGATTTATTCAGGAGTAATGCAGCAACATCTTCAGCTCTTGGTTTTTAACCACTGACTACCAACAAAGAATTTAGGCTAACTGGAATTATTCATTTACTAACCTCAACCCTTGAACTGAATGCCTGGCAACTGCAACTCCAGTCTGAAATCATTCAACCCCCATTTTCAGGTTTTTAAAATAAACAGGACCAAGCTTCACACAATAAAGATGTGAAAATTCTTCCAACACAAATGTCTGAGCCTAGTGCATGCTACATTAATTTCATTTTCCTTCTTTCATCCTGATTAAACTGTCCACTAGTAATTCTTTGCCTCTGGCCAAATGCAAACACAACTCTGCCACTAATAGGAATTGAGTATGTCTGCATAAAAATACAATTAAAGTAACAGTACACTTCACATTTCATGCCACTCAAATTCCCAAGTAGGTCTGTTATTACAGGATTTCTCATGCATTGTTAGAATTTTTTTTTTTTGCATTACACTCCAAACAATATATTTTCTTCTATGGTCAATCAACATTAAATGCAATACCATGCATTACCTTGTCTTGAAATAAGAATAATAAAAATCCTGTCCTAGGTGTTTGAGATGTCTTTTCCTCTTCTGAGAAAGGTTGAGAGATGTGAATGGTTTTCCCATCCGGCACTAAAAGGAACCCATGGGCTTTTAATTTTTTTGGCAAAACCCAGAATCACCAGATAGTTCCATGCCAAGGAAACTCTCCTGAGGTGAAAGAAGGCTGACATTCAAGTCACTGCTCTGATCAAGACAGAGAGGTGATTTGCCCAAGCTAGAGACCACTTTCAGCACTGGCCATTATTGCATCCCAAGAGGGGAAAGCGAAGAGTCTTTTCCTCCAAATGTAATTCCTATTCTGCTCCCAAAGTCAGTTGGACTTGGGAGCCAAAGTTTTGGCTTTGGAAATGGTCATTTCCTAATGAAAAAGGTCTTTTCAGAAAACTTCCGCCCAGTACTACTGGAGACATCTGAATCAAGGCAGGCAACACCAGCTCACCCAACCCAGGGGTCAAGTCTGTCCTTCAAAGAAAACATCATCCAGCTAGGAGGAGAGTTAGCCTTCAGGGCTTTTCTTCCCGAGCCAAGCTTGGGAAGGTGTCTCTTCTAAGAGCCTCTCAGATATGACACTGAATAGCTGTGAAGGACAGAGACAGAGCTGGAAAACCAAGAAAGTGCTGGCTGAATGAGTTATGTTGCATGAAATCTTTTGCTACCATGCATGAGGTTAAAGGCCAGAACCTCTGCAAAATGTGCTATTAACCTGGTGTGGGAAACATTTAAACACTTGTGGAAAATTGCAGGTTTATCTGCATTGGCTGCAATAAAAAAAACCAAGAAAGCCCTAACACAGCAACCCCTCTCACAAGTCACTCTAAACAACCTCTGAACCTCATCCTATAGCCAATTAATTCAATCACTTCTTTTATATCTGCTGGAATCCAACTTGAGCAAAAAAACCCAGCAACCCTTTTTATCGCCTGCCAGCGCTCCAGCAGTCATCAGAGAAGGTTCCAGTAGGTCATAATGTAGTCAATATTTCACTTTGCAAAACACATGAAAACCCTTTGACATCAAAAGCAGTAGATTTACAGATGCCGGGCATTTACAGATATCATTGTTCTGCCAAAGTATGAACGTGCTCACTAGTTCAGATTAAACTTCTATTATTTCCTTGGAATGGGAATTGGCTCCAGTCCACCAGCTCCCCAAGTTCAGTTTAACAGCTCCTACAGATTGCAACCATCTTTCCTATCTGCCTTGGATATACCTGGGTTGCATTGATCAGATACATGCTAGCTCTTAGCATCGCCCACAACCGTATCTTGTATATAGCTGCTTCACAAATGCATTTATTTTCAAGCTTGTATGTCAAAGAGTAGTCTGGAAGGATATCTAACTGTTTAATAGGGAAAAAAATGAAGTTTTTTATTTGTGTCTCTTTTGCCTTTTGGCAATACTCAAGACAATCGCTTGGAAAGCCTCAGGAAAACTCAGATTCCTTCCAGTTATATGTCTGTGTTTGCAAAGCAGAAAGACCTTGAAGCACACTAAGCTGTTGATATATGAGTGAGGAGGCCTTGACACCAGCATGGTGGCTGCTCAAGCTGGGTAGGATGAACCTCACCCACATATATGCCTGATGTGTCCCAGGAGCATCACAGAACCCTTATGATCCCCCTCCAGGGCTCACCGTTGTTGTGGTGGCCACAAGGCCATACTGCCTGGCTCAGCAGTGCACCTTATGGATGTGCCCAGACTTGCTGTGTGTGCTGGGACTGGTGGAGCTACAGCAGCTCAGCAGTGGTGAGGCACATGGCTTCACCATACCTGCATTCACTGCACCACTCCCAGCAGCTGTGGTGCCGTCTAGGGCTGGTGGTGGAGGTCTACACCATTGGTAGAGTCACAAGTGGCCAGGTTAGCCCCACTGGCATGATAGAACTGCAAAATTCACCTGCGGAGCTCAGAGCCTCTCTGAGTGAACCCAAATGCTGGGCTGACTTAGCTGAAAACCAGTGTGTGTGTGTGTGTGTGTGTATCTGTTCTCATGTCCGCAGGAACAGACTATATATTGGGCACCTGCAGCAGCAACACAGTGGTGGGAAAGACACAGGAAGAGAACAAAGGAGTTATGTTTTTCACCACAGCAGGAACTTTTGCTCAGAACATTTTTCAGAATGACAGTTGGGGTTAGGGTTAGGGTTAGGGTTGGGGTTGGGAGGGATATGGATGGCCCATCTAGCACACCCCTTTAGTTACTGCCTGTTTCTATTCAGGCATGCAGACGAAGTTTTAGCTTTATGCTGTCTGCGTGGGGTACAGAGTCATAAAATGTGATGAATGATTTGGGTTGGAAGGGATCTTAACGCTCATCCAGTTCCAACCCCCTGCCATAAGCAGGGATACCTTCCACTAGTCCACGTTGCTTCAAGCCCCATCTGACCTGGCCTTGAACACTGCCAGGGGGGGCACATGGAAAAGCTTTCCATTTTCTCTTCATCACTGATAGTTTGTCCATGAGACAAGCAGTTTCATTAACAAGTAGGTTTTGCTGAAATTGCATCCACCAGCAAATTGCTCTGCAACAATGTGGGACTGGTGTGGATGGATTTGAATTTGCAGAAGTGCTGCCTTCTGAATCAAAATCTGCATTAACTCCTAAGCTATCTCATGGCCCAGCGCAAGATAAAATCTTATCTTACTTAAGTGGATAGGAAGAGGTAGCAGTCTCATTAGATCCTTTCTGAAACCTTTTATGTTGGGTTCTGCCTGTAACATTTCTCTTTAGTCTTCGTTTTTATTACATTAAATTTGTTTTGGGAGACAAACTCTTCCTTTATTCCCTGCTCAGCTCAGTGTCACTGAGCTGTCTTCCTGCAAGGAGGAAAGGAGACATTCCAGGTCCCTGCCCTGCTCTTCATCAGTCTCAACTACCAGCTTGCTTTGGGAAATGATCTCAGCAGATGCAGCACAGACTGTGGCAGCACCACTCCTTGCTCACCTGTGTCTTTAATGATGCTTCTTTGAGCCCATGTTCTTTTCTGCATGGAAGCAGTTCAGGTAAGACCCTACCTACCCACCAGCAGCACCCCAAGATACCCTTTGTGTGCCTGTTCCTGGAACTGAAGAAGAAAGGCAGAAGGTTTCCCCTCTAAACACTCAAAAGGTATAAAAATTCTTGCCCCACCAACTCTAGTAATGCTAAATATATGGATCACCTGCAGCTGCAATCCCCAACCAAATCTCCTCTGTCATGACTACAGTGAGAGCAGAGATGCTAGATGCTGTTTTCCAGAGACAGGCTGCACAGTGAGGTACAGATCTGCCCTTGAAGAGACATTTCCTTTGGCTTTATCTTGTGTTCAGTGGCTTTCAGGAGCTTGTGTATACATTGCTGACATACTGCTACAGGATTTATTCTGCTCCTTGTATGTTCTCAAAGTCCTTCAGCCTCACCAAGCAGGATGCCTCCAGCTTTCCCATACCACCCATATGTCTATTTCCTATACATCATTTGTCTCAATTGCTGCCCAGTTCCCACCAGAGTGGCCCCTTCATCCCTTGAAAATCTTTCCTTCTTTTACCAAGCAGTTCAAAGCATGAGGACTCTTAAAACCCTCGATGGGAGCATGCCAGCAGTGCCAGCACAAGCAGAGGAGCAGATGTGCCTCAGGGAGCAGGAGGGAGGCAGTGGGGCGGGGGGTACTGGCAGCCAAGCAGCATGGAGGAGATGGCAGCTGCAAGGCAGACGGCCTCTCCACAGCCTCACACAGAGGAGAGGGGAGCCCCTTCCAGCTTGTCCATGCTGCCGCTGCACACATACATCCTCATTAATAACAGCCAGCAGATGTGATGGATAGCACTTGGGGATGAGTTACAGCCAACTGCCTGATGCTGCCCTGCAAAAGACATATTTAGCCAACAGTCAGGCAAGCTTTATCCTCTGTCCTGCAAGGTTTGGAAATCCAAGGGACATCTTCGGTTTGCTTGCTAAGATGAAGTTACTTAAACTTCCTCCTGATTGCTGTGGGGTGGTGATGTACTCTGGGTAGCAAAGAGGGATGCAGCTGGTGCTCAGGGAGCACTGTTTGCGCTACAGAACAGGGACTATCTTCTCCCAAATGCATGTGTTGCTGTTGCTGATATGTTTTATCTTTCAGTACACAAAAACACAGCTTAACTGAGAAAATAAAAGGTTTTTAATCAAATTCAGATATTGAAGTTTCAAGATATTTGATTATTGATCTTCCACTGGGTGAGTGAGGACCAGGAGTAAACAAACAAAAACCACACAGGCACACATACTAACAGGGAAAAATGTGAGATAAAGTGTGAAATGGAAAAATTGATGTGAAATAAGAACAGTGCTAAAGGCCTCTTTGGTTTCACCCAAGATTGCTATATCCTGGATGAGCAACATGATAGCTGAGATGGCTTTTCTAAACAGGGATTTTTTAAAGCTCAAAGAGGAACAGGAACAGCTCAAAGCTCACACAGGAACTGGATGTGACACCAACATCACATCAAATGGAAAAGATTTGTTAAAACAGCTTTAAGAGTTTATTTGTTTCCCTGGATTTCTGACATGAGATTATTCTGGATTCAAGTAAATACAATCATGTTATAAATAAATAAATCAATAAATACAGCCAGTGCATTGAAGCTCCCCTAAAATAGAAACCTTTACAGGAAACAGGATGAATCTTCCAGCAGTATAAATTAGTCTTTCTTCACTGAATCAAGCCAGCCTATGCTGATTTACCTTAGCTGAGAAGCTGGCTTTAATTTCAATATATTTCATATATCTGAGTGGCAAACACTGTGCTGCCTGCCTTTAACAAGAGGCTGTCATTAACCTGAGCAGATGAGAACAAGCTGATTGTGGTTGCAGAGCCTGCCAGTACAATCTGATGGGACAGGCAGTCCAACCTCACAGTCAGACGCAGCTTTCAGCATCAGGTGGGGGTCCTGGCACTCTGGGGCTCCAGTGGGAGCCCTGAAGGGTTTATAATAGCAAAAGCATGTTGAATGGCATTAGAAATGACATGATATAAATCACTTTCTTCACAAAACTGGTTTGATCATTGCTGAGTCCCAGTGCCTTGTCTGTGTTTCTACAGCCCCTCACCAAGATACTGTGACAACCTTAGCATCTACGAAGACTGTGGAATAAGAAGAGATCAGGACTTGAAGTCCAGAGATAGAAACAATTCTCTTGTTTCAGGTCATTTAAGGTCCTTTTGAACTTACCTTGCATCCCTTTGGGGAAGGAAATAGTCCATCCACTCTGCCGTTTGGGAAACTGAGGCAGGTATGTGTTATGTCTTACAAGTTCACCCATTAGAAACCATTTCTTCCAAGTCACAGTTTCTCTCTACCACTGCTGGGCAAAATTAGTTCTTGTGATGCCATTCCTCCTTGAGGAAGAGGACAGGGGTTATTATTACATGGAGTTTGATTTCGTGGGACATAGGACAAAAACATACTGAGACTGGCATTTGATTCCTTCATTTGCATCTGTTTTCTAAACCTTCAGGGTTGTATTTCCAAGCTTTTTCCTCAGACAAAAAGGCTGTGAATTTCCTTAAACTATATATTACACAAAGCAAACAAGTGGATAGTACTCGAAAATCTTAAACTCCAGGAGGTAGGGATTAAAAGAAGAGAGGAACCCTCCTCACTGCTATCTGAATGCTCACACTATAACCACCCCATCTGACAAAACAAGGACCCCTGCACCCTGCAGTGCACACTCCCACCACCCCAGTTAGGGCATGGGGACAATGACGAGTTTTGAATGCTATCTCTTAAGCCAAACAGCAGCTTTGGGACACTCACTTTGCCCAGGCAGAGGCTGCCAAAGGAAACAGGGTTAGTGACAGCACACACTGAATCATCCCCTTCTTCCTCCAAAGCCATAGCTCTGTGGACCTGCACATCTATATCCACCTCTCCTCTGACAGCTTTGTGCAGAGAGCAATCTAAAATTAGCTGGGTGGATTTAACGTCACACAGCTTCCCTCTGCTTTCCAGTGTTCAGCCTACTGCTATATTTAAACCAAAGGCAACTGGTAAACAAAGGTTTGGTGCGCTCTACTCTGACAGAAATAGGCACTGCAGCTATTTTTATCCTGCAGACTGCACAACGTGTGTCCAAGTTACAACTAGCAGCAATAAATATAACCCAAAGAGGGTCAAGAAGCCACTGTAAGCGGTAAGCAGTAATGAAAACGCTCTGTTCTAAATGCCAGTGAGGCAGTCTTATCTTGTCCCTAATTACTCCCTTGGAGGCTCATCACACAAAAGCCTTATAGAAAGCAGATGAGGTTGTATGTCATGCTTTGCATGTATATTCTCTTTTCCTCCAGGTTTTTGTATTTTAGTTTAAGCTCAGCAGTGCACTGGAAATATCAAGGCATCTTGATCATATACTAGATGCATGAAGGCTAATTCAGCTCTGCCCAGTGCTGACACTAGTGGATGAGATGTTACATATGAAGAAAGAGGTTTTACTTTTTAAATGACTTTCAGGAGAGGCTCTGAGCTCAGAGGAGTGTTGCCTGTAGCACATGTTTAGGGGCTGATGTTTGTTATGCTAGCCCTGGGGTAGTAGCCCTCCTGGGACAACATTAGGCACTGCTGACTGGGTGTGTGACTTGGCACCTGCAGCATGAATGGACTCTAAGTGGGTGGAGACCCTCTCTGAGAGGGTGCAGAGCACTGATTACCTGGCCAGGACTTCACAGCCTCAAAACCTGCTCTCCTTCCTCAATCCCTGCAAGGTGTTAGTCTCATGCCAAGGTCAGGCTCATCCCTTTTCTTCAGCATGAATTTGTGGAGCATTGCAAAGGGGTCAGGCAAAACAGTGCCACAAATAGAGGGTCTCAATCAGTTCCAATGCCTAACCCTTCTTCATCTCACAGGTGACTTGGTGTGAGAAATGAGGTAGCAAGGATGTTTTCACCTCCTGACTATGGTCTGTCTCCCATTCCTCCCCACAACGGTTCTGTGGAAAACACCAGCACCTCCCCATCCTCAGAGCCAAGCACTTCAGGTTTCATTTTCATTTGGGGAAGTACCAAAGAAAGACAAGAGTCACCATGGTTTGTATCCTTGGTACCCTCCTCCTTCAGGGTAACAGCCCTTTTTGGCTTTTGTCTCCCAGCCTCTGGAGCCAGTCTGCAAGTCAGCTGTCTCCAGCTAGCAAGTCCACAAAAGAGAGAAGTGGCTTCTCTCTTGCAAAGGCAGTGATGAAGGTGTTCTCTCATGTGGCAGCAGCAGAGACAGCGGTGCTATAGGCACAGCTCAGAGCCTGGGAAGGAGGAGACCTGGCTTTATGGACCAGTGCCAGCTTCTCCCTTGGCTCTCATTTATTACTCATACAGGCACAGCAGGGCCCTTTTTGAACAGACAGACAAATGGATTCCAGTTACAAAATGCTGACTGTTCATCAGGGAAAGGGGACTGCAGAGTGTGAGGGTGCAGGACTGGTCTGGAGCTAGCTGTCTGAGCAAAGTGTCTCCTTGTGGGACCCTGCATCAGTGACCACAGATACTAGGTGAACATTTCCACTAAGCTTTTGTGGTGTTTCTCAAGGAGACCTTAGATCACCAAGCCTTGTTGAAGGTATGTAGGGAATAGGCCACATGACTTACTGAAGGTGGTTGAGTTAACATTGCTGTGTGGTGTTTGGAGTAGCTTGGTTTGCTCCAGCAGGCTCAAGGCAGCCTGTGCCTGTCCCTTGTATACCAATGAAATATATTCAGGTTTATCTGCAGGAGAAGATGCTTACCCATTTGCAGCAGGCTTCTTGTACGCAGCTACATGTCTTGTTCACCCTCCCAGATATTTAGCAAAGTCAATGCACTGAGAAAGGCTTGAGGGGTTTGATTTTACAACATCCACCTCCTTGGGACACTGGGTCAGGGCGAACAACTGCCAGCAAGAGTCATTACCCTCTTTGCTGCTCCTCGTCAGCTTTATTTAATACTTTTTATTCTTTAGTGTAAAAGCTTCCCTAACTAGCCATTAACCTCAGCCACAGGACACAACCGTTAAACATTATTGTGACTGTAACATGGTACATTACTTGCCTCACAGCTGAAAGTGTTTCCTCCAGCAATGGAGAAGAATAAAGAGACCTGCATTAAGGTCAGGATTCTCCTGCACATGTACCTAAATCAGCATCAGGCACTGCAGGCCTGTTGAAACAAGTGTGTTTGCATAGAGGGAACATGTTATGTGAAGAGTGCAACTTTCCCAATTAATCACACATGTGGGAAAACCCATTTTCAGCTTCATCTCAGAGAACAGCCAAGCATTCAGATCCCATACTGAGCAGTTCCTATGTGAGCACAGCCCACTGCCAAGTGCATGATACGTCTCTGTGTAAGGACTGTCCTGAAACTCCTCAAGACCTCATGCTCACAGCCAGTGCTGACCATGCCTGCCAGTACCCTGGAAACAGCAGTTCCTACACAAATCAGCTTTGTGGACCATGCCACAAGAGGTCCACTATGCTACATGCTGTTTGTAGACACCAGATGAAGGAGGGGAAAGTGCTGTGAGGCTTCCATTAGACATGGCTTTAGCTGCCCACCAGTTCTGCAGACCACCTAAGCTGGATCTTGACAGTGCCTCCAGCAGCTCCAAGAGATGCACATAGAGCATGTGCATCTGTATGTATACACATAGGACATGCAGTATGGATGCATGTCCATACTGCAAGCACCACTATTCCATGATAGCACCTAGAGAGGTGTTTGCAGTACAGATGCTGGTACAGTGGTCCTGAGACACAGATAAGGAGAGAGAGGCATGGTCACTGTGATTGTTCTTTCATGCTGTGCCCTGTGCAAGCTGCTTCAGCAATCAATCAGCTGCCTGGGAATGTCATATTACCTAGGGATCTTTCCTGAGAGGACAGCAAGCTTCCTGTATCTCACTGCATGAGAGAATGCAGCACATGACCTCCTGAAATGAAATCTCTGTGGATGTACCCCCAGGCTGATGGGGAGCTGTTGCGATGGGTCATGCCGGTTTCCATCCATCAGAGGACCCAATGAGACATGACTGATCTAAGTGGAGCTGACAAAGGCTGAAGACCACTTACCCATCTTGGGGCATGCCACCAAGCTAGGGGGGAAAGGCTGCCTTTATTACACATAGGGGCTTTTTCATCCAGCAGCTCTCTTTTGCCAGCAGAGGGGTCCTACAGCTGCAACACCTGCCTTGCAGGCTTAGTATGAGCTCCCATTCTACCTCACTGAATCTAAGAGCACATCCTAAATTGAAAGTGGCATGACATGAATAGTTCCCCCCGAAACCAGGCTGACCTCCCACCGCAGGCTGGGGATCCCCCGGTGTTCGTTGTTACACATCGACGCCCGACGGGGAAGCGCAGCCCTGCGGTTGACAGGTTTTAATGAAGACCTTTGATGTTCAAAGGAAGTGATGGC
This sequence comes from Melopsittacus undulatus, assembly GCF_012275295.1. Classification (NCBI taxonomy): domain Eukaryota; kingdom Metazoa; phylum Chordata; class Aves; order Psittaciformes; family Psittaculidae; genus Melopsittacus; species Melopsittacus undulatus. The sequence continues at coordinate 102,456,007 of NC_047527.1, read as the reverse complement.
TGTTTGGTAAGGTTGGTTGAGTTAGAAGAAAGAGGCATGCTGAAGCCAGCCAAGCTAAGCCCGTTATGCTAGCAGGGCCCCATCTGGAGCGTTTAGCTGCTGTCTGGTTTAAGACAGGCAGGTTGAAGGTAGGCAGATACAAGGGGGGGTTAGTTTCACACTGAATGTCGCCTGCCTCTCCAAGTTACCATTCCCCATCATTCACCTGGTATCAGCACCGTTGCCTGCAGTCCAAAGCCTGAAGTTGACCCTCATTCCTTGTACACTGGTGCTGAACTCACACTTGTTTTACAGCAGAAACAGAAATGACAATATTTAAACAGGGAGGCTCTTACAAAATAAGAAATATGTTTAAGAAGTACCTGGGAACTGTCATTAATGACCCCAAAGCTTCAACCTCTCAGCTGGGCTTATTGGCATGATGAGAGAAACCCTTACCCTTCTGCAGTCCTAAAATATGAATCTGGCCAGCAAACTGGATCAACACCACCCATCCCAGTGGCTGAGTATCCCTCATAAGAGTGTTTGGGTCAGTGTCCGTGCTCTCGCAGACATTTAAGTCTCTTATGCAAACTGGAGGAGCTTCAGTGGGAAAATGGAGAAGCAACTTAGTTTTGCCCAGCTGTCCAGGAGTTTTCCTGGAGATAGGAAGAGGAAAATATTCTTTAAACAACGGGGAATTTTGCCTTTGTTTCTTTAGAACATGAAGAATGAGCCCATTCAGAAGGCTGAATTAGTAGGTGCAGAAACAGCCTGTTGGATATTTCAGAAATTTGGCGTTTTGTCTGACATAGATATTTTTTTAATAACAGCAACAAAAGAAAGATAACAAAAGACACAACAGTATGTTTTGTCCAGCTCTGGTGGTGACAGACATCATATTTCTCACCTTTGCTACCAATCATATCCCAATGTCCTTCCTGAATGTTCAGGTTTTGGAGTTTTTACCTGTGATATAAAGGCAGATGACTGGGGCTGTGAGGAGAGTCCTGATAGAAGACCAGCTTGGTTTTAACGAGAGGGCCCAAGATGCAGGCACTGCACACCACCAGAACAGGTTCTTCTCAGAAACAGCAGCATTTGCAAACTGACATTTTTTCAGCCATGGAGGAGCTGAGACGAGTTTGAGCAGGACACCAAGCGTGACCTGGTTAAGTCAGTGATTGCAGATACTCATTTCCATAGCAGGAAGGAGAGAGGGCAGATTAAGGTTTCTGAGGTGCTGACCTTTGTTGTTTCCTAAAAGGCAATGCTGAAATTTTCTGCCCAAGTCCACCACATGAGCAGAATCACTCCCCACCCAATCATCCTTACCAGATCCCTCATTTGAAATGGTACAAGAGAGGCTCAGCCCCAGCAGACAGCAAAGGACCTTGACTTTCCCTTTGAAACTGTGTCATCCTCCAGTGAGCAATTAGTTTTCTCATGCAGAATGAGATTAAAATATCCCCATTATACCTGGCATAATTCATGCAGGATTAGAGAACCCATTTCCATGTGGACCTGTTCTGCTTGTTGCTGGTTATGGAGGGTGGTGGTCATTGCTCACCCCAACCTTGCAGGGGAAGCAGGCTGAGTTCTCTGAGTCAAAACATATGGTCCAGAGACTGCATGTGAGGGAATGACCTGGACATCACAACCACTACTGCTGTACTGGTCACACACCCACAGCTCCAGAGACAGGGCCAAATGCTCCTCTTGTACCACCAACCTTATAAGGTGGAGGCATTGATGACTGTTTGGTCTGTGATTTGTTTTGGGAAGTCATGTCAAGGTAACCCTACATTAAAACTATCCCCAAGACCTTTTGGGAGGTTTCGTTACAGCTTTGAGAGATGTTTTGTTCTAGTTCCCTAGGAGAATGAGGCTTGTGTGACCATAGTGTGTGTCTGTGCACGTCTTAGTCCTGACTTTTCCCAAAACTTCCAAACCTATAAAGCAATTTTAGCCATTTGACTACAAGTTGTCAAAGACATGAAGCTGCTAACAGCTTGTGAATGCAGGTGGGCAGGGAGAGGAGTGAGGCACCATCTCTGCACCTGCAGAACAAGCAAACAGCAGAGAAGCCTCCTGGGTGAGAGACACAAATGCTCTGGAGACATTTCAATCAGAACTAATACCTCGTAAGATACACGATACTTCCTCCACAGGGAAATGAGGCTTGCTTGCTAAAAAAGAGAGAACCTGTCTTGATGCTCATGGTGCTTTGGGTCTGAGTCCTGCATACCAGTCCCACAAGCTGGTGGAGGATCTCTGCACTCCTCATTGCACATGCTGGTGGCCAAATGATTCATGGCACGAGGGGAAATGCAAGAGCAAAGCACAAATTAATCACCCTCTGTTGCAGGTCATTTAATTCATTCTCCCTTCAGGAGGCAAGCATTTTTGCACACTCTAATTAGATAGTTCATCCTAATGGCAGATATATGATTCTTTTTCCTTCCTTCATTACATCTTTCGGCAAAATAGCATAAAAATTGATGGATAATTTAAAAAAATAAAGACAAAGAACCAATGCTATCCTGGAACAAGCCGCATGTACCATATGGCTAAGAGAGGACAGTTGCAAAAGCCCGCAAAGCACTCATTACATGTGTTATCTACACTGAAGTGCTTGCTCTGCTCTCTGCCTCCTCTGTCCTAGTTCCCAGACTTTGGGGTATAATTATAGAATAACTGAAGCTGGCTTAAAAAAGATGGTCTTTTTCCATGGAAAAAAAAAAGGAATAAAAAACCCCAAACAGCAACAACAAAATAGCAATTTTATTGGCAACGTGTTAATTTTTTTTTTTTTTATAAAAAGAGAAGAGGAAAAATGTTCCATCTTCTTCCCCCTCCTGCCCACCTGGTTTTGGAAGAAAGCAGGGAGGAAAGAGAAGGGGGAAACCCCTATCTTTTTAAGCTTGTTGTTTTCAAAAGTACTAAAAGGTTTCTACCAAAGCTGACATTTTCTAAGGACATTCTCAATTTACCTGTAAAGCCCTTTTGAGTTCAGGAAAGTACAACTGCTTCTCAGAACAAAAAGATGAAGAATAACAAAACAAGCCTCTTCATTAACTTTTCTACCCAAAGCTATTGCAAGCTGGCACTGAAAACACAGCCACTTCTGGGTGAGGGGACAGGGAGCCTTCACATGTACCTTGTGCAGCCCAGGAAGTGAGGAGTATTTTCCCTATGGATAAGATTTACTCATACAAAAGCACCATGGTGAGACATTGTATCGGGGTTGGCAAGGCTCACTCTTTGCAGCTTCAGCCACAAGAATTGTGCTGGATAAAGCACATGAGGATTTTGGGCAGAACCAGGGTTCTTTTGGTGTCTTGCATCTCAGTCTGGACTGCTACAGAGCCAGCAAGGGTCCGTCCAGAGGCACACATGGGCTGCAGAGGCTGCAGGACCTCTCTCCTGCCGTTCAGCTGGGAAACAGCAGTGTCCATGCCTAAACTCACCACCACCAAACCCTACAGCTGGGAAGCTCCATTACCTCCATCCAAGCGTGGGTTGGAATCTCAAGAGCCTTGCATTGAAAATGAGGGGTTTTGCAAGTGTTTCACCCAAAAGCTCCCACACTTGGAAGCACAATGTCACTGGCAGAGCCCTCATCCTTCTGCCCTGAGTCCTGCCTTGTCCATGATAGATTATTTTCATTAATAGTTCCCTGCTGTGGCTACCACTGTGGCTGCTGTGCCAGTGTCGTAGCATGAGCATGAGCTGCTCACCCAGGGGTAGAGGACAGGTGATAAAATGCTGGTGGTCAGGCCATACAAAAGCTGTGGGGCTGCTCAGTGCTGTCGTGTACATGCTGGTGTTGGACCAATGTCAGCCTTTCTGCAGAGGAGTCTCAGATGGGAGAAGGACATGTTATTCTGCTTCAGCTCCAACTCCATCCTGCCTCCCTCCTTCCCTGGTTGACCCCATGCCTCTTCTTCACAATGGGGATGTGTTCGCAAATCCCCTGTGCAAGGTTAACACCCAGCTATCTATACATGCCTTACATTTTTAATGTCATTCTGCCCTAGACAGAGGATGCTGTGCTGACTGTGGAGGGTTAGTACTTCTCTGAGGCACAAAATATTTTCCAGTATTTGTGTGGGCTTATTCTCAGGCATTTGCATCACCAGTTCATCCCAGTCCAAATTATCCTCTTAGAAGGACCGAGTAAGTCAAAACATTGCATCAAAACCTACTTTTTTTTTTCTTTTTCCCAGGGACTGCCAAGTAAAACCTACATTTATTCAGGAAAAGTTTTTGGCTGAAATGTTTGGAAGTCAAAACAACCTTATCAAGAAAGTCCAGAGAATGTAGCTGAGTGTTTAGGAAATAAGGCAGAGCCTGTGAGGCCATAAAAGCCATCTGAGCCAAACCGATGCATCAGAAAACACATAAAGGAATGCAGCAGCAAAAAAAAAAAAAAACAGCCTTTTTTACACCACCTTCTTAAACCACTTAGCACCCATGTCCGACATTTCACACCTGAGCTTCAGCCCTCCAGTCAAACCAGAGGTGAAAGCCTTTCAGTGGCGTTATGGCTCCTAAATAGCCAATTATCTTGAGCAGGTATCAAAGGGCTCTGCTGGGTCAGGAGCTGGCACCGGGCCCAAAGGGATGACAAACCACTGTGCTTTGATTGAGACCACTGCAAGAGCCCCAGCCTCCCAGGGGCAGGCTCCCACAAAGCCAACTCTTCACAGCCGGGCATCTTGCAGATGACATGTCTTGTGTCACCAATACGGCTGCAAACAGGCTGCCCGCAATCAAACCATGAGCTCCAGATATACCAACACAATGGCAGGAATCCCATAGCTTGAAGTAAAGCCATGGGGGAATGCACAATGTCCATCTGAATGTGTCTGCATGCGACTATGCTTATCAAAAGAGTGATCCATGCTCAGTAACTATGCCCATTGGCATTGCATTGGCCTTGCGGCTTTCCAAGAGACATCCCAAAACTTAAAAGGCTGAAGCTCTTCCTTGGGAAACTTTGGGTCCTATTTTGTTTCTGAACTACAAAAAGCAACATTGGTTCACGTGAACACCCAGATTTTTCAATTTCTCTGCTACATCAGTGCCTTGGCAGCATAGCAAAGAGCTCCTGAATTCCCCTGGAAAACCAAAAGGGAAGTGAGGGGAGTAGAGAATAGAATAGTGGTAGGGCAGGAGGATCTGATCTTTTTCCATGATCCAGTAAATTCTTATTCCCTATGACCTTGTTAGGAGGCTGGAAGCTGCTGTTTAGTCAGAGTTGTCGCAGTGGTGCTGGCAAGAGACGGATGAGCTGCGGTGCAGCTCTGCATAAGGCATCATGGAGACGGGCCATTTTAAGGAGCAGCAGTGGTGGGAAAGGGCAGCAGGGGAGGGCTGAGCACCAGTCTGTGGGGAAGGAAACTGTCTGGCATAGCTGTATACAAGAGATGCATGCAAGGGGCTCCTCAAATAGCTCTGGAGTATAGTCAAGCTGAGCTGACAGAGAATGGTTGTGAGGACATGGACCTGCCCTTGATGCCTTAGGAGCTTGATCATGACTCCTGCAAGGTGTTGATGGGCCATTGATTTTATTTCTGGTCACCTCATGCAAAGCACAAATCTGGAGATTGCTTTATTGCTGCCCTGTGATTACCTCTGAAAGCACCTGACCCTGCCATTCCCAGCTCTGCCATGATGCTTTTGTCACACTACTGGTCTTTGCAAGACATCTGCAGCCTATGCATGTCCTGATGCAAACCTGAAAGAGGCAGTGTTCAGGGACAGTGTTCAGAGACAGTGTTACTGTACTACATTTGTTGTTACTGAAGTGCCTGGACTGTTTTGTGTGGCTGGTTTTTAAATGGAAGCTTGGCTTTGTTTATATCAGCTGCTTACAGTTTGGGTACAATCTGAATGATGCTTTGCCCTATGAGTGTCTCCAGTCCCTGGAATCATAGAATCACAGAATCATAGAATAGTTAGGGTTGGAAGGGACCTTAAGATCATCTAGTTCCAACCCCCCTGCCATGGGAAGGGACACCTCACACTAAACCATATCACCCAAGGCTCTGTCCAACCTGGCCTTGAACACCACCATTGATGGAGCATTCACAACTTCCTTGGGCAACCCATTCCAGTGTCTCACCACCCTCACAGTAAAGAACTTCTTTACATCCAATCTAAACTTCCCCTGTTTAAGTTTTAACCCGTTACCCCTTGTCCTGTCACTACAGTCCCTAATGAACAGTCCCTCACCAGCACCCCTATAGCCCCCCTTCAGATACTGGAAGGCTACTATGAGGTCTCCATGCAGCCTTCTCTTCTCCAGGCTGAACAGCCCCAACTTTCTCAGCCTGTCTTCATACAGGAGGTGCTCCAGTCCCCTGATCATCCTCGTGGCCCTCCTCTGGACTTGTTCCAACAGTTCCATGTCCTTTTTATGTTGAGGACACCAGAACTGCACACAGTACTCCAGGTGAGGTCTCACAAGAGCAGGGTAGAGGGGCAGGATCACCTCCTTCAACCTGCTGGTCACGCTCCTTTTGATGCAGCCCAGGATATGGCTGGCTTTCTGGGCTGCAAATCTAGGGGAACTGGGTTTGTTTTGTGCTGTGCCAAACATTTCCTGTCACTTAACCCTTCGACTCGTGCTGTGTCAGTGTGCCCTTCCCTCTCTCCCAGAGTGCTCAGGCAGCAGCTCCATGGGGAACATCCACAGCAGTTTGGCACAAAGAGACAGCACATGTCCAAGACCTTGGCTCTGCAATGGGTTTGTAGGGTAAAATTCAGCCCCAAACAGCTCAGAGGTGATCTAGCCTTGGCTTGAAATCATTTGATGCCTGCAGCATTGTTTGTATTTTCTCTTTGGCCTTTTGCTAACCCAAAAGCAGGGCTCCTACCAGATGTCCTTTCAGCTGGGAAGCTGTACTTCTGAGAGGGTGGGATATGTGACCTCCTTGTTTTTACAGTCAGGAGGGGAATGGGTAGAATTTTGCTCAACAAGGAGGCTATGTCTATACTAGTAAATAAAAGAGGCCAAGAGCCAGATGTGTGGCCAGATGGCACAACACAGGCCTATAAACCAAACTCTCTCTTCCTCCTCTCCAAGCTCTGAAGAGGGTGGCCTCAGCCAGGCTGACAGCTGGGACTGGCCTCTGCCCCACACCAGCCCCTGAAGCACCCTGAGGCACTATCTGAGAGAGGGTGAAGCCATGCCAGGGTTCGTGATGACAATTTAACAGTACAGACCATTGTGAATTAGTGCACAGCTGGTGCCCAAGTTAGTGCAGCATTATGAATGTCATCTTAGAGATTTTGAGGTCCCCATTGGCATCTGTCTTCTCATAGCATAGAGGTCTTGAACTGGACATATCCAAGCATGGACCAAGCACTAGAGTCCCACCTTGATGCCCAGGATTTTGCAGGTCTGCATGCAGTCCCCGTGCCATGGAGCAGCAGGATGCAAACTTTTTATCCTGACGTACTGTGATGTGAAGGGATGGTGTATCCCCACTGGCTTTGCATCCCACTCCCAGCAGGCGTCTCCCACCACACCAAGTCTATGGTACCAGGGGCCACTACACCCAGTGAGGAGCTGGGCCAAAGCTGGCAACCTCTTCCATAAACCACTCAGCAGCTTTCCGGCCTCTTGGCCCAGGGTGCAGAGCTCTGTGCCATGGCTTTGGGTCTCTGCTGCTTTATATCTTGACTGCTTTTCTTTCTACTTAACAAGGGTTCCTATTCCCTGCTCAGGACATCCAGCAGAGGCTCAGGACGGGTTATCCAGAATACCCTGGATGATCAGTCCATGTACAAATTAAATTGCCTGAATACATGGAAATTTATAAAAACACACCTTACCACTCACAGTCACTGCACTTTGCCATTGATCTCCACTCATTCAGCAGCTGCTGTATTCAGGAGAATCCTGGGTGGACATGGCCAGAAAAATCTGTATGGAAGGAAATCCAAACAGAGACAGACCTTGGAGTGCTTTGTAACCCATTTGCACTGCTCAGAGGGGCACGCATAGCAGCATAAGCAAAGAACCAGGGACCTTGACGTCTCTTTTCGATCGGATACAGACAGTAGCCTGTCTGGTTACAGAGAGCACTTTCTTTGATTAAAAGCTAATAAATATTCATCCCTTTCCTCCCCTGCTGTCCCTCAAAAATCCCCAGAGACAAAACTTGGACAAGCAAAACTGGTTCATTTGTGATGTATTCCAGTATTCCAACACTTGGAAACATTCCAGGTAACAATATGCGGCTGCAAGGGCTATGGATCATCAAGGAAAGGGCCAATACTTTGCCTTCTCTTAAAAGAAGACTTGGGTCATAAAGGGCATGCTCATTATTAATGGTGGGTGTTGGGAAGTAAAGCATAAAGTGTACACAGATCCTTATCCCTAGCTAATTCTTCAGTAAATTGGCAAAGATACATCACTGCCTGCAGAGCAGAAGACAGAGAGAAATTAGCTGTTAAGGACGGCTTAGTTTCCTAGGAATACAGATGTACCATCAGTTGATGAAAACTGTGGTGAGGAGCAAGGGAAGAAGATATATCAGTAGTGAAGGTTGTCTCCTTTTAAGGAAAGGAAAACTAAACTCTCACCAGGAAATAACAGATTTGAACAGCTGGAGAGATCACAGCCAGTGTAACAGTGCAGGAATCACTGAGCCAATCCTGGTGAAACACAGACCACAAAACCAAGCCATTGTCACCCAAGAGAAGCTCAGAGGAGACAAGGACCTATTCAGCAGAGAAATGCTGTTGGAGAAAACTAGTCCTGGTGTTTGGGAGTTTGGAGAAGTATGGAATAGATGCAAATATGTGCTGTCATAACACAGATTTAAACCACAGCCCTGCAGGCAAAGTCCTTCTGAGGGCACTAGACTGTGGATGGTGAAGACCCTCCCATCTGTGAATGGAAGCTTATCCCACAGCTATCTCTGCAGCTACTGTATCCTTGTGCTTTCTTACCTCTTGGCTTACAGTCTGAGTATACAGCAATTTTTTCTTGTGGAAGGGCTGCTTTTAGCCTGTATTGGCATGAGATTCAAAGATGATCTCACAAACCCAACAGTAATAGTAGTAATAGTAGTAGTAGTAGTAATATTAGTAGTAGCAATTAATAGTAAAATAGCAAACCTAAGATAAGTTATAATAATAATAATTATAATATAATTATTAATAATATTTATTATTACTGGAGCCACATCCAAGCACCTGCTTCCTTCTGCATCCTGGGAACATAGTGCTGGGACACCAGGCTTGGTCTCTCTTCTGGGTGAACTGTAGCATGTCATCCATGTGCTCCTGCAACCCACCAGCCCCACTGCCCTGCACGACAGTGAGCTGGCTGCACCACCACCAGCAGGAGCCAGAGTCCTCAGCAGTCCAGAGATGAAATCTCCATCTCTTGGTCTCCATGCGGTTTAAACACAAAGAAGCCTGTGTCTGCTGCCCAGCACCATAGAAACCAAGCACTTGTACCTTCCCCTGGATACTAAGGCAAGTTAGAGGCTGACAGCAGAAGTGGGTAGAAGATGAAGCATTGCAATTTTTCAGCTTTTCCAGTGGCATCCTCCAGCTTTGTGGGGGCTGTTGGGCAAACAAGAAGCAAGCAGCTTAATGGCTGTATTTCAGCTGGCACGAGCTGTGAAGCCTGTGTTGCGGGCCAGTTTCTCTGCTGAGCTGAGATTTGCTTGGCACAGCAGCGCAGTGGGTCCCGAGGGAGACCACAGCTTCCCTCTGATCCTCCAGCTGGGTCCCAGCCAGAAGCTGCAGAGCTGATGGCCATCCCTGCCATGGGGGGAGCACAGCCAAGAGGGGTACCCCAGCCAAGCTTCATCTTAACACTAACTCAGCTGATCAAGGCAACGGAGCAGGAAGAAAAGCAGCCAGAAACTGAGGATCCCCTTTACCAAAGGGAAAATCCCTTCCCGGGGACTGTATCTAAACAGCTGGGTGGTACCAGAGAGCACAAAAGCATCATGCACACCACAGAGGGACTTTGACCCTGGTTTACAGAGGTAAGAGCAGGAAGATTTTCTTAAAAAAAAAAGATAAAAGGCAAGCCCTGCCTTTTTTTTTTCAGGGAAATTTGCTTTCCAATTCCTCTGTTTACCCCAGCTTAACAGGTTTGAAAACTCCCTTACTCCTTTGCAGGACTCTTCATGCTGAGGCAGAAGAAAACCTCATAATAGCTTCAAGAAAATGCTAAAGGCCCCTATAGGGCTGCCAACATGGGTACAGATAAACCTCATGCTTGACTTCATCTTCAAGGTCCTCTTGCCAAAGCAGTTTGACAGGAGATAACTAAAAAGACTTTCATCAAATCTGACTGGGCAAAAGTAGAGTTGGAAAAAAGAACCAGCTGTATTATCTCCCAAATAACATCTTTTTTGTGGAGTCCTATGTATACATATATAGGTGTGCATGTATATGTGTGTGTATATATATGTCATGTTTCAGTGTGTTAGGCAGGTCAGATTTCTTCACATGAGTAATTTGCACAATTGTTCTTAACAGAAAACATTGTGCTCAAGCACAAGTTAAAAATGTAGCTTTTCACAGGGAAAAATTAATCTTGGATGTGGAGATTTTGCTGAAATATTATTTAATGCCCCCAGATAAACTTTTGTATTTGTTCATTGTTTTGTAAGACCCTAGTAATTGTGCTTTTGTGCTCTGTGTTCAGAAGGGCTGGGCTTCACAAATAACAGGATTAAGGCACAATCTCTTTAATGAACTTGTTTGGGATTTACTCCAGCACCAGAAACTGATCCACAGCAGCCCTAGGCAAATATACTATACTAAATATACTATGACTATGAGAGTCCTAGGTTCTGTCATAGTACATCCTCAAAATGCTTCCACAAAGACATATCATGGTTTATCTCCTTTGGGTCTCTTTTCACTGCTCCAGGAGCAGGCATGTTCCAGTCAATCACAAGTCCTACAACTCCAGCAGCATCAGACTCAAAATCTGAGAACCATAAACCACTGTTCCATTGTACCTGAACCAAGACTCTTATTGAAGGTGGGCATTGCAGGTCAAGATCTCCTGCTCAAAATCTGTATGTACCTTACACCAAGCTGTATCCAAGAGGGTAGTGGTTTGATAAAGGTCATTCCTCAATCCCAGATTGCTTGGAAGATGATGACAAGTTTATCTTTTGCAAAGGAAGATGTTGGAGCACTGTTGTGTTAATGTTTCCTTTCAATGGCAGAGATGGGTCTTCTACAACTGATGAGTTGAAAACTAGGATGGGATAGGTTTCGCCTAGTTAAAGACATCTGTGATGTCTTTCTGAACACCTGACATGGGACTCCCACCAGAGAAAATGGGGGGAATGAATGACTGCAAAAAATATCTTACTTTCTTTTGCTTTGGAGCCTATTTTAGATAAGAATCACCCTGAGCCAGACCTACACGTAAACAAAGACAAGGAGACCAACTCCAATGCAGAGACTGTACTTACCTTATAGGTGACTATGTCTTGACATCCCACTCCAAGGCCAGGGAATGCAGGCTCAGGCTCTGAATGTTGGAGGACCTTGTCTTACTTTGGAGGCCTGTCAGGATTCACTACCAAAAACATGAACCAGTTGATTCCTTTCCTGTGATTCACCACAGCTAGGGCCTAGAAAACTTGTTTTCATCCCATCAATTCTTCTTCATGAGCCTGCATAGTTCACAGTGCCAGCAAGCAATCAGTGCAGTGCTGAACTGCCACTAGACACTCTAGACGCCAAGATGCTAAAACCAGCTGTTCTCTCGTGTCCTACATAGGAGCGTTCTATCCACCCAAAGAGGAAGACACATGAAAACTCTTTTAAGAGTGAAGGTTAAAATCCAGCTGTAATAATTCTGGAGTGCCTGAAAAAAAACCTTGAAACTAACGTAACCAGATTATTTGAGGCACTGTTAACCAGTTATTTGACTTCTGCTTCCCTTCCATTGCAGCTGGAAGTGCTGGATCCCATCACATTTGACAGTATGCAGAGAATGTCTGCACTGTCCATGGAAATCTCTTCATTACCAAAACACTGCAGACCCCCTAGGAGATTCCTGAGGTGCTTATCTCAGCTGAAGAGTGATATATTTAAGAGTTCTGCATTTTCTAAATTGCAGGGCAGCAGAATAAAAATTGCCTATAGCCACCAAGGCTTTCAGTTACTCTGCAATGGAAAGCTTTCCCCCTTTGCACAATCTCCCAAGTATGGCATGTGGCCTAATTATATAATTACACAATAGATATGAATTGCTTCAAAGGAGCTGTTATGTTCCAGCAGGTACATAATAAGTTTATAGTATCAACTAATTACACTGTTATGTAAAGGTCCAGAATGACTTTTAAAACCAACAGACAGATCTTGCAGGCAATCAAACACATATTGTTTTGTTTGGGAATTTTTTTATATATTTCATTATGAAGGTAAACTATGCTTTCTCCAGCCTTTCTAGAGGGAATATTAATGTTAATACTACACATAAAATGATGGGCTTAATACTGAGCTGGTGTACCTCATTGCTGCTGACCTCAGTGGACCGTTTTAGATGCCAGAAAATCCACATAAGTCAATGGTTCAGCATCCACATTAACTAAGACTGGGGACACAATCAAGTGGGAATTACTACAGTTTAAGCAGCTACTGCCGACTATTGTCCATCTTGTGTCATGCCAGTTTGAGTTCACATGTTAAATCTCATTGGTGGGAACAGTATAGGAGCATATAACCATGGGTTCCACTGAAGGGGACATCTGGTCTGTCACAGCAGCCCAGTCACATCCAGTTGTGTCTTTACTCCCTTTATCTGCAAAACACATAGAATTGCAAGTAGGTTTTACCACAATGAGCCTCATTGAATGAGCTAGAACTGACCCTTGCTGCTAACCTCCCTCATGGGTGAGTCTCTTGAGGGTTCCAGGTCTCACAGTCAAGAAAAAAACGGTTTCCATTCACAAACCAAGCTCTCTCAGCCACTTCATCATGTCACCTCAAGGATGGATGGCCAGGTGGAACAGAGTCACAAAGAAGGCACTGGGAAGAGATGTATTACTACAGGGGTTGAAGGACAGCCTCCCTAATAAATTCCCACACAGCTATCAGTGTCTAGAAAGTTTCCTAATCAGCAGGTGTGTGGGCATTATACTCAAAGGAGCCCACGAGAAGACCTTCCCAAGCATATACTACTTTCCTCTCCTGTGATCTGGCCTCCTCAATGCACATCCATCATACAGCCTCAGACAACCTCCCATTAGCATTACCCCTCCACACCCCATGGAGGACTTGCCCTCTACGGCAGGAGAAAGTTGAGCTGTCAGTCTTGGCAGTAAAGGAAGGCAAAATCAAGAATCACCCCACCAACCTCCTCAAAGTTGCTGTGATGTGAAGCCAGCATGATGGGGAGGACCCTTCTAACCCACAGCATTCAACATGTGTGCATTTTGTTATCATCTGTTCACCCTTCAGAGAGCAGCTGGGATTTCCCAGCTGAGACAGGATGTCCATGGAGTTATAACTTTGTAAACTCAGCTCAGCCTTTCAGGAAGAGATTTCTAATTTTATCCAGGCCATTCATCCACCCTTAATTTACAACGAAAAAAAGAAGCTGTTGCAGGGTTATTATTAACTATTGGCCAAGACAGAATGAACTCCAGGCTTGGCTGACTCCCTCTTTGGTAGAGAGCAAGTGCACAGACAGCAAACACACTGCTGTTTTGCTTCCCAAGCATTTCTGCTGCTGACCGAGGATGTTTGATAGCCAAAGTAAAGGGAGAATATTTATTTCACAGGTACAGATTCATTGTCCAGGCTCCACCTCAGCCAATTGGTTTGGAGACCTTTGGCCAGCCTGCAGTGCTCAGCCTTTGCTGTGCTAAAAATGGGTGGGAGAAATCCCCATCAACCTCACTCAGATTCTGATATCAGATCTTAGACACAGGGAGGTGGTTTTCATCAGCAGCTTGTGAAGTTCTCATCTTTCCACTCTCTCCAGAACAGTGATACCTCTGAACACTTGCTCAGGATCCGATTTTTTGGAATACAGAAGGCCACTTCTTCAGACCACTCAATCAAGCACATGAGATGATCCTGGGCCTTGGTGCGAGGCCAAGGAAGCAATGTACTCCAGCACTTGTTCCCGCAGCAGAAATGTAAAATGCCCTAAGCTGGAGACCTAGAGCCAGCCAGAAGAGGACCTCCAGCTATACCTTGCATCCAGCTCTGCCATGCCTGTGAATAAAGTCTGCCTATGATGTTTTTGCAAGAGGTGATTAATGACAAGTTTCCAGCTATGAGAGGCCTTTTCAATACAACACGTAAAGTAACAAACAATAGCAGAAAGAAACAGCAAGAAATTTCCATCCTTATTGGTTGGGCTGGTAGCCTGAGGATTCAAAAAAACACTCCTAACCAGCAATATTTCAAAGTTTGTTATTTTTTCCCTAAAGTCTCCTAAAAACCAGTTACCCTTATGCCTGTTGTTGCAGGATTTGCCACTTGCTTCATACTACTTTTCCCCTGGGAAAACTGCTGTTGCAAACCCAGCAGGTATCTCACTGCCCCACCTGCATTTGCTTGCATCAAGAGAGGATCCATGCAGCACCAAACAGCCCTTCACTCTATGCAGAAATCAGTTTGCGCCCAAATCTACAGAAGAACCTCATCTCAGAATTTCCTGCCACAGCCCAACTAAACAAGAGGGGAGAGGGGAGACAAACCAGGTCCCAAAATATACACCCCGGACATGCGAGTGTGTAAAGCTGTAAGGCATGGGGAAATCCATGGTAACTCTGTGTATAAACAGGACCAAACAGCTTGAAGTAGCTGCGTCCCTTGCAAGACCGATGAACAAAGTATCTCTGTAGCTTGGCCAACACAGCAAGCTCCAGCCAAATGTAAATAGCCTGCAGGGCTTTTTGGCACTTTGCACTCTGTTTTGCATACAGCTGGTAATGTTTTAAAGGCCAGGCCCAGCCAAGGGTAATGCTTCCAAGAACAGATCAGGAAACACTTTGTGTACAGGAAAGGGTCTCAGGAGAAATCAGTGAAATCTTAAGACCTTTTGTGTTTCTTTCTCCCTCCCCAAATCAGTGTGCTTCATTTTTACACTAAAAGTTTCCAGAGGTCCAGGTAGGCTGCCTGGATGTGACCACTGTGTTTTGTGCTCTGACCACTTGGTAGGAAAGGTGTTAGCTTGGATCCTGCAAACACATAAACACTTGCTGCGTGTAGGCAAGTCCTGCTGAGCATATCCATGATATCTTTCAGGGGAGAATTTGCTGAAGCCAGCTGACGTGAGATGGCATCAAGGGCTGATCAAGATTGTACCAAAGCATCTAGTGACACCCTGTGAATCCTCCACAGTACCAACAAAAAGGAAGTACCACAATATTTCTAGTTGTCTGGATATCATTCAACCTTTTGGAAGACATTAGCAGGACTTAGGATGGGTTGTTGTGATGGAAGGAGGCAATCTCTACATCAAATGCTACTAAAACCCTGCTCTCCTTGGGGTTGTCCCTGCTGGTGGGATTGGATTTCCCTCTGGATAGGAGACTGAGGAACTGGGTCTCCACTATTTTGCTCAGCTTATCACCTTAGCACCACCATGTACATTCTGAAAAGGAGAAATCTGGCTCTCCTGCAGCATCTCCTGCACCTGTCTGCTGGAGTAGAGGGCTGGAAATGGGAGGCAGATGGACTGGGCAGATCAGACCCACACAGCATGCAAGACAGAAACAGGCAGTCACATAGGAATAATATTGCAGTAGAAATTTTGTTATCCTTTGCTATCATATGTTTAAAATCACAGTGTACCAGCACTGGCATTTTGCCTGCCTGGCCATCTCCTTTAAACCTCATTGTCTTTAAACATGTTTGTATGTCACAATAATCATGTCCTAGAGGAAAACTGTCCTTCTGTTAGCTGTCCCCTTCAGGGCTGAAAGATGGGTGCTGGCTGAGTTAGCAACAGCCATTGAAGCTGCCAGGAAAAGGGAATGTATGTCAATAACTCAGAAACGGGAAGCAGAGACGACTTGGAGAGGAGTTACAGCTACACCCTCATGAAGTGAAATAGAATGCTGTTTATCATAATTTAGTATCCTTTACTTTGTGTCTTACAGATGTCTGTACTCCACAGGTAATTCATAAGTGCAAAGCCAAATCACTGCCCTTCAGACTGGGCCGGAGCACAGTGGAAGGATCATGCTGCAGAGTAATCCCTGGGGATAGATGGGGGACTGCGTGTTGTTGTCACATGTTACAAAGGGCTATGCTTTCATGTTTTTGTATTGTGGCTGCACACCATGGACCGGCCAGGGAACAGAGAAATGGGGAAAAAAACAGAGTTGGGACCTATAATGAAAACCATGCATTTGACCTCTCTGGCTGGGGACATGGTCTGAATCTTATTGATGGCTTTAAACATGACAGAATCAGGTCCTCTCCACTCAGGACTTCCCTCTGACAGCTTTAACATGTGTGTGTTGGACCTTCCATGGGATGCAGAAACTCTGGTGTTGTCAGATACCAAAGATACCTTGGCCACCGGGACATGATGCTACGTGAACATGCAGTTGTCCAGTCTGCAAGTTGCAACACAACTGACTTTATACGCACTTCTTTTCAAACTGACAAGGCTTCTGAGCTTCTACTCCTCCTCACCTTAAACCTTCTCCCTTCTATTCCAGGCCAGACAAGGAACAAATTCCCACTCTTCTCTTTGCTTTCTTCAGGGGTTACACAGTCTAAATGGAGATTAGCACTTATGAGAAGAGCCTTATCTCTCAAATGCCCCTACCTCTTTCCTTGAGAGAGAAGGAGTGAGGGAGACTTCAGCACAGACCTCAAGAGATCTGAAAAGGGAAAGAAAACACCTTTTTACCCCAGATTTTAAAATGCCATTCCCCAGTCCCAACAGATGCATGGCACACATGCAAATGAGTCTATGAATGTTCTTGTATCAAGTAACTTTTGAGCCTGTTAGCCAGATGCAGGGGAGGATACCTCATAGACAGATAAAGGACATGAACAAAGGCAGAGAAGAAATTAATTTCCTGGAATCAATTTGTCCTTAATAGTTTTGCAAGCCAAAGGGGCTGATCCCTATAATCAAGCATGGTTGTTGGCAAGACTGAGGAGTCTAAGAAAAGGCAATAGGTTTGTTTAAGGCAAATGGGAGCTCTTAATACAAGCAATTAAAAAGAAAATCAATCAAGGGATACTCATCCACAGGGAAACTGGAGACAGTGGTGCTCATAAAACTGCCACCTGTTAATACTTCTTGCCATACATGAAAAGTCACACTGTGGCACTGCAACTGCGATGGGGGAAAAGTGGAATCTCTTAGATGTGGAAGCTTGAATCAATGAGTAGGTCGCTTGCTTACCACAGCAGGTACCTGTGGGCTGCACCAGTTATGGTTCAAGATGTCAGCAGTGTGCTGTGGAGGTCATGTCCCAGACTGCACAGAGACGTTGGGCTAAACACCACTGAGGTCCTGCAGAGCCACTTGGCTTGAACCTGGAGGAAGCCAACATATAGGTCAGGTTGGCCCTCACTGATGCCAAAGAGGATTTTTGCCTGGATGTCTCCAGGGAGCTTGAGTGGAGGTACTGCTGTTCAGCTTGAGCTGTGATATCAGAATTCAGCCCTTTACTAGTCTGGGGGAATGAAGGCTGGATGGCCTTACAAGACAAGCAAGCACAAATGGCTAACCAAGCAAGATAAATATGGGACATAAATATGTGATGGTGCAGGAGGCGGTACCATAAACTTATTTTATTGCCACTTGTCTGCAAAGGCCAACATAACTCACTCCCTTTGCCTCCCTCTGTCATTCATGAATTATGGGATTGCCCAGACACATGCCAATAAAAACCTCCTCATGCCCTGCACCTACATAAGGAACAGGGATCTTTAATAATGATCAATCAACTGCTCTCCATACCCTGAATATCTGATGTAGTGTTTACTGATTACCAATACAATCTGATCTTCCATATTAGCTCTTACACAGCTGCTCTCTGACTTAGCCCCTATCTTAAAAGGTCTTCAGGAGCTCCTTCAGGAGGGATATGAGTACCACTGAACCCAGCTCCTGCAGGCAGAGTTCCACAGTATTTCCTAGTCAGCTCACAAGTGCAACCCATGCTCTGGGCTGAGCAGGTCTGTGCGAGTGCAGTCAGCTCAATGCTGTTACCCAAGCAAGCATCCTGTCGGCTGAGTTAGTCTATCCTGCCCCTCTGCAGGGTTAATGTGGCTTTTGACTTGTTTTGGCTTGCAGCAAGATGTACAGGCATATTTGCAGAGCCAGGCTGGGCTCAGAAGCACAAACAAGGATTTGACCCAAGCCTCCAGTAGGAGCAGGGAATCTGCCTTGTGGTTTTAGAGATGTATATTGAACAGATAGCATCTAGTGCTTCAGGTACTGGCTCGGGTACTGAAGAGAGGTTAATTTTCACTACTCTTTTGCTGAACATCATCTTCTTTTCACCTGCCCCAGAGGACCACGGTTTCAGGTGGTGTTCCCTTCCCTCCCTGGTGTGGCCAGCCACATCCTGACAGCCTGCTCCAGCCCCTGGGTAAGCCAATATCCACCAGGAAACGTGACAGGGAAGGCATGTGTGAGACTGAGTGTGCCAGAGCCAGAGAGCAGGGAGCTGGATCAGGCTTGTGGATATGCAAAGCCACGGAGAGAGGTTTCTGCTGCCTGCGGTGGGGCTGCGCTGCCTGGGCCATCGCTGCAGCACACGGATGTGTGGGCATGCCAAGAGCCCACATCAACGCAGCCTCTGCCTCCCGAGGGGAAAGCCACTTCAGAGACGGGATGTCTCTTCCCCTGCACTCACAGCTGAAGCTCTGCCAAGCAGCCCTCATAAGAGGCAGTGCCGTGGTCACGCAGTCCCTGCTTCCCTCTCCCTGCTAAAGGGCAGAGCAAGAAAAAGACAGTGAAATGGGTAACATGGGTCAGCAAAGAGAGACAGATCCTTTTTCCAGAGCCCCTGAAGGGAAATTGCTGTAAGCTGGTACACAGGACATCAACGGGCAGCAGGGTGCATGCTGGGTGATGGGCAGACAGAGCTGGTCCCCGGAGCTAATACTCTTCTGCTACAGACCAGCACTTCTGTGTCACCATGGTCACAGAGAAAAAGGAAAGCAGACTGTTCTTGTTGCCTTCCCATTACTGGGTCACAGCAGCATTTCCCCAGCTTGCACGAGCTGCACCTCCAGATACCATCTCTGTGCTGCTCCATCTGGGCTGAGAGCTGGAAGCTGTAAATCAACGTGTCCAGTGGACGTCATAAGAGGATAAAGCATCTTCAGTAAAATTTCTCTGACAAGTAGTCACAGCTGAGATATCACTTGATGAATGGCAGCAAAATCCCCCATGCAATGCAATGGATTCTCTGTGGCTATGGGAAGACTGAATTCTGCTGTGGCTGTCAGGGCTTTAGGACACATCCCACATCACAGGTACATGTGAGGCTGTACCCAGCCCAGACCCTAGATCACTCACAGCAGGAGCAGCACAGGCAGCTTTTTCTCCCAGTTGCCTCCAGCTAAGGAGAGCTGACTTTGCCATTGAGCCAGCAAGCATAGGTTTAGTCCCATTTTGGACACTTAGTTCTTCTCCACTTGCTGGTCCACACAGGTAAAAAAGAAATAGGTAATTGCCTCACCTATCCAGTGTGATTTCTCTAGAGCAGAGTCTACCAGCAGTGCCAACCTCAGTGGGGCCTCAAAATGGTTTCATTTCTCTAGGTAGGTATATAGCAAATGAGAGTAAGTGTTAAAAAAGTGGAGATACACAGGAACCAGGACATGTACACCAGATGACAGGACTTGGGTCATTCACCTTATCAGATTATTTGCCTAGAACTGGAGTCAACACCAGCACTGAACTCTGTTGCTTCCCTATCCCTCAGGATGTGCTGGTTCCCAGGGATGAGTTCAAGAGACAGCAGAGAAAGCTCATATGTTGATTAAAGCCAAGCACCCTAAGGGTTATTTTCAGGATGGTGGGAATGTCCTTCATCTCCTAGGGCAATGTCCACCCAAATCAGGATGTGCAGACCCACTGTAATAAATACTCATTCTCATTTATGACATGATCATAAATTTTGCAGTAGGAGCCTGTAACAGAGAAAATAGTACCAGATATGGCTTGGGAAAAAATTAATCAGGGCAGGGTTTCCCATTTCTCTTCAGTTTCCTGGAGATACCAGGAATGTCAACAGTTGAAGTACATCTCTAGTATATTCTGGTACTCTGCATGCTGAGCATCAGTCCTAAGAATTATTTGGGCTGTAAGAACTGAGGTTGTCATGGGCAGCTTCCCAGAACTAGAGAACTGCAGTCCGAAACCACTTATAGCATCCCAAAAATAAAATACAGATGTCTAAATCCACTCAGCTGGAGTAGAAGTCTCAAACAGAGTAGATACACTTTGTTTTCTACCTTGAAATTTTTCAAATGCAACATAAATTGTGGGTTTAGTCAAAGGTTTCTAGGGGAAATGTTGTAATTTTGGCAAAGGTTCCTGCTTTGGGGATTCTCTCTGTACTGAGCAGCACTCACTGGTGGTTCATGGTGGCAAAAGGAATCAATACATATCAGAGTCCATTGCTCATGGCACATAGTCCGGTTGGGTATCTGAGTCTACAGAGTGGGGGAAAGAGTAAAACACAGCCTTCCAAAAGCTACCACAGCTCCAAACCTGTGCATCAAATGTGAATCTTGTCACAGGTAGACCTGTGTCTGCAATGCTGCATTTTGGCCCTTTTTTGATCCCTCCAACTTCGTGTACCACATAGAACTCAGTATCCTGAGCCTTAATCCTCCATCTGGAACACCAGTGCCTGGCACTGCCTGGACAGAGGTCCCACTAGTAGCCTGTTCTCACCTAGGTGGAACACCATGTCACCAAAATGTCCATGTTGTTCTTAGCCCCAAAGCAGAATTGCCTCCTACATTGGGAAAGAAGATTCTAGAGAGGTAAATGAGTGCCATTTTCCAGCTCATGGCTTCAGTGCTCAGCAGATGTGTTTGTAGAAAGACAAGGACTTACACAAAAACAATTGCTTCTCACTAAAAAACACATAATGACATTTTGTGACTGGCTGTGGATGATGCATAATTCAAGCATTCTGGAAAGCCAGTCTGATCTGCATTAAGGGAGAAAAATGTACATTACAATTGAAGACTTTTCACTAATATTTCCCTTTTTGCAAGGTCCAGCCACAGAACAGGAGAAGATCACTGTGTTATACAATACAGCCACACATCACTCAGAGTTTACATGCTATCGTGATACTCTAGAGACAGCCTGCACATAGCAAAAGGCTACAATAAACACTACTGCAAGACAACCCCATTCATCTCAGTGAGACTCTTCTCGAAGAAAGTGGAGAAAAAATACAGAGATGCAGGAAGAAATAGCCAGACTAAGATAACTGTTGGATCAGGTCCTATTTTAGGCTGTGTTTGCAGGAGCTCTTGGCTGCATTTAGATTCACCTATAGATGCATCACCCAACATGGCACATGTCTGTCTGACTGTGGAACGGCGATGTGCTGAAGAAAGTCTCAGCTACCCACATAGAGGGTTTAATTGTCAGAGCAGCCAAAGCACACAGGAATGAAGGGAACAGTGTGTGCATTTGCCGCAGGGTGTGTCTGTGTCCCTACAAGTGATCTGGCCAATTCACCCCAAGAGATTCCCTTTGGCAACATTATTTTAGGTTCTGTTTGCTGGAGCAGACATCTAGTCTGCACTGTGTGTGATGCCCATACGCCCAGATGAGGGACCTTTGGAAGAGTAAGGAAAATCACTATTTGAGTACCATGAGCTCAAAATGGTATCTAGAAGCTACAATGAGTTCCTAAGCGTCCTCATCTCATTTACCAGATCAAAACAAACTACTTTGTGGAGGACTGAATTGACCTTGTATTTCAACCCCTTAGTCTTCCATCCTCACTATACTTTGTTTCAGGTACTGATCAATATGACAGCACACAATTTAAGCTAGGGCAAGGGTGACATTTCCTAAGCATTCAGACTTTCCAAGATCTGATACAGATGACAAACCTCATCAGGGTGTAGACCTAGGCTTTCTTGTGCATGACCCTAAACCTGTGCAGGTGGTTTTGAGAACTACATCACTAATGTTCCTTATTTTCTAAGCTGATCTGAGGGCTGATACTTTTATACATACCTCAGCATATGGACTAACACCCTCTGGAGCCAAAAATAGCTCCTGCTGCAGAGCAGTAAGATCTGTGCAGCTGGGAGCATAACAGACTCTGATCCTTGGCAGAGGGACACAGGGGTGAAATTGTTAACAGGCAACAAGCAGGGGTTACAGCACCTCGACTCCTTGAATAGTTCCCACTGGTGTGACAGCCACCTCCTTGGTGAACAGCAGGGTCTGCTCAGGGAGCCAAGATAAGCGAACATCTAAAACATGGATCAGCCTATGCACTCAGGAGGATCTTAGCTGTGCTTCGTAGTGGGCGACACTGGGGAATTATATCCTTTTGACAGACATGGAGTTGGACCTGTAATCCAAAAGCTGTCACTGCTACAGAAACTGTGACACGGGGAAAAAACTCACGCAGCTGTTACCCTTTAGCACCTTATCTTCACAGTAGCTTGCCTTCCTTCTAATATAGATTTGAACAACACTGACAAGGAGCAGGATGGAATCTAACAATGTCAGACAGTTGGAGAGATGCTCTGATGGTGTTTAAAACCCTCAGTCCAGCTTTTTTGGGGGGGTTGGTCTTGGTTTAATGCAGAGGACAGAGCCAAACCAAATCAAACGGGAATTAAGAGACACCTGGCAATTTCCAAGCATCTTTACCTATATCTGTATTTTTTTCCAATTAAATTATATGCATTTAAATTCTCCAGATGAAGTGGAAAATGCCTCTTACCCTTTAGCACCTTGCAAATGCAAACTCTGTCTCCATGTTTTTTTGCCTGCCTAGAATCACATCAGCAACTGGAGTACATGGAGCTATGTTTAGATATCCCACTGCAGATGCAGCCACAAGCCTTTCCAATGGCAGACAGGTTGGCCTGTGAAAGTTAAGTCACAGACTGGGTACCAAGGAGGAAGGGTGTTTTTTTCCTTTTGGGTATGAAAAGTGTCCTGGGCTCTTTGATGGAACTGCCCATCCTACATTAGGTCAAAACCAATGATGAAGTCAAAAGGTTGCTGTGTTCAGAAGTGGTGACTGCAGTAACCAGCCTTGAAGACACAGCTGGCACTTCCACTGGTGGAAGAGGTTATCAGAGATGGTCATCCCTAAAGTACCCATTCAGCAGGATTTGTCTGAGCTGGGCATCTGAAAATGCTTCAGTGCTTTCCTTGGACTGTAGAGAGAAGATCCAGGTTGGCACTGCTGTACTGTATTTAGTATTGTTTTGGTGTCTGGCTAGAGTCTGTTTCCAATGACTGACCGTGAAAGATGTGGCCCTGATCATATGCTGGAGTTTTTTTGGTGTTGGCCAATCCAAGGAGAATTAGGACTGGCATTGGAAGCTCTGCTTTTTTTATCCTTCTTTACTGTTTTTGTGCCAGATAGCCTTGGTAAACTCACAAACACTTCTTCTGCCCCATCTCATTCACAAGATGAAGATTGTAGTATTATGTCTTTCTAAGACATGTCCTCATTCAGTGCCAGGCTTTATTACTGTTGATATCTTTCCTGTGTTGTCAGGTAAAATGTTAAAGGCTACATCTTGGGGAAAGAAGAGACAAACTGTGAGGACCCTGTTCTGCTTGGGTTTATAACCTCTTGCATACTCAACAATTGGTGTAATTTAAATAAAAGAAGGGGTTGGAGGAGAATTCCAGCCTAATTACACATTACAATGGTGCTGTGCTGCTTCTGGGAGACCAGCCAGGCATCTGGAAAGAGGTTCAACTCCCAGCAGGGGGGAGCTGACAGGACAAAGGAGAGAAGGCTGGGGAGTAAGCGGTACAGAAAATACAACCACAGGAGGGTGGCCCAGCTTCAACCAGGAAACAGCAATATTGCCAGCACCAGGCGGCATGGACATGGCAGCCATGTGGCCAATCGCAGAGGTAAAGCTGGGTCATAGCACTTGAACTCAGGCACCTCGGGCTGCCCCTTAGCCTTCACTAAAGCCATGAACCAGGAGCACACACAGTTCACAGCTCAGTCACTTGCCATGGGCCACCTTGGAGGCCAATTGAAATTGTCGTCCCAACAAAATGCTGAGGAGCTCTGCTCTGTTTCTTTTCCCATCAACGCACATTCTGTGGGAACAGGCCTTGTCTGCATCTTACTCACTTCCAGGATGTTGTTCAAATTATCTCTAGTTTCTCTGCATTGGACAGATCACCATTCCTTGCACAATTTCCCAGAGCAGAGGTGGGACTACAGGACCATCTTCTCCATATTTCCCCATATCCACAAGGCTTACCTGGCTGAAAGCAGCAGCTGGGAATGGTTAGTAGGCACTGAACTCATGTCCCTTGCAGACAAGGGGTGGCCTACTATTTCTTGGTTTACAAAGCAGCAGAAAAGGGTGCCCTAGCAGCTGCTGTTTGAAAACACTGCTTAAGTGACTGTGGAGAGCCAGATGGACTTCAGCCCTGCAGACTCAAGTGCCCTATTTAGCCACAGAGTGAGGACTCAGTGAATGACTGCTGATTTTGTGTGCAGGCTGTCTCAGCATCCTTCAGCCCTGGTTTGGAGGACTCCATCCAGGCTGGATCTCCAGACCCATTCAGACCTGCCAACAAACTGCTGGAATAAGGCTGGGGAGCTGAACAGTGAGGAGCCAACCCATTTCACCAGCCTTCACATGGTAATGATCCCTCCCAGCCCATGGGCCTGCAAACAGGAGAGGGGAAAGGCTCCAGATTTCATTCTTACTGCTCCAAGTTATTCATTTTACCCCCTGTTCCCCAGCATGAGGAAGGGCAACGTTCCCTTATAAGGTCAAGAAAAAGTGGAGAATATCTGCAATACATTCTCACATCTGTGCTCAGCCAAGCCTGGCCAGCACGTCCTTGTGAATGCAGAGGTCGCAACTGCCAAGAGCTGTGGAGCAAAATGCCTCCACCCTGCTGTGAAAAGGCAGGCAAGGGGGATAAACAGATACGGGTGGAAACACTGCAGAATGGATCGCATTAAGCAACGCCGCTCGTGGGTTTATGGTATCTGAGCTGGGATGTTTTCCCGTGCGAGCCTGGAGCCCTGTGGGAAAAGGCAACTTGCAAATGTGAAAACAACAGTAAGAAAGTGCTGCAAGGCCAAGCCCTGGATAAGATACTAAAATGGGACATGTAGACCCCCAAGGGACCCAGAAGAAAATTGGTTCTGGTTGCTAAGAAAAATAGGCACAGGTTTCCCTGATGAAATTCTCAAATACCTTCTTGCCTGATATAAACATCAAGGTTTTAAATTGTGGAGGCTTAGAAGAAAGGAGAGTTCGGACAGGCTTTTCAGGGAAAAAGTAACAAGACCATTGAGTCAATCCTTCCGACAGATAGAATGGCTATAAAGAGGGGTATGTTACCACATTTCTCTGATGATGGAGAAATAAATGCCGTTTGGAAGTTCTGAATATCAATACCTATGCCACCTCATGCACAAGAGCATGATCCATCTGTAAGGTTGCCAAGGCAGTGTTTATGTAATGGCAAAATTCTCAACCACATTGATTTTCCCATCTAGATATCATATAATCATATCCTACTTTCAGAAAGGGTCCTGGAATAACAAAAATTCAGTCTGTAGTCCTGAAGACATAGCATGTATTGCATCCACACAGTGAAGCCCAGAGCAATGTGGCAATATCCAAACCAGGCTCAAGCACCGCCTGTGGTCTCGCTACCCCGGGCCAAACCAGTGCCAGGGTGAATGCTGATGATGAAAATGTGCACAACCATTGTGACCTGCAGAGCTCAAAAAAGAGTCTTACCAAGACACAAGATGTCTTGATCTGCCCTCCTAATACCTTGGCTCTGAACCCAAAAGCCCTCGAGGCAATGGTGTAGGGAGGAGACCATTAGGCACCAGGGCAGCAAGGTGCTATCAAAGATATCTTGGGTTTCCTTCCTTCCTCCCACCTCCAGCCCTATCAGATGATGCTCCAGGCCCAAAGAGCAGGCTGGGATCAAAGACTGCCAAAGTTGAGCTGGGTCTGAGGAAAGGGTCTGAGACATGAAGGAGACAGACACAACCTCATCCTGACTGCCCCAAATTTCTTTCTTCTGATGCACACTTGAATTCCATCTGGGATGAGAGAATGAAGAAGAATGATGTGTTGAAAGTCACTTGTAGCTGGCTGAAAAGGAAGCACATAGTTACAGAACTTGACAATGCTGCTCACAAACTCCCTCGCCAATTCCATCCCCAAGAAGCTATGGATGATCTGGAAACCAGAGACTTCCTTTGTCAAGCTCCATATTTGAGGACCTAAACAGAAGTGCTCTTATTTTCAAACATGCCAAAAAACTTTAGGGTTTTTTTTCCCCTAATGGCTTTTCTTGCTTCTTTAAACCTAGAACACTTAAAAATCCTTTAATACATAACTAGTGTTTGGGGAGCACCCTGCTCCAAAACACAGCTTTACACACCGAAAATCGTCTAATTTGGGGGAGAGATCTTTTCTCCCATACAGCAGTGCCTGCAAGACTGGCATCTTAAAAGCATCTTAATTTAACCATCTTTTAAAAGATCCCAAAATACCAGGCAGTAAACCATTAAATGTCACACAACACTCACAAAAAAGCCCATTATCTCTATGCCCTAGAGATTGTGTGGCCCTTAGAAAACCTAAAGCTCTACTATTGTGATGTGCTTTGATTTTCCCCTGAAGACTGTATGAAGAGACATTGCTGGCAGCATGCTTTGTGCCCTCTCTAAGTCATCCCTGCTCTTGCTATAAACATTTTGCCCCTTTCTGCCAGCTGTCCAGCAAAAACATTCTTGTCCAAACACATGGAGGAAAAACTGCTTTCCCCACACTGAAACAGAAGTGATGGGATAAATGTGCTCAAGAAAAGCTGGGCACCAGCTAACTGGGTGCTATTTATAAGCAGGTAATTAGGTGCAGCTGCAGTACTCACCGCTTTCATAGGTGCCATGAGAGACATGCTCACATTGCACACGTGTTCCTTAACTCCATGCTCCTCTGTGGACAGCCTGTCTGGAAACAGCCTTACAGTATCCCTTGAAGGGGCATGGAAGAAGGAAAGCAGACTCCAATACAGGAGGCTACATCCAGGTCCCAAGAGTGAACTGACATGGGAAGGGAGCATCTAGACTGCCTGCATACTATATCATTGCTGTGCAACTTGGATATCCAAGCCATTGTTCAGACACCATGTATGGAGCACTTGGATATAACAGTGAATAAAAAGTATCTTTTACTCCCAGTGTTATGATGTTTCTGTGCAGTGCAGGTAATCCTGGAGGTCGGGAATCCTGTGGTCTCCACCACTAAATGATGGCCAGGATACAGCCAAAAGCACTTAACAACCTTCTTATGAAAGGAACACTAGGGAGGGAATTACCTTTATTAAATGGACACAGATAAGGTGGTTTCCCAGCCTCCAGCATCTTTCTTATCTGGTCTGCCTCCTACAAAACCTGTCCCCTGTCCCTTCACAGGCTCCCACCTCACACTTTTAAACTAAACTTCCCCAGATTCCGTCAATTTTATTATAGTTAGAGAGGATCCTAGCAATGCCATTTGACATGTCTGTGTTACAGTGAATGAGCAAAATCCATGGCGCATCTCAGCACTAAGGTCCTTTGAGTTATCCTCTGAAAATCTCCCAGATCCTGAAGTGGAAACACCCGCTGTTTTGCACACTTAAGCATGATTTAATTACCCTATGGAAGCTCTGGAACTCCTGCAGGGATGAAGCTCCCTTCAGTTGAGTGCATTGCAAACACATAGACAAGTTCCCCGCTTAAAAGACCTTCACCCAACCTTCTCCAGCTGATGGGGTGAAGAGAGAAACGCCTGCAAAAGTAGGGTGGAAGCGCCCTCTTGTGTCCCCGGAGGAGGACAAGTGGGTTTGTTATCCAAAAATAGCTGGGTACATGCTCTTCCAGACCATTTTGTACAAGTAGGAAACACCATCACTACTTAAAGGGCGGAAGATGGGGAACAAAGAGTTCTTCCAGTGTGACACCATGGTCCTGGCAGAAGCTCCGTCTCTTGCTGTAAACACAGTGGGAAAGATCATACAGAGGCAGCATGGAAACCAGTGTTACAACACAGTTAGGAAACCCAGCACAGAGCCTGCCACGCTTCACCGTGTCCTCAGGCAGAGAGCTATGGGGAGGAAAATGCCAGATGGAGAAGAGCGGTGAGGGGGGTTGTGAAAATAAGCTGCACAGAAAGTTGAAATTAACTGGATTTTTTTAAAATAAAAAACTTTTTTTTTGCGTTATAAATGCTTTTCAGAATAGGACGTGGCTGTGAGACTGGCTTAGGGCATCTTCCAAGATAGCTTTTACCCCTAAACAAGCAAAAGTGCTTCAGTGCTTCCCACTCCCCACATGTTTTCCCTCAGCTTGGCATAGTGCTCCTCTGAGGATGAGAACAGCAGTGTATGGCACTGATGGCAGCCAGCCATGGAAAAGGGCTCTGACTGAGGTGCCTTGTCACCAGTCACACATGCTTTGCAAGCAGGACCCTTGAGCCTAAATAGAGGAGCCATCTCTCGGGTTTTGTCCCCTTGGCTCACTCAGCTGTGGTTGGGATGCACCGGGGAGAGCAGGTGGTGGATGCCTGTCTCCATATACAGACAGCAGCAAGCTCTGAGCAGGTGGTTCAGGACAATCCCCACAGGAACACAAACTGTTTGGAATAGAGCTGTTTGGAAACAATAATTCAACAGCCCCCAAACCCATCATCTTCAATGGACTGCCTTCTTTGTGTGTACAAACTCCCCCAACACCCTTTGGGGGTACCCTTGGCCATTTCACAGTAGACCCTCTGAAGTCAGCAAAGCAGTGAACCTCAGACCTTCAGGGTAAAGGGACTACAGCAGCCCATATGGAGGAAAAATACTCATTACGTAAACCACATGCAAACTGCATGACAAACATCATATTCAGAGTATTTAAACTGGAAGATGTGAAGATGAGACAGGGAACAGGGTTATAAAGAGAGAAACGAAGTTCAGAAATGTAAAGAGGTCACAAGCGAGGAGAGGGAGGAGCAGGACAGGGATTTGAGCCTTCGCAGCTGAGGGTTTATTCACACAATATCTGTCCAGAGGTAATCCTGGGGTTGCTGTACAGACAGCAAAGTATCTGGTTGAGCAGACAGCAGCATCACCAAACCTACCACCCTGTGTGATCTGTGCTTGCTGAATCCTCTCCATCGACAGCCTGCAGTTCCCTCAGGGCTTTGTCTTGTCTTGTCAGAGGCATGTTAAGCTCCTGAGGGCACATACTGTACTGCACTCTTCCATATGTCCCAACATTGCTGTAGACAGATGACTGCTCTCCTGGTGGGGATATCCCCAGGGATCCCTGCATCTGACAGCTGGGAGATGCACACAGGCAGTCTCTGAATCCTTTACTACATCATTTCTCATGGCTGCAGATCATTTCATGGATTTTGAGTAAATGGTGGCATGGGCTGTGAAGTTTTTCCTCTGTATAAGCCAGACCTACTTCTTAACAGTCACATCAAGCTGCAGTGTGAAGAACTTCAAGATAAATGCATAGGGCTTGGGGATATAGTTCCTCAGTGAGGACTTGCGTGCACTGAAGTATAATAAAACTGGTACCCAGACCATTCACCTGTAACCTGCAAGCCTGGGCAGCCCATTGCAAAGAAACAGCACATATCTGTACATTTCATATACTGGTATCTGAACTGGAACCTCTAATTAGGCCTGATGGGGGAAAAAAGAAAGCTGTTTTTAAGACTAACAGCAACAGTTTGGAGTCCTGACACATGTGAGGCTAATGCAGTTCTGCCCCATTTCTCTATCCCAAAACCCTTTCCCTGCTCCTAATCATGCACCAGAAGGCAACAGCCCAGGGACCAAGAGGAGGTGATGACAGCTGCCAAGCACCACAGCCAGCTGGAGAGAGGCTGAAGATGGAGCAGAGCTGTCTGGGCTGCGCCCTAGGGGGGTGCCCCATTGCCCCCGCAGCACCCTTGAGTCCTTGTGCAGCCATCATACTCCAGATACACTCAGAGTCAGACCCGTCACTGAAGGCGATGTAGCAACACGTTTTCCTTTGCTGAGAATCAGGAGATGAGCACTTGTCACTTGTATACACAGCACGGGTTTCAGCAGCAGTGCAGTGGTGCAGGACTTGAGCTGAGCCTGTCAGCCAGCTCACCCAGAGCTGCTCTGCAGTGGCCTCTTTCCTCTGAGTCAACACTTTCAGGTACAAGTGTCCACAGTGCCAATTGCTTCTAGTGCAGGTACCAAGAAAAAAGGCACCCTAATGGTCACCAAACCTTTGCACATCTTTTGAACAGCCCAAAAATGAACTGCAAACTGTGTGCAAAGGAGCATATGCCAGGAGGGAGAGGGCAGAGATGCTATGAGACTGCTGTTGCCTTTCCCCTTCCTTTAGCATAGACCAGAGCAGTGTGATGTCTCCAGATCATTAAAAAAAAGGGGGGGGGTGGGGGAAGCAGAAGCTTTTGCCCCGTGTTATGGCTGCACCCAGCTCTGATGTGTAGATGTCTGCAAACTATGTAGTTTATAGACACACACACAGAGCCCCACAGTGTCTTACGCACAGCCAGGAAATATTTCCTCCTCACAAGAAATGCATTTTTGCTGGTTTATATTTTCAGGGCTTCCGGGGAGGAGATACTTCTCAATGAGAAACTGAAGCCTGAACAATCTGTGCTTTTTTGCTGGATGGAGAAAGGATGGAAGAAATGTTGATCTCGGAACACTTACCTAAAACCCTCCCAGGCCACCACCCCCTTTCACAGGAAAACAAAAACATGACCAGCCTAAAGGGACATGGCAACCCTGAATGGTCAGAATAAGACGGTTTATACAGTAAAGATTGGAAAGAAAATGTCTTTCCTTCAGAGAAAGCAGTGCATGGGACAAGGAGAGGGCTCAGTGTGAGGAGAGTCCCACAGCTTTTAAATGTGTGGACTTACTCCTATTCAAACATTGAATGTACCTCTAGTTGTCTGTCCTTCCTTCCTTCCTTCCTTCCTTCCTTCCTTCCTTCCTTCCTTCCTTCCTTCCTTCCTTCCTACCTTCCTTCCTTCCTTCCTTCTTTCCTTCCTTCCCTTCCTTCCCTTCCTTCCCTCCTTTCTTCCTGATGAAGAACACATTTGTATTCTGGCATACTGAGCTGAAACCAGAGCCCCATGGGCAAGAGCAATACGGGCAGCCCAGCATGAGCATGCACATGAGCTCTGTCCCCCCAGTGCATGCCAGTGCCATGGAAGCTCATTAAAATGGACCAAGACATGCACCAGCCATAAATGCAAAAACTGGTTTTAAATAAGCCCCATTAGTTCCACATGTGCTTTTGATAGATAATTTTTTGACTACATAACATGAAACTAATAATTATGGAAATGACTGTGAGGATCCAGATACTCTCCACAAGAAAAAGGTGGAAAACACAGAAAAAGCAATTCCAGAGACTTTGCAAGGATTTTGTCCTCCCCTAATGTACCCATCCTTAGTAAACTGCTAGTCCAGAGTCCTATCCTGCAGACCAAAGGAAAGAAATCAGCTCTGCCAGCATCAGCTCCCTGAAGCTGTACAATGCCTTCAGCTATAGGATTAAACGCTTGCTATGCAGCCACATACACAACCCTGAGGCCACAGAGGCAAACAGCTCTCCTTATCCCCCAAAAAGTGGGGAGAACATGCTGGAGAGAGAGCAAAATCTGGCTCTTTCCTTCAGCGCTTGTAGCTGTAAATTCACTGACAGGAGATCAAATCTGGAGTAGGGGCACATCATAACCAGAATTTTTCAGAAGACTTATGCATCAATCTGTTTATAACAAATAGCAGATCTCTATTCACACTCAATTTGATTTATTCCCTATTGTAATCGCTCACACCCTGCACCATCCCACCATCCCTGCACACAGCCATCTGACAAGCAGGGCACAAATATGAGTGCAGCAAATGGGCAGAGGCTGGGCACATGAGGTGAAAGAAAGAGGAATGTGCACAATTTTAATAGGAATACAGCTATCAAAACAGCATTATACAACTGCCAAAAAGAGAAGAAAAAAATAGAGCTGGTTACGTAAACCACTGTCCCTGTTTGCTCAGCACAAATCTCATATGGGCTTAGGTCAGTCCACTTGACACAGCTAGAAATAATTGCCTGTGTTAACTATTAGTAGCTCTGAGTTCGAAGTTCCCCAATAGCTGCATCTGTCCCCTGCCTGTACTCCCTCTGCCTGGAACACATGTTGTATACTGCCCAGGCAATATGCAGGCAGCATTGCCCACCTCTGCCCATGTCTATGCTGGAGAGCTCAGCACCTCAGCAGGGGATGAGACATCAAACCACAGCTTCTAGCCTAGATTCGTCTGGATGCTCTGCCCTAGCCAAACCTCAGTGTCATCACAGGGTGTCTGACCACAGCAAAAAAAAGCAAGAAGCAGACCTTATTCCTAGTGTGGTAGTCAGGAGATATCCTGAGCAGGCAATAAAACCTCATAGTACCTGGAATAAAACTCCATCCTTTTATCCGGGGGAAGGCCTGCATTGCAGTTGCAGGACAGGATGGTGGATGGCTCTGACAAGTAAAGTTGTGTGCAGCTCTAACCATTTCTCTCTCTGTGTACTGGAATTTGCCTCTTCTTCTCAACTCGCATAAACTGCTCAGCATGAGCAGTTCATTCCCATCTTCCCATAGATACTTGCCAGCAGAGAAAACCCAGTGCACTGCTAATAGTGAAGACTAATATCACTGTGAGCTGAGCAAGGCCCTCAGCAGAGACAGTAGCTGAAGAACCAGCTTAAGACAGTGTAATCCTGGCAAAAACAGTTTCAAAACACTGTATCTAGTCAGTGTGCCTTAAAGCTAAACAGAGAATTGTTTCATGCAGCCTTGTTATGGAGAGAGGAGCTGGATAACAGTAGTTCCAGATGTAATTCACTGGTCTTTCAGCAGCCTCTATTACTCACTATTGGATGGACTGCAGTGTTAATTGTTTCATTCTGTCAGCCAAATCCTTTTTTTTGTAAATTAAATGACTAGCAAAGATGCATTCCAGTTTCATAGCCCTGTTTAGCTCATGCAACTGAAATCCTTCTAGCCTCCATCAGATTTGTCTCTTGATAGTCCAGCAGCTACTAAAGTCACTGGTATTTTCCCATTACCATGCAAGGCATCCTGCACAACCCTCCAAGAACTGACTTTTGTTCAGTGAGGAATATCCAGCAGGTTAGGGAGACTCTGCAAGCACAGGAGGAGAGTGAAGGGCTCAAGTCAGGCACAAATCTGAGTATGTACAAAACCAGGGCTGTACAAGGTTGCACTGCTGTAATGAGCAGAACCAACAGCATAAGAAGAGTTTACAATATGAAATCAGACTCACTGTACTCACAGGACAGAGAATTAAAGTCATTAATGTTTCTTGGTTGCTTTAAATGCTGGTGTAAAAGCTTGATAAAGAGATTTTATTTCAGTGAGATGTGAATCAGAACACATATGGAGAAACACATGGAGAAGTGCAAGCTATTATTCCATAAAGTAATGACAGGGACACTCAGTTTGTTTATCCAGATCTGTTCTTTGCTCTAACTCACTCGCTCCTGCTCCCAAAGGTTTCTTGCTTAGTTTAGGAATTTCTGGGTAAATAATTTTCCAGCTTTTGATGTCAGACACAACCCTTCTTGTTCATTATAAACCAGCATACTGACATCTGCTCTTGTTTGTGCAAGGCTTTGTTGTTTGGTCAACTTTCGTAGAATAAATCCCGAAAAAGAACTTCATAAAAACGCAGTTCTTAGGGGTAGGTGTAAAAGCAGGTCTGCTTATGGCCATGATGCTTTTTGAGAGGGCTAAGAGGTTACCCGTACCAAACTCTGACTTTAGTCTGACTTAGAAGTTGCCTAAATTGGATCCCCTCAGACAGTCCTGCCTGCTGTTGCCCTAGTAGTGAAGGATTTCAATTCATCTTATCTGGATCCTGCCTTCCTTAAGTCCTTTCATTTTTGCCAGGAGAAGCAGTAAAGTCCCTTGAGCTATAAACATCCCAGAGGGATGCTCTGTTCTGCAGGTCATGCATCCCCAGAAAAGCCATAAGCACAGGGGACCCCTGACTCAGCTAGAAAAACTCACTGGTTTGGAGGATGAAGATATGGCTTGTGCCAGAAACATCCATTTTAAAATTCCCATGCAGAGGAGATCATTCCCATTCCACCTGAGACAAGATGGGGAGGTGGATTCCAGCAGATTTCCACCTAAATCAAGATCTAGCTTTGGGTCTAGATGGCTGTCAGTGACCCAGCTGGGATCTGAACCTACCCGGTGTTTTTACAGGGGAGAATGAGACCTCAATAACAGCTGACAGGAGCAGGGATGAGGCTTTATCTCCTCCACTCTTCAGTGCCAGCTCTCTCTCTCACACCATCCCCATTTGCACATCAGCTTTTAATATTTAATTGCAGTTTTGCCAAGGGACTTTGCCTCCTGTGCTGTAAAGAAGGGTAAGAGGAAGGAGTCAGAAGCGTGGTACTGAAGGGCCCCAAGGAGACTATCAAATGGCAGATCTCGGGTGGAGGAAAGCACTCTAGCATGTAAGTGATTTTACATAAAAACCCTCCCAGATCACAGAAGATGGAATGAATTAATATCAGAAAAATCCTTAGCAACTGGGGGATGCTGTGCTGATTG
Source organism: Melopsittacus undulatus (assembly GCF_012275295.1). Lineage (NCBI taxonomy): Eukaryota > Metazoa > Chordata > Aves > Psittaciformes > Psittaculidae > Melopsittacus > Melopsittacus undulatus. The sequence goes on along the minus strand of NC_047527.1, from coordinate 102,421,159 downwards.
TGGGAACTGTTCAGGGTGGGCTGACAAGAGCATTTCCATCAACTGCCTGTACTGTATTTAAGGAAAAAGGGGGATATAAATGGAAAATCAAGGAACACTTCCCTTGTAACAGGCTCATTCTGCCACAGACTTAATCCCTCAAGGACTTTTCACCTGGAATTGTTTAATGTTAGACACAACGGCAAAAATGGGAATCAATCCCTGGACTGTGGGAGGTGGGAGCCTGTGATTTAACAAATCTTTCTCTTCTGTAACATCATGGGAAATTACCTGAAAAACAAAGTAAAATGAATTTCTAAAGCAGCTAGTGACAAATATATCTCCTTCCCTCTGGTCTTAATTTCTGCTCTCTTAAAGGCATGGGAGTGGAGGCAGAGATTGACAAATTGCTGTATGACACCCATATCCCACAGAAAATCTGCCCTTCTTGACTGCATCTGGAAGTGGATGGGTGGACAGGTGGAGGCCAAATAGTCAGGCCAGTGCAATAGGAATTGCTTATGAAACATATTTTGCAAGCAACATAGCTTTTAAAAATAAGTACTTTCAAAATCTTAAGTACAACTATCTAACAATCATGTAGTTCAAATGTCTGTGTCAGTAATTAAAGAGCAATTACATATAACTTATAGGTCCCTAGAGCTCTGTCTAAGTTCAGAAAATGAACCCCAGATGACCTAATGTACTTCCAAGTGTCAGATCAGTCATTGCAAATCCAGTGTCTGAGACTTATGCTACACATTTCTGAAGGCTGGAAAACAAGATCATTTTTGGCAGAAGAGCCCAAGAGGTGCTTAATTCTCCAGTTACTGCCTGAATTCAAATCTGGTTTGGGTCTGTGCAACATTGGAAACAGAAGAAAATTTTAACCAATGACACACATACAAAAATTTTCATCAAATCATTTTTAAGTTATTTAAAGCTCAAGTTCATCTGGTTTTTATTCCCTCCCTTTTACAGAGATGAACTGAGAAATCTAAAAGAACGAAAATAGTGGTAGGCAAAGGTGGAAAAGACCCATTCCCTCCGTAGGAGTAATTGAATTTAAATTGTGTCTTCTTTAACCCTATTTTATTTTTTCAAAAGTGAATTTACGTGATGAGGTTTGCAGATGTATCAGTGAAGACACCATTTGTCCCACAGCCTTTTACTGATGCACCGATCCCATGGGTGGAGATGAATGCAATAACTATTGGCCTCTTTTCCCTGGATCTTCATGTCCAGCACTGTAACCTTTGCTCTCTCACTTCAATGCCAGCAGACAGAGAAAATGGAAAAAGCTGAGAAGCTGAGGCCAGCTCAGTCTTTGCCTTTTCTGTGCCATTCTCCAAGGAGCAATCCAGAGTACAAAGCAGTTGTGCTGAGAAAATCTGTGTCCGTCTCTGAACTGGTTGCAAGGTAGGGGGGTTATCTATGGTTGCAGCTCACCTTAGAGCTGGGGGGCTCCAGGATAGATTTTCCTTTTCCCATCTCCATGAGAAACAAATCATACTCAGATAAGGTCTTTCCCAAGCACAGTGTCCCAGCACATCAGGTCTGAGGATGGAAGCAAGTACTTTCCTGCCGTAACTGCTCTTAGCTATTATATATTACCAATGCATTACTAAGTCTTGGAAGGCAAATCCTGATTTAAAAGCCAGACGCACTCAACAAACTTTCCCAAATACAATGACACGGAAGAATTTGCCCTTGACCCTAATGACAGAAGCATTCCCAGATATATAACTAAATCTTTTATCTTGATAGTCTGTAAGGTGCCACGAGGGAAACAAGCAAATGCTGGAAAGATAAGCTAATAGGGAAATAAGAGGGCTATGGGCATTTCATCCCCTCCTGGTTTCTCTCAACTGTCTCTAACCAAAATGCTCCAGGGAGAGCCACATTTCAACCCGAGCCCTTTAAGGGCTAATTTCCCTTCTGGTTACAGCCCATAACTGAGATCAGACCACAGCATTGCCTAGAGTGAGACAAATAAGATTAGGAACAGAACCTGAAGTACATCTTCCTCAACGTAAGAGTGACAGAGCAGCTGTCAAGATAGTCTCTTGAACTTCCCCTTGGGACAGTTTAGTTCTGAATATCCCAAACTTGGCCAGTTTTCGCTATAAATAGTCACCTATCTGGCAGGGTCTTTGGAGAAAGCTGAAAGTGCACTTCCCACAGCAAGGAAGAGGAGGAAGGTGGCTTCCTCGACAAAGGTCTCACTCATCGCTGGTGCTATATTAGGTCAGATACTGACTTGATAAATCCCTTTACATTAGGTTAAAGCTGAATAAATAAACAATGTGTTGACCTTCTGGAAAGCCTGACTCCAGCTGCATGCCATGTATCAGCAAAGTGCAATAATACACCACGTTCAGCCGATACAACCCCTCAGCACATACTCTACCAGTGGGGAGATGGGTGCTCTGAGAACACGTCCCCATGAAGCTTGGGAGGAGAGGGGTCATGCTGGATCTAGCAGCACTGAAATGAACCAATCCATTAGACCTCAACCCAATCTGCTTGGGGGTGGGGAGATTCACATGGTCTCACTCTTCAAGATTGCATTTGAAGTCTATTTGATTTAGTATTTTCTAGAGAGTAGGGGAAAGTAGAAAGAACCTGTCTGCTATATGTAAAAATACATTCAGGCTAAGAAGGGATTAAGGTGACATCTCCTGTCTTCTCTGTAGGTACCAGAGCATCCTGGACTGCAAAAGCAACATGTCTAAGCAGGAACATCCCAAGGTGAGAGCCAGAGGCTCAAAGCAGGTGGGACAGAGCATGTCCTAACAACATAATGCTCCAGTTCTTGTAAAAAACCTAGGGATTTTTTTAATATCTGATGCTGTTCTGGGGACATCTCAGGATAGGTCATATCCAACCCTCTTTTAGAATGTACAGATGGACTGACACGTCTAAGATGCTCCAGGATGGCATGTAAGCTTCATATATAACATTCAGATTGCTCTGGAGTGAATAAATTGAAGAGGTGGACACTAATGGAAGACAGTCAAGAGGTGTAAAACCTGGCAAAGGATTTAGTACTGGTTAAAAAGCAAGGGAAGGTTCCAGACTGAGGCAAAGACACACAAAGTCATCAAGGCACCCAGACAAACACACTGGATTGACAAATACAACACTGAGGCATCTCTGCCCTCCTCCATCAGCAGCTTGAGGTTTTTGAAGTTACTCCATGTATCTAACATGACACTAAGCATCTATCGAACACAGATACTTGGGGTAATTTCTGTTATCTTACCCTAGAGTGCAGAAATCACTTTCTTGGTGCTTTTGACAGCAGTGGGACTTAGACATCAAGTTCATGAGTAGATTTTTCTCACACCCACATTTAAGTGTCTACATTTCATCATCTTAAGCTGAATTCCCCCTTAACTAGAAGCTGTGACTATTGTTCCCACATTATGACAAAGGTGCATATCCCCCCTACCAGTGTTCTTTATAGCATATTTTGATTGTAGACTCATTGGTAGAAGGTGCAGATCTTGGCTCTGTGTTTGCATGATGGGTCCTGCTTTGTGATAAGGGCCTTTAATAACCTGGAATAACAAAGATAAAATTACACACTGGAAGCCAGATGCTCTGGACTTCATCCAATTTCTTTGCTGAAGACAGGGTTGATTCCCACTGATCAGAGAAAGCTGAATTGCACCTCATTACAAAAAGACAGATCTGAAAAAAAATTGTTTTCAGTCCATTTTTTTAAGAAACTGGAGTTTTCTTATGAAATTACAGAGAGGGGAATTTCCTGACTGTTTGGAAACCCAATTTTCTAGAGAAAGAGGATGGAGACGGGGATAAAACAATGATCTAGGAGGGAAGATAGCCATTGGTCATATTTTTACTACTCCAAGGTTTCCTGCATGATCATGAACAAATCAGGAGGCTGCACTGGAAATAGGCATAACAGAAACTTCTTCCACACTTCAAAAAGAGATGGAATTTAGATGTGTCCCTCACATTTACTCCAGAGAACAGAGAGGAGAAAGAGATGGGGCACTCTTTGGTCCCCAAAAGTCAACAGATGTAATGCTTGGATAGAAAAGCAGGAAATAAGGATTTCAGAAGCTATATTATTGAAGTTAGCTATGAGTCTATTTTCATGTTTCTTTCATGTTTTTTAGCTCATGGAGAGAAGATATCTATCACAAATTAATGTCAGTCCAATGGGGAAGAATTATGCCTTTTCTCAAAGCCACCCCAGTGGTATGTGCTCAAACAAGTCCATGAAAGATCTTCCCTTCCCTAATATCAGTGCCCCAACAAGAAATCTCAAAGGACTCCTGAGCATCTTTGACACTCCTAAAGCCACTCCGTGGTGTAAGAGTTTACCCTCTGCTTCACTGAACACATCATCTCCCAACGGCATTTTGAGGAAGAGGGAGGCTGATGCTAGAATCATGACAACAATCCAGTCCCTGAGCATGGACACCAAAGCCCACAAAGACCCATCCTTCCTTTCCTCTCTTCAGAGCATCCAGAGGAAGGCACAAAGGAGTCCCGTCACCATCAAATGGAAAGAGTCTACTGCAAAGGTTAGTAGGTGCTCTTCTTAGGAAGCTCCTGGACATTTATTTAATTTGGGTGTCCAGAATCATCCTTATAAATACTTGTGCTTCATGGTGGTACTATATCATTCACTGACGCAAATCCTTGGGCATGGGGGCTGCCCTGTGGAAGCCTGACTTTCTATGGAGGCAAGGAGGAGCAGATGAAGCACTGTTCTTGGGGGAGAACAGAGCAAACCCAAGGCTGGGTCAGGTCTACAGGAAGAGAATTCCAAATCACACACAATATGTGGAGGCAACTTCAGGGCCTCTGCCCTTCCTTGCACTGGGGCTTTGTGCATCCTTTCTCTATTTATGGGCATTTACCCGCTTCCCTGTTGTCATTCCCAAACAGGAAGGGAAGCTGTCCCACCGCAAGCAGGCAATCATCTCCTCTGTGCTAGATACAGCTGATGACTCAACCACGGGCAAAAGCTGTGAGTTGGATTTATTTTGGTTACCACTCATCATTGCTATTCTACTGCTGGCTCTGTAGTTGCAACTGGGAAGAGCTTACTTGGTCCTTGTGCAAAGTTGTATTTCCCATGTAGTCCCGTAGCAGAGACTAACAGTTCTGGTTAGGGATGGTGTGGGTACTGCGAGGTCTGGCCATGCAGGAGTGTGGCCAAGGATAGGAAGCACAGAAAGTGAACAACCCCAAGACTGCAGCCTTCCAGCCCTGATCAGTCCCATTGTACAGAGCAGGCAAACCCCAGCACAGCTGGGATCTGGGCCAGTGATGAGTCCACAAAGCCATGCTGACTCTCCCTATGCTATTATCCCAGCATTTTAAAATAGCTGGTATTAAACACCAAGGCAAAAAGCACATCCATGTTTAGTTTGGGATAAGTAACATCTCCCTGCACCTCAGCCCTGAGAACAGGAAAAAGGAGAGGTTCTTTTGTACCAAGCTAAAGAGTCTTGGCTGGGCTCCTTTTGAATTTGGCACAGTGGTGTGTTAGACACAGTCATCCTTGGCTTAAGATACAGCATGTAAGTGATCCCTAATGCTATGATATCATTGGGACTAAAGCAGGTAAAGGATATTTCAGGGCAACAGGCATCTGTGAAGAGCAAGAGATTCAAGCAGAAGCTTTGCATGGGAAAGGGTTGAATTTTACCAAACTTTGCTGTTTGATTTGAAGCAGGAAAAAACAGCTCTCAAAATATCCTATCATGACTGGATCTGAGAGCAGTGGGCCCTCCTGCCTTTTCTGGGCCAGGATCAGGAATCCAGGGACCCCATATTCTATCTATCTATGATTTGTTCTCTTCCTTGTCTTTTACACAAGAAGGGAAATAATTTAAAAAAGTAAGTCCCATGCTGCCTGTATTTGGAACACTGTACTTAATTACCCAGCTGTATGGGAAAGAAGTGTCTCACATGAGCACACAGATGAATGAAGAAGCTGAAGCTTCCACAGCACTGCTGTGATTTTATTTTAACGTCAAAGCACATGAAGTCACCATGCTATCCTGCTAGACACTATCACGGTATTAGCTGGAGTGTGCCTTTTACAGCACGAGGAACATCTTTTCCTCTGGCTGGCAAATGATGAATCATGATCTATTTTAGAGCCTTACACCACTCTCCAGCCCCTGACTCAAAGGCCTTGTAATAGGAAACACTTCACGTTGTCTCTTGTGCTGCTTCTTTTGGTAGGGCTAGGTTTTGTGTGATGTGGTGTCCTCTGGGGAAGCAATTGCAGCCAGGGAGCTGGGAGTATGACAGCTACCTCTGATGTACATGCTGGATTTGCTCAGAGACAGGAGTTGTAATGCTTCCTAAAAAAGTGCAGGAACAAGCTGTCCCATATCTCTTCTGGGACAAGACATGTCTCAGATTATACCTTCACTTTTCTTGGTCTACTCACCATCACCCACAGCCCTTCGCCAAGGCTGATGAGAGGACACCCACACAATACAGTGACCTCAGACTGGGAAGGCAGTCTTGAATGGTTTGAAGCCACACAATGTTGTAAGGTTAAGCACAGAGCATGTTCTCAGGTGTGGGATGCTGCGATATGGAGGATAACAGCTTGGCAGTGTTCAAAGCAGCTCTACTGACTGATATTTGGCTTACCAGCAAACACATGCCCATGCAACAGTTCAGACCCAAATAACTACACATGAAGCCAAAGCATTGGTTGCTGTACCTCTTCCCAGACATGGCATCATGACCTCTGAGTCACTGGTGGAGTCCTGAGTATTGCTTAAATAGGAAGGCAGCTAGACCCCTTAGATAAGCCCATTCCCAGGCAGCTAAACCAGTGGGGCTACATCCTCAGCCATGCTGACAATTTCAAATGATCCAGAGGAAGCTGCCAACAAAGACATTATCAAGTCACAAATTAAAGAGGTCCAAGTGGCTATAGTTCACAATAATGAGATTAAACTGAGCACTGGAAGACTTACTTACACTGTAGAGCAAAATACTTTCAAGGAAGGAAGATGGCAAATCAAGGAACCGCTTTTCCCAAAGGGATATAGTTGAAAGCTTGAGTGCTTTAATATTAAAAAGCGAAGGCACCAGTTAATTTGCTGCAGGTAGAGTCTCCTGAGTACTCTGGGTTTAAAAATTAACAACTTCTAAATGAATTTTGGCAATCAAAGGAAGGAAAATCACAGCCAAGAAAGAGAAAAGAGCAGCCTGCATGCAGGCGTGCCATCCCCCACCTACACACACACATATGCTTGTGCACGTATGTATTAATACGTGCTCCATTATTCAGTGTTTTCAGGTGAAGGACACACAAGGATGTTACCTCAGTGCAGTGCAAAGATAAAACAGGAGCCTGACATGACTGCAAATTACAGAGCACCCAGGCAGCCTCCAAAAGGCATTTAATTCCCTCCTCCCCCTTTCTATTCTGTATTCCTTTCGACCTCTACCTACTGGGAATTTTCACAGCAAGGAGAGGAGGCGAAGGAGAGGGCTCCCCCATCCTGCGTGCAGGGAGACCCAAGCTCAGTTAAACGTTTGCTTGGTAGGGGATGTTTTTCCCCTGCTCGCTGTAGCGCCCGTTCTTTCTCCTGCAAGGGGGTGCGGTGCCATCTAGCGACAACGAAACATCCCACTTCGGTCCCCAAATCAGTCCCTGCAAGGGTGAAGCTGCACAGCAGCCACCGGACACCGGGTCTCAGCCCTAGCAGTGGAGACAGGCTATCACCCTTCACCTCTCCGTGGCCTTTCAGCCAGCATCCCCCCTTCTTCAGTGCCTTGTTCAGCAGACGGGTTTGGAGACCATCACCAATGAACTGGAAAGATCTGAAAGGCAGCAGGAAACTGCTGATTTAAGATAAAAGGCCGTGCTAATGCTACAGACGGCTCTGAGTTCAAGGCAGCTCTGGCACTTGCAATGATACAGGCTTCTGGAGCCAAAATAATCCTTAAAAGCTCATTTCCCTTTCAGCAGTTGCCTTTCATGAGCATGACAAGCAGGAATTGAATGTCGGGACTCCTGTAAGTGTCCAATCTGTCCAGTTCTAAGTGCTTTGTGCCTCTGCAACTCAGCCAGGAGGGAAACTTAGAGTGTTTAACCATGAGATCCATCTGTCCCTCTGGCTACAGCACCTCACATCACAAACAGAAGGGGAAGAAGCAGGTGCCATCCACCCCCTTTCACCTCTCCCAACCCCTGTGACAGCTAGTCAGGGATGCTGGGATCACAGAACCTTTTGGAGGGCTGACATGGGAGTGCGCAGATGTTCTCAGGCAGTCATGGAGAGCAGGGGAGCAATCAGCTTCTGCTCATGCCTGGCCAAGGTCTGCTGGGCAGCAGCAGTCAAAACAGGGTAGTCCCTTCTAGCTGGCTTTTCCTGTGAGCCCTAGTCTCTGCTCTCATTCAATCTAACCTAAAGAGCCTTTCTCCTCCTGAGCAACTGCTACCCTCTTCGTTCAGCTCCCAGCAAGAGCCACCCCACCTCAGTCAAGTGCTGCTGATCTCTCCCTATCACACTCTCAGTGCTTCTCAGAAAATCACAGTGCACAACTGATGGGTTTTTTATTTCTATTTCCTGCTTTTTAATTAGTCACTGTTTTTTAGACAAAAGGAGGAAACCCCTCACCTGGGAGCTGTGCAGAGTTGACAGGTAGCTCAGATGTTACAGGCTTGCAGAAGCAGTTCACAGGGCACTGATGGGAGACACAGATTGAAGTCACATCCCACAGCAGACCAGGTCCTCCACCTAAGGATGGAGACAAAGAGAGTAGGAATGTGGACAGCCAGCCACGCATGCAGACAGACCACCATCCCTGCACACGTATGTTGTATGTTGCAGCTAGACAGACAGACAGGCAAATATATATTGCAGATAAAGAGAGAGAGCTCCACATAAATACATGCATGCACCCTGTGTGTTCCTGCTGGGCACATGCATGCTGCAAGGACACACATGAATGCCCATCATGAGCTGCTGATTGAGCTGATATGCTCTGCCCTTCACCTCCTGCCTTTATGTCCCTCCACCCATATGGAATAACTAAGATACCTCAGTCCCCAGCCTGCCGCTGTGTTTGCTGACACCCCCACCACCCACTTCATGCTACCTGAGTGGGCACACGGTTGCTGGCAGCCCCTGCCATACCCAGCCCTCTGACTCACAGCCTGGCTGGCGACCAACGACCCATCTATCACCCTCCTATCAAAATCCCTCCCTGCCTGCTTCATATCATGGGATACACTCAGCACAGACCACCTCAGTCTGCAGCTATTCAGCTGCTTAGTGCTGCCTCACTCACAGCCATCACTTACAATGTATGGTCTTCTCCTCAGCACCCAGCAGTAACAAGGGTGGGCTGTGTTTCCCACCACCCCTAGATAGTTAAATTTCACCCTTTTCTAATTTAACTCTTTTATTCGATCCTCATTCATTGAAGGAAGCAAAAAAGAACATGGAGATCACTCTGGGAGGGGCGATGACCTTTCTAGGCACTAGGCTCAATGCAGGCAGCAAGGGACTGGTAATTCATAGCCTTGCAGGATGCTTAACCGTACTGGGCTATAGAAAAGAGGAGTTGGGCCCTTCTAGGAACCCTGTGGAAGCAGGTGGTTACCTGCAGCTGGACGTAATGTGATGTGGTGTGAAGTTGGTGAAGAAAACTTGTCACAAGCTGAATTGCAGTCTGGTTGATGTATAGCATCCTCTCCAGGGGACTGGTACCATGGGGAAACAAGATGGGTAGCAGCTTCTCCAAACATCCCTGTAAAACTCCAGAAAGAGAACTAAATAATCTTAAGAATCTCAAACTGTAAAACCAGCAGCACTGAGTTGCTTGGCCCATTGGAGCAAAGATCATGGACCTCTGGGGACCGGGATCAAGCTTCATCTGCTCAGCACAATGCTGCTGAGATCTTTATGTGACCAATGAGCTTGGCTGTAACAGAGATGTCCCTGTGCTGCACACTGCACAGACACATTGCAGAGAGGCTGAAAGACCTGAGGGAAGTACCAGTACTTTGTATCTCTGACTGTCAACTGGGACACAGGAAAGCTAAGAAGCTTCCATGCTGGCAGATGAAATAGGATTTTTGCGAGACCCTCTGGTCCAGCACAGCTCACGTCTGTTCATCTCTCCTTCATCACTGCCGTCCCATGTCCTGGGAAGGTACAAACAGGGTGAGACCAAGCATGGGTCTTTTGTGGCCCTTGCCCTGGTTTTGATCCTAAGCACCTCTGAGCGAGTGGTTTATCTCAGGTGATGGTGACCTGTGGTATGGGCATAGCCAAACCTATATCTCCTTTCATTGCCATGTGGTGATTTACTCAAACATTCACTCTCTAAAGGTGTCAGAAAAGCAAACCAGCAAGAGAACATTTCTGGGTACTTCAGCCATATCGCTCTCCCGGCCTGGTACATGTAGACTGTTTAAATAAGCCCCAGAGCCACTGGTGATGTCTGTATTTGTACATCAGCACGGCTAAGGCAGGGGCCCCAGCTCTGTACCAACCATTTATAGGCAAAATAGCACGTACCACTCAGCTGAGCTTTGTGGGCATTGAGAGCCCTCTAGGGCTGAGTCTTTTATTGCTATCCCTCTCCAAACACCATCCAAAGCAGTTACCTGCAGCACCACATTGCTAACAGAGGGACTGCAGGGATGGGGGTGATGCCCATCTGACCATAAAGCAGATAACTCAATCATCCATTTTGGTATACAGGCTGCCCATCACTTTCCTAACATATTTTTTTTTCCATTCTTGGTTCTAAAATATTGGAACTGATGAGGAAATAGGGAACCAGAAAATGTAGCTAATACCTGACACCTGCCCAACTTTTCCCTTAAAACTTTAGCTTTAGAGGCAAAGGCGGCCTTGCTTGCAGGTCACACCCCGAGGACATGACAGTGAGTCAGGGAAAGGCCTCTTCCGCATTGCACCACTGCCTGAAGCATCCCCTGTCCTGTACTGGATTACATTAGGGGTATGTTGAATGAATAAGTTCTGAATATAAGCCAGGCCCCCAGACTTCCCCAGCCTCTGTGTAGGATTGCTAAAGCTCATGATTGACTCAGCCTGGTGGAAGAGCAATTTCACTCTTCCCAAAAATAGACCACGTAGTTCATCCTCTCAACATAGCCCAGCACTCCCTGATAAAACCAGCTGTCAGAGACGACTGGGAGGCAGTGAACAGGACCGAGGGTGTGGGAGTGGAGCAGGGCTCCTCGTAGGATACACTAAGGGCTGTCCGGCTGCGAGTTTCACATAGATTTTCCACTGGGGCTGTCTACAGCGTGACACAACTTTTGGGACTACTGAGACCTCCCTGTAAGTAATTTTGGGGTAGCTTAGAACAGAGTGAACTGTTGTGTGAATATGAACCTCAGACTGATGCTAAAATGCAGGGCAAATGAGGATGCTTAACACCTCATCTTATGAAAGCCATGTTGCAGCTCATGGAAAACCATGGATTTTATTTTGTTGGCCTAGAGCACGGTAAATCCCACCCTCTACTGCAGAAACTGCTGTCTCTGTATTCCACGGATGGTGGCTTCAGTTTGGTTCTGCATCATCATGCAGAGCGCTTGGGCATGTTCAAGGCAGAAACAGAGCATTTGGGCATGTTCAAGGCAGAAACAGAGCATTGTACATGTGTGCTTTTCCTCTGTCAATATTCCTGTTAGGAATATTGTAATTCCTCACTTTTGGGCTTAAATTCATAGGGCTAGACCTCAGTGTCTATTCTTTCCATCAGAAATAGGGTTATTTACCATGACTCTGGTCACTGTGACCTGCAATAGGGGAAAGGATCTGTAAGGGATTTGGTTGAGCTGGATGGTTGCTCAGGTGGAGGGGACATCTTCCAGATCCAAGCCATGTTCAGGACTGGTAGGCAGGAGGCATTAAAATGTGTACTTTGCAGAGGGAAATGAGCTTTGCTTCATTTTACACACCTAGGGCACAGGAGGCAATGTAAGATTAGTTACAGAGGGAATTTCTTCCCCTCCTCCTCTTCTGGTCTCCAGGGATGGTTGAGAAATGTATTTATGACCCTAAGCCTGTTGAGTTAGCTGCATTAATATTACCATACCACTCCCTGTTTGTGCTTGTGTATGGAAAGTACCTCCAGAAACGTGCCATTCTGTAAGTCAGAGCAGAAAATGTCCTGTGTGTGCATTTGTGTGTCTCTTGTACTCGATTGTCCTCTTGCTGAGGCCTTTTAGCTCTAAGGTCCATGTCAGCAGAAAAGAGCCAGACTCCAGGTCCAGATCTTGGTGCTGCCCCTCAGTCACTGTGTGAAGAGCCTGACCCCAACAGCCTGAGTTGAAAGCAATATTTTTCTGGTCATGCATTTGGTGATGGTTAAGGTTTCTTTCTAAGGTACACATCCTGCTGATTGACTGCTGTGAGAATAACAGAAATCTTTTAACTTCCCTCATTTCCCTCTGGGTCTGCAGTTTTCACCCACTAGATTCAGATTTTTGTTAGAAAACGGATTTAGGGAAAGAGATGTGGAGTTGATGCCTCTGGTACAGCTATCACTTGACAAGAACAAGCGAAAAATGAAAACCTATGTTCTTGTTCAGGCAAAGTGGAGATAATCCACTCATGGCAATTAAGGGATCCAGCATGGGTGGAAATTCATAAGAACATCCTACAAAGGCTGATTTCAGCCCTTGAATAGGTGCAGTATTTTGCAGAATACAAAAGCTTACTTTGCAGGGGGAAACAGGCAAAGATGCCCTAGCCTGTTGCTAGGAGAATGAAATTCCTGCTTTGGCACTGGCAAAAACCCCAGGTATGGGCCTGAACATGGTAGCAGGAATCCCTGCATTGAGTACTGTACAACCTGGCATTTTACTCTTTTAAAGCCAACTATTTCTCTCCCACCCAGTATTCTCACTGGCAGTTTGCTCTATTCAGAAACAAATGGAAATGCAGGGGAAACTCAATAGCTACAAGTGGGTTGGGGTTTTCTCTTTAAAGGATACTGCTAGTTTTTTCTGGGGCTATGACTCTTTCTTCCAAAACAGTATTAAGTTTTCTTGGCTGTCAGTGATAAAGAGCTGACAGCAGCATGGAAATACCATGACAAGAATAGAAAGCAAAGGCATGGTCTCAACATCTCCTCAGAGCCGCATGGTATCCATGCAATGTCCCTGCGTAAACTCTATGGCATGGCAAAGAAATGCTTAAAGATGCATGCCACAGCCCTGACCCCAGCTGCGTTCTGCATCCCAGGCGGTATGTGCAGCTGGTGATGCTCTCAAGGCTCATGCCTGTGCAGACATTTCCAAGGTGTCTCTTCAAGGTGGTTAGAGACGGCTTCCCTTAAAAGGTCTGGTATTCACAGCACGCCAAGAAGCCCTCTCCCCAGATAGAGGTTATTCCAGTGGGTAGCTGGGTGTTGCTTTCCCTTGGGAAGGGGGTTTTAGAGGGAGGGAAGCTGCTATCATGAATGGTCATCCTGTATTGTGGTGTGCAAAGGCTGAGATGCTGTTCTATGGGAGAAGGTAGAGCATACAGAGGAGTTAGGGATGAAAATAGTCCTGCTGCCGGCCAGCATTCAGGGATAGGTGAAATAGGGAAACATGGAAATAAAACCAGCTCTCGGTAGACATTGGGTGGGAGTGTTTATCACCATTCCACTGAAAAAACCCTGTGTAAATAACAGAGTTACTGGAGGGTACGAGAACAGTGCTGGTATGACCAGGGTGTGATACACGATCCCCAGCATGTCAGAGGGCAGTGCTGGATACCGAGATCCCAGGGATACACAGCATGGGGGAGTGATTTATTAAACAACCTCTCAGCCGTTATTAACCTTTTACAAATAGTAGAGGAACATGGACAATGAGGCAATGCTGAACGAATAGTCAGGATTACATCTGCCTTGTGTAGGCACCTTGTATCCCAAAAGCAGGGGAGCTGGCCCAGGTGATGTCAAAGACCCTCTCTAAGGAAACACAGCCCCACAGCAGTTGGCCCACTCGAGAAGTCCACATCCCCAGCCAGCAATGCCACTCGCAGCTGTCTCCCAGCAGAGCTTCCTGGCATTTTTGGTACCAGGAATAGAGTCCTCCACATTCCTAGATTTTTGCAAAGCCCAGAAATAGCCCTGAGCTGCCTTGGGGCAGATACTCAGCTCTGCCTGAGGCTATATTTTCCCAGCTCTTCTCAGGAGCTGTTTAAATTACCTGGGGTCAGTGATGTTGTTCCTGCAAAGGAAAGTCCAGTTGACAGGAAGGAGCCAAAAACATTTGCAGAAGTGACTAAAGATCATGAACCTCCAGTTTACAGGTGCTGGAAATTGTAGAGAGATCTGAACCTGAAACTCAAGTGCAGGAAACAGGACACTCTTCAGTAACCACTTTTTCCTTCACCCCCTCCCATTTCAGATTTGAAAATGCAACTCTATCCATGCGCAAAATTAAAATTGCTTGACTATAATTTAGTAGACAATTCCTAAAGTATTAAATGGTTTTTGAAACCCTATTTGCTTTTCAACACAAATGCTGTTTAGTTACATTATGTTATTTTACTTACTTGTTTGGCACCTTCCTCTGGTTCTCGCACTTTTCAGCCCGTTTCCCAACCCAGAATTCATGTATTAGCTCTATGTGCCAGAGCTGCTCAAGTGCTTGCAGCATATGGCTTGCAGACAGTGCAAAATCTTTCTTAAACCCTTTCAAGAAAGAATGATCTATAAAAAATATAAATTATATAAATTTATTTATAAATTTAATATAAATTTATAAATTGCATAAATGTAAATATAAAAAATATAAATAACATCAAAAAGACATGCATTGATCATTGCATAATCTATACCAGAGATACCCAGCCTCCAAATTAGGGATCTATTGTACATGATGCTGTACAAACCTATCTGAAAGACTGTGTCTATTCATGTAAGCTGGGAATCAGGAACAAAAGTGTTGTTAAGTTGTATGATTTTGTTAGCTAGCTGTAATCAAGGGGGTTTTTACAACAGAGTTGGTTTGGAGAGGGTATGAAAATCTCAGTTCTCACTTTTAAAGGGGGATTCCTAGCCCTTGCAGTTATAACAAGAAGTCAGCTTGGACCAAAACAGTCGAAAAACAGATGACTTCCTTGAAAATAAAACAAACAACCAAACCAACATGTTTACAGCTGCCACTCTTTCACATAATTAGCCAATCCATGGCAAAAAGAAAGAGCTTGAATTTCAAATCCTCACTCACCTTTGTAGAACTGAAAGTGAGAGAAAACACTGCAGTTTGCAAGCAGAGCAAAGTGTGATCTGGGGGCCAGGAGGGAGTACCCATGAGGATAAGCAGGATGGTTTAGAGCATCACTGATCCTCAGTCTTTACTAGGAGCTGCTTAAAACTCCACTGATGTTCCCTCTTGCAGCCTTGTCCCATCTTTTTTTTCCTTCCTTTGGAAAAAATACCACTTGACATTCTAACATGTGCTAAAGCCTCAAGACTGTGTTATGAGGCTAATGAGAAACAGCTAGACATGGTCTCCTCCCCCCAAATTCTCACCCTCCCAGGACTACCCTTCCCCTCATATCCTTCAGTGCAGCATCCCTGGACCACTCACCTTTCCAGCAGCCTCCAAACCAGGGCAACAGGGAGCCTTCCCCACTTCCCACATCACCTTCAGCATTCACCTCCTTCAACAAAGCTTCCCCATGGAGCAGAGCTGCCAGCACAGGGGTTGGGGCAGAGATTTAAACCTCTCCCCGCTGACTGAGCACCTCCAATGGACTGCCAGGCTCCCAGATTAAGCAGCAGTACTGGTTTCCCAGCCAGCTTTTATGGGTGCTTACCCATCCATGCAAATTCCCTTAGCCCAGCTGTGGAGTGATGCTGGCATTTAGAAGCCCCTTTTGTCAGGGGACTGATTCTCTGGGAGACAAAGCTGGAAGGAGGATGGGGTGACTTAGCACATGCAGCTCTCACATACAGCGACAGAGGCACTTAGAAATGGGGTTCCCATTGATGGGGACCCAGCTTCAAGAAGTGGCAGAGAGCTACTGAGGTTTCATCAACATGCATGCCAGGGACATGCAGGTGGGATTGGGCACCCATGCCCAGCCACACAGCCTAGTGTGACTAGTGGACTGTACTGGTAGTGACCACCCAATTAGAAGTAACCCTCGACCATCCCAGGCAGGGAGGAATAGCAGAAATGGCTCCAAATTCCCAAGAAACAACAACCCAGAGCATGACAAGCACAGGAGAATTTCCATTTCTGTCATCCTGGAAGTCAGAGTCTCTTTCACAATGTGAAGAAATTGCTCTTTCCCTTCCCTGATTTTCCCAGTGCTAAAAGCTCCAAGGTATGGGTCTCTTTGCTCTCACTGGCGTTTGAGAAACGGCCTTTGGGTCCTGCACTATGGGATGTGCCATAGCGGCTCTCAGTACTCAAGCCATGGCACAGCCATGGGGTGAGACCATAACCCACACGTACTCCATGGCATAGAACATGCCAGGCCCAGCAGCCACCATGGCAAACCCAAAGGTGACCTGCAGAGGAGCAGTGTCAGGCAGTCACTGAGCAGAGGAAGGAGGATGCTGGATTTGGCTGTCTGTAATGGGATGCTCACCGGAGCAGTGGTCCGTTTGATGAGCAATGGATAGAGAAGGGACCCTGGCACAACTTACACCACTGGGTTATCCCTTGTGCTAGCCTTGTGTGAGCCCCAGCATCTCTCAGACCCCATTACGCAAGCTGCAGTGGGGTGCACAGGGTGACACAAAGGGCTTTGCTTAGCAGCTGTGTTTGCTCAGGGCGGCTGATTTTGGGAGCAAAGCCGATGACATGTGGTTGGCCAGGCGAACCAGGAGACTGGTGCTGAGCTTGCAGCTTCCTTTTTTAATAGGTGACTCAGGCGCTCAGTAGCTCACTGGGGTTTGTGGTGGGAGCCAGGCTGCGGAGGAGTGGCAGCGGCAGAGGTGGTGGACACCAACAGGTGGGTTAGCGTTGTTTCTCTCTAGGATAGAGCTGTTTAAGTAGAAAGCAGAGCAAGCTGATGTGTTAGTGGTGAGATGGGGTTTTCTCAGGGGAAGGGGTTTTGTCAGTGATTTGTTTTCCAGTTGTTGGGAGTTGGCTGTCAGATGTAACATGATTACAGTTCAGGAGACCGGTAATACTATCCTCAGCAGCAGATAGAGCAGATGAGTGATTTATGGGCAATAATGACAAGGAAATGAGTGAATTTTTAGATGAATATTTAAGAGTCTCTTTCCCCCTGTTGCCTTGCCTTTTGCCTCTGTGTCTAGAAAGATCAGTGAGCACAGATGAATATGTGAAATGACTTTCCCCCATTAGACATCTCCAGGTCCCGCAGCACTCCCTGTCTGCCTGGGGTGCAGCCTGTGGGACAGAGAGGCTGTAAACTGAGCCTAAGCTGCACATACATGGGGTGGGGCAAGGGAAGAGCTAAAGAAACCCCAACAGCTGCTCCCTATGGACAATCCTAACATTGCAGCCCCCCATATGAAATGTGCAGATTCATCTGGCGCCAGACACTGGCATGAAGGACGTTTTCCAGGCAAACCCCAGCAGGGAGGAGCATTCCCCATGTCCTTCCCTTAGGGAGCAGCACCATCGGCCATGGTGCCAGCCGCTGGGTGGGCCAGGAGGAGGGGGTTCTCAGGAGCTCTTTTCTTCTATTTTAGCTCACTGCGGATGCTTTAATGCTTGGAGTATCAGGTTTAAAATCCCTGGGGCCACAGTCAGTGCTAATCAATCAGTGTTGCCTGGGATGCATCACTCAGCACTGGAATGGATGCCAAACGTGCCAGTGGCGCCCTTTGGCTCTGCAAGGCAGGAACGTGGAGCTCGGCACAGGTCTTGAACTGGACTTCCATGCAGGCCATCTCATACACAACAAATAGCACCCTAAGCCCAGTCTGCATAACATCGTTTGATTTTGCTTTAGCATTCCTAGCTGGGAAGTTCCCCCGCTCCTTTCCTCCTGAGGATGCTATGCAGTGGCACCAAGCTCACAACCCTTGAGATGTCCTAGGTGCTGCTTGGATGCCATCAGCTGCACACATGTGACAGCTCGGCTTTCTCGTTAGTGGAACAAACTGTTGTTCTTTTGAGCTTATCTATAATTAGCAATTTAGGGGGTGGCAGCAGCCTGTTTTGTCAGGCAGAGCTGCATGGAGCCACTAGACTTTCCGCAAGCGCAGAGCCAGCCTGGTGGGTTTGAGCAGCCCCTATCTAAGGCAGGCAGTTTTGTGGGAAGTGATAAGCAAGCAGAGGGCTGTGCATAGCCTGTGAACTGCAAAAATGTCATAAAGGAGAAGCAGAGAGGGGGGAAAAGAAAACAAAGGCAGTGATAAGGGGAAAGCTTCAACAAAAGCCTTGTATCTAATTATAGCCATCATTAAAACAGAAGCCCTGTGGCCTTTCATCCGTGGAAGCTGATGGGTGAAGGATTAGGCAGCACTGAGGCTGTGCTATTTTCCACTGCATGGGCTGGAAATCTTTCTTTTGCTGCATTACTCTTTCTTGGCTGGAGGAGCTCATTGCCCTTCTCTGTGCAGCATCTCAACCCAAGGGCCCATGGGCCGATACAAATTACATCAGCTCAGTGGTAATACCCATAGTAGGTATAGACCATTAAATGTTAGCAGCCCAGCTCTAGGACACGAGGATGCTTTTGTTAAGCACTTAGCACTGAAACGGTTAAGCACAGCAATGCTTGTGTCAGCCTAGGCAAGGTCCCTGGCTTGCAGTGAAGGCAGAAGGGCTCCCATCTCCTATTGGTAGTTTCAAGGGTTTTTCAGCTTGGCCTTTCCCTTGCAAAGGGCTTGTGTTCGTTTTACCAACCAGAAAGGCTGGAAGTCTGTGCTTGGTTTTCTTTCTGCTTTAAAGCTGGCAAGGTTGAGTCTCCCCAGCTCTCCCATTGCTCTTACTGGGAGGCTTAGCCAAACCTCGAAACTTTGCAAAGAAGAAAGCTTCTGCTTTCCAGATTGTTGGACCCATTTTGCCTCCCCAGCAGTGTAGGTAAAAAGAGATACCCAGACAATATTTTTCAAAGCTCTCTTCAAAGTTTTCTGCAGCAGATTCAGCACATGCTTTAATGCTTTCCTCACAGTGTACAGTCACAATAAGGAAAGATCATACAGGTCAAATGAGGTGATTCTGCCCCTCTACTCTGCTCTTGTGAGACCTCGCTTGGAGTATTGTGTACAGTTCTCAACGTAAAAAGGACATGGAACTGTTGGAACAAGTCCAGAGGAGGGCCACGAGGATGATCAGGGGACTGGAGCACCTCCCATGTGAAGACAGGCTGAGAAAGTTGGGGCTGTTCAGCCTGGAGAAGAGAAGGCTGTGTGGAGACCTCATAGCAGCCTTCCAGTATCTGAAGGGGGGCTATAGGGATGCTGGTGAGGGACTATTCATTAGGGACTGTAGTGATAGGACAAGGGGTAACGGGTTAGAATTTAAACAGGTTAAATTTAGATTGGATATAAGGAAGAAATTATTTACTGTGAGGGTGGTGAGGTACTGGAATGGGTTGCCCAGGGAGGCTGTGAATGCTCCATCCCTGGCAGTGTTCAAGGCCAGGTTGGATGAAGCCTTGGCTAACATGATTTAGTGTGAGGTGTCCCTGTCCATGGCAGGGGGGTTGGAACTAGATGATCTTAAGGTCCTCTCCAACCCTAACTATTCTATGACTCTATGATTCTATGATTCTAAATCCAAGGTACTTTCACCGTAAATTTCCATTTTTTACAGAGTAGACCCCTTCAAACGAGTGCCTCCAGCCCCCAAATGAAGGGAGAAGTCCACTGCAGCAGATAGAAGGGATTGTGTTAGGAGATATTGGGACCAGCTGCTGTAAAAGCAGTACCTCAGTGATGCCTTCACTGTCTCTTCCCTATTTCCAGGATGCTTGTTCACCTCAAAAAAAATCATGGATCTCATAAAATATTTGGTTTTCTTGAGCACAGTGGGGAAAAACTGAGGCACAGGGTGGTTGTAACCTCACAGTCTGTCTTAAGATGCACCGTGTCTACCTCAGCAGTGCCATTGTCTCCACTGGCTGTACATGGATAGTCTCTTTTGACTCAGTGTTTGAGCTGTGGACAGCAGAAGTCAGGGAGAGAGGTCCCATATCTGCATCATGACTTAGCAAAACAAGGCACTAAGGGAATATCTTCTCCTGTTTCTTCCCCTGGTGTCCTAGTGACCTCTGGAAGAACTGGGCAGCTAAATCTGTATTGTAACCCACTGCTTCCTCTTGCATCCAGCCCCAGTTCTGCATCAAAATGCCCATACATCTGCAGGAGCAGATGGAACCACAGACAAAAGAAACTTCAGAGTTTGGCAGCTTCCAACAGCATGTTGGCCTGGGTCTGACACGCTCTTATCTTCATGGCTTTTTGGTGCATGTTTGTCCCTGTAGGAAATGGTATTTCATTTGAAGCACCAGTTTCTGGAATCCTGTTAAGGTATCACAATAGCTGTTGTCACATTAAGATAAAAGCAGAGTAAATCTCCCTCAGTATTTTAGAGAAACACTTGGAAATCTGAACTCAAAATGCAGAAATCAAAAGAAAAATAGCAATTAAGTTTGTTATTTACAACTTCCATTATTTGGACACTGAGATTTGAGAGCAAAGAACACTAGGATTGCTGCACTGTTTCTAATGTGCACGTATTAAAAAGTACATCAGCCCTTTCCTGGCCATGCAATAGCTGGATTTGTGGAGAGAGAGCCCATTGTTCAAACAGAAAGCATTGCAAATACCAAACTAAATCCAAATGCAGCAGTGCAAGCCTGCAGATAAAAGGAGAAACTTCTCATGTTTTTATAGAGGTAAAAGAGGAATTACAGCCCTGACTAGTCTGGAAAACTAAGATGCAGCATATAGGTGTAGAGCTCTATACACATCTGTGATGGGAGGATCATCCAAAAATGTGTGACTGCTCGAACCATCCAGTCCCTCTGTGTACCCCTCAGGAGGTCTGCTTGATAGATCATCTCCTCCCAGAGTAGCCATTTCTCCATTAACCAGATAGGGACATCCTCAGCTGTAGTTATCTCCATGGGTTGCATCTGAACAAAGGTAGGAGGAACACTGTATGTCTTGAATACCTCAGCAATGTCATGCTGGGTCCTAGTGGGGGCCCCACAGCAGCTGGTACAGCTTAAATTATTAGATCTCTAAACTAAAAGCAGGTTTCAGTCTGCCAAAGACCCCCTGCTATATCCTTGAGCAAGTCTCATAACCTCTTCATATCTCTGTTCCCTGAAATGAGCTCCCAGGGAAGGGGTAAAAATAGATGGATATAACTGTTTATGAGGCACACTGATAAGACAGTGGTGCAGCCACTGGACAAAAAAAAAAACCTGGGAATTGGTTCACACTGACCATGTATAGCTCCTTCATATACTCGAAGTTGCTCATTTTGATCATGGCCTTGTCCGTGCAGGACATGGGATGCAGGAATGGGTGCAAGCTCCCCCCCCCCCCCCCCCCCCCCCGCCACCAACAGGATGGAGAGATCAGGTCACTGCCCAATGTGTTACTCCCACACAGGATCAAAGCCCAATTCAGCTGTGAAAAAGGTGGAAATATCCACATTTTCTTACTGATCCAGGAGAGTATGATGTTAAATTTTGGGGGACCAGGGTGGGGGCTGCTGGGGGAATTGGTGTGCAGATGTTGGAGGTGCCTGACAGAACCCCTGGTAAATGATGCTCATGGTCCAAGCATTGCTTGGCATCATCTTTGTCACATAGCTTACCATGCACGTCTGTCCCTGTTTCAGATGAGAGGACGCAGTCATTTTTAGACTCACCAGACAACAGCAGCTACATATTTCACCAAGGACGAGGGAGGTCCTCTGCACCCTCCGTGAAGGAGCTGTCGGCTCGCTATCTCTCGCAGACAGCTGCTGCTGCTGCTCACACCGACAGCCCCAGAGAGCCGGTAAGCACCATGCACCACTGCCGCCATCCTCCCCTCTCACAAATCACCAATGGCATCTGAAAAATGTCTGTCCCAGCAAGTGGTTGTAAGAGGGTGACAGAGAACATGTCTGGTGTCATAAATCTGGAGAAACAGAGCATCTGGGTTGTCAAAAATGACCAGCTTTCCCTCGTCATTTGCAAACATTGTATAAGTGTTATCAGAGGTGCTGATAGGAATGCATAAGGTGTACACATCCATCCAGGTCTTCACATATAAACACCTGAACTGACCACCTAGATTCATTTTAAAATAATAGGTGTCTCCCTGTCATCCCTCACCTAAAGAGCAACAAAAATACTTGCACCTTATTTATGATTTAAGTGAGATGGTTTTGTGGTGGACTTGACAATAATAGTTGGACACCATGATCTTAAAGGTCTTTTCCAACCTAGTTGATTTGATGATTTATGATAAGCTGCATATATATAGACACACGCATATGTAGACACAGATGTGCACAAATAGCAAACACACACACGTCTACATCCACTAGCCCATTCAAACAGTTTATTCATACATAAGATTTCCACTTTATTTGCATGTATATATTTACACACATCCATGGAAGAAATATTCAACACAGAGCAGCACATACATCTCTGTGCTATACCCGTTCCAACACACACATATACATATGTCCATATATGTCCCACTCAGGCATAACTTCACAATGCAACTTCCATTTGTTCCTGTTTATACCTCTTCTTCTGGGATGCAGGGATTTAATCACCCATTCCAGGCTGATCATTGGATCATAACAATCCATGTTATAAGGGTTATGAAACACTGAGCTACATTTTTCCCATTTTTCCAACTCCACTAGCGATACAGGAGTAACACGGGATGTGATTTCACATTGGGACCTTTCCTGCAGGCACACCCATGGTCCCTCCCACTCAATCTCTTGCAGCATCCCTGACCAGAGATGAAGCTCTTGAGCACATATCATGGCTCTGGACTGGAGGATTCCAGACTGAAGCAGTCCCAGTTGAAAACAAAGGAGTGGAGACTGTAATGGGAAAATTACAACTGGTTAGAAGCCTAAGGGAAAAAAAAAGCTGTGTCAAAACAATGAATTACACAATCCATAATGCAATTACAAATGTAGATTGATTTTATTTGTATAATAGTGAAGTATAAACAAAAATATGGGCTAAATCAAACTTCAGAGAAATCAGTGCTTGCTTTGTTCACCCACCCCCACCCCCCAAATCTGAACAAATGTATTTGGGGTTTTGTTTGTTGGCTGAGACTTTTGGAAAGAAATATTTCTCATCAATCTGGAATACGATTGGTTTCCCCAACAGCACAGAACTGCCAGAGAACCAGAAAGAAAACCCTCACCTGTAATGGTTTTCAGGTTTCTGTAGCTGACACATACATATATATATTATAAATATACATATACACACACATATATACAGATAACTTGTCTCTCTATGCAGTTTAATGTCATTTCCCTCCCATCTTTTCCAGAGTACTGTGAAAGACAGCTCCAATCACTCTCCCCACACACAGAAAAAAAGCAAGGTAAGAAATGTTAAAGATAAGCACCACTATCTAACCAAATATTTGTGGACTGCAGTGGGGTGTGATTTAAATCCTCACACAAGGCACTGAGGAGCACTTTCATACTGAATATAGCTATCAGCTGCTCTGTTGCTCTTTCCCACATTCAGAAGCAATGCAAAAGCAATCCCAAAAATGCACATTCAAAGTATGTTCTCTCACGTGAAATATTTGCATTTTACATTTGCTGCAAAACATGCTGATTTTGGTATTCTGGGGGGTGTTTTTTACTAATGTTCAATACATATTTTTAGCCGGAACAATCTGCGTGTAACAGAGTGAAATAACACCGTGCACCATTGCTTTGAGCAACAACTAATAATATTCCAGGCATAACTCTACAGACATAATTCCACAGGCATGACAAGGGTCAGCAGATTTGTTTACTGAAAGGAAAGCCACCAGGATTACAGTCTCTTTTAGATAATGATTATAGGCCTGGGTTACCTTGCCTTTGGACAAATGCCAAGCCAGGCAGGTTGTAGGTATTCAGTTCAGCTCCCAGGCTTGCCAAGCTAAGGAGATGATAAAAAGAAATGCAGAAAGTGAGGCTCAAAGGTAGGCTGAACAACCACGTATCACCCCATCGTGACTGCACCCTCTGCTCATTTCTACACCAGCACTGCTGTGGTTTTCAGCTGAGCTCAGGAGGACTAAGTCTAAACAGGTGTAACTTTTGCTGGCCCCCAGCTGTAGGTGCTACCCTAACTTCTGGTCCCTCAGCCTTGCTTTTTCTTCCTGTCAGCACAGAATTTGGCTTCCTAATTCCAGCAGATGTAAGCCTTGGTTAGCTCCATGCTTGTACAAATATGAAGGTCTAAAGAGCTTTATTTAAGTCTCTCATTGGGTAACTGTGCATCTATTCTGCAAATGATGACGTGCAGTAGTCCAACAGAAGAAATCATTAGTCAGACAAACATCCTTCCTCTAGCCCTCACTTCTGTGCAGTGGGCAGCCCATGGTGCTACCAAAAGCGCACCATGCTAGCTCACTACCCAAAAATAGGTTGTCCTCATCAGATCAGCTCAAGACTTTTTTTGGTTCCCTCCCTATTTCCTTCTTAAGACTTCTTCACAAATAGCTCCTTGGCTTTCACATGCACCTATTTCTTACATTCACAGATTCTCTTCAGGTCCTCACATTGCCCTGGCCATTTTGGAGCAGGAGGGAGAAAATAACTTTTAGCTAGCTACTCTAAGCCAGCCTTCTTCATGTTACTCTTGTGGTCACTCTCTTTTGCTGATGCAGTCCAAACTGGGGACCTCTGTTATCCTGTAGCTGGACAGAATCCTGGGGACTGTAGACTAACCACTGCACATGCCTGGATTAGAGACCTTGCTTTAGAGCGTGTTGCTGTGGAACCGAAGCTAACACCGAGCCTGAAGCGTGTGCTGTGGTGTGATGATTTGGAGTGCTGTGTGCTACTGAACCAAAGGTATGGAGCTTAGTAGGTGCATGGATTTCCCATGTTGGCTGGCTTTTTCCTTTGTTGTTCTCACTATTAACAACCTTGGGGTTGGGGGGAAGAAGGAAGGTAAGAGATGATGCTGACATTTAAAACTGTTTCCCTAAAGATGTCAGAAGCTCAGAAACCATCTAAAGTAGCAATCAAGAAAATGGAAGATGACTTACCTCCCCCTCCCACCCTTGGCTCAGGCCAGGTCATCGCTCCAGGGAGTCAGGATCTCAACTCTCTCCCTGTGCCTCCTCCAAAGCAAGCCTTCTCCAAGTTCTACCAGCAGCGTCAAGTCAATGAGCTAAAGAGGCTTTACAGACACATGCATCCTGAGCTCAGGAAGAACTTGGAAGAAGCTGTGACTGAAGACCTGGCAGAAATGCTTAATACTGAAGATCCTAATGCTCAGGCATCTGTGAATCTGGACAAAGTCCTTCCAGGAGAGGTTCAGTCCATGCGCTGGATTTTTGAGAACTGGGCACTTGATTCCATTGGGGACCATCAAGCCACAAAGAAGCTGACAGAAGAAGAGGTCATTCTCAGTGGAGATGTGAAAAACACTTCCCTAAAGTTTGAAAGCCAGGCAATCAATGGAAGCAGCCTGTCAACATCAGCCAAGGAATCAGAAACAGACCTTGCCAGAGGGGATGTGCACACTGCCCGGTGGCTGTTTGAAACCCAGCCACTAGATTCATTAAACAAACTGTATTCAGATGAAACCGAAGTGCAGGAGGCAGTTCTCAAGGAACCTGTCCAGGGAGGTGATGTGAAAGGTGCCAGACAGCTCTTCGAAGCACAGTCCTTAGATGCTATAGGACGCTGCTGCTCAGTGGAAGAGAAGAGCATCCTACAACTGAAGTCGGAAATCCAGGAGCTAAAAGGTGATGTTAAGAAGACTGTCAGACTCTTCCAAACAGAGCCTCTCTGTGCCATCAGAGACAAAACTGGAAACATCCATGAAATCAAGTCTGTCTGCCGAGAGGAAATTCAAAGCAATGCAGTCAGAACTGCTCGCTGGCTCTTTGAGACTCAGCCCTTGGATACCATCAACAAGGACACTTCCAAAGTGCAAATAATCCGTGGGATTTCATTGGAAGAAATTGGAAGGCCAGATGTCAGTGGAGCAAGGTGGATATTTGAAACTCAGCCCCTGGATGCCATCAGAGAAATCACTGTTGAAGAACAGGATTTCAAGGCTTCAACAGATTTTGTCACAGGGGCAGATGTCAGCAAGCAGCGACTGCTCTTTGAGACACAGGCACTCGATTCTCTGAAAGGAGAAGCATCCGAAAGTGTTGTAGCCAAAGAACAAGTCATTGGAGGTGATGTAAAATCTACACTCTGGCTATTCGAAACCCAGCCAATGGAAACCCTGAAAGACAATTTTGAAGTGGGACGTTTAAAGAAAGTAGAGCTTTCGGCAGAGGAGAAAGGAGATGTGAAGCAAAGAAAACATGTCTTTGAGACCTGTCCCCTTGGCAGCATCTCCAAGTCATTTGAGGAAGACATTCCAGCCACCAGCATGGAAGAGGTAGTGAAAGGGGATGTGAAGTCTTTCAAGACTCTTTTTGAGACTCTTCCCTTAGACAGCATTAAGCAGGCTGATGCTGAACCTGTCACAAAAGAAGAGGAGAAGATTCCAGCTGGCAACGTCAAAGCCAATCAAATCCTATTTGAGACAACACCTCTGTATGCCATCAAGGATAGCTTTGGCAATTTCCATGAAGTCACCTCTGTAAGCAGAGAGCAAATCATCAGTGGTGATGTCAAGAACTACAAATGGATGTTTGAAACCAAGCCCCTGGACCAATTTGATGAAAGCATCAAGAAAGTGGATATAATAAGGGGAATCACAAAACAGGAGGTGATGTCTGGTGATGTCAGAACAGCCAAGTGGCTCTTTGAAACTCAGCCTATGGATGTCATTCATCACCAAACCACACAAGGTGAGGGGCAGCCCTCAGTGAAGCGGGAGATCTCCCAGCGGGGAGATGTGAAGACCTGCAGGTGGCTTTTTGAGACCCAGCCTATCCACACTCTGTATGAGAAGGCTGAAAAGAAAAAGGAGGAGGATGACAGTGTGCCCCAAGCTGATGTGAAGTCATACACATGGATGTTTGAGACTCAGCCCCTGGACTCCCTGAAAGGCCAAGAGGAACAGTATTTACAAGTCAGTAAGGCATACAGTCAGGAGGAATTACAAGGAGTTGATGTCCAAACTGTCCGGCATCTATTTGAGACTGAACCCTTGGGCAGCATTGCTGCTGGTGAAGCTGATCGAAAGAAAACCTTGCGGTACTCCAGTCGTGTGGAGATACAGTCTGGGGAAGTGTCCAGAGTGAAGGAGTTCTTCGAAGCTAAGCCCTTGGATGCAGCCAAGAAACCAGCATCCCCAAAGAATGATGGGACAATTGAAACCGGATCTGTGCATAAGTTCACTTGGCTTTTTGAGAACTACCCCATGGACTCCCTGAAGGACAGCACTGAGGGTATCCAGGAAATCCCTCCAGAGAAAGATATCAAAGCTGGAGGTAAAAGATTCGTATTTGAGACCTATTCCCTTGACCAAATCCATGATAAAGTGGATGAGACAGAGCTCCAGAAGATCCAGAAAGACACTATGAGCAAAGCTAATGTCAAGTCCTGCACGATGCTCTTTGAAAGCCAACCCTTATATGCTATCCAGGACAAAGAGGGAGGATACCATGAGGTCACCTCAGTGCAGAAAGAAGAAATCATGAAAGGTGATGTAAAAGGTGCCCGATGGTTGTTTGAAACTAAGCCCTTGGACGAGATCAAGAAGGGAGAAGAAGTGTTTGTGATTAGGGCTGTCACCCAAGAGGACATCAAGAAAGGAGATGTCCAGGCTGCCCGGTGGAGGTTTGAGACAGAGCCACTTGACTCCTTCTCAGGGGGAAAGAAGTCTGTACCCAAAACAGTAGATGATGTGCAGAAGGGAGACGTTCAGTCCAACAAGCAGCTCTTTGAGTCCCAGCAAGTGGGTCAGAAGAAGTATGTGAGGATGGTCAGTGTCAGCGATGTTCAGCGGGGTGATGTGAGGACATCCACGTGGCTTTTTGAAAACCAGCCTGTGGATTCTCTGTATGGGGATGCAGAGAGAAGCTCATCTGTCAGCACAGTGCAAAGAGAAGACAACCAGAAAGGGGATGTAAAACGCTGCACCTGGTTGTTTGAAACTCAGCCAATGGACACCCTTAAAGACCCAGAGTTGATAGTCAGTGCCGGGGCCCAAGAACCTATCCCTCACGCAGATGTGAAAAGTACAACGTGGCTCTTCGAGAGCACACCTTTGGATCAATTTAGTGCTTCTGAAGGTAGCATAGAAACAGAACTGAAAGAAAAGACCATGAAGGAGACTTTAGAAATGCTCTTCACTTGCCAGGCTATTCAGCATAATGGGATCCTCATCGAAGCCAATGATATGGAGAGCGTGAAGATGGTGAAGTACCAGCTCATCAGCCCAAGTGCTCCAGAGATCCTGAAAGAGGAGATTGTGGGAGGCCATCTGCAAAGGATCATGCTGCAGCTCCTGCACAGAACCAACGTGGAAGCACAGAGTGTACTGGTGGAGGAGGACAGAGAAGGCAAGATCAAAGTTAGCCCATTGCAGCTACTGGACCAGAGTGAAGCTGTTAAAGGTGAAGAGGACTTGAGCGGAAATGTAGCTAAGGCTTTACAGGGTCTCCTCAGTCAAGATGCTTCCATCAAAAAGGGGATGGTGTTACAAGAGACAAAATCAGGATCAGTGAAGATGACTCTCTACTCCCTCCAGTTCCATTCTATCCAGCAGAAAGTTGTCAAGGGGGATGTGAAGTCAACAATAGGGAACCTGTTGGCTTCTTCTCAGGAGCAGAAATCAACAGCAACCGTTAAGCGGGAGGATAACGAGAAAGGAAATGTCCAGCTTTATGCGAGCTGCATTGAGAAGGGAGATCTAGACTACCTGAGGAATCTCCAGCAGCAGTCAGAGATACAATCTCTCATCTCTTCCCAAGCAGAGGAGGGGGCAGATGAGAGTGTCCCATGGGTTGTGCAGGGGGCTAATATACATATCTTACCAAATAAAGAACAAATAGAGAAAGTAATTGCAAAGGGTGAGCCAGGGGCTATGGAGGGAGCAAAAAAGGTATTCACATGTGAAAGCATGGGTAAAGAGAGTGCATTAGAGAGAGATGTTGTGGATGCAGCAGGTGTGACAGGCACCACTGTGCAATGCCTTGGGAAGCCCCTGCCCACAATGATGGGAAAAGAAGAAATTCTGTCTGGAGGGCTTAAAGTGACAACGAAGTCAATCCAAAGGCTTGCAGATGTCAGCAAGAAGGCAGAGAAAGAAGAAGCCACCACTGACAATTTGAAGGAACCCAAAGCTATGATGCAGGGCAAATTTGCAACCCAAGTCACAGCCCAGGGAGGAGAAGTGCCCAGGAAACAGCAGAGTTTGGTGACTGGGGGACCCAGCCAGATGCAGCCAGAAGAAAAGGCCCTTGGGTGTGATCTTCAGACTGCAATGCAGAGCCTGAGGATAGCAACAGCAGAAGCAAAAAACATTCAACACCACGTCCAGAGCAAGCTACAGAGGAGCAAGGAGGAGGTCCACACGGCATGCAGGCAGCAGGCAGCCAGCACACAGGGAACAGTGACCCTTCAATCAACCGTACGCCAACAAGAATCTGCATCCACCATGCAGGAGAGCACCAGCACTGCCACCAGGACCACAACCACTACAGTCCAGGAGTCATCCAAGACTGACACAAGTGTGTCTCAGAAGAGCATAGCATCACACAAAAAGGTCAGTACTTCAAAGGAAGTACAGGGAGGACAACTATTGAGCCAGGAAATCCAAGTTGTGCCTAGCAGAGATTTTAGCATTAAGGATGGCCTTTATACTGCCACACCTGTGGAAACCTATATAAACCCTCTTGTTGAGTCTGATTACAGAGAGCAATCAGTGCAAGAAGAAAAAGATGTTATTATCAGAGGGGATGTACAGACAGCTATCAGAGCACTGCAAAGTGCCGCCACTGAACAGCGCCTAGTAGAAAAGGAGGATGTTGTCCGAGGTAATTTAAAAGCCACACTTCAGTCGCTGGAAAAGTCTAATGTTAATGTCTCCAAAGGGGATTTTAAAGCCGCTATGATATACAGAAATGCAGGGCAGTCCTATTCTGTGTGTAAAAAGAAAAATGAGACTCAAGTCACTAATAACCAGACTGCTGTAGTGGCTTCAGGGTCACAGACTGATAATGACTTTCCTCCTCCTCCTCCCTCAGTTGCTGTGATGAAAGCAGAGCATTGCCCACCCTCAACCAAAGCAACAAGAGAAGGTGCCCTTCCACTACCAGCCAGCAAAGATGAAGCCCCAGGATGCTGTGCACCACTCCAGACCCCTTCTCATGCCCCCCCTTCTCTGTCCTGCAGACCCACTGATCAGAGTCCTGCAGAGAAGCCCAGGACTCCTCCAAAACCAGAAATTACATCCCCACCAGGGAAAAAACCTGTTCCCCCTCCAAAACCTGAGCACCTCTTACATGAGGCACATTCTGCCTCCGCAAGCAACTGCACAAGCAGATCAACCAAACCGAGCCCTCCACCCTTGCCTCCGAAACCTGTAGGCCTGAGGGAGATCATCAGGCCAAAGCCTCCCCTCATGGAGCTGGGATTAAGCTGCATGGAAGTACGTGAGCAATCAGACCATGCGGAGATTCAGGCAAAAAGCTGTGCTTTGGAGACATCTGTGAACAAGTCTGTCACAGTTCAGGGTATGAGCCCTGAAAGAAAGCTGCCAAAAACCATTGCTAAAACCCCTCTTCAAATTGCAGAGGAAAAGTACAAGGCCAGCAAAGGAAAACAAGGAAAGGTGGAATCAGGCAGTGTTAAGACTTTAAAGCCAATAAAAAATGGAGTAGTTAGTTCTGAAGTCGAGCAGGGCATGATGAGTGGGAAAGCAGCAACTCCAAGATGTCCAGGTGAGGTGGCTCAAAGGCATACAGAGATGTGCCAAGACAAGAACGGGTGCCTTTCAGGATCACATCCAAACTGTCCTGGTAAAGCACAGCCACTTAATGTGCCAGGACAGACTGAGCCAAGCACCTCCCCTGTGGCTAACACCACTTTTCCAAAGAGAGGGGTTGACAATGCACAAAATGCCTCATCCAAGGTGGAAAGAGAAAGTGTGTCTAATTCTTATGGATCATGGGATAGTCAGAGAGTTGTGCAGCAGGTGAGTGAGAGGAGGCAAACGTGTCATTCAATGTCCTTCCATCAGCAGACAATGAACTCCTTTGAGAAACAACAGCGGGGGAATAATGAGCAATTTAAATGTCCTGATGGAGAGGCAGAGACACCTGCCCAGGAGAAGCCAGTGGTTGTTATGAGAGAGAAAAACAAGAGGGAAACAGAAGATGAGCGTCGGAAGAGACTGTCGGTGCACAAAGAGGAGATCATGAAAGGCAATGTCAAGGAGGCTATGGAGATCTTTGAGAACCTCAGGAGACAGGAGCAGCTTCAAGAGATCTTGACTCGTGTGAAGGAATTTGAGGAGGAGACAAGCAGAGTGGATGTGAAAGCTCTGAAGAGCTTCTTTGAGAAGGTCCCTGACTGGGTTGTTCGTCAGAAGGCCCATCAGGCCAAGCAACAGGACAGGGCTGACACACTGGCAAAGGAGGACACTGATGGTGTGTCCTCAGTGGATCTGGTTTTCGGGGACCTGGAAAGAGCAAGTGCTGAGATTATCCACCTGAAGGAGCTGACACTTGCCCGGCTGCAGGACATTGAGGAGGCCATCAGAAAAGTGCTTTATTCTGTCTCTAGTCTCAAGTCTGAGTCAGACATCGCTGGGCTCTCAGGGCTGTTCAAGGAGTCTCTGGGGAACACCCAAGACTCTATGAGCAGCAGCAATATCCGTAAAATCAGTATTGTCTCCAGCAAAGCCAAGCAGGAGGGAGTCACACTGGAGACAGGGGAAGCAGCATCTGTGGAAGATGCAAAGGTGGCAGGAAAGACTGAGGTAACCAAGACAGAGCTAGAGGTCCCTCGCCTAGTTCAGTCTCGTGTCAGCTCTCCATCCTCACCTTCCTACATCACCATCGAGTCTGCTGCCAGGAAACCAGCAGAATCACCCAAGACAGCACGTTCCCCCTGGGATGTCCCTTCACCACACTGTCCTGATGCTCCAGGAAAAAGGGAAGCTTTTTCTCAGGACACCTTTAACTCCTTCAGACAACCATCAGCAGAAGAAAAGAATCCAGACCCTGTCCAAAAAAGTGCTGGGCTGACCTCAATGAAAGAGCACACCCTTGACAATGCCAGCCACGCAATGAGTGACAAAGAGAGGTCCCCTCTGGATACCTCCAAAGGCAGCTGCCACTGTGGGATGAAAGGAGGCTTTTCAGACTACTCCTCTCTGAATGTCCCAAGCCCACAAAACCCACGGAGGCAGAAAAGCATCCTGGAGCTGCAGACAGGGCCCGATGGGTCCAAGCTGTATGGAGCCACCCGGACTGTTATGGAGCAGTATGAGGAAATGGACCAGTTTGGAAACAAAATCATCACTTCATCCACCACAGTCACCAAGCAATCTGAGACACAAACATCTTCCACGTGTGATGTAGTCTCTCATCCCCAGTATGAGGTATCTGCCTCACCCATGTTTAGGAGGTACTTGAAGAGCCCAGGCAAAGACTTCCACACCAATGGCAGTTTTCAGGAGCCAGGAGTGGTCTTTGTCACCTTTGGCAACTCCAAACCAAAGAAATAAGAGACTCTGGAGGGCAGAAGAGAACTGTTTAAGACAAGAAAGAAAGTCCACTATAAAAAATGTCTCCTGGTTTATCCACATTACACACAGGGATTAATCTACACTCTAAGGACTTCTCAGGATCATCGCCTTGGCATTCGCACAGACAGGACAAATGCAGTCTGTCTTGACACAAGGAAAACAGCCTTCACTTGGCCAAACCAACAGACTTGGTGCTACACCATAACCCAGAGCCCTGACACTGTTAGAAGCACAAGGGAATAATCCATCCATGAGCACCTTTGCGTAGCTTCTTCCCCCTAGAGTGCTGGGGCCAGGGGGTGGAGTGGGAGCAGTGTTGTATCAGGCTTCTCTGAACTAATGAAGAAGAAAGGATAGGTAGGATCAATCAAAGAACCAATCTGGTCATTGGCAAGCAAACACCTTTATATTATCTTTGTTTCCTAAGAAGGGCATCCTAAACACATATATACACATGCTCATATTAATGGGTGGGTTGGATAGGTTTTATCTTAGTTAAAAGGAAAAAAATAATCTCAAATTGTTGTCGTTTATTGGGGTTGGGAAAGGTATTTATTAGGGGTTTTTTCAGTTCCTGGAAAGTAACAGATGTTACTGAAAAAGCCAAGACCTACAACTATTATTACTACTGTTCCCCCAAAGAAAGATGCTATGAAAGGTTACTTATTTGAGTCAGAATGGTTACTGCTTTCCTCTGTTTTTAGAATTGTAATTTATTATTCAAAATATACAAATCTCTTATTTTAGATTTTCCATGCTTTCCCACATGTTTACTGTTTAAATTCCTTTTGAGACTTTGTAAAGCAATATTCTTTTTATTATGACTTTGTTTTGTACATTTTAAACTGAAGAATTTAGATAATTTGTGGTTTGGTTGTTGGGTTTTTTTAACTTCTATTGCTGCATTCTGAAGGTAAACATTACCTCTAAAAATACCTTGGTCTGGTTGAGTTTCTTTTGTTGAACACTTGTTTCCTTTCACAGTACCTAGAAATCATCCCTCAGTGAAGCAGTTGAATCACATATTGAGAGCACTCTAAATCACTGGAGGGACTTAGTCTACATTTTCTTGTACAATGTGGGTGGATTATCAGCTCTGCAGCAAGCAGCGTACATATCCTTGTCTTAAAACTGAGTTGATTCCAGGGTGATATACACCACCCAAACCAGGACCCTGTGTAAGTGTGTGAAGACTGTAGTATGTATACACCAAGAAAGGTATGAGCACTTTCCTGTACCCACTTCTTCCTTGTGGCATGTTGAGGTGTTGTGCCTCCATAAGCTGTAAAAGGAGGGGCCAACTTGCATCATGCAACACATTGTTCAAGGTGTTGTAGACCAGATAGGAGTTCTGCTTCCTTTCAAAAAAACAAAGGTACATACCCAGAGCTCATTGGTTTGCCTCTAGGACCCCATAAATTTGAAAATAAGATATGCCAAAAGAAGAATAATAACACTATTTTCAGTTCAAAAGAATACACCATAGATTGAAGTAGAAGAGCAGATCATCATAAACAGAATGTATCTGGTTTTATTTAGACCTTCCCAACGGTTTCACTAGGACCAATTGCAGAAACAAGGGAGAGTTAGTTAAGCTGGAGCTCCTCTTCAGATTTTTTCCAATACTGCTTTCTTATCCTTGTTTGTTTCCCATCTTGGCTTGTTTCAGGGTGTCCATAACATATGCTTGTTTCATTTCTCTACATGGACAGCTGAAGGGCAGTTTTACTAAGTTGCAAAGGGGCAGCTTGTGCAATAAAAATTTTTCCACAAGAACTCAACTAAACCCAAATATCAGACACAGCCAGTGCTTAAAAATACTGTTCTTATTGTTTGGGTTTCTGGTTTTACAGGATTTCTAAATGTCTCAATGAGCCGTTTATGAGATTAAGATAGTTTGAGATATGTTTCTTTCATAGTTTTTTCATCAGCCAGGAGCTGAACTATCATGGTGGGACAGATGCTGCACTATTTCAGCACTATACATGGCTCCCTGAAACACTGAAAGGCCTGGAGAAAAAAAACAAATACAAAGCTTCGAAACTCAAATACAAGCTAAGGGATCAGCTCATACTCTCTGTGCATCAGACCTTGCAATAATAAACCAGTAAAACACGCACAAACTTTCAAATCCCTAATGAGTTATCATAGTTTTTCCCATGATCAATTTTTCCCATGTATCATTTCCATGTATCATTTCCCATGATACAACATATAACATTGTTCAGTATCCTTTGCCCTATTGGGTCTCTGCATTCATACACAGTCCTAGGTAGATGTTTTCAAGTGCAAACTGTCTGGAAGAATTACCTGGACCAATAGAGAGAGGACAGATGGCCTTGTCTTACTGTACCTCCTTGAGTGGTCAAAGGACAAATTCAGCTACAGATCTGGTTCTCTTGCATTAGTAGACATTAAATATGCCACATTTGAAGAGCCTACATCAAATACTACCCTTGCCAGCTTCATTTTAGCCATTGGTCTCTCTGAGGATGCTGAGTCTTAGGTCAGAAAGCTTTGTATGCTTTTGTGTGACCCCTCATAATATAGAGATTTTAATTCACCTAGAGAAAAAAAGGCAACAACTGATAAACTAAGGAAGCTGCAATATTCAGCATAGCAATAATAACCAGTGTGCTAGAAGAGCCTTCCAGGAACACTCTATAACTGCTTTTCAGAGAACTCTTTAGGCAACTTCCTTGCCCACAGTGGCATTCAATTGCTGCTAATCATCTCCCTATCTTCCAAACCGTTAGGAAGGCTTGTTCCTGAGGCTGATAAAAATACCTCTGAAGAGAAAGAGTATTTGCTATGCATCAGACAGTAAGCGCTTAAAATAAATCTCCTGATGAAAGAGACCTGTGTTCCCTGGGATAGATTATCCCACTTTGAATAATTCCAGGAGTACATACATTCATTCCTAGCTAAGCATAGAAAGATCCTGCTTGTTTGTTAAACAGCTCTGCTTCCTTCCTTGGTCATAATTAAAGCAAAACATTTGCTTTTTTTAATACAACAAAGACACGTCAACAGTTACTCTCTTCTCTGCCAAGACACACACTTTCATGCTGTAGGAAAACTCATCACTGCCAGAGGAAGTGCCTGCCAGAGTACCTAGACGTAACCATGATCTGTGCTGCCAGATACAGCAAAGTTGACCCATTGGCTGAGATTTATTATCGCCAAGACTGGCACTGCTCCATCATTACAGATGATGCTGCATTCCTGCAGATGCCTATCACCACTCACTGCTCCTTGCCAAATAGCCTGCTCATTTCCTCCAGTGAAGTGACATCCATGCTGAAGGTGCAGAGCTTCAGTTTCTCCTGGAGTAACCCACTAACATGGCATCACTTTCCAGCTGGCTTCTGCTACCATTTTCCACTTGAAGAATGTATTTTATCTCTGCACGAAAGCAAGTTTTTGCTTCACCTTTACCAGCCCATTCCCCCTCATTGACATTAACACAGTTGTGTAGTCACATTGATGAAGTTAATCTTGCCTGTCTGACTGATTTTGTCCAAATACATGGGCTTGTTTTAGTGTAAATATATCACCTTCTAGATTCCCTTAACTGGACCTCTGCTGAATGTATGGGAAATTTAGACATCCATTACACACATAGACACTTGCAGAACTATGGTCTCCTCTCTGTAGAGGACTGGGCTGGCAGATGTCTGATGAGATCACTGCAGACTGAAGGAAAGACAGGGGGTTTGTTTGTATACTTCCCTCTAGAAAAGGGAAAGGAAACAGAAGACATCAAACTCTTCTTCAAAGTGTGGCTGTAGTAAAACAAAGATGACAACATTACTGATATTTTCAGCCAAAATGAAGGTGATTTTAAAAATATGGTCCTTCAGGTGTCTGTTGCAAATAAAAATAGAGGTTCTTTTTCCCTTGTCAACTCATCTCTTGAGATATAAGAACACCTTTCACGTTTCATAAAGTAATAGAATCACAGGTTTAGGTTGGAAGGGACCTGAAAGATCATCTACTTCCAACTTCCCCTGCCATGGGCAGGAACACCTTCCATTAGATCAGGTTTCTCAAAGCCCCATCCAGCCTGGCCTTGAACACTGCCAGGGATGGGTCAGACACAGCTTCTCTGGGCAACCTGTTTCCTCTGGTCAAAGCTAAAATCTGACCATCACCCCAATCCACGTAAGGGCAGAAAGTAACCTTGCCTTTCCTTTTTGCTGACAACACTGCAAACCAGTGTGAGCGCATATTGACCAAAAATTCAGAGGGATCAGAGAGCACCAATGAAACTCTATCAAAAGAACTCTGGCAAATTACCCAAACAAAGGATCAAAGATGCCCTTATGTGAGGGCGTATCAGTACTCAGAGCACTGACCTGGCAAGTCAGAGTCAGGTTAGGCTCAGCTGCACTCCTTCTGGGGGTTTGGACAGACTTGACTTGCAGAAGGACTCATGAGCTGAGCCTCTACTTCACACCAAGTGAAAAGGAGTGTACAGAGATACCCACATTGCAACTAGCATGCTCTGGATTATTTGACCATGCAGACAACCTGGAGCTATTTCTGCAGCTAGGCTGATGTCCAAACTTCTTTATTCTCTTTCTCTCTCTACTAACAAAATAGCTAGTATTGGCAATGCTTTCAGAGAGATTCCCTGGGCTCCTCATATAAAGTGGTGTTTGAGGAATCAGGTCATGGCATAAAATACATCCACAGAGTAAACACAGTGTAGTAAACCATCAGGTTTGTGAAGCTGTGGAAGCTTTAACAGTGAGATTTGCTGTCTTTTTAGGGTTTGTACTATATGGTCTGTGTGAGAAACCATATGATATCAGTGATTTCAGGAGTTCCCAGACAAGGTTTCTGAATCAGAGCCTCTGAACAATACTTCTTACCTCACTCAAGGCTTTTAAATGATTCAACTGAGTGAATTGTTTGGTCTCAAGCAAATGAACAATTTCTCTCATCGGGGGTCCAACGGTGTCTTGTCTTTCTGTCCTGACTGAAAATTAACGCTGACCTACCCAAGATGACAAGTGAATTGAGTCAGACAGGGTCTGAACTCTCACAACAGATCTGCAAAAGAACATCAATGAGAAAATCCAACACAAGCGGAAGATTCAGCAAATTATCTTGCAGATGCATTTCCCGGTGGTCATGATTCAGGGTTATTTAACTTCTCTTTCTCCTTCTTCAGCCCATGTTGAAAGAAGTGTGTGCCTCATGCCTGCAGCCTGTCTACTCCATGGAGCATGTTGTCACTGACAAAGTCTGTGTGCACCGCTCATGTTTCTGCTGCCAGGTCTGTGGGAGGAAGCTGAGGTGAGTGGTAGGACCCACGGGCATTTATTTTTAAGGGATGTCCAAGTAGTTCCCATCACAGTAGTCCAAAGGTAGTTCCAACAGGGCAGACTTCAGGCAATCAGGAAGGTCAGACAGTTTCTCTCATACAGTCTCCCTCTTTACCACAAAGAGATGGAGACTGTAGGAGGGAAGTCATCCAAGACTTCTCACCTCAAGCTTGTAGACACCTGTAGGTCAGGAATCTGCATGATGGTGTAAGGGTGAGTTGGTAATACAAGAGATATTTACAATTTGGGAATGTTGATATGGAATTTAATTGCCTTATATGTTTGTGGAGTCACGT
Source organism: Melopsittacus undulatus (assembly GCF_012275295.1). Classification (NCBI taxonomy): domain Eukaryota; kingdom Metazoa; phylum Chordata; class Aves; order Psittaciformes; family Psittaculidae; genus Melopsittacus; species Melopsittacus undulatus. The sequence continues at coordinate 102,382,729 of NC_047527.1, read as the reverse complement.
AGGTTGGAAAGTACCTCTGGAAGACTCCACCCAGCCAGGGTCCAAGGAAGGCAAGTAGCTCAGGAACATGTCAAGGAGGGGTATCAATGGCTCCAAGGATGGAAGTTCCATAGCCTCTCAACTGGGGCACCTCTTTCAAGATCTGATCACCAGTGCAAAGGTTTTTTCTTATATTTCAGCACTGTCCACTGTCCACCTTGTTGTGGTTTAAGCCCAACCAGTAACTCAGAACCATGCAGATGCTTGCTCACTGTTCCCCCTTCTGCTCTCTGCTCATGGGGGAATGGGGAGGAGAACTGAAAGAGTGTAACTCAATGACTAAGGTATAACACAAACACACTGCTGCTACTATTACTGTTACTACTAGTAATAATAATAATAATAATAATAATAATAAGTGAAATAACAAGAGGAGAGAATATAAAACTGCCAGGGAAAAGAAAACAATAAAACACAAGGGACACACAATGCAGTTGTTAGCCACCTGCTGACTGATATCCATCCCCATCCCTGAGCAGCAGCTGGGGACTCCCGGTCAATTTCCCCTGGTTTATATACTGGACATGATGTGCTGCAGCATGGAATATCCCTTTGTCTTGTTTGGGTCAGGTGTCCTGTCTCTGCTTCTCCCTGGCTTCTTGTGCCCCTCCTCACTGGCAGAGCCTTAAACTGAAAAGTCCCTGATTGGGGTAAGCACTACTTAGCAACAGCTAAAACATCAGTGTGTTGTCAGCACTCTTCTCAGACTAAAGCCAAAACACAGCATTACACCAGCCACTAGGAAGAAGAAAATTAACTGTTACAGCTGAAACCAGGACAGACCTCCAAGAACATTCCAGCCCTATCTTCTCTATAACCTCCCATAAAATCGACACAGCAATGAGTTCCTCCCTTTTAACTTTCTCCATATGACACCTAGCCAACCCAGCTCTCAGCCTCTCCTCAGATGGCCTGACTGCCTCGGTGGCCCTTTGCTGGACTCCTTTCAGCATGTCAATAGTTTCTTTGCATTGAAGAACCCAAAATGGGGAAAAGTTCTCCACAGGTGGTCTTACAAGTGCCAGATACAAAGGGATCGTCACTTCTCCTGACCAGTTGGCTGGGCTCTTGCTAATGCAGTCTAGGATATAGCTGGCTTCCCTGGCACAAAGCACACTGCTGGATTGTTTTTGGTCACCAAGACAGCCTGGTCCTTTTCTGCAAGGCTGTTTGCCATCCTCTTTGCCCCCAGGCTGTACAGACACCTTCTCCCATCATGCAGTTGTTGTATCAGGGGAGCCCTGTGCAGTTTTACCCATATGTCTATGCTGTGTATACATGGGGAAAGATGAAGTGCTGGTATGAAGCCTGGGCCATAAGTGAGAAAGGGATTGCACATAACCTGGGCTACAGCTCCCAGAGGTATTGAAAGGAAATGTTTAATTTTTCACGTTTTGGCTTTTGAAAGAGAAATCAAACATATCCCCAGAAAACTAATGCTACTTTTGAAAGGTTTCATTCTTCAAACCCCCTCCTTTCCCCAGCAGTTTCCACTGAAAAACAGTTTTGCAGTGCTACAGCTTCCCTCCCACACAGCCACTAACAGCTATGCCAATGTGTTTTTTCCAGCTTGCAAAACTATGCTGCCCTCCATGGGGTGTTTTACTGCCAAGTCCACTACAAGCAGATGGCTGGAGTCAAAAGCAGAAGTGAGATGGAAAGGCTGGAGCACCAGCTAGGAGACCATCAGATTCAGCAGCTGGCAATGGTAAGCAGAGGACCACAGCCCCAGGACTGGTACAACAGGGCCAAAAAGAAGACTGAAACAAGAGAGAAACCCACATCCTTCAATGCACGGTGTGGCTTGCAGCAGGCTGAGCATAGGCAAGAGCTGAACAGCAGGTCTGTCCTCGCGGGGAATAAGCTCAGAATGGGCTGGCCACCTTCAGAAACAGCTTTGTTGGCTGCAGATGGAAAAGCAGGAACGGGAGCATGTTCCTGGAAAAAGCCTGCCCTAAGCCTGCAAACCTACCAGGCTGTGGGCAGCAGGGCAGGCAGGATGATGCTCAGAGGTCAGGAGGGAAAATCAGCAGCAGGGGCAGCAGTGGAGAAGGGAAGCTTCTTACCTGGTATCACCTATACCAAGGAAAGAGAGCAAGTGTGTTCCTGGCCTAAGACTGGAGAACAGAGAGATGGTGAAAAGAGTGGGGATGGGGATGTGCCTGAAGGGAAAAAAGGGGGCAAGGTGTCCCAGCGAGTAGCTGAGATCCAGCAGGGCAAATTCGAGCTGAAGAGAGGACTTGCCTCTGCCTCCTCTCCTCTAGTCCTGGAGCCTGTGAAATCCCTGCCTCGTGGCTCCCTTCTTGCCCACCATACCACGTGTCAAAGCACTAAACCCACCAATTGGAGGTACCTGGGGGGGAAAGGGGCCTTCGTCCTCTCTGCTGCTGAGCTCCCAGTGAAGGAAACTGAGGTCTCTGGGTCTCTAAGCACACCCAACGAAGGAGGCACAATGTCTACAATGACAGATGACAAGCCTGAACTGACCATGGCTACCCCAGGAAACAAGCATCCTCTTGGAGAGATAATGAACAACCTACAGCCCATCTGTGTGCCAGGAGTGCCCCAAAACAGAAACAACACAAATATAGAGCTAAAATGTGCAGTCAAGGGTGCTGATCCATTTGCCAATGAAGCTGAAGAAGCCCACTGCCCCTCTGGTGTCTCAAGGACCCCTTACATAACTTCTGGGTCTCTGGAGCCAGGAGGGCTGAGTGTAACACCTGAGATCACTGAGCTTGTGAATGAGAAATCAAAGGCAAACACAGAGTTCCCAGGAAAACAGATAGCAGTATCTTTTGGGGAAAATATTCAGCCATCATGCATAAGCAATTTTCCTGAAGTTGAGAGCAAAGGGGAAGAATCTGAGAAGACACAAGAAGTGAAAACAATAAATACATCAGGGCTTCTGGAAGAGCCCAATCCTGAGCATACATCTCAGGAAAACAAAACAGAGAAGAGCGGAGTCTCTGGTTTGCCAGATGAGACAGATGACCACAGTGTGCCCCAGGAAACAGAACCTCGGGTCACATGTGGCTCACTGATAACAAACCCTCCTGCAGATATTTTGAGACATGATACAAAATCACCTGGCAATGATTTTCCAGTATCGGCAGACTGGAAAGGATCCTGTGCCACTTGGCTCTCACATGATGAAGTCAACAACTCCAAGTCAAAGGATCCCAGAGAAGTTCTTAGTGGAAACATTCACATTTCTGAGCAACCAGACAAGACTTCAGACTCTTACAAACTGAATATAACCTTGGACAAATCCAAAGGTCATTCAGTGGGTGAAGAGAAAGTGGATCTGAAATTCCTAGGGGAAAGAGCTGTGGATGTGTCAAGGCCTGGTACTCAAAGCAAAGAGTCTAGAAACAGTCAAGCCTTTAGAGAGGTGCTGGGTAAAGGTTTCAAGCTTCAGAAAACCCCCTTCACTATGCTTTTCGGTCCTGAAAACAAAGGCAGCACTCCCCAGAAACAAACAACAACCCAAAGGAAACACACTAAGCCGCAGTCAGCCCTTGTCACTCTGTTTGGTTACTCCTCAGATAAGAAGCAAACCCAACAAGAAAAACCTGCAAGATCCTCAGAACAAACAGGTACTGATGAGAGGCCAGAAAAGCCCCAGAGCCTCCACAGCCCCTCCAGCCAAGCAAAACAAAAGGCCTCCAAGAATGGTCAGCTGCCACAGCCAGGAAAGATGGAGTTCTTCCATAAACATATCCAGGAGAGCTGTGGAGGCTTCTCAGACTCTACTGAGAGCAAGGAGAGTGACGTTCTACTTTCAGCTCCTGGCACAAGCATTTCATGTAATGGTAAAGGTGAGAGAACTGAACTTGACATTCATGACCAACTGTCTTTAAACAGTCAAGCTCAGCAGGAATGGGACAGCTGTTGGCCTTCTCTCATGCCAGCACAGGAGAATCAGAACGAAGCTGCAGTAACCTCAGAAGGTGGAACAAACCCCCTGCATCCTCCTGCAGAGCTTATGGCTACAGCTGGTAACAACAAAAATCTCATCAGGGAAGAGAATTATCATGATGCTGATGTACTAGAAATTGAGCACCCTTTGACTTTGGATGTCCAGGACACAGTGATAGAGGATGGGATCTTTTTTCCACCAGCCAATTCAGAAAAGTTACACAAGGAAGCTGAGTTTCAATTGCACAGTGATGTTTTCCTGGAGGACAAGAATTTATTCTTTCCTAAAAGACAAGATTTTCCCTGCATAGCAAGTGAAATCCAAAATTCAGCCTTGCAAAATTCAGGGGCAGAAACTCCACCTTGCTTTGATCCAAATCCTTCAGAATTATGCCAGGAAATCTCAGCAGAAACAAATGCCCCACTGATGCTGTGGGACACCTCCAGTCCCCTGCTTCTGGCTGGGCAGAGTGAGATTAATATTAGAGACCCGGAAGGGATCCAGAGCTGCTCACTACTGCAGCAGCTGGATCCACAGTGCCAGGCTTCAAAGGCTGCAGAAGATACATTTGGATGGGGTCTCAGTGCTGAAGGCTCAACAAATAAGCATCTGTCTACGCAGGAAGATAATTTCCCCCTAACGCTCATGTTGACCAATCATTCTGAAACCTGTACTCAGGGTATCCTTGACCCTTTTGGTGCTGATTTAACCAAAAGGGTCCAGGAGGCTCCTAAAAACACAAACAGGAGCAAAAAAACATCAGGATTTGAAGAAGATTATGAAAGTCTCCCTTCTGAAGACCTGAATGTGTTAAATGATGGCCTTTTAGACCAGGAGTTCTTTATATAGTTGGAAAAAAAGACTAAAAGAAACACCCACCCTATGCAACACAAGTTAGCTGATATAGGACAAAAATTGGTTCATGAAACCAGTTTAGAAATCCCCCACTCCTCTGGCACAACACAAATTCAGTTGGGCACAGGCTGATCTATTAATGACTTAAGGAGCTAAACTTAAGATCTCCCTCTTGGTCATACTGGGTCAGTGCTCATTTCCCAAAACAGAACATTACAAGAAATGGCTTTACTGTGAGGAACCTCCAAGGAGAAACTAATCGGCACTCCATTCCCTGCACCCAGAGATCTTCTGCAGAAGGGATCTTCCATACAGTCTACTGCCAAGGTGCCTCAGAGGATGTCTGCATGGCCACAGTCTACATGGCAGAGGGGAGGCAGACCCCTGAAGAGGTCCAACCAGCAAGCCATGAGCCTTGAGCAACAAGCTAATCAAGAATTAGAAACTCAAACGAGAAGAGAATGTTATTATCAGGAGGGAACCAAATCCTTGGCCACAAGTGCATAAGTAAAATGCAACCTCAAAAAGGCTGAGGCTGTAGGATGAAGATTTGTCTCCAAATCAGGTTTAGGTGTCTACAGTATTAGAGTTTAGGTGTTTGCTATAGAGATATCAGATGCTTAAGCCCACATTAGAGTCAACAGAGAATTAATAAGTACAGTCTGGGGAACAATTCAGCCCACCCTAGAACAGACAACTATATTCAAATAGCTAGCAGCTCTCTAGACTGTGTCAATCCATCTCCACTAACTACAGTGCAACCTTAGGTATCTATTTCACATATAGACAACTACATTTGTACATCCAGAGATAAATCCAATCCACGATGAATCAGGCACTTTTTTAGTGGGTGGTTTGCCTACCCTTAATAATAGTGACAGCTCACTCCCTTCATTATATTTTGACTTCAATAGACTACAAAACTGCTTCACATAGAAGGGTGCCATCATTAGCCTCATTTTACAATGATGAGCAAAGATAAGTGAAATTACTCTGCCAAAGTCACACAGTCAGAAAGGCAGAGGAGGAAAGGGATCCCAGGTTTCCCAAAGTCTTGGGGTGTGGAGACATTTCTACATACTCTCCCTGTATGGTTGCACTCTGAGCATTCCTGATTGTCCTTTGCTGCCAAAACGAAATTGTTATAGGAGTCAACTGTTATACTAATGATAAATAATAAAGAAGCTCACCAGAAGCCTCAGAGGGTCAAAGCAGGAACACATGTACTATGAAAAGGATCATGGAGCATATAATTTCCTCTGTTTTAATCAGCTGTCTGTTAAAAAAAAAAGATGAAAAAGTTACTATAATTATTTTTTTTAATGAAAAACAAATTAAAAACAACCTTCCTGCATCACCAGTTCCAAAACAAACCTGGCTCTGTCTGATCTGCTGGAGGAAGTAAGCTGCTTAATGACTGCATCTGTGCAGGAAGACTGCTCAGTCAACACAAATCAGGGAAAAGAGAAGTGTCATGAAACTTCTAAGTTTCATGATTCCTTAGGTGCTGAAGTTGGTCTCACCTTGGAATGGGGCATGAGACTTGTGACAAAGGTGCTGCCAACTCACAGCCCTGCCTGAAACATGGTCAAGCTGAACTTTCAGACGGAGAATGAGACCTTGTCATGGTTTAAGCCCAGCCGGCTACACAGTACCACGCATCCGCTCATTCACTCCCTCCCAGGTTCCTCTCCCTGCTTCCTCCCCCCACTCCCAGAAGGGTGGGGAGGAGACTCAAAAGAATGTGACTCCCACGGGATGAGATAAGAAAGTCCAGTAACTAAGGTACAATACAAACCACTGCTGCTACCACCAATAATAATAATAATGATAAGGGAAATGACAAGGGAAAATAATACAACCACTCACCACTCACCAACCAATACCTAAACCGACTTGAGCAGTGATCTAACCCTTCTGTGTAACTGCCCCCAGTTTATATAGTGGGCATGATGTGCTGTGGTATGGAATACCTCTTTGGTTAGTTTGGGTCAGGTGTCTTGTTTCTGCTTCCTCCCAGCTTCCCCTCCTCCCTGGCAGAGCATGAGACTCAGAAAGTCCTTGGTCAGAGTGAATATGATTGAGCAACAACTGAAAACATTGGTGTTATCAGCTCTGTTCACAGGCTGAAATTCAAAAACACAGCACTGCACCAGCTACTAAGGAGAAAAATGACTGCTACTGCTGAACCCAGGACAGCATCCACCCATCGTGCTCAGATACCACAGTTTTCAATACACTATCACTCTTGTCTCATATATATATATATATATATACACATCCACACACACACAAGAGAGATATCATTCCTTAGTGCATGAACCAATCCCTATAAAGCTGCTGAGTTCATCCAGTCCATGATGTTGAGCTCCATCTCTTGTAAGAGTCTTTTAGAGCGGGAGAGAGAGTGTGATATAATCAACCTCCCAGGCCTCCCCATATTTGTACTTCAGCCATCGTCCTCCATACCAAAGAGGCTTTAACTGCTTGGCTTGCTTAATTGCAGCACATTTCACACTCATGAATAACCTGGGCAACAGTGTCCATTGCTAAGTCCACCCCTCAATCATGAGTCCATCTCTAGGTTGCATCTCTGCTCTGATGGCCTGAAGTGTCATAGGCCCACCAGGCTCAAAATAATTCACCCTCTCCTTCAGCAGTTTATTCAGCTTGTTGTTGGGGACTCCATACAGTTGCCTTCCATCTCTGATGCTTCCATAGCAGTGGAGGGGCCCAAGGGACTAGATACTTGCCCATACTGTTCCACACACCCTGCCACTCATGACTGTCCAGCCTTGGGGAAAATCTCTTTGTGGCCCTCCTATATTGTCGTTTAACCCTAGACAAGACCCAAACACGACCCCACTTAACTTTTGAGATCAGGTGAAATGATCATGGGTAAAACACTCTGTATGTGTGCAACATGCTGATCCCCATCACAATCAGCAAGCAGATCTCAAGGGTACCCAAACGCCATTCAAAACCTTCAAAACTCTCAAATGATGCTGCTGTACTTGTCACTGGGGCTGGTGTAGCTGCTGTGCTTGGAGCTGGAGTAGCTGCACTGTCTGCTGCAGTCTGAGTTTAAGTAGCTGCTGTAATCACTAGGGTGTGTGGGAATGTCTCCCTCATAGGCCGACCACCTGAGGAGGGGAAAAAAAGATGTGTAATTGCTAAACACTTCTATTACATACCTCCCAAAGTATAGAGGTGGTGACCACACTGGGAACGCAAGCCAGATCAGTTTCATGATCAATGAGTCTATTGTATTACAAGTCATTACCATTAACATACAGTGAAACAAGAACCTTAGCCCAAGCCCCCCAGCTGATGAACACTAAGACAGCAAATACCGGCTGTGAGGTATGACATACTGAAACACTGAGATCAAGAGCAACAACTTTGAGAGCCAATAAATCAGCTTTGAGATGAGTAACTATTAATCCAAAACAATGGATGCTTATCAGAAATACAATTAGACACACTCTGGTCAGATCTGCCTTTATCTCAACCCTTCGTACCCCACGTTGGGCGCCACAAAGAACTGTCATGGTTTAAGCCCAGCTGGCAGCACAGTACCATGCAGCTGCTTGTTCACTTCCCCCCAGCCTCCTACCCCCGCTTCCTCCCCCCACTCCCAGAGGGATGGGAAGGAGAATGGAAAGAATGTAACTCCCACAGGTTGAGATCAGAACAGTCCAGTAGCTAAGGTATAACACAAACCGCTACTGCTACCACCAATAATAATAATGAGAAGGGAAATAACAAGGGGAGAGAATACAACCACTCACCACCTGCCAACCAATATCCAGCCTGACTGAGCAGTGATCTAGCGCTTCTGGGTAACTGCCCCCAGTTTTACACCCTGGGCATGATGTGCTGTGGTATGGAATACCTCTTTGGTTAGTTTGGGTCAGGTGTCTTGTTTCTGCTTCCTCCTAGCTTCCCCTCCTCCCTGGCAGAGCATGAGACTCAGAAAGTCCTTGGTCAGAGCAAACTTTATTAAGCAACAATTAAAACCATTGATGTTATCAGTGTTGTTCCCAGGCTGAAAGTCAAAACCACAGCACTGCACCAGCTACTAAGGAGAAAAATTACTGATAATGCTGAACTCAGGACAGACCTCAAGACTTTCAGGGATCAAGCACCTTTCATTGAAGTGGTGGGAAAGGTTGGCAGATACTCTGAGTATCTGCCAGCACTCAGAAGAAGGAAGAAAATGCACGAGCACCACAGCTGGTGGATACAAATCTGTTCTACCTGCAATTACCCCAGCATACGGGTGTCCAAATGGGTCTCCAACCACAGTCACTCCTGATGTCCAGAACTACGTAAGATAAAAGCCAAGTCATTAATTAGGCATTGGTGCCTCCCTCCACAGGCAATGGTTTCTCTTTCTGAACTCTCTCTTGGATGGTCCCTCTCCTTTCCTCTTAGTCCTTGACATTTGTACATTGACGTACAGGCTTTCCAGCTGTCCATCCAGGTCTTTCCTGAGACCTGATGATTTCTCATGCCCTCTGATAGAGGCTTTTCAATTTTCAAGAGGTTTTTTAAGTGTTAATAATCCATCAGGGCAATACTGTTGAAAAAAGGGGAATACAAACAGAAACTCTAGCAGTGGGGCTCCGGGAAGCAGAATTTTGCAGGGCTGACCCAGCCTTTGTCCCTGAGATAAAATCATAGAATCATAGAATAGTTAGGGTTGGAAAGGACCTTAAGATCATCTAGTTCCAACCCCCCTGCAATGGACAGGGACACCTCACACTAAAGCATATCACCCAAGGCTTCATGCAACCTGGCCTTCAACACTGCCAGGGATAGAGCCTTCACAACCTCCCTGGGTAACCCATTCCAGTGCCTCACCACCCTAACAGTTAAGAATTTCTTCCCTAATGAAGAGTCTCTCCCCAGCATCCTTGTAGGCCCCCTTCAAATACTGGAAGGCTGCTATGAGGTCTCCATGCAGTCTTCTCCAGGCTGAACAGCCCCAACTTTCTCAGCCTGTCTTCATACAGGAGGTGCTCCAGTCCCCTGATCATCCTCGTGGCCCTCCTCTGGACTTGTTCCTGCAGTTCCATGTCCTTTTTATGTTGAGGACACCAGAACTGCACACAATACTCCAGGTGAGGTCTCACGAGAGCAGAGTAGAGGAGCAGGATCACCTCCTTTGACCTGCTGGTCACGCTCCTTTTGATGCAGCCCAGGATACGGTTGGCTTTCTGGGCTGCAAGCACACACTGAAGCTGGTTCATGTTCATTTTCTCATTGACCAACACCTGTGGGAATTCTTAAAGAGTCAAGGCCACGTAGTGAGCGATTCCAATACCCTGAGCCTTGTTACTGTAAAGTAAGAAGATTCTTGGCAGGCATAAGCAAGGTCAATTGTCTTGTTAGGCCTCTGTAATTTTCCACTGAAAACGTGCAGAGAATGATCTCTGCCAAGGTTGTAGTTTCCCACTGTATTTTTAGAGTAAGGTATTTAATCGCAATCATAACACGTCATAAACATTAGTTTTGTAAACGGTAGTAACCTCTAGACTAACCAATTAGAGCTCAGTGTCCAAGGCTGTTACATAAGAAACCTAAGGGTGTAAGGGTATAAAAGGAACACTGTATCTAAATAAACTTTGGCAATCGCTTGATCACATTGATCGTCTCCATGTTGTCTGTGACTCCTGCGTCAACAAACGCCCCCAAGTCCTTCTCCACAGGGCTGCTCTGAATCTCTTCTCTGCCCAACCTGTAGCTGTGCCTGGGATTGCTCCGACCCAGGTGTAGGACCTTGCACTTGTCATGGTTAAACTTCATGAGGTTGGCATCAGCCCACCTCACAAGTGTGTCTAGGTCCCTCTGAATGGCATTCCTTCCCTCCAGCATATCAACCGAACCACACAGCTTGGTGTCATCAGCAAACTTGCTGAGGGCACACTCAATCCCATTGTCCATGTCAGCAACAAAGATATTAAACAAGACCGGTCCCAACACCAATCCCTGAGGGACACCACTTGTTACTGATCTCCAGCCAGACATTGAGCCGTTGTGTGTGGGCATCCAGCCAGTTCTTTATCCACTGACTGGTCCACCTATCAAACTGATGTCACTCCAATTTAGAGACAAGGATGTTGTGCAGGACAGAATCAAACACTTTGCACAAATCCAGGTAGATGACTTCAACTGCTCCACTCCTGTCCATCAGTTCCATAGCCCCATCATAGAAGGCCACCAAATTAGTCAGGCAGGATTTCCCCCTAGTAAAGCCATGCTGGCTGTCACCAAGCACCTTGTTGTATTTCATGTGCCCTAGCATGCCTTCCAGGAGAATCTGCTCCCAGATTTTGCCAGGCACAGAGGTGAGACTGACTGGTCTGTAATTCCCCGGGTCATCCATTTTCCCCTTCTTGAAAATGGGGGTTATATTTCCCTTTTTCCAGTCATCGGGAACTTTACCTGACTGCCGTGATTTCTCAAATATGATGGAGAGTGGCTTAGCAACTTCAAAGTCTGCTCTCTAAATAGATAGCTCCACCATGCAGGATTGACCCACTCAGCCCCAGACGATGAAGACAGTGCTAAGAACAATGTCTTTCTAGGAGAAATGTCATCTTAGGGTGACAGAGTTTACAAACAACTGAAGCTTTCCCAAGGCTTCAGAAGAGTCTGTCTGGTAGCATTAGGAAGAACACCATCAAGAAGTCACATCTGCATTATCACATGAGGCTGCAGTCATGTCTGGGTCACCACCAAGGAGTTTTTATAGTCAGAATCTGACCTCTTTTCCACAGGACATGATGGTGACTGAGGAGTGGGAGGGGAAAACCATGAGCCACACACAATGGGGTAAGCTGGAAGACTTCAGCTTTGTTGTATACTGATGGAAAAGGCACATACTCCCTGTTCATCAGGACAGGGCCAAAATGTTTCTGCCACAGTGGATCTCCTTGTCCAAGTCATCCCACAGCATGGCCAGAGGTGGTTTTAGGGTAAAAGGAACCTCTAGAGGTTGTTTAGTTCAACTTGTTATTCAAGGCATGCCTCTGAATAATAGCAAGTTCTCTCATCCAAGGATGTGGATTCAGAGCCCAGTGATATGTTTGGTAATGTGATGCAAGCACACAATATGTGCACATCACTGGTGTGAATTCTGCACAACTGCAAGTAAACTTTACTCCTTTCTTCCTTTACTCCCAATGGCATTAATCAGTATGACCTCTCTCTCCCACCCCAGATTAGAGAGTAATGTTTTAAGATCCTATCTTCTACCGCTCTCCCCACTTTGATGAGCACACCATTACCATACCCACTCATGAAACACCAACCCAGACTTGTGTGATCCTTCAGTAACCTTGCTGCAGGCTCAGACATCCTATTTGTGCTGAAACTGAAGGGCAAAATATTTAAGAGAGACATGAAGTGAGCAGGACAGTGTCCTTATAGCTCTGGTGAAAGCAGCCAGGACACCTTTGACAAATTACACACCAAATTTCATACAGTGAGAACAATCTGGCTTTCCAGTTTCCATGAATAAAGATACAAACCACTCTGGGAGGCTGTCCAGGCAGCAGCTCAGATGTGCAGCAGAAATCAGGTCAATCTGCTTTTCGAGTGACATCAGAACCTCAAGTAAATCCAAGCTGGTGTCATTTCCTATCCCCAAATCCTATGTGCTCTGTATGTGCATAACGTGCTCTGCTTTTCTTAAGGGTACTCTCTAAGCCAAATCTATTTTAGGATTCTCCTCAAAACACTGTAGTTTAGGTCCAGTTTTAAGACTAACCAATGTTTCTATATAGGGCAAATTAAAACTGACAGCCTGGGACACAGCTGTCAAAAGGAAGTCTGCTTGAATACCAGTGGTATTTCCTGCCCCAGAGAACTGCTTTTCTGCTTCATATTCCTACATTCTCCAGAATAGGCTATGTATCCATTAAGCCATTAATGAGAGCAGTAAATTTACTCTGTTTGCTTTACCACACTTAGGAAAATCAACCCTCGCTTGCAGAGTCACAACTCCACATCTCAGGAAAAAGCCTTGCACTGAATCACAGATGCCTTTAGGAGGCCTGGGAAGACAGTCTGGGCTGGGGTAAAACAAGCTGTCCCCATGCTGCCCACAAGAATGGCAATGCTCTGGCACCTTTGTTCTGAATAGGGAGGGAACGGCTGGTGACAAAGTACACCCAAGAAGACTGCAATGTACCATCTTAGCAGATAAATGTGCTGATAAAAGTGCTAAAATTATCACACCTGATTAGGGGTTTAGTGCTTACATAGTTTAAACATTAATATTTGCCTATTTAAGCAATGTGCCCTAGTGCATGCTGTCCACAGATGCAGTCACCATGACTGAGTTTGGAGAATTCATAAGTGCTCTGGGGGCATTTGGGCTGTACCAGAAATTGCTGGTAGTGTTAATTTCCATCTCCCTATTTCTTAGCCCTTTCCAAACGATTGGCCAAGTGTTCATGGTTCTGGATGAGCCTCATCACTGCAACACCAGCTGGATCTGTGCCATTGCCCCCAACCTGACGGAGGAAGAGCAGCTGAACCTCACCCTGCCCCGGGATGCGGATGGGGGGTACGAGCAGTGCTCCATGTACTCACCGGTGGACTGGGACCTCGACTCCATTGTGGCTTATGGCCTGAACACCACGGAGAAGTGCAGCAATGGCTGGGTGTACCCCTCAGCACAAGCACCATCCCTGCTGACCGAGGTCTGTAATCACCTTTTGATGTGCCGGGGATATGGAAGGGAAAGGATGGGCATATCGTCTCCTGTAGCTTGGTAAGCCAATGCCAGCTATGGTGCAGTCAGACTGAGATTTACACCAGGCACTGGGGGACCTTGGCTCCATCACACAGGCTGCAGCTCTAATAATTGGGAGGCCGTTGCAGGAGGACCATGAGGTAGATGCACAGGGTGGCCTTAGGCAGAGGTTGTGGGGGTGTGAGTTCAGCATATGCTCTGCCCACCATCTCTCCCCTTTCCAGTAACCAGGCCCTTGAACCAACAATGTATCTTGTCTGGAGTGACACTCTGAGTCTCCCTGCCACAATTTCCCTTATTTCGTAGCCTGGTTCTCCTTACATCACCTTTTCCATGAAAGATATTTACCTTCCAAGGGCTTGCCATTGATATTTCTGGGGCTTTCAGAGACACTCAGGGCTGTAACATGACATTCCATGGACCAGACAGTTGACCAAAGGCTCTGTCTGTCAGCATCCCCAGTGCCATCCTCTCTGGGCCTCTGTTCCCATCTCACCTTCCCCCAGTTCTCCCTCCTTCCCTCTTTTCCTCACACCCAGCTCCAGGACTTCCTCACGAGTTTCTTCCTCTGAGCTGAAACCAGAGGAGAGAGGACAGCCTCTGGCATTTACAAAGTCTCCTTGGGTCCCTGGAGCACTGTGGCCATTTCACATCCAGCTTCTCTAGAGGCTTCTCAGCAGCTGTTGCATCCCTTCCCACTCCTGCACCAGTCCTCCTGTATGAGAGAAAACAACACCCTTCCCTCCTCCTCCTTCCACCCTGCCCTGCCCTGCCTTTGCAGCCAGACAGAAAGCTACAAGGTCATACTTTAAGCAAAACTTGCCAACCAGGAGGATCCCTGGAGGATTCCCAGGCTGGAGGGAGGCACACAAGAGATGTGCACCATGATGAAGAGGCAGTTTAAGCACCTCATACGCCTGTCCCACCGCTGGTCTGTGTTCTATGTAAACACCATAAAGGTTTATGTTTTTGCCTGTGTGTTCTCTGCTCCCAAGGGCTGGAGCAAGAGCTCAGGCACCCACCTCCTGGACCAGAAGGACTGCCAACACTCAGAAAGCAGCTGGAGTTTGTTAAGAGCAAAAGCATCTGTGTTTCCTTCCTACAGTTTGACCTGGTGTGTGACAGGAAGGACCTGAATGACATCTCCCAGTCCATCTACATGCTGGGGATGTTCCTAGGATCCATCATCTTTGGGCCACTGAGTGACAGGTGAGGAAACACAGACACCTTCCCAGAGTTATTGCCGAGCACCCAGGGACAGGCCAGTTCAGGATGTCCATGCACTTGAACATGACCTACTCCCGCCTTGCCTGAGCAAGGGCATCTGGGGCCACCTGATATGTCTGTAGATGTCTCATGGCTTACAAGAGGAGGAAGCAGATACAGCTTTATGAAGGAATCCCTCAGGAATCACAGTTCTAGCCCCAGCAGGTGCCTTACCTACCCAAGAGTGTCTCCAGGAACCCCAGAAACCTGAATTTGGGCACAGAGTTGTACCCACTTTCAGCTATGTTAACCAGACTGTTTCTCTCTTTCCTGTTGCTATGCTCAGCTTATGGTGACCTGCACCAAAGTCCTCAGCTCCTTAGAGGGAATGGCCACACAGGGAACATGGAAGGGAGAAAGGTGCAGCATATGTGCAGGGTGCCTCACAGGGGAACCAACAACACAGTCTGTTTCAGTTCTCAAGAGAGAGGACTTGGGCATCCTTCAAGGTTCCTTTCACAGCATCTCCTTTGCCTTTGCTAGCACTACAGTGGTTCTGAAGTAGAGATGTCCCTTTTTTTTTTTTGCCAGTTATGTCTAGGAGCATATAAAGGAATTTCGCTCACATGGATGTCAAATGTCCTCTGGTGCGAATGGTTCTTAAATAACTTTGCATTCCACCTAGGCTCTTCCCAACCTCATGGGATCTCTCCAGATGCCAACTCTGTCTTCCCTCTTCTTCCACAGAATAGGCCGTCGGCCTGTATTTCTGATCTGCCTGCTCATCCATGGCTTGATTGGCGTAGGAATCGCCTTTGTGCCCCATTTCTATGTGTACATGGCCTTCAGATGTGTCGTGGGGGCTGCAGAGGCAGGAATTCTGATTATTGCCTTGGCGCTGGGTGAGTAGGATGCTCTTGCCCTGAGGCAGAAAGACGTGGCCTCGCAAGATGCAGTAACAACAGATAGCACTTCATGTTTTCAAAAGGGTGAACCTGAACTTTTGTTCTTCTCAGTTACAGAATGGGTCGGTGTCTCCTATCGGTCAAAGGCAGTGCTTATTACTCACTGCTGCTTCGCCATCGGTCAGATGATTCTGGCTGGCCTGGCTTATGGTATTCGCAACTGGAGGCTGCTGCAGATTGCAGGAACTGCTCCTGTGTTTGCTCTTTTCTTCTACATCTGGTAAGCAAGAGCAGGGCAGAGCTTCCTGAAGACATGAGAGCAATGGGTGTGAGGGGTGGCAGTGAGGAGGTATCAGCTCAGGAGCAGGCTGGGTCTTCACCATTAGAGTATAGGTGATGAAGGGACTTCTGCAGACCTCAGCACATCTGCTTGGAACATCTGCTTTGCTTTAGGTCTTTAAATATGGCATTTGCGGCCTAAATGTAAGTAGGCCTGGAAAACCTGAAACAAGAAGGTGTTTAGACCCTACACATCACATGTGATGCCCATTACTTGCTGGATGTGGTAGCAGGGAGATGGGCTGTGGGGAAACCCAGCAGGTCGCGGCAGCATCTCTGCATTTCATCCCCTTGGCAGGGTGCTCCCAGAGTCCGCTCGGTGGCTGGTGATAAAAGGCAGGATAGAAGAAGCTAAGAAGCTCCTTCAGAAGGCAGCAGCCATCAACAAGCGCACCCTCCCACCGGAGCTCCTGGAGCAGGTACCTGCAGGGGCTGTGTTTGTAGCAGCCCTGGAGCTGAGCTTTATCCCATGGATGCCCTTCCATGGCCACTGGGGATGATTTGAGGATGGATGTGGGTGACACCAGCTTCAGCTGCGCTGCACCAAGACAAGGTCAGGGCAGAGGCTCAGCTGCTGCTGGTGACGAGCACCAGGTCTCTGTTCAGTCTGTGGTTTCCCATGCACAAATGCCCAAAGGGGTCACCTCCTTGCTCACCCCAAAGCCCTGCACTTCAGAGATGTTCATGCCCAGGAGCCTCTTGCTCACCAAAGCAGTGCCCTGGGCACCCAGAGCACAGGCACGAGAGCCCAGCCCCAGTGAGCCTCCTGCCCTCCCAGAGCAGCTCAGGCTCACAGGCCTGTCCTGCTGGGGCTTTCCTTTGGCTGCAGATGGGAAGGAGCCCTCCAGGGGTTTCCTTTGCCTGCTCTGACTCTGCCTTTCTGCATCTGGCAGCTGAAGCCCGAGACTCAGCCCAAGCCTGGAAGCACCCTGGATCTCTTTCGGAAGAAGCACCTGCGGAAGGTGACTTTAATCATGACCTGCACCTGGTAAGACATGTCCTGGTCCCCTCTTCCGAAGCTTCTAGGGGAAGAAGAGATTAGGGGTTGACAAGAACTGTAAATTCACTTCATTTGATTTTTGGGGTCACATTTATGGCTTTGTGGTCATCTGCCATCTTTCTGTCTCCCCATACTGAACCAGATCTACCTCATCTGGGCATGGGGAGGAGCTGATTGTTCACAATTCTGTGGGTTTTGTGAGAAAGGCTGGAAGTTTTGGCTACCCCTAGGACTTGGGGTATTTTTCTGTCCCCATAGAAGTTGTGGGTGCAGTGTAAAAGTTACTGACCATGGGGGGTCTGTATTGTTTTATCTCATGCAATTATGTCTCACAGAATTGTCACAGATGGTGACTAGAAGGCAAGGATTTCTGGGAGTTTGAACACATTATGTATGGTCTGACCACCCTTTGTTTTGGGGATAAACCCCTAGGAAATACAGCTGGCTACATGTTCTATTCCACTTCAATTTCAGGTTTGCAGACAGCCTTGTCTACTATGGGCTGAGCCTTAACGTGTCAGGTTTTGGTCTGAACGTCTACCTGACCCAGCTTGCCTTTGGAGGGGTAGAGTTACCAGCTCGAATTTCCTGCATTTTCCTGCTGCAGTGGTTTGGGAGGAAGAAAACCCAGGCTGCTGTCCTGCTGCTGTCTGGCCTGATGTGTCTTGTCATCACTGGCATCCCTGAAGGTGAACAACTTCTTCACAATCCAAGAGCACAGCTGGACAGAGCCCCAGCCAGCTCTGTCCTGGTTCAGATCCATCTTCCCAGCCCGGCTGGCCACAGACACACACTCACTAACATGGGCTGAGCCCAAGGGGCTGCGCTCTCAATGTGCTGGCTTCCTCTCTGCATGGCTTTCTCTTCCTTCAGAGCTATGCCTAGTCCTTCCACAGCTCCCGGCCCTTGGCAGGAGTCCATTATACACCACCACCTCCTCTCAGGAGGGTGTAGCCGAGCAGGAGTTTCAAAAGCCACCATCTCTCCATTCTTTAGACAAAGAGGAAAAGCAAATGCACCCCTCACCCTTACCTGTTTCTGCCTACACACTGCAACAGTCTATACCCTCACCCCTGTTGCTGTGCTAGTGCTGTGAATAATGCTGAAGGAAAGTAAGGGGCTGTACTATGCTTTAAAGCCCATGAACGTGATATTTGCAGCTGAGCGCTCCCTGAAGACCTGTAGTCTCTCAGTGCCTTAATCCAGTTGCAGATTTAGGAAATTCCCATTGTCAGGCTTCTCTTTGCCAATTGCGCAGGTGGTATTTTCCAGATAAGGGTGTGCTAGGAATGATTTCCGATGGGTTAGGTGGTAGATATGCTTGGTAAGCCCGTTAGAAATGACTGCCCTAATAAATCCCACTGCAGAGAATTTTCTTCCCAACTGAACCTTATCCATGGAAATCACTATGTAGGTCTCTCCTCCTCCCTTCAGACCAGCCCGTGGTGACCACCGTCCTGGCCATCATCGGCAAGTTTACATCCACAGCCTCCTTCTCCACCTCTTATGTCTACTCTGCAGAGCTCTTCCCCACGGTCGTCAGGTGAGGTCTCCCCATGCACCAGAGCTCCCCCCTGCCATGGCTGGTGGCAGTGCCCACTTGTCCCCATGGCTGCCCCTCGCTCCCCAGGCAGACCGGCTTGGGGCTGTGCTCGATGTTGGCGCGGCTGGCGGGGATCATGGCACCCCTGCTGCTGCTGCTGGAGCAGTACCACCGGGCCATCCCCATGGCCGTCTTCGGCAGCGTCACCGTGGTGGTGGGGCTGCTCTGCTTCCTGCTGCCCGAGACCCGTGGCACTGACCTGGCGGATGACACGAAGCTGGGGGACATCAAAGGGGCAACCCCCCGGAGGAGGTGGGTACTTGGAGCTCGGACTAAAAATAGTCCAGAGGTACACATTTAAGGCAAAGGAAATAGGTCAGAAACCAGGATGGAAACCATATCATCTCTTCCTCTCTTCTTCTTGTCTTCAGCAACAGGAGTCCGGAAACTTTGTTCAAGACAGGCACCACCGAGACTGGAGCAGACTTGGAGAAGGACAACTACAAATTCTCGGAGAGCAAGTGATGAATAGACAGGCACATACTAAAGGTCTTGTCTAATCCAATCTTTCTTGAAGCAGACCCATGAGGCATTGCTGTCCAGAAACTGGTCTTTCAGATGATCAACAAAATGTTTGTGATCAGAGGGAGAGGAGGTGTGTTGTTACTCTGCGTTTGGAAACAATGCACTTCAACCTGTTCCTGAAGCCCAGTCTCTTATGCCTGGCTGCATGAGTCCTCCCGATGTGTCTCCCAGTCCTTAGCAAACTGGTACCCATGGAACCATCCCTGTCGTGTTTTACAGCAATAAAGAATTGCCAGTAGAGTGGTAGTACTGGGCAAGCGAGCGCCGGGCTGTGTCCCTCCTGCACTAGCGGCTCGGGTCGTCGGCCCGAGCCTCCACATTTGATCAGGATGTCACTGCAACCCTGTCACACTCGTATTTAGCTTTTCTTTCTATGTGGTGTTGAAGTTGAATTTCTACATGAATAGTATAAATTATACTCCGAGTTTGATAAGAGACACTTGTAATGCAATATGTGAATAATAAATGGTGTTGACTTCTTTTTTTCCTACTGTTTCACAGTTGGCCTTTGTAACTGCTATTGGCTCTGGAGTGTTTTCTACACAGAAACTGCAAGTCTGTAATTTAGCACGCAGAT
The DNA here is from genome assembly GCF_012275295.1 of Melopsittacus undulatus. NCBI lineage: Eukaryota > Metazoa > Chordata > Aves > Psittaciformes > Psittaculidae > Melopsittacus > Melopsittacus undulatus. The sequence continues at coordinate 102,362,991 of NC_047527.1, read as the reverse complement.
GGAAACGTGTTTTGTTTCCATCAGCCACAAACAATGCAGAAACAGAGCAGAATGACTGAGTTCAATTAGGACTTTTTTATTTCCAAGTCTTCAGATGGATGATTTATATTTCTTTTCTCTATCAGCAGCTGTGGAAGCTTCCTAAATTGTGTGGTGTATGCTGCAATTCTTAGTTGCCAGCTGGGTTTAAACCACGACACAGTTAAACTGGGTGGACATCTGGACTTCTCTCCCCAGTCATGGTCAGCCTTTAACAGTGACCCTGGTTGGCTGCTGCCCGTTCACCCACAGTAGTTTACACCACAGTGTCATCCAGTGTCACACAAAAGAAAGAGAAGGGTGGATCCCTCTCCTTCCCTGCTTGTCTGCAAGCAGAGAATTATCTCTTCAAACCACAGCACTACCCTTGGTCAAAGAAGAAGGCTGGTCACTCAGGTTTGTAGCACCTTTTTGTTTCTGACTGCTTTGTGCTGAAATAAATGGTGGTTTGAAGGCTGGAGAGTCCCAAGTGTGGGACTAGCATGCTTGGAGGTGATACTCATTTTGTGTTTTGTCTTTGGTGCACAACATCTCCCCAGTGTTACATAGGACCTGGCCATGGCTGTAGGTAGGGCAGGGCATCTGCAGGATCTGGGCTTTGGCACTGAAGGGCAAAGAAGCTGGTGAAAGGTCTGGAGCACAAGTCTTAAGAGGGGAGCTAGGGAACTGGGGTTGTTTAGCCAGGAGAAAAGGAGTCTCAGGGGAGACTTTATCACTCTCTACAACTGCCTGAAAGGAGGTCCTAGCAAGGTGGGTGTCAGTAACAAGTGATAGGATAAGAGCAAACAGCCCCTGCTTGCCCCAGGGAAAGTTTAGATTGGATGTAAGGAAAAATTCCTTTCACCAGAAGTGTTGTCAAGCACTGCAACAGGCAGTCACCATCCATGAAGGTATTTAAAAGTCGTGTAGCTAGGGCACTTAGGGACAGGGTTTAATGCTGGACTTGGCCGTGTTAGATTAATGGTTGGACTCAATGATCTTAAAGGTCTTTTCCAACCTGAATGATTCCATGGCTCTACAGTTCCATGTTTCATCGCAGAGTCAAGAAATAAGCACTAATGCTGTTTCCCCTCACCTCCCCAGCCATTCGCTGCTGGATCCCTTCCTGCAAGCTTTGCTCTTGTCATGGACCTGGGGACTTTCCAGCATGAGGAAGAAGAGGACAATGTCCTCCAGTCAAAATGCAAGGTCCACAACATCATCTGACATCCAAGAAGTCAGGGTTGCAGTATGGTTTTTTGATGTCACTGTCACCAAGGATGCGCTGATTGTCTCAGGAGTCTCTATGGGGTTCCTCTGGCAACAGGAAGAGCTGTTTCACTCCATAGGTCCTCACCTCAGGGAACAGGGCCAGGCCAGGCTCTGCTGCCCCTCCATGTCTTAAATACCTCTGGCCCCGCCTGACCAGCTTCTTCAGCAGTGGGGGATGTTGTGATACATAGAATCATAGAACCTGGGTCTCCCCCAAGGAGATTGAGAAGTTATGACCTGAACACAGACAAATATAAGTGAGGGTGTAAGTGCAGGAGCAGGGCCTCACTCCTATGTATGATATAGGAGGGCCTGAAGAAGACTTGGATATTTACTGATATGCCTTAGCAAACCCTTCACAGTGCCCCTGGCATTTGCTCACCACTTCAGCACCTTCCCACAACTGGCCCTCTAGTCATGGCTTGGTAAGCCACTGTAGTAAGGTCTTGCGTCTGCATTTCCCAGTTAAATCTACATTCTTCTGGCTTCTCCTCCTCCCTGGCAGAGCATGAGACTCAGAAAGTCCTTGGTCAGACTACACATTACTAAGCAGCAACTAAAACCATCGGTGTTATCAGTGCTGTTCCCAGGCTGAAAGTCAGAAACACAGCACTGCAGCAGCTAATGAGAAGGAGAAAAAGGACTCCTACAGCTGATCCCATGACATCTTCCCTCAGACTTTACCCTGAATGTCTTATTTTCTATAAAAGCCAGAAGCAAGCAGCCCACAGCCTTCTCCAAGGAAAGAGTGCCCTTGGGCAAAGGATCGAGCTCCTTTATGCTCATGGCCAATGAACAGGAGAACCTCAGCAAATCCTTTGGAAAGCAGGAAGCCTTCTCCTGGTGGGGTATTGTGATGTGCCACTAATTTTATCCAAAACTGTCTTCAGCAAAGTGCATATCTGTGGGATACTCTGATCCATGGAAAGCATGCAGGCATGATAGCAAGGGTAAGAATTTAAAAGCTGTTTTACACTCCCTTTGAGCTGTATACAGGCAATGCTGGAACATCACCACTGTGTAACTTCTGGGCTTCATCTGTACCAAGCCAGTGGTAAAAGAAAGTCATCTCAAGGGACAGGAGATAAGAAGGAGCACAGGAACAGCACACGCTGTTTCTTTATAGTACAAGGCAAAAGTGGTCCTAAATCATTCAAAGACAGAAATAGATATAGCAAGAAAAAATGGACTAGAACAGGGTGGAATAGAGTTGATAGTTCCCAGAAAGATTTGCTCATCATTCTAAGAGACCAGCTGCTACAATTTGTCTCAGTTTCCTGGAATCAACGTAGTCCTACACCACAGCCCGACAGTACCATTTTCCATGCACAAAGCATCATGACACTCTAATTCAAAGCCACCAGCACTAAGAGCAGAAATCCTGCTGCCTGTTAGGCATCCTTGCTCACTGCTTGCTGTTTCTCCTGTTGCATCTTCTTTTCTCAGCTGTGTGTCTCCAATGTAAAAGATAGATAAATAAATATAAATGAGTGTTTTTAAGAGAGGGTGAGGAAATCATGCCAGACACTGAAAAGAAATCACTCCCTCTTGCAAGTGTGAGATTGTTTTAGTGTTGCATCTGCTCTGGTTTTCTCCTTAGTGAGCACAGTACCCTGCTGCAAGTCTTTTCAGTCCCCTAGCAGGTGTCTCACTTGGACAAGGTTCAGAGCCTCACATTCCTGGAGACAGGAAAAACAAAGAGACAATGATGCTTCCACCCCATTTGCTTTCTTTTTCCCCTTTGTCACGGTTTGACCCCAGCTGGCAGCTCAGCCCCACACAGCTGCTTGCTCACTCTCCTCTGGTGGGATGGGGGAAAGAATCAGAATAATGGAAGTGAGAAACTCATGGGTTAAAACAAAGATGGTTTAATAGTAAAGCAAAAGCTGTGCAGACAAGAAAAGGAAAACAGGGAATTCATTCACCATTTCCCATCATCAGGTGGGTGTTCAGCCATTCCCAGGACACCAGGGCTCCATCACACCTAATGGTTACTTGGGAAGACACATGCCTGATGGTGACCACTCCTGTAAAATGTCCAGAAATGTCCACAAAACGTCCATTGAGTTCATGCAGCCCATGACTTTGGGCTCCATCTGTTATGGTGGTCACTCATAAGGACAGGAGAGGTGGTGTGTTGAATGGAGTTATTAGGCACCGAAGCCAGCTCAGGTCAGGTCACTGCCACACTTGCACTGCTTCATGGAAGGCTTGTCCTCTATGGGTTCAGGTGGCTTCTGCTACAGTAATTCCTATAACACACATCTCAAATATGGGGCTACAACAGTTTAGAGGTAATCACATTACAAACTCCATCCCTGGACCCTTTGCACCACACCATAATATTGCAATGAATACCTTTCCTCACCCCTGATGCAGCTCTGACTTATCCATAGACTGCAGTCCCTTAGGGGTGTACCTGCTCCAAGTGAAGATTTATCAATGAGGCACAGTCTCTCCAGGGGTATTCATGCTGTGGCATAGCCTTATCCACAGCTACAGTCATTTTGAGGTTCACCTGCTCCAGCATGGCTTTATCCATGAGCTACAGTGCTTTCAGGAATACACTTGCTACAGCATGGCCTTACCCATGGCTACAGTCCCTCTCTGCCATTGGCTTATCCATGGCCCATACTTTGATGTGCTCCAACATGACCTCATGCACAGCCATGGATGCTTAAAGGTGTGCCTGCTGCAGCACAGACTTATCCACAGCCACAGATGCTTCAAGGTGTACCTTCTCCAGCATGGACCTATCCTTGGGCGACATTCCCTTCAGACATGTACCTGCTGTGGCATTGACATAACCATGGCCACAGATGCTTTGAGATGTACTTTCTCTGGTGTGGACTTGTCCATAGCCAGACTTCAGGGTGCCCTGCTCTCACATGGACTCATCCACAGGTCACAGTCTCTTTGACTCCAGTTCCACCCTCTCCAGTACAGCAGCACAGAAACAGCAGTGATGCCCCAGCCACCTGCCGGCTCAGGCACATCGCCATTGCTGTTATCAGAATGTTCCCAAGCACAGCAGAGTCAGATAATAATCAGTACAACACTGCAGCAAGCACCAAAAGCAAAATTCAGTCACTAATGAGCACTAGACTCTAATGTACAGTAAGGCAAGAACAGAAGCCTGTCAATTAATAGCTAAGCAGTAATAACAGCTGTAAATTTGATCTGACACACTCTATCTCAAATCCTTCGAGCCCTACAATGGGCACCAAAAAGACTGTAGTGGTTTAACCCCAGCTGGCAGCTCAGCCCCACAGTGCTGCTCACTTCACTCCCCCTAGTGGGATCAGGGGGAGGATCAGAAGGGTAGCATTGAGAAAACTCATGGCTTGGGATAAAAACAGTTGAATAAGTAGAGCAAAAGCTGCAGGCACGGGCACAGAAAACCAAGGAATTCATTCACCACTTCCAATTGTCAGGAGGTGTTCAGCCATCTCCAGGAGAGCAGGGCTCCATCACAACTAATGATGACTTGGGAACACCATCACTCCAGATGTCTCCCTTCTTTCCCAGCTTTATATGCTGAACATGACGCCATATAACATGGAATATCCCTTGGGTCAGCTGGGGTCAACTGTCCTGGCTGTGTCCCCTCCCAACCCCTTGTGCACCCCCAGCCTGCTCACTGGTCGGGTAAGGAGCAGAAAAGGCCTTGACTCTGCGTAAGCACTGCTCAGCAGTAACTAAAACATCCCTGTGTTATCAACTCTGTTTCCAGCACAGATCCAAATCACAGCCCCATACAGGCTACTATGAAGAAAATAAACTCTATCCCAGGAAAAAAACCCACACTCCCTTACATGAAAAGCATCAGATTTTCTCCAGCAACAGCACGGTTGAACACCAGGGAGCACTCAGTGCCTGAGATCAAGCCATAGGGGGAGAGGCAAGAAAGCAAAAAGGAAAGGAAAGACAAGAATTGGCAGTGATCACTTGAGAGGTGGTGGTCTCCTGCAAATGGAGATCCTGCTTGTCCCCGGTGCTGGCACAGCACTTGTTGCCTTTAGCCAGGGCCACTTGCAGGCCCAGCTAGAACTGAGTGCTCTTTGTGTACTCATTGTCTTGGCCACCACCTTTTCCTTTCACATGTCCATTTTCAGAGCTGCTGTTGGCATTTTCACAGACCTAATGAAAGGGGAGAGAGTTTAAAAGCAAAGAAAGACCCATTCTGAGCTGATGGCAGCCTTCTCTGAGACATGCAGCCCTTAGCAACCTGGCTTCCCACTGACCACAGGCTCTGTGCCCCTGTTGGCACCCTTCTCACAGCAGGACAACAAAAGTATCAGGATGCAATTCCACTCAGTCCCATGGGGAAGGGAGGCTGGGAGATATGGGAGTACAAAAGCCAGAGAACATGGCTATAAGGCACCAACCCTTCCCTGGAGAGGGCAGAGGGAGGCAAGCAAAGAACCAGCCATTCCTGGAGTCCTTCCACCCCATTGACAGGGATGACCATCATGGACAGGGTTATGGGGCCCCCATCCCTCTCTCCACAGTGGGGCAGCCCCACTCCCTGCCCTCCCACCACTGTAAGCACCCAAGAAGCCCCCAGCCCATGCAATGTTGACAGCCTCCCACAGCACTGGTGCCCCACATCCTTGCCCAAGAGACAGCACCGGCTCCTCACCTGGGCTGGGGAGCAGCCATCCCTCGTGTCATCCGCCAGGTCAGTGCCACGGGTCTCAGGCAGCAGGAAGCAGAGCAGCCCCACCACCACGGTGACGCTGCCGAAGACTGCCATGGGGATGGCCCGGTGGTACTGCTCCAGCAGCAGCAGCAGGGGTGCCATGATCCCCGCCAGCCGCGCCAACATCGAGCACAGCCCCAAGCCGGTCTGCCTGGGGAGTGAGGGGCGGCCATGGGGACAAGTGGGCACTGCCACCAGCCATGGCAGGGGGAGCTCTGGTGCATGGGGAGACCTCACCTGATGACCGTGGGGAAGAGCTCTGCGGAGTAGACATAAGAGGTGGAGAAGGAGGCTGTGGCTGTAAACTTGCCGATGGTGGCCAGGATGGTGGTCACCACTGGCTGGTCTGAAGGGAGGAGGAGAGAACACTGCTGTGGGATGATGGAGGGCCCAGCACCACTCAGGGATGCAGATTTGGGGATGTATGGCAGCAACTGCATCACTTGTAGAGAGCCATCACCTCTGACAAAACCTGAGCATGGTCTGAGGACCAGCTCTGGCCTGGCTGCCACCTTCAGCTCACTTTGCATCCATCAGCTCACCTCCCCACATACTCATTTTCCCAGAGGACAACTGTACTAATAAAGGGCCCCCTGGCCCCAGCTCTGCCTTCTGTCACAATTGTCAGTAAAAGTTTGCTGACCACAATGGGCTCTGGGGAGTGAACCAAGTCACTTGTGGCATGGCACCAGAGACAGCTCAAGCCCCAAGAGAGGTGAGTCAGTCTGGTTGGGAGGACAGGACCTGCACCAGCAAGGGAAGGACTCTGTCCCACCCTGTCCTCTCAGGTGGAAAGAGGTCATTCACCTTCAGGGATGCCAATGATGATCAGACAGATGAGGCCACTCAGTATCAGGAGAACAGCCTGGGTGTTCTTCCTCCCGAACCACTGCAGCATGAAGATACAACCGATACGGGCAGGGATTTCCACTGCTCCAAAGGCAAGTTGTGTCAGGTAGATGTCCAGACCAAAGTTTGACACGTTCAGACTCAGCCCGTAGTAGACAAGGCTGTTCACAAACCTGAAAGCCAGGCAGGGTAGCACTGAGCGTATCTATTAGCCATGAGGAGATACAATAGTGATCTCCAGTGATGACATTTTGATTAAACCATGGCATTTGCAAGGGGATATAAAACTAAAATACCACAGGATTGCCAAAGCTAGAATAGCTCTAACCTGTCACACAAATCACACAGCACTTTGAATAGCCAGAAACAGAAACAACCATGAACAACACCTCAAAATACACAAGGTGAAACTGCAATTGTGAGTAACCTTCAATCACTGCTCTCCTTCCCCTAGAAGCTTGGGAAGAGGGGACCAGGACACATCTTACCAGGTGCAGGTCATGATTAAAGTCACCTTCCGCAGGTGCTTCTTCCGAAAGAGATCCAGGGTGCTTCCAGGCTTGGGCTGAGTCTCAGGCTTCAGCTGCCAGATGCAGAAAGGCAGAGTCAGAGCAGGCAAAGGAAACCCCTGGAGGGCTCCTTCCCATCTGCAGCCAAAGGAAAGTCCCAGCAGGACAGGCCTGTGAGCCTGAAGTGCTCTGGGAGGGCAGGAGGCTCACTGGGGCTGGAGTCCCGTGCCTGTGCTCTGGGTGCCCAGGGCACTGCTTTGGTGAGCAAGAGGCTCCTGGGCACGAACATCTCCAAAGTGCAGGGCTTTGGGGTGAGCAAGGAGGTGACCCCTTTGGGCATTTGTGCATGGGAAACCACAGACTGAACAGAGACCTGGTGCTCGTCACCAGCAGCAGCTGAGCCTCTGCCCTGACCTTGTCTTGGTGCAGCGCAGCTGAAGCTGGTGTCACCCACATCCATCCTCCAATCATCCCCAGTGGCCATGGAAGGGCATCCATGGGATAAAGCTCAGCTCCAGGGCTGCTACAAACACAGCCCCTGCAGGTACCTGCTCCAGGAGCTCCGGTGGGAGGGTGCGCTTGTTGATGGCTGCTGCCTTCTGAAGGAGCTTCTTAGCTTCTTCTATCCTGCCTTTTATCACCAGCCACCGAGCGGACTCTGGGAGCACCCTGCCAAGGGGATGAAATGCAGAGATGCTGCCGCGACCGGCTGGGTTTCCCCACAGCCCATCTCCCTGTTACCACGTCCAGCAAGCAATGAGCATTACATACTCTACCTTTACGCTTCAAAGGCTGTATTTGAGGGCCTGCAGCAAAGCAGCTGCTGCTCTCAGAGGTCCAGTGTTCCAAGGAGATGTGCTGAGGTCTGCAGAAGTCCCTTCATCACCTATACTCTAATGGGGAAGACCCAGCCTGCTCCTGAGCTGATACCTCCTCACTGCCCCCCCTCAAACCCGTTGCCCTCATGTCTTCAGGAAGCTCTGCCCTGCTCTTGCTTACCAGATGTAGAAGAAAAGAGCAAACACAGGAGCAGATCCTGCAATTTGCAGCAGCCTCCAGTTGTGAATACCATAAGCCAGGCCAGCCAAAATCATCTGACCGATGGCGAAGCAGCAGTGAGAAGTAACCACTGCCTTTGGCCGGTGGGAGACACCGATCCATTCTGTAGCTGAGAAGAAGAACAAAAGTTCAGGGTCATCCATGCAAATTACTTCCTTCGTGTAAACTCCTCCCTTGGAGAACAGCTCCCATGAAGGTGAGGACAGGAGACCAGCAGTCAGAGCTCTGGCATCAGTCACACATGCAAGTCATCAGTGCTTCACCACCTCTCCTTATCATGAGGGTGTTCTGGTCCTCTGCAGGAGAACATGAAGTGCAGGTGTGTCCCCTCTTTGCTCTTAGTATCCACAGAGCTGGGGCCCAAACCCATCCTGTCCCATAGCCACTGTGCTCTCTTGCTGCACTGATCTCCTGAACTGGGAGGCTGTCCCCTTGCCCCCTTCTGAGCATTGGCATGGGAGAGATGCTCCCTGTGGCTCTCAGGGTTAAGGAGATGCCAAAGTGCCAAAGGATAGTGCAGAGAAAGAGCTGCCCTCACAGCAGTGTTTTTCGAGTCATACATGATGGTATTTATTTATTTACAGAGCTTTCCTATCATGTCTTGAGGACACATCTGTCCGCCTCAGCCCATGAGCATCCTACTCACCCAAGGACAGTATCGCCATGGTGATCCCTGCCACTGAAGCCCCCACAACACATCTGAAGGCCATGTACACATCAAAATTTGGTACAAAGGCGATTGCTACCCCAAACAAGCCCTGGAGGAAGATGGAGACCAGAATGACTGGCCGGCGGCCCATCCTGGAGAGGAAGAGGGAAGACACAGTTGGTATCTGGAGAGGCCCCATGGAGATGAAGAGCCCAATGGGTTATGCAGTGACTGTATCACCCTCTCTTAAGGGTGATAGGGCTCACTTAGACTAGACTCTGGGTTGGCATGTGAAGCACCCTGCACACACACTGTGCCTTTCTCCCTTCTACCCCTGTGCAGCCATGCCCTCACAGGACCTCAGGACTTTGGTCAGGGTCCCTGTGAGTGAGGAGCAGTGACAAAACACACAGGGTGCAGTGCCCAGAAAGGCTCAGAGCAGCATGCTGGCTCTACACAGGCCCTGGACCTTTGCTGTGGCTGTGTTTCCTCACCTGTCACTCAGTGGCCCAAAGATCATGGATCCTAGGAACATCCCCAGCATATAGATGGACTGGGAGATGTCATTCAAGTCCTTCCTGTCACACACCAGGTCAAACTGTAGGAAGGAAACACAGATGCTTTGTTCTCAACAGGCTCCAAGTGCTTTCTGATCCTCCCTCCAAGGATGTGAGTGCTCACTGTATGTGCATAGCCACAGGTCAGTGGTTGGACAAGCCCATGGGGCTCTCAGTGGTGCCCCTCTCCCAAGAACCAGGACTTGCAGGACTCCTCTCCAGCCTAGGCACCCCCAGGGGAGCCAACTAGTTGGCAAATATTGCTTAAGTGGGACCTGGGACAGAAGTCCCGGCAGCTTCCTTTTCTCCTGGAGTGCCTGCTCTCCCAGAGGAGAAGGGATGAGTACAGTGCTGACTCCTGGGCCAGTTTCTGTCAGGGATGCTCTGCAACCACCAGAGGGCATCTATAGAGTCACATAGGAGAGATCATGTATAGGAAGTACAAGAGAGGTCAGACAGCACAGGAAGAAGCTCAGCTCTGCTCACTGGAGCACTGTTGGTGTTACTGAAGCTCCTATTGCATATTAGATGTGTGGCTTCACAAGCTTTCCTGTCCTTGTCGAACCTGGTATCTCCACACTAGGAGTGGTGAGGAACTCGTGCTGTTTGCAACAGCCTGAGCTGGAATCATGATGCAGAGGTCCTGAGGCAGACACCCCAGCACTGCTCACCATCACAGCTCCCCAGCCTGTGCATGAGCAGAAACTAAGTGCTGAGCCCTGCCTCCTTCCCCCAGCCAGTGTCTGAAGCACAAAGCTGTGCACAGGGACAAGTTGGCAGGTTACCCCCTTTCTGCAGAGTGGCATGTGGGGCAAGGAGACACAGAAGTTCCACCCAGAATGACTATTCTCTCCACCCTGTGATGAGCTACAGGTACAGAATGATTACTCTCTGCCTGTGGTTCTGCTGATACCTATATTGCAGCCTGCATGCATGCAGCTACTCCAGGACCACAACAGGGGGCTGGGTGGTGGAGCCAAGGTCCCCAAAATACACCCAATGTTCATCTCAGCCCAGCACCAGCTTTGACTGAACTGCAGGACAGGGCAACTGTCCCATCCCTTCCATATCCCTGGCAGATCAAAAGGTGATTACAGACCTCAGTCAGCAGGGATGGTGCTTGTGCTGAGGGGTACACCCAGCCATTGCTGCACTTCTCCGTGGTGTTCAGGCCATAAGCCACAATGGAGTCGAGGTCCCAGTCCACCGGTGAGTACATGGAGCACTGCTCGTACCCCCCATCCGCATCCCGGGGCAGGGTGAGGTTCAGCTGCTCTTCCTCCGTCAGGTTGGGGGCAATGGCACAGATCCAGCTGGTGTTGCAGTGATGAGGCTCATCCAGAACCATAAAAAGCTGGCAAAACTGGTGGAAAGACAGAGTAAAGCATGGAAGTAACGTGAGCAGCACCAGCCATTTCTGAAATGGCCCAAAATCCCCAACTGCTTTCAAAATCTCCCCGACGCCCGACATTGGAAGCTTTATCTGGAACAGGACAGTGCTGAGACAGACTTTCCAGAGGGCTGGAATTAATGTTTAAACCTAAGATAAGCCCTGCAGTCATAGGCAGCCACCACAAATATGTGAAGTTAGGATAGAGTTAATGCCTGATGTTTTACCTGTCCTAAGTACACCATGTAATACATTAATCATCTCTGTGCCATCCACAAGCATAGGGTGCTGGCTGGAGCAGAAGGACCCTTGTTTCATGGAACCTGGCCACCTTCCAGGGCCAGGTGTCATTGACAAGGGAAAAAGCCTGTTCGCCAAAGCAGCTGTGAGTACTGCATTTGCTGAATCACTGAGACAGTCCCCAGCAGTTCCACTTGGGAAAGGTTCATAGAGACTGAAACAGCCCAGCATGATGAAAAGCTGGGAAACTTCCAAGGGAATAAAGGGAGTGATACTAACGGATGAGCAGAGCTTGAGATGAGGAAAAGCAACCAGTTGGCTGTGGTTCCAGGTGACAGGAGTCTCCATCTCCTGCAGCTTCTGCAGGTTCCCTGTACAACCACAGGCAAGCCATGCATGGGATGCCACCAACTCAGTATCTCCCCGGTGCCCAACCCTGGCAGCCATATCTGCAGACAAGCTACCCTGGGGCTGAATCCAGTACTTAAACCCAAGGTAAGTCGTGCAGCAATAGGCATTCATGGATATGCAAATATGAAGAGAAAGCAATGCTCTGGGTTGGGATTTATACTCACACTCCATTCCCATAAATTGAAACAGAAATTTCGAGAGGCACACACCATCCAGGGGAGGTTCCTCTCCAGCTGGGAACTCAGCAGCTGGGAGGAGATACAATCATAGAATGGTTTGGGTTGGAAGGGATCTCAAGGCTCACCTCGTTCCATGGGCAGGGACACCTTCCACTAGACCAGGTTGCTTCAAGTCTCATCAGCCCTGGCCTTGAACACTGCCAGGGATGGGGCAGCCACAGCTTCTCTGGGCAACCTGTGCCAGGGCCTCATCACCATCACAGGGAAGAACTTCTTCCTTATGTCTAACCTAAATCTTCCCTCTGTCAGTTTAAAGCCATTCCCACTTGTCCTATCACTACCTGCCCTTGTCAAAATTCCCTCTCCAGCTTTCCTGTTAGCCCCTTCAGGCACTGGAAGATGCTCTAAGGTCTCACCAGAGCCTTCTCTTCTCCAGGCTGAACAAGCACAGCTCTCTCAGCTTGTCTCCAGAGCAGAGGCGCTCCAGCCCTCAGGGCATCTTTGTGGTCTCCATCTTCTAGTAGAAGGCAGTGCCAAGTCACAGAAGTATTTCCAATCTCATGGCAAGAGGTTTGCTGACAGCTTGCCACCAGTCTCACCACACTTGGGCAAGACCTTTCACTTCAGGCACCTCTTCACTGTCACAACCCAAGGCACAACCACTGGCACACAAGTAAGCTGCAGCAGGGTATGCTGGTGCTTAGAAAGGAATGGCTGAGCTACAGCTAAAGAGCTGTTAGGATGCCAAGAGCTGGGGACATGCCTGGGCTCTACCTCTCACATCAGTGAGTCTTCTGGAAGTCCATTACAAATGTAATGAGAGACCTCAGGGGGGTCTCTGGATCAGATCTGCTCCAAAACCTCAAATTCAGGAAGAACAAGCATTGTGGAGGTGGAAAGGAGGAAGTGCAGTTCACACTCCAAATGCTTCCTAGAGTATAAATCATCCCACTTTAATACCAGGCATTCCTGGACAGGGAAAGCTCATTTCCAGCTGCACAGGGCACAAAGAACTTCCAGCAAATGAAGACAAGTCCTCAGGGTACAACCTCAGGTGCCATCCTGGCTCCATTTTTGCACACAGCTCCTATCGAACATGCCCACCCTGTCTTTCCATGGGCTCTCAAACCCTCCACCAGCCAAAACAGAAATGATCCAGGGTGAGCAGACACCACTGAGACAAACCCCTTTCTCAACATGCACCATCTGACCCAATGACACATAAGCCACACACCAAACACATGGCAATGGACAATTTGTTCTTTATTGATTAAAAATTAGAGACATGCAGTAAAATACAAAGTCCAAAAAAAGGAAAAAAGCCTGAATATTTTACATCTTCCATTATAATCTACAATACACCAAAGTTGTGAAGAGGATCCATTTTCATTAACAGAGCATTGTCCTTAAAAGTAGGAACTAACTTAAAATTACCACCTGATTTCAGGTTCAGATCAGAAATTTGCACAAAAACCAAATTCTTAATGACACTGGAAAACAATTATGAACAGCATTGGCACTTACTGGAACAACATCAGAAAAGACAGTTGTCTAGCACTGTAATAGTCCAAGTAAATATTTGGGATCCCTACCCCAAAACATCTGGACATCTATATAGCAAAAACCATGTTTCTTCCTTATCTTCTCCATTGAAGAATCAAGGAGCCTTAGGTTAGGGTGACCTCAAGCTCTTAAAAGTCCTGGCTTTGGGAAGGTGGGGAATAACTTAATAAATAGACACTGCATTGTTCCATTTGACCAGTTTGAACTCTACCTTTCTCAGCACCAGTACACGAATGAAGGAGGTCCCCATGGCATGCAGAGAGAAGGGAAAATAATACTGTACCAAGACTACCTCATCCCCGTATCCTAAGGGTTTCCAATACACCTGTATTGAGCACAGGGTGACAAGAGGCCAGCCGGCTCTTCCCCAGCCAAGAAGTTTCATGGGGGACACCATAGGGAGTGTTTTGTGTCAGACACCAGGAGGAAGCACCAGAGGTGACACATGCATGTGCAAGCACACACTTGGACAAACTCAGCTACCACCAACTCCCTGGTATGAGGCACCCACTTCCTGTGCTCTGGAGAACATCTGCTCAGCAACCTGACATGCTCTCAGCTCCTAAACCCTCTTTCTCCTCTCCCTCCCCTTCACACTCACAAGCCACAGGGCTGCAAATAGTCCATGGGGACATACCCAATATTCACCTAGAGGCTAAAAGCATCAAGGGCAGTATAAAAAGAACATGCATAATTCAGGAAGCTTCCACAGCTGCTCATAAAGAACAATATATAAATACAGATTGTTCATCTGAAGACTTGGAAATAAAAAAGTCCTAATTGAACTCAGTCATTCTGCTCTGTTTCTGCATTGTTTGTGGCTGACGGAAACAAAACACGTTTCCATCTGCGTGCTAAATTACAGACTTGCAGTTTCTGTGTAGAAAACACTCCAGAGCCAATAGCAGTTACAAAGGCCAACTGTGAAACAGTAGGAAAAAAAGAAGTCAACACCATTTATTATTCACATATTGCATTACAAGTGTCTCTTATCAAACTCGGAGTATAATTTATACTATTCATGTAGAAACTCAACTTCAACACCACATAGAAAGAAAAGCTAAATACGAGTGTGACAGGGTTGCAGTGACATCCTGATCAAATGTGGAGGCTCGGGCCGACGACCCGAGCCGCTAGTGCAGGAGGGACACAGCCCGGCGCTCGCTTGCCCAGTACTACCACTCTACTGGCGATTCTTTATTGCTGTAAAACATGACAGGGATGGTTCCACGGGTACCAGTTTGCAAAGGACTGGGAGACACATCGGGAGGACTCACGCAGCCAGGCATAAGAGACTGGGCTTCAGGAACAGGTTGAAGTGCATTGTTTCCAAACGCAGAGTGACAACACACCTCCTCTCCCTCTGATCACAAACATTTTGTTGATCATCTGAAAGACCAGTTTCCGGACAGCAATGCCTCATGGGTCTGCTTCAAGAACAGACTACATCTAAGATGCAGAATGAAAGATATTTTGTTGAAAGACTGCTTTAACACAAATTGAAAGGTTCAGCCCTCATGCCATGCCTGGCACTCATGTGGGGAGAACCAAAATGGTACAAAATAAAATGAAATAAAATTAAGGCAGTTTACAAAGGGAAGCTGACTTCTAACACCTCAAAATCAAGGAACTTCTCAAAAACACAAACACAAGGGAAGGCAGCTCTCCCTCCCGTGGGTTAAGACTTGGCTGGCTTTCTCAGATGCAAGCATTCAAACCAGCAGTTTTAAAAACACACAGCCAAAGAGAAGCAGATTTCTCAGCACTCCAGGTGACCCAAACAACATGTACATTGGTGTTTCAGATAGTAGGAGCAGGTAAAGGACAAAAAAAATATCCATTCAGTATTAAAACTTGTGCAAAAATAGCAAGTGAAAAAAATGAAACCACATGTAAGCAAACATTTAGGCAAGATCATCAGAGCAGTGGAACCCCCTGCTTCGTACTCAGTAGTATTTTTCTTTAAAGTAAGGCAATAATAAAATGAACATGCAGGCAAGGATGTGTTGGATCTGCATGTTTGAGATGACAGATACAAAAACATGAGAGTTGTTTACAAAAGGTGTAAACGCCATCGGTAATTTCAGGAAGGTTTGTGATCCTATTAAGGAAAATGTTAAAGCTTCTAGGAAGGGGGCTGTAGTTCAATTCTTTGGCAGTAGTGGTTTTTTTTTCTTTTAGGCTAACAGAAGCATTACGAATATGCACATGTGGGTTCTCGGTTGGGAAACATCTCCTGGGACCATTGTTTAGCTGATGCTGAGCTGTGCAAATCCTATGAGTTTGCCATCATCAGGAATATCTGAGCCTTCAACACCAGATGCCTGAAACACAAGGAACAGAGATACAAATAGCGACACACGTTCTACCTGACGATCTTTACCACCCTACGTAACACAACGTATCAGGTATCTCCTCCCTGGGGAGGAAGCAGCCACAGCAATGTCTTTTTTATTTGAAGACAGGAAGGGCTGGGACTGAAGTTTTGCCAGTATCTGCTCTGACCAGTGCTACATGCACTAACTGGGGCAAAACAAGTGAAAACTTACAAAAAGAGTACAAAATAATGGCACTTACTGCTTCACTACCAATAAACTGGTTACACCATTTTTCCTGCCCATTCCACACTCCCCTGTCCCCTTCCTGCTTTATTTCTTCATTTCCTTCTCAGAGGCAATGTGTCTGGGCCATCTTCATTCTCCTCCTCCAAAAAAGGAGTTTGTGGCATTTCTCAGCCCACTTGCCTGCCCAGAAGTATTTCTGCCCTTTCTGGGCAACTGTAGGCTCAGAAATACTCGTTTGTAACATTCTGATATGCTTATCAGCCAGGATAAGGGAATGCTTGTATTAGCACATCATCTCACAGTTACTTAGCCCAGGTGCTGCCAAGAGGACACAAGTGGGAACCTGCATTGCCTACTGTCAGACAACCAGTAGGAAGCTTTGGGAAAGAAGGGAGGATTTAGGGTGCATACATTAGATGTCTACAGTAGACATCACAGACACTTAAACGCAATGCCTTCTTTTTGCAAGTGACAGCTTGTTCAATTAGGGAACAGGAATAAATACCAGTTTGAAAGTGACGGATCTGTTGGCTTGGGGCTCTTCCACAATTTTCTGCAAATTAGCTGCAACTGAAATCACACACAGAGAAAATGGGCAAATATTAGGACAGGCTAGAGAAATACATCCCACTCACTAGGTCTTTTTCTATTACTCAAACTTAGACCTTTCTAAAATTAAAAAAAAAAATGTTTAGGTCTCAATTAGACTCTCTCTACTTATATCTATTGCTTTAAACTGAAAATGCTGTCATTGCTTACTATGCTTCTTTTTCAAATGTATTTTTTCCTGGATGTGGTGGGATTAGTAGTAATAAACTGCCCAGCTGCACCTGGAAATCAAGTTAATTTCACACTAGCAGCCCTTCCAAATGTTGTAGCCCATGTATCAGGATCAGTTTTGCTTGCTGTAGGTGAAATATATAGGCAGTGGTGACAATTTAAAAGTCCCACCTGCTGCACATAAGGACATATTTACTTAGCAAACTGTTACTTAGAAGTAGCTGCTCATACCCACACAGGTGCTGCTGCCCTAGTGCATGTGCATGTCATGCTTCCTTCCCCAGCCCTACTTAAAAAAGCCTGGCTGATTCCAGTCCCAGACCTCTCTTGTGCAGGACTTGTGAGAAGTACAGGCTTGTGGGGACATTTGGCAATGCATGTATGCCAGGTGACAATGATTCAGCTAATGCATTGATTAGCCTTTATTCTGCATTACAAGGAACATTTGCTTCACAATGTTTCCAACTACGTCTTTTTCTTGTGGACTGGGGAATGCCTACATGTACTGGCACAGAACTGTCACCACAATTAAGAGCAGTTTTGTAGAGCCACTGGGGTAGAGAACCAAGGCCTCAGCAAACTCCCAAAGTACCCATTAATCAGGTCATTTTAAACATGCAGAAAATTGCCAAAATGGTTCGAGTGGAAAAAACAATACATAATTACCTATTACAAGATCTCTGCCATCAACAAGACCTGCTGAAATGAGTTCTTGAGACACACCATCAGCAGTATCTGTTGGGCAGAAACCCAAGAGTCAGTCACCACATAACAGAAACTGTCCAGCTGATAAAGGCATCACACAGAAACCTAATCGAGCTTACACAAACCAAACAGCAAAAGTGCTGCTGACACAAGACAGACAATAGGGTGTACACCAGGTGCAGTCAAACCATTCTGAAATATACTGTCAAACTCTGAAATGGAATTCTCTGAAGGGCTTATGGTGATATTCATGAACAGTTTTACTAGAAGGATCTTCTCAACAGCAGTGCTCCAAGTCCAACTATAGGGTAAGACCTTTAAGAAGGCACAGGCACTCATACAGGGTTTCCGTACACACAACTGCACACTGAACATAGGACCATGCCTTTCCCAAGCCACTTTCACACACTGATTTCCCACCAGCTCACCTCTCCCTGGGGTAAATTCAAAACGAATATCGTTGAGCTCTTTTTTTGAATTCCTGTGGGAAGAAGAGAATTTTATACAGAAGAGACCATCTAATTGCTCTTATAGGTGCCCAAAACAAAGTGCTGTCATTGAACAATCAGTCTGTGAAAAGCGAGTTCATTGCCGCATTCCCCCTTCAAGGCACAACTAATCATTTGGGTGTGCATCTGGAAGCAGGGTTCCTGGCATAGTCTGCCTCAGCCTGATTGAGCCCAACTGTGTTGATGCCCAGGATGTGTGCCAGCTCTCTGGTACAAAGCCACGTTGTTCCAGTGTCTCAGCAACTCATACCTGTCAGCAGATATATCCTTAAAGAACATCCTTCAGAGGAAGGAAGCACTTGGGGACTGCAGATGCACACACATCATGCAACTGTCCAAGAATGACTGGGAGGTGATGCTCAGAAGTCCCAGTCCAATGCCTATCAATAACTAAGATGTCTACAGAAACAAGAGGCAGGCTTCTTAAATGAGAAACATCAATATGTGTAATAATAGAATGCACTTACAATCCTTTTGCTGCCTGTTTCAAGGGACACAGACCAGAATCCATGCCTTGAATCAGGTAAAAGCTCTTCACTCTCAGAACTGGCTGAAGTTGTGCCTGAACAGTAAAGTGGTCCAGCCAAGGGTGAAGATCCCTGATCCCCATTAGGGAACCCAGCTAATTCCTCCTTTCTAACCCTGTTAAGTCTTCTACCATGTGTCTCTACAAAGGCTCACTTTGACAGGTCAGTTTTGTGTCCTTACCTTAACCTTAATACAAGGCTGATGGGGACTTTCGTATCTTCCTGTACCGGAGGTGCAGCAGGGGGAGGTGGGGCCTGCAACAGGATTACATCGTTTTAAAGTAGATTAACACTTCCTTTTTCTGGTTTTAAAACTAAAGGTAACCTTGATTGACTAGAAACACAAATAAAAGTTAAACTCATCACTGGAATCATGACCCTGCAGTGAAAACAACAGACTAATGAAACAGGAGAACTTCACACTTAAATAGTAGCCCAGGAGGTGCTCTCTGCAGTTGTCTCGAAACTACACTGCTCTGAGATATGCCAAAATGGCAGGAGACTTCAGGATAAGTGCTAAATGTAAAAAGATTTATTGCTCTGCATCAAAATTTAAGATTATGGGGCACTGATGACAGCTTCAATATCTCCTTTATTCTAATCCCTGCCCCAAACATCTGATTTAAAAACCCGGTACAGCTGTGAAGAGTACCTAGGAAATAATTTAACTGGCAGATCAGCATACACTTTTAGTTACTTTTACTCCAGCTGTTGGTGCTTTTGTGCCAGCAGCAGAGCTCAGGGCTTCTGATAGCAATCTTGGTTCTGTTGAAGCTGAAAGCTTTATCAGGTCAGTGAAAACAAACAAGGGTTCATAGACAAGCCCAGAGGTCTGCAAAACAGTAACCAACCCGCTACAAGAACCAGGAGAGCTACAGAGAGTAACACACTGATACAAAGAGCTGTAAAGAAGAACATATTAACAAAAAAGAGCTACAAAGAACACAGTTTCAAAGAGCTACAAAGAACACACACTACCATAAAGGCATGAAGTTTACCTTAGGACAAGGTACCAACAAGTAAGCTATTGCCACTAGTGGCAGGGAGCAAGATGCTCTACTAGTGCAAATCAAAACACTTTCACTGAGACCAACACTGCTACTTCCTTTTACTGGACTGAAAGTCCTGGCCTTCACCGCTGCATGAAATTCAGGGATTAAACACTGGCGCTTTTCCAGGAGATTTGGAGAAGTTTGATTTAAGTATTAAAGTATTAGTGTAGCCAAGAATATGTCAGACCCAACTCCACTATTTTTGTTTAATGACTAAGGCACTACCTTTAACAGTTTCATAAACAGGAACATGAGCTGCCTGTAGTGAAGAGATGCACCTTTCATGTTCTTAAAAATAAAGAAACACTTCTAGGAAGGCGTAAGAGCTCTTTTTCTAGCCAATACTGTCAAGTCTCTTCCTCTTGGATCTGCCAAAGGGTGATGGTAGCTTGGCCCCCCCTCCAACTGTGACAGCCTCTCCCCATCAATAAATATGAACACTAATGTCTTCTCTTATGAAAGAAAGGAGCCAGGAGTCTGGCAAACTCTGCACTGCTTCAAATCAACAAACAAGAAGACATGTTCCAAGTGTCTCAGTAATGATGTGGGTTGGCCCTTTTTCTCTTTTTAACACAAGTCAGAGCTCTTTTCTGACTGTGCAATGCCTAT
The DNA here is from genome assembly GCF_012275295.1 of Melopsittacus undulatus. Lineage (NCBI taxonomy): Eukaryota > Metazoa > Chordata > Aves > Psittaciformes > Psittaculidae > Melopsittacus > Melopsittacus undulatus. The sequence goes on along the minus strand of NC_047527.1, from coordinate 102,342,847 downwards.
CTGACCTACATTCTACACATTAGGGCAATGTAGCTAAGGATTAAACGCAAACTTGTCAAGCTTTCATATTGCTGTAGCTCCCCATAAAGGTCCATTTTCCCCTCTCTGCTTGAAATTGAAGTGTTTGAAAGCACCATGAGGTTCAAAGCTTCCAAAGATGGAGCTTCTCCACAATTTTTGTCTGCTACAATGGCAATTTTAACTTAGGCCTTCTGCCTTTCTTCTGAAGTCTGGAGAACTCATATGTTCTGGTTTTTTCCCCTCTCACTTTTCTCTCCACTCTTACTTTATAGATGTCACTGATGCTGAGACACACCTTAAATACCAGGAAGAAGCAGCTACCACTTAAATGAGACTCTCCTTTTTTCCTTACCTTTAACCTTGCCTCAAGCCAGAGTCCACTCCCTAAACAGCATAAAAAGTCACTGCTCACCCACAGAATAAGCATGAAAAACTGCCACACCCATGTTGGCTATATTCCTTTTGCAAGCCACCAGGCCAGCTGTCATTTCTGCATAAGCAGCAGCATTAAATCAACTTCAGACAAGCACCCTCCACACCTTTTGATCATTTTAGCTGTTCTGCTCCAGATGTGACAAGCGCGAAGCTGAAAGCTGGTACAAAGGGATTCTGATGTTACCTGGGCTGCTGCTGGGGCTGCTGGAGGAGCCTGTCTAGGTGGAGGAGGTACAGCAGTTTGAGGTTGTGCAGGTACTTGTCCTGCAGCCTGAGGTAGTTGAGTAGGTGCCTGTGCTGGAGCATTGAGTGAAGGACCTGGAGGCTCAGCTGATGGGAATAGCTGCAAGCAAAAAGGCGTTTTAATGAGAAAAGGAACTTTGAGAGTTCTGACTCAAGCACCACCTTTCCAAGAAGTGCTTGTTTGCCGCATATATCACTCAGAGATGCAAGGGCATTCCCAGGCCTTTAGGACACTAACACTGATCCCAAGTTAGTGTTCCAGGGGTTTAATGCGTCCTTATGCCCAGGGACCTCAACCCCCCTCCCCGGCCCTGACATTTGCAAGCTTTATTCCCCAGTACAGAAGGATAAGAAATCAAGGTATCAGCATGACCATGAATCTTGGACAAAAATTACACTCTGCAGCTAGCAAGGCTGGATGGACACAAATCATATCTTAGCTTGGATGAGTAAACCCTATCCTTTAGTTTACCCCCTTCTCAGTTTCCAAGTCCTACTTTTATTTTTGAGTAGCCATGCAGTCACAGCAGAGCAACTCTGCTTTGATATGCAGTTCCTGTCAGAGAACACAGCCTAGCAAAGCATGAAGATAACTATCAACATCTCCGTTCAAATGTCAGAGGCAGAGTAATACAGATATTCTACTGAAAACTGAATTCAGAGTTCTTTGAAACACACAGACAAAACTCTTAGATTTGGACTTATTAAAGATAAAAAGATTTATATGCAATTAATTTTGGGGGGAAGAGCTAAATGACAGCTTGAACTTTTTTACCTCTTATTCAGAACAGCGAACCTGATTTTGGCATGGTAACCAGAGGACTAAGTTGGACAGTATTTCTTGATTGTGTCCTCCAACTTACAGTAAGTTGTAGAAAATAAAAATCACCCTGAATACTGAAAACCTGGACAGCAGACCTCCACATCACTGTATGTATGTTAAGTCATGTATCACAATCAGGAAATTAGTCCCAAAGGGATTCTGGCTTACAGCTTTTTCTTTGAATTTAGAGTTTATGTCAAATTATGGTGCCAGAACTGTGGACTTTCGTAAGATCTCCCTTATAATCAATCCCTGTAAACAGATGAAGGAAGAACAGGACTAACTCAAGACTAATTTCTAAGAGACAGCTCTGTTTATCTTTTCACACGGGTAGAGAAAAGACAGACATTGCATAGCCTCTAGATGATAAGCACTCTCTATCACTGAAAGATAAGATATACTAATATACCTAATATAAGAAACACCAGACAGAACTGAAGGCAGGTTATAAATTGCAACTTAAGTTTTCTGTCATCAAACACTACCACAGATTTATTTCACAGCTCTGAGTAGATTCCAAAGCAGTGAACTAAGACTATGCAAAACAGACATTTTAAAGATGTGTTTTGTTGGTCATTTGTTGGAGTTTTTTAAAAGATGAAACAATAGAATCACAAAATTGTTTGGGTTGGAAGGGACCTTAAAGATCATCTATTTCCAAGCCCCCAGGGATACCTACCACTAGACCAGGTTGCTCAAAGCCCCATCCAACCTGGCCTTGAACACTGCCAAGGATTGGGCAGCCACAGCCTCTCTGGGCAACCTGTGCCAGGGCCTCACCACCCTCACAGGGGAGAACTTCTTCCCAATATGTAACTTAAATCTCCCCTCTGTCAATTTAAAGTCATTACCTCTTGTCCTATCGCTACCCGCCCCTGTCAAAAGTCCCTCTCCAGCTTTCTTGTTGGCTGCTTTAGGCACTGGAAGCTGCTCTAAGGTCTCCCCGAAGCCTTCTCTTCTCCAGGCTGAACAAGCCCAGGTCTCTCAGCTGTCTCCACTGTTTCGAGATCTTACAACATACAGGCTTTTGCAATAGCAAGTAAAGTTGAACAGATCTACACCAAACTTATCTCTGGAAGACCTCTCAGCATTATATAGCCAATGATTCCTTTTAAAAGGTTTTCAAGCAGAGCTCAGCTAGATACTAGCTTTTACTTCAGACAATACTGTTTTAAGAGGCTAATAAAAAACATGCCTTCAAACAAAATAACTAGGTATCATAATTTCAGAAAGCCATCTGCAATTTTAGCTTACCTCAGAATTCTGTACAGGTTCTTTCACTCTGGGAGACTGAAAAACAGAGAAAAAGCTATCATTGCCTAGAAAAAAGTGAAACTTATTGATTAGAAGAACTTGTCAGAACCATACTGAACATATGAAATCTACACAATTGCTTTCAAGTTACATATATGTATTAAGATGAATAATAAAAGGGACACCACAATTTGTTGGCAACCTAATCATATCACGCCACCCAGAAACAGCCATGTTTCAAAAGCTGCAGTTGATATCTACACAGTGGCATACAATATCCTAAGCTGCTACAGCTGTTCACTGTAGCAAAATCCAGTACTTCTGAAGATCACTCAGATTGGATCAAATTACTTGTGCACCAAGATGGCAAAATCCATTTTAAGCTACCCAAGTCTTGCAGAAAAAGATAAGCCACACAAATCTGCCTCACAGAACTCTGCTGGGAAGCAAATTCGTTTTGTATACTTAGGGAACTAGTTTGCAAACCTATTTATTTAAACCTGAGGAGGGGGAAATCAACCTTACTTGTGCTGCTTTATAGAACGAACACTCTTGCCTGCTCTTCTTGCCCTTGGACTCTGCATTACACCATGCACTCCATGAGAAAAAGCAGTGAAACAAAGAGATCAGTGGATTGGAAAGTGCAGCCAAAGCAATGTGAACAACCTCTGCTTATCAGTAAAGCGAAGATAACATTCATTAGCTATTCCGCATGAGCAGAAGAAACAGCCAAGTACTCCTGCAGTTAAGAGAGCCTACAGCTTTGACTTCTAACTAGTCCAATTACCATGTGGAGATAGGTGGGACGACTTGATCCATGCTGATATTAATAAAACAGATGTTCCTTCTCCACATAATGGTCTAAAAGACAGGTTCAGATTAGGACAGTACAAGTCTGACAGAAGAATGTAAGTCTCATGCCACTCTTCTGAGCCAGTTTATGCAGTAACCGATTTCACTACCATAACAAATACAGTTCTGAGCAACTTGTAACATGTCATAGAATAGCAGGTTGGAAAGGACCTCAAGGATCATCTGGTCCAGCCAATCATATGACCCAGAGGCTTCTCATGAGAGAAAAAGTGTCTTATTCTCAGAATTGCAAGTTGCAAAAAGCCCTCTGGACATGAGAAGGAACTGTTCATTCATGATGACTATGTGCAGGCAGTGTCAGGAAAAAAGTGAGGCAGCTGGAAAGATAAAGCCTGAAATCCATCTAAATATTCTGAGCCTTCACTTGACAGTTTCCAGGCAAGGTGAAAAACATGGCATTGCTTCCAGAGATAAACAGCCATGATCCACCTCTGCAGGGCTGCTCTTTCCGGCACAAAGCTCATATCCAAGAGTACCCTCTTACAAATACCCTCAAGGAATGACTCAAAAGGAGCTTGTCTGAAAGATCACAGTGTGTTAGACACTGTACATACAAGTATGGAAACACTGGCCCTGCCTCAGAGCTAACAACTAACCCAGATAAACGGCAAACAGAAGTAAACTAAGGGAAAGCATGGACAGAAAAGAAACAGGATAAACATTAGAAGATGTTTACCTAATTAAGGCACAAATAGGATGACTTAAGGGGTGTGCCAAAAAAACATTAACTCTAACTTATTTTTTCTTGGGCAACCAGAGATGATGTGAGTAACCAGTGAAATGTGACCACACAGCATCCACTACACAGATTTACTCAGTAATGAAAGGCGAATGACTTAGGGGATAACATAGCACAATTGGTTTACTTTGAATTCAAGGTTTTAAATGCAGAGAGGAAAGAAGTTCACCAAGTCTTTATGTCCAAAAGGTTAACAGTGAGCCAGCAAGTCACCGTATGGAATGAGCTGAATAGATATTTCTGGCTCTGTTTATAATAAACGTTTCTCTGCTTTCAGCTGCATCCCAGTAAGACTTTTAAGATACACATTATAGAAAAAAAATGGTGAATTTAAAAGTGAAGACAAGCAAAAAATACAAATCCTTTTCATGTATGTAGATGCTTATATGCAGGTTAATTATTAACTATTTTAGCACATTAAGTCAATCTGCAAAGCATGACTTTACTTTAAGGCTGACAGCAATAAAACACAGGTACAGATGGTATCACATAATGGTTTGGTTTGGAAATGACCTTTAAAGATCATCTACTCCAGCCCACTGCAATGGGCAGGAATAGAAGGTGACACCTAGTTAATGCAAGTTATTCTATTCTACAACGGAGGGATTACAGACAGGTGGAATTTACGCCCTGTGTTGGAAATATGGCCAGAAACCACAGGATAAACACCAATCCTCAATATACCATCATATTTGCGGCAAATGCTGGCAGTTTGCATACAAGTCTTATCACTTGAAAAAGGATCAAATGCATGAGGTGTACAGGCATTCCTGTCCTTTCACATTCAGGTATAAGAAAATTACTCAAAAGCTGTGAGAAAGACACCCATGGCAGGATTCAAGTACCTAGGCAGACATGTAGTGAGGTCTAAGATGCCATAGTGACCTTCCTAACCTTCAGAAAGATGCAGGTCTCCCACAGTTCTGTTATATCTACATCGGGTGCCTCCAAAAGGGCAATATACTACTAGATTTACGTAACTGAATTGAGACCTACTGCTCCAACACCTATTCTCCTAAAGGTTCCTTGAACAGGAGACCTAGAAGTAAAAGCTAAATTAGACAAGTATGCCCAAATTAGAGCAATCAGAACAGACGGCAGTACAAGGAAATATGCCAAAGCTTCAAGGAAAACAAATGGCTTGAAAAGGAGCCTGTAAACATGCATGTCAATCTGCTTTTTAATGTGTAAGAGGAATGAAACAAGTAAGTACTGTTCAAAACACAGTAAACAGCATTAAGTCATAGTACCCTGAACTTAGAGACAAGATAGAACAAGTTCTACGTAATCTCTGAAATAGTTAGGATCTTTCACAACACTGTCTCCTAATTTGATCATATTTTAACCTACTAAAGGAATTTTGAAGATTTCAGCTCATAAAGCATCAAGAATTTCAGTAGCCACCTTGTGCCAAGATACCTTTCTTGACCACGTAATATGAAGCTGGATATAGTAAGCCTTTCAAAAAGTCACAATAGGTGTTGTAGCAAAATATGGAATTACTCTATCAATAGTGGCCTTTTATAATCCAAACATTTCAAGTGATGCTAAAAAGATGCAAAAATCCTGCATTTAATATTTAAAGGTCTATACAGAACACCAGTAGAAGGAAGACGAATTAAAGAGAAATGAGAAAAGTTACAAGCTGTGAAGGGATAAATTCTCCAAGCCAATACTGCCTTTCTTTCCCCTTTCCTCAAACTCCTTCACTGCCTAATTCAATTACAGAATGATTTAAAGGCCCAATCCACTTCAAGCTACCTGCTGTAGTGAAAAGAGAACATGCAAAATCAACACTGCTGACTGCTAGGGGAAGACCATCTGGAAACTTAGTCTTTTCATTGATCATTATGCATTACTCTTCTGTGTTTCTGTGAGTTAGTCTGGGTTTGGGTGGCTTTGTGTATGTGTTGGGAGAGGTGGTACTTTTTAGAGGATTTTCAAGTGCTAGACTGATCACTCCTTATGACTTTAGGGATGCCATAACATTGTCTATCAGGACTAATCGATTTCACTGTATAACTGAAGGGACAGAACCAGGCCCTTTGTATTTTCGAGTATCAGCCATAAGCACAGGTCCTATTGATTTCATCTCCATCCTAGAGAGGGCAGTAGAACAAAAGCTCTCCAGACACTTCCAGTAGGAAGCATTTCAAAGAGTCAACAGACTTAAAAACAAAGAGAATATCCTAGTTCAAGTCAATGAGTATGCTGAGCTGACAGTAGACTGAATTCATGTTCCCAATTACACTCAACATTCCTGAATGAGACCAGCTGTGCCCTAGAATGATGACAGGGGAGAGATCAATACAAGTTTTTTCTTTAGCCTTCAGTCTGTTTCCTCTCATTTGGTTACATACTCAAAGAGAGGGATCATAACTTATTGTGTATTATACTTAAAACAAGGCCACATGCTTCCCAGGAAAGTTAAAACAGTGGAGCTATTGGAGTTTGAGGACCCACCCTGAGCTGTGAAATTGCTGCTCTGCCTTCCTCACTTTCTTCATCTAGTTCATCATCACTCCATTCCCAGCCACCATCTTCAGTCTTATGAAGACGTCCACTGGAACCTGGGACTCTCCGGACCTGCTCAGCACAAAGACAGAGAACTGATATGTCAAGCAGACAGTTTCTACAGTTAATCTTTTTCAGGAGACATAGAACAAAAGCATCTCGAGGTTGCATCATCTGCCAGGGCGCTTCAGTATTTTATTGAAATATCTAGTTCTCTATGCAGAAAATGCCCTACTACAGTAATTGCCATTAAAATGTGAACACAAGATAAAACACTAGTAGAACTAAAGCAAAACCCCAAGAGGTTTTCAGTACCTTTTTGGATCTTTCAGTGATTGTTGGTGCTCTCTGCAACATCTTCTCTTGTAAAAATTCTTTATTCTGCAAAACAAAAAATATAAACAACTTGTATTGAAGGAATCAAAGGGTGTTTTCAGCAACGTCTCTGACAAAGAAACCATTATTTCCCGCAGAAAGTGTTTTACATGTCTCATCCCAATTCACCCAAAGTTAAACATCTCCTTCCTTTGGACAACACTGTATGATGTCTCATCCCAAATGCCTTTTCAGTTACACGTGGCCCTTTCCCTATGCAAACTAACACAGAATTATCAATCGAAATAAATACTATTCTGTCTGATTTACTGGCATATGTATTCATTATATTGCAGCATCTGACACCCTGCTAAGAGTTTTGGCATTCTTCCATTTGCAAATACTATTCCACCTGGACCCGGTGTCTTTGCTTTATCTTATCCCTAAATTTATGCCTGTCCAACTTTCAAAGGCAAGCCTCAGATGTCAGGCAGGCCAGGATGCAGGAAGCCTCTACACTGGAGTAGTAAAACTGAGGAACTGAGGCAGCAGGATTTAAAGTGGCTGAAAAAACGTACAGCACATATGAAGTTTAGAGAGAAAGTAAATGCAATGATCTCAACAGATTAAATATTAATAAACTGCTGTGATGTTTTACTGTATTAAATTTCCTCTTCAGCAAGCTACTCCAGACTGGCTAATGTGGGCTCCTGAGTGTATAGTTTTCCAACTGCTTGACTGCTGAGCCAAACTGCCTACAGGAGAAACAAGCCAGGCAAACACCCTGGCACCAGCACTGGATTTGGCTGGGTATTTCACTCCACATGAGTGAGGCTGGATAGCCCTGCAATCTCTGCCATGAGGTGCTCCCAGAACCTCTTCATGATGGTTTGTTGCACGCAGGATGGAGAGTTTCAAGATACACACTGTCACTTCCTGAGAAGTGGCTCTCAGCTTTATCAAAACATATTGCCACATAACATAGACTGTACTTAAATATATGATTCAATATAGTCAGAGAAGTTGGACTCTTCTGTCCTCACGTTACAGCTGTCAGCTTGGCGGTGACTGATGCATGAATATAATTTAACACTGAGTGTTAACTGGCATGCGTTTTCCCTTCAAGTGCTGGTTTAAGTATTGCCTCATTTACAATAATGTTAATTTTCTATCACCACATATGCTAATATGCTACTCTGCAGCAGCTTAATGAAAGCATGAAGGAAGTTTTACACATAGTGAAATATAACATGAACCAGAATTCACATCACCAATTGGAGAACGGTCAGCAATGTGTAAACCATCATATCACTTTGGACACGAAGCATGTGGCCAGTATACAGATGCAGACTACTCAGTTGCCTAAAATCCCATCACAAACAACGAAAAAAACCTAGCGAGTACTGAAAAGAGCTCAGACATCAATTAAACTTGCCCTAGAGCAAGCAACCTCTTACATTTCATAAACTGGATCACTCTCCAGACTTCCTTGGTTGCACTTGTTATTCATGTCAACTTTAGCAGGACACCTGTACAAGTACCTAGATGTGCCCCCTTCCATTTAAGCATCTTAATCTGGGAACTAAAACCTACTTTGATTAATTGGTAATACTGCTGTGCAATCCCAGGTATCAGATACTTTTTTCGGCAGCTCAATCTGCGTTCTGCTATAAAACCCATGTATTTTGATCACAAACATGCCACAGAAAAAATAAGCAAACAGCAAACATTTTCTCATTCCCATGGAAATACAAATTGTCCCTTGTACTATTTCTGTTTCCCTCAATTAGACCTTGCATGCTACATATGCACGAATCTCCAGGCAGTAATTCCATGAATGCTCACTGACAGTTCAAGGCTAAAAAAATGGGAGTTTCCTGTTATTTTGTATCACAGGAGCTTCACTTTCCATAGGGCAACAAAGGGTGAAGTTTTATATATCCTCTGCACAGTGGGCCTCATTCACCACTTTGCATACAGACTAATTACAGAGTTTACTAAAATGTTACATTTACTGCCACAGAGACCTTTATGGCTGGAGAGGCAGCCAGAATGGCACCACTAAAAGAGAAGAAAAAACCCCAAAAGCCACTGAAACACATTTAAATGTTTGAGAATTTCTAGATAATTTCTCTTAATAGCAGCATACACAAGGAGGTACAGAAGAGGGGTTTCATTCTGTTTGTTCACAATGAACCATTCAATACACTCAGCTATGCTGGCCCTAAGTGAAACAGCCCACACTCATGCCAATAAAGCTGTCACCATATCTATCATACTTCTGAAAAGTCCTCTCCACAGCCTCTGCACAGATCAATTTAGGAAGTGTTTTCTTACCTTTGCTTTCGTGAAAAATTTGTGTCTTAAGAGTTCTGCTGCTGTCGGTCTGTCAATAAAAACAGATGTACAAAAGACAATTATAAATGCTCCCTTTCAACACAACAGTCTTCCAGGTTGCTGCAGCTTGTTGTAACATGGCATCCTTGTAACAGCATCAGCTTCTCCTGCAAAATTGCCCTAAAAATCAGTCACTCTATTCCAAATAAATTTTACACCAGCAGCCTTAAATACTCACTGCATATTTTGTTAAAATCAGTAAATAACTTCTGGCCAGGGGGGGAAAGTTGCTCCCATTTTGATGCTGAACTTGAGTCTCAGAGCCAGTTTGATGAGATCAGAGAAACAACTTGTTAAAAATTGAAAGATCATCACCTACAGCAGAAGGGCAGCAGTACTCACCATGTAACAGTTATCTCAGTGATACTTGATTACCTGTGTAATTAGGCCTATCAAACACAGGCAGGACAATCAACTTTTGTCTAATAAAAAAGGAACTATTTCCCCCTTTAAGGTAGATTTTAAGACTAATACTGGAAAGTAAAAGACATCACTCAGTCAGTTTAGAGCTTAGAAGGAGCTTTCTAAAGACACAGACCTACGTGAGAAAGTACCAGGTTACAACATTTCCCATGCTGCAAACTGTGCTTAAACACTAAAAGAGTTTAATTAGTGACTTACAAAGGCCATTTGTTACAGGGTTTATTTCACCTCAGACTAACAAAAATCATCCGCTTTATAGCAAGGGAGCCCCAAAAAGAATTAAAAACTGCACTAAGTTCTCCTCTTTGAGAATCCATACAATGCGCATATTTGATTCTGCTCTTTATGGGCCAACCTCCTGCTCCCAAAGTCAGGATGATGACAGCAGCTGTTACTGGGGCTTGAAAAGGGAGGCATGCCATGATGCAAACTGATTATGGTTAATTCCGATCAGCATATATTCTAACCTGCAGGGATAGGATATGCTTTAAAAAGCAGAGAAAAAAACATCATTCTGGGGGAAAAAAAAAAACAAAACCCTGCTATCAGTCTGTATAAAGTACTCTACTGATTCATTAAACATTTCAAGTGTAAAGCTTGTTAAAAGAGAGATCCCATCTCACAATGCGTGAGAAGCCTTTGTTCCTGAATCTTTCATAAGAGGGAACCAAAAAATGTCTTTATTATTATTTTACAAAGGGCTTTTTTCCTTTCCAGAATTAGTTTGCTTACTGAGGGGAAGAAAACCAAACCAAAACAAAACCAAGAGATATAAAAAGTGATCTGTGAGAATGATTGTTTCTTTACTTTTGCATTTTAATTCATATTTTTAAATGCAGAGCAAACACACTTTTAAACAGCTTCACAGGCTGGCAAATGCTATGAACTGTCCTTCACAGAAATAGCTCTGAGCTATCCTATGTGACAGGCTGTGGGTTTTAAACAGTGCTGTAGACAGCAGATCCGTGTGCAGCTTTGAACAAGGCCATAACAGCATGATACAATGCTATCCTGTGGTAGTATTTCTAACATCACAAAGTAGCCAAACTACTGTTACGTGGAAGACGAAAAGTGTGTTCAGGTCACTTAAGCAACCTGTATTAATGAAAACATGTTGGCAATATTTGCCAATGTTTTCCCTGATTTCCACCCCCAAACCAAATATTACTTATAATTAAGCAAGCCAAAACTACACTGAAAGCCTTCTTTGCACTGACAAATTTTAAAAAGCTTGTTTCTGAAGCTTCACAAATAAAACATATTGCCCAATGGGTAAAACACAGAGCAGTTCTGCCTAGGAACAAAACATGAAGTGCAGTCACCCGCTGGAGGCAGCAAGGGGGAAAAATGGCACTACACACGCAGTGGACTGGGATGCACTCTCATTAACCCAAATGGAAGATGTGGACCAAGGACAGGCATGATGCCAGACATTTATCCATAAAAATAAGGACAGCCAAAGAAGTTGCAGCCACACAGCAAGATTGCTGTGTTCATTGCAGCTGAAAGGCTAGAGAGGCAGAGAGCGTACTGGCTTAAAAAAAATAAGGAATTACAATGAGTTTTGTGGGCTTGTTTTAGGATGTTTTGGGGTGGCTTTGATTTTGGTGTTACCTGTTTCTTACCTTTTTTCAGGGTCTTTTTGTAGGCACGATGAAATCATCTTCCTAAATGATTTCCCATACTTCTTCAGCATCTCCTTATCTTGCACACCAGTTTCCAAGGATGGAGGATCATTCTGTAGCGTCAGCATTAAAACCTGAAAGAATTATGTCTATTGGCAATGAGATTTTTCTTGGCATTCATGAGACACAGATTTGGGAAACACTATATGGTAGACAAGCATTTCTGTCAAGCATATAAGTCAACAAGTACTGTTTCATTACAATGGCTCTCAAGGGCAGCCTGAGCTCAAAGTGAAGGTTCTTACAACTTAGACTGTGTCTCACATTCATTAGACAGTAGAAACTCACCTACACTTCCCTCAAGGCAATTACAGAGTCTCTCCTTTTCCCTCCACTTCCCACATTCACTAGCTTTGTAGAAACCGTTGTTTTCAAAACCTCTACACCTCTGCAAATTCCGACTGTCAGCTGAGAGGTTCAAGACTTGTACACCAGGATCTAGAGAGAGTTACCTCCACCCCCGCCCCTTTGGAAGCTTGGCTAATTTATACTCAACAATTTATGCTATTGTTTTCCATCACATCTCCTCGCCCACAGTGTAATCTGCAAGCCAAACACAAGGCTGGGATGTGCTTTCAGAACTGCTTGGTGTGATTAAAGAGTAAGCATAGCAGAACTCCTACCAGCTTTTTTACTTGAGATAAGCACTTCTGTGTAAGGGATTTGATTCAAAGGCTCTCTTTAGATCTCCCTGCAGGTATTTCTTAGCTAGAAGGCAAATTAATGAAAAAGCAGAAAGGCAACATAAAAAAAAACAAAACAGAGGGTTCACTTCCATGTACCAATGCAACATCAGGTGAAGACATTTCTCACACAAGCACCCATCAAGCCAAACTGATTATTTCCTTCAAATCACTCATATATTCTGAAGGAAAGGAAGAAAATTACTCATTTACATTTTCACTTGTCACCTACACACAGATGAATACCTATTTTTAGAAAAGGAAGCAGCACACAGCACATTGAAATAGCTTTCAACAGCTACATTGCTTAGGGCAGTAAAAGCCCATCAATCTAGCTGAAATTATACAGTCTGTGACAGAATTCCCTGCTTTCCCCCCTCCCCTCCATTCCCCCTTGGAGGGTCATTTAATGCACAGGTCATTTTGCTGCATAACAAAATTAGTCTACAGCGAAATACAATTACATTCAATAAATAAAACACAGAAGTCCTCTTGCAGGCTGTATGACTGGAACCCGTAGCTAACAGAGCTGGAGATTAATAATTCTAGCTACTATGTGACAACACACAATACCAAATAGACGATCTTTGTATTTAGAACTACAACCCATGCATTCAAAACACAATAAACAGAAGTAGAGCTTGCAGAAGCTACTGCAAAAGGCTAACAACAATCACAGCACAGAAGGATGTATCAATGCAAACAGCAACAGCTAAATTGGCAACACATTTCCATGAACTCCTCACCACTACGCCACAATCGCTGATGTTACAAACTTCAATGGCATTTCTAAACCACCCAGTTACTCAACAGTCCCTGCACAGAGATGACATAAATCTTAAAATTAACTGTGTTCTACAAGAGTTAAGCCAGTGCAAAACCCTGTCATTTAAAGCAACATATGGATATATATGTCCTAATGAGTTAGGAGCTCCTGGATTCCCAAATGCTACTGTAATTACAGGGTGCAGGGGATGCACCCAGGTCCTAGCAAGGTAATACCCAACTTGCATAGCACCCCTGCAGTCAAAAGACTCAGGAAAGAAAAGCTTGCCCATGATATACCTAAAGTTGAAGGACTTAGCACTCATAGGCTTCATATCCCAGGTAACTAGCCTAACCATAAGCAATGAGTTTACTGTATGGGCTCTCCACACCCTCCTGTTTGATCCTCCACCTCAAGTTCAATAAATTGTTAATGTTGCCAATACTACACCATTTTATATTGATGTGGTACTTTCCACTGGTTCAGTGACTGACAGGACTGTGTGGGCATAAAACAAACAACATTCTTTGGGATAACTGGTGACAAGACTTCTGAGAGATACCAGGAAAGATTATCAGCACAGACGACGGAATAGTTCACCATACCAGTGTCACTGGATGCCAGGTAACATGCTCTGAACCATTATTTATAGTCCTAAAAACATCTGCTACCTTCAGAGGCTCCAGGATTAAAACACACCTCAAGAATGGTGTCCCTGGCAAGACTCGGGATCTAAACAAGAATTCTGCAGTTTCAGACAATGCTGATTAAGTGACATTTTTAAAAGGTGACTTCAGATAAATCCAAGAACATCGTGATCCACAAGTGCAAGTTAAGAGGACAAACCCTTCAACAGAGCATGCTGGTCACATTCTTGGGAACACCCACAGAACACACTAATCCTTTATCTTGCACAATTATCTGGAGACCTGCTCACCTTCATCGGTGGATATTTATGGTAAGGAGCTGCCCCTGTAGCCAGTTCAATAGCAGTGATCCCAAAGCTCCAGATGTCTGCCTTGAAATCGTATCCTCTGACCTGAAAAATATTAGAGGATGTTAGCATGTGTCTCTCTTGCTATCCTACACTGTAATCCTTTTCCTTAGCGTATTACACATCCTTCCACCCTTTCCAGGAAAGGAAGCACCAGTGTTAAAGAGATGGAAATGTTTTCTCTCTCCTCTCTCCCCAGATCCTTATACCTTAAAGGAGGTGGTTTAGGAGTCATAGTTTGATAAAAATTATGGGTATAGACTGTACAATTATAAGTGCTTTGCCATAAACCTCTCCATGTGTAGAACACAAAGGGACACTGGTTTAACTCAGGCTCTGACTTCCACACAAAGGACAAAGAGAGTCATTAAACAGCATAATGAAACTCCCATGGTTAATAGATGGACTGTTATCCCCTTGGGACATACGCCTCACTACACTTTTAGTCAACTGCTTAATCAATCTGACTGCAAACATGCTCAATCCTGAAACTTCAGTACACACCAGCTCAGTAAAAAGCCCCTTATTCCTGTCTGTGGACTAATATTTCCCTCCACTAATTAATAGTAGCTTCTGCACTTGACATTAAACATGGACTTGTTCAGGAAAATTTATAGTGTTTACTTCCCCTCACGCACAGGAAAAAATATTTCATATGCCAAAGCGGTTACTTCCTCATTATCATTAGGTAATATTTTGGCACTTGCTTTGTCCACTGCAGGGGAGAGACATTATGTACTAACTTCAAGAGCAGCTATAAAAATCAAAGTGTTTTGGCTGCTTAGAATGGTTTATATTTCTTCTCACTAGACTATGGAAAAATATTGAATCAGAGCAAAGCTAATAGGGATATTGTGTTCAGCTAACCTAACAAGCCTTAGAAAAATGCTCATTGTGAGGAAGTCAAAAGTATTCCTGAAACTACCCTTAGTGTGATCTTGAATTTCTGAAAACAAACAAAAACCCCTCTTGCATTATTTTTCATATAATACTATAGTTGAACTGAAATTTGTTATAGCAATGGGAGTTTGTATCTTATATCATTTTCATGAGCCTTAAAAGTCTAAAAAGTTTCCTGAAGTCAGTTTATGGATGCCATGATTTACGGATGCCATGCCATGAGACTTCAAGTCACTTAACTAAACAATACAGTATAGTAAAATAGTACAGTTTAAAGGAACACAGTGCAGGAAGAAATATGCTGTAAGGGTGGGGATTTTCCCTACCCTCACACTACTTTTTATGTTCTGAAAATAACTTTGGGATATTTCTTAGCTTTATCTCTCAGTGTTGAAGCTCATCTATATGCTCTTCAACTCCTCATTCCCTATCAGGATTTTAAGCGTTTGATGGGGGGGGGGGTATTATACCGTATAATCCTGTTTGTAAGTGAAAGCTATTAAGTTCAAAGCTGTCTACAGCAGTTCTCCTTGACATCTGTCCAATTCATATTAGTCACCACCTTGCAGTTAGTTTTTATCAACAACATTTCTTTTTCTCATCAACTTTTTTTTGCCATAAATCTGCCAAGTGAACGTACACTAAAAGACAATGCCAGGCTATCATGTATTGAGATAGTAAAGGAACTTAATGATGCTGAAGTAAACCAGATGGAATTGAGTCGATAGTATCTACATATTGAAGGCTAACCTACAGCAACCCCTTTGTCCTTTATCCCGGGTTGGATATAGTGGTTCAGAGTGACACCTGCTGGAAAACAGCAAAATGATATAAACGGACAGTGAAAGATTTCACATCAGCATCCAAAAATACCACCTTATCACCATAATACTTGCAACGAGTTAGATGTGCATGGCCTGCATAGTAGTACTGGACTCCCTAGAAAATCTGCCTCCTTTAGAAACATACCTGCTGCATCAAGAACCCCCACTTTGCCACTGAAACCTTTATCTCCCCTCTTTAGTACGCTCCTTAAGAACTGTTTTTTCCCCTGTTTTGAAGATTGCAGCCACCCTAACTTTAATGAGCCTGGAGAAGCACAGTTAGGTTCTGGCCAGTCTGCCGTGCCCTCTGCACTAGGACAGGACGCAAAGGACAGATTAGCAAGGGACAACCATGATCTGATTTCAGGTACACTGAGTACTATATTTTCATTTATTTTTAAATCAACGTAAATCCAGAAGAATATGACAGCAAGGCAGTTCAGAAGCAAGTCTGCAAACACAGCTCTTGACTTGAGGAGCATGTCTTGTACTCTACAGGGTTAGACGTGTACTCTGAGGAGGTTGTAGGAATGCTGTAATGCACCAACCCCTCAATGCCACCATGGAGAGCTACTCAAGACACCAAATACTGAGAATGCCTTTCATCAACAGTATATTTAAGCTACCCCAAAATTATCTCAATCCCTCAAGAAGTTTTGGACATACAGAAAATGCACTGAAGTCCAGCCACTGTTTTAGCTGTATTTCATTTTAGATATATATGCATAGGAGGGGTCTTATCCAAGTTACTTCTAAGTTTCAAAATATTTTGTTGTGAACAGCAGGGTGAGAAGCAATAAGGCAGGTTTGATTTAATAGAAATGTGTTCCCTGAGTACTTTTGTAAGGAATTAGAGTGAACAAAAAGAGCCAAAAGCTAGGAGGAAGGGGAAAAGCATCCCTCAGCATTTACTGTATGGATACTCAGAAGCCAAGAGAAACTAAAAACCTGAATAAAGTCAAGTTGTTATTTTACAGTAATAACTCCCCACTCTGACACGTTGCAATTGGCAACCCAAATTCTAAAATGCAGAAGAGCACATTACCAAGCTGTATACATGCAGATTTACCACATGTGAAACTATTTATATTCTACTTCACGTTTATGGAGAGGGAGAGGCACATTAGTCTTCTTTATGCAACAGCAGAGTAGCCTCAATCTCAGCTTAGGTAAGAGCCTGAAGAGAAGCAACAGTTGGTAAAAATCTACTGAACACTTCATATTTCTGGCTGCAACAGGCAAATCAAAAATCCTGTGTTTTTAATAAAGCCTTACAGAATGCCAAATAACCATTTTAGTTTGAAGTAAATATGGCCATCGCTGACAACAGGGAGTTCCAGGATCAGGTAAGAGGATACTAGGAAAAACAATTCACCTGTTCCATAACTTCTGGTGCCATCCAGCAAGGTGTGCCCACAAAAGTTTTCCTGACTTTATTCCTGGTAATGTCACCACCAGTGGCCAGAAATGCGCTAACGCCGAAGTCTGAAAAGAAAACAACAGATTTTATTAGGAACACATCCCAAGAAAATTGAAGAGTTGTCCCCTCTTTCCCTCCATGTTCCCAGCCACCTATTAAGTACTAGACCATACAGTTATGCATGAGGAGCTTCCCAATAAACAAACAATGATCAAGAGTGGTACATGAATACTCTGTAGTTCCCCATTTTAATTACTGGGGACAGCAGAGCTCTTAGTGCTGACTGACAGAGAGGAAAATTCCACTTTCCATTACGGCCCACTGGTCGCATTATAGCACGCCCGAACTCCCCCAGCAGATCTGTTAATTGTACAAGCCTGCCCCTGACAGTTAGTGCTTCATTCACATTTGTATAAATACAGAACAGGTAATAACTGAACTTCAATTAGCATCCTGTTAGGAACTCACAGAATCCTCAAATGGATCGGGTTGGAATGGACTTTGCAGATTCCAACCCACTGCCATGGGCAGGGACACCTTCCACCAGACCAGGTTGCTCAAAGCCCCATCCAACCTGGCCTTGAACACTGCCAGGGATGGGGCAGCCGCAACTTCTCTGGGCAATGTGTACCACGGCCTCATCACCCTCACAGGGAAGAATTTCTTCCTAACATCTGATTTTAATCTTCCCTCTGTCAGTTTAAAGTCATTCCCCTCCCATGTCTTGTAGACAGAATCACAGAATCCCAAGGTTTGGAAGGGACCTCGAAATATCAGTACATGCACTTGTAAAAAGTCCCTCTCCTCATTGCAGCAATAAAATCGGGTACATAAAAAGTTACTAGACTTTATAACATTAACTGTCCTAACTTCATCTTGCAGACTGCAACCCCTTATTCTGGATGCTTTATCAGGAGAATATACTTTGTTTGGTGATCTTCAATTGCTGAAATGCTCAGTGCTGTACTAGAAACTTGGACTGGCTCCCAGTAATACAGCAGTTACTGAACCAAGCACCACATGCCACTAACCAGACTGACCATCCTAGGGGAAGCCTTGCAGACAGGTATTCACACCCTGTACAGTGTTACCCCATGTGAAGCATCTTTCACAAGCTGAAGGATGCCCCACACACTCCCTGATAATTCTATTGAAATGAATCATTCTTTCACATGAAAACTATGCTTTCAAAGATGACAGTGATGTTTCATACAATTAAGAATGTTATGGATAACAGGATCTGTGAACAACAGCAGTAGTGAGCAGTTATAGCAATGGCATACAGTATGTTTGTTCAGAGACAGTATTACAGAAGATTTGGCAACCAAGTCATTCAAGAGAGGATGACAGATTTTCCTTAGAGAAAAAGGAATAAATAATTCAGGTGAAAAGGAAACTGTAAACACAGTATTTCTTCCCAGTTTTCTCCAAACTACACTGCTTATGTATCGCCCACTTACAGACCTGCAACAGGCTGTTCTCCATTACTCAATTTTATTCACACACACATACTCTCTTTTTTAAACACAGCACAAGCAAAGCCCTGAATGCCATTTTTGAGATTTATGACAGGCTTGGAGGGTAAGTCTCTGAAATTCAAGGGCTATTTTACATAAAACCAGAACACCTGACTGCAACAGTTTGGAATTCTTGTTTGAAAATATTTGAAACTCAGCTGGCATTAGTTAACTGCAAATGCAAAAGTCTTACTCCAAAAAGCCATGGAATTACTCCATAGCTTAAGGATGTTATCCTAACTGTGGAATCAGCTGTAAAGTTGCTTGGGGCTTTGAACAACCTGGTCTAGTGGAAGGTGTCCCTGCCTGTGACAAGAAGGCTGGAACTAGATGATCTGTAAGGTCCCCTTTCAGTCCAAACTATTCTATGATTCTATGATCCCTCTTTACAATTTGCAAGCAATGGCATCCACGTGAGAACACTCCAAGCTCTCCTCTGCATCATGGCAGCAGTGCAATGAGCTTCCTTCTCACAGTCTTCCAATACCTGAGAAACTCCACTGAAATTATCACTCAGAAGAAGATGCTGAAAGCTTCCAGCTCACTTAGCTTAGAGGCTTCCAAGGACAGGAATTTTAATGCTCGCTAACATACTAGACATGGATAACTGAAAGTTGACATTAAAGAAAGCTGCACAGAAATCCCTGGGCTAAAACAAGCACTAGCAAATGTTTATCACTAGGATTTCAGCTTCTTCCAGATGTGCTGTCCTGGAGGCATCCTGTCTTCCTGTTAACCCTGAAGTTTTAGCACATCTAGATGGATCACTATCCCCATCAGCACTGCAACTGTATTCTTGTGGAAACCCACATTTTGCAACAGCGAGTTTGTTTTCCAAGAGATCTTCCAAGTGCATATCCACCATCTTTGCTTTTCCCAGAAAACTGAATGAGCTTCCTAAAAAGTTCAGAGTAAATTTACGTGCATTGTACTGCTCATTAGAGGGAGTCTCACAAGATCTATTGTTCTAAACACAAGAGCAATTAGAAGTTCTTTTATAAAAGACAATACTAACAGAAACTTGTCCAAATGCCATCAGCATATTATTGTGATGTGCTGTATTTGAACTTGTGTATATTATCTTACCTCAAGTTTCCATGTAGTCATTTTGAGGGTAAAGGAAATGCTATTCAAAGCAAAAGCATTCCAGCAGTAAAAACACAAGACCGTTACATGGAATGCAGATCATTCACCACATTTCACATCAAATGTGGGTTTATAATTCCAGTTGGAAATTGTGCCCCTAACATCTGCCATCTGAGGTTATATAAGCTTTATAAGAAAGCTTAAATGGAATTAAATGTTATTCTTTTACATGGTTAATTTATTCAATGTTTTCCCAAACAATTTCCGTCATTTCCAGTGGCCTAAAACAGGCACAACCAGCCTGCAACACTCTGCTGTGAGGAATGACTAAAACCATCTTCTCAAATGTCATCTTACTAACTTTATCCAAGTCCCACCTATTAAGAATATGCCTGCTCTCAATAAATATCTGTAAAGCAATAAAGTAAAATCCAAACCACAAGTTACGGTTCAATTGTTATTGCTAAGCAGTTTCTAAGATCTGCATCTCATTCTCTCTGCCACTGTTAACTACCATCAGAAAGGCTAGAACATAACTAAGTTACTACAAATGAATTTAACTCTAGAAGATGGCAAAAGTAATGAAATTCAAGAGGTCAGATAGTTCAGAAGTGTTTACTCTTCTTAGGCAGTTTGCATTTTATATTGGCTCACTACAGTGATAACTGTAAAGGATTGTATCACCAGAAACTGAGAGGAACTGGAAATGCTTGGACCTGGCTTGTAATACCAGAAACCACCACTGCCGGGAATCCAACAACTGTCAGATAGATCCCCAGCAGTCTGCTTGCAAATAAGTCTCCAGGATGTCTTGATGAAAGGCTCATTTCTTTTATCATTTTCTGAAGAAATGTAGAGAAGATTCATCTACTGGACTTGTTTCAGTGATATCTACCAAAGACTTCTTTAAAAAAAAATATATATATATTTCTCCAGACTCTCACATCACAGCACAACCCAGAATGGAAATGAAAGTTCTGCTGATGCAGGGTCTGCAAAAAATACGTCCAGTTTTCAGCAGAAAGATCATGTGTTGCAAACCACATATCCTACAGAGACAATGAAGTTGGAGGCTAGTGTCTGAAAAAGCATGGTATTAGGCAACAATTTTTGCTACTAACATATCCAAGCTGTCAAACTTGAAAACTGTTCTGGCCACTCAGGAAATGCAAAAGCTGAAAAGAAAATCTCCTATTATTCTGCATTACAGAAATAAAGAGCCAGCCTAAACTTGCCAATGCAAGAATGCTGTGGCAGGACGACATCACTACAGGCACCATTGCTGCATTCCTCAGGAAGATACATTTCTACAGTACCATATGCTAGATTGTTTTATGCAGATCTAGAAGTCAGCCCTTAAAAAACACTCCTCCTTGGCCATCTTGTATAACATTACCATAACCCTAAAAAGCCTAAGTACCTGTTATAAGGTAGGCACAAGGGAAAGAACGTGCGCTAACTAGAAGCCAGGACCAAAGCCTGCTGACATCAGAAAGGATGCTACAGAATTTGGTGGGTTTGGATCAGACCCCAAAGCAGTTCCCAACTTCAATGGGGGCAGAACTTCAAAGTGATTCAATCTTGACTTTGAACCACTTGGAGTTGATTTTGAACTTGGTATTCCCCCTCAAGCGAAAATAAGTCTATTTCGACAGCACTAAGTGTAATTTTCACTGGTCACCTTCCTTTTTGTTCAGTTGTACATCATCAGAAAATATCTGCAGTTCTACTTAGGGTTTTTCTGCAAACCTTGGAGCTTTTAGAGCACTGAAGATGAATAAACCCTGACAGGAAGAACATGGTGGCAGTGGTAAATAGTAATTTTGTGCTGAGAAGGCAGCAGGTGGTAAGACACCAGAGAAAAGGAAGATTAGTGAAGAACAAGTATCAGAAACCTCTTTCATTTTAAAGACTACAGTGGTACTGGATCTATAAATACATATTTGTTATCCTAAATTCGCATTTGGAAAAGTAGGTCTCTACAGTCATATGCATTTCTCATTAATTCACATGCAGAATGGCAGCTTTATTACAACTTTAGCCTTTCTGCAATAATGTCAATGTACATAATTTAGGAAATCCCTCTGGTGAATAAACACAATGATTACATCTGAAACTGAGCCCAACAGCATGTTAATAAAGATACACTAAGGCACAAAGTAACTTGAAGATGACAAAGCCCAGGCTGGGTGAAGTCACCTTCCTTGGAGAAGTTCACAAGTGATTTCAACAAACAAATAGTGCAACATCTCTTCAGGAAATGGAGATGTTTCAAGTGGCACAAAGAAAAAGTTACTTCACATCACATTGCTGCAAAGGAGACACCAAAACCTTCTAAAACCACAAAGGGAAAACAGTTTTGTCCCTTTTTCGAAAGAGAGAAGCAGCTCAGATGTGTTCATGACACTGGCTGTTCAAGTCAGCTCTGCAATCAGCTCTCCCCTCCCCAAGTTACATTTGTGCCTTGCCCCTTGTTAAAGCAATTTAATCTGCCAAATCTAGTGTTTCCTGAGGGAAACTGGGGGAATAACACTGCTGCATCATAGCTCGATGTTTATGTGGCACACTATTTTAGTACAAGGAATTAAGAGCAGTCAGGAACACAGCGAACCAGTGACAAGCTGGCATGGATTTGTGGAAAGTTACACAAATTCAGTTACACAAGTTTTGCCTGGCCTTAACTATCCCCATTTTATAAATAGATAAAGTGAGAGGGGTTAGGCAATTTGCCCAGTATCAATTAGCAAGTCCTGAGTGACTTTGTCAAGTCTCAATCTACTTCAACTGCTTGGCAGCACAGCCTGCCCAGGGCATGGCAGGCACACCAAGCACCTCAGAGTACACGTTCATCATCCTGACCAGTTTGAAACCTGAAGGTACCATGCTATTGTCCCTACAACAGCAAAATCCCACACACAGAGGGACATGCACCTTTCAGCCTTCAGTAGGCACTTGTGCTTCTTCATGTTTAACCACAAAGAGCTGAGTGACAGCATTAATTTCAGTGGACAGAAACAGGGAAAATAAACAAAACACATTTAGTTTGTCTCATTAGGATGCTAATACCAGAGCATGATTTGTATCAAGCCATTCTTGTGCACCCTGATAGTTTCCCCCCAACCTCTCCCATCTCTTCCCAGTTTGTCAAGACTCTGACTTCATTTCACAGTATTTTATATGGCCATCAGTCAGTTGAATAAACCAAATAATACTAAGCCTCGCTTACTGCGAGACATCTAGTTTATGCAGCAACACTGCTGCTGATGCAGTTTATGTTGACAAAGAGTGCTTTTACCTGTGCAGCTCTTAGACTCCAGGGAACTTATAAATGCCAGGGCAAAGAGGTTTTATGCTCTGATTAAAACAAAAAAAAGCCCAAAACAAACCAAAATAAAATAATAAAATAATAATTGCCACGGAAAGGCTGGAACACTAAAGCACATTGCTATCTCAATTTACATTGTTACCACCGTCAGCAGGCCCTGAACAATGGTATCTGGGAAAGAGCCCTGCTCTCTCCAAAAGATAGATTAATTCAATGTGCAGGAAAAGACTTCAAGCTGAGAAAGCGATACTCTCCGAATTTTAACAGGCTCCAACAACTCGATGCCAAGCCACAGGCTCAATCCAGTGCCCTTGGAGGGGGGGGGTAAGAAAAAATGTCAAGCTAAAAGCAAACAGCCTGAGTTTAGGTCTTGTTGGTCAGCTGGATCTGCTAAAAGCAATTTTATGCCTTGGTTCAGTGGATGCACATTTTGAAAACAAAAGGAGCTACACAGTTAAAAATAAACAGAGCCATAAGTAAAAATAGCAAGTCCTAAGACTTCAGGAGGAGTTTAAAGCTAGGCTTTGTGCAGGCCATTAGAGGAATTTCTAGAATTCCTACTTCTAGCAAATGCCTCCAAAACTCACAGATTTCTCCTCCACTGCTTCACCTGCATCCACCTCTGCTAACAGTGCTCCCACAGCAGCTTTGACATCTGACACACAGCAACCAACTCAGAGTCAACAGACACAACCTCAGAAACACCAGACACAGCTCCATTAGGTTGCTTTTTTCTGTTCAGCCTTACCTTAAGTGCACAGCCCAAATTAACAAACGAGACTTTAGTTTTCTTTGATTAGAATGGTATAATCCTGCAGCAAAATTGCTGCCATGAATACTACACACAGTTTCCCAAGTACTTAAATTCGCTGATACATCATGGATTCACAGAATAGCTTGGGTTGGAAAGGAGTTTCAAAGCTCATGTAGTCCAGCCCCCCTGCAATGACCAGAGACATTTCCAACTAGATCAGGTTGCCCAGAACCACATCCAGCCTGGCCCTGAATGCCTTCAGGGATGGTGCATCCACCACCTCTCTGGACAACCCCTGCCAGTTAATACCCTCATTGTAAAGAATTTCTTCCTCACATCCAGCCTGAATCTCCCCTCTTCTAGCTTAAAACCATCACCCCTCATCCTATCACAACAGTCCCTGCTATAAAGTTTCTCTCCATCATTCTATAAGCCACTTTTAAGGACTGAAAGGGTACTGTGGAGGTACAGGTACAGGCCAGCAGCGGGGTTTCCTCCAGCACAGGGTTGAGTATTTTTTTCTAAATCTTTTAAGAAGCTTTGGAGGTTTTCTTCTCCTTCAAAGGTCTTTCAGTTTGAGATTTACATTCCTTACATTTGCATTCAAGATTTACATTTCTTCTGAGACAAGAAGCATTGTGCCCAGCAATGTTCCACATAGGAACACAAGGTTGCAAAGGCCAAACACTGAATAAGACCTTCCTAACAACTGTTCACAAGCAGTTTTTGATAGAGGGATGGCAAAAGGGAAAAGAGTCATTATAGAAGCATTGAAGTCATTCTTTCCTGCTACATTACCTGCATATTTTTAAGTACACCAAACCAGCTATTTCAAAGGAGATAGCCTTATCCACTCTAAACCTGGGCTTTATTACACAACTGGTCAATCTTTTTTCTCCCCGTGGTGCAACATTCCAACTGAACTTAAACACAATTGTTCCATGGGAATGCAGTAATATCAACCAGCTGGTAATTGAAGCACTCAACAATCAACAGAATTATTCATAATATGCATTAATGTTATCGTCAAAGGCAAGTGCTTTGATCTCACTGAAACAAAAAACTTGCTTTATTGGGACTGGCTTGCTTGCAGCATTTTTTTCTTCTCAAGAAATTCACAGGAAATTTTGTTATCCTGGGTCAGGAAAAAAGGAAGCTTAAGTGTCAGAAATTCCCACAGAAACAAAATCTCATGGTATGACCAGGTCAGGTTCTTCTCTAGTATTCAGTCATCCATTTATTTTTGTTTCTTCCAAGTCACCAGCTGCCTTCGCAGAAATTAAAGCACTTCCTGCCACTGTGGTAAGCTTGCTGACCTTGGTTGAGTTGAGCTGCTCTGCTATGTGTCACGGACAGTGTTAGGCCTTCTGCATGCTCAAAGAAAGTATTTGTACAGAAGAGGGAACTCTGCACATCTCACGATGTTGCTTTTGCAGGATATACAGAGAGATGATTTCATTATTTAAACATTGCATATATAAACCACTACCAGGCAGTTCAGTTCAGGGGAACATGTACAAATCCCAGACAACATAAATCCTCTGAAATTTGTACAAGTTAAGACAAGTCAACCTTAAAACTACTTATCAACCAAGAATTCAGCAGAAATACATGAACAGGTACCTAATACCAGTGAGCCTTAATAAGAAAAAACCAAAGCCCTGGCATCTTTGTGGAACAGGAACACAGGCAGCTTTCTGCTAGGCTGGCAGAAACACATGGAATGACAGTGCATCGCTCTAATGCAACAGCTTTTTGCAGCCTATTCCAGAACATCAGCTAAACCTCCGTACAATTACAAATCCAAACCGTAACTTAGCCCCATTTTGGAAAAAAAAAAAGAAGTAGGATTTCACTGTATAAAGTTTGCTCCTTGGAGCATCTTAGAAGCCATTCCCTACCTTCCATCAGCTGCAAGATGAACTATTTACACCTCATCAAAAATGTAACAGTAGGCATTAAGAGCACTGGGAGACTTAAAAGGGAAAACAAAGCAACTTTCGGTTTTAAACAGAAATCCTGTATGTTAGGTGTTATGTCCTGTAAAAAGGCTTACTGCCTTCTTCAGAGGGAGAAAAGCTACCTATAAAAAACTGTGCACTGCAATGTGTTCTGCCTCCTGGTAGAAAATCTACACCTTTGATTCCAAAATGCAAATCCAGGCATAGATACACCAAAGGAGTCTGTACCTCACAGCACTACACAGTGCAACATGCACTTCTGCCAGACAGTACAGTCACTGCCACACACCTGCGAAGCCCAGTCCACCAGCCTGACCCACAGCTTGTGACAGCAGTGACTTACAGCTGACATCTCCAGGCATAACTGTATCAGCTAAAGCAACTGTCTTTTAACAGTCTTTCCTACCCTGTCCTTCAATTAGCACAACTGTTTTCCCCAGACCTTCAGTTCACCCCAGTTTGGGCTGGGTTAGTGCAGATAATTAAACACATACTGTGTCACTTGCTTCAACTGCAGAGGACCAGGAAGCATTCACATAAGCAGTTTGACCAGCAAACCTTTTGTTAAGGCAAAGTTGCAAGTGACTTTTACCATAAGACATGCCAATTTTCTTCTGATTAATCTATCCACTGCTTAGCACAGTGCCTTTGAAAACCATGTTAAAAATCAGTCTAATCCCTGCAGTCCATTTCCCAGCCTATGAACTTGCCATTTTAAAAATCTGACCAGCTTATGCCAAAAATTTTATCTAATCTATTGATTCTGAGGACTTAACAGTCAAAGGATTTATTCATGCTGATTATTTCAAAGAACAGTGTTTTAAGATAAGAAAATATAATAAACTCTGGGTTGTTTTCTGTCTGGTTGGTTTGTGGTTTATTGTTGGGAGTTTTTGGTGGTGTCAGTTTTGTTTTGGGTCTAAGAACCATGGAGCTTACTGAAGCTAACATTTTTATGTAGGTATCTTCTTGATCATTAAACCATCTATTTGGACACACATTTATGCCTAAAATTTATCCAAAGCTACGAGGAAAATTACCTGCAATTTGCACCGAGCCATCTTCTCCAAGAAGAATATTTCCTGCTTTCACATCCCTGCAGAAAGATAAAGCAACAATAAGGGGAAGTCATTAAATCTTTCCTTCAACAAACAAAAATACTTTAAAAGGTTATTATTTCTTATACTTTGTTTCTTGTATTAGCACCTCCTGCTTCCAAGCATGAAGAAACAGCAGTGACTTCATACCAACAGTAACTTCAGTAGACATCAACTGGCATTGAATGATTTATAGCTAGTGACATTTTAAGAAATATGCCCAGGAAAAATACATTTAAAAAAATTATCAGAATGTACACTCAAAAAAAACCCAAGGAAAAGTGGTTTGCCCCTGGTTCTTAAGTTAGCTAATTACATGAAAAGAGAACCTAACACTGGTCTGATACACACGTTCCTATGATTCTGCCCTTGAAATTTTGACATATTTCAAGAGACAGTGAGTTGATCTAATCTCACCTACCTCTGAACTCATCCTATCCTTCTCCAAGTTTTGTTGCTCTCCAGCTGTGGAGAAGCTCACACACTTCCTCAACTAATCCGTTCAGTTCAATACACCAGTGGAAAAAAAAAAAACAAACCAAAACCACTGGTTGTTCACGGCTTAATGAACTGAACCACACTACCAAGGGTCAAGCAAGCAGAGCTGGTACAACAGAGATGAGAATGGGAAAGTGAGGCCATTCCTGTGAAGTCTGAACTTTAGTGAAAAGGTCTCTTTTACTTTTTTATTTTGACCAAAGACAATGAACACACATGAACATTCAGCAAATGCTATGAATGTTGCTGTATTATCCTCTTTCTACTGAAAAAAACCGTCTGGTTTGTTAGGTTAACAGTAGCACTTCTCCATCCTTGAAGAGAATGTTACTTTCACTCCAAATACTCTTTGAAGTTTTACAGCTTATTTTCATAGGCTGCTTCCCCCAGCAAAGCCAAGAGAAATACCTTTATAGCTGACACCCACATTCATCAAAACAGCTGCTAAGATCGCACTGGCTAGGAAACCATGCAGGGCCATAGCAGATGTAGGAGGCATCTTGAGAAAGGCTGCAAGCAAAGCAGCTGCCTGGGGAACAGATGCCTGTACATAGATAGCAGTTCACAACACACCTCACCTTAATGGCAACCACCTGCATGGAAGAGGGGGAGGAACCAAATCAAACAGATTCTCCCTCCACTACCTTTGGCAGATATTCCAAATCCTTTCACACAAAGTCAAAAAAGCTGTTTGGGAGTTTCCTCCCTTGTGCATCATGAGAACAGAACTGGCATCATGGCCTGGCCAAAGAGCCCCAGTCAGGCCCTGGAAATCTTCTTCCTGGCTTTGCTGTTCTGAAGAAGAGCCTGGGCCACTGCCAGTTCCAGGCCAGGGTAATTTTAAACACATCCTCTCCAGCATTGGCATTTGCTAGATTCTTCCCAACACCCAGCGTAGGACACTGGCATGGCAAGGCTTTCTCCAGCATAAAACAGAACAAAAAGTGAACAAAGACTGTAAGACAGTCCTACTAAAGATCATTTTAACAGCAAACTACAGCTCACGGCTGCCTGCAGACTCCAAACAAGTGGCCATCTTGGCACCTAATCCCTATTTGAAGCCCAAGTTTCAGAGTACACAAAAATATTACTTTGCTTTAATGATCAAGAACACTTAGATCTATACGGAAACACTAAAGCATAAAGATTCTATATGGAAGCATACAATAGCCTTGAGAAGCTGACTGAACAGCAGAATGGGATTCAGAGCAGTAAGAAAGAAGCTGACAGTGATGCAGCAGTAAAGACAAACTTAAACCAACTACCACCAGTCTTTTCCTATCCTGTTCATTCTACATAGCCATATACATTAAAGCGTGTTTAGAAGTGAGTGAGCTTTCCCTCTGAGCTCCATTATTTTGTCTTCCTGCAATTAACAACTGCAGTCTCTGAACAGGAAAGCATCAGCACTGCAGTAGATGGTGATTCTTAAGTAAATGGAGGGACCTAAACAGATTCAATACAGCATTTAAGCATATAGTTACACTGCTCCTCCCCATTAGCATCCATTGGCTAAATGCAACACAGCTGAAGATGTAGAGAGTTAAACATCATTAGAAATAAACCTGACTAACCCCTGCACTCCCACAAAGCATTCATGATCCCTAGCAGTAAGGAAATGGAAAAGCTTCCTACCAGTATTTTTAGGCAAAAGACGCCTTTGGGATTCAGCCCCATGGGCACTGTGTTCTCAGGGCTTCATGTGCTTAAGCCTGCTGCTGCTTAGGTAAGGAGCTGGCTCACATGGTGTGAAATGTGCTTGGCACAGATGCAGCCACCTCCAGGAATCCCCCCTTACATCAGTACTACTTCAGAGGGAACAGAGGGTGGTCAGGAAACTCCCCAGTCCTCCTGGAAATCTTTATCCAGGGAGTCAGTCCTCCTGTCACAGCCAGGACACACAAGGCCCTTTCAAAGCTGCTTGCCAGTTCCAGGTTACAGGAAAGGAATAGCATGCACCGAGGTTATTGTTCCTTTTACTGAAGATGAACGCAAGTAGCAGTAATTTCCTCTTCCATCTTTACTCCAAGGAGCCCAGGATGCTGGAGTGTTTCCCCATTAAGCTGGGCCACGCAATATGGTACATAGCCTTTCCAAACTTTCTCTGCCAGCATGAGAATGTGTGCAGCTCATCAACCCCTCCTCACAAAGCAAACCACAATCAGCAATGAAGGAAGTGCCAAGGAGGTTTTTAAGCAGAACTAAGGATAAGGTCTCAATCACCCTGTGCTTCAGAGTTCACAAAAACTCAGGCAGGTTTCACTGATGTAGCACGAGAAAGCCAAATAGCAGCACACATTCAGTACCACAACAGAGCAAGCTGTGACAGCTTGGAGAGCAAGAAGTAGTGAAACAAGCACTCAGATTGAGTCCCATAGGAAAAAAGAGTCAGAGGACTGCAAGCCCTTAACCTCCTTTAATGCAGAGCCTTTTCTTTTTAACTTCAGCTTGGATTAATTACAATTTACATATATTTACATTGGAAACAAAAGCCAGTAAATATGGTGCTTCAAGCTGGTTCAAAACATGGAAACAAGTTTTTGCTGCAATAAGAAGTTCAGGAGGCCAACACCACCCACTGCCAAATATCCAAGTCAAGTTACAAAATTAAATCACCGCTTGATGTGGTGTTTCCTCCTGGTGACCAACCCTCTGTAAGGGCCATTACTCACCCCAGTGTGGTATACTCCACCCCAGAGCAGCCAAAATGATAGGCAGCAAACTGCTTGGGTACACCGACTCTGTTCTGGAGTCACTGTACTACAGAGACAACTTCCAGCTTTCCCATTCTTCATCCCAGTGTATTTGCATTGTGTCACCCACTGCAATAACACCAGGCAAATAACAAACAGCAGGAACACTGGGTGAACACAGATCATAGAACTGTTAGAATAGTTTGGAGGGGACCTTAAAACTCGTCTAGTTCCAAACCCCCGCCACAAGCAGGGACACTTTTCCACTAGACCAGGTGTTCAAAGCCCTATCCAACCTAGCCTTGAACAGAGATCCCCTTCTTTAGCACATATTGGTGTCATCAGCAGTAACTTCAAACTAGATCCTCCTTTAAAATCATCTTTCAGATTAATTAATTGCATTTAAAGCAATGATTTGGGGGGAGCAAGGAATGGTGCTTTCCTGTTTATTCACATCAGGAGATGCTTATAAACTCACAAGCTGAATGGGGAGAAATTTGTTACTCCAGGATACAAGTATTGCCAAGTATAACAATTTGAAGGTGCTTCCTATTAATGTGGTAATGGTCATATCCTGAGCTGATACACTGAATAAATGGTGTGCCTCTGGCATAATTACTATACTGGAAACAGGAAGCAGCTTTAGGCTGTAGCATAAACAGTAATTATATAACATTTTAAATGAAGTTACAGAAGGCTGGAATAAACTTTTTCTTGCCAGTAGCTTAACAAATGCCATTGTCGTTCCGGATATTCCTACTCCATAGCTGTCATCTTCCTCTCTTCTAAAAGCTCCAAGAGCTCTTCTGAAAAATAACAATTATGTTTTTATTTACCTTGTACTTCATAACGAGAGTGGAAGAGAGGGGTTTGGACTCACTCCAGTGCAAAGCTGGATTCTCCACATCAGGCTTGAGAGGTTTCACAGCAGGGCAGAAACCCCACTTCATCTGCATTCCAAACTGGTTTAGCTTCCCCGTGAGACCAAATGCTAACTTACTAGTTACATCACACTAATGCCTCCAGGTCAGGGATGGGCCATAGGCATTAGATGATATATAACCAAAACTGACATCTGATCCAACAAATTGCAACAAAGCATCCAGCTACAGGAGATTTAGGAGCACAGGAAGTCAATGAGATGGTGCTCCCCAGTTCTGAGTGCAGCATTCCCACCTCCCCCAATTATTTTCTCGGTAGAGTGGGAACTACAGGAACTGGAATCTAGTGGCTTGTTCCCCCATACAAAGCTTACACAAGTCCTTCAAATCCTGCTAAATTATCAGATCCGCCCTCACCCATAGCCCTCGATCCTTGGCACTGCCATATAGTGACTGCCATTGCACTGCAGGAAAGAGCAAGACTTGCTGATCTATAATGGAGAGCAGTACTATCAATAGCCAGCTGCAATCCTGGCATACACCATGAAGCTTATTACAGACTTAAAAGAACTGATGTTTGCAAGAAAAGCAATGAAGCATGTTAAGTTATTGCTTAAGTAAACCTCTTAATATCGTTTGGAAATCAAAAAGGATTCACTTTGCTTGTGTTCAAAAGCCTTTGGGAATAATAGCTGGGACAATTTAAGGCCACTATAAGCACAATACAAGTGACCTGAGCAAACAATGGCATCCCAGGACTTGTGTAACCTAGCAGTGAGAAGAAAACTCACATGAAAGGGAAATTGGAGATAAGCCTTGTTTATTATGCTTTTGCTTCCAACCTGCTCTTATGTGCCTTTAGGATGTGATGCTGGCTGTCAGCACAAGCATGAGTCATCTGCCCATTAGATGCAATTTACATCAAGTGCAACAATAAATTTTCATGGACTGAACTACGTAGTGCATAATTTGGCAGGAAGAAGGAATGATTGGTCCTTCCAAGTTTCATTTAAAAACAGAGAAGGTGTAAGATACAAGAATTACTGGTTTATTCTAGTGGTAATAAATAACTCAAAATATTTACACTGAATGCCACCAATTACTGGAGTTGACATTGTTCCGAGTAATTTACAAAATACTTCTAGAACAATATCTATACACACAGTTAAATATCAAGCAATTTGTGACATCATACACCAAATGAGCATTATTCTCTCTCTACTACTAAAGGTTACTCTCCCTTCAATAGCATGTTGTTACCTATGTCACCTCTTCCCTCTCCCTTCTAAGCCAAGTTATAAAAAAAATGACCATACCACGAGCTTTACCATTTGAGACAGAGCGGCAAAGAAGAAACAAGGTTTGGAGCACACAAGCATAGTATTTTTATGCCGTCAAATTCAGCAAACTCAATACAACATAAAGAGAAGCCATTCAGAACAACTGTATTAGAAGTGCTACATTATTACCCTCCCTGTTCCTACTCAGAAAAACTTGTGTGTACCAATGTTTTATGCCACAGGGTTGAGCCTTAAGTCTCAAATTCTTGGGTGAGATGCAACTGCTGTCTGTTACAGTGCTGTATTTAAAAGCCGGAGCTAGGAACATCTCCCAAAGCTTGAAGGTCTTCCAACAGCAAAGAGCTGGCAAAGCCGTTTCCACACTCCTCTCTCCAGCCTCCCTGCTGAGGCAGGCATACGCAGGGAAAAAGAGGGCCAAGTCCACAGCTTGCTTTATCCTTGCTCATCCACAGCCATCTCAGCAGGTCCTTGCGGCCACTGGCTGCCAGGACCAGTGGCAACAGCCAGGCTGCTATAAATTACAGCTGGGGACCAGCCCAGTGACATGCTTTATTGCTCAGGATCAGGGAAGCACAGCAACTGCTGCTACCCTCTTCTCTGAGCTGCTCTGCCGGCTGCTGGGCCATGGTGAAAGCTCAGTGCAGGAGCCAAATGCCAGCAGTGCAAGGCAACTCCTGACTTACTCAGAGTCTCATAAACAGCAAAGGCATTTTTAAAGCCCCAGCCTTATGAGGGCTAGATAGGTAGGTAGTCTAGGGCTTTGTAACTGTCATTTTAATGCCTGGAGAAAGTTAGCTGAGCAATCCAGTGTTATTAGAAATTTTAAAAAGTTCCTTTTTGTTCTTTTAAGGAGCATAAAGCAGGGCTTTGAAAGGCAGAAGGACTGCCAGACTATGGCTTTGCAGAGGGGTAAACAGACTAAGCCTACTGGAAATGATTGTCAGCTTCCACCAAGATAAGCTATACATGTATATTGAGTACTTGTTTTCCTCATGCCCTACCCTTAACATTCAGGCAGATTACACTCAGCACAGTGAAGAGACCTCTTAGGACAGATAACCACATCCAGTCTTCTGTCATAAGCAAACAGAAACATCAGTAAGGGCTCATGAGAAATTAATCTCCCATTGTAATTTATTTTACCTAAACATAAACTATCTTTAAGAGAACCCTCAACGCACTTACTAGGTACAGCTCCTCCTGGTTGTATGCTGTTTCTCCAATGCTGCATAAGCAGACTGCTTTTTTAAGTAGAGGACTTGAGGTCCAGGAAACTCTGACTCAAATTTGTTTCAGTTTAAGTTAAGTCACTCTGTCAGCTCAGACAAGGGACAGGTCACCAAACCAACCTGCAGAACATCCTCCTGAAATTCAGCCTGTCATCTTAGTTACCTGAGTAGCTCCAGGGGCTAATAAGATGCTGAGGCAGTAAAAGAGTTGGAGACCTTGGGCTAACTCAGTGTGAGTCTTTGACAAGAAGCAATACAGCAAGCCCTGTGTCACATCACTTAGTGCATTTCTGTCTGTCACACAGTCACTTATCGCAGCACCTGCAACTTTCCTTTATCTCAGCAAATTATGTCCAGCTTACGCTTTTTGCTCCTGTGCCAACTTTGCCTTTGATGGTTTTGCACTCATTAATTCCTTCTCTTCCCATGAGTTTACGAGCCTAGCGATGCTTAAAAGGAAGTGTGGTTCAGTGACAGATCCTGTCTGCTGTGAATTTCACCTCCCATCCACCACCATGCCACTAGCCCAGCATCAGTGCTCAACTAACCTCAACTGCACACAAGCATAAGGAAAGTTGCTCCAGCTAAAAACAAAACCTTAAAAAACTGGTCTCAGACAGATCAGCTCCTTCAGACAGATAACAAAATGCTACAAACACTAGCTCTGTCTCCCATCATGGAGACAATCTAATCATACCAACACTCACAGCCCTACTTCTTCCTATGAAAGAAGCTGTTGCTTCACATATTCACCCCAATGCACACCACTGCTATAATACTAGGTTACAGCAAGGAGGGTTTGTCAGGCTCTGGCTTCTCACAGGATTCAGACCTTCGGCCCTTAATACAAGAGAATCTGCATCTCTAACCTCATACACCACTTGTTTTAATGTTTCCCCTGTTCAGTCAGAACTTCATTTTTTTCTTGTCTCCTCCTCAAGGAAAGGACCCTGCCCAGCAGGCTTTAAAATCAAGCTTTTGTATCACTGTACAGCCGCTAAATATGTACCACAATTTCTTCCACAAATTCATCTATCCAGCCCTTCCATTTCCTGAGCCTACTTCCTAAGAACTGCAGGGGGACAAGGCACAAAGCTTCTTTAACAGCTGCTGCATAAAGAGCAACATGTACAGCAAGCTGTGGAGTCAAAAGGTCTGCCTCCTACCCCCAGAGGCCAAGATATTTTTGGGAGGCCCTGCTTTAGTCACCGGTAACGGAGAGAAATAGTCAAGTTATAATGTGGCCTTACTTCACTGTTTCATGTCAAGTTATTTAACGTGCAAAGAGGTGGGCATGCTTCATGTGGCAACACCAGTAATGCATACCACCATGCTGTGGTATCTCCTGCATGCTAAACCACATTCCTAGCATGCACACAAATAGGAATTTTCCCAGAACTACCATGAGCACATCTGCCCAGTTTGAGTACAAGATGGACCAGGTAGCAGAAGAAACAGGAAAGCCAAGGATTCATGCATCTCCATGCCTTGCCCATGCCATGATGGACAGATGAAAATTCATTCCAGTAAACACACAATCAACTTGAATCAAACAGGGCCCAAAAATTTTTATATAGGGCAATTGAAAAGGTCTAAATTTCCAAAAGGGAGCAAGCACCACTGTTCTGGAGAACTGGTATGTGTATCTATGCACACACAAGGTCCAAGGCATTGCCCTACACAGCCAAAACCCGCCCCTATCTACAAAGCCACACACAGCTCTTGCCCAGCAATGTTTGCAGCATGACACAGAAGGAGAAATTCAAGACAACCAGAACCTTGACACTTGAATCTTGAGACAACCAGTGTCTTGAGCCTTGCCAGCTCAGCTTCCTTCTCCAAAATCTAGGAAATGACAGTTTTAAGCATGGCCAGCATATGAAGAGGAAAGACCTCCTTATTTCATTCAGCTATTCTTATAAAATGGAGAAAATGGTTATAAGATCAGGTATTTGTGCTATGGAAACAGTACTCTTGGCACTCCTAGGCTAACTTGGTGGTGCTTTCCAGGCTGCCATGAAATGATAGATTTCTCTGTGGCATTTCCCTGTGTGTTGTCCTGAATGCATGCAAGTTTTGCCTCACTTTCATTTTTGAAAGTATTAAGTTTTGCTTTTTAATGTTCAAATTTTATAAGAACTCTGCAAGACAGGATATTTGATTTAGAAAACATGCAAAAAGTAAATTCCTGATGCAGGCTTGCAACATTTTCAAGTGTGCTTAATACGTTACCACACAAACTTAGCAAGTGACCTTTTCTCATGCTTTAGGGTTAGACATGATTAAAAAGACTGCAGTGGTCTGAATAAGTGCTTAAGACATCTCCACACATGCAGCTTTTAGGATATATCAAGGCCAGAAAAGTCTGCAACAGGAAATAAAATTCAAAGCCATCTTTTTGAAGTTAATAATTCACTTGATGCACCACAGTAGAAAGGATGAACACCAATGTTTTAAACTACTGCTGGAGAGATGCTACGAAGAGAAAAAAACCTAAAAACTCATCTCCCTTTTAATGCCACTGCATAATACTTGTACAAGAAAGCTGGTTTTCCCTTTGACTAATTCAAAGTTTGAGTAACAGCAGACACTCAGTAACAAAGTTGAGACAGCACCTGGATCTGAGGAGAATGACATGGGGACAGACACCATTTAGGCTCCCAGCATCCCTGTGCTTTCTTCAGCAGTAATATTTACCATCAGTTCTAGCTGCCAGGCTTCTGGGCTTCAGAGCAGAGGCTGTCTTTAGCCACTTCAAGGAAAGCTATCTCCGCAGGAGCTATTGTTTCTGGCTATCTGCAGATCTGGGATTTACATCTGGTTCACATTTTCTATCTGCAACCACAGGGAAACTTGGCTTTTTTAAACAATGAATTTCTGGATGATGCAGTAGAAGAAGCAGCCACCAGGAAAATACACTGGTTCACTAAAACAGCACAATACACTCAGGTCCCACTGCTGTGGATGGAGAGTGGAGATTCAGTGGTTCTTGGGCCCTTGATACTGCGCAGCAAGGTGCTTATTTGCAGGAACAAATCTCCCAGTACAGTGCAGGGCAGCATCTTTTCTTCCTTCCCACGGAGATACCCAATAGTAACATTTCTATTGTTGTGACTACTGAATTGTTTCCAAATTAAAGCTTTAAAATTTATATTAATAACTACCTCAAAAGGTTGCTTCTGCCCATCCTGTACTATAAAGGAGACCAAAGTCCACTTCTCTGAATATAAAATTCTGCTTCCCACCGCTGAGCAACAGTTAGTTTTCAAATTACTAGTGTCCTTTACTGAGCTAAAAATCAAACTGGCAATTAGAGGTGAAAAGCTCCACCATCCCGTAATCCATTCCTCAATCCTCCTCTGCCAGACTTCAGTTCCAAAACACACTTCCCAAAACAAGATTATAGCACTGTGGAGAGGAGGGCTGCAAAGTTCTCCTACAGTATTGCTACAGAAACAAAATCCTACAGTTTTTCAGACATCTAACTGATCGGAGGCACACTGGAATCCAGTTTAACTGCAATACCTGCCAGCACGGCTATCAATGCATTACTCAGCTACATGAAAATTAAGCTTGAATCCTGCAGAAAGAGCCGAGTTCTGCCAAAATACATCCATCAGCTCCTTCATCTTAAATCTGAAACTTGCTACTGGAGGAGGGCTCCTGCAAAACCCCACAGGCAAGCCTTGGTGATGTGGATGTGCT
The DNA here is from genome assembly GCF_012275295.1 of Melopsittacus undulatus. NCBI lineage: Eukaryota > Metazoa > Chordata > Aves > Psittaciformes > Psittaculidae > Melopsittacus > Melopsittacus undulatus. Next base: position 102,305,491 of record NC_047527.1, on the reverse strand, counting down.
CACATACAGACACCCTTTTTTCAGAAGTTACTTTCTCCTAATGTAGGTATAGAAGAGGCACGCAATTAAACTTTGATCCTATGTCAAAACCATCCTAAGATCAAAAAAAAAAAAAAAAAAAAAAGCTAATATACTTGGCATAAAACCACAGCAAGAATATTGTTTCCAGGGTTTCTCCTAAGCACATTCAAACAGCTGCCATGGCACCCTGCTGCCCCACATGCAGAAAACTGATTTTGAAAAGACACCATAAAAAACCCCAAAGCATTCTGTATGGGGGCACAAACTGACCTAACTCAGCATATCAAATGTGTTGTTGCACCTCTCACTCCCTTAGAAGTAGAGCAGCAAACAAATTAATAGCTGGCTCACTGGCATGCTAATACTTCAAGGCATGCAACTCTAAACCACTTTTCTAACCTTTTTTTGTTTTTACAAAAAAGCATGCAAGTATCACATTTATTATGCTGCAATAGGAGAATTTGATTATATTTGAACAGTGTATCATTTCACCTGGGCTGACTAAAATATTCAGTTACACAACAGCTAATCATGAACAGAAGATAAGCCCAGAGATAAAAATAGGAGAAAGACAGAGAGACCTTGTAACAGTTAATCAGCATGATTCATTTGTCAGACTGCCATAAGGAGCAGCACCTGAGAGCCCTGAACTTCCGTTCAACAAGTCTTTTTAAGCAATAAAACCTCTTGGTTGGCTTAGCTTTAGTCTTATTTCCAAGTCATTTATCTAACTCCTGCTAATCCCCAAATACACAGAGGAATCCAGAGCCTAAATGGGGAAAAGGTGCAACAAACACCCTGTGTGTCACCCAGACAAGATTAGCCCAGGAGTGACCCCTCACAGCACGTCAGTCTTGCTTGACATGCATTTAAAAGTGTGTCTGAGCAGATTCCTGCAGGACAGTTCATCCAAAGGTTCCTGAGCCTGTCCCCCCGTCCTCAGCACACTGGCTGACACCCAGGTACTCAACTCACCCTCAGCCAGATCACTGGGATTTCAAATTGTCACTGGGCTCACTGTGTTACACAGAAACCCACAACAGGGACAGTGGCAGATGGCACAGGAGAGGCAGCCATGGACAGGCACATGGCACTGAAGGCAGAGAGCTGCCAACTCCAAGCTACGTGAGACAGTGATGACTGTGAAGGGAGATGGGGATCATTTGTAATTGTTACCTTGGTATAGAGTGTTCCATGAAAACAAAAATGAACCTGCCTCCTCCTTTGTCTTTCCTGTAAGGTCTCAAGACACTGTTCCCAACGGCTTTTGCAAAATGAAAGCAAAAAAAACATCACTTTGAACAATGTGAGAGACTCAACCATTTGTTGCTGAATAAGAGCATCTATTCAAGTTTCAGCCTCACTCTGGGTGTTAATTAGAAAGAAAACAGAAAAATATAATGTAAGCCTTTACTAGATATTTGGCTTTCTACTCTGCTCTACAGAATACTGGCAAACTACTCTCCTGTCCAAAGTGTGGATTTACACTTCCATATGAAGCCAGCTCCCCAGACCTTAATTGGAAGTGGCATTAAGTTCAAGGCAGGCTTATGGAGAGTAGGATCCAGCAGCAGCAGAATTTCATTAAGTCAGTTTTCTACATGTTAATTTCATTCACCCATTTAAAATTATGAATAATTTAAAAGCATCGAGCAGCAACACTGTCAGACATTTGTCCTCTGATCTTACTGGCGATTTACACCAGTTAGAAGCTGTCCCCACTTCAGATTAACAGCACCCACAAAGTTAAATTGGGGTCCAGATATTCATCTTCTGGGCTTTGCCACCAGCCTCATTGTCTAACTTCAGATGTGCTGATTACATTCAGTCGCCCATACTGTGTGCTTAACTCTATGAAGTCATTTTCTCCTAACTGTAATACAGACTAGGGATAGTTAGTGTAAACACCTGAACACTGCTCTGCTGGATCACTGCTGCTTGTTCCACGTCTAACCAAAGCCCTTCAATTTTGACCCTTCACAGCTGACCTTGCTCTGGCCTGAAGCTCACCCCAACCCCAGCTGCCCCACATCACAGACATTATATTCAGCCTTTCAACCATCATCTGATGTATTTCTTTTCGAGCCAGATACTTTAAGCTGACCCAGAGGACCAAAGTTTAGTTATTTTAAACGCTTCCTCTTAGAGCATCTCTGGCACAACTGCAAGATTTCCAACTGCCTTTTCCATCAGGCACGAAGAATATTATGACCCCTAGCATTAAGCAAAATGGGAAAACCATACAGATCTTCCCATGTATGAGGAAAGGTCCCATCTGCACTACAACTTTAAAATTCTGTGTTTTTCTCAGCAGTGTACACACATCTGAGTAAATGTAAGACAGTACTATTAATTCTATTAAGGAAACGTGTTTCATCCCTCAAAGGCTTACATGTTGCCCGCTTTCTGCCAGCAGTTAAAAACTCTTCCTTGCATTACACATAGGAAACCACAACTTCTGTATCATGACTATTACCACTTCTCCAAATTTCCCAGACCACTATGCCCCAACATGGTGAGGAAATCCAAATGCTTTTTTTCTGATAAAACTTTACACAATTGTCAAAGCACCCCAAAATACAAGGATGGAACACATGCAAAATAGCTGACACACAACTGCAACCATAAGCTGCAGCAATGACACAGCTTTGATTTCTCTACTGAAGTTCCCTAAATATGGGCAAAATGCTTCAATGAGGAGGACAAGAACGGTCACAGCAGGTTTGGTTCAGCCTGCTTTGGACTGATTCAGTATGAATCACAGTTTCTTCAGACCAAGCGGTTTGAACTTGTGAACACTGGATTTTTGCTGAGTGCCATGTAAAAACAAAAAATAAACTCACAAAAGCCCACACATGAATATAGCCTCTATAATCATTACCACTACTTTTGCTGCCTCCTTACAGCAAGTCAGTGAAGAATCAACTCTTTCAATACATAAATCATAATATGACATCTTCAGAAAAAATAGATTTAACAGGTTACTGCTGCTTTAAAATATATATTTCTATTTGGTTAGACCATAAGATGATTTGCTTGGATGATTCAGTTCAACTGCAAGTCACAGATGAACATGATTTTATCAACTGGTTATGGCAAGGGTGAAAAATTGCCATGTACTCAGCAAGTAAGTTGGTCTATTACTTTAAATTCTCAGAGCTGCCTGAAGCCTTATCTCTAAAAACCAAAGTCAAGCAACCAGCTAAGAAATCAAAACTGTTTTCAATGAAGACAACTGTTCTTGTTAAGCCAGAATTTTAAGGGAGACTGGAAACCGAAATTTGAGATTCCTTTCAGGGAAAGAATTTCCACTAAGATTGTTTCTAACCATTCTTTTTTTTTTTTTTAACCCCAAACAACCCACAGAAGCCAGTCAGTTTGAATAAAAATACGAAATAAATACTTATTGCATTTTCAAATTATAATAAGATTTTGGCAAGAAAAGTCACCTCTCCTAGTGCAGCTATCGTAAGAGAACAGAAACATACTCCAACAGCAGCAATGCTTATTATGGCATTGTACCAGAAGATGGCCAAGCTCACAAAATTCCCAAGAAAGAAAAGACCGTTGTTCCCAGCAGCAGGCTGTGGCTGGGATGATGTATATTACCCGCAAGTGGTATATTCTATTTTCAGCACATACTTAGGATTGCAAGTCTCATTCTTTTTAACAGCAGAAAACACTGACTTAGTATCCTCTTTTCCTGAGCTACACCACACCTTGACAGCAGAGGAGAGGAAAACATGGCTTAAAAAAAAAATCTCACAAACAACACAGCAGCACAGAAACCCAAACATTTCAGTGATCCATCAAATCACAGGCTATTAGTTAACTGGGTTTTGCCTACAAAAGTTTTTTCCACTAATTCTGTTTCCTTTTTTTTTTAAATGAAATTACTCAAATTTAAATTTCATGATGCTGACCTTGCAGCTAGCCTTGAAATAGAGAAAATAAAGAACAGGGCTTGAAGGGTTCTGTATTAAATTGCTCAACACTTCTTATACAGAGCTCTTGCCAGTTTGCAGCTCTGCAAGAAACAAACCCAGCTGAAGTTATCCAGCTCCAACAACCATACTTTGCAGTGGGATGCTGACATTTGGAAAGAGCTTCTCTAGATCAGAACTATCAATACCTGAAAGTTTACCCAAACTTGGCCTAGCCATAGTATATCCTAAAGCAGTAGCAACTATATAGACATGTGAATTCTGAGTTTTGATTAAGCTCCCCACCTTTAGTTTCCTCATTCCATGTCCTCACAGTTGGTTATGGGATGAAACTGCATGTGCTCAACTACTAAGTGACACACATTTCAGGAAAAATATGAAGAAAAAGTAATAAAAATGAAATAAAAAGGAAAATACCTGTGGATTTGTCCATTTTTATGCAAGTAGTCCAGCCCCTCCAGCACCTCCTTAAGGATTGTGGCTATACAGGGTTCATCCAGGACACCAGTCTTATGCTCTCCTTTGGCCACAATGTGCTTTATAATATCCAAAACAGAGCCTAGAGGACAAGGGAAAGGGGGAGAAAAAAGGTTAAATACCTTAAAACTTCAAGAACCGATACACAGCTCTAAGTGTACATCATAATCACTTTATATACAAGTCAAATTCACTCAGAGGGGACACGATGATGGTCAGGATTAGGTCAGTAGCTGCAGGAAAGCAGAGGCAACAACGCATGCCTCATACTTGCAGGGTTGCACATCCTCAAGGTGGGCTGAAAAATCCTTGTGATCACAAGTAACTGAAGTTATTTCCACATGCCAAAATGTAAACTGTACATACACAGGACACTTGGAAGGTTTTTTTGACTGGATCCCAAAGCTATGGCTGTTTTAGTACTGAGTACTGAGAAGCAGGAGGAGAAAAATGGAAAAAGCAGGGGGCTGCCAGGACTCAAAAGCTGAAGGCAACAAGCTTGATAAAATTAGACTCTTTTTCAGCTCTTAAACTACATGCAGAGAAATACCAGGAAAAACATGGTAAGAGACGACACCGCCCTAAGAGAAAAAAGTGGAAATAATTAAATAGAGAACAAATGAGGCTGAATTTCAACAATAAATCACTTCTTCACTGACTACAAGACTGGAATAGCTTAGATCCTTCCCTAGAAACATCATGCTTAGTCTCTCTCCCAACCATGGTGTGAATTACACCATCTTGCATGACAAACCATGCTCTATAGAACAAGCCACCTCTTTGAACTGCACCCAGGAATAAACGGAATCAATGACTAGTAACATGCCTCTTGTGCAAGGTCCTGTTTTCATGATATATTGGGTACTGTATTCTTTGCATTTGCATCTGGGTTTAAGACAGTCTTCCCAGAACTGTAATTTTATTGCTCCAATACAGGACGCCTAAGACTGTTTTCCAGACCTGTGCTATTCACCCCTTTCTAACTTGTGTTTCTATGGTTTATGATGACTGGATAGTCAGCTAATTTTCACAGCTATAATTTTCACAGCTATGGGCACAAAGCAAGGTCAGTGGTACTGGGATGGTGTTACACAATGAGAAAAGCAGGCACAAATTCCAGCTTTGCCTTTGAACAGTAGGCTTAGAGAAAAAGAACTGCACTGATAACAGTACTAACTCAGCTAGTTTAGGAAAGCTGAGTTAAAAATTTTAGAAAGGTTTAGCAAAATTCATTCTTCTTAATTCGCAACTGAGAAGAAGCCAAAATTTATGTCTCTGAAGACAGTAAAAGCTGAGAAACTTACTCCCATGAATTTATCAATGGGAAAGTTACAAGTTCCACATCATAAAGTCTTGAAACAAGCAGAAAAAAAAAATACAATGAAGGATCTGGGGTTTGGAGCTTTTGTTGGTTTTGGTTTGCTGGGTTTGGTTTCTTTGTTGCCCCTTTTCATTCATCAGGTTGAGGTAAGCAAAAATCCTTCCCCTTTATTAGCTGTCATGTTTGAAATTCTAGGCCAAAACAATAGTGCAGATAGGTTTTCATTTCACAAATTATTCTCCTTTTAGACTCTCGCATGAAAGCAAAAAGGTGGCAAGGTTTGAATATGAACACCATATGGCAAGGCTTGTTTTGCACAATTCAAACCTCAAAGGAAACAATTACATGGGTGCATGGTTCTCTTAATCTGTGGGGAACTGTATGTGCTGAGTTCACCTAGCAGCTTGCTGCAATCAGGAGAGCCACTACATCCTGTTCCGCAGAGCCACACACTTTAGATCTTCTTTGGCCTACTGGAACCAGTCCTCACACTGTACACTGAGCTACCCACTAAAGCCACCAAAAATAAACTGAGAGGAAGAAAAGAAATCCAAACTATGTTTGGTTGGTAGAGAACATAACCTGTGAGCAGATAAGTTTCAGATCCAATGAAGAAGAAAAAGGAGGATAAGGAGGGAGAATACAGTTGTGAATGGGGGAAGAAACCCGTTTTGTCAGCACAGCAAGCAACTAGACCAGCTCCTTGGCTGCTCTGGATGGCACCTCCAGTTTCCTCTTCCCAAAAAGCCTTTTCTCAATTCCAAGTATTTGCAAAAGACACAATCTTCACACAGCTGGTGCTAACAAAATAGAAAAAAAAAAGGAAAAAAAAAGAATATAGAAAATAAGTTGCCCACCTTCTCAACATTTTATATCATTTTTTGCAGTATTCAGCCTTCCTTTACCCTGTCTGAGCACAGAAGCACTAATCTTTAGTGAGTTCTGATATGGGTCTTCATTAATTCAAAGGTTTCACCTAACTGTAACTCAGGTTGTTTTGACATACATTGGACTTCCCGTATGGCAATGAAATTAGCTGTACCAAAGGAAATTGTAAAACCCCAGATGGCAGAGTATGCTCCCCTTCACTGAAATCTCACCTTTAGGTTCCTGAAAAAAGGATCCTCTGTTGTATGTCATGATGGTTCACCTGGGATTCAGCCTGTTACATATTCATATTTTAAAAGTACGTGCTTACAAGCCTCAATGCTTCTTATTTTGGACAAGAATTTTTGTGACACCTAAGAAAAATCACCAAAAAACTCTCAACTTTGACTGTTCAGGTTTTTCCTTACAAATGTGCATTTATCTGGAAAACAAACTGTCACTTGTTTTGTAAGTCCAGTGAAAATATGTGGTTCTTCACATACGTTTTGTCCTCCTCCCACCCACAACTTTGTTAACAGACTTTGTTCACAAACATTTCTCTTCTCCTGCAAAGGGCTTAGGGAACATGAGGAGACAGATCATATGGTACTCAAATTTGGTAAAAAAACCCCTATATTTAGCCAAGTTTGAGGTTGTATTTAACCCAGAAAAGGGGGTGGGGGTTACAAAGACAAGAAGCCAGCCTTTGTTGCGAAAGGCCTGATTCACACCCATATTATATCTGCTCCCAGTCCAGCCTTCCATTTCTTGAGCATGCTTTTTTAAAAACTTTCACATTGAGATGTTCGAAAAAGGGAAGGTATTTGCCAGTTTTCTACAGAAAGGAGAACAGCAAAAAGCCTATCAGCAGAATGCTTAGTTCAGAAAACAGCAGAACCAAGAGCCACCTTCCTGTCAAAAAAAGTCTTATTTGGGTCATCCCCATCACCATTTTATTAGCACAAGGAAGGGAAAGTTTTGCTATTGGCACCACAACATAATTAAGTAGTGAATTTTCCACCCCACAGAGCAGAAAATTTGGGAGTTAGTACTGACTCAATTGCAACTTCATAAAGCGCAAGACAATGGAATACGAAGGACGCCAACCTGCATTCCTATGCACTGCTTTGTACCATAAGGGGTAATGATTTTAAAGTGTAAAGAAGGTAGATTTATAATCAGATGTTAGGAAGAAATTCTTCCTAACAAGGGCAGTGAGACACTGGCACAGGGTGCCCAGAGAAGCTGCGGCTGTCCCATCCCTGGCAGTGTTCAAGGCCAGGTTGGAATGGGCCTTGTCTAGTGGCAGGGGGCTAGAACCAGGTGATCTCCAAGGTCCCTTCCAACCTAAACCATTCTGTGATTCTATGATTTTATGATCTGAAATCTGCTGGGATTCTGGCTCAGGAAGCCAGACACGGAGCAACTGAACCCAGATCCCCAAACAGAAACCTACAGCTAAACATGAAGTTACTTTGAAAGCAGAAATCATGGGAATTTTGCTATTGAGGGAAGTGCTTTCTGCTAAAAGACAGACTGGATTTCAGCATCATCCTGATAAATTCAATGCAAAGCTGTTTGCAAGAATTTGTGTTAAGCATGTAACACACATACTAGGGGTAAGACCTCCACTGCCTTAGGAGGCAGACAAATTTTGTCACTTCTACCAACTATGTTATACCTGAACAGTTATATAGATCAGAGCCCAGTCCTTAGTTTAAGGGGGAAAACAACTGTTTTGCATAAAGTGGCCTGTTCACCTTCCAGCAATACATTAACTGCTAGAAATCAACCGGAAACTAATTCAACTGAGCTGGAACCAAGATCCAATCTACAGAAGAGTATGTGCTTTACAAACTGATTATACTGTTTCGAAACACCAACATAATCCCACATACTGTCAGCTTCTGAGCCAGCTTCCAAACTAGTTTAAAAATAACTGGGGAAAAAAGAGTACATCTGAACAGAGTTGGATCTCTGTTTAGATGCAGTTTTGGTATGGATTTGTGCTCCATGTGCAAACTTCAATCTCACTGGGTAAGACAGATGCCTCCCATTATCTAATGGCCAGAAGACAAGGTTCACGCTGGAAACAAGGCACCCAAGCACATGTTAGAGAACAATTACAAGTTTTTTCAAGAGAAAAAAAAATACTACAATCTCATTTTAAATACACTACAATGTCATTTTAGAAATAAATAATTTAAAAAAAGAAATATTTATTTCTGATTCCTCCTCAGAATAAAACTTCTATTTTAGATAACTCTGGTATGTATCATACATGGCACCAGGTTTGATTACAACAGTTCCCTCCTGACTTTTCTCATAAGAAACACACAAGTAGAAGCTACGGATTCACATAACAGGAGGGTCACCCTGAACTGCGAGAGAAAAAGAATTTAAGTTTGGCTAAGGCTGACTGAAAAGCTCTCCCAAGCCCAGAAGGGGAAGTATATCAGGAAAAAGACAAAACAAGACAGAAGAGCCAGAACTGGAGCTTAAATGTAAATATAAATAATGTTGTCATTAATAAGGATGTTTAAAGAAGACTGGTGATGAGCAACTGCTCACAACGCCAAACAGAAGACAAAGGAAAGGAGAGGACATTTAGAGATTGATGTGGAAAAAAATGCAGCTATAAACAAACTCTTGCCCATCAAACATACACTGTGCACACCAACAGGAAGCCTGCAAGATACTGTGCAATCTGATAGATTATTTAGCATTATTTATCATTCAGCATTAAAGTGTCCCAGTATATTCTGACACCAGTTGCAAACCGCACTACATCTACTAGGTAAAGCACAATCTCCCAGTGCTAATTGCACAGCAATTGAAAGTTGAGTGTTTTTTCTGCTTAAACTCCCAGACTTCCTAGTCTGCTCTGAAAGCTGCTAAAGCAATAGCTCCTAAGGGTAGCGGAAGTCACTGGGAACTAGCTGTACATAAACTTAACCTTACCTGATAAAACCTAACCTATAGCTGCTGCAGGACAAAAACGCAGTGAACAACTTTTTCTGAAGTCGTTTGTTCATACCAGTTCTGCAGCAGACAGACTAATGTTTGTCCAGATGCATAAGCAAAACAGACATCCTACTGCCCCCCAGAAGAGAAGAACAGGAAGTTCAGTTCACCTTCTCCATTTTATCATGGCTAGAGAATATCCAATTAAGCCTGACTTGATCTACAGAAGTCAGCTTCCAAAAAACAAGTGGTAGACTTGGCAGATCCTGGGGTAATGGTTGGACCTTATGATCTTAAAGGCCTTTTCCAACCCAGTTGATTCTATGATTCCCCCTACAACAGCAGTATCTGAGCAATGAAGACACAAGAAACCCCCAAGCAGACCAATATCCTGAATTTGTAAGAGAGGGATATTCAGTTTTTGTATACTGTCATTAGGCAGACCATTTCTAATGGTCTGTCCTGAAACCTAGTAAATGCAGTCCTGTCTTGCATCTCACACATGTACCCAGTAAAACTGTTTCCAACACTCTGTACCATATACTACTCTGGCATTTTCTTCCCCAGCAAAATGAGAGCGAAGACTTCCATGGTTCACCACCTCCGGGCTGCACCAAAGGATCTGCTTATGAAGCCATACTGTGAGATCACTGCAGTAATTGGTAATCCAGTTTTCCAGGCAGGGTGGAGACTGAGAAGCCAGGAACTTCTTAAACCTGCTTTGCTGCTGGAGAAAACTTTTGTGTAATCGCACCCTTGGGGCAAGAAGTCCTAATTGTTCCACTGATTCACTTTCAACAGCAAGCCACCACAAACATCAACACTTTCTGTTCCAAATCCAAAGCAGTTCTTTGATCTCACCCACACTAGCAGGCACACCTAATGGCATTTAGGAAACCCACTTCTGATGCTCCTCCTCAGGAGAAGAAGGAAGTATCCAGACAGCCACCAGTGACACTGTTAATGCTTCAGGGCAAGGGACTGCAGAGAAGACTATGAAAACCTGAGCAGAAAAAAAAAGCCTGTTTAGACAAGATTACAGATAAATGCAGGAGTACTACAGGTGGAATTTCACACGACCCCAGAGGCAAACCAAATGTACAGCAGGGCTAGTTGCTGTGGGAACCACATCTTGCACATTATCCTATAACCTAAGTGACAGGACAAAGATACAGGCCAAGTTATACATGAAGAAAACTTCTTTAAATTTGTCTGGCAAGCAGAATAAGAAAATTTAATACTCTAACTTCATTTGAAAAAAAAAATAGAAGCAGGTAACAGTACTTGCATTGATTTGTCATTTAGAGGCCTGGCACAAATAGCCTGGAAAACAGTGCTGGGGATCACTACACCATTTTGTGAGAATCAAGATCTGCCCCAAATCTTACGGACACTGATGCTTGACATGCTGCATGAGAACTGGGAGTTAACAGGATTCACTGCTCCTTCTTTTAAGACATCCCAGAAGCCAGCAGTTTCAGTGAGCCTGACTGTCAGCAGAGCCAAGAATTGAATCTGCATCTTGTCAGCCTCTGACAACCAGAGGAAGAAAATGTGAAAGAAGGAACAGCTGCTTGGCTTTCGTACTTCTGGGGCTGAAGAACACAGATACAGCAAAAGAGTACTCAAGTAAAGGAAAGAACAAGTTATACAAAACAAAGGAAAATATGTTTAAGCAGATTGCTGGGGTTCTAGTTCTTAAGTTTCTTCTTTACCCTAGTTAAACCACCTTGGCACAGAGGGAGACTTGAGGAAGCTTCCACTTCTTGCCTCCTTCCCTCCAGAGCACTTGCATGGATGAGTAAGAAATACAAGAAGATTAAGGCAGGAAGCAAGATAATACAATAAAGAGGGCAAAACAGCCTATTGCAGTTGAGGCTGCAACATTTATAGGAGAAAATCTGAAGACAAACTTTTTTTCATGCTTTTCCTATTATAGCTAGGAGTGGCAGCATATCAACACACTCTGCATTCTGCCATCATGTACAGTCCGTAACATCTGCTTCTGACTTACTCCATCCGTAATTGTTTGAAAACGTGCCTCTACAAATAAAATTTAATAACCCCTCCAGATGTACTCAAAATAGCATAGTTCTCTCCTAACAAAATAATTCAACATGAACATGAGGATTCCTAAGAACCTGTGGCTTTGGCTCTGCTCATAAATCACTGCTGGAATTGGGCATGGGGAGATGAGAGATCAACAGAGCAGAAGTAGAAAAAGATGCCCTATCTCCCTGGTGAAAGCCTACAACTTACCATGCCTTCCCTTTGGTCTGGTTTGCTCAGCTGCTGGCCAAGCACTTCAGCAGATAATCAAGATCAAGGCTGAAGGGAAAGTGATTAGATAATCTTAGAAACTTTTGGGAAATTAAAACATTTAACTATTTCAATGCAGCAATGTTCTTTGTAGATTTAATGAGAAGCCTTCAAGAAGGCAGAAGATCAGAGAGCCCTATCTGGAAATATTTCAATATTTAAAGGATCTTCACAGTTTAAAAATATTTTGGAGGACTCGTCTGCTGTAGGCTAAGACAGAATTGTTTTAGCATACAGCAAGCCACCATGGACAGCTGTTTCATATGAGCAACCATTCTGTAGAGATAGCCACAGCCTTGGGTCACCTGTGAAATAAGATCTCTTACTAAAAGCAGCAAGAATTTAGAGAAGCAAACAGAAAAGGCACAAGAACAGAAGGACAGCTGCTCTTCTTCCTACTAAAAAGCTACAGGACTTAGACAGCAGGACTGGGCTTCAGATGACTTTAAAAAGGCATGAGTAAAATTAATTACAGGGGAATGCCAACAAGGCAAAGAGCAGGTCAGCAGCTGTCTAGAAATAGCCATTGGAGTTTAATTTAGAGCAACACTGGACCAAAAAGGCTGGGACACTAAGCTGACATTGCTAAGCTTAGATCCCTATAAACAGTGCTGTCACTGGAGGAAAGGGTCTGAAATTTCTACTTAAGAGGAACAGCAGATACTTCACAAACCTGACTCAGGCACACATCACCAGATCTGAAAGAGGGTGTCACAGTAACTGGACACACCAGCACCCCTGTCACTACCAGCTGGGTATCATCACAGCCACATTTCTGCCATCAGCAACAGCTATGCTCTGCATCTGCTTCGTTATCAAATCTGCCAGTTCAAACTTTCAGCAGTAACTACAACCAGCTTGTTTGACTTGGCTCTGATGCACATCAGCAATTTTACATGTTGCTCCCCACCAGCTCACCAGCACCTTACCTCCTCACTGCTGATGACTTTCAAAGATGGAAAATGGTATCTTCCACCAATAATACTTGCAAAGCATAGACAAATAGTTCCATTTCAGTAGCAATGCCAGTCAGGCAATTAAGCTACCTTTGAGTGCACCACCTGCCTGCTCAAAGGAGCAAGGCACTGTTACCAGACAATAATGCCTCATGATCTTAGAGTATTTTCCCCCAGAGACATTTCTAAAATACTTGCATATATGACTAGATTAAGATTTCAACAGAATGACTGCAACCAGAAAATAAATTCTACTCACTACAACAACAAAACAAAAATCAAGGCTTGCATTAATTACAGACTGCTCTGTCTTGCAGACAGTTTACCTAAGTAATAAGATCAGTGTAAGAAGTGTGAAAATACATGTCAGCTTACACTGACACTGATGGAAGAAAAGCAAGAGGATTCTGAACTTCTACTCAGAAAGAAGTCTTAAGTACAAAAGCCACAGTCAAGATACAGGACACCAAAACATTTCATATCTGCTTACTGGGATGTACAAATCTCAGCCCATGCTCTCTGAATACTCAGATGGAATGAAAGAGTTCAGCTGCACCCTGGGTTACTTCCCCCTCCCCCCCCCCCCCCATCGTTTCTGGTTCATAAAAAAAGCTCAAAGGTTTTTCCTGTTGAGAAACTCAGGTCATTATTTTTCCCACTGGATGACAGATCACCACAAAACTAGCCACTTTATTACTGATAAGAAGTAAGCTGAAAGGAATGAGAGGCAGTTTTTAAAGTGTTTTATTACATAAATCACTCAGCCTAAAAACAACTGGAAATAGTCTCAGTAAAAGTGAATGAAAAAGCTTTTCTGTCAGAAAGTTCCAACACACAAGTTTCTCTCCTCCATCCTCAACACTATCCTGTAGAATTTGCTTGAGAGCTAAAATGAGACTTCTGAAGTACTGCCATGAGAAAAGTATAACATGAAGACAGCTGGAAAATACCTCTCAAGGTACCCTCCTGCATTAAGAGTAGCAACAGATCATTCCCAAAGATTTTCTGCCAGTTTAAGCCATTTCCCCAAGTCTCCAAATGATTCAAGTGAGAAAATAATGGTTCATGGAAATGTTAGAGGAGGGCTGATAACACTGCTACTAGTCTTTTATTGTATGACCATGGTCTTCAACATATGCAAGAGAGTAAGAAGCAGTGAGCTTTCATAGCCTTGCTCAAAGTGCCACATTTAATGCCAGAGTTACACAAGGGTCAGTTATCAGTGAGTACAACAAGGAAGCACATTTAAAGTGAGTATTACATGACACACAGGTCATCGTTCACACCACCAAGAGGCTGATTCTGAAGCAACGGTTATTTTTCTAGAGATTTTCCAGTGTGGCCTTTATAGAAACAACATTTGGAGGTTCAAGGCTGAGGCTAATCCTGACTTCGTTCTGACAGAACCCCACTGTGAAAATGCTAATGGAGACAGCTGTACATTTTCTTCAAAGAGGTTGTGAACTCTCCTGAAAAGGGCCAAGAACACTGCTGCAGCCTCTCCTGCACCCCTGAAATGCCATTTCCTCCCATGCTGAAAACCTTCCCACAGATACACTTCATACACACAGCTAAACTACTTATACTAAACTGGCAGGGGATTCTTTTCTACACACAAACAGCCATCATATCTTTAATGACCTGTTATGTATCCTTCCCAGAAAAAAGAGGGTATTACTTAATGACACATGAGCACATGAGACATTAAAGCCCTTTAAGACAGACATAAGTTGGCATGAAATTTGATTGCCCCCAAGAGAACTGCTAAAATTCTCTAAAGATGATCTTCAAAGACACATGTTTTATGGTCATTGTTGAGCTCTTGTGGAAAAAGCCAACAGGTTTAGCCAGATTTTTCCACATCATCTTCTGGCATTTCACAGTCCCTTCAGTATTAAGCCAAGAACAGAGAAGCCAAGAAGTCTTCTTTTGAAAAGCAAGAAAACAGGGTTTTTCTTTTCAGTTTTCAATTCCTTTTCACTAGGGTGCCAGGAAAATCAAGTCTTCCTAAAGACAGGCCTAAGGTCTAGCAACAATCCTCTGTGTGAGCACCCAGAACTTGATTCCATTTCTTGTCCTCACTAACTTAAACAGAGATCCTGGAAAATATTAGGACATCAAATAAAGCACTACTGACAATAAGTTTTCAAACCCTCTCCCTCAAACAAAAAAGGCTATTTCTCCCGTGTCTTGGAGAATAAATCCAGAAAGGGGAATTTTCCCTGGCTCTGTGTTAACTAGGCAGTCATTTGAAATTAATACAGGTATTTCCAGTTATTTTATCAACTAGAACAAGCAGGCAAAGTAATCCAGCTCTGAGGATTGATACTATACAAACCAAGCTACATCCAACAATGATGTTCTGCTCCCTTTTTAAGGCCATACACTGATACTACAAGAACAACTCTCCCCAAAACAGAGGTGATTTAAAGTTCCTCACAAGGGCAGCCAACACATAAATAAGTTAACATCAATGGAATGGCTGGTTACCAACAAGCTATCAGCACCATCGAGACCTCTAAACTGCAAGTGCAAAAAAGGTCAAGGAACCAGCCTTGCAAGAGGAGTTGCAATTCTCATAGTAAAGCAAGCAGAAACAGTTGGGCTCACTGTGATTAGTTGCACAGTTCTCCAGCTCAAAAGCTTGTCCTACACTTACAGGGCAAGATGAAGAAACTTTGTGGCAGTTAGGAACACGGTTTAGCGGTGGGCTTGTCAGTGCTAGGTTCACAGTTGGACTTAATGATTTTAAAGGTCTCTTCCAACATAAATTACTATGATTCTACGAAATGTCTTAATTCACAAAGAAGCTTAGGAGGCAAACAAGGGAAAGCGTGCTACAGGAAGACAGCTTTTCAACGTTGCCTTTTAGGGTAAAGAAATTAGACCACTCACCTCCACTAAGTAACTTCATCACCAGCCAAAGCTCATCTTTCACCACAAACGATGTGTAGTAAGATACAATGTTGGGGTGATGGCACTGACTCATGGCTTGAATTTCTTTCTGCAGAGAAAAATAAATCATTAGCACTTGGATCCTGTGATTATTCTTCTTAGGGCACAGAAGTTATCCTCCTCAAGACACAGTGTTCAAAGAGGGTGCAAAGAAAAAGGATACCTAGAAGATAAACATGGTAAATCCAGAAATACTCTTAACACTCAGCCTGCATCATGCTAGGGCCCAAAGGTATTTTAGGGCACTCTTCCTTGCCCGTTCAGGAGAAAGAAAAAGTTGACCAAAAACCCTTTGGCAAGGGCAACATAATGGTCAGAACTAGAACACCTGCATGCAGCTACAGCAGAGTATCCCCCAAAATTCACAGTTTGTTACACAGGAAGTTCATGCTGACTCCTCCTTTCAGTGAGACATGATACAACAGATGCTTAATCTGTTGAAGACTATCATTTGGATGAGAAAGGGAAATATTTGCCTCTGGGAAAAAAAAAGGCCTCTTAATGTTTCTTCCCAGCAGGAAAGCAGATGGCTGAACTCAATCAGGTTGAAGGCACAAAGGACAGCTATATCTTTTGTCATACTGGAAGAAGAGAAAATCAGTTTGATATTAGAAAGTCATTAGCCACTACAAATTGAGTACAATAGGAAATATGCTCAGATATTAAATTGTCTGAGTTTTGACCGTGTTTATTTTTCAATATGGTTATGGGTTAAGGGTTGAGGTTTTCCAGGTTATGGGGGAACACCACCACAGACAACACCCTTTTCTCATTATGCAAGCAGAGATCACTGGTTTAGACTGAAAACCTCATGGTTTCTTGACTGTCCATAGAAAAAAGCCACCCATTACTCCAAGCCTGGCACCCAGCACTTCACACAGCTGGGCCTTTGTGCTTCAGCCAAGCTAGTAGCTCCAGCCAAGCCCCCAACCTGTCAAGTTGTACCTTCCAGCATCACCCACGCTAGACACTGGTTCCCTGATATCCCAAACTTTCACTCTCAACTAAGACATTCCTGCACTGAACACATGGATACCACTTACTTTACAAAAGTTTAATCAATCTTACCATCAGCTCCCTCCTCATGACACAGATACAGCCAAGCACCATAATCTCAAACAAACAGACGGGGGGAACAGGACCCCTTCACATCCTGATCCTTTCCTCCCTCTGAGCACAAGATCTCCCTAGCACTAAAGTACAGAAGAAAGCTCTGAGAAGAATTCCCCCATGTCTAGGACACCCCACAGATGCAGCAAATTCTGCTGCTCATGTACAAAGCTCTACTTGTGCTTGAGTATAGGGTAAAGGCACATTGCTTCCCCCTTGGCAAGACTTGGGCTGACAATCACAGCTAAAAAGAAACATGCTAATGTTGATTTATCCACTTTAATACTGCTTTTCAGGGAGTAGGTGCATTTGAGGAATCAAACGCAATTAGTTCCTCTTTCTGCTTCCCCACAGAGGCACCAACTTTCCAGGAAACTCCAACAAAAAGATTAAAGAAGAATCCTTCAAAACAGGAAAGGATATTTGAAGAGTGGGGAGCAGACTATTCATCTTCATGTAGCATACTTGTTCGCTAAAAACCACTCTGTGAAAATAAATACAGCCTGAAACAATATCCTCTGCTTACTCTGACAACTCCAGCTTTCTTGCAAACACTCACTTGCATCAAGCTATTTTTCAAAAAGGAAATCAATCAGCACTTTTTGAGTCTCTTAATGTCTTCTAGTCTGATCCTTCACAACACAGAAGTTAAACTCCTAACAAAACTGGCAATAAATGTGTTCTTTTTACTTCCCCACTTCGAATTTCTACCAGACGATGGATGGAAATTGAGGCCCCAGATAACACAGGTCAGACTCAGTGACTGGTTTGCGCCCTGTTATATTCCTCGCACAAAACCCAGCTGGTTGGGAAGCTCTGGGCTGCTGTGTAGAAACACAAGTGTAACACCTTTGATTCACACAACCTTTCCAAATCTCATTGAGCTAAGAGTTCTGAACTCATTTACTTACCCTAGCATCATCTACAGGCTAAGAAAGTTGGACTTATTCAGCCTGGAGAAGAGAAGGCTCCTTAGGGCAGCTTCCAGTACCTAAAGAAGCTGACAGTAAAGCTGGAGAGGGGCTTTTGACAAAAACACACAAGGAAAGGAAAGGGGGAATGGCTTTAAACTGACAGAGGGTGGATTTAGATTAGATATAAGAAAAAAGTTCTTTCCTGTGAGGGTGATGAGGCCCTGGCACAGGCTGCTCAGACAGGCTGTGGCTGCCCCATCCCTGGCAGTGTTCAAGGCCAGGTTGGATGGGGCTTGGAACAACCTGGTCTAGTGGAAGGTGTCTCTGCCTTGTGGCAAGGACTTGGGACTGAATGCTCTTTAAAGTCCCTTCCAACCCAAACCGTTCTGTGATTTTACGACTCTGTGATTTTGGTCTTGCTCAGAGCATTGACTGACCACCTAGATAAGGGATCCACAAACCTGACATAATCTCAGTCCCAGACCCTGAAGTCAGCATTCAGACTAAAGTTTTTAATTTAAACATTATTCGCTCTACTCCCCTTTTTAAACATGAAAGCAAATCCAGGTCCTTAATTTCTCTCTCTGGCCATTAAAGACACATGCACAAGTACAGCACAGGTGGAAAGCAGCAAGCAAGACACTGACTGGTTAATTGTCCCATAGGCCAGACTTGCCATAAAGCCACCACAGTCAGAAATGATCCAGGGAAGCTGTTTTCGTATTTTCTTATCTAAACCACTCGAAATATTTTAAACCAGATCCTTGGGAGATTAAATGAGTAGCAAAAAAAACATACACAAATACTGTGTATTTTATATATATTAGTGTATCCCACTGGAATTCAGGAAACAGTGAGACAAAGTCTGGACCAAATTTAAGAACCTAGACCTGGATCACATCTTTGCCATTGGAGCAGCACTGAACTACAACATTTTTCTGGCATTCCGTGATGCTTAGTTACTATAATTTTCCAAGAGCTTCCTCTCTTGTTCATTACCTCAGGCTGCTCCCCAGGCTGGGAAGCATAGTTTATAAAGGGAAAAAAAAAAAAAAAGTTCAAATCTGTCATATGCTTTGGTGCACAAAGAGAGAATAAATAATCACAAACCTGACGTATGCAATTAAACACCTCTGTCAGCTAGTGGATGTGTAACATGGGCAGATTAAACCCTTTCTCACAGTGCAGCACAGCTCTGAATAATTAACTGCATCACAGCCCATGATTTCCAGTGGTTTTACATAAGTATCACTAAGAAAGAGCAGCAGTCAGACAGACTTTCCCTCTCACTGCGAGACCCCCACAGCATTTTCAGTAGCATTCTAGGCTAATCTCACACTGGCTGCAGCAAAGCTTTATTCCTCTTCAGCCCCACAGAGGGTACCAACATCCTGAAGGCTCAACACATACAACTGATTTTAAGTGATCATGGCAAATCACAGCGGGCTTTGCGGTTAAAACTCTTCCTCGCGTAGTTGAAACTGAGCCAATTCTGTTGTATGTAAAACAGCCTGTGCTACAGCAGTAAAAACACGGGGCTGAAGAGCTGTAGTTAAAACAGGAATACAAGCAAAGGATCACCATGGAGCTCTTCTCAAAAGCATACTTACAGAGGTAGCAGGAGGGGATAAAATGCAGCAACAGCCCTTCTGTGTAGTAAATGCAATTTCCTCCCCCTACCTCCTCCCTAACAGGACTACAAATTACACAAAGGATAAATAACTGAGTTACAACTGTGTTCCCCTAATTTTCACTAATATCAAAACTACATTGGAAGACTCCCAATAAGCATCTCAGAGATTCCAACACCTCTGTAATAGTGTCAGTGCTAAACATCAGAATTTATTTGGGCTGCTACATACAAGTCTTCAGCTGGAAATGTTACTATATTCCCACTCCACCAACAGCACTGGATCACTTGACATAGACCTCGGAGCTCACCTGCAGATCCAGGGGACAGCTCTTCTATCCACTGCTTACACACCAACATCCCCTCACACTAGATAGCTTCAGTGATGAGACACAGCCTTACTGACAATTCCCCTTTTTGAGATCCATAAATTACACTGCCTTCTGCTCAGCTCTAGAGAAATGAATTACCAATAAAAACATGTTTAGACCCAGGCAGTGTTTTGGAGATGGTTACATACTCACCCTGGGCTAGATATTAAAAATATCTGCACTGTCAAATACCAAAAGCAAATAGACTGACATTAGCTATAAAGGCCTCCATGTCTTCTATTAAGGCTTCTGACAAATGTTTTCAGTACTTCTGTCAGCAATAAAAGAAGCATTTCAAGACTTGCAAAACACTAATAAAGCTGCTGTGAAGTATAATTTAGAATTCTAAGAAACCTATTAGTCTGCTGTAAGTCAAACATGTTCCTGAGGACCTGCTATTTTGGAAGTGGGTTTATTTGCCCACTGACATACAACTGAAGTCTGAGTTAACAGGAGCAGAGATAAAAAGCAAGCAGGGCTGTGTTTAAGCTACTAGCTGAACCTTCTTCCTGGTATTTTCAGCTTATATCATCACCTCCTATTCTTTGTTTATCTGCCCTTGAGGCATGCTTCAAAGATGCTTGCTCTCAAATATAAAGATGAAAATCATGCTTTATTTAGTTTCACTTCCTACACATTGACACAAACTCAAGAAATACAATACAGCAGTAGTATGCTTTTATGTGATTACCTGCAATTTCAGAGGACTTCAGGAAGCTGTCAACCTGGCTGCCCTATTTGAAGGCAACCATGACCTTAAGAGATTTGGGAAAGGGAAGCATACCAGGGATGAAATCAAACAGGCCAGATGTGATCTCCCCCTTGAATACACCCTTCAACTATGGCTGGCAAGGAACTTATCTCTCAGCTGAAATCTCAAGGTATAAGGCATTAAAGCTCCTCTTCATCATTTTAAAGCAGAATTTAGAGCTCCATTCCTACAGGCAGCTGTAACTGTTCAAATTTTGCTTCAAGTGAAATTCTAATGATTTAGCTAAAAGACAGTAAAACTGAGGATATGAATTCATTCTCCTTTTCAAACATCAGCATAAAACCCTTAAGTTCTTCTATCACAATCAACTTAATAGACATTTTTTAATGAGATGAGGAAAGAGCACAAAGCTCAAAACCAGAGATGCTGATCCTATGCCCACCTCTGGATTATCCAGTTCAACTGCTTCCTTAAAATGTGGCTACAGGACGTAGACTGGCACAATTAAAGAGGGGTTAGATGAGCCCACCCAGAGCAACAGTGGAAAAGAAATAGTTCTCAAAAGCATAAAAAGTCTTCATTCATTAATTACTTTTAAGTGATGGAAACAAACAACTCCCCACAGTGAGGGATTCAGCAGTTGCCCATTTCAGGGGCTATTCTTTAGCATCATTCAGTTGTCCTTCCCTCTTTAAGGTCTGAAGTATTAGTGACAAAGTACTGAAAGAAGGAGATGTTTTAAACTGTTTTCGTGCAGCAACTTACAAGCACACAGTTTTTATTGGTTTCAGCCACATAGTGAATGGGCAGGCAACTGACTTCTGACAGATACAAGCAACACCAGCTTAACTAACACATTACTGACCCTCATAGTTGTTCAGATCAATACACAGTGTTTAAAACTCAACAATGCATTTATGATTAGTCCATGCAGTCAATTGTTCCTAAAGTTATTTACATGCACCACCTCATGCTCATCCAGTCCAAGTGAAAGAAGATAATCTGCATTCTGGATTTCACCCACCACTAATCCTGATGTTCATACTGAACTTTACCAAACAAACAAAAAAAAATACTTCAACCCACACAGTAATTAAGACTTCTGTTGCTGCTTTTGAGAAACACCACAACCAAGCTGTATTCAGCTTACGTTTAAGTCTCCTGTAAAGCTGCAATCCCATCATGCAAGGAACACATAACAGCATATTAAATATCCACAATGAAGCCACATATTATACGTTATACTCTCTGGCACTGACACTTGGGAACTTTTTCCCCTGGAGCAAGTGTAAAGGTCCTCAGGCCTGGAAATGGAATGAAAATGGCAATTCCCATAAGATGACAGGCATGGATGAAACATCTGTACTACTTCCACAGCAGTTTGCTGCTTTGTTCCCAACAACCTTATAGTCTAGTTAATCCACTTGTAGGAACTGGTCTGTCAGATCAAAGCCAGCTCAATATGCTGTCCAAGTCTTCAAAAGAAGGTGTGAAACCCTATAACAAGCAGTTACACAATTATCTGCCTAGAGGGAAGACTTCTGACTAAGCCTGGGCAGTTAACAGTTGGCTTATGCTTTAAACCATGGGAGTTCATAATCCTTTTTCTAAATCCTATCTAATTTAACCTTCTCAACCATAGGTTGATTTATTTAATCTCACGCAATGTTTGATCTCTGTATTATTGCAGCAAGCTCCCCCAGGTTAATTCTGTGAATTTCAAAAGGGAGTTTCTTTTTATTGAAGTTAAACTTGTTCCCTTGGCTTCCTTAACTACCCTCTGACCATAGCCGTGGACAAGTAGCACCTTCACTTCACTCCTCTTGTGTGTAGACCTGTGAGACCCCGTCCTATTAGTCTCTGGACTAGGAAGAGTTTGGAGTCTTTTTGTGTGAGCAGAAACACCACATCTCACACAGTCTTTCCTGAACCTGTCTTCTGTTGAGTCACTCTAGGCACTAAACAGGCAGCAGTCCCCCCATCTGGGAAAGACCAATGTGAATACCCAATAGCTTATGTTTCTCTTTGCCCATTCAACATTCCCACTAACAGATAAGCTGACAACCCACATCATCTGCTACTCAAAGCAGGGAGGAAAAAAATCCATCTGGATGAAAGAAAGCTATTTCAGCTTTAAGTGCATGAAAATGAAGCAGAGTTTTTTGGACAGAGGGAAGACACACAGCCCTTTAGATCAATAGTTCTTCAAAGCAAGAAAGCATTTAGACAAGTAAAAAGCTTGAGACAGATATTGTACCACTTTATTTCAAGGATCAGCAACAGCAGCAATGCAACCAGCATCAAGCCAAGGAAAGGAGATGAAAGAGCAAAACACAGCAGTGAAGTGTCCAGCTGTGACAGCACGCCATGAGCAGACTGTTTTCAAACACACACCAAATGCTGCCTAATCTAATTAATAACTGTGGGTTGCAAAACAAGAAGTGGAACTTCAATAACAAATCAGGAAGTCCAAGACCAATTGTAGACAACACTGTATTTGACCAACTCTCGTTACACTCCACTACCAGTGACACCAGTGAGCAAGAGTTGTTATTGTTACAAGCTATGTCATACCTCCCTTCCAGCTGAACCCCACCGTCAGTGTAGAAAAGATCTGGAAGCATTCACAAGCTGACAGCAAAAAGACTGAAATCAAGCACTGAAATAAACTCCTGACTAGCATCACCTAATTCAGTAGCTGAGCTACAAAGAGCCACATGTCTTTACTGCGCTTCTCCTACCTCTCTACATTCTTTACAGCAATTCTCTACTTTTGAAGAGCTAAACAGCCTTGACTTCATTTGCTCATGATACAACAAAATTGGTCCCTCCTACATTTCCAGCCCCTATAACAGCGATAAATTAATCCACTGCATTAAGCCAGAATGTCACACAGTGTTTGCGAAGTGTGAAGGTTATCCCTGACCACCCACATGGCTCAAGTGTATGTCGAGATAAAAGGATCAAGATCAATAACTTTAACAAGCCAAGTTGTACCACTTAATCACCTTCAACATAGCATCTCCATGAGCTGGGAGGTGGGCCCACATTCCCTGGCGTCTAGGCACCTGCTGCTACAGAAACTTAAAGGAAGCTCAAGGCCACTCATCTATTTAACTAGCCATAGACACTTACTGTGCATTTCCTAACCCCACTACAAACTAACCTTCCTCCTCTTCTTCATCTCAAGAAATAGTTTCACCAGCTACTGAGTAGCACAGATACTGAAGGAGTTACAGAAACAAGTCATCCTTATCAATGACAGAACTGTTTGTTGCTCTCCCTTTACCTTCTGCCAGGGAACACAACACTGGTTTACCCTCTTTGCTAAGCAGATTGCGGGAATAAACAAACTTGCACCAATAAAGAAGTCTATAGATCCAACGCACTATAAAGAAAAAAAATACACAAGAATTTAGGCACAGTTTTCCCTTTTCTATCACACTGCCTGAGGACTGGGCGAAGCTGTAACATAAGAGCACTGTCCTGACCCCAGGCATTGCATCAAAGTTTACCATAAACTGACTTGTGCTCAGTCAGACACCTTCAGCACAATAGAAGGATAACTGATCTAATAGAAGCTCAGGGTTGTGTTTAACAGCACTGGGTGAGGAAATAGGAAGGAGGAGGCATAACCTCAGTATGAGTTCATACCCCAGTGTGAACTCATCATAGCTCTCTTTGCACTTGCTTCTTAAAACCACCGTAATCTGCAAGGATTTACATTTACAGTTCTTGGAAGAAAAAAAGTCTTCCTCAAAAACAAGTATTTAAACTGATCAGGGAAGCTGCCACTTGAGACTATGAGAGTGAAAAGCTTGAGAATATTTACTTTGGGGAAGAAGCAAATATGGAGATAAAAAGCAGGGAAGGTAAGCACACAGAGCAGGGAAATGGGTTCTCACACTGAGAAAGGACATACACCAACAAATTCAGAATAAACCCAGGGAAAACACTTCTTCACACAACATGCCCGCCTTGGCAACTACTGCCCCAGGAAGCTGCTACAGCTCAGAACCATTCTTCCCCCTCCACCTCTCGATTAATTTAAGTTCAGGAGTATCCCTACTTGCATACAGAAGCCTATAGAAGGACCCACAGTAAATCTGGTCTCAAAATTGGAAGCTTAAGAGAGCTGACAACAGCAATTTGTTGCAGACCTATCCGTAACAAGAAACATCATTGTGAGGAACAGGTCAGCCAGAGATTTAAAATATGCAATTAGAAGTACTTATCTAAAATTACATGCCAAGTCTCCACAGTATCTCTTTCTGAACCTAACCCTTTTAGCTGGAATTGGCAATTTCTCAAAGACTAACAATCTCAATTACTACATTATAAAAATACAGCTTGGAATACAACTGAGGCAGGGTAGTACAGACAAGCTACATAAAAGACTTGAAAAGAGCACCAACAGTTGGTATCAGGACAAAAAGACCAACTGTGAAAAGAGAAGAGATCTCTAACTCCTACACTAGCATGAGCTGTAAGAGGATTTGAATGAAGATCATCTTAAGAGTCCTACATGCAGCCCTTCACTGGCACACTAAAACGTAATAGCTTGGATGGACCCTTTTCTCTTTACACGAGCAGATTTACAGATACCTGTAATTGTTAAAACAGAATTAGTCACTAAATGGCAACTGCAACCATGGTTCAAGTGACTTACAGAAGATCATACAAATGTAGAGCTAGCCAGGACTCCTGACTTCTATCTCTGTTCTACTTCCAAATTGCAATCACCAAACCAAGCACCTGAGGTAGTGCTACAGAAGCTGTCAAGATGCAAGTAGAAAGATGGACAGGTAGGATAAAAAAAAAGAAAATCCTAGGGAGTTGCTTTAAAAGGAAAGGTGGGACAAAGCCTCACTTCCTCACCTGTCCTCACTCCCTGCCTGCCAGTATCTACTATGGAACGTTTAATCCAAGAGGACTTTCTCATCCTCAGTGGAGACACCTCAATGCCAGAAACAGTTTTCCACTGTGAAAATTCTGATGAGGCATGCAGCAGAAGAAATTTATTCAGCTACAGCTCCAAAGGACTCTACCTTCTATCCACAACTCAGAATTAGTTTTGAGTTACATATGGCAGCCTGCAATATGTCAGTGATCCTTTAGCTGGCATCAGTACCAGAAAGAGACTAGGAAAAACAGCTAAATCGTTTAGGTTTTCTTGCTACAGGTAAAGAGGGGAAAAAAAAAACAAACTATGAAGAACTGTAGGAAATTAAAAGAAAGCAACATGATTTCCTTAAATTTTAAAAATTCTAGAAACTTACAGCTCCAGATCGTCCTCAAACTGCAGGGCTCTTGTGGGTAACAGATGAGCTTCGCACTTACACATTAGCTCTGTACAATCCCTTTGTTTTGAACAAAGGACTTAGCTCTAAACAGTCTCAAGTTCTCCAGGAGTAGATCTTTGTAACATTTTAAGTATGTGTCCACAATCAGACAACTGAACTGTCTCTAGTGAAATCAGCCAAGTCCCCTCACTCTTCACACCATCATATGAAAGGTTGTTCAGAGCATTTAGCAAACAGACATTATGCTAACCAAAATACAACTCCCCAGACAATTTTGATTGCATACCAGGAGTTCATCCATGCTCGTCTGACACTTCTCAAGATTGATCCGTTTAATTGCCACCTTCTCCTTCTTTGGAGCACAGAAGGCTGCCTGCACCACTGCAGTCGCTCCACTCCCTGTGGGTGAAAAAGAGAGTTAGGAACATCTTATGGGACTTCAGCAGAAGGGAAGGTAGATCAGGCACCAAAATCACAAGTGCCAGTCACTAAAGACAGCAGAGCCAAATGAAAACCCAGTGAAGGCAACCCAAGAAGCACTCCTTCCTCCAGGTCTGTGCAACTTGGAGGGTCAGCTCAGCTGCAACATCGAAGCATTGGGCTAAGCAAATGGAAACAAGTGGATCTTTATGATCCCTTGGTGGGATCATTATAGCTCTGCAAGTAAAAAACCAACCCTCCAGACTCCAGCTTACTTATAACAGAGGACTGATTCTTCTTGTGTGCTTTTAAAAGAAAGGCCACCAAGGTCACACAGATTTTTAACCTGATGCTTTCACCCAGAGCACTGAAACAAGCCCCCGTCTCTGCTACCAACACTAATGAGATTTTTCAGATGTTTCTATGTCCTAATAGCTGTTCTACTCTCTCCTCATTTTATGCAAAGACACGAGGCAGGCTCCATTCAAGCCTGTTCAGCTCCAGTTCTCACATAGGAGCACACCTCCTTGGTGTCTGGGTTGAAAACCACAGCCAGAGAATGTTTAAATTCCAGTAGGGAAAAAAATATTGCATTTGAATATACAGTTGTTCAAATTAGGGAAAAAAATATTGCATTTGAATACACAGTTGTTCAAATTGCTCAGAGATAAGAGCTATGTATTTAAAATTGCTAGTCAATATCGCACCCTTTGATATTAAAAGGAATTTGCAACAGTGAGACTTAAATTCTAGTTGGTGTAAAGCATCTGTTTGCTGGCCTTCATGAATAGTTGCAACATTAACCTCATCAACAGGACACCTTGTTGCTTTACTTTCCCCATCACCTTGGTTCTCTGCATTTACACACTTCACTAGAAGGGAATAAATTCAAATTAATTAAAAAAAAAAAGGTAGGATAGGTAGAAAATAGTTCAAGTGCTGCCTATTGCCAATACTTAAAAAAATACTATTAAAAATAAATCCACAGGTATTTTGCTCATTACACCAGGCATAACTCCTGAGCCCATTTGGGCTGATGAGGCAGATAAGAACAGCATTCTGCATTTTGCAGTAACTTGCCTATTTTACCAGAATCTCCTATTCTTAACACAGATTTCTGCAATCCCGGTCAGGGGCATTTCTGCAAACTGGGTTTTTTTCCCAGTAGAAAAAGGTTTAGAGAACTGAGGACAAAAAGCTTTCAATCTCATCTTCAAACAAAGGCTACTGAAGGTCCCTACAACCATTAATAGTCTTCTAGCAGCAAGTTGCATCAAGTCATGGTCAAACACAAAGTGCCAGGCGAGGGAAACAGCTTGAAATCCAGCCCTGAAACAGAAAGGAAAAACCCTGCCATCCAAAGTTACACTGAAATTAATTACACAGCCCTGAACTGTGGGGTTTTGCTCCTCTAGTCTTCAAGCAGTACCTGCAACAGTAGAACTACAGGAGTCTTATTTCACTTAATACAGCACTGCAAGTGCACCCTGGGCAATAGCATCAGCTTGACAGTTCATTCCCTGCACTTAAAGAATTTACATTTTGAAGGCAGCAATGTGCAGAACATTCATATGTTCCCTTCAGCAAGGTTGCTGAAGCTGTACTATTTCATGAAGCAAATGGGCTTTTAAGAAGTTCAAGACTGAGGCCATTTATTGCTAGCACGCATATTATTGTTCACAGACTACTCATAGTGCAGAGCAAAACAAAGCTACCAGGAGGAACTTTGGTGGAAAAAAGGGATAGCTATAGGAGCAAGAATATTTACAAGGGACTTTGAAAACCAAGTCTGAGTGCCATAAGCAGGGTCTTGAGCACTGGATGGAGACAATGTAAGCATTAGGCACACATTCAGAAAGCACTCAAAAAAGCAAGGGGAGAAGGTCTGACAGCTGAGTTTGACTAGACTGCCAGGAGCAGGACTGAAATACCCAGCATTAATCATGGTACGAACATCCCAAAAGCAAACCTTCACATACACTCCCTGTGGTTGCTTTGCCCTGCAGGTAGTACGTGCAGGACTCTCAACATGAAAGCAGCAGCCCTAGCACAGATATATTCCCACTTACAGTGGGAATACTGGGTGGTACTGACCCATTCCTCCCCACTCAGTACCTGCTTCTTTGGGAGAGAGGAGTGAAAATATACAAAGTAACTCAAAATAAAGACAGCAGAACATACAGGAGCAGTGACAAAAGGCAGGAGAAGTAGGTTTGCATTTTCTAGCACTAGCCTTTTGGAAGTCAGAACAAAGAAAACCAAAACACTTGTGCCTGTATCATTCCTTTGGAAATAATTAGATTCCAGAAGAAACGTTGCTGCCGACACATTCAAAGCACCCATATTATGATTTCTTTGGATGTCTTTGTGCATAGTAATAGACAGAGGCTGAAAACACAAGCCAGATGCTGTAAGAACATGCAACTATGCACCCCAGAGAACTGTCATGTCACACAGGCCTTTTCAACTCTTCTCTTAGTTTTACAATGCATATTTTCATCTCTAAAGCTACTTGCATGGTTCTTATCCACATAAGAGCCTCTGTACCCAAAGCCTCTTCCTGGATCTCTCACTCAGTATACATCTCCCCACAACATGACGTATCAGGATTTGTCCCAGTTAAATCCAGCTGCGTAAGCATGGCTGGCAGAAATGCTTTTTACAATGCAGACATGATACCACTACTATAGATCATAAGATGACAGTGAAGTCCAGGGTTTTTACAGAAGTGACTACACAAAAAATGGCTTTGTGTTTTAGTTTAGGGTTGCTGTGTTTTGTTTGTTTTTTTTAAGATGCTACTACCAGAAACAATAGATTCAGACTAATTAAAAGCAGGACCATGCATGCTACAGCTCCTTCCTACTCCTCAAGCCCGCCTGATCGATGTTGACTAGGACTTCAGGGCAAAAACTGCTCTTCACTAAGTGTTTGGACAATGCTCCAGTCTACAGGGACCTGATCTGTTATTAGTGTATGGCATTATTTGAACAGCAATGAAATCCCAAACTAAATCCTTCTGGGCACATAGCACAGAACCATCTGAACTCCAGACTCCTCCCATTTAATTCCCTGCTGCTCCTACTTTTCTGGCAGCTCTCTTCAGTTCGATTACCACCTGCTCTCCCCACTCCCCCCCTCTCCCACTAATTCGTCATTTCTTTCAGCTCCTCTGTAGCACTAATGATAGAGAAACAATGAAATCTCAAAAGCATATCAAGCAAGGATTAAGCCAAGCTGCAGCATGATGTGCCACAAGCAAGCTGCTCTTTGGTAGCAGCAGCAGCGTACCATGCTTCTGGGACCAAACAAAGGCAGGTTTCCATGCTTCTTTGAAGAGCACAGGAAACATAGCAACATGGCCACTTGAGGCTTTGCAGCCTGCAATCTATTTATGAAATTCCAGAGTGGCAAGAGAAGAAAAAGGGAGAAGCTGCAGCAAGGATGCTGACCACATTGGCAACTGAAAGCAAGCATAGATAGATAGAGGTGACACCAACAGGGAGTAGAAAATGCCTGGCAAGCAAGTTTTTTAAACTTTAAGAGCAGGTAACAAATATATGGGGAAAGGAAGAATCACAGAACGGTTTAGGTTGGAAGGGAACTTAAAGAGCATATTTCCAAACCCCCTGCTACGGACACCTTTTCCTTAAGACCAGGTTGCTCAAAGCCCTGTCCAGCCTGGCCTTGAACACTGCCAGTGATAAGGCAGCCACAACTAAGGGAAGGGGAAAGCAGAGATTTCCCTGCCTGATATAAGCCACCTTTAATTAGAAAAAACAGCAGAAGGGCTTTTTGTTCACAACTTACACAAACCAATCCTCCCAGCAGATGCAGATTTGCTGCAATCAGAGCCAACCTCAGCCCCATGTGCTGCTCAGCTGCAGCAATATGGGCAGCACTGAGTTAACATTCCTGTGCTCAGTCCATGCTTGCTCCCCACCTCAAGACACTCTGATCAAGGTCAGTGCTGCAGCTCTTTGCCTCCCTCAAGATCAGCTTTCGGAGAAAATTCATTCCCTGGTTAATCTTTCCCAGCATAACAGCTTAGCAAAACAAAGAAAAGTGGGCATGGCCAGATGCTTGCTGTTTTATTCCTGAAAAGCAGGACATAATTTTATTGAGGGATAGGGGCTTGGGGGTGGGGACTAGGGAATAGACCCCAGGTGGGTATTAGGATCTGTTTAACACCCCCTGCTTTCACCTCTGGAGGCCCTGAGATACAGTTCCAACCCTTAGGATAGCAGCTGCAAAATTCCTGCATAAGAGGGTCACGACCTACTTTAGGAAACACTGCCTAAGGAGGAAAACATAACCTTTCTAACCCTGTCTTCTTTCATGTTGCTATGATTAAATGGTTCTTTCTGAAATAAAAGCAACCTCAAAAGGGATGAAAACAACCCAAACAGAAAACTCCCCAAGCACTCAGTTACTGAAACCTCATTTTCCAGGTTATCTCCCCTGGTCCCCTGGATCTATGCTGGGCTTTCAGCATCCAAAGCTCCATCCTGAACTTCTCCTTGAGAAGCTGAGACAAACTCCCCACCAAACATCCACTGCCAGACTTCAAGGGAAGCTGGACACCATCTCTTCTGCAGTCACTGTCATGTAACTTACACAAAGCTTGCTTTTTGGGTTTTGGGGGTGCTTGTTGGGGAGCTGTTTGTTTTCGGGGTTGGGTTTTTTTTTAAAAGCAAACCCTCTGATATTTATGTTAAAGTTAATAGAAACCAGTAATTTCAAAGCTATTTGGAGGAGTGGAAAGACAGGGGACTGACCTGAGGACACAGCATGTTCATATACACTCTGGCTCCAAAGGTAACTGGATCTTTGCTGCCACATAAGGACACTGCAGTTCTCGCAGTAAGACTGGGATGAATTGCACTGATGCCTCCTCCCAGGCAAATGCAATCGAAGCCAGAGGTCCTCTTGGCAGAAATATCTGCTTCAGCAACAGGAAGAGTTGTGCCAAATGGTCACAAGACAAACATCAAATTCTGGCTCTAGAACAGTATTCCTGATCAAGTGCAAGGGTGAACTAGCTGTATAGAAAGAGTGCTCATAAAACAGTGCTCCCTGAGCTTTAAATCCATCCCACTACTGGAACTGAGTTTCAAGTACCCTGGGAGATGTGAAAATTTACTTTTAAAGGTAAGTCAGCTGCTCACAAAGCTGTCATAACCACCGGGGACATCTTCCATAGGAGTCCTAGAGCATTAGTGTATCAATGTGGTATTAAATTCCCTCTGTAGAGAAAATATAATCTTCCAGGGTCAAATGAATGTTACAAGCAATTTTAGTTGGAAGAAACCCTGAAGGCCTTTAGCCCACTCCGCTGCTGAAAGGTAGATCCCCAGTTAGATCAGGTTTTTCAGCATCAAATTCAGTCTAATTTTGAATATCTTTAACAATACATATTTCTACAACCTTTTTGGCTATTCCTGTGTTTGATCACCCATACAGGTTTTTTTCACCTCCCCATCTTATCAGATTTCCCAACACTATTCACAACTGTGGCCTTTCACTGTGCATCTCTAGAGTCCGGCTTCATCTCTTCTATAAATTCACACCAGATAAACAGAGACAGCAACAACATCCCCCCCTTAGCTAGCTCTTCTAGGGCTGAAGAAATACAGCTCTCCCAGCCTAGCCCTGTAAGTCATATTCCCAAGTCTTCTTCAGCATGAGACCATGCTCAGCTGAACACCCCTGCACAACCCTGCCCTCTGCTTTCACCATTCCCCAGCACACACACAAGCTCTCTATTTTTAAATGAGATCTGGAATCTATCCGCCACTATCTGGAGTGCGGTGCCAGAAAGCCGCTCATGACGCAGGCTCTGTTTATAATTGTGCCCCCGGGTTTTCCTCTTATGAACAATGCACACAAAACACTTCCCTGCAAGGCTGCTCTGCACCAAGCAATGGATTTTAGGTTCCAGGTATCCAGTTTTGGGTACAAAAAGATTAAAATTCAGAACCATGTTCTGTGGGCTCTGGCATGATGTCTCAAAGGGTTTGGCTTACACCCTGTTAGCTATACCAGCCACCCTGGTTAGTTAAACCACCCTGTTGCAATTAGCTGCAGAAGCATCAAGAATTAGACGGTCTGCTTCACTCCAGATCTTTTCATGGGATTACACATCTATAAAAACAATGAACAGAAGGTCCAGCCATGGAATCACATGCACACACAAACTAAGTCTCTTGGTCAAGTATGTGACATTAATGGTCCTCGCTCCAGATCACAGAGACAGAACACCCAAAGCCCAGGAAACCTTTAATGCTTTTTAATACAGACTCAGTATTTATGCCTGACACTGGAGGCACAGGAACAGCAACCTCTATCTATGGGTACTTCAGCTCTTTGACAGCCTCATGCCAAGTTGCTGTGGGAGCCCTGCTCTGTGGTTACTTGTTCCAAGGACAATACAGTAATAAAACAAGAAGCTACAAGACTGTGAATAGAATTTAAGTGCTGTTACAGAACACAGTGCAGATACAGATCTAATTAAATCAGAAATTAAACTCCAGATCGCAAACTCAGACTGATCTGGCATTGTTTGGTCCATTTGCTTAGAAAGCAAAGTTTTGCCTCTACTTTCTCCACCTTGCTTAAGGTTTATAGTGAGAAAAGAGTCCTTTTGCAAAGAATAAGCTTCCTCTAAAAGCAAGCTAGCAAAAAGCCTCTCTTCAGTTCATAGTCAGCTCAGTACAGGGTAGAAATACTAAGTCCTGCTTGTGGAAAGAAGTAAGAGGAGACCACTGGATGTCAAAAGTCTTCCTGGCACGAGCCCCATGATTCAGGAAGAGTGAAGTAATGCAATGTTAACAGTCCTTGAATAAAAATACGGTCATAGTTCTTCAAGAAATCTCCCCAATATGTGTCAAATTCCTACTACAAAATAGAAGCTGCAATCCACATTCACAGTTACAGATAGCATCAATAAAACCAAAGAGAATTTGTAATGGTGCTCAGATGTATTCCTACTACTGCCACAGACAGGACAAAAAAAGTCTACTGACAGTAAGGAGAAAGTCTTCACAGGAAAGTGTCATCTACTCAGCCCAGTACCGCAGGAAGTGTGTTGCAGACTTTAATGATGCAAGAATTGAAGTTATGGTCCTGAATCAGCAGAAGGATCGCTTGGGTGCTTCTAGCACTACTCAGAGTGAACCCAAGCAACAAGCCAACTCTTAAGCACTGCTGTTAGAAACACTGCAAGCAACAGCAAACTAATAGGGGGAACTCAGCCAATTTTATTCTGTCCCTGGTGGGAAAACCTGGGGAAAACTAAAGCAGCAGCAGAGCAACACAAGGCCAAGATGACAAAAGAGCTACAAAATGACAAGAGCAAATGGAGCTCCCCTCCCGTACTGACACAGGGAGTGCAGATATGCACCTACCCCCAGAAGCTCCCAGAGCTGCACCTATGCAGCCACATTCACTCCCAGACACCTTTCCACCCCTCATTCTTGATACAGATTTACTATGAATAGCATTTCCTGTAGAGAGAAGAACCAGGGCTTTATGTTTATTTCTCCACAAGCTGAAGGATGACACAAGCACAGTGCAAGAGGGCAACACCCTATTTAAAATGCTTGTTGGGGTAGTAAGAGGCCAGGTTTAACCTGATGCACCCTCTCTCAACTCCAGTCATGCAGTATTTGATCTACAATGGAGGTGAAAAAATATTGAGTAGAGAAGAGGGAAATACTTGCTAATATAGCACAGGGAAGACATAAATCTTCTATTATAACAAAGAAGCCTGCACAAAGCCAGAAAGCAAAAGCAGATTTAAATGAACAGTTGTGAGGAAGCCAATTTGAAAGCCTATGGGGAGGAGGGAGGGGTTAGAAGAAAACAAACCATCCCCACTCACTGCATGTCACAGTGTAAGTACACACATGAGGACACTGCACTATGTGTGAGCAGCAGTCCTACAGGCAGGCACAATAGCTAAACTCCACATTTACATGAGTAGCTCTTCTCGTATTTCTGAGAAAAAAGGCTTTAACAGGAATAGCTCAACCCCATTTTAAAGAAATTATACTAAAACTTTGCATTTCCATGTGGTCAATGTCAAAATGGCCCCCTGCCCTTCAACGTGGCATAAATCACATCACTAAAGTAGCATGTTCATTCCTCTTTCAGGCTCACCTTGAGCACAGCCAAGTGCTGCGAACATTAAGTTGGGTTCTAGCCAAAGGTGACTGCAAGTACATTAAGACATGGAGCATGTGCTGGACAACACACTGAGAAAAGGCAATAACTGGGAGGTAGTATGTCCAGGCACAAAATTAAGAATTCAGTGCAAATGACTTCTATTTCACACCAGCATGTCTGATGACTACAGTCTAGACCTTTTAATGGGAGAGTTGGAAGAACAGAAAAAGCACTTGTGAAATTCTGTTTGTTTCATTTAAATTGCAGGTGTATCTCTTTGTAATGACCTCTGATCATTTATTTCAGTACAGCAAGAGCTTGAGTAGTTTACAATGCTAGGCAAGTTAAGGCCATTTATTTCAAACAGTACTCACACACAAGGATTTTTTGTTGCTAAGACTTGATTAAATGTCTTTCCCAAAGCCTGAGAATCTTTGCTCCGTCATTTCATGTCAGAACCTGCAATGTCCCACAGACAACTAATATTCCAGCATTAATCCTGCATGTTCTAAGAATTTCAGAAAATAAGCAGCACATTTCTGAAACTCAGCTATCCAATTAGAAATACAGCCAAACTTTGAGCTGCACACAAACTGGCTGACAGTGAATTATTTACCATCTTGATGAGAGCTCTCCCTGTTGAAAATATCACTGAAAGCCACGCATTGTGTTCGGAGCTCAGAGGTTCCTGCCCATGTAAGACAATGTCCCACACAGCGCTGCCGTGACTTATTTAAATATATTTCCCCTACAGTGGTCCAGCAACACAGAAAACACTTGATGCTGAAGACAACTGCCCACATCTTCAGTTGTCAGACTCATATCCAGTTCAGTTATAAGAAGTCCAGTACTTTCAGAGGCATCAGAACTGACATGCAGTAGCTGCTGCAGGGCACATCTCTCCATGGCCCCATGAAACCCAGCATCATAAATAAATGATGCTCTATAGAGAGATCTACAGCTACCATAAACTGAACAACTCAATGCCAAGGTTTCTGCAGAAAGGAAGGGAAGTCTTACGGAAATTTTCACCCCACCCCACACCGCATTGTTCTCCCAAAACCCTTTCACTATTTTTTAGGCTCTGAACACAGAAAAACGTCATCTCTTTTCCCACCTTCAGCAAGCATTCAGGTTGTGAATCATTACAGGCTAAGCATAGAAGTGACACTTCTGGAGACAAAATGGTCATACTGTCAATATAAGGACTGGAACAGAGAGTGAGGAATAGGATTGGCCATGTAAAGGCTGTCAGTGAGGTATCTGACAAAATTATCACCAGGTCACTTTGCTGTTTGATTTCACCAATGAGCTGCTTCACCTGAAGTCACCAGTTTATAGTATATGCCACACAGCCGAGCTTTCAGCTGCCTCCCTACTGCTAAGTGGTGCTAAACACAGCCAAGAGCTACAGCCACTGGACTCTACACTAGAACAAGAGATGCAAGGCGAAAAAATAAATGCAAGTGAAAGCCACTGGCCACAGATGGTAGCATCAGAGAGAAGGATTAACAGGGACTAGCATCAGCCTATCTGATATCCTCCCCAACCTTTCCACTGCAAACACCAAAGCATAGAAGAGACGGTGCTGTTGTTGACTGTATGCCTGACCTCTTACAACCCCTAGAATAGAATCACAGAATAAATACCCCAAATTAGCTCAAACTAGCACAGATGCCCATCATACCATCATAAATCAAACAGGTATGATTTAACCTGAAGCCCACCTCAATAAAAGGACAGAAACACTACTTACACACTGGTGGTCCACAGGAAAGACACGAGAACCTCACCAGAAAATACAACCAACCTCCAGTTGCACAAGGCCCCCAGGTGATTTGGGGAACACCTCTGAAACCATTTTCCCCACAGCACTAACTACACTAAACTCCAGAGGGCCAGTTACACAAGTCCTGTGCGACCCACCACATTTACTTAAGATGCTATTAGCATGCCTAAATTAGATTTTCAGTTTGAAACCAATTATAATTTATTTGATTTCATGCCAACATCTGTGGCTAATTTAAAGGGCACTGCAGCTATGCAGTGTTAATGCTGCATGATGGAAAGCAGGCTCAAACATCTCATTTCCTAACACAGTAATATTACTGGAGAAGGGTTATCCTTCCCTTTTAATCACTGTCAGTTGTCTTTATGGTATATACAGCAATGTAAATGTCATGCTAGCTGTCATCAGGTATTACCAGGGCTCAAAATGCAGCCCTGGTACAACAGTCTCCTTTTCCTCCCAACCTTTATCTATGAACTCTGCCTCAAATATAATTGTCAACTGTAGAGGATATTTTATTTGGCCAGGTTTCCACTAAACAGAACAATCTGTCTGCATACAGTGCAGATGTTTGATAGTACAGTGGCTATTTTAGGTAAATAAGCTTTTAAGTACCCATTATGTCCTCTCTTGAAGGCTATTATTATCCTTTCTTTTCAGGGAATAGCTTGATCTAATAAGTCTTTTCTGTGTCTGCTAATGTGTTCAGCACACAAGATCAGCTTACTGGTTAAAAATTTCATTTTTCAATCACAAGTAGTAAGAACCATCCCAAGCCTTAGAATCTGGACAAATAACCGTGCTTAGGCTGCTAACTCACCAGCCTCTCAGCTGTTCAAATACAGATTTGCACCAGCAAGTTGTTCAACAGGAAGAGAGTTCATGCTCAGGACGCTTTTTCCAGTGAAGTACAGTTTGCTGGAAGTCAATACCAAGGTATTTCTTAACTGTTAATAGCAAGTTATTTAATAGACAGCACTTGGCATCTTCAGCTACCATTTTTACTTTAGTGAAGGGATGGAAGTTACAACCTCAGCTTTCAATGTGCTTGGTGCACTACCTCACAAGGTCAGAGATAGAAAGAGATTCACAAAGAACTGGCATAAGGGGTAAAATTCTTACAGGTGAGGACATAACATGTCAAGCTTCCAAAGGACTCAATTTTCACTGGCAGATGCTATGGAATCATAAATCAGAGATGTTTGTAGTCAACACATTTAAGGTTTAGAGACAGCATAAATTTCAAGCTGCAGCTCTCCCAAGCCTTCACTGAAAGTGTCTCCTTGCAGATACCACCTGAATGTAAAGCAGGCAGTGTAAAGAAAACACCTATAGAGCTACAGAGACATACTATAAAAGAGAAGTCATTGTTACTTCCCACTGTCATAGGAAATCCATTAAGCAGCTGTTTCATACAGCTATGACAGGGTCACGTGGAGCTTTGAGTGTTTAATAGAACGTGTGCCTGTAATTCTCCCATGTGCCATTTCAAACACAAGCATTCATTAATTTGGTATAGGGATTATACAATTTGGCATCGGCTACAGCATGGAACTAGACTCCACATCCCTGGGAGTCTTTTCTAGCTCTGCCTCCCAGCAAAATAAGTGAGAGTAGATTTCCAGTTTTGTTCTGAAAACTGACAATGACATCCACCCCAGTGATTTTGCAGGAAAAGTGTTTACCCAATGACAAGGAGCATCATCTTTAATTTATGAGTTTTTAAGCCATCAGATAACCTACAATTGTGTTGCCTGCCTGAAGTAGAAGATAGCCCCAAATGCCTGACTACTGTTTCAGCTGCCCCCCCTTACCTCAAGTATCAGTATTGAAGCCAGAGAGCTAATTTCCTTAAGAAAAATATTCTCTAAGAGCTCTCATCCCCCAGCCATAAATTGGTGCTCTCACTTTCCAAATGCCATCATTTTCCACTACTCTCCACACTGTGTTCAAAGCTTCCTTTTCAGAATAGCTGGAACAAGCCCTGCAACCTAAGAAAACAGACTTGCAATCTCCTAAAAACCAAAAATGAGCAAAAGCCTAACTTGGACCAAATAAAAAATGAAAATGCACAACTTGTCCAACAGTAACTATTGTTAAATTAATGTTTAGGAAAACTTCAGTTTTATAAAACATAAGATCTAACAATCTCAGGCATCAACCACAAGCATGTCAATACAATTCCATGTTCATAACTAGTTCTGGAGAACTTTTTCTTACTTCCAACACCCTCCCCTCTAACAAACTGTAAAACTTATCCATTACCTCTGTTCTAAGAATAAAGGCAACTCAAACCCTTCCACACAACAGTGAGCAGGGGGTACTACAGGCCAAGCCATGTGCTCAGTCAAATGTCACCAGAAGTGAGGTGGGGTACTCAAGATCAAAATTTTACTCCCCAGTTTTAACTTAATCAACAATTCAGTGGATGGACAAAAAGGAAACATCATCCTCCCACATGGCTTTATTATTAAAAATTGCCATCAGTAAAAAAGAGTAAAGTTTATGCTTATATTACCATTCATGACTACAAAGCAGTGACATTTTAGCAAAACCCAAGGAGAACTTGCTGCAGTAAGGGACAATCACTGAAGTATTTCAACTCGCACTGTTCTTTAACAGCTGCTCGTACCTCTTCTCTCCAGGATGAATTTACATAGGCTCATTTCCTGCCTGAAGGAAATACCCATTAGGGGTATATACCAATACCCATGCTATAAAGTCACTTTAGCATGAAACAGTGAGATGAAACAAAACAAGATTTTTTTTCTCTCTCCCACCCCGAACTCAGTAGCTCTTTAGACAAAACGGATGGAGCAGAAAATTGAAATTTGGCAAGAAATTAAAACCTCATTCAGAAAAGCTCTTCTGTATTCCCTCAAAAAATGCATTTTGATTTGACTGAGTTAGAAGTTTGCAAGTGTTTTTTCACAAGCATGCAGTATGAGCTGTACAAAATTTTAAGGGGTGGGAGGTGGAAGAAAGATTTAGCTAATTTGGTGAGAAAACAAACCAGTGCTCTGAGTTTACTCTGTACTTCGTTCATGGATGGCATTCATGAAGCTTTTAAGTCCTGAAGACAACTATCCCCTGCAGTATACAGAACCAAAGAGATGCAAGAAATCCTTGCACA
The DNA here is from genome assembly GCF_012275295.1 of Melopsittacus undulatus. NCBI lineage: Eukaryota > Metazoa > Chordata > Aves > Psittaciformes > Psittaculidae > Melopsittacus > Melopsittacus undulatus. Next base: position 102,266,119 of record NC_047527.1, on the reverse strand, counting down.
ATGTGTTAGACTAGTTTTGTGGAAGTTGATACAAAACCAAATGTTTTTCCTCCCAGGGTGGAATTTCTCTTAATTGCAACAAAATCTGTATTAAGCAAAAATCCTGTGTGCAGTAACACATATGAAGAAACAGCAATCTTTAAGAACCTTGGGGAGTGGTGAAAGAAGGGATGTGGGAAAAGATAAAAGTTGGTGTATGTCTCAGTTATTGAGTAGGGGTGAAACGAAATACTGGATTTTTCCTTTTTGCACTCAGATCACTGTAAAATCCTACCTGCATATATTATGTGACAGGACCACATAATCTGGTTAAACACAAGGAATACATGGGTTCTGATTATTAACTTGAGAACTCCAAAACATGAGCAGTCTTTTGAGGCAAACCCCACACTCAAGCAACTTAAGGGATCAAGCTTAATTCCACACTGTCAGTCTCTTTGTATTAGTACACAAGAAGAACATGAGAAATATTGAGGCAGCATCATGCCCTAGTGAGGTACCTGTATCTCTGCTGTCACTTAGCTGTACTGCCACTATTTGCTAGAGTGACCTTGTCTTACTCAAGTCAGACAAGTTTGATTTTCTTAGTACAGCTCCCTACATTATCTTATGCATTATTTTGCACATCAGAGGTACCACATCTCCTCTCACACACCCATGAGCGATGACCTTCTGGTCAAGAGCCTGGACTGCCTGTCAGCCAGAGACTTAACCCTGCTGCAGACTTTCCTGCACGGCTGCCAGAAAAACAGACAGAGCTTCATGGTTTTTTAGAAATATCAAGGCTGAACTCCCTTAGGTGAAGTCACAGGAAACTGCATCAGCTTTGAGAGCCAAGTTCTTCGTATATGCATCTCAGTTGTTTGATTCTAAACAGAGTACAGAATAATAGGCTAAACTCATCTGGAAAGTCCCAGGATCCTGAGATTTCAAGGATTTTGCAATGCCAAATTTCACTGCTCCAACAGCTATTCTTCTACACCCACAAAGCTCTCAAGTCTGTCTCTCCCTATTAAGAAAGTTTAATAACACCAAATTTACAAGCATTCCATTAGCATGTCCACAGCTAAATTTACTGCCACAGAGATTTATAACTGATATAGTGCATTTTAAGGGAAACCTTCCAAGAAAATTTGACCAAAATGCAGATTTTCATCATTTACTAACACAAATAGCAAAAAGGACTCTGTTATTGCCCATCATTTTAAATAGCTCCAACTTTCATTAAAAGATTACATCTCTAGACACTGACTTGGTGGGCAAGCTGCTAACACTCAGAAATTAAGGAGATGCTGCCAAGTTTAAATAGACAAATGTTCTGGGGAAGAGTTGATTCTCTCCAAGACTTTTTCAGCTGCAGAAGGAAGAAGCCTCCCAGGCATGCATTTGTCAGCCAGCACATACACCCCTCAGGTGTGCTCAGGAGCACAGCACATTCACATTTCCCAGCACCAGCCAAGGTATTTGCATTAAATTTAAACTATTTAAATAGTATTCTTAAGAAATTAAAATGTTACACCTTAATAAGTCCAGGAACTTAGAAGTACTGGAAGCACCTGACACAGGAAATTGTGAACTACTTCTACATGAAACACCCTGTGTAGTTTTTTTTCTTACTACCCCCAAATAGCCAAAAGCAGCAGAAACTGTCTATGCCCTCTCCTCAAATGAGCTGCAAGACAGCCGCACCACTTCACTAACAGCCATGTATTCTTCCCCGTCAGCCTCTTTCACCACTGCTTGTCTTTGTATGTCCTCAGTTTGCTTCCTTGTGCATTTTATCCTCCTTCCTATCAAAGAGCAAACAGAACACCAAACAAAGGCACACACACAACCAAACACCTTTTGCTGAAGACCAACTCTTATTTAGTCCTGTTCTAGTAGGGTGATAGTATCAAAGGTCTTAAAGAAAGGAGATGTGCCAGGTATTCAAAGGAAGTGTAGACTGGATGCAGGAGTAACCTGGCTATTCAGTCTCACTCAGGAATACACAGGAAGATATATTAGTCTGCATCCAACCAGCTGAGAACCTGTGGTACTAAGAATCACCCACAAATGCCCAAGCAGACCAGAGTACTACCTCTAGCATTTTTTTTATAGATCTACTTTTGCCCAAAGTTGATTTTATACAAGCTTTGACATAATGCAAAACAACAAAAAGGCTTTTCTACTAACTTTAAGTGGAAGTTTACAAATGAGTACACAAAACAGATCTTCCAATGAACTAACAAGCCTGAATACTGGGAATATAGTGTAGGCATTAAATTTGTTTAGCTAGGCTAGGGAGGAGGAGTGGGAATCCGAGATGAAATGCTAAAACAAAACATATGGCACCAAGACTGAAGTCTAAACACTCCATTTAATCCTTCAGCAGTTATATACAGTGTAATATTTTTCCTGAATGGGTTTTAAATAGTTAGGCATATGAAACTGGCTGCAGCTAGCACATAAGACTCACAGGTCACAATCAACACCACACTTCAAAAAAAAAAATCCAAACACAAAAGTTGCCACTGAACTTCCATGCTTCCCATTCCAGTTTTCACATCCAAAAACTCCGATCATACCTGGCAAGTGCTTACAGGTTGCTCTGTTTCAATGGCAGTGGTTTTTCAGAACAGAAGATAACTACACCAGCACAAGATGGGCAAATAAATTTGGGGAAGCAGAAATCTTAAGCATAAGAAGTTCCTCTATACCTGCAAAAGACAATTTTCTCCTGCACAGGCATACATGTGTAGAGCTTGCAATGAACATGGCTAGAAATCTAAATATTCAACTCCAAAAGATCCATGCATTTGAAAGCAAAGCCCAACTCAAAAGCTACATGAACCACAGTCATTAAAAAACCTAATCATTCAGGAAACAGTGACTTCAAAATTCAATTTAAGCTTGATTTCTGAGGGGATAAGAAACTCCCACCACATCTGTTCATGCAGCCTGCGCTGTCCTCATTGCTACGAAGGAATCTGTGAGGGGAGAAAGGGCACAGGAACAGAGCAAGGGAGTACTCCCACCACTAATTTATCTTCTGTTTCTGGCACAGACTGCTCACAGCAGAGAGGATGCTCCTAAATCAAACAGCCACAGCCAGAACTGCTCTCATCTTTCCAAAAAAGTAGCAAAATGAGAATGACCCAGTTCCAACCAACTTCACTACTGCTACCAGCATTTCCAAGAGGAATTGCTGAATCTGAGGGAACCTGTGTGCGCAAGGAGCCGATCAGCACAAGCAGCATGAGGTAGAATTCTTTTTCTCAGGCTTCAAAAAGGAGACTGCAGTGATTTATATGCAATCCACACTTAGAAGACCACTTTCCCAACCACCAGCACAGACTACATTTTTCTTTTTACATGAAAATTTACATGTCTCAGAGGCAGTATTCACCTGCAAAGACTATCCCTACTCTAGAGGCACATTTCATAGAAATGCTTTAGAAATTGCTTCCTTGACTCCACCTCCATTTTATCTTTTTTGACAAGTCAGGTTCTGATCCTGAGCAAGGTTCCTTTATTCAGTGTACTAGAAGTTATTGAAGCCTAAGGAGGCTACTCAGCCATTACTAACACTAACCAAGCATAATCATGGGCATTAATCTATACCTTTATAATTGCCTGAGTCATTCCCAGTGCTGAGTAATCCTTTAGCCAGAATGAAAAGGGCAGTTTTACAGAAGTTCTCTTCACAGGTAGAAAACTTGCTCTTTTGGTTCCTGCACCAAAATGGTACAGAGCCATCCACATCAAATAAAAGCCACATATGGCTATTTTCAGACAAAACCAGTACAAATTAAGGAATTAAACTACATGCGGATTTCTTTTATCCTGATGTAGAAAAAATAGCTGAGCTGGTAACCTATTAAATGGTGGACTCTAACTTTAAAGAGCAACATTTCTCATCAGGAAACACATTAAATCTTTTGAAAGCACCAGTGCAAGGTTCACCTTTCCACACCAGGATGTCTCTTTGTTCCCTGCTGAAAGACTTTTACAGCTCCACAGAAGAGAGCTCAAGAAAAAAAAAAAAAACACAACCCATATCAACCCTTGAGGTTTACAGGAGACATGAAGCAGGAGGCAAGGCAGTCCAGCTCAGTTAACACAGTAACACTGCATCCCACAAATCATATACATGCTAGGAAGCTTGCATCACATCTCCATCCAGGACGCTGGCAGACACACCAATGTTTGAAATGAGTAAGGGGGAAGGGAAAGTTAAAGAGGAACCATATGTTTGCAATATACACATTTGAGTGTACACTCCATTACACCAAAGAATGCCAACACAATCCTTCAGCAAGCAGGCAACATCCAGAAACTCAGTTTACAGAGGGACAGGGGAAAAGACACGGAAGAAATTAAATACTTCTCTCTTGATTTCTCCCAAAGTTCTGTCGGTTAACATGAGATGACAGAACATCTCTGCTCCTCCTAATACTTTGAGGCTGCAGGATGCGCCTCCCCAGCAGCAAGTTCTAAGTGCAGAAGTGCATTTATATTCCCTTTTGTTCCCATCCCACCCTGCTCCCCAGCTACAAAGAGGCAGATTGTCCATTTGCTCCAGCTCAAATCCTTGCTTTGTGCTACCAGAACATCCATTTGCAGGCTCCCAAAAAGTATTTTCTACACACATAGCCCAATGCTCTTTCCCAGAAAAAAAATGGGTGGTAGGTTCACCCCCTTTCTCCCAGCAGGTTTATCTCCTGCTCCTCAAAGAGCTTAAACATCATCCTCACCAGGGTTCATTTTCCAAAGGAGGTTTAAAGGGTTTATCTGCAAGATTAAGTCTTACGGGGAGTTTGTCTGCTTCCGAAAGCACTGCTGCTCCCACTGAGCAAAGGGAGAGGACAAAGCCTGATCCTACAGAGTAACAGGGATCTCCCGAAGGATTTCCCCCCCCTCCACAGCTTTAGTTCCTTCCTACTTTTAAACAATGCCAAGAATCTAATCTCTTAAAACAGTATTCTCACAAACTCTCCCACCCTCCTTAACAGAGAACAAGCCTCCCCATGAGGCAGAGATGGAAGGCCTGGGCATGATAGCGCTATGTCATTTATAAACTTCAAATAAAAGCACTTCACAGAGATTACTCTAAAAATTAACCTTCTTCCTTCAGGAGCCTTTGGCCAGGAGCCTGCCCTGCCACCTCCTGCTTTATTTCATGCCTGCGGAGGGCAGAGCAAGACAGGAGGCACTGACCTTAAGAGTCACTTGTGGCACCACCTCAGATGTGTCACACACTAGCCCTAGAGCAACATATCCCTCAAATACACACCCCGGCAAAATGGTTGACAGAGCCAATAAATCAGTACAGCGGGAGGCCTTTGGTAACTGTGCAGTTTGAAGTCAAGAGAGAGTGAGGAAGGGGGAAAAAAATCATTTAATGGAGAAAACAAGGGCTGGGGCCTCAAGCTGCAAGGACAATGAATGAAAATGCACAGCAGCAGCAAAAACCCAGGATAAAAGGCTCGTTCAGCAGCACTACAAAACCCCGGAGCCCCCCGCACAGACCAAAGCAATGCTGGGTTCCAAAACTGCTAATAGAGAGGTGGCTACCCTTCCAAAACGAGTGTAGGTGCCCTAGAAGGAGAGCAACCCTGTAAGCTGTGGAGTTTGCTCCTGCATACCAGGGTGACAGTCAGACAGAAGAGCCCCAACAAAGTGGACGATCCCTTTCCTGCTCACCCTGGGGTGAGCGTACCCTCATAAAGGCGTGGGGAACAGCGTCTTGAGGTGATCCCCTGCCTGAGGTGTCCACCCTAAGCTTCTGCTACTGATGGGGCAGAAACATGCCGCACTCTGTGGGTCCCGTACACCCATGAGGGTTTGCAGACCCCAACACACGCAGATGGTGGCTGCAGAAGTGGAGCCCCAGGCCCGTACCCAACCCGTGTCGTGAGTATGTGGGTCCCCGAATACGCACATCCCAATGTGGGGGGACCGGGACCCACAGACTCCCCCAGCGGAGGGGGGACAGACTCCCACACCACATATCGCGGTCGCAAATAAGGGGAGACGGGAGAGACCCCTCCTCAGTAAGAGGTCTCCCAGACCCTCACACCTCACAGCGGGGCGCAGACCCCCCTCACATCCTCCACATACACACATCGCCGGGGAGAGGGGGACACGGACACATACACCCCATTCCTTAACGGGGCTGCGTGACAGGACCCCCTCTCAGCTGAGGGAGGTCAGACCCACACACACACTACCCTCAGCGGAGAGATCCCTCAGCCCCACACACCCCTCACCCCTCCACCGTGAGCACAGACGCCGTGTGACGGCCGAGGGCCCCCGTCCCGCCCTGCCGCCGCTCACCGATGACCTCCTGCAGTTCGTAGTCATCCTTGTTGATGGACCAGGGCAACGCGCTGGGGTCCTCGGCCATGGCCGCGCCGCGCCCGCCGCCAGCCCGCCCTCCGCGTCGCGAGGAGGAGCGCCGCGCAGGAGCGAGAGAGCGGAGAGGCGCTGCGCTACCCCGCGCCGCCCGACCCCCAGCCGAGCCCGCACCGGCACCGACTCCCGCAGCCCCGCCGCCGCCTCCGCCGCCTGCCGCTACCGCCGGCCAAACTTTGCCTGCTCCCTCCACCTGCCCATGCCCAGAGCGACCTGACGTCACCCGCGCACGCCGGTGACACCGCCGAGTGCACGCCCCGCCCGCCACAGCGGGGCTCCGCCCGGCGCCATCTTGAGCGTGGCGCCCCTCCGCCGCCGCCACACGGAGCTACCCACGGTTTGCTCGGCTGCCGCCACCGGGCTCCGGAGATGGGCCGGTACGGCGGGCTGGTGAGAGCGGGCGGCGGGGCGGGGAAAGTCGTTAAGGACGAGAAAGGGAAGGGCGGGGATGCCACACACAAGATGGCGGCTGCACGCATCTTCCGCTCCCTCAGGCAGGAGGCGGGAGGGGCTGCTGGTTTAAGACCCACTCCGGGCTACGATTGGCTGCCAACGGCCGAATCCATAGCTCCCATTGGCGGAGAGGCTGTCAGTCGCAGCTTGTCCTTCTCCAGGGTCCCTGCGCCTGTGGGCCTCCGGCTGGGGCTGGGAGAGAAGGCCAGGCTGGGGCGGGCAGCGCTGGCCAACGCTGGGGCCTGCCGTGAGTGGAAACCGGAGCAGGGAGGGTGGCAGGTGGCCCCGGGCGCAGCCTGCCAGCAGCCCTTCTCCCAGACGTGGTGACAGCAGCCCTGCGGTGTCTCGCTGGTGTGCTGGACACATTATAACCCACCATAAAGAAGCGTGGAAAGCGATGGTGTGCCCTTCCCCGGGTTTGGTCCAGGAGGGACGTTTTAATCCTGAGGCAAAGAGGGCCATGCCACCGGCTCCCATTTGTTTCACCACCAGCCCAGCCCTGCAGTGAGCAGGTGTGGAGCCTGGCCCAGGCGCTTGGAGGATCTACATGCCATGTTTAAAAATAGGTCCCAGGGTTACGATGGGTATGGAGGGATCAAGAGGTTTGGCTCTCTCCTTGCCTCCTCTGAAGATGAGCAGTTCTCTGTTTTCCCAGCTGCTGGATGCTTCTGCATGCTCCACACTGTAATTTCAACATGCATGGATATTTCCAACACCCTTATCCTACAGGTCTTGACCCACAAGTCTGTAGCTGGAGCTTTGTTGATCTGGATGCATTCAGAAGTACAACTGGTGGATGGTGGGAAAAAAATCAGAATAAAAGAGTGAGGAATATGAGGCTATCTGGTGTCTATATATTTAGGTTTAAAGTGTTTGCAGTTTGGGGATCTGGTTTGGTGTTTATTTCCCCTGATGTAAAATAGTGCATCTCTCACCAGTCACAATAGTAACCATCAGAACTGACTGAGAATGTCTGTATCAGCTTCCATTCTTCTTTGCCAGTCACTGTTCTTGTAGCTTGATGTCAGGCACTACTATGAGTCAAAGAACATCAGTTATACATATTTTTAGCTTATTAGGACAAATTCCTGAGATGCCTCTGATGAACCAGGCTTTGTGGAGGGCTATCATACCCTGCCAAATGCATGGTCTGACTCCACTATTTTCACTTGTGCTACCTAATGCAGGACACGAAGTCCTTCATTTTCTTGTTCTACAGAAGTAAGAGGCCCACAGCCCCATCCCACTTGCTGCTATGCAGGCACTCAACAACGATGGTCTCTGTCATAAGAGAGCTTGCAACTGAAAAGCTGTTTGTTTTTCCTACTTCTCTGTTTAACATTCCGCTGCTGAGTGATTTTTAATATTTGCTAAATATCCTTAATTACTGCTTGGAACTGTCTCTGTGATCTTTAACCGTGTTATAAAAGGAGGTTATATAGCAATTAAAAACAGGTTTTAGCCCAGAGCATGCACTCGGGTAGCCAGTGTTGTATTTCTGATAGCTAACAGCATGTTAAAATGGATCTGAGCCAGGCATCAACAACAAAAAGAGACTTGTATATGCTGAGTTTTGCCACAGTGGTTTTTAAGTCAGAACCTATTTTGAATTCCCTTCTTTTGGGCCAGAAATCCCCCCCTCCCCCCGAAGGCAGTGCTAAAACTCTATTGATTCAGATCAATGGGGCAGGATTAGGTTCACAATGAGCCTTGTTCTTTCACAATTAGCCCAGACTTTGATCAAATTGAAATTTAAAACTTTCCCTGACAAGACCACCAGTGGCCACGTAAGCGTACACAGATGAAGCTTGTATTCCACTTTTCCAGCTCTTCAATGAAAAATGCATGTCCATGTTTCAAACCACAATCTCTTGGTCTCATAGAATCCTCATCGCACAAATTTTATACTATTTTGTAAATGAGCATTTGAGTAAATCAGCATTTTGGGTCCCTCAGAATTCAGGCATTGCTATTGCATTCACCCATTCAGGGGTTGTTTTGCCCTGAGTCCAATGAGGGGATCAAAAAACAGAGCTATCTTCAGCTAAGGTCTTAATCCTTTGCCCAATTCAGATCTCCAAGCATCACCTTCCTGTTCCATCGCTGCTATTCTGCTCATCCTGCTTTTCCTGATTTCCTTTATTTTCTCAGTTACAGTGAAACTTATTGGTACTATCCAGCTCTTTGTTTTTCTTTTCTTCCCCATCTATGTAATATTTGCTATCATAAAACTGATGTTTAATGCATAGATTGGTGATTCTAATACTCAGCACACAGATGTTACTAACTTTAGTACCTGTAAATGATACTTGATGGTTGATTTACCTTATAATCATTGCAAGTATAAACATAAACTAATTTAATTTATACTTGGATTGTGGAAACTCATCTAAACTCCAGTTTGCATGTCGTGGCACTGCAGATTTCACTTATCCATGTAGACTCTCAGGTATACGATTTTCTTCTTGTTACAGCTAAAGCTGCTCTTTCAGAGCAGTCATGCACAGGCATTGCTGTCACAGTTCAGTAGTGTTTGGGGTCACAGCATTTGTTGCTGCATTCCTAGTTAAAGGCTTTTTAAAGCATCATAAACCGCTGTTTGTAAGTGCCTGTGCATTAGCTACCACAATTCTTGCAAACAATGGCAGTTAATGTGCTTATTGAACCACTTGGTACGGGCATGGTTTGCTAAAGAGAGGGGCAGGCCAACAATCCCTGGCTTATTGCATCCAGTGTAGGGCAAGCGCACATCAGCAAGCAGAATGCCTGACCTTGTTTCACTTCATAATTTGACCACTGCTCTTTCTTCATGGCAACACTTTCAGGTTTATTGAAGGGACCTTGATCCATCAAACAGCAGCTGATTAGTTAACAAAATACAAGGCAGTTTCCTCTCCAGCCGGCAAAGGCAGGCCCAGCACTTTGTCTTCAGGGATTTCTCCTGGCGGCTTTGCTTTGGGGTTTGAGAAATAACGCAGGGAGCATGCAGTGGAGAGGAGCAATGACTTAAAACCCTCCGACTGGAGCAAGTTTTTAATAACAGTTGTTTTCAAAACACAAGGCAAATTCCAGTCTAAACCGGCAGGTTTTCCTAAGTGATCCTGTGTGCTACCATGGATCTCTACCCGGTCATTGAGTGCCGGTGTGCTAAAGTCATTTTAAATTCACCTTTGAGGTCACTTTGAAGTCAAGTAGCTGAAGGCCTGGTTATAACAGGTGGATTCTGGTTCTCACAGTATGTTTACAGAAACCAGCTTTTGCTCTGCAAACACACTTCTTATCTCATCACCACTGCCTCAACAGAAACTCAGCACTCTTCTCCTACTTCCTCCACTGAAAATGTCCCGCAGATTTTAAGCTCCAGGAAGTAAGCAAAGAGTTTATTACCAAAACAAGGATTTTTAGTATACATATTGAAAGCCAGTTAACCCTCTTTGTAATAAATTATAGCTTTGCTGCCTCCTTCCAATCCTATTTAATACAAAATCAATGCTAGGTTTAAGAAATAGTTACAGGAAGATCTTGATGACCACACACCTGAGCCACGGTTTAATAATCAGCTATTGCCATGCTCTGGTTTACAATAATGCTTTCTTCATACTGCTTTGTCTCTACAGAAGCTAATGAGAGACACTTCTGTGCCCATACCTCTTTTCGCTCTGGGAATGCCACAGCTTCTAAGGACAGAAAGGTTTTCCCACTGGCGTCTTCTGTAGAGGGTAAATCTCCATCATAAAACATTTTCTAAGCATCTGAAAGAAGGGGGGAGGGGGGGGGGGAGAGAAAGTGTTTCAGAGCTTTTTCCTTCATTGCTGAAAGCACAACATAAGCCTGGTGCAAGCATCCAGACCCTGCAGACAAGCTGATACACCTGGCCTGAGTCCTCTTTTGCAATTGATGAAGGGTGGCCAAGGCCCATTCTCTTATGTAAAACTTTGTGTGTGTATTTAAGACCATTTCAGATAGTTTATTATTCAACAAAACTATTATAGAAAAATACACAGCCTGGACATAACTCTTGACAGAAATCAGTTTGGCAATGCCAGAGAAGATCCTCTCCTTCGCACTTGCTGTTGCAGTAGAGAAGTCCCAAGTATCTTTGGGTACTTCACCCTGCTCCTGAGGGCTGGTGATGGCAGGACTGAGCACAGAGAGCAGCTTTTGGAGAAGAGATTGCTACTCTCGTGACACACCATAGATAGTCCGTTGGGAGTGCTTGGACCCAATTTACAGTTGGCAAACTTCAAAGAAATAAAATAAAACATCTTTTGTGACATTACAATGAAGAAAGATGAATTCTTTTAAAAGGCAGTAAGAAGAGAAACTCAAGGAACTGAAACATAGGAAACATAAGATTGAATAAGATTTCATTCACTTCTTGCCATCTGGGAATAAGATTTGTGAGGGAACATTGTTCTTACCCTCATAAACTTCTCAAACTAAGTTAAGGCCAGGCAAGATTGTGGTTCACATTAGCAGATTATAATGACATGAGTTTACAATAATAGTCTAATAGTTCAGTGTAACAGTGACTCACAGCTTATTACTGCAGTGATAGGAATGTAGAAATCTCATTTGAAACAAAAAAAAATCTATTTGGATAGTTCACATCCTTTCCTCCCTACTCATGAATTCCTCTGTCATTGACTGCTGGCTGCTAAAAATAGGATCCTTTTTGTGTATGTGAAGTAAAGGAAAACCTAGAATCAGAGAGACAGTAGGAAGGCACCAGGTTCCTTACATATGGAGTCTTTGAGACATGTTTGTAATGAAAACCCTCTGAGAGTGCAGGAATGTTTTTGTAAGATAAGAACAATACCAGTGTAAGAAGGTATTTTGCAAGGAAGAAGGAGTTAATGAATCACATCAGCTCCCAGCTTTGGTGGTTTGCACCATGGGGATGGAAGGATCCCTCTTTCTGTGAGATGCAGGACCAAGCTGCAGTTTTGTCTCGGGCAAGCTGTTCCACTTCAGCAGCAGGAGAGGAAGCTTCAGGGAATAGCCCAGGAGTGGCCCCATGGGCTGATAAGGAGCCACAGGAGGAGACTCTTTAGGAGTCACTTGAAGTTGTACAGCGGAAGGAAGGAGGAACTAGAAAGACACAAGTGAAGTATCTGCAAATTAAATGGATTACCACCATCACCCATTTGAAAAAGAAACAAACCCGCATGTCATCTCAGAAACAAACTGCTGAAGTGTGAAACCGTGCGGCAGGAAAAGCTGTCACAGAGAATCAGAAAAGGATTTAATACAGAAAAATTGACTACAGTGTAATTTGTGCAGATTGCTAGCTGAGAGATACCCACAGCTCCTAAGGGCTTAGCTGTGGGCACCATCTGCAAAAAGGTGTGGAAAGCAAAATTTCATCGTTGGCAATTCTACGTGTACTGAATGCTTCCTCTTCAATACCGGACAATTAAAATCAATGACAGGATGCTAGGTAACGAAAGAAAATCAAGACTGATCAATATGCATGACTTGGAGCTGAAGAAAAACCCGTCTGCTGAGAGCAACGTGCTGATGAGGCGAGATTTCCAAGAACTCAGATAGAAAATCTTAAGAGCTTCCATTCGTGATGCTCGATAAAACAATGCAGCTTGGCAGATGCAAGACTGCAGCGTTAGGAGAGGTGCAGACACAGAGGAGACTAAAGAATAACCATTAGGAAAAAACAAGGAATATTAATTTCTAGACTAAATTGCTTTAGAGTAAAAAATGTGATGCTTCTCTTCTTTGCTTTTCTTTACAGATCTCAAAAGCCCTTTACTGATACTGATGTCTTTTGCATACGCATGTGAGTTTTAGAGATGCTGAAACACGGACATTTTAAGGCCAATGTCCATTTTAGTCCTCAGCTCAAAGCACTTTAAATCTCTTTTCCATGTATATTTCAGCTGGGGGTGTCTGCCAGAAATTGAACATCAACTTTTCCACGATTCAGTAGTTTTAAACCTGTCACCCAGATTTCTGTCTGCTTTTGAAAATGTTGCTGTAAAGCATGGCATGGGAACTGCCACCCTGGCTCTGGCCTGACAGGGAATGGCACACAACCTGCAGGTTTGTTCACACAGTTTTCTCTTCCTGAATAGTGGTTTTTGTTTTGGAGGCAATAGGTCATAAACTGGCACCCAAGCACTTTAGGAGTTGCAGCTCTTCCATGGAGTTCTGCTGACACAAACAGAAGGCAAACATAGCTGAAGATTAGAGCCAGAAAAATGCTACAGAAATTTTGTGGAAATTCACTTGTCACCCCCCCATTTGCCTGACCATATTTCCTGTGATTCCATCCTGTTCCTAACTTTAGCATCCTAAACAGTGGCCTCGTGACTTTGATTTCATTCAGAAAGCAAAGATTCATAGCATTGAGCCTATACATTCTCACTGGGCTTAGCACAAGGGTTCTTCTCCTCCTCACCTCCTGCCAATGCAGGCCACATTCATTCTCTCCTTCCAGTCCAGCCTCACTAAAATCCCAAACTAAGACTATGAACTGGGGAAAAGTGGAATCAAAGACCCTTTGCTGGCTGCAGGCCAGGAGGACCCTCAGGGGCAGCTGAGTGAGAAGAAATTGTGTCTGGTGGGCACAGGCAGCCCCAGCCTCTGCCACTACAGGACCAGCTTCATCTGCGGAAACACGGGGAGGGAAAAGCATGTTGCTAAGCCAGGCTCTGCTATGGGAACACAAAATGCATTGTTTCTAAATCAGACTTTGTAACAGCTTAAGACTCAAATACACCTTCAGTTAATTAAACCTTTGCAGAGCAGCACAGCTCCAGTGGATACAATATTCATTCTCTGGAGTGCAGATTTTGCTACAAAATAAACAAGCTTTCTGGGTTGCCTTGATGGTGGTTCATCATGAAGTTGGGTTGGGTTCAAATCCTAGTGGAGATCAGCTGAACCAGAAAGGGGTTTACATAGCACCTGGAGAAAATTACCTTTAGTGAAGTATTTGTATACAGCATATGTCAGGTTGTGTAGTAAAACCCCAGCAGGTCTGACAGAGGTGCTTTTCAAGAAGCTCCATTAGCATGCTTTCCAGTAATGTGAATGTTGTGTTTGATGTTTATTCATTGCTGCCTTAAAATATATTTCCAGGATGCTCACACAACATTTTCCCAGACATTTTTTATATATAATTAAATTTTCTTCTCTATGCTATTTTTCTTCCTGTAAAAGTGCCCTCTGGACCATGCAGGGCCTCAGTCATGATAAAGCAACTCTTCTCATGTTGGCATGATGGAAAACAGAATTTGATCTGTCAAGGGGCAACACTTCATCTCTCGGTCTCCATCTGTGAAGCTGAGAATGTTCTGCAGCAGTTACTGAATATTCACCAGGTAAATGCTGTGCTCCAAATAAAGGAAATGGTACCGATGTTCTGCATCAAAGTGAAATAGAGGATTGGGAATATTTCTTGGCACAAGAGGAACAACAGCTAGAAAAGAGCTGCCACAGCTGGACCCCTGACCCTGCCTGAGCTATGCTCACACTCAAATATAGGTGGAAGCCATTAACTGCTCAGACACATGCAGACAGGTGGGTAGTGCAAAGTGGGACTCTCCTGGCAGGCTGCTCTGCCAGCAATTTCTATCTAGAGTAATATAGTCAGGGATGGTTTCTATATCACTTTCCGTATGTTCACTCATAAAAGCCATAGCAAAGACATTCTTTGTATGCTTGGAATATTGTCCAGCAAGCGGCACAGCAACAGCCCCTCCTGTTGTGACGTACAGCTTGTCCTTGACCTCCAGAAATTCCTTCCAACCACCACTTCCGTGACTGGGGATCCTTTATCTTTTCCTGGGGCAGGGCCTTGGCCTGGCAGCTGCTGGGTTTTGAGTTATTTCCCTGGCTTGGCCTGTCTCTGAGCCAAAGGAAATAAAGCTGGCAAAATCCTCCTGATACTGCAATGTATCCCCTGCAGGGCCTCCAGAAAGACCATGGAGCAGGAGCCAACTGCCTGGCATCCCTGCTTGCTGGGGGCCAACAGCGGAGGCCCCAGCTTATCCCCTCCAGCCTGCTAGGCACCAGGGCTGAAGCAAGTCCAGGACAGCAACGGACACAGCCCACAAAGCCAAAAATGAGCTCTGCAGAGGAACCACACTTGTCTGGAGAACAATACCTTGATCATTTTCCTCACAGTGTGACACAGCTCTACCTCTCCCTCTTCCAGGCACCACCAAAAGGCCCCTCTGAGGAAGCTGTTTAGGCAAAACATGAAAAACAACCCCTCAACCTAGCCCATGCCATTTCTCACTGACACTTAATTTTGAGACCTAGTACCTCTTCTCCGATGCCCAAGAAGGAGACTCAGCCTGCTGGGTTTTAATTCTTGATTTATTTTAAAAGTTCTCACAAGTAGCAAAAGTTTGGGGTTTTGAGGAGAAAAAACAGAGAAGGGTTGACTATTTGCAGAATGGCTATACAACACATATGCTTCTCCACAGATTCAATTACAGGTAATATAAATATATATGTATACATATATAAAAATATATGATTTGGTACTAAGATTCAACTGGGACAATTTCAGTGAGGGAAGGAAACAAAAAGGTACAAAAAATGCAACATCACAATTTTTTAAGTTCCTTTCTTAAAGGTGTTCAAATTTTCAACCTTCCAATGAGCATGAAAGAGGGGAGGAGAATCCCAACTGCCACTGAAACGTGTTTACAGTACCTAGACTTTATACAGTTCACAGATGTCACCCTTCACTGTGACCAGATAGGTATCAAAATGTCAGAAGCGCACAAACTCTGGTTCTTACATAGAAGAGGATACATATTTAGGGCACATATTTTACATTTTAGGGCTGTTACCTCACTTTTTATTATCCCAAGTAATTATTTTAGCCTCCAGGACAAGCCTGCAGTAAAGCAACAGTCCGACAGCAACATTTACCCAGCATTGAGTCAGGCAGACAAGGGGGCCAGGACACAGAGAGCCCAACCAAGCATCAACATCTTTCACCATTAACTGGAATACTGCATTTACCTACTGGAAGCCAGAAGATTCAGGAATTCAGCTCTGGTTTCTGCTTTCCTGACCAGAAGCAGCCATTTCCCCATCCCGTGATCACCAGGTCATCTATCACAAGCATGATTATTTTTGCTGCTGTTACTTTTTCCTCATTCCTAACATCCCAAGTCCCAAATCACCCATCAGGACTCACGCAGAAGACACTACACGAGATTCAATCTGTCAAAACGCTCGCTGTTTTCCATATGGCCTCCTTAGAAAAGAGTGAAGAGATAAAAAGCACACTTCTCTTTGTCAGCGGGCAGGACCCTCGCAGGGCGTCAGCACGGGCCATTACCTCCCTCTAGCGTCTGCAGCGCAGCCTCCCGAGCCTCTGCTCCCCACGAACTAGTTACTAGAGTCCTTCCAGCTCTCAGAACAAGAGGAATCTGGTTTGGTCCTGCGAGTAATGACCCATAATTAATGTTTACAGACACTCCCGAGTATGAGAATTCACTGAACCCCAGGAGCGTGCCTGGGGATCAAGCAGCCTCCAGAAACTCTTCTGCAATTAACTTTCACGGATTATGCAGAACCCTCAAGGCAAGCAGCTGTCTCCACTTCTACAGGAGGCCTGAGGGCAATAGGACATGAAGCCCAACTATTCAGAAACCTCTCATCAGCTTAACTTTTCTCCTGCCATGCCCACAGACTGCTCACTCGTTCTAGCAGAACAGAAAGGCACAAATGTCACCTGGGCACAATGGCAGCAGTTTATATTTGTCAGAGGGTTTGAATAACACCCAGCTTATGGGCTTGTCCAGAAATGAGCCCTGACACTAACGTGATGTGTGTGAACATGCTCCATCCACCGTGTTCAGGTCAACGGCTGGCTGCTGTCAGGATTTTACAGCACCACCATTCATCAACAAGGTGGGTGAGGGAGAGGCAGGAGCACACATTTCTGTCTGTACCTCAGCCCTGGTAATGCTGTACAACAAATCCTTTTAAAAAAACCCAACAAAATCTCATCCAGACGTAACCTTAAAAATGCAAACTAGTAAAACATTAAGCTGTAAAATCAACATGAGTCAGTAGCTGAAGTAATGAAGGAAGGGGCAGAGTTCAAGCAGCTGCAGATATGTAAGCAAGGTGCCTTTCTTCCCAATTTCTAAATTAAATATTTGCTGTAAATCTGTTTAATACACCAAGGGCTCACTGTAAAATGCTACTTTGGGGAGAACTCTTGCCCCAGAGCCCTGTGCACTGAGAACGGATGAGATCCATTGGTCGCTCTGAAGGATCCAAGTCTAACAAGCAGAGCAAAATCAATGCTGCTCTGAGCTTTAGCCACAGAAATACTGTAATTATTGTGGTGGTTCATTTAAATATGCTCTTTCCTATTAAGGTAACACTAGCCTTTATATTTTAAGCAGCCTAATTAATTATTTAATACACTCTTTATTCAATATTTATCCCTATGCCTTTGAGGCACCCCAACAGCTGATGTGTTTTGGAAGGCTCTTAAAGGTAAAGCATTTAAGATCTGGATCCACAAAGATGCATAGCCCCGTTCCTGCAGCAACAGCAGCCTGCACTTTGTGCAGTAAGGACTTCCACAGAAAATACTATGTTTTATGAATTTCTACTAAAGGCAGGCTCTATTGTAAACATTTAATAAGAACGGGGAATGTAAAATATTGGTATGAGGTCATTTAATCAAAATGTGACCTGAGCAGAGAAAGGCACAACCAACGTCATACAACAGTGTGTCCTTGGTTTCAACAACTACTTAGAGCAAACTTGAGGGACTGCCTCAGAAAATACTAGTGACAAGGGATTTACCCTGGAAATGAATACAAGACAGGAATACTATGATAAAACTTGAGGAGAAAAACCTCCACAGAAAATACACCAAGCTCAGTAATTCTGCATTAGTTATAATTACATAGATAATTGCTCTAATTTTGCAGATATTGCTAAGCATAATGGGAGAACCATTCATTTCTTTAACAAGTAAAATACACTTCTGCTTTTGTGCAAACAAGGACTGAAGGATACTGTCTACCCTCAGAACCAGTGTGGGCCAGAGACTGCCCAGCAGCAGGGCAGGCTGGGACTCCCTGCTGAAACCAGCCATTCTCATGGCACTGGCCATTCACAGAGCAGGAAAGTAAGTCTGGAACCTCAGTTCCTCCAGATCACCAGGCAGCCATAGGGTTTCACTGGATTTAAAACCTTAAACATTATTATAGCCATTAAACAGCCTTTAAAATAATAAGAAATACTTGTTTAAGAAAGCCTGCTGTTTGAAACTCTGAGGGCTTATTAAATGCTTATAATAGAGCCTTCTTGTATTAGACAGTATTTAAACATCTATTTTCTGTATTTTCAGTGAAAGTGCTTCCTACACAAAATGCTGGATACTCACTGACTTGAGCAGGAACAGCCACAGAGTTGCTTTATTTCCCCTTCCAAGTTATGAAGAAGTACATGAGAAGATTCTTTGCTCCCGGTCACAGGCTCCAAACACTGACTGCAAGGATCCAGGCTCTGACTGTTCAAGATCCTGTGTGAAAAGACACCACAGTCCAAAGGCACAGCCAGGATAGAGTGCACAAGAACATCTCGCTCTTGTGACTTTGCATCACGGCAGCATGAGGGATTTTGCCAGTCTTGTCCAGAACCACTTTTTGGTGCAAGGATTGGTGTAGTCACAAATGGTAATGAACCGTAAGATGCTTGGGAACTCATTCTTCATGGTTTTGCACTTGACTGGAATCAGCCGTTTGAGGCGAGCACCTGAAAGACAGGTCACACAGGCAGAGGATCAGAGAGAACAACAGGCAGGTCCTGGATCCATTTTCTCCCCAGCACAGTACACATCCCAGGATCCACGCTTGCTCCCTACTGTGTGTCATCTCGTTACACTGCAGCTAGCTCTCACTCTGAGAGCAAGTTTCTGAATCCCAAGCTCCCTGCTAAGAACGTTTCACTCAACTATGGGCCTCATCCATAACATGCAGGGCAACTTGCAGTCATCCCAAATGGGTGAGATAATGACCCAATGCCCTGTAGATATAAAACAACAAAACACAGCTTCTCGTGGAACACAAACAGGTATATACAATCCTGTCTACTTCCAGGTATGCATAAAGAGAAAATTCAAGAGACTAAGCCGCTTCTATAAGGTCAGCTTTGCTGGGTTATCTCCATTTCTTTTTCTTCCTACTCTGATTTACTCAGATAGCCTGCAGATGTGTTCCAACAAGAGGCTGCAGGAATCACCCTGCAAACATGAACTGCTTTTTTCTGAGGCTTGCACAAGGTGAAAGAAATCTCCTCTGATTGGCAAGCAGCTCTTCTAAAGAGGAACATTCCCCTCTGTTCTCCATGGGGATGCCTGGTACCAGCTATCCTGTGCTGCCCAGCACAAGGGCTGATGCTCAGACCTGGATGAGGCAAGTAACGAAGATTTTGTAACCGCGATAGAGGCTTAAGTAATCCAAGCTTGGAGAACCTGCCAGAAAACCCTTCTGTGCATTAGTTACCCCATGCAAGTGACTGTAATTTCTGTAAGCCTGTACTCGCATGTTTTTACTGGTAGAGCTGAGGTCATTACATACAATGGACATTTCTTTTCCCATTGTTCTAATGAAAGGTATGATGCCAACAAAAAAATGGTCAGGAACTAAAAGAACTTTGCTACAAATCATGATGAGTGGGGGCTGATGCGACACACTAGGGGTGGTCAGTAGATTAACGGCCATGGTATGAAATTACAGTGTCAGGAAGATGGAGCTAATTCTGAGCTCCGCCACTGGCTTACAGTTAAACCTCTGGATGTCGGGTACCTCAACTAGAAGAGACTTTACATACAGACACTTCTACAGATACTACATATCCCCCATGGTACTAGGTTGTGCTGCACTTACTCCCCAGCACCATGCACAAGTGTAGAGTATCTGGTGCTTAGAAAAGAGCAATCTGAACAGACTTGACAGAAGTAAATTGATGGCTTTTCAATTCAGAACAATGTATGTAACAGATACTGCCTCTCCAAGTTGAACACTCATCCCATATTTTGTTTATGTATCCACAATACTCACAGATCTCTGAAAAAAGCTGCATGTTCATTACCTGCTACCCTATTCCCAGCATTTGCTCACACCCTGAACTGATTAGAATACTTCTTTCTTTTGTAGTTTATTTCCCATATGGATCTTGAAGAACTTCACAGAGATTATGGCGACAGTATCTCTGAAGCAAGCGGTGTTAGCTAACTTGACAGCTGGAGCACTGAATCTCAGACAACTAAGCTGCTCACTCACCATCACATAGAAGGTCAAGAGCAGGGCAAGAAACCAAGCCCAGGTCCCTGCCTGCACAACAACATTATAAAGACACCATTCATTTTAATGGCTGCTTCCAATCATGATTAATTTCTGATTGCTGAGTGAAGAGCATTACACCTAGAGCAAGCCCTGAGCCTGGGTAGATTCCCACACATATGAAAGGTATCATGCAATCACAGAATGATTTGGGTTAGAAAGGACCTTAAAGCTCATCCAGTTCCAGCCCCCTGCCACAAGCAGGGACACCTTCCAGTAGACTAGGTTGCTTTAAGCTCAATCCACTGCTAAGGATGGAGCAGCCACAGCTTCTCTGGGCAACCTGTACCAGGGCCTCACCACCCTCACAGGGAAGAACTTCTTCCTAATATCTCATGTAAATCTCCCCTCTGTCAGTTTAAAGCCATTTGTCCTTGTTCTATTCCTACATGCCTTCATCAAAAGTCCCTCTCAGAGGTAGGTGTATCAGTGGTGAGAACCCAGGTCTGAGACTGAGCTACCAGTTCTGTAAATATCAGTTATTTGTTTTCTCCTTTTTCACCCATATTTATCTCAATCGGTAGTCTCACATGTGAGACTACCCCTCATTCTACATTTGTGCAGTGCCCAATAGCACAGTGCCCATCAACCTCAGCTGGAGCTTTGTGTGTTACTGTAATAAAAATTGTAATGTTGATACACAACTTTAAAAGGGATTTTTGTGAGATCTTACCTGGGGAAAGGCTAAGAGCAAATTTGGTCTGAAAATCACATTCATCGCTTTCCAGGTAATCATCTGAAATGACAACCACCATCCTCCGACACCTGCAACGAAATCGTTAAGGGAGAAAAAAACAGAATGTCAACAGGGATGCTTCACCTTCTCGCTGCTAGAAGCGTGTGCTCCTCTGAATTGGAAAAATGAAACCGCCAGCTGTGTTCCAGCAGGAATGAACTACGGAGCAAGGACTGCTGGCTATGTGACACAAAACTGATGGCAGATACATGCTCATACACCAAAACCTGAAGAAACAGCAAAGTCCAGATTGTCTGTGCAACCTTTATTTGATCCTCTGTTTAGGTATTACAAACACACCCATCTTAACTACCTGTTTTCATGCTGCCTTTACTAACTGAGCTTAACAGGGCATTTTTAATATTAGAATGAACTGGACAAAGCTGTATTGTACTCACACAACAGTGAATTCACCTGGGTTCATAAACTGGAGCTTTATTCTCTGATTTGCTGTTTACGTTCCTTTGAGGTGCCTGGTTGTAAATTACATATTAGGCTCTTTATGGAAGGCTATGCTGTACCACAGCCAGAACAAGGCCTCACAAGGGTGTCTGTTAATGTCAAGCCGTATCCCTCTGAAAGCCTGATGTTTAAAACCCAAACACCTGCCTCAGGATTTGGAACTCCCTGCCTAGGGAGTTGCTTTTCTGTCCCACAGCTCCCACCACACCTGAGTCCCACATAGGTCTGAAGGATCCTGAAGTGCCAGAGCCAACACCAGTGCTGTCCCTGCGACATCCGCACTGTGAGAAGGAACTCAGCCTGGAGCTATATCAATTTCCAGATCAACTTCAAGGATGCGACTGCAGTATGTTCCAGCCAAAAAGGGATTAAATCTAAGCAGCATCACTGTAGTGGCACTTCCCTTGTGAGCACAATGAAGCAACATGTTTGGGAATGCTTTGGTCTTCCTGATTGAGCCAAGAGCACAAAATAAACTCCATAAAGACATCCTTGTGGATTTTTACTGCTTCACTGGCGCCACACTGCAGACATCATGGTGAAATGAATGTCATGTTCCGTTACACTCAGCTATCCCAAGCAGCCATGGTTCACTTACCTCCTTTCTATAAGTTCTCCACTGATGGACCACACACATGTTCCTGGCAAGACATCCCGATCAAATACACAGAGCTTCAGTTTGAACTCCGTTTGTTCCAGCTCCCTGATCATCTCCTGGACAAACTGAAGGTCTTTCTGACAGTAGCAGATGAAGGCATCAAACATCTCTGTTCTGTTCCCTGAAACCGTTACAAATGTAGCTGTCATCTACTATAAATGAAGTTAACTCCTGTAGTGAATTTCCATGAGCTCTCACAGACCCAGAATCAGGAGCTGTGACAGACAAGCTCTGTGCAACCTTACGAAGGTAATCTAACATTTTACCAAACCAGGCTCCTGTCTGCAATGGAGCTGGCCAGATGTAACACATGTCTGTGCCTTGACCACTTTGATTCACAGTCCAGGCTGTTCACATAACCCCATAGCTGCTGGCAGTGGCTGGGGAACAGTTGCTGAGATGCAAACATGCATAATCTGCAGAGGCAGCAACATCCAGCCCCAAGGAGCTGAGAGGAGACAGTCTGGGAAGAGCTGGAGGGAGCAAAGTACCACAGAAGATGCAATTCAGAGCTCTGGGATTTTCCTGGGAGTGTATACATCTAAAATATCCTTATGGCTCTGGGCCCTAGCTCTTTAGTTCAGGTCACAGAGAGTCCAGCTCCCCAACCAAAACCTTCCTGCAGGCCCTTCAGCAATGGCTTGATATCTGCTGTCCACTGAGGTACGAGCTAGGCCTTGGTATTTGGAACCTGCAGTTTTTATGGCTGTCAAACTTGGGTACCTGAAGTTATACCCTAAGTAAAAGGCCCTGTTTTACAAAGAATTTAATGGCTGACAGCTCCTGTTTATGTAGCAGTTATCCAAATATTAAAGTGCTGTATATTAAGAGCAATATTTTTCATAGTTAAGTGCCTTAATACTCCTGCATAGTTTCTCATTGTGTCATTTTCTTTCTGTATCAATGTCACTACCTATATTTTCAAGTTTTCACGCCAGTTAAAGCCTACGACAGTGAAAAAATAGGTCAGGCTCTAAAAGCTGCTGTGAAAAGTACCAACCCGGCAGGCAGAGCCAGCCCAAGAAGCAACCAGTCAAGCAGAAGGGCAACTGTCTGACAGGTCAATCAAACTGAGAGTACTGCTTTAGGGGCATAGTGTTAACTCAGGGGTCACATGAAGGAAAGCTGCCATGTACAAGCATCAGCACATTGGTCTGTGGTCATCAGGGGACAGTTAATGATGTCCCGATATACAAATCATAGAGTCAAAAAATGGTTTGGCTTGGAAGGGACCTCAAAGCTCACCCAGTTCCAACCCCCTGCCATGGGCAGGGACACCTTCCACTAGACCAGGTTGCTCAAAGTCCCATCCAGCCTGCCAGGGATGGGGCAGCCACAGCTTCTCTGGGCAACCTGTGCCAGGGCCTCACCACCCTCACAGGGAAGAATCTTTTCCTAGTATCTAATCTAAATCTACCCCCTGTCAGTTTAAAGTCATTCCCCTCTTGTCCTGTCCCTACAAGCCCTTGTAAAAAGTCTTTGTGAGAGGTGGCCACTGAAAGTCAGACTAGCCAAGGGAGCAGTGAAGAGGTGAGCTGACACATCTCCATTCACCTCGACTGCTGCTCCATCTGTCACAGAGCTTTACAGGCTGTGCAATTCCTCAGCCCGCAGCTGCATACACAGCCTGGCACACAGCTGGACACAGCTGTACAGGCAGAGCTGCATGCAGGGCCCAGCAAGCACACATTAATCACAGAGAACTTTGTTTCCTGCTTCCCACCCAGCCTGCTTCAAACTCTGATCCCTTTTTATCTGTGGTGGTTACATCTGCTGAAGACAGAGCAGCATAGCCAAGGCAATCAGCTCTAACATCCTCCCCCCTTGACACCAACCCACGAGGCTTTCAGCAGCTGCTGCTCTGTGACAGGCTGTGCTTAAGGGACATGTTTCTGGGAAGTCTCCTCCCATGTGCATGCAGTAGGCTCCATGCCAGCCTGTTTCTGGGTATGGTGTTTCCCAGGGTTGCTTTTCCTCTCCACCCTTGGTGACAGGAAAAATGGTGACTACCAGCTAAAGCAATCCAAGTTAGGAAGAGTCACAGGGAATAATTAATGCAAACAGGTTTTCTGCACTTCTCACAGAGACCTGCTACAGGTGATGGCAATTCCAGCATGAGGCATGAAGCAGCAGTGTAACCATGGATGCTTACCATAGGGATCGTCCCTGGTGGTGATGCCCATCAGCTCTGACGTCCTTGGCACACTGCTGTCTACTGCTGGCACCTGAAGCGGCTGGTCAGCCTCCTCCTGCTTCTTCTGTAAGTACTTCCTGCAGTCCTCCTCTGCAAAAGCACACAACCAATGCAAGACACTGCTGTGATAGTGGTTTTACACTGATGGAGTTCTTTAAAATGGGTATAGCTATTTCAGGAATCAGGGATATAAGAGGGAAACACCCTATCTGGGTTTTTTGGTACCTAGAATTTCTCTCACCCCTTTTGAACCTGTTGATGCTGCCTCCACCACCTCCTCTACTAATTAATTCCTGAAGCTCACTCTTGCTATTTACAGAAGTACTTTCTCTTATTCATTTTAAACCAATCTCTTCCTATGTCCTTAACTCTAGGATATTCCAGCACAGTTGTAAAAGCATGCATCATGTACAAAACGAGTCTCAACTCTATTGTCATACTCATGACCCAGCTCAACATGACCAGAAACCAACCATGTCCTGGGCTGCATCACCAGCAGTGTGACCAGCAGGTCAGGGGAGGGGATCCTCCCCCCTCTGCTCTGCCCTGGAGAGACCACCCCCCCCCCGCAGTACTATGTCCAGCTCTGGGGCCCACAACATAAGAAGGATGTGGAGCTGTTGGAGTGATTCCAGAGGAGATCACAAAGATGATCAGAGGACTGGAGCACCTCTGCTATGGAGACAGGCTGAGAGAGCTGGGCTTGTTCAGCCTGGAGGTACTGGGAGACCTTAGAGCATCCTCCCAGTGATTAAAGGGACTAACAAGAAACTTTTGTCAAGGGCAGGTAGGGAAAGGACAAGGGGGAATGGCTTTAAACTGAAAGAAGAGAGACATTAGAAAAAAGTTCTTCCCTGTGAGGGTGGTGAGGCCCTGGCACAGGTTGCCCAGAGAAGCTGTGGCTGCCCCATCTCTGGCAGTGTTCAAGGCCGGACTGGATGGGGCTTCGAGCAACCTGGTCTAGTGGAAGGTATCCCTGCCCATGGGAGGGGGGTTGGAACTGGATGAGCTTTGAGGTCCCTTCCAACCCAAACCATTCTGTAATTCTATGACTGTTATGCATTTTGGGGTATTTAACTGGGGGTTTGGGGATTCTCAATTAGAAGTCTTCATATTATCTGTTACTAAAATATATAGAAACATACTGGTTGATTCACACCACTGGCCTTTGTCAGCCAGAACTGCAGGTGACAACCATGAGTACATACACTCACCACACACAAGGACATGTAAAATTCTAGGGAACCCTTAAACAGGCTTTATATCGTGAAACCACCAGTGGAGACCCTCTATCTCAGGCAGTGAGTGCGTGCCCCCACTCTGAGATAACTGAAAGGCAAGCAGGCCTGTCATGTTCACAGCTTCCCAAACAGGACAGTGATGGACACAGCTCTATTATAAACTGGTTGTGTTTTAAAATGAATTATAAATCTAAATGTTAAGTCTTCAGAGAAGTGACAAGAAACCCTGCAGCGTCTGCAATATACAGCTGCAGAAGAACTTGAAAGTAAAAGGAGATCTGAAACCTGGAATTAACAAGATGAAACTCTCTAGAGCCTTCTCCTTTATGTAAGATTAGACAAAACCCTAACAAGTATCAACCAGAAAAGCACTGATCACTCAGAGGGTGAGACTGGCACACCTCTGAGATCACTGGTACAATAGCTGCAGAGTAAAGGATATTCTGGAAGGGCAGGATGCAGGTGACAACCAAGTAAGTGCTGCTGTAGCACAGCCCCCGTCAGTACTGAGCAGGCCTGATGGAAGCCCAGCTTCTGAAGCCTGTCTTCTGCTTCTGTCTCATAGTTTTGCATCTTGTGACTGGATCATCTCCTCTAATAAGGTGTCAGATGTGATAGAGGCTTTTCCTGAGGCTGAGGCATTCCCAGTGTCTGTCTCTTCCCCCTTCCTCCCCAGTCCTGCAGAAAAGAACCAGCCACATTCTTCACCAGCCAGAAGGTTCAGATTTCAGGTCTTGCCTCACTACAGGTCCCACCTCTCTGCCTGTTGCCCTGAGGTGTGCACGTTTTCTGTCAGCTAAGTTAGTGTCTTTAGAATTATGTCTAAAGCCACTCTGAATTGGTCACTGGGTTTAGAAGTTCCACATGAATGACTGGCATGCAAGCTCCACCTTAAACATGCCTTGTTTCCCAGGCAGTCATGTTCACAATCCAAAATACTGCTGAATAGGCAAGAATAGGCAATTATTTAAAGGCATACTAATACTACTGCTCAGTACAGAGATGTTCATTTTAAGTGTGCTTGCTCCGTGTCTTTTCTTCTTGCTTCTCCCCATCACAAAACTGGCACCAATGCTGCTGTGACCTGTGTTTTAATAAACTGGAGACCAGAAACTCATCACCACACCACTCATGGCTGACACATATTCTCTTTAACCCAAGTGTTCTCCTGATAGCATTGTGCTGTAATCTCAAACCAGAATCATACAGCAGTTTCAGTTGGAAGGGACCTTAAAGCTCATCTACCCCAACCCCCTGCCATGGGCAGGGACACCTTCCACCAGACCAGGTTGCTCAAAGCCCCGTCCAACATGGCCTTGAACACTGCCAGGGATGGGGCAGCCACAGCTTCTCTGGGCAGCCTGTGCCAGGGCCTCACCACTCTCACAGGGAAGAATTTCTTCCTAATTTCTGATCTAAATCTATCCTTTGTCAGTTTAAAGCCATTCCCCCTTGTCCTATCCCTGCACATCCTTGTAAAAAGTCCCTCTCCAGATTTCTCATAGGCCCCTTTTAGGCACTGGAAGCTGCTCTAAGGTCTCCCCAGAGCCTTCTCCCAGGCTGAACAGCCCCAGCTCCCTCAGCCTCTATGAGGGCTGCATAACCCCTCTTATCCCTACAACAAACCTGCAAGCTCGGCAAAGCTCTCAGAACAAACCACTGAGGCTTGTGGGTTTATTATAAGTGCAAACCAGGGGCCCTATCACACTGAAACTGCCAAAAGGTGCAGTGAACCTGAAGGGATGAAAGACATTCACTAATTCGGCATGGATTAGCCCTGAGCTGGGAACAGTGCCCAGCTGTACAGGTAAATGAGAGCCAATGGGGGTCAGAGATGACTTTGCAGGCCCAGAAAGGATTTATCCATTGAAGGATGCAAACCAGCACAACAAAGTAGCAAGAAACTCATCCAAGCTGAGATGTCCCATGTCACCCAGCATCTAACACAGCGCAGGCTTTACATTCCTCTAACAACCAAGCAGAAGTCTGAGGTATAGGAAAGAAAGAATAAAAACATGAAACCTAAAGTGCAGAATGATCAGAGAGAACAGACCCACTGTCAAGCAGGGAAATAGTGCTTCTATAACAGGTCAGGAAGAAACAAATATCACTGAGTTTCAGCAGGAAGAAGAGCATAAACCTGTTGAAGCAGAGAGCTTCACATCCCTAAAATGATTGTACAATGGAAATAAATGCTGAGAGAGATCATGGTCCTGCAAGTGTCTGTACTCCAGACAGTGCAGTGGGAGAGCTCCTTAACACAGCCCCAGTGTGCAGAGCTGCCAAACGTGGAACTATCAAGGCCATAGGGGACACTGATATTTAGCATCCCAAGCAGAGCCAGGATGGATCACACAATGACAGGCCAGGGACCTGGTCCTGCAGCAGAAACCACAAACCAAACACACCCTTTGGAGGCAAAAGAGTACCACAGAGTTGTGTTTAACAGGGATGCTGTGTCCCCAAGGAGCTCAGCTCATCTGCCTGCGCAAGGGCATCACGTGTCATTGCAGAGACCCCAGAGTATCTGGGATATCCACTGTAGGCAGCAGGTACAACACTGGCCTTATGAATGACCTATGTCCATCAGTCATCCTGACACCTCTCAAATGACTCGAAAAACCTTCGTGCCCCAGATCTGCTCCTCCTGCGATGAAAGCACAGACCACAGAAACTCGGTGCTCGTGTTTTCTGAGCTGAATAACACTGAGGAGTCCTAACAGTGCACAGAGAGGTACCCTTGGCAGCCGTGCATGAGAACGTGTGCAACCATCTTTTCCTCTTACAATCATAAATATCTCCAGTTTCTGCAAGAGCTGGGAGCTCCAGCAACAGGTCACAGGCCCTACCCGCAGTCATCAGCCAAAAATACTGTGAGGAATGGCCATGCTGGGCCAGGCTGGGTGTCCATCTACCCCAGCATCCGGTCTCCAGCAGTAACCAAAACTAGATGCCATGGGGAGAATGTAAGGATAAAATAAGCATACACTGCTTATTTTCCTAAAATTATCTGTCTTGTAGGTATAATTTACATCTATTTTTATAATCTACCTATCAGATCATTTGTAGTTGAGGGATTTCCTGAGTCTGGAGCACTGTTTTTGTGTTGAATAGCCCTCAGTGGGTCTTTTTTCCATGAATTTATCAGTCTCCTCTTATCAGCCTGACCTCTCACCAGACCAAACTTGTGACTTCCCTGAAGCTTAGGCTCCTCCCTCTCACTCTAATGCTGTCTGTTCAGGCTCTGACAAAGACCATCCACCACATTATGAACCTCTGATGAGGGGATCATGAAGCACACTGATTTGGTTCTGTGTTTCCCAAAACTGAGGCTCCAGCATATGGTCCTCGGTAGGGAGAACAGCAGGAATACAGGGAACTCCCCTATTGCTCTGGGTCAGGCTCTCTACAGTGATGAGTTTCTACATCTTCACTTATCTCCATGAGTAACAGGAAATGAAAGTTATTATTTCTTCATCGCCAGCCCAGGAAGCTGTATTATACAACACAGGCCTGCGATAGAGTCTCCTGCTTTGAAAATCCTTTGGCAATGAATTTCCCCTCTGATGACAGCCAACTTCCCTCTGAATTTCCGCGATCATGCAGAATACAAAGAGTCTATACAGAACAGTAAACACAACAGCACTAGGACCTTCATACTGCTCACTCACCTATCAATTTTTCCGTTTTCTAGGAACTCTTTTTCCCTTCCTTTATCCAGTTAATTATTTTTCCTTCCATTATCCAGTTCCACACATCCCTCACCTCTCCCTCTATCTTCCTATCACATTGGACCCGCACATGGCAATTCTCACACTGTGCAGTGTCAGTGTAAGATGCCTCCTGGCTGACCTGGCCCAAAGCATCCTTTGACACACAGATCTTTATTATTGAAGGTTCTGCATAATACAGGGCTCCAGAATACTTTGCAGGGCTTATGGCTAGTGGAAATAGACCGTATTTCTCCCTTCTCTCCTGGAAGCTGTGCTAGGTTCTGATGAAAACACCGAGGAGGTCGCTCCGCGGCCTGGGAAGGGATTTTCAGCTTGGGCAGGGTATTTCTTCACATCCCCTCTCCGGACAGAGCAGCAATGCCCGAAGCAAGCAGCATCCACTCCCTCCAGGCACCGAGCTCAACTGGGCCCTGCCTTGGTAGAGGGTGCCGAGAGCCTCACCTAAGCGAACCCTAAGCCCGACCCACACCAGCCCCGCACAGAAGGCGGCAGGCTCGGCCCTGCTCCCGCTCCAGCGCGGCCCGCGGACACCCATCCCCATCCCCGCCGCCCCTCAGGCAGGGCCCCACGGCCGCCCTGAGGGAAGAGGAAAGGGAGCTGCCGCCTTGCCTCACCCACGCTGCCGGACAGGTCAAGGAGTACGTCGTCGCGGCCGAGCCGGCGCAGGAGGTCGAGGAGGCGGCCGACGGTGGCGCCGCCGGGGCAGCGGCACTGCCAGTCCTGCAGCAGCGCGGCGGTGGGGTCGGGCTGCGCCTCCAGCCGCCGGATCTCCAGGTACTCGCAGCCCAGCGCCTCCGCCAGTGTGGTCCAGTCGGCGGCCGCCGCCGCCCGCGGGTTGAGGTAGAGGCTGAGGCGGCGCCGTAGGCTGTAGTTGAGCGCCACCATGGGCATGGCGTGGAGGTCCGGCGGCGGCGCGGCGGGGCTGGAGCCGGGGTCCGGGCCCACCGGCGGCGTGGCCATGGCCGCAAGGCTCTCGCAACTTCCCCCGCCCGGCTCCGCGGCCCTTTCGCTTCTCGCCTCGCCCCGCCTCCCGCCGGGCTCTGCCCGCCCTACACACCGCGGGGTGCTTCGGACCGCTCCCTCCTTAACAGGGACCTGCGGCAGCCCGGGGGTGGGGGAGTCAGAAGAGACCCTTCTGCGGTCCTTAGGGCTGTTCTCGTCCGTTCCTATACAGGCCGGGCGTGACGGGGCTTTGAGCAACCTGGTCTAGTGGAAGGTGTCCGTGCCTGTGGTTCCTGGGTTGGATCTGGATGAGCTTTAAGGTCTCTTCCAACCCAAGCCATTCTGTGATTCCTTGATGAAAATGGACAGGGAACCATTCTAAACTGATTTGGATGCCGAGTACAAAACACAGTTCTCAGCTATGAGCTGAACAGTTTCCAGCTTCCAGGCTGGTACCAAATGCAACCTGATGCTAGAGGGACTCCAGGGCAGTTTTCAAGAGGAACTTACTGTTTCTCCAAAGTACTGTAGGAGACACAGTAGGAGAACATCCTCTGAAGTCCCCCTCTGTCTATGGATCTCTGTGGAAATGAGGAAGACAAAATATTCCAGTAGCAAAACTTTTAATCTCATGATTGGTAGTTTTAAAGCTTTAGACCATGAAAAATCAGCATAAGATTATTAGCATAATCACTAGAAAGAGTTCTAACTGAACACCTGCCACATAAACCACCATCTGCTCCAGTTTGTAAAGGGAGGTAGAAATTTAGCTGTCACAGCCGTAAGCACCAGTGGCAAGAGGCCCTGGAAAAGCAGCCACACTTCCTACAAACAGAAAGGCCACACCATTTTGGTTAATTCATATCAATTAGAGAGTCCCTTTCAACCAGTGGACTTTACAAAGGTGAGAGGCACACACTGCCCATGGCAGTCACAGCCTCAGCACTGAAGGGCAGCCACTCCTGGGGAGCAATAGGTGAACTGCCCAGGTGCTCACAGCCTCAGCACCACAGTGAAAACACAAGATCTGATCACCACAGCCGGTGATAATACCAAACCTCCACACACCCACATCCAGCTCGTGTCCCTGGGAACACTGAACAGGCACATCCCGACATACTCGGCTGCAGCCAGACTTGTATCATCGGCTTGGATCGACATTAACCGCTCCCCTGGCATCTTCAGCAGTGAATGCTCCCCCCCAGCACTTCCCCAGCAGGCTCGTGGATGGGCAGCCTTCATCGTGCATCTTTCTTGCGAGAAAAGTAGAAATCTATCCCTCTGTCCTTGTGCTGCACGGGTGAGTGTGCAGGTCTTCTGCTGCCCCTGGGGTGGAGACTTCTTCCCTGCAGCAGATGGAAGATGAACCTTGAGATATTTACCCATGCTGCAGAGTCTGATCACAAAGCAGCCCTGACATGCAGGAAAATGTGGAAGTGGCATTTCTGCTCCCAAGTTCACTAAAAAGGTGGGGAGACCTGGCAGCTCTAGGCTTGGACTGGGGAAACTAGGGCCTCTGGTAAGGTATGAGCTTGTATTTTCAAAGGTATTTTGATACTCCATTTGGGAGGTGAGGAGGAGGCTTCTCCAGGCCTCAGTGACACTGGGCCAACAGTCCCCCCCAAGTAGTACATTAATTCCACAAGCACAGTGTGGCAGCGCAGGCCCACAGAGCCCAAAGTGAGCTGGAACATTGATCAGAACAGAACCCCTCCCTGGCGAAGGAGCTTTTTGCATTCAGGTTTTTTCACTGCCTCAAAGCAGTGTCTCATCAAAGGACTCCTTCACAAAAGCCTTTCCCTGATTTCAGATGCACTTTTAAGCAGAAGGGTGATAATCCAGGCCCTTCAACAACATGGCTAAAAGTGGAAGGCTTTGCTTCCACAAAACTTTTTACTCATGGCAAACAAATATGGCCTGAGAACTTGGTACTGCACCTTAGGATTAAAACAGAGACATCCTTCATTCTTCAATGGACATAGTATGATGACTAAATCTGAGTCTTCACAAAGTATCCTTACTGGGGAGGAGGCAGGGAGGATGCACAGGGGAAGACAAAATTATGAGAGACCCTTGACATACACAACCATTGGTGACATCTATTTCCTTCTTCCCCTCCAGCTCCATCGCCACTGACCCCACCAGACTGACAGAGCACTTTCCTTCCATAGTCATCTTCTCCAAGAACAGCAACCCAGGCAGCAGACACAAGTTCTGACGTACTGCAGGATCCACATCTTAATCTCTCCCCATTCTAAAGGGGAGGTACACCCAAAAAGCAAGAGCCAGTCCCTATATCTTACTGACTCCAGTTTGGATGACCTCATGCATGGTATGAAGTTGGTTGGTTTTACTTTGACCTCATGAATAGAGTAGAAGCTGAACATCAGCCTCGGCTCTATTCTGTCTGTCTGCATCGGGGGGTGGTTAGCCCAGTGAAGGCCTTCAGAGATGCCCCATTCCTCCCTGCTTGCCATTGAGAAGGTCCAGAGGGCAGGGAAGGATGCTGTGAAGGACATGCTCTCTATGGCTAAGCCCCGCAGACTATACAAAGCTGATGGGATAAAGAAGCAGCTAAAATTTACATCATTCACGAGGGGGTATATCTGCACTATGTATGTCCATGAAGAAAAAACTAAGAAAAGCTACCCAGAAAATAATAAACAAAACAGTCATGATTCATGATTCATGCTTCAGCCTCAAAACTAACCGACCTGGCACAGTGTATGTCCATATGATGTAGGGTGGACTGTATTTTGTGACAGTCCTAAGCATGTGGTATGCTCAAATTATGCTTGGATAAGGTTCTGGAAGGTTCTTGTTGGTCCTGGCAAAAATAGTACTGGGGAGCACATTATCCGTAACTGTCTGGAGGACAGGGGGTTGGTACTTGGGCTTGTGCCTCAGCTATGTTTAGTTTGGTAGGACAGACATTGCTAAATAGTCCCTGTGCAAAGCTGGATCTCCCTGTGCTGTGAAGTAATGTGACTTTGCATTAAAGTAATTTTTTCCCATTCTACCTCAGAAAGAAGAGCCAAATTTGCAGACACTCACTCCTACAGGCACAGAGCAGGTGCCTGCAGTCCTCTCACCCCATCCCAACCCTCCCAGTACTCACAGGCCTCTGGCTGATGTGTCGGCTCCACTCCACGGCTGTCACAATTGGCTGTGGGTATGTCTCACCTAGAGTTACTCCAGCCTGGGAGAGTGCAGCACTGCTCAGTGCCCAAGGGGTGTGGATATCTGCTCCCTTTATGCCCTGTAGTTCTGGGACCCACAGCCGGACATAGTCCCCCTGAAAACAGAACCAATGGGACAGTATTCATTATGTAACAATCCGTAAGTACTTCCCAGTAAGGGTCTTTCTTAACATTAAAGAAAAGTCTGATTTCCAGGTGAAGAAGCCGGTGTACTACTGCATCAGCTACTTCTGTCAAGCCTTATCCCCTCCTGCTAAACTCTCTACCCAAAATTAGTGCCTCAGCACAGAGACCTGGATGCTGAAGCTCTTCTCATGCATATAGGCAGAGGAGGGAAATGGGTGCTTTTTGGGTACAGTTCACCTGCCCTATTTAAGACAGTGATACAAAGTCACTTCCAATAAGTCCTTTTTTCTTTCCAGTGACTGAAGGAAACTAGGGTGATTAGCTCAGCTGCACACTCTTGTGCTTGGCAAGATGAACCCCCCTCCTTGTCCCTGAATCTCTCCCATTAACTCTACTGCTGTGTCTCCTACTAGGACTGATTTCTGATTCCTTGCTAAGTCCTGCCAGCAAGACAGGACTTGGCCAAAAGGCAACAGAGCAGCTTGCCTGAAACTAAAGAATAGGCAATCCAGCATGTAAAGTCTGGCTAAGCATGTGGAAAGGGTCATTTATCTGCTCCCACCACTTACAGAGGACAGTCAGAGGAGTCACAAGTTTAATCTACTCTCTAGAATATCCCAAGGAGCAGCTCCATCTCTCCTGTCACTTGTGAGTTCTCCGAGAAGCTGCTCTGTGCTCGAGGAAATGGCTGTGTGCGATACTGATGGGATGTGGCTGTTGCCCGGAAGAAGTGATGATGAAACACTAAGCACAAACCAACAGCAGGGCAGGGAGGGCATACAGAGTACCAGCCTCTTTGTGGACAGCAGCAGATTGTAACCGTCAGATCTTCCTGTGAAACGAGGAAAATGGCCTGACTGTTGGCAAGGAGGAGATCACACAATGGCTTTTGCCATTTTGACAGATTCCACACAGCAGTACCCACACAGCAGACTGACCTCCTATGTTCCCTGAAACTATCACAGATGCTTTGCTGCACTATTTATTGTAAGACAGCCAAACAAGACTTACATTGCCATCGTAATCCAGGCCTTGCTTAACCATGTTAAACTTCCTGTTGTCCCGTGGGTCATTGCCAACACCAGCGCTGTATAACCAGTTGCCATAATTGCTACAAACATCATAATCCACCTTGAGAACAGAAGAAGAAAACAGTAAGATGAGGTGGAGGCTCTTGTGAGTCATGTCTCTTCATCCACCTTTTATCTCAAAGGGCAAATTTCTTGCATGGGATTCAGTCTGGTTACACTGGGGTATTCAGAGCTCTTCCATGTAGGTATGGCTATTTGGCTCAGAAGAGGACCATGCTGCATGGCTGCTGGACAGGGCTTGGAGCAATCTGGTCTAGTGGAAGGTGTCCCTGCCTGTGGCAGGGTGCTGGAACTGGGTGAGCTTTAAGTTCCCTTCCAACACAAACCATTCTGTGATTCTCTTTTTTACAGCTGGGATCAGCTTCCCAGGCTATTTCACTTCCTAGTCCTTAGGTAAAAGTTCAACCAAAGTCTTTTTTTCAGTTTCCCTTTTAAAGAGAAAATAAATCTTTCTGCCATCATGTGGCAGACTTCATGACAAGTAGGCCTAGCTTTTGGGTGCTCATGTTCCACGAAACAGTGGCCCACTTCATTCCAAATACAAGAGAAAATTCTGATCAGTTACCCAGAGACCACAGATGGACAAAATCATCTGCAGATCCTATTAGGCAGGTTGTAGACAAGTCTAATTTGGACTGTATGGACTGACCAAACTGAGTGTATGAAGATGCAATCAATACAAACACTGAAGTTTTTTCTCTGCTATACTCAACCTTCATCAGGTAAAGGGTTTAAACTTGAATAGGGGAAGTTCAGTTTAGATATAAGGAAAAAGTTCTTTACTGTGAGGATGGTGAGGTACTCTAACAGGTTGCCCCAAGAAGCAGTAAATGCTACCTCCCTGGCAGTGTTCAAGGCCAGGCTGGACAGAGCCTTCAGCAGCATGGTCTAGGATGAGGTATCCCTGCCCATGTCAGAGAACTGGATGATCTTAAGGTCCTTTCCAACCCAAACCATTCTATGATAAGCCTCAACTCTTGGCAAAGAGACATGCTTTGAATAGGAATCACTTGAGTTCTCATGACGTGCTCAGTAGGCTGCACCCAAGGGTGCTTATGTAAACTGGAGTAAGACTCTTGTAACAGCCACAAATGAGAGCAGAACAAGTGAGTGCTCCTCAGCTGCACAGCATGGCTCAAATCCAGCATCAGAAGCTTTCCAGCTGTAGGACAATTCAAAGCTAGCTCGGGAGGGGAGTCAGTGATAGCGAATAGGGTCTGAGATCTTTGGGCCTTCCTAAGAGGGGTGTCAGCATTGCAAAAGCTGGCAGGCGTGGCAGGAAGAGTGCAAAGACATGTCACTCATCAGGTTCAGTGCTGTGCTCTCCTTTATTGCAGCAACAGACACGCCACACAGTGATGTTTCCAAAAATCTCAGCCACTCCTCAAAGCGAGCAACTCAATGCACCCCAATGGCAGAAGGCACAGGGGAGTGGGCTCTGCCAGGTCCCTTCCCCTTTCTTTGCAAAGCCAGCAAGAGCTGGGGTCAGGGTGATCCACAGCCAGCTATGCTCACTATGCTTCCCCTTCCCACAGCACTTCCTCCAGCTGGGCAGGTAAGGAGGGAAAGAAAGATGCCATCAGAGGCCTGACTGCACAATTAGCATGCACGAAAGCATCTGTGGGAGGTGAGGGCAAATCCAAGAGGACTGGAGGAGGCAGGCTCATTTCCCCTCAGCCTTGCCCCTTCCTGGCATTCTCTTCTGTTTGTTTCTCTCCCTTTCCTTTGGGCCTGACCCTATGCATGAAACTATAGCTGAGACTTATTCTGTTCAGGATACCAGAGGTCTCTGGCCTTTCCCCTGGCTTCAGAGAACCTTAGTCTCCCTGCCCATCTGTTGTGGATAACAAACACCCTTTTCTTCACAGGCATGCACACTCAGTGGGCCTTTGATGGAAGTATCAGAGATTAAATATGCATTGATTTTCCTCTTCAGAGGCAAGCAAGAACAGTTTCAGTTCTGTATTGGCCTCTACCATTCTGTAGCTGTATCTCCCCCATCAGACTGATGCCTCTTCTATGTTACTCTGGGGGTGCCACCAGCTTAAAGAGACAGCTGTCTAGCAATGTGTCAGTGTGATACAAGCTGAAAGGAAGGGACAGAAGGACATAAGGATCAGCATGTGCCACACCAGCCTGCAGTGGCAGTCAGCATCTGGGGCTTCCTGAGGTAAGAGTGCTAAATCCCACTTCCAGCAGGGCTGGTAACATTCATGCCCATATGAATAGAGGTATGTAACCCAAGTTGCATCTTTCTAGCGTGAGACCTCCCAGGTCTTCCTCACTTGGGAAACCGGACTTGGAATTTACCTTGCCCCTCTCATCTGACCGCAAAGTGAGCCAAGCTCCTAGCTGAGGAAGGCAAGGCTGCCCCCCTGACAGAGCAAAGACTCAGTTCCCGACTCCCAGCTCGTAATCAGACTTTCAGTATGAGGCTTCCATGTACATGAAGCTCTCTCTGTGAAATGAGGTCACTTTCCTAACTGCTTTGAAACCTAGAATACCAGGCTGGAAGGGACCTCAAGGATCATCTTTTGAGGCAAAGCATGACATAAACTAGATGTCCCAGGATCATGTACAGTTGAATCTTTAAAGTGTCCAGTGTGGGGGAACCCACTACTTCCCTCGGAAGATTTTTCCAGTGGTTGATTGTTCTCAGTGCTGACTGGTGTATGAAAAATCAGTTGGTGCCCCAGTTGGCAGGGAGACCCATGACTTCCAGCATGAAATAGGATGCCTCCAGACAGGGTGGAGCTCTCTGGAAGCTGACCCAGCTATTGTCCATAGTTGACTGTTCCTAACTAGATGGCTTCCCTGTCTAGAGTAATCAATGCAAAGACACTGTGCCAACACTGCCATCAGTGGGCACAACACATTTCTTTCTATGTTCTATTTCTGGGCTGTCATCCTCCCCAGCCTCTGGGGTGAGCAAATCAGAGCACTGTTAACTGATGTTTGAAAGTGTTCTCAAGTGTGACAGAGCCCTGGCTAAAACCCTACATGGAGGATCAAAACCTTCATTGTAAATTTCACAGCTACACCATATTTGATGGAAGCTTCTCTGTGGCAAAATTCCCTCTTCTTACATGAGTTTTGGGAAGTACATACCATGCAAGCAGTATATATATGCACTTCTATCAGCCTGAAAACTACTGATTATCTTCCGTATCCTCCCTTATCAGGCAGAGATGAGCTCTCACCTGTCACTCAGGGCAGGGAAGACAAACCACTCCAGATCAAAAAAGGGTTCAGTCTTACCAGCAGGTATTCGAACCATTCTGCTCCCATCCTCCAGTCCAGACCCAGGTCCTTGGTGAGAAAGCTGGCAACATTCTGCCGCCCTCTGTTAGACATGAAGCCTGTTGCAGCCAGCTCTCGCATGTTGGCATCCACAAAAGGAACCCCTGTTTTGCCCTCTGCAGAGACAAAAGACAGCGCTGGAACATGATGACATTTTGGGACACTCATAAACCAATCTGTGGTCATGAACTCACAGCCATCAGAGAGGTGAGGCAGTGCCAATGTAAAGTGGCAGGGAGAGATTTCAGTGAGGTTTAGGGGGCTTGCAGCCACTAAGATCCACTGGAAATGGGAAATTATACTGAAAATTAAAATGAGAATATTCGTTAAGAAAAAAGCAAGGTACAGAAAAAAACTCAGACTGGAATTTTGCAGAGCAAAATAAATATATAGACGATAGTGAGATGGGTGAAGAACAGAAAGACTCTTGACAGATAACTAATAGCAGACAGGGATGTACTGGATAAGTCCCAAGGGTTGATACCTGAAAAGTAGACAGCCTTATCTATTTTTAAGGAGAAGATTTATTGTACCTGTGTACAAATGGATACACATGGCATTAATGTGAAGAAAGATACTAGGTGTGTATTTCACTGATTCTGATAATTCAATCTGTCAGTCCCTCCAAGTTTTAAGATATTATACTTGCTATTCATATGACAACAAAGTTATAAAAACTAAAGAAAAGGAAGGATATTAAAAAGCAGTGGCATAACAAAATATGGGATTTATTC
Organism: Melopsittacus undulatus; assembly: GCF_012275295.1. Classification (NCBI taxonomy): domain Eukaryota; kingdom Metazoa; phylum Chordata; class Aves; order Psittaciformes; family Psittaculidae; genus Melopsittacus; species Melopsittacus undulatus. The sequence goes on along the minus strand of NC_047527.1, from coordinate 102,227,500 downwards.
TAACAGTTCTAAGCTTCTAACCAAAACCAATCAGAACAAAATGTAGCAGGCATGGCAATCTAGCATTGGAAAGAAGGGCTGGTCAGCCTCTGTGTGACTGAACAGAAGGGACCACCAGTTCATAAACTCTTCCTCCTGGGCAGGCAAATCTAACTGCAGTGCACCTCAGAAAGTGTGTGCCAGTTGGACATTCATGATATATATCCTGAGGGCCTGCTCCTGTACTGTGCTCAGTCTCAGAAGTAAAGCCAAGTGCCCTGCATTCACACCAAAGCAAGGGGTTGGATTCTTGTTTGGTGGTAACAGTTTATATGAGAGGCCCTGATTGTACTGACAGTTCCCCTGCATAAATCTGAGTCAGTGTTAAAGCCGTTAGCGTGCAGACAGATGGAAACCAAAAGCACACTTAGCCAAAACTGTGGTTTCTACTGACCTTTCCAACAGTTGAAAAGCTGCAGGTCCTTTTTCCAGGGAACCTCTTTACTTTGAAGCCCTATTGGGGAAAAAATAGCTGCTAATGAAGGCAAATGCTGATACAGGCAGTTAATAAAACAATGACAGCCAAAGGCACTTTAGTTGACACAAGATGTTAGAATGAAGCTACTCCACGTGATCTGGCCCAAGCTACTTGGTCAGTTTTAGTCCAGGACAATGTTTATGTGAAAAGTTTCTGGAGCAGATATTAAACACAGAATTACCTGGCAAAAGCCCCTGGTACCAGTTTGCTCCTGCAGTGGGGTAGGAACAGATGAGGGGGGTGACTTCATGTTTGCAGGGCATCAGTGGTAATTACAGTCCTTTGTACAGTGGAAGGGGGGCAGCAGGGACAACTTGGCTCTAACTCCAGACATCTAAACTTGGGCTCACCACTGGCATCCAGTGTCATTCGGAATGCTGTAGGGCATTTGAAACAGCTACAGAGGTCTGACAGATGTGACACACACTCTAAGGGAGATGTGCTCCTCCACAGCCACAGCTGGATGCCAGGCGGACTGCCCTGGGGCATCTAAAGCAGTGCCACATGCTTACATGTGGGCAGGTACATCACAGAGAACAGCTCACCCGTGACAGGCATCAGCTGAAGGGTTTCCTGACTATATGGACTAGATATTGTTGTTGCACCAAGAGTTCAGACCCCCATTTCATGTATACTGTACTAAGTCACTAGGTCTGGAGCTGAATCTCCTTCTGATCCCTATGTAGCACAAGGCAGAATGAATATCTGGTTTCTAGGGATTCACACTGTTGTGTTGGTTCTTGCTCTGTCCCAGATTCACTGGTGAACTTGGGCAAGCCTGAATTCTTTCCAAAGGTGGGATGTCTTCAGAAAAAGCATCTTTACTCTTGCTGTGCTGTTGCTTCACACTGACAGGTGTTAACAATACTCCCCATTCTAACTAGATTTGAGGAAAAAACCTCCGTGTCTACACAGTGTCCAACACTGTGGTGTTGAGGCACTTCTGTGCTAACAGTAGGCCCCCAGCAGCATCCCAGGGTGGTGACACAAGTGCTGTTAGAAGAACATTTGTACAACACAAAGATGACAGCCTCTTCTCTTACTTTTCCTATTGTAAGAGGTATCTTCTCACCAAACATGGTGATCCATACACACCTCTTAATGAGAAAATCCTTCTGCCATACTTCAAGGCCACAAATCGAAAGTAATCCCGCCACAGCAGTTCAAAGAGGACCCTAAAACACAAAGGCATGTCTGTATCTCACTGTGGGTCATACAGAATCACTGAATTAGGATTTTGCTTCCACAGCACCCATCATTAACACCATGAGGGAGGTTTACTCATAATGAGCAATTTCCCATAGCTTCCCATGATACCAGTTCTTGCCCCAAGCCTGCTTATCTAGCTTACACCTGGATGATGACAGTGAAAGCAAACTTTGCATGAATCACTTGGGAAGCTTTCCTTAACTTGGCACAGGAGCAGGATTTCAGGAAACCTGTTTCTCATCCGTCCCTACTGAGATGTAATTCTCCAAAGAGCAGGGTGAGGACCAGATTCAGCTTCACACTTCCACATGAGCAAGCATGTCAGCACATTCCCAAGAGATTTGTGTTGATTTAAGCAATAATCTTTGTAAGGGACTTAAAAGGCACCGTTCAAAACTGGCTTTAGGGTGGCTAGCTCATGAGATCAGCTGCTAGGCCCACAGAAAATAGCTTTATATAAAAAGAGCTGCTTATAAAATGACGGTACCTCAGTGTCTGAGACCTGCTTCAGCTCTCTGGCGTATTGGAAATCAGCTCAGCTGATGCTTAGGCTTAAAAGATCTTTCTGGGAAATCTGATTACAAAACAGGACACTGTCCAAATGCTAAAACTAGTGTCATGATACTGAGGGTCAACCAGCCACAACGATCTGTACTTCACTGTAGAATTGACTGCAGTGCCTGGAAGCTTGGCAGGTTCTTTTTTAATGATTATTTATCACTTTAAAATGCTCAGATCACCCTGACACCCCTGCTGCAGGCTGGCTGGCTGTTAGACAGAAACAGGAGTATGCTCATTGCTTGAAATCTTTCCTCTCTTGTCTTTGACAAAAGAAAGAAAAAAAAAATCACATACACTTCAACAGGCAAAAGGTTGGTATTTTGTCTGTCATTTCAATTTTAATGAAATTCAGTATTTTGGCCAGAATTGTTGGCAATGTTCTGGCTGTTCTTCATCAACCACTGTGCTGCTTGACATGTTGCAAATGTAGCAAACCAATATGAAAACAAAGTTTGCATAGACTTTCTGGTTTGGCTTTTTTCCCATCCAGATGTAGCATTAGGCCAGGCTCTAACATGAACCTGGTTCTCCATGAAAGCTCTCTAGCAGGCTTTAATTCACAGTGTCTGGGCAGGTCAGAGTGCATGAGCAAGTTCATGGCCAGCCCTGTGGTGGATGCATCAACCTCAGCTGTCTCCCTGACTCCTTCAGGACAACCTGAAGACAGGCAGGCAGGCAGCAGTGAGGTGAGGAAGAGCACAGGTGTCAAGGCATGATGCATTAAGCCCACTTTCCAGTCCCCTCTTCCCCTTTGCTATGGGCTGTGGTCATGGTCAGGCAGCCCAGCAAGCACAGGGACATTTGCTGGACTGTAGCTGGAGGTCCTTCCAACACCACAAGATTTGTACAAGTCACGGAGCTTTTTGGGTCAAACCCTCCTCATATCCTTGGCATGAGAAACTCTTTGGCTTTTATTTGTAAACAATTTGTAAATCATTCTTCTTCCTTCTCATCTAGCCCATAACTGCAATACAGAGAGGGATGGTGCTGATTTACATTTCTAAAAATTATGAACCACAATTTCCAAGCAATATTAATGACAACTAGCATTAATATCTTTACTTATAAGGTGCCTAAAGCCTCTGGATGTCAAAGACAAACAGATAAATCATAGAATCATAAAATGGTTTAGATTGGAAAGGATTTTAAGATCATTCAGTTCCACCCCCCCTGCCATGGGTTTCACACTAGACCAGGTTGCCCAAGGCTCTGTGCATCCTGGCCTTGAACACTGCCAGGAATGGAGCATTTACCACTTCTTTGGGCAGCCTGTTCCAGTGCCTCATCACCCTTACAGTGAAGAATTTCTTCCTAATATCTAACCTGAACTTAACCTGTTTAAGTTTAAACCCATTCCCCCTTGTCCTGTCACTACAGTCCCTGATGAAGAATCCCTCTCAGGTATCCTTGTAGACCCCTTCAGATACTGGAAGGCTGCTATGAGGTCTCCACTCAGCCTTCTCTTCTCCAGGCTGAACAGCCCCAACTTTCTCAGTCTATCTTTGTAGATGCTCCAGCCCCCTGATCATCCTCGTGGCCCTCCATACTGAAACAGGCCTGCAACAAACCCAGAGGAACCAGACAGCAGGCACAGGAAAAACAAACATTATTTAAGAAGAAAACCAACAAATCACTCCACGCCAGTTTTCTTCTTTTCCAGAGAAAGGAAGCCACACTGATCATGCACGGACATACCAGTACGTGCTCTGATTTGCTGTCCTCTCTCTTTCATACTTCTTGATCTGCTCATAGATGTATCGAGGTGAAATGCAGCCCAGCGCCAGCCTGAAAGCATAAGAATGATGCTTTCAGTCATGAATGTGATGCAGGACTGACAGCTTGATATCTGCATAGGGGGAGGGGAGGGGCAGTTTTGTGTTTGCGCTGTCTGAAAAGCTTTGCTGGGTTTGTAGTTCTGCCACTGTCTTCCCAAACTGCTTTAGTCAAGTTGTGAAGAAGTCATACAAGAGACTTGCTGAAAATCTCAGGCAGGGTAGGAAAACTAGGGAATCAAACTCAGATTTGGCATTTCAATCCTCTGGGCTCCTTTCATTTGTTCCAAATTGGCGATGTGGAAGACAGGAAAGGGCTTGTAGACTCTAAACCCATTGCAAAGGATGATAAGGAACAACTTTTAGTGTGATTTTCCTAGAAACTTGTTTTACTGCAATTTCCTACTAGGGCTCGTGGAAACATTTGACGTCCTAATGAATTTTGGAAAACAGGAAGAAAGGGCCTGAAGAGTTTTTCCTGAATTCTTGACCATCTCTAACACTTAGAAACAGCCGGTATGAGATGTGAACGACTGGCTGCAATCTGGAACAGTCTGATTTCAATTATCTGACAGAGGAACACTTTGGGGCAGGCAGATCAGGACTGTCTGCTCTGGGCAAATGGCCAGCTTGGAAAAACGAGCAGAGACCACAAACAGAACTTCTGCAGTGCCAGTGGTCAGAGATCCCAAAGTGCCAGCAGGTGGAGCCATCCACTGCAACCATTAAAGCACTAAGCCAGCTGAAAATAAGAAAAACCGGCCTGTAACAGCCTCAGAAAATTGTTTCACATCGCGATTCTGTCAGGAGAACACTCCAGATACCCTCAGCATTAGGCTGAACTGGGTTCTGCTGGTCCAGCTTCAGTCTGGAAGTAACTCTGTCCCTCCCTTCCAGCACCGGAAACTAAACCCCCTAATTAGAAATCATCACCTTTACTCACCCAAGAGATCCTTCTGCAACAGGACTAATCAGAAGTGTCTCTTCACCCCACAGAAAAAGGGAATGGTAGTGAGGTGAGGTGATTTGCCCCACAGCATTCAGCAAACCAGGGCTGGATCAAGTTCTGCTACAACCCTGTCAAAATGCTTAAGTTCTGCTTCTTTCCTGGCTGCTCTCAACCACCCCTGAGACACAGCACAGAGCAAAGCCAAACAGAAGTGGTGTGCCCTGTCCACATCACTGCTCCCAGCACACTGGGCTCTTGGCACAGTACTTCTATCCTTCATCAATTCCTAATCGCAGGAATGTTCGCAGGGAAATGCTGCCTGGAAACATGCTAAAGAACAGCTGTGGGGCTGCCCCAGCAAAAAGGGCGAAATGAATCACACTGAGACCTCTACCCATGCCCAGTAAGCACTCAGCACTCAGGTAACATCAGTCTGGGATGGAGCAGAAAAGGACCTTCCAGCCTCACAACAAAAATCCTTACCATGGTGCAAATTTGGTTGAGTAATCCATTCCCACCAGTCCGTTCCGAACCTCCTTGTAAGACGCAACCAGGTTCTGTGCAAGCAAAAGAACAAATGATTTTAATACTTCATATGCAATCTGCTAAATAAGTTTTCCCTCACATTGGGGCTAAGGCAATCTGGCAGCACTGGGCTCCCTCTCACGGCTGCCTGTGAGGATTACAGAGCTGCCAAATGACTGTCTCCAGTGCACAGGAATGAATCAAGCCAGCAGTTTTCATTATAGCTCTGGAATGCATGTCACAAGCTATGCTTCCTGCTTCAGCTTGCAGCACATTGCTTTCTACAAGCACTACGAAGCTGGCTGTGCTGCTCCCTGCACACACCTGCCTGACTGTGGATCAATAATCCATTTAAAAGCACCAGTGGGACTGGCAGCTGGGTCCCTTGTCCATGTGGCTGTTTATTTGAGTCTGAGAACCAGTCTTTGACAGTATCAAACACTCAGTTGCAGGAATCCTGACGGCTATTGTTTCTGGGCCACCTACATCTTCCATTTTCTGAGCACTTCACTCACAATGCAAGGAATATAGGGAAGCCTGGTCTCTCCTTGATCCCTTTCACTGTGCAGGTTCCAATTGCTAACAGGCTGTTCTAGCTCATTGGGGAAGACACTATTTGCATAACAAAACAGAAGATTTTCCAGCACTGATTCTATTAATGCTTGACCAAGAGTAGAAGTTATGCATGTATGTAGTTTTGTTTGGGATAGCGTTTATTTTCTTCATAGTAGCCTGTATGGGGCTGTGATTTGGATCTGTGCTGGAAACAGAGTTGATAACACAGGGATGTTTTAGTTACTGCTGAGCAGTGCTTATGCAGAGTCGAGGCCTTTTCTGCTCCTTACTCCACCAGTGAGCAGGCTGAGGGTGCACAAGGGGTTAGGAGGGGACACAGCCAGGACAGCTGACCCCAACTGACCCAAGGGATATTCCATGTTATATGGCGTTATGCTCAACATATAAAGCTGGGAAAGAAGGAAAGGGAGACATCTGGAGTGGTGGCATTTGTTTTCCCAAGTCATCATTAGGTGTGATGGAGCCCTGCTCTCCTGGAGATTGCTAACACCTGCCTGCCAATTGGAAGCGGTGAATGAATTTCTTGGTTTTCTGTGCCTGTGCCTGCAGCTTTTGCTCTACTTATTCAACTGTTTTTATCCCAAGCCATGAGTTTTCTTACTTCTACCCTTCCAATTCTTTCCCTCATCCTACTGGTGGGGAGCAAATGAACATCTGTGTGGGGCTGAGCTGCTCACTGGGGTTCACCCAGGACAATGCTCCAACAGCAAAGGAATACAGAATCTTCTGTAGCACAGCTGAAAGAACCCCCTGGGTGTTGTCCCAGTGATCCACTGAGCACAGAACACTTCTTAAACCATCTCAGCTGGGGAGATGCTACTGTGTGGAATAGGAGAGTAGAAAAGACAAATTAAGATAAAGGAGATAAAAAATCATCCCAATTCCCAAACATTGATGTAAAAAAAAGACTTAAGATGGATGGCCAGTAAACCAGGTTCGTAAGTATTTGGCTGATATTCCCAGTTCCTGGATGACTTCTTTTTGATTTAGTTTGTCTCTCTGAAGACTGAAATAATGGTAATTCCCCCTTTTATAAAGTGTTCTACAGGAGCTAAGGAAATATTGTTAGGAAGTGAAATTGCAGCCTCACCCACTTGCACAGCCATATGTACAAGGGGGAGGATGTAGACAAGGAAATGTAAGAGTTACCGTGTCCCAAAAATAATACTGCAGTCTCATTAAAGCCTGGGTCTCTCCTCCACTGCCAGGGAAGGCTGTTCGTGGATCTGTGTCAGGATCTGCCACAGAAAACACCACACCATGTTACCCCCTTGGAAAGCAGCTCAAAAGTAGGGAGCTCAAAATCTAGGGATGTTCAGCTCTTCTTGGTCTTCCTTTAAAACAAAGGGACACATTAAACATACTAAAAATTAACGACTAAGAGGATGTTTGCCACCCAGCTGGAGGGCAGCTCCTCCAAGCAGGGAATTTACCTTTATTTCACTCATTATGAGTGAACAGAGACTTAGTTTCAGTTTGAAGGACCCCTGCCTTTGGGAGGCCTCCATGTTTTGATTCTCAGTAAGAGACACCTCTATGTAGGATTCCATGCGTTTCTTACCCTTCTGCCCGAAATCCTCCATTGTAGGGATACACCCTTCTTCCACCCCTGGAGCCAGAGGCTGTAGCTGATCTGCCATCCGCAGGGTTGGCCGGACCTTTGCCTCAGATTCCACGGCTTTTCGGAAATGGGTGTAGACATCAGGCAATCTGCACAGATCACAGCACAGTCACATCTCCTTGGGCAGGAGGGCTACCCTGGGCCTGGCACACAGCACCTCATAGTTTCCTCAGATGGAGGTTTTATTTTCTGGCTGTACTCTCCTGAGGGCTTGTTGTACATTGCCTGAAACAATTGAGGCAGATGCCCCTGGGGCTAGCAACCATCAGAAGTTCAGTCCTTCACCCAGTTTCTTTCTGCTTCTGATGCAAAAGTTGCCTTTTCAGTTTAAGATGTGTGCTAATGGGACAATCCATGAGGGTCACATTTATCTCACCTAAGTTCTGATTACCCACTGCTAACCTCAATGTAAAAATTTGCATCCTCTTGCTGCCTTTTCAGTCAATAGAGAGAAACAGGCATTTTTATGGCCTGACTCTTCTATCCTACATTCTACATTTTCTATAGATACCATGAATCACTCAACTCCATCGGCTACATATCAAGTGGCTATTGAGGGAGCCATGAAGAGTCCACAAGCAAAGGAATACTGTCATAGGCAGCTGCATTTAGCCAGATGGGGTAATGAAGTGATCCAGTCCAATATCACATTGACTCTGGGCACTACAGAGTGAGTATCCAAACCATGGTGGTCGAAGGGGAAAGAGAAATCAATTCCTCAATAAATGGTCAAACAAATTGCTCGTCTTTATGCATATTGAAGTGTAAACCCTACTAATACAGAGGGACAAATATGTCCCTTCCCATTGGAGTGTATGTGCATGACAGCACTGTTCCATAAATGCAGATGGGATAATGAGTCCCTTTCCCTGTAGGACCAGATTACTAAAACCCCTCCTGAGCAGTTCACTGGAGTAAGAAACAAAGGAGACAGTGGAAGAGCGAGTGATACCATGGAGCAGCCTACCTGGCAATAGGTCTGAAGGGAAGGTCATCCCGATGATACAGCGTGGATGCCCAGAATGTGTGAACCTTCACCCCATGCTGACTACACACCTGGCACAGCTCATTTTCCACATCCAGCTCCTCCTGTGTGGCCTAGGGAGAACAAAATGCAGTGAGGCCATCTCCCTTTAGAGAGGTGCACACAGACAATCTCCAAGTCTTTCCCTCTGCCAAACCCAAAGCATGTTTTCACTATCCATTACTAGGGCCAATGCTGAAATAAGGAACTCCTTGATGTAGAATGTTGCAGATGTTTTAAGTTTGCGTGGGCTGGAAAGGTGACCAGACAAATATATGCAAAAGAAATCCACTGAGGGTTACTGAATATAAGGGCAGCATTGCTATTTCAATAAATCCTTGAGCTATGGATTCTTGAAGGCTGGGAAGGTATTCAGGGAAAGTATCTTTACAGTCCTGCTCCTGGGCATCCGTAATTGGTCACTGTCAGGAAGAAGGTTATGGAGTGAGATGAGGCCTTCAGTCTGATCCTCTGTGGGTGTTCTTAGAGCTGCATGGAATCAGGCACTATGAGAGGTGCAGGTTGTCAAGTTACAAGGGTCTCAGGCCTGACAGCAGGAATACCTGCAGTGCAGATCACAGCAATTCCTGCATTAGGCCCCTCTGAGATCCAGTCTCTGCTAATACTGATTGCATCTACGTACATACATCTACATACATCCGTGTATATACATATGTGTGTGTGTGTGTGTGTGCACAAAGCCTCCAGATCTGGTGGTTTGGATCCAGAGCCCTCCATCGAACTTGGCAGGCTCTAGATCAAATAGCTCAGTGAAGAGATGCCAATGACACACCAACCTCATTGACAGTCCAGGACTGGACTTGTCTTTTGTTCTTCAACACATGTTGGTGGGCAACTGCCTAAGTCTGGGTGCTGTCAACTCACTGTGGGCCTTTTCTAGGCTCAATACAATATGCCTCCTGGCAGTTAGCTCCCTGTGCAAGGAAAGTGCCAGGAAAAGGCGGCTTGATGCAAACAGATAGAGAAATGGACTCAGCTGACCTAAAATGCCAGTTGCCAGAAACTCTTCTTCCTCAAGACAGCACCTGCAAGCAATCAATCACAAATAGCTGCTGCCAACCAGCAAGGACTCCCACAGACACCTACAACATACCCAACCTAAGAGCTAGCCAGTTTCCCCAAGGTTAACATACCACAGACAAGAAAGGCTCTGAACACACAGGATCTGCATCATCATTTGGTTGTGGAAGAAACTTCCACAATCTAATTTTATCTTTTAACAGTGTCACTCAAGTATTTCTCTTACCTCTTCATGGAAAACCACAGCACTGACAGAGCCCAGCTGAGTAATGAGATCATGGACCACATCTTCTGGCTTCCCCTTCCTCACAACAAGGGTACTGCAGATACAAAATACTGCCCTGAATTAGGTTTGATGTTATTATTTGTGTATACAGGAGGCCCCTAGTCCCAGCCTAGGAACCCATGTATTAGTTCTCTATGGAGCATGGACAGCATGTGGAGGCAGACAAACAGGATTTGACTAGCCTACATTTTTAGGACTCAGTAAACATAGTTTGTTAAGCCTCTGGGGCTTACACACATTTCTGCCACCCCAGATGCCTTAGAAGGGATGACTGGGCATAAAGCCAGGCTGTTACCTAAAAGTAAATCTGTCAGATCTGTTCATCTTCACATGCTTAGGCTGAGATTCAAGAAGTGATTCCTCTTTCAATCCCATTCACAAGTGGTGGTTGCCTGTGGGCAGATCCCTCTCCACTCCCATGTGGGGGTATTCAGAGGAACTCTTTCCTGTGAATGCTCTGTGTTCATAGCAGAGTCAACAAAACTTCCCTCCCACTTTGCAACTTCACCAGCTGCCCAACTGAGTACCCAGGGCACCACACCAAAAGAGAAGTTGTGGTGAGAATGTTGGACAGAGATGGGTGCAGAGCTTTGTGAGGAGCCTCATATATGACTTTGCCGCTTTCCCTTTTTCTCATGTGCACTAATACAATCACTACTGTGTCATCTAATGGAGGCCTGTGCTGAAGAAGAATTTCTTGAAGGGGCAACACAATGTTTTTGCCAGACTACTGTAAACCACAACTGGAAAGTTTCTTCCAAAGATGGGCTGGGCCTGAAGAAGGCAAGAGCAAGGGGTGCTGCTGTGACAGCTGTTCCCCTTACCTCCCACAGAAAATCAGGGAACAGGCTTCCCACAGAGAACAGCACAGACTGGACATGGAGGAGATTTCTACCACTGCATTACTACTATGTCTTAGCATGGTTCATGCTGACACATCTCTCACTGCAGAGACCAATCTTTCTATCTGCCACTGACAGCAACATAGCAGCATTGAAGCAGCTCTGAATCTGTTCACTGCAGAGTGTGGGTGCAGATACCCACTGATCAGTTTTTTCAGTCTCATATAACATTGACCATGTTCATGGTCCACACTGCACTGCAAACCCAGAGCCATTCCTCTTGCTTTTACCACCACTGTTATGCTGCTCTGGGAGAAGACAGGCTGATCTGCTAAGCAAAGACAGATATCAGCTGGTAACAGATTCTTCAGCAAGTAGATCTTCAGTCCCTGGTCTACTTGAGTTATGGTTTCTAAAGGCATAATGAAGGAAGAATCTCTGAAGACCCCTTCCCACAGTGTAGCCTACCTAAAAGATTGGGTTTAGCAAGACAGGGCATGCGCAAACTGAACTCCCTGGTCTTGCAAGCCAGGATCCATGTTGGTCCGTCTCAAGCCAACTCCTAGAGAAAACTCACTAGGCACAAGAAAGGATGTGTGCAACAGTGGTTACTGTTGCTGCCTGCATCTCAGAAGAATACCTTTCATGTCACCAATCATGAGGACTCTGGGCAAAGTGCTTAAGGCTGATGTCCATCCTGTGATATCTGAGTTCAAGAGAACAAACCCTGCATGGCACACAGACTGGATCGCTCTTTGGTCCCTTGCAGATGCCATGGCAGGTCATCTGAACAGCGGTTATGTATGGGACCTTCCTGTGTCTAACAGATGGGCTGGCTGGCTGAAACAAACCACCATCAGAGCCCAGAGTAGCTGACATGATCTGACTCACAGCAGAGATATGTGTTGGAAACGAGCTGGGAAATAAAAATGGATGTGTTATTTGCATGGTACTTTCTCAATTACCTTCCTTTTTTCTTGAGCGTTTCCCTTAGATCCTTCACACTTTCCAGCAAAAACCTGAGCCGGTAGGGCCCTGTCTTCGGGAAGCCATACCAATAGGTGCGCAGGTAGTGCCGCGGGTCGAAGCAGTACAGGGGAACAACGAACTCTGCGTTACTCTGAGCCCAGTGGAGCACCTGGAAGCACAGAAAGGGCCATGACAGCTCTGGGGGGCAGGCTGCAGCGCGCTCCTCACCACAGCACAATCGACGGTGGGGTTATTCCTACCGCAAACCCCGCGGAGGGGGTGCTGCCGGCAGGGCCCTACCTGGTTATCGTGGGCACGCAGGTCGCAGCGCAGCAGGCAGATGGCCGTCCTCGCCGACCCCGACATGGTGCCTCAGCGGGGCCGCTCCTGCCTCACCCGGACCGGCTCTCTTCTCCCTCAGCCCTGCCCGCTCCCGCCTCACCGCCCCGGCTGGGGAGGAGCCGGCCCGCCTCCGGCTCCCTGAGGCAATTCCCGCGTCCCGGGTCGAGCCTCGTCAGCGTCGGCCGGAGCTGTATGTGCGCGGAGGAGGCGGCGGGCGGGAGGCCCGTGTGCCCTAGTCTGGGGTGCCGGGGCCTGGCCATGGCAGCCCCTCTCCACAGCCCTGCCACAACCGGGCACACGCACTGATGAATTTGAGAGGGGGGTTTAACCTCAGTTATCTCTTCATCTTCCACATAACAGCAGCTGGGATCCACCTCACACACAGACATAGTTGGGTTGGAAGGGACCTTCAAAGCTCACGTAGTCCATCCCCCCTGCAAAGAGCAGGGGCATCTCCAACTAGATCAGGTTTCCCAGAACCACATCCAGCCTGGCCCTGAATGTCTGCAGGGATGGTGCATCCACCACCTCTCTGAGCAACCTGTGCCAGTTAACATCCTCATTGTAAAGAATTCCTTCCTCACATCCACCCTGAATCCCCCCCCCCCCCCCCCCCCCCTTTTAGCTTAAAAACATCACCCCTTGTCCTATTGCAACAGACCCTGCTAAAATGTCTCTCCCCATCTTTCTCATAGGCCCCTTTTAAGAACTGAAAGGCTGCTCTAAAATCTCCTCAGAGCCTTCTCTTCTCCAGGCTGAACAAGCCCAGATCTCCCGATCTGACTTCCTAGGAGAGGTGCTTTAGACCTCAAATGGTTTCTGTGGCCTTCCACAGTCCTATTTTGCTGGGGCACAGCCATGGTGAAACTGACCCCCTGCAAGGAGCACCCCTCACCCAGCTCCAACAGTTCGTGTTGGTCAGTATTTATCCTTTGAGTGCCAAAACCATGATAGGACCATACCCTTGCCTGCTAGCATGTGAACCAGACAAAAAGTGAGCTGTAATGTCTTTGACTCCCAGCACCAGCAGAGGCGGACAAGGCGAAAAGGCTTACCTCACCCTATTAGTTTCCGTAAGTCAGTGCTGGACACCAGTGATCACACATCCCTTACTCACTGAATTGTCCCTTGGGATCCTTTTTTGTTCACTCTACGTCTCTCCTAAGAGGAAATGCAAACAAAACCCTGCTTGGCTCAGAGTCTCCAGCCACATTCTCCCCTTGTGTAACTCCACTTGTTTTGCTGGAGTGGGAGAGGATGGTGAAGGGGTCAGCAAGTTGCAGCAAGGAGTTGGTGATGATTGAGGATCCAGATTTACAAACATTAACTGTGGCAGCTTATTTAAGTATATGGATTGCTGAAGTAGAGCTCTAGGCAGAGCCACACAGACTCTCAGATGCACATCAGAGACCCAACTCCCAATGGAGTCCTGGCTTTATTTCCACCTCTTCCAGGCCTGCAGGTCCTCTGCATGCAACCTGCATTGGCTGGCTGTGGGAAGTGGTGCCGATTCCTCATGTGACCCACATGACACATCATCTCTCGATTCCTTTTCCATGCAACAAGGGCTCCTTTTCCTGGCTCCGCAGACTGCGGCCCGCTATAAGAACCAGTGACTCATCCCAGAGGACTCCTGTTTGGTGAAAGAAAAGTAGAGCCAAAACTTTGGCTTGTGCCCAAGGAAAACACTGTTGTCAGCTTGCAGTGCATATGCCGTAGAAGCCAACACCTCTCTTTATCATATTAAAAAGAAAGGGATTTTACAAATACAGTCTATAAATCTTCCCTGTTTGTCTTTGCCTTCATTTGGACAATGGCAAACTGTGCAGTTGGCTTTGATTTTTTTGTTGCAGTGAGGTTTCCCCAACAGTGCCTTGGCTGACATTAAGCTAGGCCAAGTCTGGCAATAATGAGATCCTCTTGTAGCTTACTCATAGCTGCTAGACAGCCACCCACTTGTGCTGTAACTTCAAGAGGTCTTATTTAATGGGTGTGCAAGAGAGGTGCCCTACTGCCTTAAAAGGGTTTATTTCCCATTGGCAAATGAGGCTGGTTTTCATTAAACAGAAATCTCTGCAACATAAAGAGAAGAGAGAAGATATGAAACTCTTGATATGCCAATTAAGAAACAAAAGTGGATTTAAAAGCAAGGGGGTCTCTGCCAGCTTTCTATTTGTAACATATAAAGGATGCAAGGTGTCCAACATTGCAGTAGTGGCAAGAGCACCATGACAGACTCTGCACCAACACAGCTGTTAGATGTGATGATCTAGGCAGCAAGAGTGAGCAGGAAAAGCAGAGGTTCACAAAGGAAAAGCAGTTTGCTTAGACCCAAAACCCAGATCTCCTTATGCCCTACCCTTACACTGTACCCTTTCTGTCATATGGTTGGAGGTCAGTTTTACTTCCTTTGCACTCTTGTAGGAGAATATAAATTCCATTCCACACTCAAGCCAGTGCATTCCAAAATAGTGCTGACTGCATCCATACTGCAGTCTACCTAGATAATAAAGGATGAGCCTTTTAATCACACAGTTGTTTCTCCTTAGATTCTGCTCAGTCCCTGCTTCTGTGAGACCTTATGAAATCATCCTCTGAAAATACATGTAACAGTGGTGTTTAGGAAAAGCCGTGTGAGGAGTACTTTGTTCTAAAATTAGGAACCAGGAGACCTGGCATGGTGAACTGCAGGCTCTCCAGTCTGCTTGCCTGGATTTTCCATTCAGATGAACACAGTCACTGAGAACAAAAGCTCTGGGTTTTTTTCCACTGGCAGTGTCTCTTTAGTCCAAGATGGTGTTCCAGCTTTCCATTCTGCTTTTGAGAAGAAGAGAAGCTTTGCCAACAGGTGTAGCAGTACCAGCAATCTTTATGCCTGTATGGAGAGGAGCAAGCTTTGCATTGTCATTTTTGTTCTTTTAAGTATCCTCCAAGAAATGTCTTTCTCCCTAGAGCCCTGAAGTTGTTAGGAGGTTGATGGGATGTGCAGGGAGGTCTGTGGACTTTGATGAAGTTACACATGGGACATGTGATGAAAGAATTGGATAGATATTGGATTCCCAGACCTGAGAGAAACCTATGGACCAGGCTAGACAGTATCTAGGAATTATTTTGCAATGTGAACAGCAGCATCCAATCCCTCCATTTCTCAGAGACAACCTCATGGGACATCAAATCTTGGACAAGTCAATAATCGCTTAGTAGTACTCTTCCACTTGCTGCTTTGTGTGTCCGTTTTCACTTGCTAAAGCCATTTGAGGTCTCTTCTTTGTTCCTGGAGTTGAGTATTACAGTCAGAAATGTCTGTTGTACACATCTTGGGTTACAGAGCCAGAGAACTGTACCTCATCACCCTTGTGGTAAGCTGTCATTGCATGGCTTATGCAGAACAAATCTGTTAGAAAGGCAGCCAGTCTTGTGACAGATCAACTGGAAGGGGGCTAAGCTTCCTCCTCTCCTCTCTCTCTCCCTTTTCCTTTCCTTTTCTCTCTTCATTTCCTTCTCCCTCTCCTCTCCCCTTTCTGTAGCTAGCTTTCATCTGCTGGACAGTTTGCATCCATGACTATTGTGTTATTGCATCACTGATTACAGTCTTTGACATGGCATCATCAATATCCATGTTCATAAGCACCCGTGCCCCACTTCATTCATGATGCAGTCTCCTACATTGCAGATATTCAAGGCCCGCCTGAACAAGTTCCTGTGTGATGTACTCTAGGTTACCCTGCTCTTGCAGGGGGGTTGGACTAGATGATCTTTCGAGGTCCCTTCCAACCCTTGGCATTCTGTGATTCTGTGATGCAATCATGATCTTCATTCAGATGGTGTTTCACATGACTAAAGTAACAAATTGGCCTGAATAATTTCCTTTTTCATTTTGAAAACAAATCCCAACTGTTGTTTCTTTTAAGACTCTGTGAGAATGATGCTTTTGCATGTAGCTTGTTATGCATGAAATGTTTGACATCACTATTAGATGTTTCACTGAGTCTCCCTCTGAGCCCTTTACAGAATCTTGAATCATGTCATCATTAGCTGTTTTCATAAAAGCATAAGACCTCCACTATCAACACAGCACAGCACTGCTCAAAGAAAGACTGTAGTGATTCTGTTACAGTCCTGCTGTGTCCAGGCATATGCTCTAAATGTATCTTTGTGATCTCATTTTCTTGGACTTGAGTAGCATGCTAAATCCTGTCCACCAGCATGAAACACCTCTTTCTTTTCATGCATATGTGATACTCCACCTAGATCGTTCAGCTTTTTTGAATCAATAGTAATAGGGGCAACCTGTCTTTAATGCCAGGACCTCCCATTCCAGAGACAAGGCTGTTTTGACTGCAAAAGACTCGGCAATCCCTTTTGTGGTGGAAGCAGAAGGACATAGCCCCACTCAAAGAGTCCAGTTTACAGCCCGCATAAATGCAGCCACTCTTCTTGCTGATCAGAGACTTTTCCTTGGTGCTATTTGTTTTGCCTTCTGGTTTGGAGGGGTCTTACCATCAGATACGGTGCAGGGCCCACCTGGCTTTGGTTCTGCTGTGATCTTTCTTGCAGGAAAATATAGAGACCGATTGCTCTTTGTAGTTCAGCTTGCAACCACTATTCATTAAATCTGTCATTTCCTCTTCTGCCTTTCAGCGGTATTTCCTCCATCAGGAACCTAATGACCCTCTGCAAGCTGTCATCCACCTACAATAACTGGACCTGTCTGAGGTTTGCCAAGTGGTGTAAATACTGTTTCGTATCTAGTCTCAGTTAGTGCTTATGACTGCCATGTGCGTTTGCTACACACTCTCACCTGACTTGCATTATGCCCCCAAAATACTAGATAAAATATTTACCCAGGCAAAGGGTCAGACATGCATAACTGCAGCTTAATATCACTTCAACGTACCCACATCCTCAGCTGATGTAATTCAACATGCCTTCAATAGAGCTAACCAAGACTTTGCTTCAACCCTCAGTTGACTCAAAATCTCAGTTTGAAAGGCTTCTAAAGCAAAAAAAAGAAATTGTGGTTTTGTGGTCACAACTAGACCTGGGAACATCATATCTTTGTTCTGTCCTGTCCTGTGCTTCTCCTTATCTTCTTGGAATGGATCATTTCAACCCTCTATCTACAGCAGAATTTCTTCTGCTGTAAAATAGATGTAACATCACTTGTTACATCTGTCACACAGGGCTTTTTGAGTATTGACTGTCCTCATGTTAGAGACCCATCTCTAATGATGCTAATAAATACACAGAATATTCTAGACAGTAATATTTACAGAATGATACAGGCAAATCTTCTTAGACATTTAAAAACACAGATCCAAATGTTACTGTCCACAGAATTAAATCAATAGGCATTGGGCCATTTCTGACATGCAGGCTGTGATGGAAGGACAACAAGAACTGCAGCTCAGGGGAGTCTCAGTCTCCCCAGCTCAAAAGCATGTCTGCATTAGACACAAGTGCTGTCTGGGACAGAGGAAGATGTTAGAGTCCTGCCATGGATGCCGAGGAACAGCCGTCCTCTACGGAATCTTCTTCACATTCCCGCTGGATACAGGTTGGTTCATGTTGAGTTATTTTTTAAGGAAGCTGTAGTTTAGTATGCAGTATTTCTGGGAATCAGATAAACACTTTTGCTGGGAAATAATTACGAGGAGGAAATGACTTTATAAGGGCCCCTGCATAAGTTTCAGATCTATTAGAATCTTCTCTTGGAGACAAACCCCAGGTCATCACTGTCCTGCAGCCACCTCCTCTATCCCCTGCAAAAAGTAAGGTTCTCTGCTGGATATGGGAAGAACTGACATTGACCGATGATGTGAAGCATTGGCCTGCAGGCTTAACATGAGGAGCTTGGTACTGACCCTGCAGGTGACACTGGCATCATGGTTTGGCCACATTTTGCCAAGGAGAATGGCAAAGGAATACAGTTGAGAAAAAAGCCTTCACTTTCTCCACACCTCCCCAAATTGTGTTTACTGTAGTCCCCACCAAATTCTACCTAAAATAGCTTTTGTCTGTTGCTATTTAGTCATTTAGGTCGGATCTACCAGCTGCATTAACTTACCCCTATTGTACTACTGCAGTTGGATTGTTGCCATCCTCCCCCCATGGGTTTTCTACAGATCTATATTTCAAAGTTATGGCTCTTGCAAAGCTTTGCTGTGTGAGTTCAGACAAGCTAAAAAAAATTAGTCATGTTTCCTCCAGCCCTGCTGCTTTACTAGGCTTCCTATTCGCAATCAAATTATTTTTAATTTTGACCCTGTTCCCATTGTTTGCCAGGAAGATAATCATCTTATCTCACTGCCGGGATATTTCTCTCCTTTCTCATGTAGTTTCAGATGGATTAAATAAATACCCCGTACACAAAGCACACCACGCTGGGCAAAAGGGCATTTCACCATTCCTGGCTGATCTGAAATTTAGGAAATGTCTCCTTTTCGGAAAAGAGAAAAAAAAGATTGGAAGGATTCAGGCATGCTATAATGGCAGCTGTGCTTATTGTAGGCACTCAGTTAGTTTCTATTCAGCTGATAGTAGCTTTATAGAAACATGTGGCTTACCAGTGCTGAAGGGACACAGGTGACAATCATCCAAGTGTTTGGTAAGGGAGAAGCCAAACAGTGTCTGAGGGGTCCTGTAGGACACTTCTGCTCCTTCTTCCCAGGTGAAACCATATTAGCTCCCTGCAAGGAACAGGGTATCCTCCACTGTGCTGTCCATCCAATGAGGCAGCTTTTCGCAGGGGCCACCCATGGACACTCTTCTTCCCCTCCACATGTCTGGAGATCATATCAAAGGGACTTAAATAGGAGCAGGTTAGTCCACTACATTTTGAGGTCTGATTTTGAGTCCTTCCTGAGGGAAGGATGAATGCCCAGCAGAGATGAGCAACCAGGCTGCCAGCTCAGAGCAAACTGAGAGGGGAAGATCAGGTACCTCTCAGACCTTTCCAGTTTCTCTAGTATCACCTCTGTGGAGGAACTGGCTTGTTAATACACAAACAACAGTCACGCCATGGAAAGTTGTATGGACAAGTGACACTGCTCAAAACCAAACTGCTTTGTTTTGTGTTTTGTAACCTTCACCCATATACGCTTTCCTACTGCTGGATGCTGAGTGGTTTACCTCCAGCTTCCTAATTATCAAAGTGCTCTGCTTGTATTTTACCACAGATGAGGAAATGAGGACATATGGCTTTTGTGATAAGGGATTTATGTGAGCTGTCTGTGAAACAGCACTGCAACTTTCTGTACAAGTCCATTTATAAACCAAAACATGTGTAAACAGTCAGGTTTTGATTGTTTTGGTGATTTCTTCCCCCTCGTGACAGATGTAAAGGAAAAACTGTAGGTTTCCACTTGATGCACGCAGATAAGTTTATGGCCAATGAGAGAAATCAGTTGTGGTAAATGAGTCTCTTTCCCTTGACTTCCGTCACCTAAAATCCAGCTCCACGTGGATGGATGGGGAAAAATACAAAGAAACCCAGGCTTGATGGCTGCTCTTGATTCCCTTTCAGCTGTAGGAGTACAAATACATGAGGGGTTCTGATAGGAGTTTCTTTGTCAAGAATACAGTAACAATTGCAAAATACCAATTGAAATGGCAGCTGTAATCCACTGATTATAATGGGTAGCTTTGACTGCAGCCCTGTAGATCAGTTTCCTTTACAACTGGGAGAGGGATTGGAGAAATAGGTTCATATTCTCAAGGAGCAAAACCCTATTGAAGTCAGTGGCAACAAAGAACAGGGCAGGCAGGATGCACATACCTAAACGCATGTCTGGACCATGTTCTTTCAGTCCCTCTCTTATCTCTTAGATTCAACAGGAGCCATCTGGGGGGGGGTGGGGGTTGGGGGAGTGGGGGCAAATTTGGTTCTTTTCAGGAAAATTATCAAGATTTTCTTTGAACATTCTGGGAAGATGGGATGGAAATGCAGGACGTCCCCTGTGATTTTTGGCTTTCTTGCAGTTTTAGCTGTGAATGCCACAACAACAATATTTCTTGTGCTATTTTCCACAATATGCAGGTGAGCCCACAAACATTCTGAGGTAGTTCTGACCTTACCTGAGGAAGTGTGAAGTGGGTCTGCTTGCAGATAGGTAGTAGAACTCTTCAGGGCTTTCAGCTCCACACCTTTTATTAGTGTGATACATAGATTCACCTTGCAAATATTGTTTGGATAACAGGAGTTCCAGGCTCCATGCATTTATGAAAAGCATCACAAAGAAATGCTCTCCAACAACATTAGCTTAACAACTCATCCATAAATCATCTCCTCTTCACTTTCACTTTGTCCTTTTTGGAGATGTTTTTCCCTCTGTTTGGGCATGGTGAGTCATGGAACAGAGACAGCGTGGAAACTTACCTTCAGCTATGAAAGTGCATGTGATGACTACCAGGAAAAAAACCCCAAACATCCACACAACTCAATCTCACTGTAGTCACACCCAGCTTGAAAGAAATATGAGTTAAAACTTGTTCCTTTCGGTTGATCCACTCTGCTGGCTGCTGCATGCTGCTGTCTTCCTCTGTGCATCACACTTAGCCTTCAGTGCTTATTTCTTAAGATCTGAAAAATCCCTCCTGTCAGCTGCATACAGATAGGTGTATGAACACAAACACTGCTTCAAAGAGGGCTGGGGGGCACCCCTTTGCTCTGACCCTTTCACAGAGCAACTTTCTAACCTCCAAGATGGGGTGTTGCAGTATTCCCAAGTGGCCAATGGGTAACAGTGCATGGAGAGTGTGCCTCTGCGCTGCTCTTGGGTCTTCATGCTCTTAACCCTCTTGTCTAGGACAAGGCCTGTGCATTTTATCTTTCAAGTGCAGGACTGACCCTTTCCTTTTACAATACGGTTGCTGCTGCTGCCACCTACCTTTTAGGTTGGAGTGGGTGCTAGATATATCCCAGACACCAAGCCCGGGAAGAAGCCCAGCATTTCCTCCTCAGCCAAAGGAGGTTTAAACCCAAGCTCTAACCACGAGGTTAATTTGTTGTGTGGGCAGGAGGTGTTATCTGCTGTTTGTTTCCTGCCGAGGAAGAGGAAAGGTTTCAAAACCCACCAAGCCGGAGAGATCACTTGCTGCTCTTGCCTGGCTGTGAAGGCTTTCATACAGCAGATCTCAGTGTCTGATGCATAGAGCATACGGTCCTATCAGCCACACAGTGTTTCATGTAACAGGAGAGGAAGAGAAAGGCACATTGGAAGCATGCAGCTTCTCAGCAATAGGAATCTGAACCTGACTCACACCAGTCTCAACCATTCCATTACATGGTTCTTGTACAATGAAATGCCATCCCCAAAGGTCTGTCTCCAGCAAACCTCTACATACATTCAAGTATGTTCTGGGAACAGCACAAACCCCTCAGAAACACTGACATATATGGTCTGTGGGTACTGACCAGGTTTTTTATCCATCAGGTAGTTCGAAATCACTCAGCTTTGCAGCAGACAAAACAAGTGGGGAATATTTAAGCAAAATCAATATGGCTTCTCTGTGGGAAATATCACTAGGTGGGACATAGGACAGTTCTATCCCCCTTTTTCCACATGCCTTTCCACAGCAAACAGCAGACCCACGATTAATCTGGGGTGAGGAGGAGCTGCAGACAACCCAGGTCTGCCAACCCCAGAAGCTGCCATGCAGAGGTTTCAGCATCACAGACTTGTGTCTACATGCTGAATCCCATCCAAGCCCATTGCCAGCTCCAGCCTTCAGCTGTGAAGCAGCACAGTTCCTGAGTGGGGGATCAGCTTCTTTTCTTTACACCAGGATGGAATCATTCCTATACGGTTTGCAAACTAAGTATAGGAATGATTTCACCAACCGCCAATATGCAGTCGTCTTGATGGGAAAGCCTGACAGACGTCTCACAGCACACAACAGCTTTATGCTGCCATTTAGGACAGGAAGCAAGAAAGGATATTATATCAAACAGAAGGCATGGGAGAATTTCAGGTTAGACAGAGTGTACTTAGCCACAGAAGAATTGGGTCGGTGCTGTGGGACCTGTGTTCACTTCCTGCAGGAACCCTAACATAGCCCAGAATAGTAGCAGTTAGGTAAAAGCCAAATATCTTCCCCTTTTTCTCCCCACAGCAAATACTAATGCTTACGTCATTAAAGGAGAAGAATAAATAAGAACAGCCTGGGGCCATGATTTGCAAAGTTCTTGGTCTGAGGATGAGCCATCAGCTTTTCTTATAGCTCACTATTACCCACTTGTGCCATCAAATGTTTCACTGAAGATATTATCAGGATGATGTATTCATTCACCTCCACCTCAATATGTATATACCAGCCAACTAGGAAGAACCAAAGCACACATCTACAGATTTTGTGTGTGATACTGTTTTAATCTCACTAGCTGGCACATACACCAACACGGCATGGGACAGCATGCACCAAAGAATGTTTCCTAAGAGCGTTTTGGACACTGTTTTGGAGAACAAGGGAGAGTTTGGCTGCATGGGTACAAGGCATGCCATGCTGTCCTCAGGGACAGAGAACAGCCTGCATCTATTTTATTTCCCCATACAAAGCCACTACAACCACTGTGTGCAGCACACTGGTTTTACCAGTTCTCTCCTCTGTGCTTCTCTACCAGGGTTTCACTCCTTTGAAGGAACATGGTAAAGTCTGTCAGCCGGCATTTGTAGGAGAACATGTGAAACTACGCACAGAGCCACACCTCCGCATGTTCTTCTGCCAGGCTCTGGAAATGTTTTCAAGAGGAGGCAGAATCTGGGGCAGAAACTTAGCACGCCCATCAGCAGAGAGCTGTTGACATCAATGGAAACAGGCTTTGCACATATGATGATCCTTATATTGTTTAGGAACACCCTAGATCTGAAACCCCTTTAGAGGGATTTCCAGGGCATCAAACATGTTTGGAAAGGAGAAGCTGCTTGGAAGAAGTTCTCAATAGTAATTGGTGCTTGCCTAACTGATTCCCATTAAACCCAGCAGATTTAAAGGAGCTGCTTGTCTCTTAGCGCTTTATAATAGTTGAACCTAAAGCCCTGGGGTCCTGTGCCTGGTTCCCAAGGTAAACACATATGCTTTATTTCAGAAAGGCATCTGCAGCACAAGAATTAGAATCATAGAATCAACAGGGTTGGAAAAGACCTTTAAGATCATCAAGTCCAACCGTTCCCAAGCCCAGCAAAGGCCACTGCTAAACCATGTCACTAAGTTCCTTGTCTACAGAGTTTATGAACGCTTACAGGGACAATGACTGCCCTATTGCTCTGGACAGCCTGTCTGAATGCCTGAGCACTCTCTCTGTGAAGAAATTTTCCTAATACTCAATCTAAAAACATCCCTGGCACAGTTTGAGGCTGTTTCCTATTGTTCCATCACTTGTTGCTTAACTTTTTACTTGTTAGTTGGCTCCTTATGTATAATTGGAATAAATTTACTGGTATACTCATTTCTTTATGTATGTTATCCTGAGGAATTCAGATACTAGGTTGTATTTATATCTTGATAGCTTGTAAGTTGGGTTGCATTTGTACCGGATAAGGTGTCAATTCCTGGGAGGTATTTTCACCCACACAGCCAGCCTGGCACCCATTCACGTAAGCTTCCAGTGCCAGGTGAACACCACATTGGAGACTTACAGTGGGAAGTGCAGCCTGGCATGGCAGTTTCCACTCCAGTTCTGTGGAGGCGGCTGCGGCCTCCCGCGGCTCTCGCTGCCGAACACCACTCAATACAATCAACCCTCAGGTAAAACCGAGCAGCAAACACAGATGAGAAGGTCGCGGACCTACCTCGCCCCACCACAGCAGTGAGTCAGCCAGCCTACCCTGTGATAAGGCGGGTCACAACGGAGATCTGGCCGCTGGCAGGCGCCATCACTTTTCATTACATACATCCCTGATGGGTAGCAGCCAAAGCATTTCAAATGTGCCAAGTTACCAGGATTTTATGAAAAGCTGTTAAGAGTTAGAGGGAAGGTGCAGAGAAAGGCAATCTCCTTCCCAAAGCCAGGTGGCTTAGGATAGACTTATGCTGCTTCCCTAACGGATGAGGCAAGCTGGAGTCAGAGGTTCCTTCCAGCAACAGCTCAGTCCCCCTGGATGTCTCTCTGTAAGCTGCACAAATATTCTGAGGAGGGGGAGGGAGAGAGAAAAGGGTGAAACCTATTCAATTACATCAAGATCACGGCTGGCCCTAGGAAAAATCATTTATGGAGTGAGGGAACCCGGAGCGGTTTGGGCTGGAGCCATCTGCTGTTATTTGGTATATACAGAATTGGTTTCTATGGATTTTATTAATAGGTCACGCGATTGTATATGAGGATGTGAGATCTGAATCTCTCAGGAGGGGTCCCTGACTGGGGTTTCTATTGCCTTTATAGGCAATGGCTCAAACTCTCTTGCAGCAGCAAGTCCTGAAAAACTTGAGGGGAATGGGTCTGGGTTTAAGATTCTGCACAATTTTCTCTCCCCCTCCCACCTCCCCCGAATCTTGAACCGACTTTGTTCCTGTTCCTCTCCACAACGCATTTAGTAAATGGGGAAACCAGGAAATACTCACAGAAATAGTCTCACTTATATTTTCCATTGTCTGCATGAGTTTTCTCTCTTTCCCACCAGTCTGAGTGGTACCTGGTACAAAACACAGGTCCCACTTTGGCCTGCTTTTCAGGCACAGAGCCCTTGATGGCTCAGGGCTCAGGGCTCAGTTTTGCTTTTATGGCACTGTCAGCTCTCCCCTTATGGAGAATCAAGCCAAAAGGACTTGGACACACAAGAGAGGATGTGGACCTGTTGGAGCATCTCCAGAGGAGCCACAGAGATGCTCCGAGGGCTGAAGCACCCCTGTTCTGGAGACAGGCTGAGAGAGCTGGGCTTGTTCAGAGAAGGCTCCAGGAAGAACTTAGAGCAGCTTCCAGTGCCTAAAGGGGACAACAAAAAAGTTGGAGAGGGGCTTTTTACAAGGGCCTGTAGTGATGGAACAAGGGGCAATGGCTTTAAACTGAAAGAGAGAAGATTTAGATTAGACATTAGGAAGAAGTTCTTCCTTGTGAGGGTGGTGAGGCCCTGGCACAGGCTGCCCAGAGAAGCTGTGGCTGCCCCATCCCTGGCAGTGTTCAAGGCCAGGCTGGATGGGACTTGGTGCAACCTGGTCTAGTGGAAGGTGTCCCTGCATGTGGCAGGGGGCTGGAACTGGATAATCTGTAAGGTCCCTTCCAACCCAAACCATTCTGTGATTCTATGACAGGTGGGTGTAAACTGGGCAGCCCACAGGCTGCTTTACCTCCCACAGAGATCTTCCCACAGAGCCCTGAGGTGCGCTGGTGAGCAGGCTCTGACAGCCCAGAGCCTCCCCCTCCCTTTGGCTTTAATCTGTCTCATGTCTGCTTCAGTTTGCCCCAGAAGTGGCAAACCCAAACCAAGTCATTGTCACACAATCCCTTCACCCCACCTTCACGTCCTAGCTGCGCGGACACTGCAGAAGGCTCTCCTGGGGGAAGGTTTCTCCAGCTTCTCCAAGGCTTTCAATTCCTGAAGCCCCATCTCCCGGGGTTAGTGGGTGTCAGCACCGTTTCCCATCACCAAGTTAACCCCATGTGGGACATCTAGATCCCACCACCCCCATCCAGAGGGCCCCGCAGCAGTGGCGCCCCCCAGTGGCGCTGTACCCCTGCTCGGACGGCTCTTTCGCTCGGTGCGGGCGGAGCCAGCCCAGCCCCTCCTCACCGTCCTATTGGCCTCGACGGCGCCGCGCGTCACCACTTCCTCCCGCTTTTGTGCACCGCCCCGCAGCTCGCTATTGTCGCTACGCTGAGTTGAGCCGAGCGGAGGCGATCAGAGCCGAGTTGAGTGGATCGGACCCGAGCTGACCCGCGGTAACCGACTTGCACCGAACCGCCGGATATGCCCTTCAGCGGGTAGCCGCGCCGCCGGTCCGGTAAGTCCCTCCGCTCCTCACGGCAGGGGACGGGGCAGTCGGTCCTTACGCCGGCTGCGGGTTCGTTTCGCTCTTTCAGTTTGTTTTTAATTGTGTTCTTCTCAGCGATGACCCATAGATTTGCAGCCGGGTCCCGGCTTCTGTCACTTTTTCTTCCTCCCCCTCTAAGTCTTGCAAGCGGGGCTCGTCCCTGCGGGCAGGTGGCTCGGCTGGGCTTGGGAAGCCGTGGAGGGGGGATAAGCAGTGGCTTGCCGTGGCTGGGGATGGTGTGGTTGGGGTGCGGAGCTCGGGTAACACCGGCCTTTCCCAGCGCAGACCTCGCCTCCTGGTAGCGCACTCGGGTGAGTCTTTTCCCAAGTATTTATTGCCCGGTGCTATCAGCGCACCTGAAAGCCTGTCCCGGCTGCCGCTGATGATAGATGCCGTTTTCAGGGCGCGTTGGACTGTTGAGCGCGTCGGTGTATGGCTGGCTGCAGTCACTTGGGTCCTGCCTCGGTGGGAAGCAGCATGACCGTGGCAGGGAGCTGTGGGAAATACCAGCTTTCACTTTGTCCTCATTCTGAGCAAAGTCCCCCCCCATACAGCTTGCCCCAAGTGGTGAGGATGGGATGAGCGGCGGGGAGAAAGGCTCTGTGGCAGGCAATGGAAGCCGATACCTGCATGGCATGAGTGGCTGTGGCAGCTGGCGGAGCTGGGAAGCAGCATTTCCACCTGGATGAAGTGAGGGGCTGTCATGGGGAGCTGTGCCTTGAGTCAGGCTGATGCTCCGGGAGGATTCATTCTGCCGGCACCAAACCTCAGCCCTGTGCGCCCGGCGGGAAGAGAGGAGCATAGCGGAGGTGGGAGCCGTGTGCCAGCACCAGTGGGTGTGCGGCGGCGGCTCGCCAGGGCCCGACGGCGGCCAAGCGCGGCTCTTGCTGGCCGACACAGCCGGCAGAGCGGTTTCTCTCTCGGCTGCTGCTTTCATCCTCCTCTTCAATTCCTGTCTTGTAATCCCGTGGTTACTGGAAGCCGACCGGCTCCTGGCTCCTTGCAGGGTCTGCGTGCATTGCTGGTGCGTGGACTGAGAGCACAGGGCTCTTTTGGGATTTGGAGGCTTGGGATTTGTGCAGTATTTAAGTGATCCTGGGGATATCCAGGGTCAAGCTCTTTTGCTGTTTTGGTGTAAGCAGTTTGGGGAAATTCTGTGGTACCACGTGAATTTATTTCCACTCCTTCACGTGCAGTCTGATGTAGCTCCATGCAGGATTTGCGCCTGGAATGCAGCTCTTGGGAGCTGTTCTTCAGGTGTGTAGGAGATTGGCCGCGTTTGGGAGCTTGCTCGTGACTACCTGTGTCTTGTGATACCTGTGCCAAATAGACCTGTTTCCAGAACCCCTAATTTGGCATTAGTTATAAACAGAAGCTCAAGATTTCCCAGGGCTCCTTCAGTTTTGAAGCACACCTTAGTGGCTGGGTGCAGCCTTTTCCCTGGAAGGTTTTGCGGCTTCTAAAAGCTCCTCTGTTGGAGGCAGGATGCAAGGCTGGATTGGGCTGCCAGCCTGGTGGGATGTGCATTTAAAGGATCTTTTATACTTTCCTTCTCTTAAGTGGGTTTTGGTGCTGCAATTTTTTCCATGGGTCTTAAATCTTCATCAGAACCCTACAGCTCTGCCCTGAGAGTGTGTGCAGGTGGGTGATGGGTTTCTTATTTTGGAGACTGTTGGAGCCTGTGAGGGAAGTGTGCTCATACAGAGAGGCGGTTTTCATCCAGGATGGGGAGACTGCATCACAAAGAACCATCAGCTGTGGCAGCTGGAGGAGTATGGTCCTCTCTCCGTCTCTTCCAAAACCTTGCTTGATGATGCTTCACTGTGTGAGTATGCAGCTTGGACTCAATGCGTTTCCTGAAGTTTCCCATCGGGAAGATGCTGGTGAGGATCGCACAGTGTGTCTGGCTCCGTGGCAGAGTGGCAGGACAGAGTGTGCTGCCGTAGCATGGAAGGTGATGTGCTTCCAGCCCTGCTCTCCCAGATGGACGTGGGAACCAGAGTGAAAGCTGGCAGGATCTTCTGTTCTGCTTGATCTGGCCCTGCCGTTGGAGACCTGCTGGTAGAGGCGAGAGGGAAGTGAGTCAGGGTTTGCTGTTAGGAGGGATATCTTTTATTAGACTGCTCTGTGAATGCAGGCTGGCTTTGGAGCATACACATCTGTCTGCACGTAGAAGCTGCAAACCTCAGAGCTGAGAATCAGGAGGGAGCAATTGCTCTGAGCTTACTTTGGCTCTCCTAATTGAGGAGAACATCTGAAAGAAAAGGCAAAAGAGATTCAGCTACAGCTCAGCCTGTACACTTCATCCGCTCTAAGGAAGCATGTTTTTTCTCTCTACAAACCTCTGGACTCTGTTAGATCCTGACATTCAACACAGGAGGGGGACACACATACTACATGCCAGCCTTTCCTGGGAGGTGGCCAAGCCCTTTGCAGCCCGGCTTCTACAGCAGGGAGCTGAGGGCGATGGGGCAGATGCTGGGCAGTAGCAAGAGGCAGCCAAGCTCAGTCACTTCCACTCCCTTCTCTGCACATCGTGCAGGCAAGTGCAATGTGCAGAATGTCAGCTGTGCACCAGGGAGATGGAAAATCCAATACAGAGCCATAAGAAGCAGAATATGGAATTCAACTTACTGTTTTTTTAAATTTTATTTTATTTTATTTCCTCAGACTCTTTTTAGAAAGGCTATAAATGGCCCCACTGATCCTGAGCTTGGAGGGGTCACCCTCTATCCTCAGACTGTATTTATTTTCCTATTTAAGCTCCACAAGGAGAAATGGATGACCGTGTGTTTTTGGTGAGTCCCTGTGGGGAGCAGTTCCCTATGCATGCTAAATCAGGACCATGTTTCTTCCTGGCACCTTTTCTGCCTTTGCAAAGTGCTATGTGAGATGCAAAGATGGTGAATGTTGTCTCAGTTTTGCCTGAAACATGCTGTCTCCATGAGCTTGCCCATACCCTGTGTAGCCTTTGTGTGATGTGGTGAATGCTGCGGTGAGCATCAGACGGATGAGATGAATGGTTTCTGTCAGTGTAGGTGGGCACGCGTGAGCATGGGTATGTGGGCATTTTTGTTTTTCTGTCTGTCCCTGCAGTCGGTGTGGCCAAGTAATCTTCCCATTAGTCACTAAAATGCCACTAGTATCCAACACAAATCAGTCTGTCTCAGTTAATTTTTAATGACACCATAAATTGAAAGCAAAGATCTTTAAGTTGATGTCTCCTCTTCAAAGCCATTGGGGAGCTATTCCCTGCAGAAAACCAATTGCATGGGAATGGAGAGGAAGGGGAGAATGCTGCAGTGGTGTTAGCAAGGAGTTTTGGGACTGCAGGCTGGGGCTGTGTGGCTCCCTGCTTTGTTTCAGCACTGAGGCTGTTGCTCCAGGAGCTTTCCTGTTGGGCTTGCAGCCGTGCTGAGCCAGGGATGATGGAAGATGCAGCATTAGCGTGGCCTGTGGTGGGGACATGTGGAAGAGTCTGGCCTAAAGCCAGCTTGCTTGGTGCTGTCGTGATTGTTATGGCAGCGTTCAGTAAGATGGGTGTGTGAGTTCATGTCCGAGTCCTATGGTGGCTGCTCGCAGCTCTTCACACTACTTCCCTGTCTGTGTGACTTGGGGTGGGGATGTGTTGTTGTGTGTCGTCACTGTGTCTGCTCTTGGGTGCCAACTTCTGCTCCCAGAGCACCTGGGACATGTGTGAGGGCTACCCAGGGGGGCTGACCTGGGCTTACTGGGGGTTTTAGAAGTCAAGAGTGAAAGGTGTACCTGTCCCCCCTAAAAGAGGGGGATTCAGCTCCCAGAGGCATTCTCCCAACACTTTCCTGCCCCAGAATATCTAATATAGATGTTAGTGGGGACCAAGGGACTCTGAAGCCCTGAGCTGGAGCCTGTTAATTTCTCCTGTGTTAAACCCAAGTTGGCTACCATTTTATGCAGAACTCATCATCACTTCCATGAAAGCTCCCCTAATTTTACACTCTCCATTCTGCAAGATGATCTGGGGCAGCCCAGAGAGGACGAGTCACAACAGCAATGAAGCTCAGGGTGGAGCTGAGCCAGCGTTTGGCTTAGCACTATGGAACTGCACAGGACAAAGTCCGGTTGGCAACGTGTGCTGCATAACGTGCCCAGCAGTGAAGGCTAGATCCTGGAAGGAGCTGGCCAAGCTACTGTGTGGGCTGCAGTGTAAACAGCATGTGTGTGGACCAGATCCTCGGAGGGCTGGGAAGGTGGGTTGAGTGTTCAGGTTCTGATTAAACACCAATAGTTCTGGGTGGGTGGGTTAACAGGTTTGCAGAGCATCTCTATGGCCAGGAGTTTGTGTGCTAAATACCTGATTGATAGCTAGGTGGTTTGGAGGAAAAAAGGCTGTACAATTGCTTTGGGAGCATAAATGGTGAGATAAGAAGTCTTTGCGAAGGAAGCAGGAATGTCTTAAATCCAATACTACTGAAGGGTGTTGGTGGCCTCTGCAATATTTTGGGTTCTCTTGCACTGTTATGCTGTCCTGGAGCGATTGTGTTTGTCTTGCCCACATGAAAGTGTTTCTGGTTTCCAAGTGGCCACAAATTCCCAAGGGAGTGCTGAAAATTTTGCACGTGGTTGTTAGCATCATGTGCAGAAGTGAGCCCTGTGTTGTGCTGTGAGCTCTGGTTCAGAGGAAGGTACTGCTTCTTTGGGGTACCGGTTGAGGTGTGTCCTGGTTGAGGTTGTCCTTGTCCTTCAGTCCTGAAGTTGTCAGGCACTTGGACTATACAATGGTTGTAGATCCCTTTCAACCTATTCTATATATGTATGTCCTTCATAATGAGGATGGTGGGTTACTTGGATTGCTTAGTGCTTTTGTGCTACAGCCTCTTTGGGGTTTTGTGGTTGAGAAGTAGAGGGATCATTATAATCTAGTTGTAAACTGGAAAGAGTGCAGTGCCCTCCATGATAAGAGCCTAAAAGAATCATGCAGATACTTTATCTCTTCATAGTGGGCTGTTTGCACCTTTTGCTCTGCAAGGTGGCATCCCAGGGCATGAGGTATCCTGCAGAAGGATGATGGGTGAAGGATGGAAGAAGGATGAAGGATGATGCAATCACAGGGTGATGGGCATATCTGGCTCTTTCCCCAGTAATGGGGAAATATTGCCTCTGATATGAGTAAAAGGGCTGGGGCATCCCCTGTTCTGGGCAGCTTCAGGGCTGTGATAAGGAAGGCTTGGTTGTGGAAAATGGCTTGGGGAGAAAGTGTAAGGTGAGGCCTGTAATAGCTGGTGGTGAAGGTGAACTGAAGGAAAGGTGTGAGAGCATGCACAGAAATCCTGTTTTAAATACACCCTTCCTTTCAGCCTCTCACCTTTCCTCTCTGCCACTACCTGAGGAGTGCTCTCATGGGGAATGTCCCATGCTGGATCAGTGCAGTGTAATCACAAAGGGTGTCTGATAGTGTTATCTGTAAGTGATGGGTTGATAACTCAGCTTGGTATCTGCAGCAGAAATAACTCGGTCACTGTGGAAGTGAGTGGTTGAAGGGAGGTGTGTGGCCTGAGCAGCCCAGGAGTGTGATGAAAAACCACTATCTGGAAATCAGAGATTTGGGCTTACTTCTGTTGAGGTTGGCCAGTGCATTGATTTGGGTGGAGCTGTGGAGCAGGGCTTGGGTTGCTGAAATAGTAAAGCATCCTTCAGTAACGATACCAGGAGAGCTTTCCTTGCTGATGCAAGGTGCACATGCTGCAGCCTATTTGCCTTTCAGCCCAAAACTACAGCAGTGAGCCCTCTGCTGCAGTCCTTCTGCTGGCTTCATGCTTGGAGGGTGGCTTCTGGGAAACCTGAGCACCCAGTTAATAAACTGGTGGAATGCATTTGCTTCTCCTTCATCTTAGTCCCTCGGTGTGGATGCTAGCAGAGTAGCAAGAGTCATTAGAGAAATATGCAAGATATTTCAATTATTTCTCTTTGGTGCTGGTGGCAAATAAAGAGATAAACAGGGACTGCACTGAGCTGTGCTTAGTTAATTGCACCACTGGTTTTATTGAAAGTCTCAAGGTCTGGCTCTAAAGGCTGTTGCTGCCCGGGACAAGCCCAGTGGCAGGGTGAATGCAAGCTGCTCCCAGGCTGTGCTGTGCTTTGCCAGAGGGAAATGGTTAGGGAAAGGTGTTTTACTGCTCTTCCTGTGAATTGCTTCTGAGTTGTGGCTGCAGGGGGCCAATTACAGTGCCTTGGAAGAATCATGATGGGGCAGGTCCTGTCATGCTTATTTCTTGGGTCTGCATTGAAAAACTGCATCTGGGGTCCTGCTAACCCCCAGGAGCTGCTGCTGTGATGGCGGCAGCCAGAGGAAGCCCTGCTAATGTCTCTTGTCACAACCTTCTGTGTGTTGAGGCTGGGAGGGGACCATCAGGGCTGCCTGGATGAAGATCCACACAGCCTGGTGCTTTCTCCTGCTCCACATCTTTGGTTTCCTGCTAGGAATGGTCATGTTGGCTTTGGTGGCTGCAAGGATCTGCTTATTCCCCTTGTGATATGCTTACTTTTGGCTGTATCACCCAGGAAATAGGAAGTGTTCCTGGATGCTGACTTAAGTCGTGGGTGGCCCTGATGAAAGGGCACCTATGTTTTTTTCCTGCATACCCTGATGATGATCTCTGTCTGAAGATGGGTCTGGCATCACTTCATTGGTGGAAATGATCTCTTGAGCACAAAGGATTTGAGGAATCTTGCTCACTCTCACCTATTTTTGTTTGGAGTGGGGGTGTTCACCGAGGCTATCCACTATGCTCTTCCCAAGACACTGCAGTGCTAAAGCTGTGCACGATGTGTGTCACTGTTTCCTGGCTGATGACTCAAGAAAAAGAGGGATGTTTAATCATCACACTATTTCAGCAGCTTCACCTGCAGCATTACCAGTATGATTAATGTCTGGTGCATGCCAGGTTGGCTTCAGAATGGGGCTGTAAGGGGTGAAGGAGTGTTTTCTATTCACAGCTTGTGTTATAGGAGGTGAGGACAAACAATCAGCTTCTTAACTAAACACAAAAAATACTGAAGATTGCAACTGACTTCATCTCTGGAGGGAAAGCTGGGGATGAGCTAGTTCCAGTCTTAGTTTTATGTCCAGGAAATCCTGTGCCGGCGAACTTCCCTCTCAGGAAGCCAGTTGGGCTGTCCCAAGGAGGTGATGTGGCACACTGCACTTTCATCCTGGACCACCACAGAGTCCCAGAGCTGTTGGGGGTTTGGATAAGATGGAGCAAGGCTTCAGTACCTGGTTCATCAATTACATGTGAAGCTGATTTCCCTTATACAGTGTGCATTGCCAGCAAAGTACAGTTTGGTGTCTTACCTCTGTGGAGCTTCTCAGGCAGCAGTGGCTGTGTGTTTGCTTGTAGGAGTAGGAGTCACCAAGAGGTGATGAAGGTGGGAGGTGTTTGTAGAAGAGCATAGGGTGTGTTAGAAAGGGTCTCTCCTTGCTGCAAAGGAACCTCCCACTTCCATGACCTCTCTTGGGCTGGATTTCATATGGGTTCCTTGGATATGTATGGTTGAAGGATTTTAGGCTGCGTTATGGAATGCCAGCATCTTCATGCAGCATCATGGAGGGCTTTGAGTGGTGCCCCTGCTGGAGTCACCCTCACCCAAAGAGGATGGTAGGGAAATGGAATATACATATATATATATATATATTTATATATATATATAAAAAATACACATTGCAAAAGCCTGCTTCTCCCTTTGCAGTGCTTTGGTAAATTGCACATATGTTTCTTGTGCAAGTCTTGAGGTGGTGGTAGACACAGCAGTGTTCTGCTTAGCTGCAGGTTGGCATCCTTCTGATTATTAGCTTTCAGTCCTTGGGAAATGAGAGCAAGCAATTTAGTCAGTAACTGATGAAAGCTTCAGTATATCTTTCATGTGCCTGTGTGCATATATACATCAAGTTCTGAGTGTATGTGCTGGAATGGCTGGAAGGGATTGGGTGGGTGAAGCATCCTGCAGTTCTTGCTACAAGCTTTCTTGCCTCAGTATTAACTTTTTGGGCTGGTGGGCAGCAGGTTTCTTGTCTGCCCTGGCTCTTGGGAAGAGCATGGGTAAGGGACTTGACTTCTTGCTGATCCCTGCCTCCCTCTCTATTTGCTGCCCATAGCAGGGGTGTCTGCCTGCTCTGAGAGCATGGACTAGGAGGTGGAACCCCTGAAATGCAGGGATCAGAATGGTGGGGCTGTCTGCTGAATGCTTTGCTAAATGCTGTTATAGGTGGCATGTCCTCTAAAATGCTTTGTGGCATGTCCTCTAAAACCTCCTGTGAGGTAGACTTGCCACAGGGCTCTATTTTGGGGCTGTCTGACACAATCTGTCAAGAAATGGTCTGATCTCTGACTTACTGCTGAAAGTCTGGTTGTGGATGGGTGACCAGTTGCTTACCTAGCATTACCAAAGCAACGAGTTGTTGCTTTCCATGACTCATGA
Source organism: Melopsittacus undulatus (assembly GCF_012275295.1). Classification (NCBI taxonomy): domain Eukaryota; kingdom Metazoa; phylum Chordata; class Aves; order Psittaciformes; family Psittaculidae; genus Melopsittacus; species Melopsittacus undulatus. The sequence continues at coordinate 102,192,844 of NC_047527.1, read as the reverse complement.
AAATGCACTGTAGGCTCTCTTAAGAATGGCTGAGATCATTTTTTTGGCTGGGTTTGTGTATCTGGTTTCTTTAGCAAATAGCAGTGGGGGCGGAGAGAGGGGGATTTCCAAACTCATTTCTTTGTATGTGTGATTTTATTTATTTATTTTTTTTAAGCTTGCCTAACTTAATTCATTAGAAAAAGGGGGGAAAAAAATCCCAAACACTGTAATTTCCACATCTGTTTGGCTTTTGTAGCATGCCCCTTTTGCTGCTAAAAGGGGAAAGATGCTAATAGCATTGTAGAACTGTATGCTGTGTTTTTCCTCTTAGATATAAAAAATTATGGGTAGTATTTTGCTTTTAAAGAAAATCCTTCTGGGGAAGGAGAAGGAGGTGAAGAGATTTCTGAAAATGAAACCATAATTGCCTTTTTTTTTTTTTTTCTTGTGGATATTATTTGCTCAAATGGAGGACTCTGGTTCTGTAGTGGTGCTGCAAGGCAGAGTATTAGCAAGAGGTGGTTTAGAGTTTGGCCAATCTGATATTCTTGTAATTAAAAAAAATCATATTTGTTTATAGACTGTGGATTCACTTTGTGGTTTTGTCTTTGCAGTCTAAAGGGAGCAGCACTCTCATCCCTGAGGAGAACCAGAGCAGCAACAGCTGTGCGATAACTTCAGCTAGCAGGAGGTCCCCAAGTGTTTTGCCATCCCTGCAGCCAGGTCACAGCAGTCTCAGCAGTATCTTTCCCGAGGCTTGTCACCTTTTAGAGGCACCTGAGCTCAGGTGGAGAGAAGGGGGAGAAATGCTTGGCAGGCAGAAGGTAATTGTTTGAATAGGCAGATACATGGAGTGGTGGATTTAATGTGCCTGTGTTTTGCAGGTGGTGGTAGGAGCAGGGGTTAGGCTAGTTAAACACTGCATGCAGCAGTGTGAGCGGAGTTCTGGAATTTAATAGATGTGGACTGACCTCTTGTGCTGTGCATGTTCTCTGCCAGTGCTCGCCCATGATTAATTTCTGCAGCTGGGCAGGCAGAAGTGTGTCCTGGTGTGCTGTGCGAATGGGTTAGAGCTGCCCAGGGGCTGCAGAGGGGCAGCAGATCTATCCTGGGAACAGCAGGAAGACAGAAGTCTAATGGCCCGGCTGTTGGCCGGGGTGAGTGGGAACAATGTGACTGAACAGGTTTGTGCTCACTTCCTTGTAACCTCAAAGATGAGATAATACAAAAACCCAGGAACATTTGCCAGTGAGAACAGTGAGGCTTCCTTTTATCGCCCCTGTGCATGTCCTGCAAGGCAGGAACAGCTGACTTGACGTCGCCTCTACCTGCACGGCTGATGATAGCAAATCCTTCCTGCTCAAGGAATGGCACTGCTGAGCTCAAGTTGTGGTGATGGATGCTACCCCCTGGGCTTGGCTTTGGGGTTGCTGCCTGTGCATGCACCCTGCACCTGAAGCTGCTGTGTGTGCCATGATTTCCCAGGTCTTTCCTGTTCTCCTTTTCCTCTGAACTTCCCTGCATGTTGGCTTTGGGCAGAGTGGGTAAAGACCATGGGGTTAATGGCTGAATAGCCAGTTTAATGACCACTGGAGAAGCTGTGGCTGCTCCATCCCTGGCAGTGTTCAAGACCAGGTTGGACAGGGCTTTGAGCAACCTGGTCTAGTGGGAGGTGTCCCTGCCTGTGGCTGGGGGCTGAAACTAGACATCTGTTTATCCCCCTTTTCCATGGATATCATTCCTAGCATAGCACACCCTAGATCAAAGTCTTGTAGATCTTAGTAGCTTTCTTCAATGCAGAAAAAAAGGAAATAAATGTGACCTGCAGTCTTGTCTTCATGGTGCTCATGGATATTTGAGTGCAAGCTGAAGTTTATTACCCTTCAGTGGTGGCTGCCTGCAGGCCATGTGCCTGCAGTGCTGTGGTGGCTGACAAGGTAGGCTGAAGCACTGCCCCAGGGCTCAGCAGCAGCACAGAATGAGCTCTGTGAGAGCCAACCAAGGCTTCTTCAGAAGGTCAAGGCTTTATTTACAGACTAGTTACTACTATAAGGTAGTATGTAGTAAGTAGCTAAGTACATAAGTAAGGTAGTATTTCTGCTGGACGAGACCTACCAGTGGCTATAAATCCAGTAGTTCTGGTGATGATTGCTGATGAGCTGGCATAGCTGACTTCCAGGGCTTCACCCTACTTGATGCTGGGTATAAGAAGGAAAATTTTAAATGCTGTTTTGCCATATTATTATTCATTTTAATTTTTATAACTGCTGTGCCTTTGTATCATCCCCCAATGCATAATACTCTTTTGAATAGGGAGGCCAGCAGTGGGGTTCCTAAAAGGGGCTACCTAGTTTCTAGGCAGGTGTTGCTATGAAAGCTGTATTTTCTCATTTGTAACTTGCAGATGGTGATATGGAGATGCCTTCAAGTTAAGTCATTCCTTGCCCAGTCTAAGCTTTCCAGTGTATACTATTGAGGGGGGAAAAGAATCCTGGATCACATTGTTTCCTCCAAAAAAAAATGTTTGAAATAGGGATTTGTTTGAAATATTTTTTCTATTTCTCTTTGAGCATTTCAAACTTCATGAAGCATTAATTTCCTCAGTTTTTATTGACGTCTACAAGTACTTCTTTTTAACAAAAAAAGGAGGAAGTGTGGATTCTGATGTAATCATGTGACTCTAGGAATTGGGTGCTCATGAAAAACACTGACTCCTGTGAGAACTGGCAATGCTCAGGGTCATCCCGTGGCCCAGCAGCTGAACTGAAATGAAGCAAAACTTCCTGACTCCCCTTTCAGCATTACTTCCCCATTCCTGGTGTCTGTCTTGTTGTAAGAGATCTAGATTGTGTTGCTTTTGGCTTGTCTTATGGTGTGTGGATTATTTTATAGTTCATATGATAGAAGGTGTTCTTAGTTACATGGTGAAACTTTCAGATCTGTGATCCTGCAGCTCTCAGTTGCTCTTTGGATTACACGTGAAGATGGTCTCTTGCAGAAGCCTTGCATATTGGTGCATGCTTTGCTTGGACATGCTTTGGAGATGCTTGAGTAATGCTGCTGCTGGACCTTTCTTTGCATTTTAAAACTAAGAGGGCCTTGCTGCTGCTAGTGGAATGAATCAGTGCCAGTTCAAAAGTCCTATCTAAACTGTACTGTGTACTCTTCTCCCCAAACTCTTTGGTTCCTTGTGTTTCCCTTTCTGGGGTGGTTGGGATTGGGTTTTTTGAGCTATTTTCTGACAGTCTGTCACAGGAGGCTCTGCTTGGCTGGTTGATGGAGGGGGTGCTTGCTGTTTATTTTCTTGCCAACCTGCTTTCTGCAAAAGTAACTTGAGTGCCTCTCTACATTGGACAGGATCAGGCTTGAATGCTTAGAGAAGCACAAGTGACCTGATAATACAGGAATGAGGTTCCTGCACTTCTTGTGGCTGCTGGGACAGGAATTGCAGGACTCACTTGGGTGCCCCTGAGCTCAGTGAAGCCAAAAGCCAAAAAATGCAAGTTATCCTTTGTTTAACCCTCCCTGGGTAAGTCCTATAGCAGCCGTAAAATGGGATGTCTTCAGAGGGCAATGCTCTCCCAACATAAGCAGGCAAGCAAAGCCAGCATGTTTCTCTACAACGTGGGAGATATTTATCCTGTGACTAAGCACAAAAGTTAAGAGATGGAAAAGGTCCTATTAGATCATTTTGTCCACCTCCCTGCTGGCATGCAGTTTTTCTCCCTTGTGTATATTTATTAATAGGCTGTTGGGCAGACAGGAGTAGTTTACTCTGGGTACTATGGAAGCATAGCAGTCAGCCTGTGCAGGTGAGGGACTCTGCACGTGTGTGACTTGACTTGCATGTGCACAAGTTGCTTGCAGCAACAGGATCTTGTAGAAACTCAACATTCTTTGCATGCTTGGAGCCTTCCCATTGACTTGCTGGGACTCACTTTGTGCAGGCATCAGCTTGAGCTTGTCTTCTTTTTTTTTAATGCTATAGGAATAAGCTAATTTTACTTTATGATGGAGTAGGTGGTTTGAAAACTAATATTAATAAGGAGGAAGAAAAAATCAGAAGCTTTTTGGTAAGGAGAGGTCAGCCAGCTAGACATCTGCACAGCTGGTCTGGGCTCCATGATCTATGACAGTGGTGTGTGTGAAGACTCCCAGAGGAGGTGTCAGAAAGGTGCAGGTGGAAATGCTATTGCTATGACAAACAGAACAGTGCTAGAGTTTCAGGCCAGAGCTTGGGGACCATCAACACTGCTTCATTTATTATTCCTCAGTAACCATAGCACATGTATTTTTTTCCCTTTTGCACTCCCAAATCTTATTTGCAGCTCAGAGCACTCAGCATCTCCCAGATTGAAATTGCTGAGTGTTGAGTATAAAGGGACACATTCTGTACTTAACTAATTCAGGGAAAGGCTAGGGCATGTGCTCAACACAGGTAGGGGGTGGAAGCAGAAATTTCATACTCAGGCATGTGCTGAACTGCCTTCTCATGTTGAGACTGTGTTGGCTTTTGCATTTAGGGTCTCTCTGCTGGTTCCAGAGATGTCTCCAAGTCAATATCAGTGTGAGATGAATATTTAGGGTTAGGAACCAAGACTGTTCTCTGGTGCAGGTGAGCAACCAAACCTGCTCTGCCATCAGTGAGATGTTTTTGCTTGTGCTGGCACTGTGTATGGGGTGTGATGACCTATTTCCTGACATTATGGTGCATTTTGTGTAGTTTTCTGAAGGTGTTATGGGACATTGCTGAGTGATTTCTCTGTTGAACTGGGAGAAGCTATCTCCTAGATTCATGAAGGTTAGGGGCTGGGTGTTTCATGGTACAGACAGTGTCCCTGGCACAAGTGGTCTTTCTCTTGGCATGTTCTGTGGAAGTGACAGTATTGCAGATGACGTTTTCCAGGAAAACTTCCAACACTTGTAAATGAGCTCTGACATGGGCTTCACCTCCCTTCCTTTAACCAGACATCTTCCAGGGAGGAGGGAGCTGGAGAAGGGCATGCAGGGAGCAAATCTGCCTTATTATTATTTAATTTAGAGAGAACTAGGTCTAAAGGTGTAAAAAGCAATTGCAAATGGTCCTTTCCTCATCAATTAGTGGCATTAAATACTCAGCAGGTAGGATTAATTAGAAAACTGAAATCTTTCCATCATGACAGCCTTCTGGTTTCCATTGAAATGCAGCTGAAGAACTGCAGAAGCTTCTGTATTTTGTTTTGATATGCAGGCATATGTTTCTTTCCATCTTGGGAATTAATTCTGTCTGTCTGTAACGGAGCTGTGGAAGTCAATATTGAGTTGAATTGTATTTCTCCAGAGCTTTTTTCTAAAAGTAGCTGACTGTTTCCCCACTGTGAAATAACAAGTGTCCTGATTTTGGAGCAGCTGAGCAGCTAGTCTTTCAGTTCAGAGGCGTTATGTGGCTGCCTTGACATTTCAGGGTTGGTCCATGGTCTCCGGAGGGTGATGGGCTTCTTTTCTCAAAGTCTTCAGGTCATACTTCCTTTTGAGATGGCTGAAAAGGCCCACAGCTTTCTGCTGCCTGTGACTTTCCATTGCACGGCACCAGGCTGGATGCCGCAGGAGAGGAAATTACTCATCACTGCCTGCCTTGCAGACTACTCGTGGCCTTGGTGAGCTGTCATGCCCTCAGCCTTACACTCTGCAATGCCCTAAGATGATGTAGAGGCAAGATATGCCTCTTTCTCAGTTTCCTCATCTTTTCTTCCCTCCACTGGGCTTGGAGAGTGAAGGAGAATCAGTGCAGCAGCCATGCCCTGCTGCCTTGCACTGGGGGAGCAGATCACAATTCCAAGATGTCTGTAGGCAATGCAGTTTGGGCAACTAGAGGTTGCTTATCCGGAAGAAGCTGCCTTGTGTGTGGTAGAGGCACAGCTATGCAGAGACACAGCTGTGTGAAAATTGGATGGAGAAGGGCTGGCAGGAGAGCCTGGGTAAGCCTAGGAGGTCCTGGGCAGACCTGTAAGGTTGCATCAGCATATGGCCATGTTCTGCCCAGTCTGGTTCCTGCACTGTTGATGGCTCATTTTTTGTCATGTGTAGTCACACATGAAGACACGTGCACTTAAGTTCATGTGATGCTACAAGTCAAGAGGTCAAGGAGAACAAAACTTCTGTGAAAGCTGACCTATGTGTTTCTGTTTCATAACCCCATCCCCACCCCACTGACAGCATGCATAAGCCAGCAACTTCTGGAGACGGCAGTGTCCTGGGGCTTTACAGAAGAATGGTCCTTCTGCCCAAAGCCACAGCATGTCTTCTAATCTTTGCTTGCCAACAAGCACTTGTTGAGCTCTGCTTCTTCCCCCAGGTCTAATCTCCGTCTAGAATTGCATAGAAGTGCCATGAACAAGAAAAGGACCTTACAAATTCTGCAGTGGCTCTTGGGGGCCTGATCTCCCCACGTGCTGTGGAGCTCATGCTTTCTTATGCTTTCTTTTTATGAGCAAAATAACCAGATAGCTGCTGAGAGAGCAGAAAGTGGTCAATTAGTTCTCAGCCCTTGGCTTCACAGTCGATCAGGAAGTTTGAATTGTGATCAATCAAATCCAGGCAGGCTGCAGGTGTGAGGCTGTGGCTTGTTAAAGAGGAAGCTGTGCGGTGGGATGGCTGTGAGAGGGATTATTGATTGCAGCAGCTGAGGGTAACTGGTGGTATACAAAGGCTGGTAGGACAACTTGCAGGAGATACAGGCTGTATCTTGTGTGCTGTCAGCAGGATATTGCAAAGGAGAGAAAGTGGGTCAAAAGGTGGGATGAGCGTGGAAGATGGCACAGTGTCTTCAAAGCCCTGATTCTGCCTTAAGGTCTTGCTGCTCACCTAAGGAATGGGATAAGCTTTTCTCATTCTTGCTCCAAAGCTTGGTTAGTGTTAATGTCCTTGTTAGAGCATATTTACCTACTCCTAAAGTTTGTAATGCGTAGAAATCAAAGCTACAGAGGCAGGGTTGGTCCCTGGTGCCCAAGCCATTTCTCAGGCCAGATTCTCTATTGCCCAGCTTTTGGCTTTGTAGCTCTTCAGTGTAAAGCTTAATTCACAGAGACACTTCATTTTTGGTGCCAGATAGCAGATTGTTGCTGCACTGATGCTTTTCTCCCAATTGCTGTTTCCAGGAAAGATTCTGCTCTGAAACAAATGCTTTTCTGAGAGCATATTTAATCTGAAACTCCTTTATTTAACCTATTGCTCCTTTTTGGTTTCTGTTCCTTCTGGTTTTCCCAGGGAAGTGGAATAAAGAGGCCTGAAGCCTCACTTTTCCAGATATGCTTTTTTTTTGTTGTTTTAATTTCCTTCCTACCAAGTCTTCAGCCATTCAAGGGGAAACAGAAAAGTAAGGCCATGAAAACCTGCAGGAGGAAGAAAGTATAACACTTCTGCACTGGCTTTTATCTTGTACATGGAGATAGACCTTCCCGTTTGCTGTGTTCACATGGGGGGTATGCTTATTGAAATCAGAGGGTTGTGTAACTTACATCAGGGTTTCTCTCTGCTTTATAAGTGCACAGATGAGTACCTGAGGACAGGATTTTGCCCTGTAAAAGGGGAGAAGATGCAGACCTTCATCCCCAGCAGGCAGGGCTGTCTGTTTAAATAATCCTGGCTCAGCTGGCTTCCGGGGAGATGAACATACTGAGTTGCAGCAGATGAGGATCCTTTAGACTTTGTCCCTTCAGTGTCTGATTTAAAACTTGGCATTTAGGCACATCGTATGGTAGGACCAAGGTGACCTTTGGGGTGTAATCAGAGTGCTGGAGGAGACAATTCCTCTGGAATGAGTGTGAGGTCAGTAGAGACAGTTCTCTGCTGTACAGACCTTGATGCAAGTGAAAAACCAAACAGGTGGTGACTATGTTCTCTGGAAATTTTCTTTGCTTCACTTCTGTTATATAGAAAAACCAGAAGATTCTATATAGAGAGCAGGATATAAATAAATATATATAAACCTTAACTCTCACCTGATAGGACTCCATTGTCTGAATTTGCTGATAGAAGAGTCTTTTCTAACTCTTTTGATTTGTTTCCTTGCTTTAGGGGGTTCCAAAAGTTTGAGATCCATATGCTAAATCACAGCTATTTTATATGCCAGTATAAATTCCTGCTTTTTTTTTTTCACTGAATTTGGTTTCAGGATTATCATTGTAAAGCATGAAAAGAAGCTAACTGAAAAAAATAACTTACTGGATCATGCTGTCTACAACATTTCATTTAGAATGTAATTTGTGAGAAGAAGAGTTCAGAGAGGTGAAGTTTTAACATCTCAATAGCTGTTTTGAAGGGCTGCTATGGAAGTTAACAGCAGGAGTCATGCAGGTTTTACAGCTCTTATTCTGTGTACATGTTGTGCTGGAACATCAGGAGGTTTTTCTTTAGAAGCAGCTGTTGAATACATATGTGTTGGCTGGGTCACTGGCTAAAGGTATCCTCCATCATGCACAATGGCTTTTAAGCACAGGTCTCCCAGGAACGTATGTTGTAAAGAAGATTCTTAAGCATTTCTGTGGTGTTGTGCCCACCCAGAGGGTGCGGGGAGAAGAAACCTCAGCTGATGAGTATTTGTATAAATTGCTTGTTGGGTTTCATGACCTGTAGATCCCAGAGCACTGGCTTGCTCCTTATGTGAGCTGTGCTATGTATGTCACTTCTTGCTTAGCAGCCTCCTCATAGGACGGTTTGGGTTGGAAGGGACATTAAAGACCATTCAGTTCCACCCCCCCTGCCATGGGCAGGGACACCTTCCAGTAAACCAGGTTGTTCAAAGCCCCATCCAACCTGGCCTTGAACACTGCCAGGGATGAGGAGCTTTGAGCAACCTGTGCCAGTGCCTTGCCACCCTCATAGGAAAGTGCTTCTTCCTTATATCTAATCTAAATCTCCCCTCTGTCAGTTTAAAGCCATTCCCCTTTGTCCTGTCACTACTTACCCTTGCCAAAAAGTTCCTCTCCAGCATGGTGAAAAAAGTTTTTTACCCTCCTTATCTTGGCTCATGAAGTTTGCTCCTTGAGCCCATTTGCCATTCACGCCTGCAAAACTGGCCTGTGTGTTTGCAAAAAGTCCATTCCAGTTTCATGCTCATAAACAGAGTCATAGAATCATTTAGGTTGGAAAGGACCTTTAAGATCATCCAGTCTAACTGTAGGTGGAACACTGCCGAGTCCACCATTAAACCACATCCATAAGTGCCACATTTACGTTGATGCATAGTCTTAAATGGCAACTTTTTGACTACCCCTGTGAGATGCATCCTTTGGATAGCCTGAGTGGAGAATGCCATGAGAGCAGGGTCTTGTGTGTCTGAAGTGTCACTAAAATTTACCTATTCTTTTGTATAGCTCTGAAATATGGATCCCATTTCCAGAGAAGTTCTATGTGCACAAAGTCAAATATTCTGTACTGTCTAGGGGAAACTCTAAGGATGAGGTTGAGATGATCTGAGGAAACCTGTAATATTTCAACTGCTTTCTCCTTGCGTTTGAATCCATCTTTGCCAAGCCTTCAGGCTGTTTGAGCTATCAGCACGCACACATTTGTATTTCGCACCATTAAAACAATCCCATTTGCTTTGCTGTTGTTTTTAACACTACCCCAGCCCTGGCCTCTGAAGCTTTTTGAAAATAACATTTACAATAATATTTTTAACAGTTCCGTAGTACACAAAACTCCAGCGCCCTGGCAGGACTCCCGGAAACTTGCTGAAAGTTAATGTGGTCAACTCTTAAAAAGGAGAGATTTTTTCCGCTTGACTCTTGCTTGTTAAACTCTTTGAGTCCAACATGTTGTTCCCTGCTGCTTGAAAAAACAAGGAAAGTCCCAATTTTAGCAATGCTAGTTTGAGTATTTCCAGCTGAGCCGTATTTCAGGGGCAAGTGTGGCTTATTATTATTTTTTTACAGTGGTGTGTCCCTACACCTTCAAACCAAAGTGCTAAGTGGTGCTCAGGCAGGAATAAGTAGGTGCTGCTTTCCCTGGAAGGCTGGGGATCATAAACCGCAGAGGGAGGTGCCACTTGCTTGTGCTTGCAGTAGTGGCAGGATGTCCTGACTTGGAGGCCATGTTTTATGTTGGATGCTGAGCCTCTGTAGAGTAAGAAAAGCCCTTGTTGAAATAGGTGATGTTGTAACTCCCATTCCAGACCAGTAGCAGACGACCGATGATTGTAGCTCCTGATGCTGCACTGCACTCCTGACAGTTTTCTAACCCCCATCCTACATCCTTCCTCTCAGTAATTCTCATACAGCCACTTTCTTGTCTTTCCTGACACCCAGAGAAAAATTGTTCTTCTCCATCCTCTTCTCCCCAGCTTTGCTTTCTGCAACTTAGATGCACAGAGGCTGGAGTCATGTCTAACTGGGAAGAATGTTGCTGTTGTCCTCCTTGAATTTAGTCTTATTTAATCCCTTCCTAGCCAGGAGTATGGGGAGAAAAGGGAAAAACTGGGATTATTTTTTAAAATAGATATTCTTACTCTGCAGCCATGTAGCCATAATGAAGTTGAGCATTTTCTGTTGCAGAATTGAGTTCAGCTTGATCAAATCAAATCTGCTTTCATTCTAGATGAGAGAGAGTGTCTACACTGCAGGTTAAGTAACTTCCAGCAGTTTCCCAAGCAGACAGAAGAAGCCTCTTGCACTCTCAACACAAACCTGGAATATCAGTACTGCATCATCCCAACATCCCTAGGAGATTACATGTTGCTGAGCTCTTACTTTCATTGCTTGGTAGGAGGTGTTTGTACACAGCAGGGTTACCAAGGCAGTAGTTTGTAGATTGATAGTGGAGATTGAGAGTAGATGTACAGTAAAGGCTGGTTTTGATAGATGTGGGAGCAGTGGAGTGCAAAGTGGTAGCTCTTTGTGTCAGATGCTCACTGGTTTGTGTTTTTAAGGGAGATAATATAAATGACAGAATTTGTACTAGAAACAGGAATTTGTCCTTCTGTAACAGGAAGCTGCTGGTATGTATTTTTGGGAAACCACGGAAATCGCCAGTGTTTGCAGTCCAATTTGAAGGCTGGCTCAGTCTCAGGATTGAAGAGATCTGCTAAAACAGAACCCCCTTTTTCTCTCGTGTGTCTGGGGAGATTTCCTGCACTGTGTGTGGGGGCTAGCTTGTCTGGGGAGAGCTGGGCAATGGGATCTCATGGGCTGGCTGTGGCAGAGGTGATGGTGAAGAGCATGGGGTTGGGCTCTGCTGATGGAAAGGTCACCTGTTTTTTCCAGGCCTCGTTTGCTTTGTTCCTGTAGGTGCATGCTTTTAGAGCTAGATATGGATTGCAAAGGTCTGGAAGGTCTTCACAAAGCTGTTGGAAAAGGCTATTATACTGATAGGAGAGTTAACCTGGGCTATCCCAGGAATTTAGGGCTAATCCAGGTTATCTGCATGTTGCCCTTGGAGTTAACTATGTGTGCAGCTTAATTGCTGGAAGAGTTGTATTAATTTGGAAGCAAAAGCAGTGGAGATTTGCACAGCTTCCTGCTGTTGTTATAATCATGTGGAATTTTATACTCCTTTCTTGGTGTTTTTCTGCTCTCTCGATTCAGTATTGCAGAGACTGACTGTTTTCTTCTTTAGATAGGATTTTTAACCTTTCCAAGCCCGTTGGTTACTTCTTTGCTTCCTCCTTTGTCTTGAAAATGGACAGAGCAGTGTCCCTGGCAGCCATGGGTTCTTAGGCTTTATGGTGCTATCCTGAGAGGAAGCTGCAGGAGCAAAAGGAACAACGCTCTTTAGGGTACATGTATGTCTCCGCCTCCGCTGCTTTCTTATCGCTTTCCCTTCCTGCTCGTCTCTCTCAAAATAGGTTGGATAAATATCCTCCTGCTTGCCAGCACCAAGGCATTGGAGCTGCAGAAAATCATTTTAATCCATGCTTGAGATTATTCCTGCTTCAGTTCAGATTTGTAATTGTGTTTAAATTGATTTGTCTGAGCTGCGAGATTTCTGAAGTGCCTTTTCCTACTGTTTCTGCCAAATGCATGGTAACACCCCAGAATTCATGTAAGTGTCCTGGCACACACACAGCTTTCATTGACTTTGGGGCAATGTTGCTTGCAGTGACTGCAGGACAGGAATGTCTTTCTTACTCTCTCTGTGCAAGTCTGATGAAGTACTTCAGATATGTCTCCATTTATGTGTGCCATCACACAGGTTTATGACCAAGAAATCTGTGCCTATGAGTCATCTGAGGTGGATTGCTTTTGCTGGTTGCTTCTATCACACTGCTCTTTAAGAGGTGTCTATCTGTACATGGGTTATGCTTTTGTTCAGTCTAAAATGAGGGGTTTTCACAAGTGACCAGGACTGACTACAGCAGGCTCAGGTTTACACTCTAAGTTTCTGGGTGAGAGTATACAAAATCAAATCAAACCCTTGCTGGGCACATGCTGCTAAATCCAGGATGCCAGGTAACTGAACCCACTTCTGAGTTGGTTTTGGGCAGGTTAATGCATAGCCAGCAGTAGCACTTGGCAACAGAAAGACTGGAAGGGCTGACAGGGGCATGCCTGCCATGAGGGATGTGTGGGACATACATTGCTGCTGAGAGCTGCCTAGGCTAGGGGTTTTTTTTCCCATATGGTCAGAGGAAAGCTGGTCCAGCCTTGAGGAGCCTTGGATGGAATTTGGAAGGCCTAAATTTAGGTTTCTGCTTTGATACAGGCTGCCTCTGGGACTGACTTTCCATGTCCCCCTTTCAGTCTGTTTCCCAAGTTATGTTATCCCATAGGGACACCACAGAATGTAATGCGTTAAAGAGATGGCATTGCTTTAAGGTTAGTACATTAAAGTACATTAAATACTGTAAAAATACATTAAAAGCATAATGTATTAAGGTTGGTCTGCCCCTAACAAAAGGGGACCTATGGCATAAGCGTAAGTTGTTTACTCCAAGATTTTAAAAGCGTAAAGGTACTGGGTTCATAGTGTGTTATCTTTGGGGTGTGTAGAGGGGGCAGACTCTTGGCCTCAATTCCTAACTAAAAGGTTCTCTTCTTTCTTCCAGCCCAGGCAATGGTGGGGAAATGCTTTGTGAAAACTAGTTCTGTTCAGTCGCTGTCTCCATGTCAAAATTAATCTGTAACCTTTGTGTATGTTTGTTATTACAGGGTGGATGCGTGAGAGTGGAGGATAAGGTACAAGTGTCTGGGACCGGTGGAATGGAGGCCTGATGTAGATGGAAAGATGGGTAAGAACTGGATTCCCTTGAAGCAGTTTTCTGCAGCTTGTTAGTTTTTGTTGGGGCTACCAAGTATGTCAGCAGAGTGGGAGACATTGCCAAGATGGTCTGGTGGAATATTACATTGTATTTCAATATATCTTTCTTTGCCTTTTAGTAGCACCAAAATTGAACAAATTCTCCTCTCATTGTCAGGGTGGTCTGGTGGGTCATGTTCTAGATAGAGCCTCTTCCCAAGTCTGCCTTGTATTTTGGGGCTGTGTATCTTCTTTCCTTGTATCTTTTCTCCCAAGGAAGCTTCTGTTTCAAACAGAGCCTGAGTGTTGTTTTTCTAATGGGTGACCTGAATAACTTGCCCTTCTCCCTCTTCCACTGGAGTATTTGTGTATCAGATGCTATGTGGTGCTGAGGGAGACTTTATAAAGAAAGTGGAGGTTGCTTACAGCTCTGGAGGTACATAATGATCTTGATCTTATCTCTACTGCTAAAAAATGTCCTAAATTGGTACTGAACTCCTTCATTTTTAGCATGTAATTAGATCGGTGGTGTTCTCACATGAGCAGGTGGTAAGTGTGAGAGTCATAGCCCACCTTCAGCATCTCATACAATTGGCCATCAAACTCACCACATTAATTTGGCAAAATCATACCTTGCTTGCAGGAAAATGTCCATGTTGTGCTACTGTGCTTGTAACTCATCACACAAGTGGGCACAGCAGCAGGGCCTTCCTGGTGTCTTCCCATCCCCAGTAAAGGACTTTTCAGGAGACACATGCCTTACTGACAGCAGCACTGCTGGGTTTGGGGTTCAGCCAGTGTTTCATGCATTTATGAGCATAGCAAAGTGTGAGAAAGCTCTTTACAGAGTGAACACTGACCACAGAAACAATTCCAAAGAGGTCTACAAGCCATTTTGTTAGCTAGTAGCAGTTCTAGCAACTGTAAGGTTTTCTGCTCCTTTTCTTTAATTCTACTGAAAAGAGAAAGCTTGGCAAATTGAAGAACAAGGCCAGGTTCTACATCACATGGATGTCAGTGCTCAGTGAACATGTGGAGCTAGTTGAGCTTGGATTGTCCTGTTCCCTTCACCAGAGAAATAGGTTCCAGAGAAGCCTAATTTTTTCTCCTGAAATGGCTTCCTGACCTGATGATCCAAGAAAGGAGAAGAGATCTTGGAGGAGCCCTGGTTGAAGTTGAGTATTTCACTTTTACATTGGCCGTATTGCCAATGCAGGACTTGATTTATTTTTAAGAAGGAAAGTTCAGACTTGCTTTGAGCAGGGAATGAGTTGCTGTCTCCAGTCCAGCTCTCATCAGAGTTAATTTGTTGACAACTTATACAGAGAGTGTGGTTGGTACAAACTGCACAAGGTACCTTCAAACTGTCAACTGTAAACATAATACAGAAGCACTGGGGAAGCAGTAATTTGTGAGAGTACTGTAGTGAAGAGAGCACCCTTTTGCAAGGCTCTGTAACTGTGTTTTGGGAAGGCAAGCTGGATCAATAGAACTCTTGTGCAGATTTGCAGTCCTGCTTTGTGTGTGACAAAAAGTGCTGTGTATGTCCCCTTCCCCAGATGTCCTTGCTCAGAGCATTGCTGTAGCTTGTCACTAACAGCATCAATGCCTGTGTAGGGACCAGCCAGCTCTGCCAAGCTGCATTCAGAAAGGGTCGTAGTGTGGTCCTGAGTCTTTGTATTGACTGTTGGGGTGAGATTGATGAAGTGATGTGTATCTTGATCAGTGTTACTAAGTGGTCTTTGTTAAAGGATTGTTGCAATAACTTTGCTGGCATACAGAAAATTAGGCTAAATTTTGAGGTTTTATTAAACACACATACCACACACCCCACCCCCTTTTACGTCTGTGTTTCTTTCCTATACCATTGGGATAATGGAGCATTTTCAAGGGAATTTGCAGTTGTGTCATAGATTCTGTTCTGGTAGACCACAAAGGAGGTGTGTTAGATGAAGTGGTCCATTGCAGTTTTATCTTTCTTCCTAAGATTCTATTTATAGTCTGTGCAGTGTCTCAGAGTCCAGCATAGATCTGTTTATTCCTGGACATACTCTAGGGAAGCTGCAAGAGCTTGTAGAGACCACAGGAAGGGAAGTGGGGACTTCTGCTGTCTCTGTGAGCTGCACCTCTGATATAGTAGTTTGGTTGTGTCATGCAGTGCAGTGGTGCTTAGACTGGCCCTCTGCAGCCCCTGGCATCCTGCTGATGGCAGATAGGCTGTTCTGCTGTTGCAGGTCCAATACAATATCTCTACGCATGCCAGATTGTGGCCAGCCTAAGCAGAGGTCATTGGCACTGGGTCATCTTATCTTGTACAGACATGGCCATGGTCATGTCAATTAGCCCTTATTAATTCTCTTATTGTTGTTTGTGAAGGACTTGGATGTATCTCTGCAGGATATATCAGAGAGCTTAATTCTGGAAGGAAGAGCAACTGGATATAGCATAGGATCTAGGGACAGAATTGTTCTGGTCTTGCTTCATGTTTTGGTCTCCATTAAATCGCTTGGGTTCCCATTTAATGTTGTCCTAAAATAGGATGTCCCCACCTCTCTAACCTGTTCAGCACGTATGTATGTATAACTCCAAAGGTTTAGGTCGTTAGTACTTTTAGGGGGTGAGTATTGCCTTTGCTTTAGCAGAAAGGTCATTTGAGGTGTGGGAGATGGGAGAATGATGCTTAGTTACAGTATTGTCTTGAAAGAGTGCATGTGTTTGAAGATGACCACAGGCTGGGCTGGCAGAAGGCACACCAGCTTGTTGAAGGAGCATGGGGCCTGTTTGTACTGCTGTGGTCTGGCCATTTAACCCATTCAGTGGGTTTTGGGGGGCTGTTGAAAAGGAGAGAACTGCCCTGGTTGGTGGGGGAGAACAAACCAACTCTCCCTATCCCCATGCTTGCAGGCACTGATGTCTCAGTGCCTTGTTTTCATCAATCCTCAATCTACAGCAGTGATTTAGCTCTTCACTTGCTCCTTGCTCTTAACTTACTCTTTGCTTGCTGAGAGCAATTAAAAAATAGCATTTCAGGTCAAATAGCAGCAGTTTATCTTATAATAAGGCACACCAGGCTTTCTAGCTTAGGATTTGTTATTTTGAGGTGTGTCCAAGTTCAGAGGTGCCTGTGTCTCCTCCCTTTCCTGGCACCATGCCTATTGCACCTAGGGCTTCTGTTTAGGGTCATGCCAAGTGCTTTGGGCACCTGGAGAATGTGGGACTGGACCTGCATTGCTGTATTTGGGATGCTACATGTGTTGCTGCAGCAACAGGTTAGGAGTTCATGGGCTCTGGGCTGTGGCTTTGAGCACTGGCAGTAGCTGAGCTGGGAGGGAGAAAGAGGTCTTTATAAGCCCACAAATAACCTTCAGAGGTATCAGAGGCAATCAGGGGAAATAACTTGCCAGCTGTGTTTCTTGCTAGATAAACAATTTTCTCCTTTCAAGTGTACTCAAGAGAGAGGTACAGGTTATGGGAAGAGGTAATACCTTTTATAAGACCAAACTGATAGAGGTGGAAAATAACAGGCTGCCTTTTAGTTGCATAAGCCCTCTTTCAGAAGGAGCGAATTTTAAATTTAGCAGGAAAACAGGCTGGAAAAGTTGTCCCAAGCTTAATTATGTCAGTCCATTAAAGGAAACGGTAGCTAGTGTCTGTGGAGTAAAGGGCAGGGTTAGCAAAAGAGCTGTGAACGTTTGTTGTGGGATGAAAGAGAGAGAAACCAGTACGTGGTACCTCTGAAGACATGAGAAGTTTTGCAGGTAGATACTGTAGGAGGGCAATGCATCATGTCAGATTTTTTTTTAATTTAATTTTTTTATTTTATTTTTTAAATTTTCTCAGCAGAGCTACAAGCATACAAAATTTTCTCAAATGAAGCTAATGTTTCTTTTAAGGGTCTAGCCCCTGCTCACAGCTCTCCCAGACTAATGTTAATCTGCAAAAAGTATTAAGAAACAACAGGTTTGAACAAGAGCAGTGTTAGGGTCATGGTTAGGCTCAGTGGGTCTTTTCCAAACTAAGCGATTCCATGATTCCAAGAGGCAGAGATGTAGCATAGCTTATCTTGCAGCATTCTGTGTTTTTAGAGGGAAGCCCTGACTCTGGCTGCTGTATTCCTGTCTCTGCCTCCCGTTTTCCTCAGGGCGGAAACTGGGAGCCACCCAGTGTTGGAACCTGTTCAGGGCTGGGAAGCCTTTAGCAGCTGGAATGGTCAAGGCTGGGTTAAGTTTCTCTTTGGTGCCCTGCAGGGTAAATGCTTGCTCTTTGGCTAACAGAGAATTATTTTATCTTTGCTATGCTTTAGATACCTCCACGAGCCTAGGTAGCAGGGTGCCAAGGTGTGCTCTCATTGTTCCCTGCATACCTTGAATGGGTTTGCAAACACCTGCCTGCTCCACAGCCAAGTTTAGAGGTGCTTGGAGGCAAAGAGGATAACTTCATTAGCCAAGAAAGCATGCTGTGGCCCATGTTTTGGCACTGCATGCATGGGTATGGCCAGATTTCTGTGCACAAATGGCATGGTCTGTTCTGTTTTTCTTACAGGGAGCAGCCCAGGGGTAGAGGGGCTGATGGAGGGCCCTTGAGGCAGCATGGACAAAGCAGGTAGCAAGCTGGCAATTACCTATGGAAGGTCACAGCACAGGGCCTGAGTGCTGGCCTTGCTTAGTTGACCAAGTATGAAAATAGTCTAAGGAGTATAGAGCTCATTAGAACTCCTCTTAGGAGTCCCAGTTCTGTGTGGTGTGCTCAGTACTGGAGACTGATTCAAGGCTAGGCAGCATGCTGCCACCCTTTTGACAGCAAAATAATGTCTGCTAGGGGATGGAGAAGCATTTGAGGGTGACTTCTTGGAGAGATGGTGGGTATGATTGGTACAACAGGGTCCTATCCTGTCTAGCACAGTCTGGGGATGTGGCTGGGCCTCTGCACCTCATTGCAACCAGGACTGCCATGGTGGGCTGGGTCTTGGCTGACAGGGTGTGGGGCTGCCAGCAAGTGCTGGAGAAGCACTGAAGCCCTTTATATCACTAAAAACTGGTGTGGTTTTTTTCATTATTGAACCATCACATCTTCATTTTTTTCTCAATTCTGCCTTCTTCAACAAATCTCTCCACCCCCCCATTGAATGCCACCCATCTTTAACCCAGGTGTTTGCTCCTTTAGCTGAGGAGGGTTAAAGGGTATGTGGGGCCATGGCTGGACCCCCACAGGTTATCACAGGGCCCAGCAACATAGTGCTGCTGTGAGAAGCATTAAGGCTGCACTTTGTGCCCAAATCCAGCTGTCAGGATACTGCATGGGCTGTATGTGGAGGAAAACAGCTTCTCTGCCACCCTCCTCACATGTGGGGATGTATAGGGGACAGGTGGTGATGGCTGTGCACAGTTATGGGCCCATGGAGGAGGACAGTGTGTTGCGGAGCATGGGAAGTCTATGCTGATGGCTCTGATCCTGTGGAATTTTACTGTGCATGGTGTTGTCAGGGGGATGGCTATTTTGGGAATGGAGGGTAGTGGTGAACCACAGATGTAACCCGGCTTTCCCTCCTGGCCAAGCTAAACCAAACACCTTTTGGATTCAGAGTTGTTTTCCATTGCAAAAGGCCCTGGTAAATCTTTGGGATGAGGCTACATCAGCATCATGCCACAGCACTTTGTTCATCAAATGAAATTCCTTGTATGATTTGTGGCTCAGCTGCTGAAACTTTCACATAAATGATGAAAATTGCCATTCAGTGCCCTTGAAAAGTTTTGGTGTTTGCAAGGTATGGATCACTATGTTTTAAGAGCACTGCTGTCACCTTCCCTAAGCCGAGGTACAGTCCCGGTAGTGTTACCTTTTGGTTTTCTCTGGAAAAGTTTGGAAATCCCTCTGAATTTTGGAAATTCAGAGGGTAGTTGAAGTTCTTGCTTGTCTTGCAGCCTGGACCCCAAATGTGTTATGACATGACATACTCATTTATTTGCCAGTTTATTCTCTTTTCTATTGTTCTCAATATTCTTATAGACCTCTTAAGAGCCCAGTCACATCACACTGGAGGTGTTTACTTATTTCTGTACCTGAGTATTTTGGCGACTGCCTGGGTCCTGTCATTGTGGTTATTGGAATGAGTTATGAATGTGTGCCCTTTTGCAAGGGGATGTAAAGAGAAGAGGTGGTTTTGATCTAAACAGGTTGTCTGATCTGTGGACTGTGTAAATTCACCAGCAGTTGTAGGGGTTACCTGAGGGATAGCATAGGGTTGAGGTGGAATAGGTGTCTGTGATAGTGATCTGTGGGTTTGGTTTTTGCTTCTTTCTACAAACCAGGTATTGGGCTATAGAAGCAAAATGCAAAACCTAAACCAATGTCATTTATGAAGAGGAAGTGTTTTCCATGGATTTGTCAGATAAAGTGCTAACAATCTTCTGTACCTATTAGATTAAGCACCTATTAGCATCATAATTCCTTAATGTGGAGAAATGTGCTCTCAGGAAACCCCACAGCATTACTTATCTGCACGAATCTGTGTGTCCCAAGCTTAAGACGTCAGTGAGCAAACTCCTGCCAAGAAACCCTGCATATCTAAAGGGTCTTCCCTCACTTCCTCATGTATAATTGCTCTGTTTGACCTGTTGAGCTGTGCCCTGCCTTGGAGTTTACACAAGGTGACCTTGCCATCCCTTGGGTGGGGTTGCAGAAGGGTGAACGACAGCAGGATCCAGCTGCCGGACAGCCTTTGCTGACTTGCACAGGGAATGTGCTCCAGCCTTTGCTGACTTGCACAGGGAATGTGCTCCACTGGTGTGTCTGCTGCAGTGCACACTAATCTGGACTGGGGGAGGGTAGCTGGGTAGTTTTTCTTGGTATCAGATCCCAGACACTGCTCCAGACAGTGGCAGAATGATTTGTGTGTGGGAGATTCATTTACGTAGAGGTTTATCTACATCTTTCGCTAGGTGGATGCATGCAGCTGTCTGTTTTGCCATAGGTCGTTCACGGACAGCCCTCCTAAGTGGGGTAAGTTGCAAAACAGTACTTGTACCTAGAATGCCTGGGTCCTTCCACTTAGGGTCTTTTGTTACAGCTCAAGTCAGGCTTTTCTGCTTCTAGCTCACTGGTCTCCTTAGTATTAACTGGGACAGTTATATGTGCCAGTGTTTACTCATCAATTGATCCTTTCTGCTATTTAGAATCATAGGATAGTTTAGGCTGGAAAAGTCCCTTAAAATCATTGAGTCCGCACTGGAAGCTCTGCTTGGTATTTTGTGTAGTGCAATACTTGTTTGTTGATGGTATTTACAGGTATTGAAGAAACCTGTAAGTCCTGGTTTTCACTTTATCTCCAAGTTTGTTTTCCTTTTTTCCCTTCTGGCTTACAAAAGGCAGCATTTGTCTTCACAAGCAAGCTCTTTTGACACCTGCTTTCTTGTAGGTTAGTGTCATTGAGTTCCCTGGACCAGGAAAACAATGTCATACCAGTCCTGAGCAAGACTTTTATCTGTCTCCAATTCGTGTCCCACCAAATGAGATTTAAAGCCAGCTCATTTCTCTTCCCATCTGGTAGTTTAGATGGAAGTCCACTGGGAAAGGGACTGCTCTTTGCAGATACTGAGTGGTGCTGAGGTGGTGAGCCTTGGCTTTCAGTTGATGTTCTCTCTGATAAATGATAAATGTTTTATACTGATTGATCCAAAACATGTGTGCTCTCAAAAAAGAGGGACAATGAAAGGCTGGTGTAGTTTGCAGGCCAAAGTCAAGATTGTCAGTGTCACAGTCACATGGTTCCATATTTGTTTTCACAATGTTTTATTACATTCCAATATTTTTGTCACTACATATTCAAATCCTGGTCTTTGGAAAGGGCTTTTACTGAAGGTGACAATGTTTCTGTGAGGCTTTTCATCTTCTCCTCATCCCCTCTCAGCCTTCACAGAACTTGTTCCTCTGCGTGGGGATATCCCCTGTGGTTGCATCACCTTCCAGAGAGGTGGATGCTAGCAATGGAGGGTGTTGCTGGAATTTACACAGGCATGACAGCTGAACTGGGCTATCAACATCTCAGTTGTGAAAAGCACAGTGGGATCTTCAGTGACCACAAGTGGTCACGTCTGCAGTTCTACACTGGATCCAAGCAGAAGTGTATGTGACAGTGTATAGCCCCTTAGCTAGATGCTCCAGCCTATGACTCAGAGGATAATATTCTTCCCTTCTGCAACGCCCAGGATTTTTCCCCAACTTTTCCCCAGCCCTAGCTCTGCCTGGTGTGTGTAAGGGGCCAAAATCGGAACTTGCCATGTTTTATGAGACTGTTTTACTTCTGAAGGCTTTTCTGTGCTCTTCATCCAGCTGCTGCTTTTTTAGTTTCAGTGTTGATGGAAGCAGCTTCAAGAAATTACCATAAGCTGCCTCTTAGTAATGACCTATTAGTGAAGCCAACAACAACAGCACTGTCTAGACCATCTGAGCACAGCTAAATTATTCCTTTGTCCCTTCTTCATTTGCTTTCTCTCCTGACGGTTGAATTGTTTTGGGTGGTCCTTTTTGACCTTCAAGCTTGCTATTTCTCCCTTGCTTTTTTTCTTCTGGTGCTGCAGTGCTGTACTAGACTGAAACTCGAGGTTCCTCTCTCCCGCACACATGCTGGAGCCAAAGCTGTGTAGCAGCAGCGTAAATGTCTATCTGAAGGGCAGAGAGATGTGTCATCTTGTGGCTTTCTGATTTCACTTCATAGTAGATTCTGCTAAGCCTTGAATGCTCTGGGTTCACATCAGTAGTGCCTGGGACTTGTGAGTCTTAATATATTACAGAACTGAAAATTTGAGAGAAGGAGGTATTCTGGCTTTGATGCAAAATCCTGCCAAAATGGATCAGTGTACATTATATGAAACCAACCCTCCCATGTCCACTGTAGCTCCTTGTAGTGCTCTTGGCTTACTTCTGTGTGCCTCTCCCCTTTGTGACTATGGATAGTCCCGTGTCCCCCCCCCCCCCCCCCCCCCAAACTTTTGTGAATTACTGTCTTTGAAACCTCTATTATATTTGGTTGAAATTAGGCATTGGATGGATGGGCTGGCAGTAAGACTGAATGAGTTTGTTGCAGGAAGCTGATTTAAAAAGCACAAAACTGGGGTGGTGCTGGTGGGAAGTAGGGAAGAAAGAAGCAAGTTTACTACTAATGGAAATAGCTGGAAATAACGAGCCGAGGATGGAAGAAAGATGCTCTGGGGACAAAGGGACGGTGCTAAATACAATTGACTTTTACGTTTAATTTCTGCTGTCTGTGTGATCAGCTCCTCTTTGTCCTGGTCTTCCATGTTAGAAATATTCCTGTTTATGAGTTGTGCTGGGGAAAGAGCAGGCTTTATTGTACAATTCATCCTGTCAACCTACAGTGCCTTAAGTGAATTTGTACAAAACAGTGCAAGAGTGAAGCTAAAATCTCTTGTGACTACTGCCCATATGAGTGACCAAGTAAAGAAGGTTGTTCAGGAGCAAGACTTGCTCATGTTGCACAAACTCAGTGGTTTTCATGAGTCAAGTCCATCTGAATTCTGTGGATACTTCATTGGTGGTGGGCAACTTGCAGCTGTTTAGTTCTGGAGCCATGGCGAAGCTTGGGAAGATGTCTGCTGTATAGTCTCAGTGCTGCCTTCTCACAAGGCTGAAGCATACTTGGTTCTGGCTGGTGCTAGATCAGGAGACCCTGACCTTGTATGTTTCTTGGGAATGGGATTCCTGATTCTTCCCCAACATCTTCTCTGTGGAAGAGCCATCCATTCTGCAGCCTCTGCTTGCTCAACCCAAGCCAGAGAGCAAACAGCCTGTGACACCCCTTTTGCTGGAGAGGCTTGGGAGTGGCATTTGGATTTAATTATCTAGTAAGCTTCAGTGCTTGTTTGAATTTTGACTGAACTGGCTGAGCTGGCTGCCTATTTCCATGGAACAAAGTTCTCCACCCTTCTTGGGAGTCAGCTTGGAGACCCCAGGAGCAGTAATTAGGATGGGGAAGAGTCTTACTCTGGACAGCTTCAGTCCCTGTGAAAAGCTGTCATGGAGAGGATTGGGAAGTGTCAGTTTTGCAACCAATGATGCAAATTGTGCTCCTGCTCGGAAGTTGCTTCAAAGTATGGTGTGGGTTGCTGGGTTTTTTTTTTTTTTGCTTTGTTTTGAACAGTTGAGGCTTTTGGTCATAGTCCCTCTGAAACTGCACTTCTCTTGGACTAAAAACACACAGTTGAAAGTTGTTTAAAAGCTACTTAAGCACATAGAAATACATTACTTCAAGGAAATAATATCTTTCTGCTTCTGTTTAAATTGTGTTCTTTTACACTCCAGCAGCAGAAAACCTTTCCTGCTTGTGTAGGAAGAAGATTTCTTGCCTTATTTTGTAGCAGTGATAGCATGGATGTGTATTTTGGGTTGTTTTTTTTTGAGGTGGGCAAATGACACTTATGTTTTATAGTAAGAAGTCCTTCAGGGTGCTCTTTGACATTGGCTTTTTATACATGGAGGAACAGCCTAAATACAGGAAATATTTTGTTTATTTCCTTCTAGTACCTGAGTCAGGACAGTACAGCCCTGTTTTACACCACTCATTCTAGGCTGATTGATTTCATTATATCTGAAAGCAGCCCAAATTTAAGCAGTTACTGAGAGTGGATGCTTCTTGCTTTGATATGTTGGGAGAGATGCAAAAGGGTGCTTTTGGCAGAGATCTGAAGCCTGACATTTCTAAGGAAATGTGACTTCCATAATCATGCAGATGGGGCTGCAGCACCAGGAATTTTTAAACCTGTATTTGATGGACTCTGAAGACTGTTGCAAGAAGTTTTGACAAAGTTGATGGGTAGGTAGAAGAGGAAGAATCAGTGCTTTCAGGGTAATATAACATAAACCAAATCTTTTGTGGATGTTGGAAACCCCTTGCTGTTTAAGAAGACAGAAGTCTTGGATGGGGCTTTGAGCAACCTGGTCTAGTGGAAGGTGTTCCTGGCATGGCAGGGGGGTGGAACTGGATGAGCTTTAAGGTCCCTCCAGACCCAAGCCATTCTATGATTATAAATTCTGGACTATCTTTTTAGGGCACTGGTGGGTTAACCAGAGATGGATCTCATCACAGATGCTGCCAGGCATGTCCAAGAAGGTTTGGAGATGAGAGAGTGATGGTGAATTGGTTGGTTTTGCTAGCAAAGCCCAGCTCTGCCACTGCCTGTTGAAGCCCTGTTTCCTGGTGACGTTACAGGCTATGTTTTGTGTTAGTGAGGTCAGGAAACTTTTGTTGTCACTCGGGCTGGAAAAAAAGAAAAGGGTGAGGGGCATTTGAGAGATTACAGCTTTGGTGGAAAATTCCTGGAGGGTGGTGTGGGGGGGGGGTTGGTTTTGTGTTTGGGTGTTGGTTTTTTTTTTTTTTTAACATGTCCCTCCCCTTTCTCTTCCCTTCCAATAAAAAAGGTGGGTTTTTTTTCTTTTTTTGTTGCCTTTTTTTCCTACTACCAAACCTGGAAAACTGCTTGTCCCCAGAGATGCCTTTATACAACAAACAAACAAACCAACCCAAACCAAAACAACAACAACAACAAACCACCCCATCCAACCCTCAAACTATGGGAACTTTAAACAAATGTATTTATTTTCATTTCCTCCCCCTACCTAGAACTGAAAGTTGTCTTTTTCTTGAGTGTTTTCCTGTAGCATTTCAGGTTATGCTCCCTGCCACCCTGCTGGGAAAAACGTACCTGTGGGTTTTAATGGGTGGGGAAATGTGGAAAGGGAAGGGAATTACCCTTTCACATTGATTATATTATGTTGTTATAGATTTTATATAAATATGTAGGTATATGTTTATATTGTATTTTAAATATATTTGCACACACATTGCCTACAGGAAAATGTAGACATTTTCCTAATGCCTATTGTAGGCATCAGAGCTAATTTCTGAGCTCTAAAATAAAAGTGATGCCAGATTTTAAACATTTTCCTCCATGTTTCCTTTTATTTCTTTAATGAGATGGCTCTGGGTACACAGCATGCACAAGAAGTCTTTTTCTCACATCTATTTTGTTTTTCTGGCTTCAGTCCTTATAAAACCGAGCAGGAGGAGCTGGACAAGAGATGATATTGTATCTGAGCATGAGGATTCAGGACTCATACTTTCCTGGGGAACAGCTTCAGATCCAGTCCTGTCTGATTTCATATAGTTTTTATCATCTGTCACATCTTTCAGGCTTTGAGTTAAATCTGCATGCTGGCTTGGCGTAGGGGTGGCTCTGTCCCCAGAGACACTCTTTTACACAAAAGACAGTAGCTGTATTTGTATTTTTACAGTAATAGCTGCATGTGCCTAATACTTGCCTGTCTTGATTGTGTTGTGAACATGGAGTATGCAACAGGTTCTCACACCCTTCTAATGAGTGTGCTGTGTTCTAGGTCTTGATGGGGTTTTTAGTGCTTGTGGTTTTTACTTTGCAATGTAATAGTTTGTAGCTGCTTTAAGATAACACAGCCATAGATGTAAAAGTGTTGAAGTGTTGAAAAGGAGATCGGTTTTGAATCAAATAAGTCCTTCAAAAATTCTCTAGTTACTGCAGAAATCGGATATATGGTCTCTCAGTGCATGTCTCTTCTATCCAGCATAATTGACTTTGTTACCTCTTTTAATGAGTTCCTTGCTTTGTCCCATGGCTTCTCACTGGTTCTAGTTTTGAAAATTGGTTGTGGCTCTTGAGCATCTTTAATGAAGAAGGAGAAAAGGATGAGGTAAAGAAATGTGGTGTACTCTCATCATCTGCTGTGTGAGCTTTCTGGGTCCTGAAAGTTTTTTGTCCTGTAAAGCACTATCTTATACCTCACAAACTGGATCCAGGCTGCTGGGCACTGCCTCTGACCTAGGGTTAACTCTTTAAAAAGCCCCATGGGCAGCAGACATGGACTTCAAGCTGGAGGAGGAGTGGTTACCCATGATCAGCCACTGGCTTTTCTGATGATCTGTCTTACCTGTGGTAAAGAAACCTGTATTTCCAGGTCATGATGGGCTGGGGAGGGACTGTGGTGTAGTCATTAAATGCCTATCTTAATATGAAGTCTAGATATTGTCTTTTGACCCATTTAGTTTGAAAGAATTGTAGTTGCAGTGTTATATTTTTACTCTTACAGTGGTGAGGTTGCCTTCCACACTTCAGTTGTTTCTCCTTCTTTTGCAGATGAAGAAGCAGCTCTGAACTCTATTATGAAGGATCTGGCAGCATTGGGCAAATGTGGGGGGCTGCTGGACAACAACAGGAATAAAAACAGTGTTCACAGCAGCAAACAGGTAAGGCATGGCTTGAGTCCATCCCAAACTCCAGTAGACCAAAGAGGTGGGCATAGTGCTTACCATGCTGAGAGAACAGAGTTTGAATATTAGAACTGAAGTTAACAAGTGCTGTGGGAGCTCAGCACATCACATATTACATAATTTTACCAAGGTGCAAGCTTTAGGACCTGTTTTTGAAGAGTTGAAAGGAAGCTACAGGCATCCCCATATCACAGAGGAGCAATGGAGGGACAGAAAATAGGAGTGATATGACAAATCATCCACAAATACAACAGTAGAGCCTGAAACTGGTAAATCTCAGATTCCACCCCAAGGCATGATTTTGTCCCTTAGTACTGAAAGTAGTAGAACATGTTACAGGCTATGCAGCTCTAAGATCTGGGTTACTCAAATGTCTTCTACTGACAGTGTTGATGAAACACAGTATTTATTATGTGTACATTTTACTTTAGATATTTGAAAGACAGGTTGCCAATTTTTTTGCTGAAGACAACAAGGCTCTTGTGGGAGGAATAATGTCATAATTATATAAAGTGTTTAGATATTAATTACTGGTGTTTATCTTTATGCTCCTAAAACCAAGTATTTTGGCCCTGTTGCATGTTCAGAGCTCATTTGGTGAGCAGAAACGTTGTCCCTTGAGCAATGTCATAAATTATTCACTGACATTGATATAATAGCTAAAGTGGATTTAATAGCCTGTTTGTGTATTGAGCAAATATGTGAACACAAAAGTTGTGAAGAGAGAAGTTGTCAAAATAGCAAGAAAAAAAGAAGGGGAAAAGTAAGTACAAGGATTGGGAAGCCTGCGAGCAAAACCATTTGGAATTCCACTTGTAGTGCTTTTGCTTAGAATAGCCTGCAATCAACTTTGCAGTTGCTGAATGCCTAGCAGGAAAGATTGTAATTTGCATATATATGCATATGTATATGCATTGTCATGCATATTTAATGTTACTAGTGCTGCAAAAAAATAACTCTGGATGCAGCAGGTAAAAATCCTTTCCCAAATCCCTCTAGACTTCCTAGACACATGCAGACGAAAACACGTGCGCACATAGCATGTCTGTTTTGAAGTGTGTCCTTGTGGTAGCAGCTGTCCAAGTTGAATCACTGGATTTGTGTTCAGCTCATGCTGAAGTAAGTCCAAGATGTTTACAGAACTGACCAGAGAAAGTCTGAGCTGGCTCTCTGCAGCTGCAGGCAAAGCAGTCAGTCCAGCACAGCTTTGGATGGCTCTGAGGGTAGCACTTTCTGCAAGCTGATGGGTGGGGACCGTACCAGGCCATCTTGGGTTGCTTTCAAAACAGCAAATCTTTTTAGAGTTCTCTTAAATAACGTATTAGTTTTCTCACAATGGGGGAAAATCCCTGCTGTAGTTTTTGGAAACTGTTGCTGTAAATGCTGCAGACGTACATTTAACCAGATAAATAGTAAAAAATAAGGTATATAGTTGTTTTCATTGGCTGAGTTCTGATCTATGAAAGCTTCATAAACTTGACACTCTACAATCAAATTGGTATTCACAGCCCATCTACTCTGTATCTTCAGAGTGGGAGATACAAGAAAATATAAATGGCAAATAAAAGTGGAAGATATAAATCACCAATAGAGTTATGTTGTGCTCTGATATCAGCTTTAGAATTGTAGCTGCCATTAGCATCTAATCTTGCTATATTAGGAATCACACTTTCCTTCCCAATTATAACATTGATGCTTGGAAAAATGTCTCCTCCTTGATGATTATCCTGAAGTAGAATAGATGTGGCTGCGTGCTCATTGTTACTTGGAATTCTCTGATGGAGAAGATGCAAATAGTCAGCATCCTGCTCTCGTGGCGCATCTGGGGTTGAGGATTCAGAGCAGCAGGCCCCATGAGACAGATGAAGGGCGTTAGAGTATGTTGTATTGTTGCTTCACTAAATTGGACTAGCTAGAACAAGTCTGGCTCGTGGGACGTCTAGTCTGTGAGATGGGGAGTGGCCAAAGTACACGGAATTAGTGGGGACTTGGTTCATGCTTGCAGCTCAAAAGCTTTTAATCAAATTGTTTGGGTCGCTTTTAGGGTTTTTTTTGTTTTTGTTTTTTCTTCATTGTTTTTTAGCACAGACATTGGGGGTGGGGGGAGATTGCTGCTGTCATGCCTGTGATTTGTTATTCCTTCGATACTTGGTGTTCTCTTTTTTTTGCCTTTTTTTTCTGTGATCAGTTTGGCTGGTTGGGTTGAAGGATGCATTGCGCAGGCTCCCTTCTTGGAGGGTGGGTGAGGCATGGAGCATTTAGATGCTAAATTTTCCTCTTGGGAATCTCATTGTAGGTGTCTCTTATGAGGCCCTTCAACAGCATGCTGACATTGAAATACATGGGTCTGGATGCTCAGTTGTTGAATTAAAAAACTTTTTTTTTTCTGTGGAAAAATGTTTCTCTGAGGTATGGGAACCCTTTGGTCAGTGTTCCAAATTTCCACTGAAAAACACTTTAAACAAGAATGTGTTGACTAACTAGCTTGTCCCTTTGTGGCTCACAGCAGTTTCTTGGTCCACAGAGGAACACAACTGAAGTGCTATCTCATCTCTGTCTCCTGGAGGGGTTCCTTAATGCTCTCTTGACAGAAGTTGAAATTTGGTGCCTGCCAGATAATATTCCTGGTAGGCCTGGGCTACACAAGAAAGGTCTGTAGTAGTGTGTGCTACGAAATATATCCCCAAACTGCTGTCAGTTTTGCTTCGAGATTATCTTATGAAATGAACATCCTTTGGTAGATTGCATGAAAAACAAATCTTTTTTGGTTTTAGTTTGCTTTCATTGCAAATTAATTTAGGCCCAAGGCTGAGTTTCTGGATGTCTAATGCCTCATGGTAGAACAAGCTGTCAATGAGTGTACAGCAATACTTGATGCCATGTGCAGATGTTAAATTGCCCAGGCATCTGGTAGCACATGTGGTGGCTAAGCTTGTATCTCCTGAGTCCTGGTCAGGTGTGTCAGCTTCTGTGTCATGCTGCCCTTCTGCCTAGTGAGAAAGCAGCATAGAGGGATAGAAGATGGACACTCTTCTCCTCCTGCATGAGTCACAATCTAAAAAGAAGCTGTTCTTTGTACGTGGAGAGATGCACAGAGGGATCATTCTGACACTATTGCTAGTGCATGTTCTGCTCTATTATTCCCTTTATCACCCCATTATTCCTCATGCATCCTCTGGCTGGAGGGAGTCCTTGCAGGCAGTCTCCTGGAGTGAACAGACAAGAGTTTGTTTATATCAGTGGCTCTGAAGAGGGGAAGGAGGAAACACCAAAATAAAGATCTGCTTTGTGATTACTAAGGAAAAAGATGAGTGGGATAAGAAGGGAAACCACAAAGAATTAGAAATCCCAAACATAATGATGGAGGAGAAAGGAGCAATTATAATAACATTTATTTTGCATCTGTCCATATGCACGTCCATTTATTTATATAAATAGCACTTGGCTGTTCACAGTATGAAGCTGGTTGTCAGTGCTGCGCTTCAATGACTAAGGCACTGGTGTGGGCCTCTATCACAGCTGATGACAGCTACCAATTCCTCTGTCATGTTAGCTTTGATTACAAGCTCTCTCACAGCAATACAGTGCAGTATTTGTGAGGAACATTTTCCCATGCACTCGTGTCAGACTGACCTAAAAGATGTTCTTTTAACAAGTTACCTCTGGACTTGTTTCTTTGGCAGGATAAGGCTTGCTCATGACTAGAATAGAATACAGCTCACGTTCTAGGGCTCTACTGTAGGTCTTCAAGCAGCCTAAAAGTTTGGCTTTATCACCTCTGTTTTACCATTTGGGAGCATGGCTGGGAGCCATAAATATCACCTTAAAGATGGGAGTCTCTGTGAGGAGATCTGCAGGGCTTGCCCCACATGGAGGGCAGAAGCAAGGGACCAAGAGGGGAGCAGCACTGACTGGGAAAGCCTTGACTGGAGGTGACAAAGACTGTAGAGTCCCAAGGAGTTCAGGAAGAGGCTTTTCCTTATCTATGTGTGGAGCTGACGTGGGTGTTAAGAGAGTAATAGTAAGGAGAAATCCAGCTGGAAAAAAGTTGGAAAAATTACCTGCCAGGTAGGTGGTTTAGGATAAACATTTTGGAGCCTGTGATTTCTACTGTGGTATAACAAAATATCTGTAACATGGAGCAGCAGACCTTCTAGACATCATCTTTCCTTTGGCCTCTGAACTGCTCATGAGCTGGACTTCCTTTTTCAGTGGAAAGGAGCTGTAAGGATCTAGGGGGACCAGGATATCTCCTAGTTCCCAACCCCCAAGAGAAGGGGCAGTCCCAGACAACCCCCTTTCTGTCTGATTGCTGAATAACCTAAAGTGCATGGGGGTTCTGTGCAGATAATTCGTAATGACACAGATTAGTCATCTCCTATTGCGGTTTAGGGACGTGGTCCAGCTGTCTGGCCTGTAATGAACGTCCTGTTGCTAAAAGCAGAGGGGAGCACAGGACTAATGCAAACAATGTGCTCTTCAGGGAGGCACAGAAGTCCCCTTAAGCCTGGCCCTGCAGTACTGATTTCTCTTGGCTGGAACCAGAAGCTGAAGAGAAATCCTCCTGACCCGTGGCTTTGGTACAAAGGGGTAACTAGAGCACTAATGCTTGAAAGCTGCACTGCTTGGTGGGGTTTTCTCATTCTTTCCTCACCCAACGAGTAGAGAATGAGAGAAGTGAAAATAATCCTTCTGCTTACCCTCCAGCACGTGGAAGTGGGTCCCTATCATTGCCCCTGTTTAACCTAGGGAGGAAACTGAAGCAAAGTAAATGCCAAAGTCTTGTGAGTGGGTTAAGATCAAAGCTGGAATGAGCCCCTCGGTGCAGTGCTGAAGAAAAGAGGAGGCCCCTTGTGATGGTTTTTTTCCTGTCTTTCTTGACCTCTGAAGGGTTAATGCTGGAGTCAGAGACTTTGTCCCAGGTGGTTTGTGAGGAAACCATGGGTTTGGGTGGAAGAAGTGATCCAAAGCCCTTGTCCCTCTGGTGTCTCAGCATGGGCAAAGCTATCCTCTGGTTAGGTTTGACAAGAGCAGCTTTAAAAAGCAAGCCACAGAGGTGGGGTCCAACCGGAGTACTGTTTCTCATGGCAGTTGAGTTTGGGGAGAGGAGGAGAGGACATGGTGGGGGGAGTCTGAACTTGGCGCTGGTCTGGGATTCTGCAGCGTGGGTACTTTAGCTCTCTGTGCCACACTAGTGCACAGGCAGAGGTGGAGGGGCTGTGTCTTTTGCTGGGTGCCTGCCTGCAGTCAGTGACATCAAGGTGATGCACCAAGAGTGTCCCTATGCCATCAGACACCCTCCTCCATGGGCATGGCATTGCTCAGCTTATCTGTACCCCCTGTCTGATCAGCCCTCTGGATGTTCAGCAGCCAGTGTGTTCAGCACCTTCTGTTCCTCCAAAGACGCTTCCATTTTAGGTCTAACCGCATGTTTTCCTGGTCTCTGTGTGTGCTTTATTACAAACAGCAGTCAGTTCTTCAGGGATCTCTGTATAAGATCATGATTCACCTCATTTGGAAACACTTTTTCCATTATTTCTTTTTCCAACGTTTTCCTTAATCTAAACCAGTGCACAGGGCTGCTTGCTCCAGCTCCAATGGCTGAGCTTGGCTGAGCCTGCTGGGGTCCTGAGCCTGCATGGTCCCCAGCCAAGTGGGCAAGAGCAGTTGCCCCTTTCTCCCCCTTTGATTCCCCTCAGAGGCTCCTCTGAAGCTCAGCAGTTGTGGTCTTTTTGTGAAATGAGGAGTTTTGAGCAAGGAGCTAAAAATACCTCAAGGAAAGCCTGGGAAGATGGTGATGGGTTTGTGGCAGCTGTGGTGGCCTTGCTTTTTCCTTTCTGAGGCAGATGGCAAGAAAGAGTAAAATACCATTTGTTAGCAGGGCTGGAGGAAATGCCGGTACAAGTATCTTGGAGAAGAAATTATTCCAGAAACGAAGGGAATTACTGTGGTATTTCCTGTCAGTGTTGTCGCTTGTTTTGTTTGTGTCGCAGCAGGGCCTACAGGCGCCAGTTGAGACGTGGGCTCCTCTGTGCCCCATGTCATATGGAAATGCATGTGGAAAGAAAGCTGTTCAGGTCATACAACCTCGGAGATAAACGTTTAAATTTTGTGCTTGGTTCTGCCCCTCTTCTGCTTCATGGAGTGAGTCACAGGAGGTTTGGGTTGGAAGGACCTTCGAGCTCATTTCGTTCCAACCCCCTGCTACGGGCAGGGACACCTCACACTAGTCCGAGTTGC
Organism: Melopsittacus undulatus; assembly: GCF_012275295.1. Taxonomy (NCBI): domain Eukaryota; kingdom Metazoa; phylum Chordata; class Aves; order Psittaciformes; family Psittaculidae; genus Melopsittacus; species Melopsittacus undulatus. The sequence goes on along the minus strand of NC_047527.1, from coordinate 102,160,095 downwards.
TCCAAGCCCTGTCCAGCCTGGCCTTGAACACTTCCAGGGATGGGGCAGCCACAGCTGGGCAACCTGTACCAGCGCCTCCCCTCCTTCACAGGGAAGAACTTCTTCCTTATATCCAACCTACATCTTCCCTCTTACAGTTTAAAACTATTGCCCCTTGTCCTATCACTACATGTCCTTATAAAAAGTTTCTCTCCATCTTATAAAGCCCTTTTTATATATTGAAAGATTTCTTTAAGGTATCCCTGGAGCCTTCTCTTCCCCAGGCTGGGCTTTTTCTTCACAACCTTAGGCAAGGCACTTTGTTCTTTTATTCCTCAGTTTCCCCTGCTTGCTCTGTCAGCTGACTCAGTAATCACTGTGCTCCATGAAACCATTGCAGAAGTTCTCTGCCAGAGCTCAGTGTTTAAGGCTGGTGCCATGTGGCATTGCCTTATCCCTCTCCTCCACTGCATTTAACACATGCCTTTCTTGAATGTCTCAGCTTGTTCTCCTGCATCAACTATCCTCTCTTGATTGAGGGGAGAACAAGGCTGATGTTAACCCCATTTAACATGTGGTGGCAGGGAGGTTAAATAGCACCACTGGGATTGTGCAAGAAGGAGTCACTGTTGTCTTAATTCTTCAGAAAATTACAAAACCAATTAGGACCCGGCAGCTTCTGCCACCCTCACCCCTTCTGTGACCCGTTTCAAGCATTTGCATGTTGATTTGAGGTCCTTATGGAGAAGGTGCTGATCCTGCCTTCCCCTCAATCATGTGTTTGAGATGCTGGGTGCAGACTCGTGTGAGTCTTTGCTCTAGCTCTTGGCGGTGCCCCAGACTCCCTGTGTAATCTCAAGCCGGTTGCTCCAAACCAGATTTCCATGGGTGTAAAAAATCACAGCCTACTCTGGTATTTAGGAAGTGCTTTGCATCCCTTTGGGATTTCCTAGTGCTTTGGGCACTGCCCACTTTTTTTTATTCACTTCTTTTTTAAGGAAAGAAGTTTTTGTTGCTGATAGCCGTGATGAATTTAGCTTTAGCTGTGGGTCAAAAACATAAGCAAGCCAACGGAAGACTGGAAAATAAAACTGCAATCAACTCCTCAGACTATAGATAAATATGTATCTCTCTTCCAAATGTTCGTGATCATTGGTCTTGGTATTGAGAGAGATGGGAGGTTAGTGTGTTATACTGGGAAAGTAAAATGTCATTAACAAATGAAGTGGGTTTTCATTCCCCTGTTGCAGCCGGTGTGTTTGTTCCTCCGCTCAGAAGTGGAGCTGAGCAGTGTGGGGCAGCTGGCTTACTTCTGTTGGCTTCAAGCCGCAGCACATCGGCCCTCTTGTTGATGTAGAAGAAAAGGATGCAGCAGGGTCATGGCTTATTGTTTTTTTCCTTTTCTCCTCTCTCTGGAGCTTTGTTACGAGTGTTTTGACATTTTCCAGCCACAAGCTGTTTTTCAAAACTTATTTGTCTGTGAAATTTGTGTTGCTCAGCATAAACAGGCAGTGTGTACTGTGTCCCAGCTTGGTGGAGCATTCGGGTCTGCACTGAAAGTGAAACCTGTGTTTTGAAAGGTTTCCTGCAGGGAGGCCAGAGCTGTGTGAGCCTTTCCCCTTACACGTCCTGCTCCTTTGTAAGGAGAAACCTCGAAAGTTACTTGCTCTGATTTTTTTTCTCTTGCCTTAGAGAAGGGCTTTGTGAAGCTGCATGCAGTAAACCTGCACCAGCTGATTGACTGCCAGCACCCAGAAGGGATGAACCAGCCAAGCCCTATTCAGAGTGGCACATGCAAACAAAAATTGACAGTAAAGAGCCATATCTTTCTTTTCCTTTTCCAACAGAGGTAATACAAGGTGACAATCCCACCTGTGTTTGTGTGTCTCTCTAGAGTGAGTTGGATGTTCCCCATTGGGTTGGCTACGGTCATCTCTTCTTTTGAGTTTTGGACTTGTTTAGAGTTAGCTTGGTATCTTTATGCACTGGTTCTAGAAGTGAACCTGGAGTTTGTTCAAATGTTATTGGTTCTGGAGAACTGGCTGTTAGACACTGAGGTGATGTAAGTGCCTGTTCAGCACAGGCCTGTAGCATCGCTGGACTGCCCCATTTGGTGACTATCCCAGCACTGGTTCTTCCCAGCCTTTCTGGAAACACAAAAAATACCACGAACAGAGCTGAAAAGGATGTGTTTCAGATGATCCAACATGTTTACTCCGAATCCGCCTGGGTATTTTTAAGCTTTTCAACTGAATCGCCTCCAGCCTTGACTTCCTGAACTTTGGTGGGTGTTTGCAGAATGCGAGGAGCTGTCAGTTTAAAAATAGACCTAAGGGTGCGTGTCCAGCTCAATTTCTTCATTAGAGACAAAGTTGTTTTACTGTGGGTCTGCTTTCCCTCTCAGAGGATGGAAAGTGTGCCTTCATGCGCTGACAATCCAGGGTTAGAGATAAGGCCCTTGCTCAGGAAGAGCTGTCCCCCACCCAGTCAGGGATTATCCCTGTGAGATGCAGGCTGCATGGGACTGAGCCCTCCCTGGTGTTACACCTCAGAGGGAGGTGGTGAGCACTTTTTTCTCCATGGGGATAGAACTACTATTTGAGGAAGCTTGTGTGCACTAGTAGGGGCAGAGCCCTGGTTAACTGGGGGGCTAAACCTGGTCTGGGAAGTAAAGAGGGCTTTGATTTTCCTTGGAGATCATTGGAAAGTTCTGTAATGAGCCAAGGGGTGCTAGAGGGATGCTTGGCTTAGTCGGAAAAGCTGAATGAATGAAAAAGTTCCCTGTGGTCTTGATCACTGCTAAACACACACAAATAGAGGATGGGTGGAAGTGGCTTTTACTAGTCCCTAGTAAACACACAGTTGTTTGTTCGGTCTGCCTGTGACTCTGCTGGTTTTTGGGCAAACTTAATGATTTCTCTTGGGGTGAGCAACAGGTCAGTTCAGGGACAGCATTTACTGTCTGGAGTGAAGTGGTGCCTGATACACTTTACATTTTGTAGGTTCTAACAAAATGACAGCCACCACCACCCCAGCACTATTTGTTTTAAAATCTAAGACTGTTTCTCTGCTTCCATTATAGGATGCTTGCTTTACTTCCAATTTCTTTGCCCCAAATATTCCTGTGTTCTATTAAGTGTCTTCTGAGCTTGGCTTTGCTTATTGGCTTTCCAACAGAAAAGTACTGGGGTAAAACCATGGGAAGTGCTGAAGATGGACAAATATCAGACATTTAACATGTTTGCCTCTTTAATAATAGTGCATGTTCCCAGCTGAGTTCAGAGCATTCCCAATTTTCCACTTTTATTAATGCATTTCATTAAAAACTAATAGTTACACAGATGAGTGAGTGGCCTCTTGTTTACAGAAGACATTATTCTCTGACAAACATGTTTGTCAGCAATGTGGCATTTCCCCAAGTTGGTGAGTGTAGCAGCCACTTTGACCCTAAATAGACCAGATGCCCAGTAGCCTTAGGGGTGTCTCCCCAAGAACTGTCAGCTTTGGATCTGCAAGGCAATCTGGGATTCAGTTTGGGACCTAACCATTTTCTGCTTTTCTTTCAGCAGCGGAATGTCAGGATCAAGTTTGAATATGAAGGAGAGAAAAGGTATGTACCCAAGCCAGTCCCCCACTTGTATAGGGGCAAACTACTTATTTTACCCAATGTCATCCTACTGACTTCAGCCATCTGCAGATGAGCTCACAGTAGGACTCATTCCCTTAAAATCAACAGTTTTATATATGAGGGCTTTGCCTCCTCATCCCATTTGCCACAAGTACCTCCTGGGATTTGCATGCAGGCAAAGTGTTTCCAAGCTGGAAGTCATTAAATGCCTTTTACCAGGGACATAGGGTGCACACTTGGATCCTTTTCTCTTTTTAATTCTTGAGCTCTGCTGAACCACAGCTGAGCTGCAGCCCTACAGAAATGTGTCCTTTGATTAGCAGCCTGTGACACTTACTTAAGATAACCAGATTTTGGGCATGGGTCCCATGAAAATAGAGCTAGGAGTTAAAGCTTGCCCGCCCTTCCCTGCTTGACATTTTCATGGAATCACCTCTGCTTGGGGACTGTGGCAGGGCAGGACACAGGGCTGGAAACTCACAGGCTGATGGTCCAACTTGCGTGTTAAAGCCAAAGAAAATTGAAGTAATGTTACTGTAGGAGTAGACTGTACCTGCTGGTATGTATCTATAGAGATGCTGCATGTGAAGGTATGGGAGAGTCACAGGGTTCCAAACTGCATCTCTTCCATCCCTCCCCCCTTATTCAGAACTACTTGTTGAAAATGGAAATGATAAATCACTGACCAGTGCCTGATCCTGGGTCTTCTCTAGCAAAAGGCTGCTATACTTCCTTCTCTTCTGCCTGTACACCACAGTGGGGGAAGGAGCAGAGGTGCTGCACTAGGATTTTTGGTAGATATTCTCACAGGGTATGTCAAGTTCCCTTTTGAGCGTAGCAGATGAAGCAGTATTTCTGTGTGTAAAAGTGAAGAGCAAGCTCTATGCTTCATAGTAGAAGAATACAGGTTCTTTATTCTGTATTATTAGTCTAACCCCAAATTCTAGTATGCCTTTACTAAATTGAGACTATTGTTGTATTTGTTTGTGAATACAGGATTATCCAGTTTCCAAGACCAGTCAGATTCAAAGAAGTGGTGCAGAAGGTCACAGATGCTTTTGGACAGACGATGGACTTAGTCTGTGTGAACAACGAGGTACTCTTCTCCTAATTGCTAAAGGAGGAGGCTTAGGGTGCATGGTGCCCATTTCCTAATTGAGCAGTGGGTTGGTTTTTAAGGCCCTATTTTAGTGTTCATATGAATATGAAGAAAAATAATCTTATTTTGTGGTTCCCAGCTAGTGAGCATGCAAGTGCTCTTGTCTGGACACAACTCAGTTGAATTCTCAGACCTGAAGCCAGGCTCTTTCTTCTCAAAAATATTTCAGTTAAGGCCTGTTAAATGGTGACACAGGAACATTTGCTTTCCCCTAGAACAAAAAAAAAAAAAAAAAAATCTGTAACTCCAGCAGGGGAGGAATTAAGTAAGTGTGATGATGGATACATTGTCAGTTGAGCTGTGCAGTCAGCAGCAATAGATATTTTCCCATCAGCACCTTTGGGGTAATAGGACCACTTTCAGAATGTGTCTGGCTGGTGAGAGCATGCTCAGGGCAGAGAGGAGAATGGCTGAGACCAGTGGCTTTCCTGAGAGCCACATGAAGTGACTGTAGGCTACAGTGTGTTTGGGAAGGCTTCACATCCAGCCCATCTTAGAGGCAAGCTGCAGGAGCATGGCAAAGTCAGAGCATGATGGACAGTGCTGCTAACACAATTCACTGTGGACTGTTTTAACCCAGAACCCCAGAATGATATGCATGTTCCTGTGGCTAGGTCTGCAGTGAAACATGCATCACTGAAGGTTGCTCTAGCAGGTCCTGTGGCCATATACAGGCAGCCAAGAAACCCTTCCTCTGCAGTCTTTGCATTTTAAGGCTTGAAGACATTTCTTCTCCATCCTTCTTTAGAATGGCCACTATATTTTTCTAGCTTTGTCATTGAGCCCAGCACTGTGTCTGAAGGGAAGGTACTGATGAGGGCCTTTACCTAGAAGGGGCAATCCTTGGCATCTGCTTTAGTGTGCTCAGTGTTTTCTTATGAGGCATCTAGCCATAAGCTGGGCAGGCATCTGGGGTCACTGAACTCTCAAGGTGGTTTTGGCTTTGGGAAGGAGGAGTGGGCCAGATGACAATCAGGTGGGCTTTTAAACACAAATTCTTTTTGATCTGTGCTGACATCTTGCTTGTTCAAGTATTAGTTGCATATTACTACTAACAGCCTTTTATTAAAGAATGAATGGGGAGGGAGGTTGAAAAGGGAACTTTCCCTCTCTCTTTTTAAGTTTTCTCCCTTCCGTTTCAATAGAGTTTTGATCCACAAAAAAAGTTGCTATTCTTCTATAATAGGTACCTCATGATACCAAAGTGTCTGCTGGATTTGGGCTTTGAATGTAGCCAGGTTTCTAATCTTGGGCATTCTCTGTAAGCCCTCCTGGGAAAAGCCTGCCATTGAATTCTCCAGGAATGACTCATTTCATTCCAGGTTTCTTTCCACGGCAAGAGAAATTTTTTTCCAACCACAGCAAACAGAAGCTTAAATAAAGCTTAAATAATGCATTTTATTGCATGTTAGAGTCTGTCTTCCTGGGCACGTGCACAGCACGTAGCAGGAACATGATTAGCCCTTTGGGTACTCCTAACTTCTTAGGGCTGAAGAATGACTTTCTGTGGTTTTGTTTGCATAAAAAAAACCCCTCTTTGAGAGCTCACACCTTTGGAAAAGAGGTCTGGGCAGTAGCAATTCAGGATTGTTGCTGTGGAAACATGATGAGCAGACAAAAGTGGCCTTTGGGTAGATAGCCTGCATGTCCACATGGTGACACCTTGGCATTTGGCTCCTAGCGTCTTCTGGGGCAGATTTTTGAGTCTCATAACTGCAAGGCTTAGAGGTAGCCTGACCACAGATCATTACAAGTAAATGTTTCACTCTCTCTTCATGCTCAGAGGGAACTGTGCAGTAATGCTCTGCTGCCATCAAATGTTTTTCTTGCAGTAGCACCTTGTAGACCAAAAATACATTGAGGTCAACAGGGCCCCTACAAAAGCTTGCTAAATGTCAGTCCCTGTCCCAGTGAAGCAGGAGTCCTGAAGCCAAGATCATGGAGATGAGCATGCCAGCTGGGTGGAGCAGGGGCATGCATGAATCACACCCTGGTGGGACCATGGAATCAGCAGGCTTGGGCTGGTAGAGATAAGAGTGGGGCCTGGCAGGGGATGTACTGCATGGGGCATGTCTGCATGTCAGTACCAGGCTGGGCTTATCTTTCCAATGAGCAGGACAGCAAAACCCGGCCTGGCCATAGGCAGCATGGTGTGGCGTTTGTTAGGCAGTCAGAAGCCAGTTTTTCAAACTGTGACTGTTACCTTTTCATTTGTCCCATCTCCACAACCAACTCGTGATGTGACTTTGGCCATAACACTGGGCCTCGGTGTGCCACCAGTTCCCTTCTGACCTCCCCTTGCTTGTCTCCCTGAGGTGGTCCATCAGCATCATTTTGGATGATGGAAGATTAAGGAGGGTTAAAGCCTGGGGAAGTAGTGAAACCTCCATTAGGGGGGGAAGAGATAAAGGCATATTTAACAAGCATTTGTCAAGAATTGTTGGTGCCAGTTGGTTCTGCATTGGGCAGGAAGATGAACTAATTGACCTCTCAGATTTTTTCCCAACCCTATTTCCTACTATTCTTCAGCTTTTTGCAGTGTCTTAGAGTGAGGTCTAGTAATACTGTTGTACTCACCCTATGCACTCACTTTCTTAGACTGCAGTGGATTGACTGCAAAGTACCATACTAAAACATTAAGGAACATTTAAACATGCTATTTAAAAGGAAGAAGAAAATCTAATAAGCTTTATTTAGTGAAACTTTTGTGTAAGTAAACTTTGCTGTTCATCATGGCTGTTCACTCTGCAGACAGAATAAACCCAGTTACTGGAAACGCACCCTGGCAATTACAGATGTGGTTCTGCATGAATCTGTATTTAGTTTCATGCCTAGTAGGTATCTGTTTCTGATATCCACATATGCCACAGTCTGGAAGCCAAATGGAGCAAAATCTATTTGCCAGATGTGGGTAATAGGTAAAGCCAAGCTAAATACTGGCTCCAGTCCCTTTTACAGGAGGGCAATTTCTGGCTGACGTTTTTGGCTTCTCTGAAGCAGGCATGCAAACACATTAATGTTGTGATATTCGAGTGAGATGGAGTGACCTGCAGAACATTCTGTTCAGAGCAGCAGCAGAGGAATTGCTCTGAACGCTTGTGAGTAGCTCAGTAAAGGGATGGTTAAGTAATGGGACTGTACTTACAGTGCAGAGTCAAATTCTGCTTAGTGGTGAAATGAGGGGGAGCAGCATTCTGCCATCTCATTTCTGTTTGGGTGAATGCAGGAGAGAGGGCTTGCCTGCTTAGTGCACCTGTGGAGCCCTTGTGAACCTCAAGAGGGGTAAGCAGTGCACCAGGAGAATCTCTTTAGCTGTACTGCTTAAGGCAGCAGACTGAGAACAGCTGCAAAGCACTTGGGAGACATGTTCAATACCATCTTTGTCTTGTATCTGTTGTGAACATGGGTTATTCATTCAGATCTCAAAGCTTAACCATGAACCATGGTCTAACCATTTACTCCATGGCCCTCTACTTGGTGAGTACTTTCATTTGTGTGCAAGCCCTGTCCCAGACTGGGAATCTGTTTCCAGCCTTGCTTGTGAGGCCCAGCCCAGACAAGACTGGTGTTGGTGTTTTCTGTAAACCCTCCAGCTGGTTAGGTCCCTTGCTTGGGATCTGAAGGACATATTCCTGAACTTTTCCCCAACCAGTCTAGTTGAGAACCAAAGTCCTTACAAGCCGATAGGAAATCCCAGGGCAAAGCTTTCTCAAGAGTTTCTCTTGGAATCTTTTTCCTACACAAAATAGCTAGTTTTCAGACAACGGGTTCACAGCCACATTATCTCTCTTCCTGGGTGAATGTGCTAAATGCTTTGCTCTGGAGTCTCTTTTTCTGTCTTTTTGTAGAAACTTCTTTACCACGTTTGCATACCTTGCACCAGAAGAGCACTCCTAGCTCAAACTGGAGTTTGTTGCTTAACTATCTTTTGAGAACTGGCCTTGTCTTAGCAATTAGCATTGCTTCCAACAATTACACCTAACAGCTGCATTTTTTTCACCTTCTCATCCTATTTCTGGATATCAAAACTCTCCCATGTCAAGCTATGGGGGTCCTGGGTATCTAATTTGGGACTGTGTAGTCTACAGAATAGCTGGTTGTATTAAACTTAGCTATTGCAGTGCCCCTTTGCAGACCTGGCTTTTAGTATCTTGAAGCTGGGTGCCTATGGTACGTATCAGCTGAGGAGTACCTGCTATCCACAGCTGCAGGAGCTTTGTTTTCTTGGGATATTTTGGGCCCCTCACTACCAGAAAGTCATTTAGATGCTGGAGTGAGTCCAGAGAAGGGTAATGAAGCTGGTAAAAGGGTCTGGAGCACAAGTCTTAAGAGGAACAGCTGAGGGAACTGGGGTTGTTCAATCTGGAGAAAAAGGAGGCTCAGGGGAGACTTTTCATTCTCTCTATGACTACCTGAAAGGAGGCTGTAGTGAGGTGAGGTCAGCCTCTTCCCCCAAGTAACAGGATGAGAGGAAATGGACTCAAGTTGTGCCAGGGGAGGTTTAGATTGGATATTAGGAAAAACTTCTTCACTGAAAGGGTTGTCAAGCACAGGAACAGGCTGCCCAGGGAAAGAGTTGAGTCACCATCCCTGGAAGTATTTAAAAGATATGTAGATATGTGGCACTCAGGGACTTGGTTTAGTGGTAGGCTTGACATTGTTAGGTTTATTGTTGGACTCGTTGATTTCTAAGGTCTTTCACAACCTAAATGATTATATGGTTCTATGACAATGTTAATCCTGATGTTTATCATATAAAATAGGTGGCCTGCATATGACTCAGTTCACTGTCTGCAAAATGGGGATGAAAGATAACCTTCCTATCACACAGGAGAAGAGAAACTCAATCCAAACCTTGAAGTGCTCCCACTGTAAAAATAGCAGCCTTGTGTGCATCTGAGATGGTGGTTGATGAGCTCAGGCTATGATCCTTGGCTGGAGTATGGTAGCAGTACAGGAGGTGACTGTAGCAGTTTCCTGAGGTGAGACCTCATCTCTGTTGGCCAGGGCCCACAGTTTTCCTTTGACCTGCTCATCTTTGAACTCCTAGCCTCAGTGCACACAGTCTGAGCGTATTTGCCTGCAGGCGAACAGCCAAACCCTCGGCAACACCCTGGGATCAAAGAGGTAGACACAGGTGGCTTTTGAGTGTCTTTTTCTGTGGTGGTTGATCTGAGGTGTGCTTGCTGTTGCTGGTGGCATGAACCCTCATCGCCTGGAGGCCTGAGCTGCTTGTCAGGAGTTCTGGTAGCTGTGGCTCCCAGTAAGACCAGCAAGAGCCTACTGGGTGTTGTGGTGACTCGTTCCCTTTGGTAGGTGCAACTGCTGTGTACTTTGGCACAGGCATAACATATGTTGTTGGCTGGATTCAGTGCCAGTGCCCGAGGCAAGCTACAGAGGCTGAGGCCTGGTTTTTATGAGATTAGGCAGAATGCCCTGAATGAGGGGCAAAAAAGTTGTGTGATTAATCTTAGCCCAGGGCAGCAGAAGGCCACAGAGCCCCTCTGAAGCGCAGCTGTGTTGGGCATTGAAAACTGAAGGCTGTGTTGGACATGGTATACCACACAACAATGTCAGGAGGGTCCGATTCCCTTTGGAGGTACGAGAGCAATAGTCTGCCACTTAGCAGAAACATATCAGGACCTTTAGCTGCCTGATAGATGTGGCACTGTGTATTTCTCTGTTCTGGTTACCTTGTAAAGAGCAGAAGCTGAATTTGTCTTGCTGGAAGTCGAAGTAGTTCTTGGAGGGAGAGCAATGCACACCCTTCACATTAAAAGGGAAGAGACCTAGTTGTGAAATGTTGTTCCCTGATTTCATGTGATGCCCAGACACTAGGGAGACTGTTAGTGTACAGGAACAGCTGTAGAGAAGGACACTGAGAATCTACCAGAGTAAATCCTTGGATACAGTTCACTGCTTTCTTGAAGCACCATTCTATGGTGATCTTCCCAGGAAGAAACCCAGAAAGAATGTGTGGGGCTGTTTTGGGGCTGGGCAGCAGCAGGTCTTGCCTACAAACTCCAAGATCAGAACAGCCCCAGAGTAACAGGCAACAAGCCTAAGGTTTCATCTCAGCCTTCTCCTCTTCCTACTAGCTGAATTGGTGACGTGACCTTTAAGCTCTCTGCTTGCAGATGTTTTTTGTTGTGATTTTTTGCATCTGTTCTGTGGTAGATGAGAACTTGGAAGAAAATACTAGAGCTCAGCAAGCTGGAGGGCATAAGGCGTCTGTTTTCTGTCCACCTCCTTGGGTTCCTCCCTTGTCCCCTGATTCCCAAACTGCTCACTGTAAGGATCTGGCTTCCTCTGTTTACCAAAAAGTATGACACTACCATGTTCCAGTGTTTGTTCAATTCCTTCCAGCTCCTGATCCCACTGAAATCCCAGGAAGATTTGGACAAAGCGATGGAACAGTTGGAGCTGAGCCCTTCCCTGAAGAGCCTGAGGATCCTTGTGAGTGCTCCAAAGAAAGCGAATGTGAGCCCTTCACCTTCTATGCTCTTTTGTATCCGGAGCGAGATGCCTTGTTATTGTGTTGGGGAGTGGAAATGAGTATCCTGATGGTGGAGAGCAAAGGGCAAGCTGGTCATGAGAGGGGTCAGCCCTGCTCTGTTTCAGCTGCTCAGAAATCCTCCTGTGGTGGCAGTCCAGAGCCTGAGCTCAGCTCCCCCTAGCTCTTCCTGTATCCTGTGAAGGGTTAATACTGCATGGATTCTCAGGCAAGGTTAAACCCTAAGAGAACCCCTTGTGCTTTCTGCCTAGGGTTGCTGTCATCATTCTTTTGTAGCTTCTCCTTCATATACAGGGTGGTGCCCTCACCCTTGCCATGCTTTCTGGCAGCATGGAAACTGTTCCCTCCATGTCATGCTGCAGTCCTGCAGGCCAGGAAGAGCGAACTGGAGAATCCTTCAGTCTCCTGCAGGACTGTCCTTCCCCCCCCCCCCCCCCCCCCCCCCCCTTTTATTTATTTGTTTTTTTTGTGAGCTCAGTGGTTTTGCAGTTAAGCCTGTTAACTTGACCTCGCCTGCACGGAGTGTCTTGCCAAAGCACATGTCGTGCTGCCCCAAGCACAGGCTGTAAAGCAAGGGATTCGCAGATGTTGCAACTCTGTGTTTTTTTCTTTATACTTCCTAGAAGTACCAGAGAGGCTGAGAGTCTTGAAATTCATAGTGTTTGTCCCCATGCTGCTGCTCACAGCTCCTGGAACTTCTCCACTCCTTTTAAAGACACAGGGAGCATGGAGGAGAGGCTCTGATTTGGGGGCAAATCTGGGTTCAGGCCAGGGATCAGTTTTTTTACCTATCTAGAAATAATGCAGTGCAGGAGCAGTCTTTTGTCAGCTGTCTCTATTGACCATTACCAACTGGAGCTTAATTAGAGTATTTCAGTAACGGATGTGAATTGTTTGTGAATGGCTTTTGGGGGTACTCTAGATTACTTGCATGTCCTTTTTTTTATTGGTTTTGTTGGGTTTTGGTTTTGTTTTTAATAGTTCTTGGGGAACATGGTCATGGTGTGTCCACAAGTGCTCTGGCCAAGTCTAATCATTCCCTTTGTCTGATTACCAGCTCCTCCAGCCGAACAACAGCAAGCAGCACGAAATGAGGATCTCCAGATCCATGGGTGATATCATGGGATCCCTGTACAAAGACTCTGAAAGGACACGGAAGTATTCAACAGGTCAGCAAAATGCAGTGCTCTGTGGGTTGTTTTGTGCTGGCCACCATCTCCTTTCTCTTTTCTGTCACAACTCTGTACCTGCTGCAGTCTGGATGGCTACCCTGATGTCTCCCATCAATAACTCAGTGCAGTTGCTGCTTATCCTCAGCCTGAGGAAGAGACTGCAAGCTGCACAGGTCAGATGAGGTTGTACTGAGCAAAGTCATGTTCGCCATGAAAGCTAAGAAGAAGAGGGGATCTGAGGTGTAATTTGTAATGCAGTAATAAAAATCTTCAGTGAATTCAGTTCTGCTGAACTTTATCAAAGTGAAGAGTGAGGATCTACAGAAAGCCAAAACTTTTTTTAGGCCTTGACATACTCCTTTAACTACCTGCTGTTGTTCTCTCCTCCTTTCCCAGTTAGCAGGGTAATATAGCTGAATGCACTTAGGCTTCTTTGCTCCTGAGCTGGGATCAACTTCACCACATAAGAAGCTTACAGATATGTGTCTCCATGCCATCAGTCTGTTCTTGCTTGTCTGTGATAGTTGCTTTTCTGGTTTCTCAGGAGAATGGATGTGTGCAGTGTTTTGCAGTGGTTTCAGATGAAGGGGAGCATCCCTTTCCTTCAAAAGTACTAAGAGTAGGCACCTGTAATCTCGAAAGCCAGGCTTGCAAGTGCCTTGTCTCTTCTTGCAGCCCTGGAGGGACTGAAATTTATTTGTAGCATTGTGTGGTCTTTTGTTGGTTTTCTGTGTTTGAGTTTATGCTTTTCTTGCTTTCTAAAATGCTCTAAGCTTTTTGAAGTTACAAGTACTCTTGATAAGCTGTCTGTTAGAACCTTTTTTTGTGAAGAACATTGTGGAATTTTGTAGAGAGTAGGGTGTCTTGTGCAAAATTGGTGTAACAACCCTATAATTTATTCATTTTACACCCTGTAGTCAGGATAATGATTTTGTCATACAGTGACTGTTTTCTGCCATGTCTGTGGGTGCTGGTTACAGGTTAATTTCTATAGGTCCCTACTGTTTTCATGCAATGATTTGACAGCTGTAGAAATGACCACATCAGAGCCCTTAAATAAAGTGGGACCTTACAAATACGCATAAAGATATATTTAATCCCTCAAACATCCTCTCTATTTATATGACAGTAAGCACTTCCAAACTCTTCTCTGTACAACAAAAGTACATTTTTCTCCAAGGATTTGCCTTTTTTCTCTCGTATATCCTGTGGTTTGTTTTATCTCAGATGATATATAGGAAATGTTCTTCTGGGGTAGGTCCAGCATAGCCCCTTGTGCAGCCGCATCCGACTCTTACTGAAGCCAAGGGTGGGTGGTACAAGAGCTCTCTGTGGGCCTTATGGTTCAATGTACTAGGCTTATCTTTTTCTACTGTGGCTTTTTTTTTAGCTCACACTGCTCTTGAGAGTTTGCCCAGGGTCTGGCAGAGTCACTAGATTACCCTGAATGAAATGCACGCACAAATACATAGTAAGGCACAGAGCCTCAGCAGAAATTGTGCTTGAGTGAAACATCTCTGCTGTTTGCTTTCTTTCTGGCACTTGTTGAGCTGTTAATGTAAACCAGCAAAGAGCTGTGGCACCGGGAATTGTCACTGATGTGTGAACTGAGCGTGATGGGCAGAATTGATTCCATATGTAACTGTGCTAGCTACAAGATTAGTTCTTGCAAAGTCAGAATTTCACACTAACTTCTGTGCCGTGCTTTGGCCTTTTCTGTTTTGGAGCTGCTGTAATAACAAGAGGGCCCCTGACCAGGTCTTTACTACTGCCTGTGAGATGTCACTGCCTTGAAGAGCATCCTGTAGATAAGGCAGATAAAGGAAGAGATCTCAGCTCTTCAAGGGTGAGAGCCTGAGATACAGATGGATTTTGAGGGAATGCCTGAATAGCAGAGTGGAGGAATGGGTATTACATGCTTATTTAAATCTAGGTATGGATGAGGAGGACCAGACAGCACCAGATGTAGGATGTAGGGTGTTAACACTGGGATATTCAGGAGGATCTGCATGCTGATTGCTAATGCACCAAAACCAGTGTCCTTGATGCTGTTAGGTAGCAAAGGTAACCAGCCCATGCTACAGTCATCCTTCTGGGTTTATTTCCATGCAGACAGTCAGTTTCGGTCTTTGTTTGAAAAGGGGTTGCAACAACCGTCTGCATGGTAAGAGCAATCGGATCTTTCTGGAGTTATCTGGGTCTATATGGAGCTACTGCAGCTCTGCTTAGAAGGTTTTTGCAAGCCAGGAGATTAATTTATTCTCATCTCCTGAGCCAGAACTGGGTAATCTAACAGCTGGGCAGAAAGTCCAGGAAGCCAAAAGGGAGAGCAGTGTTTCAAATGGAGCATAAAACTGAACATCAGGCAATAGAGATGATCCTGTGTTGTGGTTCCGTGAACCAGGGATTTCACTGAACCTGGTGGATAGTCAAAAGGCAGCCTTAAGAGGCTGGGATTTCTGTAAGTGAAACTGCTATTCACTTCCAGCTGCATGGTTTTTTAGTGTTTGCTTCTCCTGTCATCAAAGTATTTGCTATCAAGAGAGGATCTTAACTCAGTTCAGCTTTTCTCTTGAAACCACATTTAAAGGGAGATTGAAAGTGGCTTTATAAGAAAAGGTGGTTCAGGGTCATGTTCTCAGTGTTTTCTGAGACGTCTTCTGTTTTTCTGCTGACTTTGCCATGTAAGCAGCAGCAAAAAATAATGAAAGTGCATGTTGTTGGCACAAGCACATTGGAAAAGGGGGGGGGGAATGTTCTGAGGAAGGTTTGGCTATTTTTCCTTCTGGACAGAAAATGTCTTGACTTCATGTCCCTGAAAAACCTTGTGCAAAGTCAATATTTTCATTTCTTTTTTTTTTTCCTTTCTTTCTGTAAACTTCCAAAGCTGAAATCTCCCACCCCCCTTTTTTTTTTTTTTTTTTTTTGGTGAGGGGTGTGGGGGGCAGAAAATGTTCCAGTCTTTTAGTGACCAGCATCCACAAACATTCAGCTGAGCGCCAGGAGACTTTGGCCAAAATGTATTTGGGTTCTGGATTTTCAGGTAACTAAGAGTTGCCTTTATTTACTTTGAGGACGTACACATTTCAGATCATTATCCACAAATGATTTGAGAGCCCCATTCCTGAATCACCATTTTAGTGGAAACATTTGCCAAAAGCTTTCTTCTAAAATTATAGAATCATAGAAGAGTTAGGGTTGGAAAGGACCTTAAGGTCATCTAGTTCCAACCCCCCTGCCATGGGCAGGGACAACTCACACTAAACCATATCACCCAAGGCTTCATCCAACCTGGCCTTGAACACTGCCAGGGATGGAGCATTCACAACCTCCCTGAGCAACCCATTCCAGTACCTCACCACCCTCACAGTAAAGAATTTTTTCCTTATATCCAATCTAAACCTCCCTTGTTTAAGTTTGAATCTGTTACCCCTTGTCCTTTTTTTAAATCTCAAATTATTTTAAATTTATTTTGTTCATGGTGGCAGACCAGGCTGCTGAGCTGTGGCATCACGTGCCTGCCAGTCCCCTCCAGACCACGAGTTCATGCTGGCTGGATCTGGGCTGTCAGATATGGACCAGCCATGGGAGCAGCAGGACTTTCACCTCAGAGAATTGCCACTGCAGTGATGGTGCCCAAGTTTTCATGGCTGCCTGGACACTTGTGCAGCAGCATCAAACCTCCACTATAGCATGCTGAGAGGTTTTAAATACAGATCCCTGTATTTACAGATCTCCTGTTGCAGGAGTTGGGATGGATGATACCCCCTCTGTTTTGAGGAGAGTTTGGCTGTGTGCATCATGCCAGCTGCTTTAGGGCTGGAAAATGGGCCCTGTCCTGCTTATTAGGACACCTTAAATTTTGCCTTATGTCAAGATGCGGGACTCCATCCTCAGAGGATCAGTGTGGAGAGGATGGAGAATTGGACCATGTGCTCACACCTCCCCTCAACAGTCACAGAGTGAGAAGTCTCCTGCAGGTGTATCTCCTCTTTGTGTGCTGTTGCATCCTGACCCCCATATTTCTGCCAGGGCTCAGAGGAACAGCACATCTTGACATGATGTCCCTCGCTTGGCTCTGGCGACGTCATCCCAGGGCTGGGCTCTCTGTGGCTGCAGCTGTGAGCATAGGCAGCTGCCAGCAAACCCTCCCCAGCACTGGCTTTTAAGGGGCTTCTCCTCTCCATCAGGAGCCCTACTTGATGCCAATCAGTGATGGAAGTTTAGGGAAGGACCTGCAAGGGTTAGGGAAGGGGTGAAGTGAGGCAACATGGAGATGGAGGGAAGCCAAGCCTGGCACAGGGGAGCTGGCTGTACATGCAGCACCACAAACTTGCACATACTGCATGAAAGACACTTCTTAAGTAAAAATAACAGAAGAGAACATGAAAGACCCCAGTACATGCCAGCAGTGACTGTAAGTCTCCGTGCTGGCCTGGTTCACCCTGCTCAGGACATGCTGTGCTCTAGTCTCAAATATATGGCTTTACATTACTGCCTTCAACATGGAGCAGGAATCCTTTCCCAAAGCACCTTGCTCCAAAGGGTAACCGAGGTCAGATGCTCAACCAGTGCCAATCTGCAGAGTTCTCTGAGTTCAGGAATCCTCAGCACAGCTACTGAGATCAGACTCATAGAATGTTTAGGGCTGGAAAGGACCTTAGATACAGCCAGCATTTGGCTTCTAAAGAAGTCCCTCACAGTCTGCCCTATCTGCACTGGGTCTGGGGACTGGAGCTGATGTGTAATCCTGTAAACCCCAGGAGGACAGTCCCTTAGGCGTCTCCTCTCTCTGCCTGGTGCTGCTGCTGTTTCTTGAGTATTGGGTCAAGTGTGAAGAACATCTATGATGTGCCAAACAGGCACATCTGGGCTTGTATGTCAGTTTCTTCCTCTGCTTCTGGGTGGGTAAAGCAGCATTATCTAGTCTATCCAATATGCCTTGTTTTGCCCTCACTATGCATTAAGCCTCTTATTGAGTACCAGGGTTGCTGTCTCTGCCTGATCCCTGTTTTCCATTGTCTCCCACCAGCAGCACTGAGATTGCCTGAGGTTTTGTTCACGTGGTAGGGCTGAAGAAAGGAATCAACAATGGCCTTCAGGGCTCTGCTCCCACTATCTCCCTGTGTTCCTCCAGGGCAGATGGACATAAATGGATGTGAAGCAGCAGCAACTAGTTGTGCTGGAGGTCTGAACTACATAAATTACTTGGACCAGCTCTTCTACCCAAACAGTCTGAAAGGGATCTGGTTCAATCCAGCAGTTTGCAAGCATGCAAAAGACTAAGCATTTTGCTTAACTTCCTTGCCTGCTGGGAAATGGCTAGTGTCTTATCCCCTCTTACAGTTTTTGGCAGGAAATATGACTCTGGAAGGTCAAACACAACTGACCTGATGGCTGGGAGTAGTTGTTACAGGCAAAGGCTTACTGTGAGATCATGCAAAGTCTCCACACTTGTGATAAAGTGCATTTAACTCCCTGGGTTCAAAATCAAACAGGACATGTATGGCCCTTTGTAAGCTCTGTGTCAAAGACTTCCTGGGTCATGAGTGGGTTACTGCACTGAGAGACCTCAGCAGTGCTGAGCAGACCCACACCTCATCCTAGCAGTAACAGAAATGCTCAGTAGGGCTAAGATACAGCAGTTTTACCACACCAAATCCTCTAGCAGCTTTTTGGAGCAAGAGCCACCCAAATGTCCTTAAGCTGCATTCTGGATTGACATCTGCTAAGCAAATGAGGGGATAATAATGCAGTGGTATGTCCAGGGTGCCCAAACTGTTAAATGGTTAAACGTTTGTTTATTTATCTTCAAAGAGAGGATGCCGTACTTCCCAACTGGTTTTGTTTTCAGGGCTGGTGGAAAGCCAGTTCATTATGAGTGCTGCAGCACTCGAGAGATTCTCCCCCCTTGATCTTGGCACTACTTCAGTTGGACGTTTTTTTTGCTGTGTTCTTACCCTGCAGGAAATCTGTGAAGGAGAAAATAGGAAGAAGGGAAAAAAAGTAACTCAGTGCCTTATGACTTTTAATTTTACAATCTGAGCACGGAGTCTGTAGGAAGGCATACTATGGGACAGAGATATCAATGTATTTGATATAAATCCACCAAACCTGATTTAGTGATCTTTATTGCTGGTGTGGCACTCTCCACATTAGAATCTTCTGAGGCATATCAGCTTAAGTGAAAGGTGGGAACTTGGATTTCTAGTGTTGATCACACTGATGGACTTATGCCAGAGATTGATCTGGCACAGTAACTGTGATGTAGAATAGCAGCAGAAGAGGCAGAAGCATTGTGTTGATTGATCAGCATTGACTTTTCATGATAGAATAGGCCCCTTCCTGGTACCTTTATCTTGCAATATTGTGCTTAGCCTGGGCATGTTTCTACCAAATGATAGCAATGAATCCAAGAACTGGCAAGAGTACCATAAAAATGGAATCAAAGTGTGAAGAAACCCATCTCCATGTGCTTTATATCTCTTCAAGGATGTGTGCTCTTCAGAAGTCTCCTTAAAAACAAGTTGTTGTGTTGTGTGAAGGCTCATATTGCACAATGCGACCTGTTAAAGTTCCATCACAGATGAGCATGGACCTCTGTCAGCAATTTATTGCTAGGAAGCAATGATAGCCCAGGGATGGAGGGGTGGGACTGCAGAAAGGCAAGTGGAGCCAAGCCTGTGTGAGGGCAACGCTTCCTAAAGCCTGAATAGACACAAGGAATCAGTTAGGGAGGATTTGAGGGAATAAGAAGAGGGTTATTTAAGTACAAATCATTTTCCATATAAGAAGTGTTTAAGCGATGTTGCACCAAGTTCACCCAGGCTGTTTCCCAGATTGCTGAACAAGAAGGCAGTGATGTGATTCGGGGGAAGGAAATGCCTGGAGGTCAAAGAGGAGCGATCGGTTTGGAGTTTGTGTTCTGCTTTTATGTTGACTGATTGTAGCAAAACAGAATTCTGGAGTCCTTTTCTTTCTAGCATTAATAGAGCACCAGGGTATAGTGCAGAGCTCTTGGAATCCAGGGTGCGTTGAGGGTCAAGTTTGCTAGGTATTGTGTGGCCCCACAGTAACAGACTATCCCTGTTACAAAAGCTTTGTAGATGTACATAAACAGTATTGTGCTTCTAGCTCCTCTATTCCCTTCAACAGAAATTGAAACCCAGCAGCATCTACAGGAGGTCTGTGATCACTGAAACAAGGTCTTTGGAAGGAGTTGGATGTGTCAAGTTCTCTCCTTGACCCCTGCCTTTCCTGTTTCCTAGGCTCTCTGCACACTGGCCGGAGCTCTCCACCCCCAGGGAGCGTTCCTGAAGAGCAGCAGCAGATTGCTCGCCAGGGATCCTATACCAGCATCAACAGTGAGGGCGAGTTCATCCCTGAGACCATGGATCAGAATGTAAGTGGGGCTGGGGGGTGTGGGTTAAACCAGGACAGCAGCAGACACAAGGGAGGCTGTGCTGTGAATGCCATTCCCATAATTAAAGACCCCGTTTGTGGGGCTCAGGCCAGCTTTTTCCAGGAATGGGTGCCCTCAGGCTTGATATGCTCAATAAACAGCAGGCCCAATTTCCAAGAACCCTAAAAGCTAGCTGCAGTGGTCATGACAATGTGCTCAGGCACTTCAGGTAGCTCCGGAGGAGCATAGATATGGGACATACATGCACAGCAGCTGCCAGGTCCTTGTGGCCACAGCTTTCCTGGATTACAGGGACCACGAAGTAGTGTGCCAAGCAACATATTGCCTGTGATTGCAACAGCCTGTGGATGTGAGCGGCTCTTGCTGCTTCCCTGTGTGCTGTTTCTGCCTGAGCTCCAGTTACAGTCTTGGCTCTGCCTACAGCCTCTGTGGTTTTGTTTCTATGCCTCCCCCATATGTGTTTTTTTTAAATCTCCTAATAAGGAATTTGTATATTCTAATCCCTCAGTAATAAAACAGCAACTAGTTCTTCAGCACAGTGATGAGCAGTATCTCTTCCTCCAGCCAGTTTGGTACCCATGATGGTGGAAACTGCAGTGTGGATGGACCAGAGGGGGAATAGCTTGCTCCTCCCTCTCAATTTACATCTCTCTGCTCAAGCTATAGGTTTGAAGAGCTTAGTATAGTTCCTGTGAAGTCAGCTAAGCTGGCTGCACACACAATTCATTCTTGCAAAGCTCTTGGAAAGGCAAGACCAGGATCCACAGTTTGCAGGAGGGACATGGAGGGACATCTGGAAGGCACTAAGCTCACTTCAGCAGGCTGCTGTGACTGCCCCCAAGGATCTTTCTTTAGGAGAAATGCATTCCCTACACTCAAATAGCACCCACTAGCTCCGCTTTTGTGTGCAGACTGTGCCAGTGTTTCCATGGCAAAGTTGTGTTTTCAACAGTTTATTATACAGCCATTAATAAAATAAGTCACTCCAGTTAAATCTTGGCAGCATCAGAGTGCAGATGTATCTTGTGCTCCTTGCAGCCGAAAGTTGGCTTTCTATTGTTTTTGCATGCCTTCCAAACATGTTTGGTAGGATTGAGGCAAACGGCATGTGCGTGCAGGGGGAGAGTCCCCATGAACCCCCTGGGGAGTAAATCGGCACAGCTCCACGGGCTATTAATGCAGCCTTGTTAGCACTAGCTGAGCTCTCAGCCTGTTCCTGGTGAAGGTTCCCAGGTGCTCTACTTGCCTTTCTCTAGCATCGTGCTGTGGGTGGCCTGCTGCCCTTCTCTGCTGAATTATATTCAGGAAGAAGGGGATTTGGGGATTGTTTCAGGGGGGATTTCTTGGTGGTTCCTCCCTCCTCTTCTCATTGAACAGCCATGCTTTTCCCCATACGGGCCCTGCTCTCAGAGTGCTGCCAGCTTCCAGATGTATCTCGTAGAAAACCACATACAAGCTGGTGCTTGCTGCCTTTTGGGGGATGCCCCTGTGCAAGCCTGTGATGTAACTGTGGCCTTTGCCTTGAGACCAGCTTGGCACATGAACAGGGGCTGAGTGTGGAGATTGCCTGGGTTTCCAATTTTATGCTTTTGAGAAATGAGTGCTTCAGCATTATCTTAACTGCTGGGAGATACCTGGCATGGCTGGCAGAGGTGGAGACTGGGTTCTTGCAGAGATTTTATTCCTCTCTGGCCTAGTGCCTTTTGAAGGGTGAGGCTCTGGGGTTAAAACTGGAAAGTGGAGCAAAAATCACACTTTACAATTGGGATGGGCCTGCCACAACAATGCAAGCTGTTATGGCAACCCGTTGAGGAGGTCTAACACAGGAACAGCACATGGAGAGGGAAGCTGTTGCTGTACAAAGAGAAGGAGGAGCAAATGCATGTCCAGGAGCCAGCAAAGGGTGACTCCATGTGGTGTTTAACCCTCGTTGCTCAGCTTTCCCTGGAGTGAGCTGGGCTTAGGGCTGGCTGTGGAGTAAGAGTTAGCGAGCGTTTGCTGTGAGTCTGCAGCCAGGAGGAAGCACTGTACAGACTGTGGCACAGCATGGGCCTGAGCAAGCTCTGCTGTGTGTGGAAGTGAACATAGCCCCTAGGTTTATCACTCAATACAAAACCTCTATTGTTACTAACCAGCTATAAATAACCCCGTCTATTACAATGTCTCATCCAGGAAGCAACACAAATGCAGCTTTTGACTCACTGAGCTAGTGAGAGCCAAGCCAGTTCCTCCAGCCAAAAGCCCTGATGATGCTTTGCTTATCACCAGGGAGGAAGGCTGGTCTCATGTGCCAGGGCAGCGATCCTGGCTATGGTGCACAATGTCTATTTGGCCTTGGGCACATCATTTGTGTCCTGACATATATATGTTACTATTTTTCCCACAAATACTTTGAGCACTTTGTATCTCATTCACTTCTCAGCATGCTCTGCTCATCAGGGTGTTAATTATCTTTGCCTCAGTTTCCCTACTAGCAAAAAGCGGTTGTAAGGAACAATAATCCAAAGAGAGCATTGTAAATAGATCTTCCCTGGGAAGAAAACTTCTGTTAGATTGAATCTCATCTCTGCTGGGGTTGGTATCAGCTGATGTAGATCAGCCAGCTTCACTGGAGCTTGTTGACCTTGCAGAGGTCTGCTAGTACTCGAATTTGAAGAGCTACGGTGCATGGCTTTATTGTTTCCCATTTTCTTTCACTAATAGATGCTTGAAGCTTTCATCAGCCCCGATGATTCACTGTCTGGGAGCTGCCAATCGCTGGACAGGTCTGTGGACAGGTGAGTCCTGCGTGTCACCATGTTCACAAGCTTAAATGCAGCCTCTGTGTTGCAGCAGGAGTGGAGCAGGGTCAGTGGCATCCCCTGAGGCTCTTTTTGGGATGAGGATGCACTTGAGCAAAACTTGAATGCTGAAAACCAGATCCTAGCATGGGCATATCTCTGTGATGGTGTGATCTGAATTGTAGCAGCTGGACAAAGTAGCTGGGGATCTGCAGACAGCCTGGCTTTGTGTGCCCAGGTTTTCTGCTACAGTCAGATCCCTCTCCTACCCCTGTCTTTCTGCAGTCACCAAGTCAATACTCCGTGTATTAGCTTCTCCATCCCTCCTCCTCCCTAGGCATGCTGTCTGCTCTCCATTGACCAATTGTAGGTTTGGCAGGCCTTGTGCACTGCCAGCAGCCACAGACGTGTCAGTCAAGGTGCTGAGGACACCAGATGAGCAACAACTAAGTTTAGCTTCTCAGCAGGAAGCAACTAGAACACGTTGTACTAGCACAGGCTGCAGTTCAATAGTTGGTGAGGCTGGTTGGTCTGAGCTCACACGTGCAAAGCAACTGTATGGTTGCTGCTGTGCATGGTAGGCTGTGTATAAGACACAGTGTCCTTTTGGGAAGTAATATATATTTTTTTTTCCATCTGCATCAAAGATTCCTCTCTCCCCCCCTTTTGCTATACAGCATCAAGGCTGTGTTCCAGCAGGTCTGCATTGCACTGATTTGATTGTGTATACTGCTTTGGGTTTGCAGGTCTGAGTGTTTTGGATCTGTCTCAGCATCAAGGTCCATTTCCTTTTTGTGGCTTTTAATAATTTCCTGTGAAGTATTTGCTCATTGTTACAGCTGTATTGAAGCTCCCAAATTCTAAGCCCCAGCTTTGCTTTTACACAGACTTTACTAGGAAGAGCAACAGAGGTCGGTGTGGTTGTAACACGTTATTGTAAAGCGAGAGCAGAGTGTTAGGTGTTTTCAAGAGGGTAGTATGGCTTGATTTCACATATAAGTAAGCAGGAAACTGTGTTCAGTCATAGGGTGTAGGAGTTGGAAAATGCATGAGGAGGAGGGCTATATCATTCAAAGGCAGAAAGAGGAATAAGTATGACTATTCCTGCAAAGATATAACTGAGCCTTTGCAGCCAATTGCTTGAGATGGCATTAGCCTTGTCAAGAGAGCAGAGTTAGTCACCGGGCATGGTGACATGTTATTTATTAGCATCAGACATGACAAATCCCTTTTTTCCACAGCAAGCCTGTCGTGATCAGCTTTGACATGAGTACATGTCGGAGCACTTTACAAAGCAGATTTGTGCTGCTCTGCCCATTTTATTAAAAGGGATAGTGGAAAAGCAAGCTACCCAGATTACCCTGTTGTTCCTTAGAGAGGCTGGGGTGAAATCAAGATTGCTGAGATCCTTGCAGTGTTTTCGCATCCTCTCAATGTAGTTTAAAGACCTTGAGCATCAAAGCACCAGTCCTGCACTCTCCTTCCTGAAAGTGTGCCCAGTGGTGGTATGGACCCTTCGCCATGAGGAAGGTGGGGGATGATGCTACAGAGGAGGGGAGACCTGTGTAAATTATGGGTGATTGAAGGACTCCAGTGTGTGCGTCTAAAGCAACTCAGCAATGTTCAAAGAAAGCAGAGTTGTACAGTTGAATACTTGATGTTGAGGGAAGAGAAATCTGCAGCCTTCCTTCTGTACCATCTTATGCATAGGTGTTACAGTTTGTGGCCGCTTCGTTTCAGCCTGGTGACTGGGGTTTTTTTTTCAGCATCCCCTTTGTTTGCCACAGGAACAAGCTGTAATCCAGAAAAAAAAGCAGTCTTTATTCTTGTGCAACTTGAGGATGAGGGCTCAGTTGGGTAGACTGGGCTGATCAGTGATCAGTCCATCTTGTGGTATAGCCTGTCCTTTCTGTGTGTAACCACTTCCTAATTCATTCTTCTGATATAATAAAGTGCCTTTCTGATATAAAAAGCAGCCTTTCTGATATAATAAAGTGTATCCTTTGGGTTTTTATCCCTTTGCAGCCCTCCCTTCACCCAAACCCCTGTTCCTGGAAGGAAGAACCATCTCAAAGACAGTCTTGATTGTATGGGTAAGCACACTTGGAGTCTTGTATTTGCTTAAAAGTATAAAAAGTTGAAAGTATAAAAAGTAGAAAAGAGCCTGGATAAAGGCCATTAAAGAGATGGCATGAAAAGTAATTAAAAAAAAATCAAGCAAACTAGCTCCACAGCTTAGGTTACATATCAAAAATGACCTCTGCAATGATCAAACATTAATGTTCTCTAAAAAGACTCAGAGCATCAAATGCAGGCAGGGTTCCTCTTAAACCATCATTAACCCTTAAACCTTCTCAGCTGTGCAGCAATGGTAGTGGTAGCACTGAAGAGTCTTTGAGCCTGGTTCAGGAATTGGTTTCCAGCAGTAAGTGCAAAATGGATAGCAAGGGCCCTGAGGTAAACAGATGCAAGCAACTTGAAACATCAGAGATCTGCGTTGGAAGAAGTTGCTGAGTGGGGGCCTTGCTCTTGTGTTTGGAGACAGCTGCGAGGTGCTGACAGCTGGAAACAGCCTTGTGGGATCACCTTTTGTCTCTGTTATTAGTACACATGAGTTGCATTTGCAGGGTCCTGGCTTCCTACATAGCAAAACCTGAGTCCCGTACTCTCTAGGGAGTTATACTTTTCCACTTACATTAATAATTGTAATCATGCAAATGCTGTTAGAGAAAAGTGTATTGGTAAGTTGCAAGGTTACTGCTTAATCACTTATAAACATCCAGCTGGTTAAGTCATGGAAACTCTGTAATATTGCAATGACTTTCACTATTAAAAATGAGAAAATGGCAGTCAGCCTGTGGCATGATAACTCGTTCCTGGCCTAAGGCAGGATTTCTAGATTGAACTGTAGAAATGAAGCTGCTGTCAGTCCACTATGCTTTAGGTTTTAATACATCCCCAGTGGTAGGGGAGGTATTTTGCTTTGAGACACCACTCCGTCGTCGCTCACATATGGCTCGCCCAGAACCTCTTGCCCTGTCCTTGTTGCTTTTCTTGCTGACCATATTTCAGCCGTTATGCACTCTTGTTGAGCACTGCTGTAATGGGGAAATCACGTTGAAGTGCAGCAGAGGCCAGGAGCAGTCTCCAAGGAGTGGCTGCTGGCCCCAGGCTAAGACAAACAAACAATCAGAACAGACTGTGTCATTAGAGTTGGATGGAGGAAAAACAGCAGGTGAAAGATAGAGGAGAAATAGCAGATATTTTAAACTCAAGTTATTCAGTGCTACCAGCAATGGCTTCCCGTGCTGGTTTATTTTTTTTAGTTAAAAAAATATGTCCTTATCCTGCATGTCCATCCATGTCTCTCATAATCTTGTATCTAATCTAAACTCTGGTCTTTAATCACTTCTGTCTTTCTAGCATTTAAGCAAAGTAAGTATAAAGGTTTGGAGCTCAGGAGGTATAAATTGGTCTCTGGCTTTCAGACGTCAGGAGCTGCATCTGATAAGAAAGAGGGGAGAGATTATTCAGCATTAACCAAGTGCTGTATTTTTGCATTTCCCTGGAAATAGCTGATATCAAAGCAAATGTTTTAGAGTAAATGGATCTGGACCTGACTCTGCCTGGGAATTCTGTCTCCACACTAATTTCTGCATTTTCCATATGCAAAGAAGATGTCTTGTAAACCAGGCTTGGTCTATGTTAATTCCCTGCCTTGTATTTGAGCAGTGTGGGCCAGGGTCCATAAAGTGAGCAGTTAAACCTCTTTGCT
The DNA here is from genome assembly GCF_012275295.1 of Melopsittacus undulatus. Classification (NCBI taxonomy): domain Eukaryota; kingdom Metazoa; phylum Chordata; class Aves; order Psittaciformes; family Psittaculidae; genus Melopsittacus; species Melopsittacus undulatus. The sequence continues at coordinate 102,133,665 of NC_047527.1, read as the reverse complement.
GTAAGGGGACCAAGGCCACTGTGTCTAACCCTTATTTTTCACTAAGGAGTGTGACTGTGGACAGATTTCAGAGGGAGCCTTGGGGAATGTGTGGTCATGTGAATGAACAGCTTGTCACCCCATTCTTCTTGTAAGAAATTATCTGGCCATTTGATTCTGACCTGAACTCAGAAACATGTATCTTCTTCTCTCCTGTCAGATTTCGATATCCCGTTCTGTGAGAGGTTTGGCAAAGGTGGGACCTTCCCAAGGCAATACCACCTCTCCCAAAGTCGCAAGGACTACAGTGATGGTAAGATAATGATGCAGAGCTGGGGAGGGAGGTGCTCAGTCCAGGATCTCGATGCTGGTGACAATGCCTAGGACTGGAGAGACTTGGGAAGGAGCTGTTTCTAATAGAGGGAGAACCACCAAGTAATCTGGGACTCGCTTGTGCATTCTGCAGAGCGTCTTCTGTGTGACCTTGCAGGTCTGCTTTTGGGAAGTGCTGAGCATCTAAAGCATGTTCAAAAGTCATTGTTCAGCTCCTCCTTAGCCACATGGATGATTGGCATTTCTCATCCCTGGCAATATCAACCTTTCTGTTCCCCTGAATTGCTGGCTTTCAAGGATGCTGGCTTGTGAGCTTTACTGCAGATTTCTCACAGAGCTGCAGGAAATCCCTTAGCAATTTCAGGGTAGCAATATCTGTTCACCTCTCTGTTTTAAGCTGGTGAGCTCTGAGCTTTGGAAATTACTCCATCACCTTGCTGCTCCTCCATTCACTGTATGAGACTGAAAGTAGTGGGAGGCAAAAATGAGTAAGAACCAAATTCCCTTTGGAAAAAAAAAAACCAAAACCAACCTGAAGACATGCAGGCAGCATATTGAGCCTTCTAGAATGAACTCCATCTCTCACTGACACCAACCTTGTGAAAGCAGTGATCATGAGATCTGGCACTCTTGTGTGATCATTTCTGTTGTGGACTTAGGGGATGGCAGGGATAATTTGCAGTGTAAATCCCTGCCTGCTCAGAGTTGAATTGTGATTAACAACCAACAAAAACCCTTAATGTAATTAAACTGTTTCAACCCCCTCTGGAAACATCTGCATTAGATGTAAAGCCTGCTGTTAACAACTCTTAAATCAAATTTAAAATGTTCACATGGCTTTGCTTCGGTTTCATCAAGCTTGTTTTGTTTAATCTGAAGAGGTGCATCGCTGGATCTGGGCAGTGATGTGAGAAGGTGGTTATAGGTAAATCCAAACTGGTGTGTGCATTCTCGCCATAACTCTCCCCCTTTCCTCCTACAGGCCGGAGGACTTTTCCCAGGAGTTACTTCCCACAGGAGAACCTGTTTCAGCTTGGCCCTTCTAACCGAACCAAGAGCTTTAATGGGGACAGCAAGCTCAGCACCTTGCAGTATGACGAGTACAGGCCCAAATGGAGGAGCAATTGTGAAAAAGGTCTGCAAGTCTTCAGCACCTCCCCTACGAAAGCTAGGAACTGTAAGTGAATCAAAGCCATGGGTATCTCAATACACATGGGTCTCATACAAAATCAAGTTAGTGTCACCTGCTGAGTTACTGGGCATCAGCACATATGGGGCACGAGCTGGGCATCAGCTAACCACGTGTGTGTGAATGCACTCTGATTCCACTCCTAGTACAAGGCACAGTGTGCTAGCTTGTGTCTCAATGAGGAAAGTTTAATACAATGCACTGTATCTCAACTTGGCCTTGAGCTGAGAGCATGTGTGGGGTCAGCTGGTGTTTATCCCTTGCTGAGTTGCAGAAAATTGCTTGTGTGTTGGACTGTAAGTGTGCTCATGCAGCAGAAACTTCCAGGAGACGTAGATGCATTTGCTCTCACATCCCAGAGGCTCCATTCCTTGACTTACATTACTGTCGCCCCAGCACCCAAAGATTGTATGGCAGGCTGCTCTGGAATTGCAAGGCTGCCCATGCCATAGGAATTGTTGCATTCTGGACATGTTCAGTGGTGGATAACCTAGGAATGACCAGTGAGATGAAACTCTTTACTGGTCCCTGCCTGTGTTGCTGCTCAGCCATGCTGTACTCTGCTAACTGTTCCAATAGCAGAGGACAGAAAGTCCAACATTGGCCAAGACAGCAGTTTTTGAAGGAAAGACTGAAAGAAATGTGCCTTTTCTGGGACTTGTTTCTGCTTTACACTAATGCAGACTGAGAGACATCCCCCTCACACACACCAGTAACACTAATGAAGTTAAAACTAGTTTGTCATGGTGTCCCTGGGAGAGAAGGGGCACACTGCCTCATTGCAAGCCTGATCTGCTCTGTATAGGTTCAGATGGACCCTGATAATGAAGTCTCCTTTATGTGCTCTTCTCTCAACTCTCTCGTCTCTCATATAGCCCTGCAGGCACCTGTGAACTGGAGGCTGGGAAAGCTGCTTGGAAGAGGGGCTTTTGGGGAAGTTTATCTCTGCTACGATGCTGACACTGGCCGGGAGCTGTCAGTGAAGCAGGTGCCTTTTGACCCTGACAGTCAAGAGACAAGTAAAGTGAGTACAAGGGCAGGTCTGTGTTCTACAGCATGTTGGGGAATGATGGGCTGGAGGCTGAAGGAAGAGATGTCAAAGAGGTCCATGTTCCTGATGGAAGGCAGAGTGAGGAGACAGTGTGTGGTGTTTGCCCTTTCCAGAGTGGTCCCCAATGGTTTGTGGCACAGTCAGCATGCCCTGGTGACTTCTTTACGCCCTACTTTCTTTCACCAGGTTTCTCCTGCTCTGTCTCAGGTATCTCTCACAGGTCTGTCTGCTCTTTCCTTAGTTTTGGCTGCCTCGCTTCCTTTGCCACCTTCTCTGTGTGGGTACTGTATTGGCTTTGCTAGTATCAGCATTCACACCTTTCCAGAAAAACTCCTTGAGCACAAGTAATAATAAGTAAAACTATCTCAAAGCCAAGCCCTTGTGTATCCTATCTTTTTTCCTTTTCCTTAGGGCAGTTCTTATTTGAGCCTTATGTGGCTGGTGTCCTTGTGGGCAGCTTCACTGGTGTTATGAACAGAGTGCTCAGCACTAAGCAGTATTTGGATAATATTCCCAAAGTAACCATTCCGTTTCATCACGAAGCACGTCTGTTTTGTTGCAGGAAGTTAATGCCTTAGAATGTGAGATTCAGCTGTTGAAGACTCTCCGCCACGACAGGATAGTGCAGTACTATGGGTGCTTGCGGGATCCTGAGGAGAAGAAACTCTCTATATTTGTTGAATACATGCCAGGGGTAAGTGCAGTTCCTGCTGAAGGTTGTCCTAAGTGACAGAGAACAGGTTTAGACTGCCCTGGAACTTGGTGAACTTTGGATCTGGAGTTCATCTGAGCTGCTTTATATCTGATGAGCCAAACCAAAGCAGTGGATGCACCCCTGAGGCTTGGGAAAGCTTAGGTTGTGAGCTGCATGTCATGGGTGAAGCCCTTCAATATACACCGGTTGAAATCAAAAGCTTTGAAGGTAGGTTTTAGGTTTGAATCCTGGAGCAGGGTGTGTTTACAGTCTGGAATCTGAACTTGGTGAATATGGAACATGATCTAGATCTGGCTCCAAACACTGTGGCCTGAGCCCATCCTTAAATATTTATTGCAAATCTCTGTAGGAAAAGCTAATAGTACAACTGTCCACCCACAGCTGTCACCAATTATTTATGGATCTTGGCATGTGTATATTAAAAGCAGTGTTGCTCACTTGTAAGTCTTCTCCTGTTCAGGACAGAACTTTGTTGGTAGCATTATCCTCTCGTGCACAAGTGGCTTTAATTTGTAAATTCGCTGATACAGGATGAAACAGCCCTAGGGAAAAAGAACATCAGAAAGCTCTGAGATAGTCTAAGCTGGGGCTGGAGAATGTACACAGATTAGTGGAACATCTCTATCTCTGTTTGCAAGTAAGTGAATTACATCCAGACAAAGTCATCGGCTGGTATAAGCCCACAGGATGCTATTTACATTGCTGGAGGTTCTGTTCTGCTAAGTCCCTCCTGTCCAGCTGGATTCATTCCCCAGAGTGTGGGAGAATAAACCCTTGTTTATACAGAGATTTTCAAGGTCAGAAGGGACTATGAAGTCATCTGGTTGCAAATCATTTTGGTCATTAAATAAACGTGCTAGAACCTCTCCTAACGCATCTTGCGTGTGAGTAATCAGGTGGACTTTCATGTGCCTGAGTCTCTTCCGAAGCCTTCCTCCTTCTCTCCCTGTGGACAGGTGAAAGCAGCACTTTCAGGCTTTACTACAAGGCATGGACCTAGAGGAGTAAAGCCTGGGAGCTTTGGCAGTCCCCGTGCCGCTTTTTCTGCAGCGTGTCAATGTTTGTTAGCAGCCAGGAAACCAACACTTGGTGCTGGGGCAGTGTCCAGCAGGGCTGGAAGTAGAATGTTTGTTTTTTTAAATGATAAACCAGAGCTCTGACCAAATACAGATTGACTTTCATGCTGGAACAACAGCTTATTTCACAAAAGCACTCTGGGCTTTGGTCTCCAAGGCTAGTGGAAGTGAAATAGTTCCCAAACATTGCAGGACAGCAGCTCTGCAATGCGGGGTTTGGCCATCTTCTGATTTAACACAACCAGCTTGGAAGAAATCTTCACAGGGCCGAGCCTGGGTGCACTATTAGCTTGGCATTCTTATGCCTGTCCCTGTTAAATAGCTGACTTCTGCCCTGTCCAGAAGCTACTTTTGAATTTATGTTTGGAAAATAATGATTTGTTTAACCACAGGCCTTGAAGACCCCATTTCCCTTTCTTGTTTGATGTTCCCCATCAGGGTGAGGGATGGTAGGATAAGAATGGTTGTTTGGTTGTGGGTGCAGGAATATACCTTGCATACAAGTTGTATGAGGGATAATTTCAAAGCATCTTGTGTTACTCAGCTGCATTGCAAAAGGGAAGGCAGAGGCCCACCCACAGGATCACTACCAGCCTCAAAAGAAGGCCAAAACAGTAGCTGGGCAAAGCAACAGCAGAGGAGAGTGGATATGGAAAAGCTGATGCAGTTTGAGTGACTGCCTTGGAGCAGAGCAGCCCACTGTTCCCTGAACAGAGGGACTATGGCAGTCTTGGATCAACCCCAAAGCTGCAGGACAGACAGAAACGGGATGAGTTTTCCCTCCTGCTTTCCAGCTAACCTGAATACTGGAGTTAGAGCTGTGTGTGTTCCCTCTGATTAAATCCCAAATCTACTTCTGGTTCATCACTGTTAAAACCCATCTGGCATAGTGAAGGACATCCATTCCCAAGTGGACAGAAAATAGAACTTAAACTGAATTGATGAACCTTTTGCAGATGGCAGATGTCTGCACCCCTGCTTCTTTTCCTCTTTGATCAACAGAATCAGACTTCAGTAGAAGCCTGCATGCTTGGATCAGAAATTCAAGTCTTTGCAAATTGCTTACCCTGGGTCTTACTGCTGAAGGAGTCCCCTGTGGGGCTGATTATGTCTGCTTCATGGCAGTGGGTACTCCTTGCTGTAAGAAACTGGGGGGAAGCTTCACAGAAGACTGACTAGTGGAGTTGATCCTCTCACTTGAGTGGTAACTCCTCATCAGTTCAGTTCTTCCCCGTGAGCTGTTGGTGAAATCCAGCCACTAGAGGGGGAAAAAGATCTGTAGTGTTGGCAGAAGGCAGCACTGATAGGCACCAAACAGCGGGCCTTTTTCTCCAGTGGCCTCGGGTACATTGAGGACAATGTTCCGTTCAGCACTTTGTGGATTTTTATCCTGCTGTTTCCACAGCAGAGCAGGGTTTTTTTGAGTTGGAAGATACAGTTGTTGAAAATGTGCAGTGGTTCTGCTGGTCCTTACAGTTGGTGTGTGTTGTTTCTATGTAACAGGGCTCAATAAAGGACCAGCTAAAAGCTTACGGTGCTCTGACTGAGAATGTCACACGGAAGTACACCAGGCAGATCCTGCAGGGCGTTTTCTACTTACACAGCAATATGATTGTCCACAGGGACATTAAAGGTGAGTAGATAACAGAGTATTTGTTCAACCCAACCTCCTCCTGTCCCAGTATAAATTCTTATGCAGAATGTAGTGACGGGATCTGGTAAAGTGTTATTGCTTCTGACCTTCAGCAGCTTGAACATAGGGAAGATGATCTGTCATCTCCCATTCACTGCTCCCTTTTGGAAACCTGGTGAGTGAGGAGATGCTGGTGAGAGTCAACCCTCTCAGAGAGCAGCTGCCTTAGGAGAGAGGGATTTTATATTATGCCAGGTCCAGCCCCACCAAGGCCCTTTGGGGTCCTTCATGATGAGCTCTTTGCCAGTGCCCTTGTTGTTCTCCTTGCTGTAGCCACTTCAGTTCAGGTCGCTGCTTCATCTCTTGGCGTTTTTGTTTTTGCTTTTCACCTCAGGTGCCAATATTTTGAGGGATTCTGCTGGAAATGTGAAACTTGGAGATTTTGGGGCCAGCAAACGTATTCAAACCATCTGCATGTCTGGGACTGGGATTAAATCTGTCATGGGAACACCATACTGGATGAGTCCAGAGGTTATCAGTGGAGAGGGCTATGGAAGGAAAGCTGATGTATGGTAAGGAATACAATAGAAACCCCACCACTGCCATTTAAATCTAACAATCCCTTTGGGAAGTTGTAATGGGAGCAACAAGCATAGCTAGTGATTGGAAGATGGAGCAGTGTGAAGGATGGAAATAGGAATGTTAGGATCAACTATGCAGTTATCCAGAGGGTACATGTTGCAGCTGAAGGTCCCAAAACAGGAGCACTTACAGTCACAGCTTGCTTTTGGAAGTTCCTATTATATGTGGGGGTCATGTGCAGCTTGACCCCATAGCAGCTCTTTAATTCTGGAAAGCAGGTTGATAACAAAGTTTGCTGAAAGAGCTGTTGAGTTTTGGTGGCCCTGATTTTAGGTTAGCTAAAACCTAGGCTCAGGGGAATCTTGTGCAGCCTCTCAAAATCTGCTGCTGGGTGTTTTCATGTGGCTCAGGCACAAAGAAAACCAAATTCACTGGCTGCTTGTGAATGTTTGGATGTGTAGAGGATGTCAGCTGGAGCCTGAAAGAGTTGCAATAACACTACTAATCCTCCCAGTTAATGAGGAGAAAGCCCTGTCTTTGCAATGCACTTTCCATTGCATGCCCAAGCAAGTAGTGTCAACAAAAACTAGTCAGGCAGCCATGTACCCTGTACCACCTCTCTAGCTGATAGAAGGAAAATGTGGTTCAGTTTCTTAAGAGCAACCATGAATGGAGGTGGCAGAGAGTGTCCCTGCTGTGACGACACCTCCTTAGCAACCACAGGGAAACCTCTTGGGCATTTGCTGCTCATCTGTGCTCCTTTTCAGGTGCACTTTGGAGATGAAGTTGGATGTAGGCAAACATTTAACTCTGACTATTCATACATTCATTCATACACACTATTGCTGAAACAATGGTGTCTAGGCTCATGCCTAGTTTTCCCTTCAGGGTATGTTCCAATAATGTCTCTCACATGCTCTTGTCAAACTTAATATCTGCCAGTTAACATAGGCAGAAATACCACCAGCTTTAGAACAAGGCTTGCAAGTTTACTTCTGCTAGTGGGAGGGAGAGCCCAGTGCCAAGGACATGCATGAACAGTGAGTTTCAGGGGCCCATGTGTTCCAGAGATGTTCACTCATCACTCATGTGGCTTTGCTCCCCGCAGTCCATCCAGTCAGGTGCAGCCTTAGAGCTGATTGAGATACACAACCACCACCCCATTGCGCTACCTTCCATCTCATCCCTGTGTCTTGGCGTTGTTGCAGGAGCGTGGCCTGCACCGTGGTGGAGATGTTAACAGAGAAGCCACCGTGGGCAGAGTTTGAGGCCATGGCGGCTATTTTTAAGATTGCCACCCAGCCGACCAAACCCCAGCTCCCCGACAGCGTCTCCAACTCCTGCCGCAACTTCCTCGAGCAGATCTTCGTGGAGGAGAAGCGGAGGCCGACAGCCGAGGACCTGCTGAGACACCCCTTTGTCAACTGTGGGCTCTGAGCCCCCAGCAGTGGGGATGGGGAAACGCTGGTGGGAACTGGGTGGACGCCAGACTCTCTGTTCTCTACGGTTCAGACCTCCACCCTGGGCTGTCCTGACGGTGGCCCCCATAGGTCCCTTCTTGCTTGTTGCTGCCTCAGCACCCACTGTGTTGTTGGATTTCCAAGCTGCTCTCAGGTTTATTGGCACCAGGAATTCAGAGTGAGGGTTTCCCAGACTGTGCAAGTGCTGGCCTCAGACCAAGTAACCTTCTTGCTGCCAGCGATAAGGGGGTCATCCCCCCTCACCATGTTACTTATCTCTTGGGGAAAGTGCAGCAAATGGGATCCGTCCTCTGCCACAGCACAACAGCGATGCTGGCAGCATCCCCGGGACAGCAGACGAATAAGATGCTCAGTGGCAATCACCACCTTTTGCAGGAGAACAGACAGGGGCTTCAGCCAAGCCGAAGGAGATGATCCTCAGACCACAGAGTCGGGGGGACCTGCGTGTCCCTGTTCACAAGGGGACCGAACCCTCCTGGAGGTTGTGGGACCAGCCCACATCTCTAGGCAGGGCGGCATTTAATACTGTTCTGTGCCTTAAGCGGTTACAATCAAGGAGTGAGGCTGGACTCGGCGCAAAGCACAGGGTCGGGTGCAATGATGCAGCAGCCGTGTTGACTTTGCCTTTGTGTATGTGTGTGCATGCATGTGTGTGTGAGTCTGGGAAGAAGGGGTCCTCTCGGGGTGCAGGAGGTCTCTGTGGGGTACACCCATGGACGGATGCCCAGGACCTCTGCCACAGGCTGCGTGGAGGGATGTTTAAATGCTGCCAATGCCTGCAGCTGAGCATCAGACAGTTCTTGTTAGGAACCACCAGGCATCAGGTGGGAGCTGGAGGATGTCTTGGTGAGGATGCTTTCTGCTCACAGCCCTAGCCCTGCTAGCCTGTACCTATGCTGCTACACTGAGGCTGGAGGGCTGCCAATACATTGTGAAAGCAGAGCTGCAGGAGGAGCCAAGTGGGTCTCCAAATAACCTAAGCAGAGAGAAGCAGAGCCTGTTGATCTGGACTGCCCAGGGCTGGGTGCCTTCTCCAGGCCTTGTAGGACCAGCCCTGGGAGCAGGGAAGGGAGATACCGTCTCCGTGGTGGTGCCCAAGGCAGTAGCTGCAGGGCCATGAAGCTGCAGACCAGGAGAAGAGAGTTATGTGAGTTGAGGGCAGCTGGAAACAGATTTCCTGCAGTATATTTGAAGTTGTAGGAGAAAATAGGCCAGTTGTGAGCTGCAGCCCTGATGAGCAGTCCCCTGCTGGAAAACTGGGCAGGGAGCACGCACACAGTCCTTGGAAGCTAATAAATTCATCAGATCCTGGTTATTTTGGACAAATTAATTGCACCGTCCCTTTTCCTGCTGCAATAGCTGTGTTCCACCTGGCCCAGCAAAGGGTTAAATATGCAGTTACTGGGAGGTTGCTGTCTTCATGCCAGTGGGTGAAAACGTATTGTTTCTAATTGAAAATGAAAAGTGTTGCTTGGACTGAAGAGGAAGTTGGGAGATCGGTGTGATTTGATATGTCCTTGGATTCTTCCGCGTGGAAGAAGAGATCAAGACGTTGCACAGCGGGTGTAGCAGTAGGAGCCTTTCCTTGTCCGCAGCTCGGAAAAGAAGCAAACATTAGAGCTATTCCAGTTTAAAAATAAAACACTGGTATGGTCAGGGAAAATGAAGGGAAATAGCTCAAAGGATTCCCTAGAACTTTCCCTGCAAACCTACAGAGGCCAGTTCTTGCCCAAGCTGGGCTCTGGTGAAGCCAGTCTGACACAGCGGTAATGGGCAGCTCTCCTTGGGAAGGGGGGGTTTAAAGTCACCTCCTTCCTCTGGGTGGGAGTGAAGTATTTTATTCTGTGAATAGGACCAAATCCATCATCAGTTTGTTTGGTAACGTGGGATGGACGGACAAAAAGAAAACCATCAGTGTTGGCTGGGGAGGGTTTTGTCCGAAGAGGGTAATGAGATGTGTTTTCACCAAAGCTATAAAAAAAAACCCAAAAAACCAAAAAGTTTTTAAGTTGCTGTCTCCTCTTTCATTGAATCTCTTTGGGTTTGATTTTCTCAGCCTTCGGTGGCAGGTGGGTGCTTTCCTTCTTTCTAAAACTTGGAGAGCAAAAGGAAGCTCCTGGCTGCCCTGAGCTGGGGCTGCCCCAAAACCCCCTCAAAGCACCGGAATCCTCCCGTGGATGAATGTGGCTCGTGTGTGTGTGCACATATGTGTGTGTGTGTGTGTGCGCGACTCACTCCTCAGGTGCCTGTGCCTTTGTATTTGTTAGAACCCGTGCAGTGTTCTGATGTACGGAATGAAACAGGAAAAGAATGTAATATTCTGCCATGTAAAGTTGGGGTTTTTTTTGGTGGTTGTTTTGTTTTTCCTTGATTTTATCCCGGTTTGCCTGTAGCTCAATGAGTTTCCCTGTGCACTGCACTGTCATGGGCCGCTGGGAAATGATTTTCCCTGGGGGGTGGAGGCTGGAGTGGCCCTTGGGTGTACCCTGGTGCTGGAATGGGCTCAGGCCACCAGTGGGCAGGGGACAGGACTTGAGGGGTGCAGGCAGGGAGATGGGGCTGGTGGTTCCTGGGGCTTACCCAGAACCATCTATCAGTGCAGGGCTCTGCGTGCCCTTTGGTCCTGGCATCCACTGGGTGCAGATGCCCCAAGCACACAGTTACATGGTTTAGATTAGTTATTTTTCATTCTAAAATGTCCTTTTCCTTTTATTTCTTTTTCTGGTGCTTTGTCCCTGGTGGGGTTTTCTTTCATTATTTCTTCTTTTTCCTCTTTTCTCTTTCCCCTGTTTTTTCCCCCCACTATTTTTTCTTTTTTCCTTTTATTCCAGTTTTCCATTTTTTTCCCAGTTCTTCCTGTTTTCCTTTTTTTCCGTTTTTTCCCCATTTTTTCTTTTCCCATTTTTTGTCCATTTTTTTTCCCATTTCCCCCCTTTTTCCTGTGTTTTTTTTTGTTCATTTTTTCCCCATTTGGTTTTTTTTTTCTTCATTTTTTCTTTTTTTCCCTCTGTTTTTCCACTCCCACTTTTCCCCGTTTTTTTCCCAGTATTTTCCTTTTCTCCTATTTCCCCTGGTTTTATTTTTCCCGGGGTTTACCCATTTTTCCATTTTTCACGGTTTTTCCCTTTTTCCTGTTTTATTTTTTCCGATTTTTTTCTTTTTTCCGATTTTTTTCTTTTTTCCCGGCTTTCCTTCCTATTCTTTTTTTTCCCTGTTCTCCCTTCTTTTCTTCATTTCCCCCCGTTTCTTTTCTTCTTTCCCCCCCCCCCCCCCCCCGTTTCTTTCCTTTCCTTACTTACCTGTTTACCTGTACTCAACCGTATCTCACTGGTGTGCATTCACCACTCCCCGGTGCAGCCCTGCTGCACGTTCCGGTTGCACATCTATCAGTTCCCATTGCCCCTCCCCGCTGGGGGCGGGGCCATGCAAATGAGCCGGTGCGTCCCTCCCCGCCCCGTCCCGTTCCTGAGGCGGCGGTGACAAGATGGCGGCGGCGCGCCGGGTGCAGCTGGTGCTTGGCCATCTCGCCGGGTCCCCTCCGGGGTCGGGCACCAGGGTTAGCGCCGCTCCATGCGGGAGCCGCGCCGGGGTCTCGCCGCGGGCCGCCAGCCCCGACGATGTGGTGGTGGTGCACGGGCGGAGGACCGCCATCGCCCGAGCCAAGCGCGGCGGCTTCAAGGTATGGCCCGGCTGGGCTGTCCTACCCCCGGGGTGCTACGGGGACTGCCGCCTCCCTGCTCCCGCTGCCCCCGGTTGCTGAGCCCCGCAGTGTGCCGGGTCGGGCTCCCCGCGGGCACCGAGCCCCCCCAGCACTGCTCCGCTGCAGGTCGAGGAGATGTGGGACCCCCAGCCACGGCCCAGCAGCGGGCTCTGCTTTGTAATGGTATGAAAGGCACTTTCTGGTGGTTTTAGTGCCGGGGGGTACCCGGCCCACATGCGGTAGGACCACTGGTACCCCAGAAAGTCAGCTAATGTACCCACGGCTTTCCCGGCTCCTCTTAAAGCCCGGGGTAGGTCTCTCCATGCTGCTCTTACCTCATTGGTCAGGCAGAGTAACCACTTGGAAAGGCAGCATCTCCCTCCCCTGTACCAACAACACCTCGCATGGATGTGCTGCCCGTTGCCCCCCTGGGTGTCAGTGGCACTGTCCAGGGGCTTAGACCGAGGATGCAAGGATGGCTGCAGAGGATGTGCATTGCTTGTCATCCATCAATATGGGTCTCACCATGCTGGGGGGCCCCCTCACCAGCTGGGGGGGGGTCACCCTTGTTTCTTTCACAAGATAAATTGAAGAGCTCTGCTTGCTAAGTCTTGTCACATAACTCAACATAGTCGTTTGGTTTTGAAGGCCCTACGAAGTGTGCTCATATGAAACCGAGGTAGGTAAGAAAGCAGCAGGTGTTACAGTGTGTGAAGGTAAAAAACACAGAGAAAACTATTCCTTTTGTTAACAATGACAGCCATAATGAGCTGAGAAGTGGAGTAATGCTGCATAAGCCAGGAGTCCTGTGAAGCAGCCTGAGGGTGAACCCCTGACAGAGCAGTTACTGCTGTTTGCTGAGTAGCTCTAATCCCCTATGCTTTTAGGATACTACACCTGATGAACTACTGTCTGCTGTTATGACAGCTGTCCTTCAAGATGTCAATCTTCGTCCTGAGGCCCTGGGAGACATCTGTGTGGGTGAGTGAACAGCCTCTGTCTGGACTGTGAAACTCCTGGTCTGGACAGCTCTCTGGGACAGGCTGCTCCTGGAGCACTTGGAAGTATTGTGGGGTTGGAAGGGGTTAGTTTGCAGTATTAGGTTTCTGAAATCAGTGTGTCCCTCATCACTGTTCTGGCACATGGTGGGCCTCTGATCTGGGTCCCAGGTGGTACCAGGCCATGGTGATGTTGTATCCCTTCGGTGCCTGCAGCAAATAGTGAGGGGAATGCAACCCATTGACTGGAACCGTATCTTTGCACCCAGGAAACGTGCTGCAGCCTGGAGCCGGCGCTTTGATTGCGAGAGTTGCACAGTTCCTAAGGTAAACTCTCAGCCAGACCGAGGTTCTTCCTCCCTTTCTCAGGCCTTGGCTATGGGGCAGCACTGGGTCAGAGGTTGCAATGAAGCTCATGCACTCCTAGGTTGTTACAGCACATCACCTTTTGCCTAGAAATTAGACTTTGATTGGTTGTTTGGAGGGGCAGGGACAGGGAGGCAGAGGTCGGGCTGTTTAATCCGTTTGTGCCTCCTGTGTTGGGCCTCTGAATGGGAGATCTTGTACTGTGGGCTTCCAGCTGTACCTGCTGCTTCTCCACACTTCCAGGCTGCATTTCCCTCTGCTCTCTGGTCCCAAAACGATAGAGTTGTCTCAAGTCTTTCTATTCCTTCCCCAGTACTGGTGGTCAGTGGTTTGTACTGAGCTGGATCTCAGCTTCTAAGTAGCTGGTGTCTGTTGCCAAGTGATGAGGTGCAGGCACAGCCCACCTGTAACTGTGAATATTACAGAGCTTTTCAGTATTTCCGGCCCCAGTCAAAGCTTGGGAGCGAGGCGCACAAGAGGCCCTGCTTCGAGTGGACCTTCTGAAGATACCTGTGGGGAAAGAGCCTGCAGAACCACTTGCAAATCAAGTGTGTAAATTCTTTCTGACCTCTGCTTTCTCTTGGTGCAGGACCAAATAGGTCAACAGATGCATGAAGGGGTCTGTCTTGATCTTGAGGGTTAAAGTTTAATCACATGGTTTAATGCCGTCTTTAGAGGATTGTTTGTTGCGTCACTGAGTCTTAGTCAGCACTGTCTTGTTTTCTAGTGGTATTCCAGAGACGGTGCCATGCTCGAGCGTGAACCGGCAGTGCTCCTCTGGCCTACAGGCTGTTATCAATATAGCAGGTAAGGGTTCAGAGGCGATACCTGCCACACCCCAGGTGCTCCTTTCTCCTGTTCTCTAATCTGTCTGAGCAGTAGAAGCAGCAATAATGTCTGCTGTTAGGAATCCTTGGTGTTACTAGTTGAATACTTTTATATCCTTGAGTGGCCAAGTTTACTCCTATGGAACTAGCTTGGTTTTCTGAGAGTGAGTTCTACCATCACTTCCGTATCAGGCAGCTTCAGCCCTCTAGTGCTCTCTGCATGTCAGGTCATGGTTGGTTTTCAGCCCCATCAGCTCCTTGGCCTGTCTTATGTTGTGGCAGGTGGAAGGGAGGAGGGAATGCCCTATTTGCCTGTTGTGAGTGCCTCAGGGGTTCATGAAACCACAGCTAGAATGGAAATGCTTTTGCTCCCAATGATAAGAATGTTTCTGCACTGCTGTTACAGGTGGCATCAAAAATGGATCATATGACATTGGCTTGGCCTGTGGGTAAGAAAGTCTTTCTATGGTACTCTGTCCTTCTGCAAGAGCTCTTGTGTGAGGAATTAGAAACCTGTTCCCCCAAGGAAATAGATGCTGTCCTCATTTGACAAATAGTGAATAAACTCTAAAAGTAGGACCTGGGTTCTTGTGGTGGCTGCAGATGCAATTCGTATATTTCCAGATGCTGATGAGTACTTTTACAGAAGATCAGGTCATGTTAAAGGAGAGAAGGTGCCTGAATATCCTTTAATTCTCCTGGAAGTTTTGTTCTTGGTGACATGTCAGCTGGAGTTGCAATAAGAGGCTGAGTATCTCTTACAAGCATGCAACAACCTGTTCTGTTAGGGTCCTCTGGCCCTGCTGTGGTATACCACTTGTGTGCAGAGCCTGAAAGAACCCTCCACAATTAGCTTTCTGACTGATCTCAAATTAACTGGTGTCTTAGAAGACCAGCAACTATCTTGGATAAGGAAATAAATGGTCTACCCGTGCTAATAACTGTTCTACAGGCCTACAGATGTTCTGCAGTGGACAGGCATACTGTTCTTTGCTTCAGTCCCAACATTGTAAGAAGTGTTTATTTCTTAGAGGATTATATAAATGCTAGGTTGGCTTTGGAGAAATGCTGGTGACCATGTGCATATTTACCTCAGAAGAATGAATAAAAAGTAAAACAAAATCTCTTAAGCTACAAATAGCTTTTTATGAGCTGGGTTTATCCCAAGTCACACTCTTCCCAAGTGGACTCACCCACTCTGTAGGTGGAAAGACACTGGATGACAATACAAAACACAGAAGCTGTTGTTTGCTCTTACTTCAAACCTGATTCTGTACCATCCTTTGGGGAGCAGATGCAGCTGAAGCCAAGTAATGCACTGTCCCATATTAGAGTTTAAATTCCTGATAAGCTCTTGGGGAAAGCCCTTGTTTTCTGCTCCTCTTGCATTTTAGAGGAATAGTTCCCTTGTTTACTCTTCATAGTGTCTCTGTGGAGTGCAGAGTAGAACCCTCTTCAAACCCTCTTCCCATTGTAGGCTTTGTGGTCTAGGCTGACTTTTCAAATGTTCACTGGTCTTAAGTGATGGCTTAAGTACGTTTCTGCGGTAAACTTGGGTATCTTCAAGCTGTTAATTTATTTGTAGGTCAAAGGCTGCAGCCTCTGGAATCAACATCTTAAATTCTTTCTGTTGTGAAATATAAATGGTGTAACTCACTGAAGTGCCTCTGTAGGTTTGCTTAATACTTTCCTTATTACACTGCCAACCAGTGCTTAACCTGTAAGTTGCATTTTTATGGCTGTTGACAATCTCACTGCAAACTCCACTCCTAGAAACTTAGGTTTTTTTTCTGTGTTTGAGGTCAGAAGTGCTGGAATCTTTAGCAATTCCTTCCTAGCTGCGGAAACATGAGAAATTAAGTGTTATTAATGACTGACATTGTTATTCTGTTCCAGTGAAATAAGGACCAATTTAATGAAGCAATCTGTTTTCATTTCATAGTAATTCTGATATTGATGACTGAAGAGCTTCTGCCGTGTCCAGTTCTTTTCTATTAATGATGTTCCTGTGGGGTAGTAGGAATTCAAGTTGTAAAGACACTGAGTTTTGGTCAGTCTTAGTAATACAAGATACAAGAACCACAAATGTACTGTGAAGCACTGTTTGCAAATTCAGATCTTTCCTGTGTTTAGTGTGGAAACCATGTCCCTCAGAAGTGCAAATAATCCTGGTGATATCAGTTCCAGCTTGATGGAAAACAACAAAGCGAGGGATTGCCTGATTCCTATGGGGTAAGTGGTTCCTCTTCCCAAAGTTTAAGGGGTTTCCAGATGGTCTGTCTCCTCAGTTACTGTACTGTTCCAGATCAATATGAATGTGGTCTGCTTGGATCTGTATGTGTTGACATCTGCCTTGGTTGTAGTAGAAGATGAATTATGTGAAATGGGGGAAGATCAGCAACTCTGAAAGATTTGCTTTTCTTACGTATTAAGCTCAATGGCTTAATGAGCAAGGAAAATGGATTTGAACCATGTTTTTATCCTAGAATTGATTTGGGATTTGCTTCTGCCCAGCAGTTCTTGGTTGAGAAGGCAGCAAGTTACCTTTGAGACTAAAGCCAGTGCTTGTACTTTGTGTTGTCTTAGGAGAAGCCAACTGCAGATCCTTTAGTGTCTCATTGGATTAATTCTTTGTTGTTGTTTTCCCAGAATAACCTCAGAAAATGTGGCAGAGAAGTTTGGAGTTTCCCGAAAGAAGCAAGATGCCTTTGCCTTGGCTTCCCAACAAAAGTAAATGTTTGGGTTGGGTTTTTTTAACCTTTTAGTTAAGGAATAAATACTGATAGAAAATGCACTGCTACCTCCTAAACGTGGTTAAGTACAGCCTTCATGTTGCCTTCCAAATCTTAATCATGAGTAAAGAAGCTTGAGATGGTCAGAGTGAAAATCAGTGCATGTCTCAGGTTGTGTGGTGAGGAAACCCAAGTCCAGAACTTTACTGGGGATGGTCAGACTAATCTTGTGCGTGTACCACCAGGCATTGAGCCCTGAGCAGTGAGTGCCGCTGTGTTTTTTCAGCATCCAAAAGACACAACCTCTGTGAGGTTCCTAAAACGAATGTGTTGTGCAGTATTTTTGTAGTGGCTTTTGCTCAGTAGTGTTTGAAACTGAATGTGGGAGTAGAAGCAGAAGGAACCTTTCCTAAGAGGGAACATTTAACTGCAGCTGTATCTAGAGGATGGCTGAGCTCATGAGAAGAATGGTGTGTCTTCACTGCAGGTGTTTGTCTCTAAGTGAGCCCAGTCCTACCTCTCATACTCTTCCTCTTAGGGTCAGATCACTGCTGAAGTCAGCTGATGGCTGGAACCCATGGGGCCGTTCTGGCATTATAACAGCAGCAGGTGACATGTTAAAGTCATGGCCATCAAAGAGTTAAAGTAACTTCCAGAGCTCTGTTTAAGCATTGCCCCGGTCCAATTATTTATCTAAAAAGGAAGCCACTGCACAGGCCAGTTAACCTTTAAATTCTGGCCCTGCTTCTCAGGGAACTTGGCATGCCAGCCTTTCTCACTGACACTGATAATGCAAAAGGGTATGTGAATGCGATCCTCACCTCTCACATGAGGAAGGGGGTGATTTTCTGGCCTCAATCTCAGGATGTCTGTGAAGTTACTGATCTGTCCGTCAGCTCTTTGCTCCAAGTCTCACTTACCTGGGAGTATTAAATATTTTTGTTTTATTATGAGAGGCTGAGAGAGCTGGGCTTGTTCAGCCTGGAGAACAGAAGGCTGCTTGGAGACCTTGGAGCAGCTTCCAGTGCCTAAAGGGGCTGACAAGAAACCTGGAAAGGGGCTTTAAAAGGGCTTGTAGTGACAGGACAAGGGGGAATGGCTTTAAACTGACACAGGGGAGATTTAGACGAGATTAGAGGAAGAAGTTCTTCCCTGTGAGGGTGCTGACGCTCTGGCATAGGTTGCCGCAGAGAAGCTGTGGCTGCCCCATCCCTGGCAGAGTTCAAGGCCAGGTTGGATGGGTCCTGAAACAATGTGGTCTAGTGGAAGGTATCCCTGCCCGTGGCAGGGGGTTGGAACTGGATGAGCTTTGAGGGTGATTCCAACCCAAAGCATTCTGTGATTCTATGATAAGTTAAAGTGATGGGGACATGAAACAAGCTTTCAGTCTCCAATTTGTATTCCCTGTAAAGGGTGCTCTGCACTTAGAATGTAAATCTAAACTGTGGAGGCTTTAAAAATACCTTGTTGATACAAAAGATTAAAACTGTGCCCTCATCTAATTTTAATTTAACTAATTCTATTCTGCTCTCTTATATCAGTATGTTTGTGTCAGTTGTTCCCTCCTGCTAATTCAGCTGTCTTGGGGACCAGACCCTGTCTTTGGCACACCTTTACTGCTTAAATTGATACCCTTCTGCGTAATCACACTGAACTATGCAATAAACACTGCAAGTGTTTTGTGCTGAAAGGTTGCATTTAGATGCCAGAAGATTATACCTGGTCTGTGGTTTAGAGCTCAACTTGACTTTAATAGGACAAACCCAGGAATGAGTGAAGCTTTAGCCATTTCTTAGCCTGTCAGAAGTTATTAGCTTTATGTGGAGGCTTAGCCCACATGCCCAGTTTAAACTCTCAGAAATAAGAGTTGGTGTTTGAACAGTTGTGCTGTGACTGTACCACTGGACAAGTACAACTTCATGCTGTGCGCTGTAAGAGTCAGTCACAGCGGCATTGATGGGAACAGAATGGGTTTGGGGAGAATGTCCATAAAAGTTAGTGATACATTTTCCATGATGAAGAGGTATAAAGTTTGTCTTCTCATGAATGGAGCCAAATACTGGCCTGTTGTCTTGTCCACTACTTGGCAATGTTGTACCTGTGTACTATGTCATACCTTAGTTCATTCTGTTATTGACTAGTTTCCTTGACATTAGTTCTCTTGAAGTTCACCTCCAGAATATTTTAATCTCTCCTAATCTTCTTTAACAGAGCAGCAAAAGCTCAGCAGATGGGACTGTTTAAAACTGAGATTGTTCCAGTGAAGACCACCATTCTAGATAATCAGGGCAACCGAAAACCAATCACCGTGCACCAAGATGAAGGAATTAGGCCCTCCACAACCCTGGAGGGCTTGGCAAAGCTAAAGCCTGCCTTCAAAGAGGATGGTAGCACTACAGCAGGTCAGCTCTGTTGTTAAGCTGGTGTTCCTGTGGTTTACCTACCTTGTAATACAATGTGCTTAGACAAAAGAGATCTCTTCCAACAGGTAATGCCAGCCAAGTCAGTGATGGAGCAGCTGCTGTTCTCCTGGCAAAGCGCTCCAAAGCAGCACAGCTGGGACTCCCAGTCCTGGGAGTGCTCAGGTCCTTTGCTGTGGTTGGAGTTCCACCTGATGTGATGGGCATAGGGCCAGCCTACGCAATCCCTGTTGCTGTGGAAAAGGCAGGTAAGAACCACTTGTCGTTCACGCAGTGTTTGGCACAAGGCAAATCAGACTCTGCAGGCTGAAATTTATATTACTCAAGCCTGTGCAGCAGTCAGCCATAGGAACAATGAACTTAAGAGTCAGAACCCTAAAAGAGATCCTGCCTCGGGTTGTTGTAGTTCTTTTTGCTTGTACTCATGTCTAAATTGTCATCTGCTCACCTTTGAGAAGCTCAGGATGAAATCCCTGCACAGTCTCAACATCAGTTAACATGTGGCACATGATTTAGTGTTTGCTTAGTGCTGTTTTTCTTAATATGACCGGGGTGGGGGTGTATTCGGTTCAGGTTTGGGTTTTTTTTTTTAAATTTTGGCATCTGACCAGTGCTGACAAGTTTTCCTTGGGGTTCTTGGCATACTCATTAGGTTAAATAGCTTTTATAGCTTGTGATTACTGTTGTGTCCAGCTGTCATTGCTGTGATCACCTGTTCACCAATAGTTTTTGGTCTCAAAATACCCTTCAAGCTTTAATCCCTCTGCAGACACATCTCAATTAATCTAAGGAAATTTGGCAAACTCAGCAACAAACTACCATGAGCTGTTGCAGTCTTTAGATGTTGTACATAAATGTTTGCAAGTGTAGATACCCCACACGGAGCCAGTGCCCCTCTTTCTGTCATTGATGAAGTAGGACTAGAACTCATAAAGGGAGGCTGTGAATGAATTACTCTGAGATAGGCAAAAATACCTCCTTTTAAACCCTGGCTTTTTAAACCATAGGTCTGACTCTGGCTGACATTGATATATATGAAATTAATGAAGCCTTTGCAAGCCAGGTGAGTGATAATCCCGTTTAAGTTGCAGCATTGCATCGCAGCTGAGTGTGTTTCAGCTTAGTCTCCAAGCTAAATCTTAACTTGTTCTACATATTACATAGACAAATGTTAATAACATGCACAGGACTATTGGAGGTCCTTGATGGAAGGTAGAAACTTCTAGAACTACTGTATCTTCCACACATTTGTGAGAAAGTATGTGGGCTCCAGTTTGAGGTGGAGTGGATGGGCTTAGCTCACTTCCCTGTGCTTGGGATTTGTAATTAGTTCCACTCCTTTCCATTGGGAAGGATGGTCTAGCTGGAGTCAGGCCTCTCAGTGATGTTTAATACTTTCAGAGCAGCTGACACAAGGATGTGGCATTTGTGTAATAATATATAGTTTAAGTTCATTTTAAGCACACATCTTTTGAAGCCCCTTGAGCTCCTAGGACCGGCTGTTGTCCCTCCTTATGTAGGCATGAGATCACCAGTTTTCTCTGCAGTCCTTTCAGCTCTGTTGTGGGAGAGCTGAGACCTAATGAAGGTGAGAACATCTCCATGAAGCCATTCCCTCTGTCTTTCTAGGCTGTGTACTGTGTTGAAAAGCTGGGCATTCCAATGGAGAAAGTTAATCCCCTTGGAGGAGCCATAGCTCTGGGCCACCCACTGGGCTGTACAGGTGCTCGCCAAGTTGTCACCTTACTCAATGAATTGAAGCGCAGAGGGAAGAGGTGAGCATGAGGAACAGTATTAACCTTAATGCCTCACATGTGTGTAAGTAGCTTAGTAACCATCATTGTGATTTAAGCTTTCTCCATCTCTCTGATAGGTTCTGAACATGAATTTCTAATGGCCCTTCTAAGGGAAGGCTGTGTAATGTCTTGCTGCCCTTTCTAACCGAAACCATTCTGTAAATCTGGAATTGTAGGATTCTCTCCCTCCCCAGCTGATTTAAACTAATCTGTCTTTTTCTTAATCCTATGTGTTCTTCCCTTTCAGAGCATACGGTGTGGTGTCAATGTGCATTGGAACTGGCATGGGTGCTGCAGCAGTGTTTGAGTACCCAGGGAACTAACCTCCAGCCTACTGCTGAAACAACGCAACAGCTAATTCTCTGCCTTCCCTAGTAATAGCAAATGATTTGGACTGTGAAATCAGGTGGACTCTGGGATTCATTACTAGATCTACGAATTTTAGGCACAAACTGTGAAGTATAATAATCCATAGAGACCTACTGAGCTGGTGGGAAAATGCAGAACTGGCAAATGGCAGCCTGACAGCAGAAATGAGTTCAGCTGAGGTCCAGGTGCAGGCCCTTGTGTGGTGATTACACAGGGATATTTCTAATTTAATCAATCCCTTTATTCTGTGACTGCTGTCAGAGAGTAGTTCATGGTACAATATTTTTGTATGACAAATTGTCTAAAAGTGTCACTCAAAACGATCAGTGCATGTGAAAAGGCTTTTCCAGGGTTGTCTTAAAAGATGTCACTAACTCACAGGAAGCATGGAGCAGCATGTTTGAAAGTGCAAAAACTTTACATTGTTTCCTTTACAACTGCATCTGTCCCATCCAAGTTATAAACTGGCTCTGCCCTAAGGTGTCCCTATGCTGGAGACTGGGCTATATAGCTTTCTGCTTCTAACCAGGCTGCTCTGGAGCCTCCAGGGGGTAAAGTGGAAGGACTAGAATGTAATTCACACAGGAGGTGCCTGAACAGAAAAGTGCTGCTGAATTGCGACAAGTCAGAACTTGAAAGTGGCCTTGCCACCTTTTTTCCCCATCTTTTTCCACAGCTCATGTGACTCTTAAGTTAAAGGAGAGTCTTACGATTAATACGCACTTCCCTAACATAAACCAGATTTCAGCATTACTCTTACTGCAGACACTATACAAACATCAGTGACATCTCAGCACTAATACAAATGTACATTTCATCTGGTAAAGTTCTCCCTTACCTGTTCTCTCTCTTACAATCACTGAAGCTCAGCACTAACAGCTTGAATATGAAACATCCTCATCCACTTCGATACGTTAAAAAGCTCAGATTTGTAACACAGACTGAAGTTCTTTTTCCTGGCTCTTGGTTTTGCACTTAATAATACAATTGGGTTCTTGCAATATATTTGTTTTCTTTTTCTGGTGGTTGTTAGTCGGAAGCCATGATTGGTTAGAGCTGTGTGATAGGCTCCTGTTCCAGTGCTGCAGCCTGTCCCACTCCCCGGCAATCACTCAGGCTGTATTTTAGAGCAAGATGAAATTATTTGGTAGTTGCAGAGGGGCATTAGAGTTCCTCAGGGGTCTTTTTTTGCACTGTGTATAGAATGAGTTCTTGCTAGTGCAGATTTGGTTTAAACTGGGCAGAAGGCAGCCATCATGCATCTTCTGTTCTCCTTGGGTGGGGAGGGCAGCCCCCTCTTCCCCACACATAGTGCAGTAACAAAAACCTTTTATAGGATGGGAGTGGAAATCTTAACAGGCTCAGAAGTGGGAATTTTGGTGACCTTTAGCTAAAGTAATACTAAAAACATTTAGAGAAGTGTGAGTAAATGGGAACCATGTGGGGGGAAGGCATTTAAAGGCAGAAGGGTTCCTCCCTCTGTAGCTGAAGGGGATGTTCTCAGTGCCCAAGCATGATGAAATACACAGGTTGGTCATCTTCCAAGAAGTCCAGGGAAAGTTGGCTCTTCTCCTTTTCATGTAAGGGAAACAGCCTGAGGAATGCTGGCCTATTCACTGATTCTTGCTTTTATGATGTGTCAATATATTTTTAATGTCAAACAAGCAAGGCAAAACAAAAGCTACTTTATGAGGTACAAATAGTCTTTAATTGTAATTGGAGGCATGTAAAGGGGTTTGGCCTAACTGTTACCCTGGCTGCTTTGCTATTTCAAACCGATTACTTTGCAGAGCCTGGGGGTAGTGGTTAAGCTTATCACAGTGGTAAAAGTAATAGAATGAGATTATGATTCTTCTGTTTAAAGTACCATGAACTCCACACCCCCCCCCCCCCAACTTAAAATTCCATTCTGCTAAAATTCTAGTCCATAATAAAACAGCCGACAATACAGGCTCAGTGGATGGTACCTCTGCATCCAACCTGTTACCTTGACATTTGTCCTGCGGTGTCTTGCTTAAATTTAATACAGGTCTTCATACCTTCCATCATAGGTTCCTTGCCCCTTGATCTGTAGCTTGCAGGGCTTCTCCCCCAGTATTCCAGTAACTGTCATGACTGCTTTATATTGAATGTCACTCCTGAAATGCAGTGCAAGAGGACAGTTCAGTTACAGGGAGATTCAAGTCTCTGTTTAAGGATGAGATTAGTTACTTTGTGGAGGAAAAGGGGGACAACAGTGCTCTAAGCCATAAAACTGCTGATCACAGGCACCTGTCTCTCATGCTGCTGTTGGGTCTGGGGGTAGTAGGATCACTTTAGAGTGTCATGGCCCACAGCCACATAGAGGATGTTTGAGAAGGATGATGCAACCTGTACCTGAAGTAAAGATGTTATTACTTTCGTATTGTAGAGAAAAACTTTAGTATCTTCCTACTGAAAAAATTCTATTTTAGTTAAACAAACTGAAATTATCCTGAGGGCTTGTGTTTGGGAACAAACCAATGCCTGCAGTGCCCTGATGTGAAAACTGATCCTGTGACAGCATTTGAAACAAAAAAGTTTGTCAACTTGCCTAAGCCAAGGGGCAGGCAGTGGAGTCGAGGTTATAAGTGAACATCAAGCAGCTTACAACAACCTTAGTTTTGTGCTAAGTGGAAGTCTTACAGTGCAACTGGCCTAAGGCTAATGTGCAGTGCTTCAGAGACTGCTCGTCTGAAGGATTTCTCTGTGTCTGAGAGATGGCTTCTGTAAAGGCCTGAGGCAAGAGTTTGTGCTGCCACACAACTTTTGTTTTCTGCTCCTCACAAGAGATTCCCCTGCAGGAAGACCACTGATTTAGAGAGGTGAGTTATTAAAATTATCTCACACCTTGCATATAGTTATTTGCTAATGCCACACTGGTCCCAAGTGCTGGGAGATGCGTCGTCTGGAGCTGAACAGACAAGCTGGCTGCTGTACAGCAGCATTTCTGGTTCCAGGCATGCTGATTGTCAGACAAAAAGAAGTGTTTCTGCACATTCAGAAACACTACAGAAAAACTTTGAAAGTCAGAGCCTGGAGAGGCCTTTGATCCATGAAGCTGCAGAGCTGGGACAGCTTAGAGCAGCTGCTCAAGGTTTCATCCCAGTGAGATTCCAGTAGCTCCAGTGATGGAGATCCCACGGTGTATTCCAGGAAGACTGAAGTTACACCGGTAACTCATGTCACCTTAAATCATTGGGATAGACTTTGCCTTTTTTCAGGTTTATGTCACCATGCATAACTTCCAAGAACATAAGTTGAATTTTGTAAAGGAGTTGCATCTATTTAATTACAACAAAGAGATTAAAGGCTTTGGGTCCTCACAGAATCACAGAATGGTTGTTTGGGTTGGAAGGGCCTTTAAAGCTTATCTAGTTCCTGCACTTGCAGGGGGGTTAGACTAGATGATCTTTTGAGGTCCCTTCCAACCCTTGGGATTCTGTGATTCTGTGTTTCCAACCCCCTGACATGGGCAAGGACTCCTTCCACTAAACTAGGTTGCTCCAAGCCCCATCCAACCTGTCATTGAACACTGCCAGGGACAGGGTAGTCACAGCTTCTCTGGGCAACCTGTGCCAGGGCCTCAGCACCCTCACAGGGAAGAATTTTTTCCCATCAGGAAAAAAAAGTTCAGTTTTTCAACACCCAGCACCCCTGAATCCTTCCCTTCAGGGCTGCTCTCAGTCCAGTCTGCCCCAGCCTGTATTTGTGGTTGGATTCCTCTGGCCCACATACAGGACCTTGCACTTGGCCTTGTTGAATTTCATGAGGTTCACACCTGTCTGTGCTGATTCCTCTGGACAGCATCCCTTCCCCCTGGCGTGTCACCGCACCACACCGCTCAGTGTCATCAGCCTACCTCTGCTGTCCACAGCTAGGTCCTAGCCTTGACAAAGGTTGTGATGTTTATAGGACAAAGTGATTTTCATCTGCTTGCTTCTGTTCTGTAAAGCTCATTTGCCTGCAGCTCACCTTATCTTTGCTATGTGGAAAACCTTTGGACTAGACAAAATTACCTTGTTGCTTTCCTTTCTCAAACACCTTGACTGTAACACCAACCATTGCACCAGGCAAAACAAATGGTATCACTGCATTAGAACAACATTTTGCTCTATTTGTTTCATCAGGAGCTACTCTTAATACATGTAGGGAAGTACAGGAATTCAAATTAATTTCTTTCAGAGAGGAGCCACATAAGCAGTAGTGAAGGACCCCTGAGACTGACCGCAAAAGATGCTGCACTTCCCTGCAGGATAAACAGATGCTCCAGTGGAATTCTGAACTACTCTGGACACATTTTGCCCTCTGTTCTAACTCATAAAGTGCTGGATGCATAAAGGACTCAGTTGTTGTATTAGCCTCTGCACTGACTTAGAAAGCCTTGAGATCTACCTACTGCTGAAGATGTTGCCCTAATGAAAGAGGTTTTATGCAGCGGTATGTAGTCAGCGTGTCATGCCAACTGTTGGAACAGCATGATTTCAAGTGGATTAATCCAAAGCTGAAATTCTGGGTGTCAAATAAAAAGAAACCCCATACATAGGAACAGCATAGAGAACGTGGCTATGTGGAAAAAGTACCAGCTGGGAGCCCAGGATTGGGATGTGTTAGAAGTAAAATGAGCAGCCTGGTAACACAAGAAAAGAATAGACTTGCTCTTTGCTTTTAGTGACCACTCATGCCATAAACTGGGGCTTGACAGGGAACAGCAGCAAGATCTCAGTCCTGTTAACTGTACCTTGGAGTAAAGCTGATCTGCAGGAGTGCTTTGGTAGGTGGGTCCCCTTCACGTGCCTTCAAAATACCATTAGTAGGGGAGACAGAAAACACCTTCACGTTGTTATGCCTTTCCTGTTCATCTGCAGTGAAAGGGGCAAATATCAAACACAGAAATACAAATCCCATCATATAAGCTTGTACAGCATAGCACACTCAAACCAATGTGCCTCCGCACTAGCCGTCTAATAAATAATGTCCTGCATGTGGCCATGTCTGTTTTCATCCCTAATCAAGGGGATCAGTGGCCTCCATGTCAAAATAATAAAGCCCTGATCCTCTTTCCTTTGAAGCCCATCTGTTTTTAACATCATTAGGCAGAAGCTCAAACCAAACACATGAGGAGCTTCTGCTTCTTGTTTCCTCTTAGGACTGCACTATGAATGACCAAAGCATGCCTATTACTTGTAGGAGTTGTGATCCAATTGTTGGTTAAATCTGGAGTAACTGCTGAAAACAATAGAGATACACTGATGTAAAAAAAAAAGAAAAAGCCCTCGTAAGTGAGAACATGACAACAGAAGCAGGCCTGATTGATACGTTTGCAGCCAACATCCTCATATATTTGCTATCTAGTGAGTGAATGCAGGCAGTCTTACTAAATAAAACCACAGAATAGTAAAACTATGTAACAAGGAAATCCAATTACAAATGCAGAATACCCAGCAAAGCAGTCCAGTAACTTCTAGAGCCACTCCTGTTACACAGGAAGACATGTTCAATCTTGGTCTGTCCAACAAAGCAGCTCTTGAAATGAACCGTGTGGCAGGAGAATTTCAGAACTGGAACAGTGAGGTAAGCAGTCACTGGGACCAGCTGCAAAAACAGAGGAAAGGGAAAGGAGGAAAAAAACCCCACCTGATTTTTGTAGAGCTTTAACAGAATCTGCTGCAGGTGGATCATTCTTAACCTTCAGCACTGAATCAAGAGTAGCTGCTCTGTGTTCTTTCATAATAGAGTTGATTCCCCATTCTACAGCTTTCAGTGAATTAAGTTGTTTGTTTTACTTTTTCTGGAACAGGTTTTCAAACCAGACATTGTGATCTTAATGAAATAATATGGAATGAACATCCTCACTTCTTATTTGGGTTTTCTGTAGAGATGCAGACATTACAGCATCTCAACGTCTGTTAGGACTGAACATGACCCACTGTGAATCATTCAATTTGTGCAGATTGCCCAAGATTACTATTAAATTGACTGTATCTTAGGTATGGTGCTTGGACCTTACACAGATCACTCCTCAGAAATACCTGGTACGAAACAAAACCAAACCAAAAAACCCCACCAATGCCTGCAGTGTACTGGAACTGCTGAACACTTTGGGGGGGTTATAGCTTTCCATCTGGAAGAGACTGGCCTTTAGATGTGTATGGGCTGTGAACACACCACATGAGTTAGACAGACCCAGGAGACTTTCAAGAAGCACTCAGGTACTGCGGGAGGCAATGCTTGGTGACTCAGTCACTGGCATGATCCCTGAGACAATCCTGACCCCATGTCTCAGAAGGACATTGAGAGTCAGACTGTGACTGAGCATGCTGCCCTCAGATTGAGTTGGATCACCATCACTGTCACGCTGTGACCCAAAAGTGCTCTGTCCATATCAGTGTCACCTGCAGCTTCAATGCAATCACCTTCAGCTTCGGTGGAAAGCTACTTGCAAATCCCTGGCTGTTCACTTGAACTGGATGACACAATTTAGAGATGGCTGTATTTCAAAGCTGAGTAAACCCTAAGGCAATCCAGAGATGCTGATAAAACACAGCCCCTTCTCAGGACCCAGAGATCTGGTTCTGATCTTACCTGGGTAGTGCAGTTACTATATTCAATGACCAGATTTTGATTAAACTTCAGCTTTCTCTCTCCATTCTCAGATTGGAGCACTTGGAATCCAGGAAGCAGCTGGGTATCTGGCAAATGTTGATACATAAGTAACTCCAGAGTTGTGTGGAATGACACTTTCACCTGTGGGAAGAGGAATTCAGATGACCATCACATAAGAAGACACAATGTGCAGGAAATCCAAAGTAAACATTGCTCAAAGGCCCAGATGCACATTTTCCCACTGGAACCCAAAGGTGTCAATGCCAGCAACCAAATTCCCATTGGAACAAAGCATTATAATTCAAGAAAAATCACAGCTATTTCCTATGAATCCAGCACACAGAGATAGAGTGTAAAGGTGAAGAGCTGATCTCCAAATCACAACGGAGAAACAGTCTCTAGGAAGAAAAATTCCTGTTCTAAATTCCTGAGGTTACAAATACCATATTCCCAAAGCTGTCTTAAACATGCAAGTTGTCTTTCTTCACACATGTGCAGAATTAAGATATGCTTCCATGTCAACATGAACACTAAAAAATGAGAAGCACACTTCAAAAATACAACTGTTAGGGATTCTTTGCAGCCCAGGTAATTCTTGTCTTTGGACTTTGTTTCCTTTAATGTCATTGTGTAGACCCCAAGCAAACCAATTTTTTTTCTGTTTGCATTGCCTGTATCTAATTTAAGGAAATAAGGGCCTGCAGCCTTTGGGAATCTTTTAATTTGGCCAGCATATATATCTGGCTATTGATTTAGGTGAGCTCCAAAAACTCCAGGGTTTCCTGCAGGAGGTTGCAACAGGTCAGAGTTGATGAGAAAAGCTCATCAGGGCCACTGCAGAGAACCATTTTGTACCCGCAATATAGAGGTCAAACTTGCAGTAGTTGGCTCTTGTTGGTATACCAACACTTCCCCTGAAACTGGGAGATTTCAGGACTGGTTGTGTTTTTCTTGCGGCTCATCTGGGCCACGCTAACACACCAGTTACCCTCAACTATCTGTTCTGGCACAGCATTATTATTTTTGAGCTTACCAGCATGTTTTGCTGTGGATAAAGTACAAGTTGCGGTTGCTGTCCTTCTTCCTCCCTCTTGCTGTGGGATGTTTTGGTGCTCTTTGGGGCATCTGTGCTGGAGAGGCTGAAGGGCGTAGACAGAAGGAGCCTGAAGTACAGAGGAACCTTAGTGTAATTGATGAGTTTCAAACTTTGAGTCATCACTGAATTGGTCAAAACCTGGTGGAGAAATGAGTCAGAACTGGTTAGTTTTAACTCCCTGGAGAGGGTTGTGCTGGTCTGTCTGCTCATTCAGCATCAGCAGGGATCTGAAGGGCTTTACCCCAAAGCAACCCAGTATTTTCTGCTTGTGTTTTCCAAAATTTCTTGAGTAAAACCCCCAACATATAAATAATGTAATATGGTTTAAAAGCCTTTGAATGTCAAGAGAAACAGGAACTGACCAGGCTGCTCTGAGTGACTTATTCTGTTTATCCTGAAATTAAATACTTATTTTTCTACTTGCAAGCCCCTCTTCAAAGAAAGAGAAAGACATAAAATAAGCACTGCCTGAGCTCAGTTTTGCTTATTCCTGGATAAAAAGTCCTTAAGATCCTTTTGTTTTACTTATCCTCCTATGTGCAATACAGACAGTTGCAACATGAGGCTACTGGTACTAAAAACCATTTTAAAAACCAGGCGCATGCAGCTATGAATTCTCACAATAGTACAAACCAGCCAAATACATCCATGCATGAAATACTTACTCCTAACATAGGATGATCTGGTAAGAGATCACTTGCCATCACATAAAACACCATTCCTCTGTCAAGATCCATGTCTACTTTCAACCTGAGTGTAAAGAATCAGAGCTGGTCAGTGACCTCTCCTCCAGGCCGATTTATTCTGTGGCTGTACCAGCCATAGGAGTGAAGGTACTTACAGAGCATGCCTTACAAAAGCTTGTAAGTCTACTCGTAGCTGTGGTACTTCATAGCGGTGCTTGCGATGTACTTTGTTAGGTACTGCCTTTGTATGCTGAAAACAGAAATGATGTATAAACTGATAGCAATAAACCTCCAAACCTACTTCTAGCCCAAGAGGCTGTTAGACAAAATAGGATTCTGCTTGTTTGTAAGGCACAATGGTGACATGCAAGGAAAGGCAAAAGCTAAGTAGTAGTTGAACTGTGAATTGTGGTTAATGCAGATACTCTTTTCTCCAGGAATAAAACCCATCAGGGAAGTTTTTATTAAATATTCTATTATCATTCATTCATTATACCTTGCACTTTTGCAATGATTCATATCAGAGAATTGCAGAACAATTCATATAGCATTATTCAAACCTCACATTAGCCTTTGAGCTGGAGTTGTGGAAGAGGAAGTTTCCCAGAGGAGAAAGATGCTGTCTAAATTCACACAGGAAGGTGGATGCAGAGCCAGGAACAGAACTCAGCAGTCCTGAGTCTCAGTCCCATTGTTAGCTACTGTTATCAATAAAACCTGATGTTGTGATAGTGTTTCAAATCCTGGGCTTTCGTCTGGGGTCTACTGCATCAGACAATGCAAGATGATGGGAACATTCCTATCCCAGAATGCTTCCAAAGCAAATGTAACAAATGAACAGCCCCAGTTAAGGAAGGATGTAACAGGGTAGCAGGAACAGGACTGTTTATACAGACTGGCCAGGTACACAGCAGCCTGTACATAAATTACAGGAAGGGAAACAATTATTTTCTAGTCATCTTTTCTAGTCATCTGGACCTCCTGGAGCAAGTCCAGAGGAGGCCACGAAGATGCTCCGAGGGCTGGAGCACGTCTCCTGTGGAGATAGGCTGAGAGAGCTGGGCTTGTTCAGCTTGGAGAAGGCTTCCTGGAGAAGAGCAGCTTCCAGTGCCTAAAGGGGGATGACAAGAAATCTGGAGAGGGGCTTTTTACAAGTGCATGTAATTATAGGACAAGGGGGACAAGTCCTTTACTGTGAGAGTGGTGAGGACCTGGCACAGGCTGCCCAGAGAAGCTGTGACTGCCCCATCCCTGACAGTGTTCAAGGCCAGGTTGGATGGGGCTTGGAGCAACCTGGTCTAGGGGAAGATGTCCCTGTCCCTGTTCCAATCCAAAGGGATTGGAACTGGATGAGCTTTAAGGTCCCTTCCAACCCAAACCGTTCTGTGATTCTGTGATCTTTAGCCTTGCCGTGATAGTCAGTTTACCTTGTCGTCTAAGCTCATGAAACCCAGCAAAAACCCTTCACACCGCACTTCAGTCGCAGTTTCTGGGAGGAGGGATGGGGTGAAGGAGATGCAAACGGAGATGCTGCCACCTCCTGGAACCACCTGCAGTCGAGAGACAACTGTTGAGTAGTGCAGGGAGCTGCGTGGGATTGCGCAAGCATCCTTCTTAGCACTGAGCAGCTAAAACTGAGTTTGTGCAAGCAGCAGGAACTCCTCTCAGGCTTGCAATAAAATGACAACATGTGACAACAAAACCGACAATTATTTCAGCTGCAAATATCAGTGCAGCCACTCTTTATCATCAACAGAGTTTAAGCATAGTCACAGACCAACTCTCTAAGTACACAAACATATGTGTTTGTTTTTAAAAACACTCAGTTCTGCCACTCTGACTCCATGGCTAACTCAGATGATTCTCCCACAGCTGACAATGCTCACAGATAGAAGCAGCATTTTTTCAAAGAGTTACAAATGTGACTTCAGGGGGTTTTACAGTTCAGTTTACCCTTTGCTAATTTTTTATTTTACATGAAAGCAAGGAATGTAATCAAATACACCAGTCAGCTACAGCGGATTTTGTGGGATTTACAGGTTCAATAGATCCTGCTTTCTTTAGGTGCATTATACATGTTATGGTTAAATCCTGCTATTGCTGCAGAAGAACTTTTGCCATCTCCCTACAGAGCCAATTCACATCTAGCCAAGTTTGTAACCTCAGGGGGCACATAGTGTGTACTGCTTTCAGGCTGCTGCTGTGCTAATGCAAAATCCCCCTTTCATGTGACCACTGGGTGAGATGTTTGCTGTTGTTGGACCTACACTCACTAGAACCAAAACTAGCTCAGCTCTCCTTGTGCAGTATTCCCCTGCTCAGAGTGTTGAGGAGTGTAAGAGAGCTCTGCCTAAAGTCTAGCAGGGCCAGAGCAGAGCTAGTGAGCTGTGTCATGTCATACAACACTGCAGGGTCTGTGCATTGTGGTCAGAGAGAGCTTAGCTGTTCAGACATGGATATAAGCCAGGTCTGGCCAGCAGGGCTGCACAACACCTGTGCTAATAGACCTTCCTGGAGCAATAGTAGAAACATGGAGAATGTTTCTGCAGAGGACAACCTGAATGACTCTGCAGGCATCAGCTCCATTCCACAGGGGTAAACCCAGCTGCTGGCTGCCCTGACAGAGTCTGCCTCCATAACACAGCACTCGTTTTTTGGAACTATGTCAGCCCAAATAACCCCAGAGTTGGCCATGGGCTTCATTTATTTGAGATGCCATCTCTGTAATTATTTCTTTTTTGGTAATCTTTAGCTCATTCTAACTTGTAACTGAAGCTCTTTGACAAAGACCTTGCTGATATTAGGAATTAAAATTGTCACACTGATGTTTCAGGCAGCCCTGTTCCTCAGTGAGATCTTTCCAGTGCTGTCTTTGCTTTATTTTATTCCTAAGAAATTGTAACACTGTGACCCCTATTTGCACAGTTTCTTTTGAAGTACTTTGGATTACAACACTTTATCCAAAAGAGTTGACTACAGAGCAGCAGCCTGCTTTCTAGCTCTGCCACCTCTGCTTAGCAAATCCACCCTGGTTAAATGACATCCTCCCAAAGCTTCAGACTGGATATCTCTCACCAAATGCCACACATTTCACCAAGGCAACCCAAGTATGAGGACCAGAGATGCCACTCTAGAGCGCCTAGTACAACTGAACACTTAATTGCAGTCATCAGTTAACTGCTCAAATGTATGTAGGACACTTTCTTTTCTCTGTTGACTTTGAAAACTCTTCCATGGTCATCTTCAAGATCCCAAAGCTTCCTAGCCTACTGTTTCACTATTTAGTAGCCTCTACCTCAAACCAATGATACCTCCTCCTCCTCTGTGTCTTCTGTCCTGCAGAAAATATGTTAAATCTAAGCACAAAGGAAATGTACAATCTTACTATCTGTCTTGGAGTAATGGAGTAGGGGCTGTCTGCAGGAACTCCTTCATGAGGTCGTATAAGTACAGAGACGAGTTTCTGCACTGTGGGTCCTTGGGTGATGATTTCCTTCTCTTTGCTGTCAGAGCCTGAAGGCTGCAGGGACACAAGGGTGGGGAATGGTTAAAACTGTTACGCTGCAAAATAGGAATGCAAGTGAAGCGGACAGGGAACTGCTGCACTAGTCAGTAAGCATGGCCAGCTTCAGCTTCCTTCTTTCTGGCACAAAAGCTGGACACATGGATGTGTCCTGTACTTTAATTTTTTTCATGCATAGGTTCACTGTCTTGAAACAGCTCCCAAACAACTTGGGAAATGTGCATTCCTGGGACTTGTTCTACCCAGAGAAGCACTCAGCTGTGTCATCTCTGGCCAGTTATACAAACCAGCACTCCAGAGCAATAATCTTCCCTTGTTTCACAAGAAAGGTTAGAAATGTATTCAAACCAACTATGCCTTCTGAGCTGAAGCAGAGAAAATGAGATTTTCATATGTTTTTTTGTAAAGCTTTGTCCAGAGAAATATACATATCCTGCATGATATCTTCTTGTCATTCCCCAGGTAATTTGCCATATTATAGTCAAACTTCACATGTAATGTTCTCTTAGAACATGGTAACATCTAACAGAACCAATCTACTTTTAGCACTTGGGTAAATACCTCCACATCATTACCTGAAATTTGAACTTTGCAGGTTAGATTCTGCCCTGACTACCGCACACATTGACACCATAAAGTCCCCATAAGAACAGCAGACCCAAATTAAGGAGTTCAAGTCATCCTAACACTCTCATGTAAAAGTGGCAGTAGTTTTTCAAAGACAGTATTTTAAGAAGTATCTCAGCATCTTCTTTAGTAGTTCTAAGAGAAGTAGAAGCTGGAGAGCTATTTGCTTACAGCTCATTCTGTAAACTGATTGCTGATACCATGTATTGGGTTTTTTTGAGTGTGAGAGGAGCTACATTTCTTGTAACAAGCCAGCTCTTAGTTACAAGTTATATCTCATGTTATTGTGTTCAACCTTTCATGCCAAGAAACCCATCATGTATCTCAGCAGCAGGATGAAAAACAGACTAACAGCTGACCTCATCAGTGGTTTGCAAAACTGGATAAATGCTTCCACGGGGAACGGCAGACTGATCCAACTTTAACACGATCTCTGACTCCGAGGTGCTACCAATTGATCCAGTCTCATTTTCATCTGTGTTCTTAAGAGGAAAAGGGTCTTCAAAGAACATTAACTGGTCCACTAGTTTGTTATCATCTTGTTCTCGGTTGTAAACTTCCCAGTCCAGGCGGATGTCTGAATTGAAGAGGAGAAAGGACAATTACTTGTCACTGAAAGACTCATATCTTAACTGGTAGCGGAGAACCAGAACTTCAAGGAATGAATTTATGTCTAGCAACCGGATTGTATTGGAGCATATCTTAAGCTTTCCATTTCTGCTGTAAACTGAAAGGATTTAAGATCACGTGTACTGTGCTCTTATTATGGCTTGGCCACTTAGGTCCTGACCCATACTGTTAATAACATTAAATAAATTATGAGCATTTTGTTTGTTAAGCAGATGTGTTTGGTGGCATTCAGGAAAAAAAAAAGGGATTGACCTTTGCTCTACAGAGTTTAATATCTCACTCAAGAGATAAAGACTAAACATGGAAGAGCCAGATGATGCCACTAAGAAGCAGGTAAGCACATCTGATTAACCAGGGTTAGTGCTGCAAGAGATTCACAAAAACAGGGTGGAAAATCCTGTATTCCCATTATTTCAAGGAGTGAAACCCCAGGCACATCAGGATTGGATGTGCCATTCCATAGTAACAACACACTGAGTCTATTACATATATGTTACTGCAGTCTGGCTGGAGCTTATCTGCTTTACGGTTACAGAACACAAACTAATATTCTTGGCAGTAATGCCATAATGATAAATACTACTATGGACATAAAGACCTGACAACAGGTATTATTGTTCTGTACTAAGTTAGAAAACAGCTTAGACACTCTTATATACTATTATTATTTTTACAAAATCCATCTTGATTAGGAAACAAGTAGGCCTGATAATTAACACGTTAATGGGTCCTTCGATGACACCCTCTGGGTGTCAATGGTTGCTGTGCAAAAGTCATTCTTACCAAAGGGAGTGGGATTGTTGAGCTGGACCCTCCGAAAGACGGGAGACCCTCCAGAGATATGAGTGCCAAACCTGAGGGGGGAAACCTTGCTGTCAGTACATGCAGAAAATAAGAGTGGATGGCTGAAGTCATTAAAGATTTGTTTAACAGTGGAAACATCTGTCTGTATCGGCAGCCTGGTAAGAGTGGCTATCAGGTAAGGCATGGCATATATCGAGAAGTAGAATATTATTATATTTAATGTCTCTTTTTTTCCAGTTTCTTACTTGTCTCAGATGCTTCAAGGTAAACTCATGAAATCAGGCATATGAAACACCCTGGCAGTGGTAACAAATGGCTACATGACAGTTAACCATGTCAGACATTTCCAGGTGCATAAAGGCATTGTGTTTTGGTTAAACATAGCTAAATCCATTTTCTATACCCCAATACAGAGCTGACATTGCAGATGCTCTTGGCTGCAATATGATACCCAATGTTAATTCCTCTGAAGTCAGCAAGAAGCAGCCATACTCCATGGCAGCTGGCTGAGTGTGAAGTGTTGTGGTCCCCATTAACCAAAACTTACCCTGTACCCAGATATGCAGGTGCAATTTGCTGTACAAGAGGGCTTAAACCTACCTCTGCCCCTATTTACCTTTGGGGCTACATTTCTCCTGATCTATATAAAGGGGCAGGGAGAAATGAACTGTGGATGATGATGATAACTGCCACCATGTACCAGTTTCTATCTCCACAGAATCAAATGAGGCTGGACTGGGTGAACTTCAACTATAAGCCCAGAACAGTGATTGCTGGTAAACCAAAGAAGGATTGTATGCAGATACTTTTCTAATTGTGCTGGCAGAGCCAAGTGTGTTTGTGTTATAGAAGCCAAAACTGTACTTTGACAGTGACTTTGCTAACCTCATTATATCACAAAAAGATGGGAACAGGTGTGTGTATTGGCTATAGTCCAACCATATTTAATTCTTAGACAGTAATTTGCACTGTACCTGATTGTGGGTGACTTTGTTTGTGGTCCTGTCAGCTGCAGGAAGATTGGACAGCCTTTCACAGTCATTTGCATAGGAATAAGTTTAGGTTGTAAGTCTCCCACCTATTAAAAAAAAGAATTGTTGCTATTAGAATCAAGATAAAACTCTAGTACTCAGGTTAAAAATATATTTTGAAAAATTATTTGATTTTCAAATATTTTTTGTTGGTTCTTTTGACAGTATCTAGTTCACACACTAATGAAAGCTTTTCTCAGCAGGAGGCTGCATTTGTCAGCTTTCCTGTGGCTTTTCCATACAACACAATATATTACATTGATAGAGCAGAGTAGTGCACTGGCCAGCTACCAAACAGATTTTATAAATCAAAACTGCTCCAATCATTTTAAAGGCACAGGAAAACCTCTCAAGAGATCAACACGTTACCCCAGAACTAAACTACGCTCTGTAAGAGAAAACACTTGTCCCTTATTGGAGGTAGTGGTATAGAAATACATACCCTAATGTTTATACAAGTCCCAACAAGATGAAAGAGTATTTTTAACAGAAAGGAATCTGGAAAATAGAATTGGTGTAAAATGTGCCATAGTGATTCTTCACTTAAAACTGAAGCCCCACTTACCTTACAGACAAGATCATCCTGGTACTCTCCCCACATATTGTTGTAAGCTGTTATTTCTATGATTAGCTGCTGGAAGGCTTTCAGAGTTCCTGTGGAAGGTTGTATATGGAAAGCTACTCCCTTCCCATGAGACAGCAGTGCTGCAGCAAACTCTGAAGGAGCATAGCAAAGAAGCATTTGATGACTTCTGAGGAAATGGAACAAAGTCTTTCAAAGAATATATTGGACCATATTCCTAGGTGGTATTAATCAGCCTAACCTCACTGGCTTCAAAAAATCCCACCTGGGATCATTGGCACAACCCACATTCATACCACTTTACCCAAGCTCCCTTCTGCAGTAGGTCATAATCAGATTTTGAGAGTTAGTTCTCACCCAGATTATTTTATAGAAGGCCTCTCTTTCAGCAGCCTGATCTAGGACTTTTTGGGATATGCATGGGGCTAAATGGTTACATGAAAACACCCTCAATTTGAGAAAAATAAGCTAAAGTTTGTGCTAACTGGTTGCTGTTCTGTTAGCAGCTGCTGATTACCTCTGTGTGCTCTGCAACACAAAGAATGAATTACAAAGAGCAAAGCGTTTCCACATTCTGAGTCACCTAGCCTTATAAATCAATAAGCTTGCATGGAATCTGTCGGAACAGAATTCTTCCAATATTAGGTACTAATTCAACAGCTGAAAAGCTCTGTCTTTGTAACATACCAAGCACTATGGCAGGGTACCAATATATACAAGTTTTATTTTGGATACAGAAGACACAACCACACATTATAGCATTTTTCTCTTTCCCCCCTCCCTGGGTCTCATGTGGCTCCAAATATTACTATTTTTCAGTACAATGCATCAGAAATGATAGATGGGTTCTGCTGTACATAACTGTTCTGTTCTTACCCACAGCAGGGAAGGTATATGAAAGGGTTTGAGAGAGAAAAGTCTGCTGTGGTGGCATTGGAAGACTGTGTAGGAGAGAAATAGCCAAATGTTATGCATGTCTTCCATATTGTATGCTGGAAGCGATCCTGGGAGTGAACTATCACCAGAGTCACTCATCTTTGCTCCAGTCTGCTGTTTTCAAGAAAACAAAGAGGAAAGAGAGGGAGAAAGAAAGAGTGGGAGAGAGAAAGCAGCAGTTTGGGGTGGAGAGAGAAAAAAGAAGCAGGGGGAAGAGAGAAGTTGACCTAATGCTTGTGCAATGCATGCTTTCAAACTCAAGAATGCACTGAGGAACTAAGTCATTTAACAGTGCAGACTTAGCCAGATATTTTCAGAATCAAATAACCTGACTGGCACATTTAATGCTGAATATGTTAGTCAGTTGGCTCTTGCCTTCTGTCCACCAAGGGATTCACAGCTATTACCGTACCTGACCGTGCTCTTCTGGCTGCATGTACTGAGATGGGTTCTCTTCTTTTCATCAAATAGCTTGAGGAGCTTAAAAAAATTAAAAAAGCCACTTCTGTGAAATGAGAAGGACTTTGCTAAAGTAACAGCTCTATTTGACTCAAATTAGTGGCGATTATAACCTGAAGGATTGCCTGAAGGCATTTTTTGACAGTAGCACCCTTAAGAGTGAATCAACTTGAGAGCTGTAAGACTCTGCTTACAATCTAACACAACAGTCTTGGCCAGGGTAAACTATCTTGTGTCCATTGGTAATAAGAGTGTTTACCATTTGCATCAGCTAAATCTTCTGTCCTTGCATTGCAAGCTGTCTACTTCTGCAAGAAATCTCACCAGCAGGTTTCATTACCACAGTCAGGGTAAGAGCTTAAAAAAACCCCACCAGAACACTGCAGAAAATGTATGTTGTGACAGAGGCAATAGCACTCTATCCCAATTTCAGATTTAATCCAGACGTAAACTAGTATTGGAGTCATAATGCAGAAAAGCAAGACTTACGGGCAGATTCCTTGTTCTGGAGTAAGTGAGTAACCAGTAAAATACTCAGCTTCTAGTTTGAATGGAGCACTGATTCCAGTGTGATTGGTAAGAATTAGCTGACGCTTTACTATGGCTTTGAATGCAACTTCAGATCCAAAGTCCAAAAGAAGATCACACGGACTTTGTGGCATTTGTCTTTCATCACTGTCAGACAAAATTACATTCATATTAAAGCATAAGTCTTATTTTGTTATGTCATGGGTAATTTCAGTAGTTTGAAAATGTGGGATATGCAACGTGGTTGTGATGAAGTGTGTCTAAGGACCATGCAGCCCATCATAATTGTCATTAACATTTATTGCTTTTCATTTTTTCACTTCTATTCATGTAGAGATTTATTTTGGGTAAGATCTTTAGCCCATGTATAAAATATGCCAACCTACCAAATTAAAGCCATTTTTGCTTATTTAACAATATATAAAGATAAGCATATTCCAAAAGACAGTAATGATGCTACATATCAGAAAAACAAAATAAAAATCAGTCCCATATACCAAGGTAGAGTGAAGTATATTCATCTTTCTTTAACATCATGTCTCACAGTGCAACCACAAAACTTAATGGTACAAAACATAGGGTCTTGGGTATAATTCTGTAATTCTAAATTCACATCTAAGAGTTGAATTTGCAAACTTTTGGCATCACAGAAAATGGCTGCTACTCACAAACATGTGAGAGACTTCAGAGTCCCCACTCTTAAGTTACCAGGGAGAAAGGTAACTTTTCCTGCTCTTTATACACAAAAGCGTGACATACCACTTGCAGTGACAAGTGCCAGGAGCACAAGGGAGAACAGACACAAAACATGAACATGAGTTCCCCTAATGTGCAGCTGTGCAGTTGACTTCACACTGATCTATGATTCATGATTTAATGAATTCACAGTTGCTGATTGAATTTGTTTCAGTTAAACAGTGGGGAGCAGTGCTCTTCTCCAGTGTTCTCTTGGACTTATGGAGGTGATAAATTTAGCTAGGGTGTAAACCCAGTACCTTTTCTTCACATAGGTACCTTCAGTGAATTTTCCCAGCACATTTTACTATCCTTGCTGCCTACAGCAGGAGGAGGAATGACATTTACATACATAAGTGTTTCCTCTCTCACTATCGTGTTTTTGTTTTAGGAAGAAATAATTTTTGTTGTTTAGAGCAAACCCTTGATTTACCTGGCAACTCCACAGTCAGAAGGTACTGCATAGGTGACATGCAGTCCTTTTACTTCTCCAGAAATGCTCAGAAGGAGAGGTTCCATCATATCTTCTATGCTACAGGAAAGGGCAAGGTCTTTCAGCTCACCCTGAAAGGCAAAGAGTCAAGTTTCCTTGCAAATGAAGCAAATGCCACAGAGGAAAGGCAGCTTTAAGAAATTTATTTAGAAAATGTGTATAAACTTCACTGATTTGGAACTAGAACTATCATAGAATTGGGAAAAGTTTTACTGAATTGTTTTAAGTTCCTTTTTCTGCCAGCATCAGAGTTGCTTAGAAAGCAGTAACAAGGTAGGAAAATTTGTGGCTGTTTCTTGGCTTTGCACCCACATCAGTCTATAAGCCTAAAAGTGATCCATTAGTGATTTTTGACACAATTCCCATATTGCAGGTGTTGAAGATCTAAGCATTAACAGCTTCTGGTTATGCTTAAATAATCTTCCAAACCCAAGGTTTTATTTCTACTTGGGTTTAAAGCATGACTTGTAGAATGAGTTATGTGACCCAATCTCTGGCTAGTTCAACATTACTATTTTCTTTTGTCTTATCAATACATGAATCAGTGCATCCTGCATAAAATTACAGTCTAGGATTTAGCTCCACATTCAGATGTCTAAATGTTAACTCCCTAAATGTGAGCCCTTGAGTTCATCCATAAAGATGAACTCCAAACACGAACTCTAAATCTCCACTGATTTAATAATGCTACTTAGTCATCTACCTCAGCTTTCTCATAGGTGCCTTGGATGGCATTCAGTTCTCCAACCACATGGCAGAAGTGCCCTCTCAGATGTCCAGTGTGTTCTGTTGAGCTTCCAGCTTTCTATGAAGAAGGCTTACACTTACTGGGATTCTACGCCACATATGCCAAACATGGATATCTGGGATCTGCTAGGGCATCTCTGATAGTACTGAACACCTATTTTTAAGCTAATAAATGAAACTTACATCTCCAGTAACTGTAATGGGAACTAACACACCATACCTTTAGGAAGCTTCTTTATTTAGTTGCTTTAATTCAGGCCTATGGCTGAAGTCCTGAAGTTTGTAAACTCTGCATTCTGTGCATTATTTTGCAGGCTCTTAGTCCTATCAGCCCCTTTTAAATTTTTAAATGTCAAAATGTCATGAGCCCACATGCATTCAGAAAACCAAATGCATTATGAATAAGAGTACACATCTCAAAAGACAAACAAACCCAAACAGGTTGGGTGGAGCTTTGAGCAACCTCGTCTAGTGGAAAGTGTCCTTGCTCAAAGCAGTGGGCTTGGAACTAGATGGCCTTTAAGGTCCCTTCCAACCCAAATCATTAAATGATAATATCTATGCTAGTCTTCTCCATTTCATTTGGAATAATCCAAAGTGAGGATCTGCATGCTCCAAGAAAAAAGATAAGCACTAGGAGTAACTGAATAGGCATTGAAGAAAGCAAGAAAACCAGAACAGCTGAGAAAGAGGCTGGGTAGAAAAATGCATATCATGTGGACTGCTTCAATTCTTGTCTTCAGCCATGGTACCTCTAAGCAAAGCAATTTCAGAGATATTGTACGGAAGAATTACCATTATGTTTTGTATATAGAAATCCTTCCTTTTGCCAGATGGAGCCAAGGTGAGAATGCCAGTATTGCTGTTTTGATACAATAGCATCAGTTTTTAAACCTACCAGAATGTTAGCTGACAGCTCTATGCAGAATTCTTTTTCTTCATTTGGGCCTAAGGTTCCACTGGCTGGTGAGACAGTGGCAGAGCAGAAAGCTGCCTGACTTCCAATGAGCTGCCAAACAGAAAGGATAGACATTCAGCTGACTGATTTCTTCTCCAGATCAAGGAGGACTATAAGACTGAGATATTTTCAGGTTTAGAACATTTTCAGGTAGCAACATAAATAGTT
The DNA here is from genome assembly GCF_012275295.1 of Melopsittacus undulatus. Lineage (NCBI taxonomy): Eukaryota > Metazoa > Chordata > Aves > Psittaciformes > Psittaculidae > Melopsittacus > Melopsittacus undulatus. The sequence goes on along the minus strand of NC_047527.1, from coordinate 102,091,790 downwards.
TACTGATGCGTGCTTTACAATTCCCCTATGGTTAATAAAATCCTTATGTCTACATTCTTCCAAATGACTTCAGCTGCCCAAATGAGGCATCTGGCCTGGAAGCAGAGTCACGGCTCTTCCTCTCAGTCACAAGCCTTTCCAGGGTGAAGTCAACATGTCTGGTATTGCAGCAGGATCTTAGAGGTGCCCCATCTCTCTCAACTGACTGAAGAGGTGACCTACAAAGACAGTCTTGGTGACTAAGTGACTTAACTGCACATGGCATGAAGCCATGAGTTACTCGATTGCTCACACATTAATATCAGACACCATTTAAAATGCTGTGGATATTCCTCCTAGGCTCCATCTGTTCCAAAGGTTTTCCTATAGGTCATATATCATCCACATGCTCTGTTAGGACCCCTTGGGCACCTGAGGACATCCTGGATGGTGCTGAATGCTTTTTATGTTGACAACTGAGCTGAACCTTGGATATCAGAGTAGATCTCAGGCATTGACAGTAAGATTCAGCTTACAAAGTCAATTAACTGTATGTGTAGTGGGTGTCAAGGTTACCACTGTAGCCAACATACACTCCATTAGTATGTGCTAGAGAGCATTCTGCACACCAAAGTAGGTGTCCATTTTAACAAATACTTCTCTGAACTCCATTGACAGTATAGATGAGATTGGATTCGGTTGCCTAAACACAGGCACAGAGGGTAGCCAAGCAATGCATGCACAGCTGGCTGATATGACAGGACTCACAAGAGAACACATTTCTTGAGTGAGACCTGGAGGTCAGGGATAACACTCTGCAGCACTCAAAATGGCACTAGACATACTTGTTCTGGTGACCAACTTCCTGCTGAGATTTCCATTGACTGAGAATAGAGTTCAGATCACATCTTACAGAGAATCATAGAATAGTTAGGGTTGCAAAGGACCTTGAGATCATCTAGTTCCAACCCCCCTGCCATGAGCAGGGACACCTCACACTAAACCATGTCAGGGGGGTTGGAACTAGATGATCTTAAGGCCCTGTCCAACCCTAACTATTCTATGATTCTATGTCACCCAAGGTTCTGTCCAACCTGGCATACTGATATTAATTTTTGGGGTCCTAATCTGAAAGCTGAATCCCACACAGAATGTGAAACTTAAGCAAAACCTAGACACAATTTAAAAGCACCATTGTTTCTTTGCTCTACTAAATTAAATGCAAACCCTAAGCTGCCATGGTACTTCATTTAATACTCTGGCAGCTTACATCCTATTTCCCCTCACATTTCTGCCCAGCCATTCTCCCAGGTATGATCCCCAAACAGTAAGAGAATACTGACATCAATCTTTCATCAAGGCTGGTCTCAAACTGAAGTTTTGCTCATAAGCAAGTAAGCAGCAATCACTATTCAAAAGATAGATCAGAAAAGCTTTTAAGAGGAGTAATTATTTGTATTTTGATAGAAATTGCAATTTCCATCCCTGCTGTATGTTTCATCCATTAGAAGAGCATTTACCTTTCCCCACAAGTATTTTGCTGGCAGCAGTCTCTGGTTAAAAAGTTTGCTGGTTGCTCTGGCAGGAACTCCAGTATAAATTTCAGTGAATATTAGATGACTAGATATCAAGCATGCTTGGGGGGCCTGAACTTCAACAAAAACAGGAAGGTGACTGGAAATAAACACACAGATGGTCTATTGTTATTGCTAATGAGATGTGCTAGACATGCAACAGCATGCTGGAAAGAATGATGATTACATTTATTTAACAATACTAGCAATTGGATAGTTCATTGATACACAACCCGACTCTGGGTTTCTGTTACGTATTTTTGTTTTAAAAGATAAAACTAACTGAAGTAAAAATCACATGTGAATCTCAAAAAGAAAACAAAGCAGAGCAACACTTTTCCCCCTTACCTTCCTTCTCCATCTTCTACCTCTAGCTCTAGCACAGTGTGGAGACGCTGGCACCGCAATGATGTGAACTGGACTGACACCGTGCATACACCCAAAGGGGGTATTTCTCCAGCAGATGGTTGAATGGTAAAGGGAGATACCTGGGAGAGGAGAGAGGAAACAGAAATGTCTTTGATGTCTGCATAGCAAGTATAAAATGTTGAAGCCACACAATCTGATAAGTATTTGCATGTGTTTAGCTCTTCCTCAGACATATCCTTTCTCTCTGCTCCTGAAGTCCTATCTGGGTTGATTTCAGCAAGCACAGTACCAACTTTGTGAAAACCTGGTTAGACAGGGAGGCAAGACCTTGCTTCTGTGGGGATAGCTAATAAAAAAGCAATGACCTAAGAGAAGGGTAGTCAGAGCTAAGGGCATAATAGCAATGCCTGTTCATGGTGTGAGGGGGAATGTGAAGCAGTCAGCAGCAGACTCCTCTCAAGTGGAGGGGCTGAGCAGCAGCTATGCAAGGTGCCACAGGTTGGGAAGATTCTTGGACAGAAGGTCAAGGAAAGAAGGCTGTAGGAGTGGAAACAGAAGGAGTACCACTGTGGGTGGATGCTAAAGAGGTTCAGGAAAGGAAAGAGGCAGCTTTTATGCAGGAGGAATGGAGCACTTGATCTATGAGCTCCACTGGAACACTGATGGGCTTTGGGATGACAAATTCAAGAGATAAAAGTCTAAAATCTCTCTTCAGTTCAGGAAATTGTTTGGAATGACAGGGACAAAAGGAGTAACAGTGAGAAGTAAGGGCTTGAAGACTGTGGAGACAGGGTCTTCTCCAGAACACACCTATCCCTAATCAAGCAGCTCTGATTTTAATTGTTCTGGGGAAAAAGGGATAGGCATACACACATGCACACATTTTGCAAGGCTGCCATAACCACCATTCATACATCTTTTATTTTTGTCATCAGCTTTCACCCAAAGTTGGGGAGATATCTACATGACACATAGAAAAGCAAACAAAGCTCAAGAAGTCGTGAGGATACAGTACAACTCCTTGCAGGTTTCCAGCTCCTGATGGCTGATAGAAGTTCCTGCTTAACAGGCTCCTCTCTCCATTGCAAAACAAACCAAAAAAACCAGAACATCTGAACAGGATCTAGACCAATTTTGCCATGAAACAAGTGAATTCATTTCCTTTCATGGGCATGTCCACAGGCAGAATTTTGTCTTTTGCTATAATAAAAAGCACTTACCTAGAGTCTGAATTTCCCCACATCCCTTTAATGCATAACATCAAGGAGAAACCCAGCTACAGAGCTCACTTTTTTGTGTGCACCACAAATAATCAAAAATTCCCTCACTCAATACTTTGCCATAAGTATTACCTTCAAGATGCTCAAGTTATTCAGTCATTTCATATGAAAGAGTGGAATGAGCTCTTAAGTCAAAGACTGGAATGGACTGCATTTGACACATCACAGTCTAGGTAATATTAAACAATAGTTATAGTATTCATTGTGGTAAGAAGTTATTTGGGGACACACTGCATATTTCAATGCTATTGTTTAGAGCCAAAAGGCCCAATTCACTAGTTGCTGAGATTCTTGTCCGAAATGTAGGTGTGCAGAAGTGTTTAGCAGCCTCAGTTCTGATAAAGTCTTACCCTTTTATTTATACAGTAACAGCTGAAATCACTGTCATAAAGAAAACATTCCATGTCTCTTTGGATCAGGGGATTTGTAATAAATGGAAATAGAGAAAATTTCAAAGAAACATTTAATCCCAAAAGAATTTATGCATTTATGGGACTGTGCACATCCAGTTTCATGAGAAGTCACAGAAACTATAAATTTTGATATCTGAAATGAATATCATAACTCCTAAGTATAAGGAAGAACTAGCTAAAGAAGGAGCATAACCAGCTATAGTAGTAACAACTATAGTAGTAACTTACCTTTTCATTCCTTTCAGCTAAACAAACCTTGCTTTCTTGCATACTCCATTGTGCTGGCAGCTGACATAGGTTTTGAATCTTGAAGGTTTGTAACACATTCTCACCCTGCTTAATCAAACCTAACTGGAGGGATGGAACATCAATATGAAGAAGTGGACCCTAGGACACAAGGAAACAGATGTCAGAATAGATGCTTCTGCCAAAACTGCCTAATTAAGAAGGTACATTCTTAAACATTCAGTTTCACAGGGAACAGCAGAAAGCAAATGCATTGCATGTAATACAGAAAAGTTGTTACTGTTGTGGAAGTACCAATGTTGCCTCAATAGTTACTAGACAGCAAAAATACCTCCTGTTTGCAAATGCTCTAGGTTTATCACTCCTTTAAGAGGCAAAAAGCTGTATATAGGCAACGGCCAGGCCCCATAGCTAGTTATCCTTCAACACTGAACTTGCGTACCTTAAAAGCAGCCTCAACATGCAGCACAACAGGCTCTGTACAGGATTCAATTTTACACTGCAGGTTATAGCTGATGGACCCAGGTTTGCTTCCAGTAATTAGCAGTTCAAATTTACAGCATTTATTCACATCTAGAAAAGAAAAGTTCAGGGTCCTGCCTCACCATTTTGCACAGAAAAAGAAACACCACACTGCAAACCTGTTCTTGAAGCTCCTGGAATCAAATTAAGTCTCCTGCTGGATCCAGCTGCACTATAGTGCTCTGTGATTCTTCCCCTCATACCAATGTAAGTATTTCTGTCATTAATTGTTGCTTGCAAGCCTCAGAAACTTTACCTATGATGCCAGTACAAGGTTCAACTACCATGATGTCACGGGACACAATTTTCTCCCACGTGTACTTGATCAGTGATTTGCTGTTATTCCACATCTAAAACAGATGTGACAAAATGAGACAATTAATGAGACAATTAAAATGAGACAAATAATGTACTGTAAACTGTAAACAAGGTATTGCAAGTCTCACATCACACACTTTGCAAACTCTAGCCATATGCTCATCACCACTAAACAATACAACCTCATAATATACCTTGAATCTAGCTACAAAAAAGGCACATAGTAGGAGTGGAAAGGCACAGAACTTCACCTAACCTCTGATTTGAACAGTACTAACTCAGTGCCTTGCAATGTTATTTTCACAATAATGCTGTATCCTCCCTTCACTTTCTCCTTTGATGTAAAACAATGACAAGGAGAAGTGGGATTCATCTGACTGAATTTCAGGTAAATAGATGCAAGAGCTACACCTGACCTCATATCCTAGGATTCTTTTTACTGAAAATAAAGCCAACTAGTGAGTGCTGGGAGCAATTCCTCCAACCTATCTTAACCTGTAGGATGAGATCAATCACTGCCTGGATTATGCTAATGAGATCTCTGAGGACTAAGATGGCTCAGATGTGGAGATCTATCCTGAAAGCACTATGTGTAATGAGATTATACGGCACCATATTTAGCATAGTGTCTCTCTTCACACAGGTGAAGGTGTGTTTTAGGAAATCTGAAGAAAATCAATTCTTTCCAAGAACATTTTCATATTTGAAGCCTTTCCAACTTTTACCCCATTTTTCAAAAGTGTAGCAGAACTTCTGAAATTAAACTTTACATCTTCCTTCTGAGAGCAGCCCTTTTTTTGGCTAAAGGATCTGTTTTGTGAGGGAGCTGTAAGTTCTCAATATCTTTGGTTTTCTGTTCAGAGCTATTCAGACATTATTTGTTAATTACAGCAAGTAACATTGTTATCTGAAGCACAATTATCTCTAAGTACAGTTTAAATTCTTCTAAGACTAAAAAGCCAATTGAAAACTGTGAGGAATCTCATTATGTTATCAGTAAATGACTTAATTACCTATGCCACACATGTAGCTACACTGGATAAATGGAAAGCATGAAATGGGTGTCTTACATTGAAAAAGAAATTCTTGGAAAAGAAAGGATAAAACTAAATTCCAGTTAGCACTATCTTTTAGAAAAAAATGGGAATACCATTAGGTGGCAAATATCTTCCTGCCTGGCTCCAGCTAACAGGCCTATTTTTCACAAACAAGTTCAAGATCAAAAGGAGCCTGATATAGTGAAGAGGACACTGAGCAAGTGAAAAATTGTAGCAGTAATCTGTCCCATAATAGGACAAGTGGAATAAGGCCTAGTAAGTTGCAGCTTTTGTGCCTTTTGTAGCTTTTCTATGCTTGCGATAGTTCTTTGCACAAACAGTGCATTTGTTATAAGGTAATTTAATCATCCATGGGCTATTCCACCCAACTGGAACGCTTTTACACTACAGGAGTGACAAAGTGATAAGCAACAGGTTAGTGACCCAGAAAAACATTTAGAAGGGTAAAACTCTGTGGTATCACACTTGAGAGATGAAGAAAGACGAAAGCCTGCTGCCTGGAGTTTAGAGCTAAGGAGGCTTGCTAAGGAATTTCAGTACAGACCTTCCTGGAGTCATGGCTTGTCATGAAAATACTTAAGAAACTAAAATAATATAGATTGTCTGATCTCTTCTAATAACATCTATGACATCTAGTGAGACAAAGCACACGATAACAATGAAGTCAAAAGCAAACAAACCTTAAATGTTTTCCTGATGTTTACACCAATAAAGTTTTCCCCAGGGATGATAATGGCATATGGTTCCAGAAGAAGATTAAATGCTTCTGTTAGTCCTTTAACTTCTATTCCCAGTGCTGTTACATCCTTTGTTTTGTATTCTGGGATATTTTGAAGCATCTCATCTTTTACTAAACTGTAGGAGGAAATATGGTAGAATTATTAAGTGTCTTAAACTGGTGTTCAGACTGGATTCCCTCTTTTGATTGTCAGATCAAAACTAAACTCATCAAAAGTTTCTCAAGTTTAAACTGCCCAGTCTGCAGTTAGCTCAGGCTGGGACAACTGAAAACTGGAAAAAATACAGTCGTGCAACATACTCTAGTTGTCCCAGTCTGTTCATGAATAAGTATATAAGTCACAGACAGCTGTGAAAAACAGTGATAACAGGAAAACCTGCTGGAAGTCTCGGCAGAAAGCCTGGAATATGAACAGAAAAAATTACTTTTTCCAGGAGAGGTGCAGCCCTGACTAGGGCTAAGGCCTGTGTTCAGGCATGAGACCACATAGATGCTTTGTGCCACAACTAGTTGTGCAGATAAACCCCCTTGTTATAAGTCCATCATCATCAGAGATGAAGAATCTTTGTAACTTAATATAATAGTATAGCTAAAATGTGGCTAAACATTTTATTAGGGAGTACTGTTTCTCAGCTTACCAAGGCAATTCTGGGATGTCCACCAGTACCATCTGAATCACACTGTGATAACTCTTCAGCTACACAGATGAAGGAGGAGAGGATTTTAATGTGAAGTAATCGGTTATGTTGAGGATTAAAAGAAGATCAGAGAATCAGAGAAGCACAGAACGGTTTGGGTTGGAAGGAAACTTAAAGCTCATCTAGTTCCAACCAACTGCCATGGGCAGGAACACCTTCCACCATACCAAGTTGCTCCAAGCCCTGTCCAACCTGGCCTTGAACACTGCTGGGATGGAGGAGTCACAGCTTCTTCAGGCAACCAGTGCCAGGGCCTCACCACCCTCATAGGGAAGAACTTCTTCCTAATAGCTAATATAAATCCTCCCTTTTTCAGTTTGAAGCCATTCCCCCTTGTCCTATTACTGCAGACCTGCATAAAATGTCCCTCTCCAGATTTCTTGTAGGGCTCCTTAGGCACTGGAAGCTGCTTTAAGGTTTCCCTGGAACCATCTCTTCTCTAGGCTGACCAAGCCCAGCTCTCTCAGCCTACCTCCACAGCAGAGGTGTTGCAGCCACCTGATCATCTTTATGAAGTCCTCTGTACTCACTCCAACATGTTCATGTCCTTCTGTTGGGGGCCCCAAAGCTAGGGGGTCTCACAAGAGAAGAAGAGAGGGAGATAATCACCTCCTTCGACCTATTGTTCATTCTTCTTGTGATGCAGCCCAGGACACAGTTGGTTTCTGGGCTGCAGGCACACACTGCTGGCTCATGCTGAGCTTCTCATCAACCAAGATGCAAAAGTAGTTTACATTTAAAGGATGAATGCTCATCATTGGAGTACTAAGCTCCGATAAACAGTATTCAAACTCCAGAGTTACTAAAACATGTTTGACTCCAAAATATTAAGCCAGATTCTGATCTCATGGTGTATGTATGGTTCCAAGAAAAATACTAATTTTTGACATTCCTGTTATTATTTCCCTAGTATATTGCATACTATACACAAGAATCTGCAGAATATCCCCAGATTAAGCTCAGTACTGCTGTACTAACTCGAAGTTTCTTCTACTCTTCCATCATGATAAAAGAAGACGCTTTCTATATTCTAATGCAGGGAAAAAAAGGAAACAGAAGCAGGGAAAGAAAAAAGGAAACTGAAGAGCTCTGCAAAAGACCCATTTGTTTGTAGAGAGACTAATTGAAGTGCATATGTTAAGTCAATATATTTTTCTATGAACTAATTAAAGCATTTAAAATACCCAATTAGTTTCTCTTCCATACTTATTTAAGGTATTCCTATGCCTGTCAATCATCACAGTATAGGATTTTCCCACTCTTGGGCTTACTCCAGATCAAGTTTCTTTAAATACAGTGAGCTCATGCTTTTTATTTACACAGACAGGAGAGCAGAAACTAGGACAACAGTCACTGGTGCAGCTGCATTCAAACATGGTTGCACCCCTTTATGCAGACCTGCAAGCTATCATTTCTCTGCCAAAGGCTACTACTATCCTCATAATTTACCACACAGCTGTTCATAGGACCCATTTCAATCCCCAAAAGCTACAGCTGGAAATAGTCTGAACAATCAGTTTGCTAACTGAACTTACTTACACTGCAGTAGGTATAGGGCACATCCCCAGTGCAGCTCATTCAGCAGAAGGGGAAGGGTCAGGAGATTGTGGAGGAGCTGGTAGTGTGGTGAGGGTGGCAACTTTACCAGCCAACACAGCTGTAGCTATGAGGATGTGGCCATAGTTTCAGTGTAAAATTGATTGTGTCAAGTCAGTACCAAAAATGACCAAATGAGATCAGAAACTGTCTCACATTTTGCAGTCAAAACATGTTTTCTTTGAGTAACTTTCTACATTTTGAACATTGTTTATCAGAGCATAGTACCAGCTAATTAAATTTCATTTAGAAAGCTGCACAGCAAGGATTTTATGACTTGCATAAAAATACACAGCTGGAGTTCGTAGATAAGAAGGAATCACAAGCCATACCTCCCATGGAGTGTAAGTGAGAATAAACTCATGATCTGTACAGGGAAGCAAAACTCCCTCCTCAGGATCTAGGAAGAAGGCTGACTCTGTGTCTTGGTCGTATTTGACCTTTGTGAAGTCTGTAGTTTCTTCTGGTACTAATGGTTTCAGGTTGGGCTTCATTATCTGCCAGTAGAAAGGAAGTTCTACTTGGCTGCAGAGAGATCAATAAAAACCAAAAAAGCTATGATTAAAAAAATCTGATATTTGAGTAAAATATTAGGAGAAAAATATGAGGTTCTTTTTTCATGCAGGGAATTCCTCTCTTTAAAAATTACAGGGATTAGATTTACCAGTCTTTATGAGCTACAAAGCTGATGAGGCAGCATAGAGTCAGAACATGCTAATATATGGAAGTAAATTATGTAAACATTTAAGATATATTAACACTTTCTTGCCTTATTTAACCTGCCATGTAATGCAACTTCTTGGAAGCTTCACAATTCTTTCAAGAATCTGAGAGCAACAGAATCATTCCTGCTGATACAAGTATGTTTGCATTGGATCACTGCTGATGATCTATATAACATTCTGAATTTAATCCAAGTGCAAGATATGGTCTTTAAGATGTTGACAAACACAATGGCTCCAGCTAAGGTCATAGCAATGGCTCTGCAATACTCTGTAATCCAGAAAAGGTTGCCCAAGCAGGTTGCCTCAGCAGAATTGTATTCCATGGAATGTCTTCATGGGTTTTAAGAACTTGCTCATGCTGACCTCAAAAACTTTGCCTTACTAAGGGGAGGAAAGATACTGGAATTTGAAGATGAGTATCAATAACAAAACTGAGCACATACAATTTCTTGTATCACTTTCTATAGCAGTAGAAAGCTTTCTTTTTCCTGCTTCTATGGAGTTCAGTCTCAGCCTGCCCATCTTTGTTCCTACAGATGCTGACACCAGATGTGCAGGGACTGCTGTTATGATTATAGCACAGAGAATATGGAGAAATTGGCACAGTCACATCCTTTACCAATTTACGCATCCAGTTCCCCAAATCACACTTTCTTTACCCAAACAGCATTCTGTTCTGGCATTATGCATGTGTGTTTTCCAGGCCAAAAAAAAAAACCAACAAACTTCTAGAAATTCAAGTAGCAATTTACACGAATATACCTAAAACCAGCACTGACCTCCCCTCATTGTTTTGATAGTCTGCAGCCTCTAACTACTATAATCATGCACATTAGTGTACTTCTATTATTGTCCAACTGATTTGGATCAAATCGGGATGCCACTATGTTCAATGCAATGTAATTGCATATAAAGACATATTCCTTGATTTCAAATAGAGTTTGTATTTAAATCTATTAGTACTCAATAGCAGGAATAATGTGTAAATTTTAATGTGACCTAGTTACATTGGACTCCTGTTTTAATCAGTGGAGATCCAGTGGAGTCCAAAATACATTATCATCTTGTTCTATTGGAGATGTCTACACTCAGAATTGGATTCTTAGAAACATCTATTTCCCTGCACTGTGAAAGGAGAAGAGTAGTGAGTGCTTATCTCAGTTACCCAAGTATACATTGTACACATGAAAAGTTAGATAAATCTCACCTTGATGACCCTGTTAAATATTTCCTACAGCTATCTATATTTATAAACCTTTTGGAGTTGCAGATTCATTTATGTGGAAGCAAATATATTGACCTTGGCAGTGTATGAACTAAATGGTATTGCTAATGGTTGCCATAACATGTGATCTCTGTATATGTTTCTGCTTTTACAAACATACCCTTAAGTAATTGCTAAACAATGGAGCAAAAGGAAGCAAGGCTTCTGTACAACAGGTATCAAGTGCATAAAGGTTTCTCAGCCTTGAGAGAGTATGGTATCACAGATGAGATCCTGGCCAGTATTTTTAGACTGCAGAGCATTATTCTGTTGTATGTTTAGACTGCAGAACATTATTCTATTAGCAGTAGCTACATACGTGGAGTTTCTTATAACCAATTTCTTCTCCTTGCTGGTATGTGGGTTTTGGGGGTCAAATTGTATGAGATGCTGTGCTGTTGCATCAGTAGCTTCATCAGCTTTGGGTTTGCTTTCTCCACCCGTGACAAATAAAAGCTCCAGAGCTATCAGCTGTCCAACCCCTTGAAGAAAAAAGTAGGTATTAGTGTTTACCATGTGGCTATTAACGTTGTTCATGTTACTCATTAATGGCCATTGCTGGCATTTGCTATTATTGATAGTATCTCGTGTTTCCTCAAATTTCAGAGCCCCAGGGTGTTAATCATACAATATTTTCCTGGTGTTCTTAACATATATCAGTAGAGATCTTCTCTTCACACATTTAACAGATTTGGATTTCAGGGCCACAACCTCAGCTCACTTAAATCAGCATCAATTCACTGAAGTAAGCAAGGTGTTTGCAATGGTCGATAATGTTCTGAGATGTCCCAGATGTTCTGATCAGCATATTAAGATAAAAATAAGCAGCAAATGCACTACTTAAAAAATGAGAAAATACCTGTAAGAGTGATTAAATAGATGACAAGTCAAGCGTAATATTTTAGCACTTGCAGTTACATTACAGGACAAGCACTAAAATTTGAAAGAATTTCAACTGCTTTGATTAGCTAACCCAAAGACTGCCTCTCTTTCTCCTGAATATCCTAATCCAAGATGTTCCCCAATTTTACTTCACACCCAAATGTATTTCTGCCCTGTTAAAGCTGATACTTTTCAGTTTGACATGTTACTGGTACAAAGTCTAAGAAATTAATTGCACCTGACAACATGTTTTCTTTTCTGTTACTTTCTGACATTTTACATGTGGATTTTTGGCTCCAGTAGGTAGCTAAAGAGCTCAGTGCTTTCTGAATACAGTGTACCTCATGTACTAGAATGATGCAGTAATAATAATGATAAAGAAGTTCAGCATGTAACACTGTCCTGGAACAAAGTGTTTGGTTAATCTGATGACACAAAATATTACGTTCACTTCAAGCCATCAACCACCACTCACATTAACCGAATAAATATTGATTCGGAGAAAACTCCAGGAACAAACTTGCCAACAAAGTTTTCAAGCTGACAAGCAGGTATTCTTTATTGCGGCGCCGGGAGACACGGGGGATAACTCCTCCTAACGTGTGTCTCTCTATTACTACACAAGCCATCCTTATATAGTCCCTGGGCATACATACATATTCATGAGGCTACGTATGGATTACATCATTTTCCAGAAAGCTCCCCGCATGCGTACAGAACTGTGGTGGTGGTCTCTGAGGGTCGTTTACTTCTTCCAACAATCTTCATCACTTCTGGCAGCCTTTGAAGCACGCGCAGTAGATGCTCATACCAGTTTAATTGGTTCACTAGCACCAGAGACATAATAATCCCCCTATCCTCCTACTTATCAGTTAGTTTACCCACAGCCTATCCTGGACACCTGCTATTCCCAGATACTCCTTATCCCTGTGTCCTGTTTTTCTAGACTGTTTTTCTTAAGACCACATCAACTATAACGATTTATCTTGTGCCAGTATGTTCTCTAGCTGTACTCTATTTTTTCTATGTATTATGCACCTCAGTAATTTCCCACTGCTACTGTTACAAAGCCATTGAACTTAACATTGCTTAAAACTAATTCTAAAGGTTTATAAATTCCATTTTGTGATTTTCTGTTCCCCTTGTTTCAATTCCCCCCTTTTTCTGTCCTTTTGCAAATTCTTTTGCAACATCTTATATATTACCATTACCATCCAAAGTCCTTTGAAATAATTTCCCATTTCTACTTGGTGCCTGATTTCCTTTTCCAATCTTCATAATTTATCATAGATAGTTTACAACACCAGAGGGAACATTGTATCATACCACAAGTAAACAATATTAAAATAATTAACATCCATATTCTTGCAGTCAGTTGCCTCAACCAGGAGAGATTAGGTAACCATGTAGTTTGTTCCATATTTCTTCGAAACCATAGGAGGTGTCATCCATGGCCGTCCCATGAAATATCTTAGTTTGTTTCCAAATTTCCTCTAGATATGTTTCAATTCTGCCACTTTGGTCTATGTAGGAACAACAGCTTTCATTGATTATGGAACAAACTCCTCCTTCTGATGCCAATAACATGTCTGGAGCCATTCGGTTTTATACCACTTTAGATAGGCTCGTTATGTTTTGTTGTTCTGCCTGCATTATATCAATACCTTTACTTTCCATTTCCTCTATGGTTGCTGAGATATTTACAATTGCTTTCTCTAATTCACTTACTCCCAAAGATGGAATTAGCCCTCTCACAAAACTATGAAATGCAGTGTGCCGTTCAATAATAGGGTTAAACCTTTGCTTAATCCGTTTAACAAAACTTCTAATCCAGGTTCCGGAAGGATACCTGTTGATAATAGTAAAATTGGGTATTATAGCACCTAAGGTGCATGCCCCCTTCCAGTTGGGGTAAAGTTTTATAAGCATTTTCTCCACATAACCAATACCATCCTTTCCCTTTAGGAACGGGCCACCACTGAACTACGATACCATCTATATTAATAGTGTAATTGCAATTTGAATGGTGACCTACATCTGTGGCATTTAAGAAAGTATAGTCTCCTACCCTGGTTCCTGGTGTAATACATCTTTGTGCACAGGTGTAATATTTATTGCCTGGATTAGGATTAACTATTCCAAATTTGAACCTTTCATTTGAATACAAATTGCTAGTGTTCACCCACAGATTTGTCCATGAAACAGTGTTAGGAATTGGAACTCCAATTAATGGCAGTTCCAGGCTTTCTCTTGATTTAGGCAACTGTGCACACACCCGACAGTCACTACGATTAAAACTTCAGTAACATTTTGCATTAATTTCAGGTATAAATTCTGGTCTCAAGCTTATGCACCAGTTATCATATGAGTCCAAATTATCACCGACGCAATTTCATACGTAAGAGTACTGAAGGTTCCATCTGCCACGTCTTCTCTGGTTCTGGTGCTTTCTTTATTCTTGAATAATGTATCCAAGCAGGTTGTTCCTTTATCTTCACTGCTGTAAAGGTGGTCAGTAATATCTGGTACAGTCCACTCAAGTTGTCCTGTAGAGGATCTCCTGAAAAATTCTTAACATAAACCCAGTCTCTAGATCTGAAAGGGTGAATCAGATAATCCAAACCTCTTGCTCTTGTCCCTGCTACTCTCTTATTTATCTCCTCCAATTCTTTTCCCAGATTGACCAAAAACTGTCAGAGATAACCTTCCCCCACTTCCTGCAGACTTTCTCCTTTAACTTGGGACTGTTATGGTCTTCCATATAAAATTACAAACGGGCTAACCTCTTCTTTCCACCGAGGTTTAGTTCGAAATCTTAATAGAGCCAGTGGTAAACCTTGGTGCCAATATAATTTCATTTCCTGACATATTTTCCTAATTTGTTGTTTGATCAGATAGTTTATCTTTTCTACATGCCCACTGGCCTGAGGCCTGTATGGAGCATGTACTTGTCAATCAATTTCCAATTTTTGCTAATTTCTCATAACAATTTTGCACTAAACTGTGAAACTCGGTCTGAAGAAATTGCTGCTAATACTCCAAAGCAAGGTATTATCTCATTAAATAATGTTTTAATGAGTTGTCTTGCATCATTTATCCTACAAGGGAATGCTTCTGGCCAGCCAGAAAAAGTATCTGTTAACTCCAACAAATATTGATAACCCCCTTTTCTTGATAATTCAGAAAAATCTATTTGCCGCTGCTGTCCCAGGAAACTTCCTCTTACAATTGTCCCAATTTGATTTCTATTTTCAGTTTTATGCTTATTCTTAAGACATAGCTGACATTGTTTTGTCACTGATTGAACTGTGTTGTATAGATTTCTTCCTACAATTTGTTTGTCTAAATATTTATATAAAGAGTTGCTACCCCAATGAGTTTTATTATGTTCTCCCTGAACTAACTTCCAGAGTTGGTTACAGGGGATTACAATTCGCCCATCAGGTATCTGAACCCAATCCTCTTTATTTTCCTGTCCTTTTAGATCCTCAATCAATTTTTATCCCCTTTTGAATACCTAGGTTTAGATTTTTCAATTATTAGTTTGCCATCACGGATTAAGGACATGATTTGTGATTGTTCAACTGCTCGTTTGGCTTCAGAATTGGCCAAATTATTTCCAATTTCCTGATCAGAGTCACCTTGTTGATGTCCTTTACAGTACATAACAGCTACTTCTTCAGGTAGCTGAACAGCCTCCAGTAATTGTAGAATTTCTGCAGCATGTTTGTTCAAAAGTCCTCATTCTTTTCAGATAGCACCATGTACATAATCAGTCCAAATATTTATCCTTTTGTCTTTAGCCAATTCCAGGGCTCTCATTAATGCTATTTTTTTCTGCCTTCTGGGCAGAAGTGTTCGAGGGTAAAGGTTTAGCCCCTGTTACCTGTGAAGTGGTGGTAATGGCATATCCTGCCTTTCGTTTACCATTCTTCATGAAGCTACTACCATCAGTAAACCAAGAATCAGCATCTTCCAGAGGTTTTTCTTTCAAGTCTGGTCGGCTCAAATATACAGTCTCTATGGTGGCCAAGCAGTCTTGTGTTAGTGGTTCTGTCGATTGTTCCTGCAAAAGGATGCTGGATTGACAACGTTAGTGACCACACTTTCTATATCATCTTGTTCCACAAGGGTGGCCTGGTATTTAAAAAAAACATGAAGGAGATAACCAGTGGGCTACTTTCTGTTCCAGGACTGCTGATACAACACGGGACATTAGCACAGTAATTTTTGTCCCAAGGTGAATTTGCGAGCTTCTTCAATATTCATGACAACTGCTGCCACAGCCCTTAGGCACCTGGGCCATCCTTTGCTTGCTTCATCCAGCTGTTTTGAAAAACGTCACTGCCCTTCTGTAGGGTCCTAGATTTCGAGCAAGGACCCCCAAAGCTATTCCCTGTTCTTCATAGGAATATAGCCAAAAGGATTTAGTTACATCCAGAAGTCACAGAGCTGCAGCTCTCATTAGCTCTGTTTTTAAATTTCTAAAATCCCCCTCTGCTGAATTAGTTCATTCTAAAGAGGGAGGATTTCCCTTCAACAGTTCATATGGTGGTCTTACCAGAACACCGTAATCATGGATCCAAAGTCTGCACCATCCAGTCATTCCCAGTAATGTCCGGAGCTCCTTGCCAGTTGATGGTTGTGGAGTCTGACAGATGGCTTCTTTTCTAGAAGCTTCAAGTTCTCTCTGTCCTCCTGTTATTTCATATCCTAGGTAGGAAACTAGGGTTTGGATTAGTTGGGCCTTTTGCCTGGATACCCAATAACCATTCAGTCCCAGAAAAGTTAATAATTCCACTGTCCACTGGATACATTCTTCCTTTATTTCTGTAGCAATTAATAGGTCATCCACATATTGTAACAGAGTCCCCATCTGAGCAGGTGGCTTCCATGATCCTAGTTCTCGTGCTGATTTCCAGAAATTGCTGGACTGTTTTAAATCCTTTAGGTAATACTGTCTAAGTTAACTGAGTTTCCCTTCCTGTGTCAGTATTTTCCCATTTAAAAGCAAATAAATTTTGGCTTTCTTTGGCCAATGGTAAGCAAAAGAAAGCATCCTTTAAATCCAAGATGGCAAAACATTCCTGATTATTATTCAATTTAGTCAATAATTAATACAAATTAGCTACTACTGGACAAACATCCTCTGCAGTTTTGTTGACTGCTTTGAGATCTTGAATCAATCTACAACTTTTATCATCCTATTTCTTTACTGTCCAGAATATTATATTCCAATTCACATTCAATTAATAATGTATATTTTAAAATTTATCAATGACTTTTTTTTTAATTCCCTTTGATCTTCTAATTTTCAGGGATATTGTTTTATTCTAATTGGGCAGGCCCCCCTTTTTATTTCCACTTTAACAGGCAAAGCATTTTTCACCTTACCTGGAATTTCAGATGCCCATACTCCCAGATATACCTGATTAAGGATTTCTTCTATTTCAGGGAGGTTCTCGTGTTTGCTTTTCTGTTGAATTAAAGATAAACTCAAAACTGCAATTAACTGTTTGATTTTAACTCTAAATTCCATTCTGCCTTCTTTAAATGTTGCTTCTCACCCTAAGAAATATTTTAGAGAATTTGGCATGCATAAAAATTTATGCATTCCTATTTTTTCCCAATTTGTACTTTAAGGGTTTCAGAAAGAATGCCTCGGGTTGTTTGTGAGTTGTTTTTTTTTCTCTGTTTTTCTTGGTGGCCAGTAGCTCCCACATCTGTAACAAATTCCTTTCTCTCAGATTTAACACCAAATAAGTTGCTCCTCTATCCACTAAAATTCCACTTTATTTCCTTTAGTTTCTACTTTTAATTTAACCAGTGGATCTGCTAGGGTAGATTCCCCAGGTCCCTGTCAGTCTGGTTCCAATTCAGTCACTGGAGCCACACCATGGCACTACCCCCCCCAAGGGCAGTCTCGCTTCCAGCGTCCGAACTCTCCCCCCGCAGTTTCAAATCAACCACCGCAGCCGTGGCTATAGCACGACCCAGCTTTTTCTTTTCTACTCGTTCCCAATTCCTATACACTCTCCATGCTTCCTCCTGTCCACATTTATTCAACAACCCCTCAGTCCCGTCCGTGCACATATCTGTTCCCACTTGTTTGCCTACCCCAGCACCCAGCATCCCACGCTCAAACACAGGAGCTGCGCGAGCTCCCCTCCTTTTGCCCTTGGTTTTCCTTTTTTTTTTCCTTACAGTTGCTCACCCTGCTCTGCAGGGGCTGCAGATGCCTCTGCAACAGCACTGATGGTTTAACCCTTTCTGAACTCGGAAAGTGCATCTGCTGCTTGGTGCCAGTGACAGTGATCTCTCGCTCCTTATGAATATCAGAGAGGAGAGATGCAGAGGGTGCTCCTCTCGGAGGTACCTGTGATAGATAATTTTACAGCCTATCTTCCTGATTACTGTTTTTTAACTTTAAACATCTTTCCCCAGTATCACAGGCTGAACAACATCTCTCCATCTTAACTTTCAGTTTTTCCCTGTCCTTTTCCAAAACCAAAATTAAGGGATCTGGTGGAGCCATATTAATTTTGCATTGCGTCTGTCACTCCACGTGGTCTCTTAAAGTGAAGAACATATCGGCATACATTACTTCATGCCATTTTCCTTGCAGCCTCAAAACAACATTAATTGTAACAATGTATTATAGTTCAGGCTCCATTTTTAGACCATTTTTCCTGATCTTCCAAAGTATACAAAAGCCACCATCGGTTACAAAATTTTTCAAAACAGCTGGACAACATTTTCTTATTTACTGAGCCCCCAGGAGACCCTCCCAGTTCTTTCCAGTGTGCCAAAATGCACCCTAAAGGACTCTTTTGCATGATCTCTTCACTCTGCTGATTTTCCATTATTAATCTCTCACTCACACACACACGGGATCCCACAGACACACTCCACACAGTTACAACACTTGAAAAAGACAGAGACTAAAATTCTATCAAACAAACCACAGTTAATAACACAGTTATAATATCCTGTCACCAATACCAAAATCACAAGACCAAAATCCTTAATGTCACAAGCCACAACAAGATCCAAAACCATTTCCACGAGACACCCCCTGCATCTTGCAGGACCCAAACCACAAGAAGCCCCCTGCTTCTTGAGGGTGTATGCCAGTAAAATCCAAAACCTTTTCTACAAGACTCCCACTGCGTCTTGTACAACCCAAACCACAAGAAGCCCCCTGCTTCTTGTGGGTGTATACCAAACGGACGCTAGCAGCCGGGTATACGCCTTTACCTACGAGATTTCTTATCTCGATTTACGGAAGGCTTCCAAACCTTGCGTACGCATACCAAACCAACCCAATTACCAATGCAGTCTTTATGCAAGATGCCCCCTGCACCTTACAGACTATAGAAAAGAAAAGAATACCTTTTACGAAGATGGTCCTTGTCTGCTCCCGCAGTGATCCGAATGAGTCGAGGGGTCCCTCCGGGAAAGACTCCCGAGGGCCCTAGGGAGCCCTGTCCTCAGCGGGTCCTGCAGCCGAGCAGAGAGGGTCCCATCTGGGGTGCCAAATTGATTCGGAGAAAACTCCAGGAACAAACTTGCCAACAAAGTTTTCAAGCTGACAAGCAGGTATTCTTTATTGCGGCGCCGGGAGACACGGGGGATAACTCCTCCTAACGTGTGTCTCTCTATTACTACACAAGCCATCCTTATATAGTCCCTGGGCATACATACATATTCATGAGGCTACGTATGGATTACATCATTTTCCAGAAAGCTCCCCGCATGCGTACAGAACTGTGGTGGTGGTCTCTGAGGGTCGTTTACTTCTTCCAACAATCTTCATCACTTCTGGCAGCCTTTGAAGCACGCGCAGTAGATGCTCATACCAGTTTAATTGGTTCACTAGCACCAGAGACATAATAATCCCCCTATCCTCCTACTTATCAGTTAGTTTACCCACAGCCTATCCTGGACACCTGCTATTCCCAGATACTCCTTATCCCTGTGTCCTGTTTTTCTAGACTGTTTTTCTTAAGA
This sequence comes from Melopsittacus undulatus, assembly GCF_012275295.1. Classification (NCBI taxonomy): domain Eukaryota; kingdom Metazoa; phylum Chordata; class Aves; order Psittaciformes; family Psittaculidae; genus Melopsittacus; species Melopsittacus undulatus. Next base: position 102,072,117 of record NC_047527.1, on the reverse strand, counting down.
CCACATCAACTATAACGATTTATCTTGTGCCAGTATGTTCTCTAGCTGTACTCTATTTTTTCTATGTATTATGCACCTCAGTAATTTCCCACTGCTACTGTTACAAAGCCATTGAACTTAACATTGCTTAAAACTAATTCTAAAGGTTTATAAATTCCATTTTGTGATTTTCTGTTCCCCTTGTTTCAATATGGTGCTAGAAATGTAACCTCTGAAAGCTGTTAGAGACAAACCTGTGACTGTAACGTCGCTGTCCTGGCAATTGTCACAAACAATAGTGTATGTCTGCTGTGAGACTTCTGGAAAAGAAGGAAAAAACATTACCTGAAAGAGAAAAGTAAAACAGCAATGACTGTTACTGTTTTCTCTCCAGAAAGGAATAAACTTACATTCATAAACACTCACTAAAGGACAACTCCAGTGATTAGTTATTAAATCTTACATTTGCAAGAAACAGACAATGTCACAGTCCCTTAACACAAACCAGAAAGAAATATGTGTTTTCTGGATCACTATTTTACATGCACATACCTGGATGATTGCCAGAGGCTGCTTTTGCAGTCCCTGGAGATGTGGGTAGTCTCTTGCTTTAGTTGCATGAATTACACCCTCAAAATTGGATCTGCCCTCGAACACTTACTAATACCACTGCTGCCTTTCAAGCTACAACAGTGTGAGCAGGATAAATGCTGTATACCCCCCCTAAGTTGCAGCTCAACAAGAATGGTTCAGGAGCCAAAACCCTTAGCTGATTCTTCTATCTGTCATCCATTATCACCTGCAAACCTAACCCATCCTAATTTATCTTCTCTTTCTCTCCCTCTCCCACCTGTCCCTGTTAAAGCAATGCACATGGGAAGACAGGAGAAGAAACATTTCTCCTTTATTACCTTCTCCTGCCTAACCCATTCCTCTCATCACCAGCTAGGAGAAACTAGTAAAAAGAAGGGCTGAAGGCTAGACATACTCTCCATATCATTCTTCTCATATTGATCTGTAATAAAATGTGACCCACATCAGACAAAACAGTGGTGGCAACCATTAATTCATACTTACTGCACTATCTTTTTAAGGAAAGAGCACATCATAAATAAATTATTTGTACCTGTTACATGAAAGATTTAATTTTTTTTTTCTCCCTAAATGTTCTTTTTTTCCAAGGAAGCTCAGAAAGGAAAACTTTCTTGGACTTGATGCCCCAGCAGGAATGAAATAAGCACTCCTGTGTTCTCAGATTCCTATTTTCTCTAACAGGATTCTTAGTGTGGGAAAAATCTGACTGGTCTCTGAGTGGCTAAACAAGATTTGGAAGTTCCATGAATGACTCTCCAGTAAGATTCGCAATTCTTTCAGCATAATTGCACAAAAAGATTCAAGCTTTTTTGCTCACACAAAAAACTCACAAAGTCCAAATTGACAAAGTCCAGCCAAGATCTTCTAAAATGATCTTGTTTGCTTATCTATTTGTTAAGGTACAAATAATTTCTATAGCAGGTGGTACTAACCTCTATTGTTGTATTCTGCCCTGAGGCTAGCTCAAGCACAGGAGGATGGATCCCAAAAGGAGCTTGTATCACAAAACCATCAGTGGCAATAGCCTACGTTGTTTAAAAAAAAAATATATATATATATATTAAAAAAAAGAAAAGAGAAAAAAAGAAAGATTAAAAACTTAGATTGAGTTTGTTGTTTTTAAAATACAAGATTACCTAAACTAGGCAGAATACTACTTCTCTGGTTTACCTTTTACTGTATTTTCACATCTCTCAAAAGTGTGTGAGTTATGTATATGGCTTGATTAGAAGAAGTGCTCTATATTTTATAATTACCTTGGTAAAAGCAAGAGGGAAGGTGCTGTCTCCAAAGACAAATGATAGTGTCAGAAGCCCTAATACTCATGTTCACAGAGGAAAAGCTCTGTCTGAGCACAGGGCTTTGTCTGCTTCTCCATGCTTATAACTCACTTTGAGTTGGAAATGTAAAGCATTTCAGGATGGACATCCTGGCACATCAGCTGTCACTTTAGACTTCTCTCCAGCACATAAAAGCCAACCTGCCAGCTACATCTTATCCTTTTTGTCATAGAATCATATAATAGTTAGGGTTGGAAAGGACCCTAACATCATCCAGTTCCAACCTCCCCTGCCATGGGCAGGGACATCTCACACTAGACCATGTAACCCAAGGCTCTGTCCAACCTGGCCTTGGAACACTGCCGGGGATGGAGCATTCACAACTTCCCTGGGAAATCCATTTCAGTGTCTCACCACTCTTACAGCAATTAACTTCTTCCTTATATACAATCTAAACTTCCCCTGTTTAAGTTTTAACCCATTACCCCTTGTCGTATCACTGCAGTCTCTAGTGAATAGTCCCTGCCCAGCATCCCTATAGGCCCCCTACAGATACTGGAAGGCTGCTATGAGGTCTCCACGCAGCCTTCTCTTCTCCATGCTGAACAGCCCCAACTTTCTCAGCCTGTCTTCATAAGGGAGGTGCTCCAGTCCCCTGATCATCCTCGTGGCCCTCCTCTGGACTTGTTCCAACAGTTCCATGTCCTTTTTATGTTGAGGACACCAGAACTGCACACAATACTCCAAGTGCAGTCTCATTCCATTCATTTAAATGTTTTGTGATGGAAAGCTAAAGACTGCAGTACTGGAGTTGGCTGCAAGCTCTACAGGTGCAGCAAAGTCAGTAAATGGTATCTTTAGTGGGAAGGGAGAGAAAATCAGCTGAAGCAATGCTCAAATTGATTGCATTTCTATTTGTATTAAGGGTAAAGTTAAAGTTCAGGCTAATTATCTTTTCCCTAACCTATGGCTGAGTTTACCCCACCACTGAGCAAGAAACCTTCCAGAGTCAAGACAGAGCACAGGCAGGAGGTATGGACACCCAGAAAGATTGGTATTGAGGACAAATGTGAATCCCTGAGGGAGTGGCAATACCAATGTCCCCAGCAAGGGCTTATGACTTCTGTGCTAATACCCCATGACTAATTTGAAAGCCTTTGTGTCAGGGCAACTATACCATACCATGTCCAGTATTTCCTTTCTAATCACTCACCCCAAAATTAGGAGATGGGCAGGCTTTCTTTGGCATTATAGAGAATTTCTCAGTTCTAATTCCCTCATTTCTGCACAAAATTGTCATTACTTTTATTCCTCCAACAAGGCAGGGACCACAGTCTATGATATGAGGCACTGCAATGAACCACACAGAAAGTCAGACTACACAGACAGTGAAGGCTTGCCAGCTGCTTCTTAAATAACTCTTTACAGACAACATTACTGCATATGAATATGTTGGGTGTTGCATTCCTAACCCCCTTCATATTCTTTCCATTTGAAAGCTGAACAGTATAAGGTGTATATTTTGACATATATTTTACATTTTAATGGTGCTTCCTACTTAAAGACTCTATTGAATGATAACAGAAAGTAAGACTTTTGAAACATTCTCAGTATAACAGAAAAGGTGAATTTAGCAAAAATCAAAGCAAGTTTCTGCAAAAGTCATCCTGGTTCGTACAGCTGAAGATAGAAATTTGAGAGGTGAATCCTGCAGGTATATAATAATTAATGAATATAATTAATGTAATATTGAATGAATATTAATTAATACCATCAAATGTTTATAACTAAATCATAATTCCTAAGTATTTAGTATAAGTAATTACAGTTAGGAATCCAGGAATCAACAAGACACAAACCTAGAAAATTGGCTCCAGCTCACTTCTCTAATAGAAGCATAAATGACTGAGGAAAAATTTGTCAGGATTACATTTTAGTAACTAGTCAAATTGTTATGAGTGAAAACGAGGTAGATATCAAAACATAGAAACTGCACTGCCAAATTTGTCCATGTTTGTTTTGTGACATAAAATTGGAGACAGTCAAATGAAAAAAAAAAAAGAAATACTTCTAACTTCAGAGAAATTAAGAATTGGACAGTACTGACATGTTAACACTGGAGGTGGTCTCTTAGCTTGGATCGGGATGAAAAGAGGTTCTGATACTTGAGTCTCCACTAACATACAGTCTTCATAATCTCCTGGATATTTAGGAGTAAATCGGACTGTATACTGGCATGTCATCCCAGGAGCAATCAGTCCTCCCTTTCCTGGAAATTTTCCTTGGAAAAAAAAAGAATGAAAGGAATTGAAAACAATTAAAACCTCCCAAAGTTGGCATATGTATTTATGATCACATCTCTTTCTGGAAAGGTGCCTGTAAAATCTCCCCATTTATGGCCTAAGTCTAGCTGATAAAAATGAATGACCACAAAAGGCCTGTCAGAGTAATCTGTGCATGTGCATATCTTCCTTTCCACTCAAAGAAGATTTTTGTGTCTGAAATATGCTTTTTGTAACTACAGAAAACAAAGTGAGAAACCTAGAGAAATTATCAAGTTTTCCTCTACACACAACAGCAAGGCTTACATGGAGGCATCCAACTTTTTCTAGATATTCCTCCAACCCTGTAACTGAGATACCACAATCTCCTTAGGCAATCTCTCCCACTGCCTATCTATTGTACTATATATCCCCTAATCTAATCTAATCTAATCTAATCTAATCTAATCTAATCTTCCTTACTGCAACTGAAGTATATTATTTCTTACTCTCCTCCCCATAAGGGAAACTATGTCTGTTCCTAGATGCATTTTGGATAAGACTCAATCCAGGTATTCCATGAATATATTTCAACCTAACTTTGAAAAATGTAATGTAAGTTTGTCTTCTTGAATTCCTTATTAGACCATTTGAATCTGCTTATGAGTTGCATGTGAATGGTCCTAAAGACATAAGTCAACCTTCAGTTTCTAAAGAACTGAGCACTATGGACTGCAGAAGCAAACAGAACATCTCTGAAAAATCTTTGTTCAAGCTGATAAGCTGATAAATTAGATCTCTTATGTGTTAACATCTTAAAGGCAGTAAAAGGAATGCTTACCTGGTCCAATGGCAAATGCTGAAGTAGAGGGAGGGATAAGTCTTACATAATGACATGTTGAAGTGATGTTCTGCAGCTCTACAGTCATCTTCATTTAAAAAGAAAACAAAATACTCCATTATATTTATCAACACTCACTGTAATGTTTGCAATTCCCTAGTTCTCCACTAGTAGTAACTAATTTATTATCACAACCAACCTAAAACCCTCAGTTTATTCAATAAAGGCTGAATCAGATACTACAAAAAAAAAAAAAAGCGGAGACTGAAAAGGTCCCTTTTAGTTTTTGATAGTTAGTGTGTCAGTGGCAAGTGTGAAAGAGTATCTTCAAGGAAGCTATAAGGTCATTAATCCAATATAATGAAGAAACTCAGACTTCTGTTAAACTGCAGGAAGCCTAAAGGTTGCCTGAGATACACAGATTATAGCAGGACATAATGCTCCTTAGTAGCAGAATTAACTCTCTACATAGAAGTAAGTTCTCACCTCATAAACCTGGCCAACTTCATAATTAGAAAACATAACAGCAGGTGGATTGGCAAGAAACACAGGAACAAATGAGGTATCTCTGAAAGAGAAAAAAAAGCTGTAGACATTACCTCACTGCCCAGTTCTTTGAATATGGATACAATGGGAAATTGAAAAATGTATCCCTTAGTAAAAAAAAATATCATACAGACATACTTTGTTTCCTAAGTGACTACATCATAGCTATTTAGCTCGAATACCTACTTGTAATTCTATGGTGGAGTCTCTCTGTGTACTCCAGCTCAAAATCAAGAAACTGTATATACTGCATACCCTTTTTCATCTTCTTCTTTCCTTCTGGCTGTGTTTTTTTCCACCTTTCCTTGAGAAATGACAAGAGATTTGCCTCCATGAAGAGAATTTGGTGGGAAAAAGCGAGGGTTCTTCAAGTAATTCTGCCTTTTCTCAAGTCTGGCAAGGTAAGCACGCTCACTTTCTCTCTCAGCTTTGCACGTACTATCTTTGCCAGCCAGCTTCTGTGAGGCATTAGTTTTCTTCGAAAAACAAAGAGATCATGGCGCAAAATTAAACATGGTAATTTTGAGGATGATGATAAAGGTATCTGTACACCTACAATTAAAGCTATACAGAATGGAAAATTCATACGGAAATGTTATGTTTCACTTTTCTTAAAAGATCAAATAAGTACTGCAGCCAAATCAACTAATGCATTGATATTCACCTTTGTTACAGGAACAGCAATAGACCTTATAGTTCTGACAGACTAAACCAGACCTATAAAATGTACCTTACTTATCTTTTTAGTCTGGTGGCTAGAGTCTGGACTTGAAAGAAGAGTTAATGTGCTTAAAGACACATTTGGCAGTCTACCAGGTATTTTCTGTAGATGTGCAATCTCTGCAGGCATCTTGTCCCTTAAGCGTGAAGAAACACGCTGTTTAAAAGCAAAAGTCTCTTTGACATAGCCAGGTTCTGATTTTCCTGCAATTCAAATTAAAAATTAAGTCTATAAGAGAAAAAACATGAATTACAAGCACTTATTCTAAGTGTAAGGGTATGAACTTATTTTAGTTTCGTTGATGGTAAAAATATACTTTAAATCCTCTAGAATTTATTTTAAATTTATAGTGTGTTTTGCAAAAATGTAGCTTAGTGCTTTAATAACAAAGCATTTAGAAATACTGAGTAAGCAAGCTATATACAAAGAAAGTTATATCACTCTCAGAAAGCTGTGTTAATCTTAAAAGTCAATGGAACTTAGAACGTCCTGTTCAATTTACAAAAATATCTATATGATGGTCTTATGAAAGTCAGGAAGTTGACATAAACAGGATGTACCATCTAGTCCCATGTTCCTACTGTTAAGCAAACTCTGAGATGTTAGATTTTTGGCTTTGTTTGGAATTACAATGTGGAAAAAAAAAAAACAAATCTTGGAATTTGTGACTAAGTTGACCACTCTGAAATGTTTGCCTTGACTTGGTTGAAAAATGTCAGTTTAGTGATAGTAAAATCCTTCGCCTCATAAGTCAGTAAAAGAAGAAGTCCTGACATTGCACAAAAACGATCTCCATTTGCAAATTGAACTGATTTTTTTTTTCTAGAACCCCCCAAAAAGCATACAGTTCTATTTCCCTGAAAATAGCTTTTAATGTGACCACTTTCTTTCCCTGTATACAGGATGGAATTGCAGCTTTGTGCTAATGAAATTAAGTAGGGGCAGAGCAGTCATAGTTAATATAGTTTTTGTGCCAGATGGAAAGAACTACCAGCAAACGTGTGACCACCATTAAATTTCATGATTAAGCACATTTAAACTCAATCATTTTTAGTTTATCAATTTTAGTTTGACAGTGTCCCCTTAGTGGAATTTTATGCTTGTAATACTAGAGCCCCTTCTGCTTTGGCAGTATAAAAATATACTCAGATCTGCTACATCCTCCTATGATTCAAGCATTATAGAAAGTTCTAAAAAATCTAATTTATTCTCTGCTTTAGAAGTTACCTTTGGGTGCTCTAGTAGGAGGAGATTTATCAGTGATATAGTCTTCAGGGCAGATTAAATTGTTTTTTCTGAGAAGTTCATTGTCCACAATCCACCTAAAACAGGATGCCACTGCAATAGTGAAACAAAGAAACAAACAAATCATGCAAAAGCTTAGTACACTAATATGCTATCTTGATTAATACACTATCTTGATTCATTCAAAGTAATGTCTTTATAATGCATCACCATCAGGTAGTATTTTTGGATAGAGAAAAAATTTGGTATTTTAATCCCAAGACTTGGACAAGTACCCACAGTTCTAATTCACTTCAAAACCAGCTATGCAACCATTGGAGAAACACCTAATCTCTGTTTGTTGCTACTGCATATCAAGGTATATATGCTGTGGTAAGCCATTAATTGCAAATGTTTAGTTTCTTGCAGTGTTAAACAGATGTTACTTTACTTGAATCTCCTCACAAAATCCTTCGATGTTGCTCTATGGATGTAATGCCAGACCAAATACCTACCGAGTCTAGTGTCAGCCCCACTAGTGATTTAGACAAATGTGGCATTAGTCTCCAGGTACTATAAGCATGTAGCAGGGAGAGAGAGTATTTCCAGAATCCTCACCTGGTGGCAGTCCCATTTTGTGGAAATCTTCCCCCACATCTGCCTTCAGCTCATTTAGGACCCTTTCTTCTTCTGCTTTTGCTCGTTCCTGGGCCTGAATGATGTTCTCTTCTGCTCTGTCAGCTTCTCTCAGCCGGCAGTTATACTCATCAAGAAGCTGTCAGAGCATGGGTGAATGTAGACAAATGAATGTAATTTGAGCTGTTAAAATCTCCTTACAGGTAAATGTTTTCTATTTGCCTTTAAGGGGTAAATACAGGTAGCTTTGTAAAACATAATTACTTTACAAGCATAAACTGGCCTGTTAAACTCATTTCTATCATTTAACTTGTGCTGGGTAAGAAGCACTACTGAAGAAAAGTGTGTGATAGATGAGGAGATCCTCTCAGGACAAGGGAAATGTCTTTTACCTTCTGTGGGACAGCAGCTCAGAGCATGTGTCTATCAATATATTCATAAATGACTCAAAAGAAGTACAAAACTTCAGACTTCTCAGCTCTGATAACCTTTGAGGGAGTACGAATGGAAAAAATACCTGTTTCTCGAACCATCCAGCAATAGACTCTACTTTTATACACTGACATTACCTATCAGAGCAATGATTAATACAAGTATTTTGCATTTCTACTGTTGATTATACACTGACACTACCTATCAGAGCAACGATTAACACAAGTATTTTGCATTTCTACTGTAGATTTAATCCAAGATTCCCAAAAAGAGTTGCAAATGCTAATAGATTATGTGTCATAGAGCACCACTAAGCATAAATAAATAATATTTGCAGCATCTGGTTTCAAAATGCACCACATCAGAATAATTTATTGCAAGATAGGAAGTCTAGTACCAGCAGTTACAGGGAGTTGTCGGCCAGTGGAATAGGGCTACTGGTTATAATCTGTGTCTGAAAAGCTGTCCGGAGCTGAGAACATCACAAAGGAGCATGTGATGAATATTAACTTATATGAAAGGTTCTGTGGGAAACTGTGCTTGAGTAAATTTCCATTACAATGGCAGTTCTAGGACTACCCTCTGACTTTTCATTTTATCTTAGGAAGTAGCAATGAAAGCTGAATAGATCTCCAAACCCTGACTTGGTTTTGACTTGTACCTTCTGTAGCTCCTCAGTAAAGCTCTCATGATAAACGTTGTCTCCTCCCTGGGACTTGATCCAGTTTGTCTCCAGATCTTCCCCAAAAACATCTCCAGTGTACAAGTCCTCAAAAATGCTAGCCAACAAGGGGGAGATGTCCTGAGAAAAGAAAACAAAGATGTTCATACTGATGGCCAAAGACAGGATCAGATGAAATCCCTGGGCATGTGAAAATGGCTGGAATTAGCAAACGAAGAAGGAAAAGTGGGAGAAAATGGCTGGGAAAGATATCCAGGAAGGGCCCTGAAAAGGAACACACTGCACATGAACACTGATACGTGAGGGCATGTATGTAAGCATGTGCACATGTGTGTACATAAGGTCATACATGCACACAGGTGGTGTGCCTGTGCTGGGTGGCTGTGCATGCAGGTGACTGTGGTGGTCACAGATCTCTGTGTGCACAGCTGTGTATGTGTGCAATGGTTTATGCAGGAATGCGTCCATATGGGGTGAGTGGTGTGTATGTGAGATACATCCCCTGTACAGGGTACTATATGTGTGAGTACCAGTCCTTGTGTACACCATGTATTTGTGTGCTTCAGGGTGCATGCAGTGATGTGTGTGTGTGTGTGTCTGTGTGCAGGGGTATGCATGCATGTGAGGCTGTTTGAAGAGGAGTGTGTGTGGCTGTTTGCGAGAGTGTGTTTGTGAGGGGTGTGTGTGTCAGTGTGCACGCATATGAGGCTGTTTGCGTGTGTGCAGGGGTGTGCATGCATGGGAGGCTGTTTGCAAGGGAGAGTGTGTGTGTGAGAGGCTATGTGTGAGGTGTATGCCCAAAGCTGTGTGTGTGTCAGTGTGCATGTGTGTACATACACACGTGTGAGGCTGTCTGCGGTGTGTGAGTGCCGTGCGGCCCTGCCCGCTGCCTTACCTGCGTGCAGGGGTGGAAGCTCCGCTGCGCCATGGCAAGCCCGGCGCTGGGGCGGCCCTGGCCAGCCCCGTCCCTCAGCCGCGGCCTGGACGCGCCGCCGTTGCTGAGCGACCGTGCGGGGCGGAGAGGAGGCACCCGGGGCTGAGCTCCGTCCGAGGGATCGGGGGGAAGCCCCACTACCCTTGAAGGGGACATCACCCCTCACACCCATGGCCGCCCTTCGCCGCCATACCAGTGCTCTTAGAGGGCTCGGCGACTCCCCGCGTCTCTGTGAGAGTCGCGCCCCACTTCTGCCCACTCAAAATAGCTACTTTGTGTGCTCTTTTAAAGCGGCGGAGCTGTGTGAATTAATAAGAAAAGAAACAAAATGTTGACCTGAAGCCTTTGTGGGGAGTTGGGCTTTCCTGTTGGCCCGGCTTGCCCCTCTGCCGGTGTCAGGCTTGGCTGCAGGCCGTGAGGTGGGCAGCTGAGGGAAGAAGACAAACCCTCTCCTGCTTCCCCAGCTGCCACCGGCTGCTCGTCGAGGCAGGGCTCGTCCCTGCTGCCGCAGCCCGGCTGCGAGGGCTGGGAGTTGGGGTAATTCATCATCAGCCCCAGAAGCCATCCATCTTCCCTCAGCCGGCAGGAGCGCCCCAGCTGTGTACGCCCGTTGCTAACAACAGCCGCCTGCTCCTGCTGCAGCGGGAGGTGTTCTCCTTAGAAACCATTCCGGCGAAGCACTTTCTGCTTATCCTGCCTCCTTCTTGCCTTTTTACTGTGGGCCCCGGGGCTTCTCCCTTGCTATAAGGGTCATGGGGCTCCACTGGGGTTTGCAGGGGTTGGAAGTGGGCAACATCGCTGCCCTCTGATGGTACTTCATGGAAAATAACCATCAGAAAGGCAATTACAGTTCACCAGCTGGTGTTGTTCCATGAGAAGTAGGCAAAAGGGCTGGGGGGTGGTTGAAAAACTGGCTTTTGTAGGCAAGCCTACAAAATGGGCTTTTGGCTACAACATGTTGCTTTAGTTCATCAGCTCACCACATTCTGAGTCTGGGATAAGACACTAAATTAGACTTAGAGGCACTGATGTGTTTTCAGTTTCCCTGTGAAAAAGGGAAAATTTCCCAAGAGAAAGCTTGGCAAATCTGCAATATCCTGATCTAAAGGTTAAGGTAAGTCAGAGAAATCACTGACATCTGGCAAGGGTGGAACCAGGTACCTGGGTTTTCCAACAGAAAAGATTCACAGCTTTGTTTCTGTGCAGGCACATAAGTGTGTCCTTGCCTTTAAAAGTAGGTTGACACATCCAAATTTGGACATTTTTCCATATAAGAATTCCAACTTTTCTTATGATGTATTATTACAATTGATTATAACATCTGTTCGCTAACTTAAATGTTAATGAAATCCAGCATTTAAGAATTCTTTCCCAGCCTTTAAGAAAGCCTCAGAGTAGTGGCAGTAAAACAGATGTTTTTGTTTAAAATAGTATATAGAGGTACATGAAAACTGACTGTGGAAAAAACTTTCTGTACTTTCATCTTTACTGTCTTTCAGTAACTTGCCAAGCAGATCAGCTCAGTTTAGAAGCTGGATTTTTCTTTTTTTCCTCAACTGCAGTCCAGAAATGCACTGTGGAATCTGGAAGTGAAGGTGAGATCCATCTGCCCAGTAGTCAAATGCAAGATCAGAAGAGATCTGGCCAAGAGCTATACACAGTTCTTTCCCAAACGACACTGGTATATTTTTTGTTAGATCTCCATTTTTACCCCATCATCATTTACTCATATAAACCTAAAAAAACAATGCCACTGTTCCCATTGTAAAGCTCTTATATATCATATATAAGACACATATTTTCGTATCTCTGTATAAATATGATGAACAGAAGGACAATTTTCATATATATCTCAATCCTCTTTTTTACTATTCTAAGATATTTAACTTCCAAAGGCTCATACATGTAAGAAAAAAAACCCAACCCAACACAACCCAAATGGAAACTTTAGCCTACATTTATAGATACAAATGTAGACACTTTCTCTAACTGTCATGTATGACTTCTACCTGACATTTTACCTTGTCTTTCCTTTCTCTGCCACAAAAGGTTGGATTTTATGCTAACATTTTGATTTAGATTGGGTGTGTGGATCTGAAGAGACTCCTGAGGGCTCCACTTTGTATGCTTTTGTGCAATGTGGAGTACAATAGCATTTCTCTTGGAGGAAACTAATCTGAAATCAAGCTCTCCAGGAGCTCACCTCATATGCGCCGTCAGCTAATGGTCTCTCAATCTACAGAATCAGTCAAAAGCTAGTCTGAAATAAAACATCCCTAAATGCCTATAGAGTGGACATTTTTCCTGAGCACCAACTTTTTTTTCCACTGCAGTTCTGCTCCTAATGCACCAGGCCACCCACTATGGTAGACATAACCTAAGTCACAGAACCTTAGAGGGATCATAAATTCTGCTAAAGTCAGGATTATTCCACCCTCAAAAGTAGTCTCTGTGTCTTGTCAGGATCATACTGTTCTTTCTATTTATTTGTTTACACTCCCCAGGTGATCCTCACCTGGGTTAGGATTTTCAAGCATTCCTTGTTATCCCACAAGGACTCTTCAAAGTTTAGCTGTTTTCCAAAACCATACTTGCTTCTGGTAGTAGCATGTTCAGAAAAGATTCTTCCAATTGTAACCTTACAAAACCACCTGGCGGTCAGGTAAATGGCTTGTTCAGGCATCCAGGTACCAAATGACACTGTAGCTAAGGCAAGCCCAGCTCCTTTCTGCTTGTTAGCTTTCTAAGACCAACAGTAATGGAACATATTTATATATAAAATGACTAGATGTGATTTGAATGCAATCAGGGAGCTCAAGTTCGGATTAAGAGGTGATACGTACATAACTACCTTGTAGAGTGAACTGTATCTTGCACTTATTACAAAACTAGCAAGCTCCATGGCAGTCTTATGTACCTTGCTCATATTTTATCAAAAGTATAAATGGGTGTTATGACCTGCAACTCAGCAAGTATATTTCTTTATATATTTCAAAGCAATGGACAGCCGTGCTTGACAAACTATAATCTTAAATTATTGTCAACACGTATTCCTTCAATAAAAATTAAAAATTCTGCTAATGTGTTGCCCCCGTTATATTGATGCAATAATATGGATTCATTTGCATTGAATACAATGCAAATTATATATATGTATACAAAAGGATATGCAAAGTAGTAAATTGATTAAAAAAACCCCACAAATCCATAGGGTTCAGACCATATCTGTATTTGTTTTTTATCGTGTTTTTTGATGTTTTGAGCACTTTCTGGAAACGGAAAGTCATGTAGAATTCAGGTGGCATTCTTTACATGCAGGAAAGTAAGGAAAATGATGCAGTACTGTCTTTTGCACTATTTCACAGATCTGCATCTGGGTAGCAGAAAATTATTTCTAATTATTTCTAATTCTTTGCTAAGTTCTTGGGTTTGGGTTTTTACGAAGCAATTCCCAGAAGTATGCTGATGAATGATTCACTTTGACGTTGCTGCCCTCCAGTGGTCTTACTGGAGTGTCCATGTATTCAGGAAAGCCTTTAAAAACAATCATTATATTAAATGTTTGTCCTGATCAGGCATTTTAGCAGCTAAAAATACTTCGTTGCAATCTAGCATATTCTCTTGCCAGTGTATTAGGCAAAGCGTTTTTTATTAATTACACTGGAAAAGCTATATATTACCCTATAATTATTGCAGATGCAGCCAAACAGGTATCACTGGAACATTTGTCTCCTTTGCATGCTAGCATGTGTACCTTGAAGAAGAACTAGAACCAGCATCAATAATCTGACCTTAAAACTCAAGTAAAATTTGCAGACACGGAAAATGGTGAAATAACCTTTCACTTTCAGGTGAAAAATGCCCAACAGCTCAGCTTCTGGAAGCTGGCTTTTCGCATTGCACTGCTTCCTTGTCCTGCCAAAGGTTTTTTCTTCAAATGTCCTAGTTAGTTTAAGGACTATCTGTTTCTTACAGATCTTGCCTTGATGGCTGTACTTGGGTCATCTCCCGTTCTCCTGGTGACAATCTGAAATAACCTGCAGCTGGCAGTTCCACCTGGATATTCTTCATTATTTTGTCTCTTAACATCTTGCATGGTGTTATTTTGTGGCTGTCTCCTGACATGAGTCAACCCTTTCACTTGCTTCCAGTGTACACTTCCTGACTTGAAGCTTTTCTTTGTTTCCCAGACCTCTCTCCTGTATCTACAAGTCTGCCCTTCACTAAAACATGTCAGTGGGTATTTGCTGTACTTCTGCTGAAATACTTACACTGTAATTTCACTCAAGCCACATGGGATTTTACAAACCAGACACACCCAACATGTAGGAGAAGCATGTGGAAAATGCACACACAAAGGAGCCAGTCATTCCTTTCAGACAGTGTCTGGGCAGATACATCACTCTCTAATTAAGCTGTAAACAGGCTACGCCTCCACGTAGAGATCCAGCTGGAGGGTCCAGTGCTGCTGTGACACTGGGACTCACAAGCAGAGCAGAACAAGGAGCTCATAATCCCTGCCTGCAGTCCTGCGTCCAGCTCTGAGGACCCCAATGTAAGAAGGACATGGACCTGTTGGAGGGAGTCCAGAGGAGGCCACAAAGATGACTGGGTGGCTGGAGCACCTCTCCCATAGAGACAGGCTATGAGATATGGCGTTGTTCAGCCTGGAGAAGAGAAAGCTCTGGGAAGACCTTAGGTCAGCTCCCAGTGCCTAAAGGTGCCGACAAGAAAGCTGGAGAGGGGCTTTTTACAAGGGCATGCAGTGATAGGACAACGGGAATGGCTTTAAACTGATAAAGGAAAGATTAGATTAGATATTAGGAAGAAGTTCTTCCCTGTGAGGATGGTGAGGCCCTGGCACAGGCTGCCCAAAGAAACTGTATTTCTTAGGATTTTTTTTCTAGGTTTGTCTCCTGCTCTTCATTCTGCTTTAATAAGAGCATAAGCAAAAATGTGTTGAAAGCAGATGGTGGTCCTGACAGGCCCAGATTCAGACAGCTTATATTTAGTGTAAACTGTTGAACCCAGAATTCCCTCTCGGCTAGATGCAGCCACCACGGAGCACTGAGGGTGAAGTTTACAGGAATGTCAGCCCAGTGGAGAAAGAAGTTTCTAAGATGAACCTCAGGATAAATGATTTTTAAATTTTACCTTAGCATTGAGCTCTTTTCACATCCCTGAAAACTGCAAATTTAGGCCAAGCTCCGTAGAGTATCTTTCCTGGCTATGTTGTTTCATGGAGATGAATGGGTTGGGCTTAAATGCATTTTTATCCCTTTATCCTTGGGAATTTGGGCATAGACAAATGACCTAGAAGGACACCTGGGTTAGGGCTGCAACAAGAACATCATGCTCTAGTCCCAGAAGATAATCTCAGGGAGACTGTTCACTTTGGGGCAACATGAATGTGGGAGTGCTAAAGCTACTTTCAAAGCACTTGCAAGGGTAGAATGGGACATGAGTAAATTGATCACAGGCAACACAATGTCACCTGTTGCAAAGAGCTGAAGTGCAAGGACAGGATGTAGGCTGTAGATATCAGAGCAGAGTGTCTGACTGGCATCTTCCAGAGAAACAGGGCTCATGGCTGCTGCAAACTGCCCTATTAGCAGAGATGTTAAAGATGTGGCTTGGATTTACTAAGGCCAGGCTGGCCTAATTTTTGATTCTTGCTGCCCAAGTTAGCTCCAAACTGTGCTCCTAGCCTTGGAGGAAATAGTGTCTGTAAGAGTACAGTCAGGGGAACTCAGCATGAAAGAAAGAAAATCCAGCCCACTGGGATGGGAGCGTGGGAGGCGGTGATGTCCTGAGGGCATGCAGAGTCTGTCATCAGAAAAATATACACTTTCCCTGTGTATTGTTTCATTTTTGTTGGTAGGGAAAGATAAGGCCAGTGCAGCCAAACCACCAGGCTTGCATATGCTTTCCCATGTGAACCCTGCAGTAGATCAAAGAAAGTGAGGAGGCAGCTTGGTTCACCACCCAGATGAACTAGTGCCTGCCTACAAAGTCAGCATCTTCCTTTCTGCCCAAGCTAGCAGGACACATTCAATTGCACCCTTTACTCTGCCCAGGAGATCATGAAGTAAGGGATATATTGTTCTCGTTTACCTTCATTTATTGCCATCTAACTGGCCTTCACCTAAGGCACTGAAACAAGGACAAAGAATTGCCCTAGTGGGGAGGTCTCAGAATGGATGCTTTTCTCCCCACTATGCCCTGCTGTAAACTGCACCTAATAACTTTTTTATTAAGCTTATTACTTATGTTTGTATTATAACATCTGTCTAGGCAGGCTATTCTAGGGGCTATTTACATGATCTTTAAACATTTCAGGGCTTATTTCTAACACAGGAGTTTCCTTTGGATTCTGAGCAAAGAAAAGTTTCCCGGAGAGGGAAGGTTTTGCTCTTAAGACAGTGTTGCATGCAGTTGCATACATTTAGGTATCTGTCATGTAAGATGCTCAAAGATACATAACATATTCCCCAGGGACTGACAGACATTGACATAGGATCTATTTGAGACTGACAGCCTTCTGGAGCAGCTGAAGGCCAACTGGGACACCCCACGGCACTCGAAATGCCATGAAAACTTCTGTGTCTAGGCAGCCAAGTGCTGTTTTTAAAGTCGTTAAGTTGAAGGAGCAGCACTTTTCTCCCCCAAGAGCACCTAGATGCTATCAGTGACATATTAACAATCAAAGTATGCCCTGACCCTCAGGGACAGTTTATCATGGGATCCATCACAGTGCCAATTTCGACCTGAAAACAACCAATTTCCTAATGCGAGACGAAATGTTTGCACATGAGGGCTTCACCTTATTATTCATATTCAGCAGAAAGGGTGAATTCTTTCTTTTAATTGTATTTATCCTTAAAAATATACATTCCTGCATCTCCAAAGTGCAGCCCAGAATTATCCCTGATGCATCAGAAAGCAAACAAAACCCTTCAAAACTCATTTTAACCTGGGCTGCAGCTGGCACCTGGGAATTAAAAGCATCCGATCTGGATCCTCATTGGATAAATAAGAGTATAAGAATATAATATAACAAAAATGTAAAGCATAAACCAGTGAGAACATGTCCCATTTTGTCCTACTGGTGTGTTCCTGTGCTGAGACACCACATGGTTGCAACACTTCTATATGAAACTGTTCAGTAAGCCACCAAAGCTGGTTTGTTGGGTTGTCTTTTGTTTTGTCAGAGCAGCCCTTTTTACCTTTCATCTAAAGAAGATCCACCACTGATAGAAGCAGGACTGTGTCAGCTACAAGTGCAATATCTTTAAAAAGAGTAGATGGCCATAGGGATTCTTACCTTATCCTCCACCAAACAAGTGCCCAGAGAAACTGAGGAGGATGAAGTTTGCAGAATTCAAGGATCACATGGTGGGCACAAGGGTAATTGATGGCATGATTTGGAGTAAGTGTATGAGGGAAGACCTGAGGAGCTTAGGGAGGTGTTTGAGGTGCCACAAGGTCAAAGGCAAGGCCCAGATCATAGATTCCAGGTTTCATCCTCTGGTTCTTGTGCAACCCACAAGCTCATAGCTGGGATCCCATGGGTACGTATTAATAGCAATCTGTGCTTTAGTTTCCGGGTATTGTTCCCACAAGCATGTCTGCATGCAGTTGTACAAATCAGGTGTCCTACAATCAGAGGAGTTGCATGTCTGTCTAAAAGGCTTTGCTGGTTTAGGTGCCCCACAGCAGGAGCAGGAAGGAAATGAGTCATTTAACCTTTCTTTCTTTTGGTTGCATCAGGCTTGCAGAACTGATGAGGAGGCACCAAAAAATAATAAAATACTTCCTGAATGGGCAGCTTTTATGGTTCTTTTTGCACCCTGATATCCCCTCCTTTTTTTCTTTTCAAAAATCCAAGTAACTACACTGGCCAGAGGAATGCGGCTGCATTTGATTTGGTATGGATCAAGATTATAAATGATTGATTGATCACAAGTAGAAACACATGATTTTGGAAGTAACTTTGCACCTTTACATATAAACTTGAGTTCTACTTTGCACTTAATGCAAAGGTTTATTATTCCCTTTGTAACAAAGATATAGCATGTGAACTCAGACACACAACACTACCTCTCTGAAGGTACCTATTTTTAGGTACTTTAATATCTTAATTTAGTCTTCTTCATTGTTTTCAAAGGCTTCTCTCTCTTCAGTGGCAGTTTATTGAACTGTGCTCCTAACTTTCATCTTATGAGATGAAACTAAATACTAGGAGAGGCTACATGAGAGGTTAGGAATACTCTTTTTGAATACATTTGATGAGATTTACATGTTCATCCTTTTATTCATTTAGGAAATATGTTAATCTAAATATTAATCTAGTAATAAATTGTCATCTTGTCTGATCTTTTTGGGGGTTCTTTTTGCCCTGTATGATTTCAGTATGTGTCTTTCTCTTCATCTCACATCTGGCTTTTCAAACAGCATTGCTGATTATAAATTAACTCCAAAAAGGCTGGCCATTCATTAGTTCTCTGGGAGACACACAGATTCCTTGCATACTTTCTGCAATAGGCATCTGCTCTGGAGATGTTAGCAATACAAGAACATTTTCCTGCTCTGCACGGATTGTTGAGATGGTGTCGAGGGAAGTCTGATATCACCGAGCTTGTGTGAATGTAGTTTTAACTCTTTGTGGTCATAAATAAAAACATCTTATTTGTAACATCACTGATTACCTGTGTCTCACACTCTGGAATCACAAGATCTTCATGTGTGGTTTAAACTTGCGGGACATCTTATACAAAATAGCATTTTCTGAAATGTAGACATACTTCAGACTTCCAATCTTTTCTGCACATTTAACATTCATACGAATTGGTGTTGTGGTTTAACCCTAGCCAGCAGTTAAGTGCCATGCAGCTGCATGCTTCCTCCCCCTCCACAGTAGAGGATGCAGAGGAATATCAGGGAAAAAAGGTAAAAAAAAATAAAAATAGCAATAACAATAATAGTAATAATAGAGAAAAGAGAGAGAGGAATAAACCCCAAGACAGACAAGTCTGTTATTCATTACCTGCTGACTGATACCCATCCCCAAGCAGGAACTGGGCAGTCCTGTTCAATTTCCCCCATTTATATACTGGGCATGAACTGCTGTGATATGGAATACCTTCTGGCTAGTTTGGGTCAGATGTCCTGTCTCTGCTCCCTCCCAGCTTCTTTTGTCCCTCCTCACTGGCAGAGCATGAGAGACTTGAAAAGTCCTTGAGTTAGAGTAAGCACTACTTAGCAATAACTAAAACATTGGTGTGTTAAGAACATTGTTCTCAGACTAAGGCCAAAACACAGAACTGTACTAGCTACTGGGAAGAATTAACTCTATCCCAGCTGAAACCAGGACAATTGGCTACAATGAAAAAAGCTGCAATTAGGTAGTGAGATCAACAATTGCATCTAATCACTGTGATTATCCCAGTACCAAGAACTAAGATAACCATAATGACATTCATCATCAACCTTCCTCCATACTTAACTTCTAGACCCCAGTGCTATTGGTGCAGGTAAGAAGAGACATGTCAAGCACTTCTGATAGCAGGTGTCTTGGCCTGATGACTGTGTTTTTTCCAGGTTAGAAATGAGCTTGTGTACCTGCACATCAGTGACTGTGAAGCTCAGTGTCTCAGCTCTGCTGTAATCTGGGATATATCAAAAAGAGCCATTAACAGATAAAGGTGACAGGACCCTGGCACCAGTCTTTTCATTGTTCTCCCTACAGTGATAATAACTCCAAGTAATGTTTTCATACCAGTAACCTAGTACATTACTAGATTCCCCAATTAGGTCACTGTTTCTCATTCATGTAAAGTTAACTTCATATTAATGGCCAGACTGAGTAAACCATTCAGAGTTGTAAATCATATATAGCTATCTTGTATTGTGTGGCTGACCCATGCTGTTTACTGATGCACTGAGCTGAGAAGCTGATAAAATGTTTGCATGACATTTTCTCATTCACTGTTAATAGATGAGCTTTTCATAGCTTTAAAAGAAAACTATGGGGTATCCCCCCCCCCCAAAAAAAAATATTTATTGCTAATAAATGTCTAAAGCTAAATGTACTTTTCTACACAGCTCTCTGGCAAAGACATTTTCATTATCCCAGAATCAAAATATTTTAAGTCAGGGAATTCAACATTAGAGGGCTCACTTAAACCTAAATTTGTTACAGCACAGAAATGCACAAAAGTTTCATGCAGACTCTCAAAAATCTATCCTGTAGTGACATAAAATAAGTAAACAAATATGAAGGAAAACTTCCAACACAAAGTTAGTCTGAAGGTAGAATTAGTGACATGGCTGAATCATACCTACCACTATTGCATAGAGGTCAAATTACTTAGGTGTCTCCTTTATACTGAAATTCCTAGAGTTATAATGAACTTTTTGGAACAACTAGAAAAATCTAGGTCTTTTACTCCTGAATTTTATACATATTCTTGCTTTTTCCTCTGTTTTCATATAATTTTTCAGTCTGAAATCAGTGTGAGACTTGCTGAGCTGGTAGCTCTCTTTTTAATTGTGACTAATATATTAATAGATGGCTCTCTTGATTGTTTTATTGCTTTATTTGGTGGTTAGAGCTGCTCTTGATTACTTATACTAAGTGGAGGGAAACCACCTCCAAATCCTTAAGATATCCAGGGTCAGGTAGGTGTATTTCTGGCTTAGTAAATCAAATTTATCTTCTGCTCAAGCAGAAATACCTCATTAATTTTAATGGGACTTGCACAGGATTATGCCAGCAGCAGGTTTAGTTTTACATATCCCAGCATCTGTTGCTTCTTTTTCCCGTGGCCATGTACTGCTCTCCTGAATAGGAGTAATTGTTGCAATAAATGAATTAAATGCAGCTGTATACATCAACATCATTCAGTCCGAAAATGTTTTGGCACAGTGTTTTGTGGTGATAAACAAGGCATCTGGCTGCCCTACCCGTTCAATGAACTTTATGATACTGTGTTGTGTTAATTCTATTCCAGCCTAATTTATAAACCACCATGAATTATTTTGTCCAGTGAGTTGTCCATAAACCCTATAATCCCATAGTCCTTGGACAGTCATAAATCCCATTCCTAAGCTTTTTCCAATTTATCTCCTAAGGGAACCTGTTTTCCAGAGGTACTGAGCTCTGACAGCTGAGCCGTGAGGTTGCTTTTCCCCACATTGCAATGTGTTTCTTGCAGATGAAGGATCAGCAGCTGCCAGAAACCCATAAAAAATTGTCAGTAAGTAAATGCTGGGTGTAGCAGACCCAGTGGCAGGATCAGCCCTTTGAATCCCAGATCTAGCATAGGCAGGATGTGCAACGTGTAATCAGCAAGAATTGTGTTCACCTCACAACAGACAGTACTGATAACAGAAGAGTAATGATACCTTTACAAAAGGTGAGTCATCAGGGCAACTGGAGCTGCCCATCCAAACTGATATATA
The DNA here is from genome assembly GCF_012275295.1 of Melopsittacus undulatus. Lineage (NCBI taxonomy): Eukaryota > Metazoa > Chordata > Aves > Psittaciformes > Psittaculidae > Melopsittacus > Melopsittacus undulatus. Next base: position 102,050,524 of record NC_047527.1, on the reverse strand, counting down.
GGCAGCTTTTTAAGGGCCCTGAGCAGTTCCCAAAATGTAAAAGGCAATTGAGAAGTTTGCATTTTGCTGTCCATCTATTATTAACTGATTTACAGGACAGTTGGATGTAAAGAGACCCAAAGATCTGAGGATGGTATGACACCCTATCTAAATCAGTAAACAGACTGGGAAAAGACACAAAAAAGCCCCCCCAAACATTTCAACAAATAGCCAGACTGTAACGGAAGTGTCTGAAAAATTCCAGTCCCGCTTCTGCATTGACATGAACTCTATTTAATATGACATTTTCTTTTGTGCTGCTTTCAGTAATCCTCCTGCTGACAAAAAAGTCCAAACGCATGGCTGCCAAAGCTCCCTGCTGGCCATATAACCCCCAAATGCTTCTTACACTCCTGCTGTGTCACAGCAGTGGAAATCCTGAGCCGTTTTTGAAAGCAAACAAAGCACTTTGCTGTTATCTTTTGGAGAGGAGGTTGGGAACATTTCTGTGTGATGAGGAGGGTGTGTGTGAGTCTGAAAGGCAGAGGGAGCCAAGAGGCATCTTCTCCCTAGGAAATACTTGGTCATCAGGTGGTGTAACATTCCTCTGAGATGAAAAGCTAGTCCTTCCATTGCATACAATTAAATCAACACTTGAGTCATGCTTTCGGAGTGGAGACAGGTAAAGTGCTTTGCTTTGGGTTTGCTATGATTTATGGTTCACTGTTGGATTGAACCCTGTGAACATTTTTGGCTTTGAACTCTGCAGATGCTGTTTGCTGCCTGTCCTGGGCTGTGTGTGCACAAACAAAAGAGGAGAAAGCAAAGGGGTGCAGGTGTTTGAGAAAGGAGAGCTCTCCTTGACTTCCCATAACTCCAGTTCATCTGATGATCTCGGCACCCCTACAGATGGACCTGTTGAAGGGTGTGTTACAGAGAGAGGCAGGCTCCTTACCCAGCCTGGCTGACATTTAACTCCTTCCAAGCTCACTTACATAGCTAGAGAGAAAGAGAAGCTGTGGATGCCCCATTCCTGGAAGGATGCGAGGATGCAATGGGGCATGATACAGAGAAGAATGAAGGAGTTAATATAATGCCATTTCCCATCACCACTTTCAAACTGCCCTTCTCTACTTTTCCTGCCTTATAAAAACCGTAATGTCCTCATCACCTCAGCTTTACTGGAGCTTCCAGTCTGGCTGACTCAGCCACCAGCCTCCTGTACACTCCCGACAGTACTTTTCCCCATCTCCTGAAAGGATGGGTTTCGGTGGTGTCCTCCAGAAATCCCGCTACCTTGAGGCTTTTGGGGCTGTACAAAGAACCTCTTGGGTACCTCCAGCTGCTGTTCTGCTCGCCAGCATCCTGCCTTGCTGCCAGTTTGCCCCTGTCTAAATAAATGTCTCTTTGTCTGTCCTTGCAAAAGGAATGCTCCTCTCTGAGTCCTTTGGAAAGTGTTTAGCTGAGATGATGACACCCCTTTCTCCCTCCCTTCTTCCCCATGTTATGCTGGTGGCCCTGAGATAGAAGACTGGTCTTTTGAGGAGTCACGGGATGAAATCTCTCCTCTTTTTTTCCCCTCCACTTGTTTGGTTTTGTTAGCTTTGTACTAGCATGAGGAGTTCTGCTATATTAAGGCAGTTTTCCTTGGGTGGTGGCAGTAGCCTCATATTTGTGGACTGTAAACTATCTGAGAGCAAGTCTGGGCTGTTAAAGGAGCAGCCCAGTTCCTGTCAGGGAGGGACAAACAGTCTTAGTCCTAAAGTATTTTTCAACATGTGTCTCCTGATACGGATGTCCTGCGGATAGACTCCACAACTCGTTAAAGTTGTAAAATAGGTATGCTTTGTTCAGCGCTGAGGTGCATGGGGGATTGCTCCTCCAAAGGCTTGAGCACCTTTCTTTTCCCACTCAGTTTGTTTATATTACCTATAATGATTACATAAACATGAATTGCTTCACACCTAATACATATGCAAAACCTATTCCCTTCTAGTATTATAATTAGTTTTCTGGCATTCGTCCCATTGATGCACCTGCGCAGTGCCTCCTGATGGTGGTCATTAGGGGGTCATGAGGATGAAGGCCTGTAGTTCCTCTTCATCACCGCGAGTAACTTCTTGCTTTTATGCAGACTCAATAGGGTTTCGACTCCTAACCAAACCTCAGGTTTGGTACAAGCTGGTTTTATGTATCTTAAAGCAGAAACTTGTTAAGTTTGCAAATTTTGTTTCTCTGGTTATCTTTTGTTCCTTTTCTTTCTATGGATACTATTTAAACAAGAATGTCTTAAATGTTAAGTTATGAATCTTATCTACTACAATTCTGCCTAGCAGCTGTAACTCCTACAATTCTGCTTCACTAAGCACAATGACTGCTTAAGCAAGCAGGCACAATGTTAACCCTTTATTCCCTGGCATCATCCCAGATTTGTCATCATTGGAGAGGGACTTTTCAGTTCTGTCAGTGATGCTGCTGGCTTACAGCTGCTGAGGAGTGAGGGCTTTGAATCTGCCAACAACTCCATCCATTGGTTGCATCAAGGTAACCTAAATAACAAGAAATTGAAATGAACAACAGCAAAACAATAACTGAAAACCTCCCTCAAACATTCAAGTAGAAGGAAACTTTATTTTCGCACACTGGATTCCCTCTTTTCGTCCTCCCTGTTTGCCAGCATCGTTATTCTACCCTTAAAAAATACCTAATTCAAGAGTAGAGGATAGAGTGGAAGAAATCAGTTCCACTCAGTAAAACCCTCAGGACAACGTAGTTTTTTCTGTTTTCTGTCTCACTATCTCAAATACAAAACTTGTAACTTTTGCTTTTAACCTCATGCCTCTGCGAGTGTTTGTGGTTACAGCTTTTATGTCTACATTGGCAATTTGTGACCTGCTTTTTTTTTCTTTCCCCTGAGGAAAGAAGTATGCCCCACTACTATGCAAAAGCTCTTTAGACCCAGACTCTGATCAGTGGTATCTGCTTGAGGCCCTTTTCTTGCTTTGGGGTACCACGAAGGACAGATTCCCCGCACTCGGTGCCTTCTGGAAATCTTGCCGGAAAGGAGAGGAGCGTGATAACGTGCCAGGAACAGGAAAAGAGGCATCGTTGTGAAGATGCAGCTGTAAGCGAAACGCGGGAGGCTGGGCCAGCGGTGAAGACGCCAGATCTCAGCGGGGAGGAGCCAGGGCCAGCGGCGCTGGGGTTCGGGCGCTCCCCCTCAGTCGATGCGCAGGGCAGGCGGAGGCGTGCGGATGCGGGAAAGAAATAAATGAGGAGTCATAGCGAAGACCTAGTATTTCTAGCCAAGGGGAAGGAGCAGGCCTCTCGGAAGGGAGCTGACGTTGGGGATTACTGGAGCAGGGGGAGCTGAGCTCACGGGACTGGCTCCCACCCCGGGCCAGCGCTAACTTGTGGGCACAGCTGCTTCCCGGAGCTCTTTCTGCTACTTACACACCGGCAGCAATGGAAGCGAATGGCACTTTCCTCGCTTGTAACAGTAAGTCCTTAGAAATGTCCTTGCGTTTCAGCTCTCTTATCTGGTCCAAGGGCTTTATTTTCCCTCCTCTCTTCTCTCCCCTTCTCTGCCTCTCCATTCTCTCATTTGGAAGTAAATCAGCACAGAGTCGGTTGTTAGAGAGAGGTACGACAGATTCTTCTCTGTAATAGGGTTGCATTGGTGGGAAAGGTGTCATGGCTGGGTAAATGTCTGCAAGTCCAGAAAAGTTGATCCAAATCTCCTCCCCTTTATGGTGAAACTGAGAGCGGGATGGTTGCTCAGCTAAAAAAACTCTCTGGGCTCTGGTGAAGACAGCAGAGCCAAGATAAATCACCTCGGCTCAGGGTCTGCCCCTAAGACTCTATAAATGTTAAGTACAAAATAAGTAATGTTTCTGCAACAGAAAAAGTCCTCTCTGCCCTACAGGCAAAGTGATACTTCAGAAGGTTTGATTGGTACCAAGACTGGGAGGCTTGCCTTACAGACAGGGTAATGAAATATCTCTTATTCCCTTGTATGACTTTAATATATTGCCTTGCTACCTCTCTGTTGTATTTTACTTACTCTGATGAGCAGAAGCAACTCAGAGCTGTGATAGCTACAGTTTGAAATGGGATATTGTGATCCCACAGAAATGGGAAGAGGCTACAGTGCTTATTTTTATTTCATGAGGTAGATGCTTTCTTACTATAGATGTGCTATGAACAAAAAGAAATTAATAGAGCCATAAGTGATTGACCATAAACATAATCAGTTTAGCATTACCAGGAGAAATGTGAAAAGATTCCCACAGGCTCAAGTTTTCCTAGATGCTAGAAATCTGACAGGAAGGTGAGACAGAGGTTAATGTCATATTTATTGTAGGTATCTCACTCATTATAGAACCACTGGGGAAATAAAGCTAAGAAATGCATCTGGAACTATTGAAATATTTCCTATTCTGGTCTGTGGGTCATTTTTCAGTAAATATTATTCAGTCTTCTGTGGTTAAGAACCAAGAAGAATTCAATGGCTATTTGTTAATCTGTTTTCTTCTCTCAAGCACAAAAACACACGATGTTGAATGAGCCAAGCTTTTAAAAAAGTATTTACTGAAATTCTTTGACACATAACACACACAAGTGCCAAAGCCACTCTGAATGCCAGACTACTTAGACAAGAAAAGTTGCTCACATGTTAGTTTGTTAGCAGAATCAGACTTGTGCAAAGTAGTTTGTAAGACTGTGGTGACAGGTACTGTGGTTTGTAGATCTGTTTTCTCTACGGCTGTATGTTGAAACTCAGTTCTTTCAGTTTCTCTCTTTCTTTCTTTGTTTTTTCAACATAGATACAACAACAGCTGTATTTGCCATGTCAGAATTAGCCACAGGCACATGGCTCAGTCTCAGTGAAGTATGTGACAGTAAGTAGGAGACACCTCAGATATGTTCCAGTAGCAGAAGTGGGTTTTATTATGGATGAGAGTCTCCTAAAAGTTTATACAGTTTTGTTTGCTCTGCATTTGGATGGAGATCTGAGTCCTGGCAAGAAAACTGAGCATGCTCCCTTGTCTCTGCAGAGCCAGAGTAGCTGCTGTGATTTAGTGGTCTATGCCTTGTATTTTGAATGCATTTTGAATGCATTAATTCAGCTGGATGGGCTTCTTGTTGCTTATTTTATAAAGAGTCATCCACATTTAGTATGTAGTGAATCTGCTAAACTCTATGAGCTATTAATAATCTTTGTCTTGAATCATGAGTTAGTTTGTTTCTGAACTGGGAGCTCTTGTGCTCACAGAGAGTATAGAATAGCTAACTTGTACTATGCATTGTTCTTATACGTTGACTTTTTCCTCCAAGACACTGTGTACATTGTGCATGGAATGCCACAGCCCTGTTACGGAAACGCCCTTTGCCACAGCTCAGGGTGAGGACCAGCAGGGAGGGATGGTAGAATCTTAGAAAACAGGCCATTTCCTTGTCTCTTCTGCAGCTAGTCCTGAGCATTAGCTTCTAGATTTAAATTTCCAAATGAATCATCTCTACCTGCCCTTCTTAGCTGAGGAGGCTCATTCCGGGCTTCAGCCTCTGTGGGTGGAGATAATGCTAGCTGGGATCAGTGCTGGTGACTTTGATCTTCTTTCCTACAAACAAAATACTCCTAGCACACCTCATCTGATGCAGGTTGTGCCTGATGCTTTACATGGGAGTTTTTTGAGCCGTAGTGTTTCCAGTAGTGCAGGAGAACTTGCAATACTGACACTTGTCAGAACATTAAGCATGCAACTTGTTCCATTGCAGGATAATTAATTTGGGGTCTTTTTTCATTTTGACACAAAACCTGCTAAATTTCCAATCTGAGCAATGTCTGTTAGTAAAATTAAAGCCCACAGTGGGTTTATGAGGTTGTTGCTGGTGTGCAAACCCTACCATCAGGCCCAAGAACAGATGAATCGGGGCAAGACGTGGCGTGAAAGTAGGTGACTCAGGGTAAGAAGATGCCTGGGGAAAAATAGAGTTTAATGAGGAAATGAAAGAGAAGGAAGAAGGAAGTGCAGTTGCTTGGAAAACTGCTGCGTATAGCAGAGATGACAGGATACAGCCATCTCCAGGGAAAAGCAACTGGGAGAGGTATGTTGGGAAGAGATGGTTTATGCAGGATCTGGAAACTCAGCTGACTGGGTAGGCAGATGTGGGAGACAAAGGTGTTGATAATTTGGGAGCAAAGTATAGTTTCCTTTACAGGGAGACTGAAATACATAATTGGGTATTTATGAAGGAAAGCTGCAAACAAACACTTAGTGATTTGATCATTCAGGGTGGGATTCAGCTGGCTAAATGTGGGTCTCTGCAAGAAATGCTAGGCTTTTAGAGATCTAGAGAGGTGAATTGTACTCTGTCTTCTCCTGGCCCCTTGTTCAGTGCGTGTTAAATACCTAAATACTACAAGACTAACCCCCAGGCCATATGTCTACTAGGTCCTTACAGCAGGTGGAGGGTCTCAGTCCTTACTCAGCCAAGCCCATGAGAATGGAAGGCTGCAGAGCCTTGTCAAATGCGGAGGTTTCTCATTTTCTTTATGCAGGTAGAGAAGATTTTGCCACAGTTTCTTCTAAACCAAGATACTTCCACACTTTAAATAAGCCAGTTTAGATAATACGTGTGGGGTCATTCTCACACCTCAGGGTTGCCCCTCACATGGATGTCTTTTAAAGCCCTGTGTTGAGGTAACCACACAAGTCTTGTTGGCTGTTTTTGGCTAAAGTTAGATGTGATGAAATTCCAGATAAATCACTGGGGGGGGGTGTGTGTGTGGAATTAAATAATATATATATATCCTCCCCTAGTTTTGCATAATTCAATTGTGCAATTTAATTATTGCACAAATTTTGCCCTGCTACAGAAATGCGACAAGTGACCTGCACTTTGTAGAAGAAATTTCAGCTCCTGAAGAAAAGGTCAAGAAAAGCTGTTAAGTGATCTTAAAAATAAAAAAGCTGAGATCAACCTACAGTTGACTTTGGTTTTGTGAAAAGAACATCTTCATCAGTGTGTGCCCAGAAACATGATTTAAAATTAGGCAACTAAGCTGCATGAGTGCTTCTGGCTGTGGCTCCTGGTCCTATCTATCAAGTTGATATCCTTCTTTTCAATTACTTTCTTCACGCTCTTTTCACACCAGTGACTGGAAAAGCTGTAATTTACTGCAAGCCAGTGTTTTAGTGCCTCTTGCTCTGCAGCCAAATCTCTGTATGCACTGTAATGGAGGGATCAGTGGAAGGACTGAACCAAACCTTCAGTCTGGTTTGGTGCAGGGAACTACAGTAAGGTGTTTTACCTGGATTTCAGTAAAAGCACAGGGCAGTAGCTTTTGCTGGGTCACAACCTGGGCACAGATCGAAGCTCCCTTTGAGTGACCCAGACCGGCAGAAAGATTTATGAAGCTTTTCACAAATACAGGTCATAATTTGAACTGCATATGAAATGTCTGAGCAGGCAGCCTGGCTTCATCTATACAAACCAAAGCCAGGGCTCTGCACTGTTTAACTGCCAGCACATTCCTCAGCATGGTTTTGATCCACAGCAAGCTAGCCCATAGCATGATCTGGGTGATGGCATGGTTCTGCAGTCCTTTGCAGTAGGCAATCTGGATGTAGCCAGCCTCTTTTGGGAAAGGATAGCTGGGCTGAGCACGCTGATCAGACCGGGGCTGGAGAAGTGGCCCTTCTCCCAGAAACCTTGCGCACAAGTTGTGGCAACCAAAGGATACAGAAAGTGGTGCTGAAAAATACTGGGCATGGTGACAACACTGATGTAAATGCACCAGAAACCTGTCCATCACAGGACTTCTTGCCAGCATGCCAGCAGAGGAAGGTTTTAGGCAGTGATTTGAAGGGCAGCCACAACACGATACCTGGGGAGAACTCCTCTTGTATGAAACTTTAAGGTCACCCTGCCCCGGATCAGCAGGATCTTTCAAGCACCCCGGAAAGGGAGTTGGCAGGAAGGGTAAATGTAGGAAGAGAAGGAGGTTTGCGATGCTGCCACAGACCCTGTAGAGAAACCCGTTCTCAGTGTCACCACAAGGTGGAACTGGGTACATACCACATGCACCAGAGATGCACCCACTATCAAGAAGGAGGAGCATCTTTGGCCAGAGATGCACCGATGGTTATGGTCACAGCACCCACCCCCTGGTCTCCACTCCCCGGAGGGAGCAAGGAGGGGAGGGCTGGTGTAGAGGAGTCACTGACGTTTTGTGTTGGTGGTGAGAAACTGACTATTCTCAAGCTCTGCTGTGCCAGAATGATGCTCTGAGGATGTGAGGTGTGACGGGGGAGAATAAAGTGAGAGCACTGAGAGCAGTGACTGGTGTCCTGGAGGTAGTAAAGGAGGAGGGAAGAGTGAGGTTTCTATATGTGCGATGTGAGAGGGAATGAATGAAGTGAATGGACTTGAGAGGGAAAGGTAGGGCAGGTTGGCCCCTGCAGACATGGGTCTTGCTGTCCTGTTCTTCTGGCAGGGTTTCAGCTTGGTGAGAACTAACCATTGCTGGGACCACACTGATTCCAGCCATGGGCCTGCCAAGGAACTGATATAAAAGCCAGGTTGGATATAATTGTAGGGTGGTGACAGATGACAAAAGGGGTGTCTGCAGAGGCACTTCACAGGTAACATCAGTGATTTGCAAAAGCACTGCAAAAACCAACTAAATCCCTGTCACTCAGTGAGTTTTCTGCTTTTCCAAACAGCAGCCACTGCCCAGTGCTGCAGCTGGTTGTGCTCTTTTCCAAGCAGCTGCTGCACTAGCAATATTCCTCATGCTAAGCACGCAAAAGTAATCCTCAGACTTTAGTTACCATCAGGAACTTCAGTTTCTGAGTGTTCTGTCACCCTAACAAGTGACAGAAGGTTGTCATGCTACTATGCATCAGCTGAACTACAGCTTTTCTGAACTCTCATTGATTCTGAGTTCACCTGGACGGAATGTTCTCATGTTTGCTGAGGCCAAGGAATGTGTAGGAGCAGACACTGCAGTTTGTTAATGAGCAGTGACACTGACTGTGCTATTACTCTTATTAAAATAATTCTATTGAATTTCACTGTAAGGCAGCCTGGGAGGGAAGATGTAATTAAAGTGTTTCTTCAAGGAATGGCGTAATGTAACATAGACCTCATTTTTAATTCTGGGCAGCAAATACAGAGCAAGGGCACAACCTTTGGCCTCTTTAGTGGGAAAATCTCCCCTTAGCATGACATTTGTTAGTTGTTATGTAACTGCCATAGGCATTAGCAGTAATAATAAATAATTTACATCATGTGCATGATGCAGTGGGGAAGTGGTGAGGTCATCGTCAGCACAGCTGTTTTCATTCCAGGCCCAAATTATCACAAGTCTGGGCAAATCGGCAGCTGACTTGTCTCACGTCACTTGTGTCAGTGTGGTGTAAAGAGACTATGATCAGTGTTAGGGTTGCACCACTTTTGGTATTGCCCAAACACGATGGTGGAGGGAGAAAAGTCCAGCCCCAAAGAGCTCAAAACCAACCTGCATCTTCCTCTCTGAAGTGGTAACAGTGTTTCCTTAGCTCCTTTAGATAAGGATGTAATGGAGATTAATTCATTTGGAAAAGTGTCTGAAGAGCAGCCTGTGCATTAATAATTTTCTCACATTGACCATTTGCTACCAGGCTCTGCAGCCTTTCTATCTCAAATGTCTGTTTCCTGGATATTAAAGCTAACTTTGGGACCATATTCTGACCTCCTCGTTCACATCGATTTCCATTTGCTCAGTGAGTAATCCAGCTGGAATTGATAGGATAATTAGCACAGCCCCAGTCCTGGGCATGGGGACATGAATAATTTCCCTCATGTGACTAGTGCCATTTATTTCGGTCATGTGGCTAAAATTGCATGCTTGAGTGTTTGCAGGCTTCAGACCCAGTCAGGTGTTGCCTGCAGTGAATAAGGGCTAGAGAATTTTTCCCTAAGCCATTTGCAGGAATCACTTCCTCCAGTGCTGGAGCATGATACAGCAACATGTAACACCAAAACACAATGCCATGTAACCCACAGTGTCACATTTACCCTTCAGGCTTTGTCTGCAGGATGTGACACTGTCTTTAAATGACCTCAGGACCACAACATATCTAGATCTGTTGTTGCCCAAAGGAGGGCACTTCTGGTCCAATGAATTCATCTTCATTTTAAAACCAAATTGATTTTAAGTGCCTTACATCTCTGAAGCACTCACAAACACACACACAGCTGTTCTGTAGAAAGTGCTTAAACTCGGTGACTGCCGATCCTGTGCTTTGTGTGTTCAAGCTTCCAGGATAAGTACAGTAAGATGTTCTCTGAGAGCCTAGAAAGCCCTAAGCAGTGCTATTGCTGGCACTGCTTATTAGGAATTAATGAGAAAATGAAACGGAGGGGCTCTGTGTGCTCCCAGATTGATCCCTATGGAATTCTGGCTGCTGTTGGACATCAGCTGATGCACAGAAGCAAATTGTATTGCTAAGGCAAGTATGGGAGAGCACTCTCATCCCCACTGCTTTAATTGGATCAGTCTCTCCACTACAATGTGAAATATGGGAAGTGCTGAGAGACTGCTAGCTAATAAATATCATCTAGCCATTACATCATGGTGCCCACCTCCTAGCTGTAGCAAAAGCAAAGCTCCCAGCTCCCAGGGGAGCACTACAGAGATTATGGCTCTGACATCCAGCCCCTGTATATATATGCAGGGATCTCAGAAAAGGCTGGAGGTGTTTCCTCAAACACCTACTGACCGCCTGGCTAACATGCTCAGCAATGTCTCATCCAGAAAGTGCCTTTATTCTTCTTTGCTGTCTGTGATTTATAGTTGCCATGTGTAAATAAAGCATTATTAGTTGTATGGCTGTTCAAGGACACACAATGGCTCTGTCTTGTCCTCAGAGGGTTTCTTATGTGTGGCATATGGCAATGATTAATGACTCTTATCCTGACCTTGTGCTGGTCAGATATACCAGTCCTTGGTGTTTATCTGTGAGAAGTGATACACCTTCCTTCAAAATGCAGAGAAAGAAGGGGAAGATGGACAGATCACCAGAGATGAGGTGACAGAGAATGTTTCTAAAACCTCTGTTGAATTTGATGGTGGTGGTGATGGAAATGCTGGTGATGGAGAGCCTTCAGTTATGACTCCAGCAGAAAAGGTGGCATGTAGTTTGCTGTCAAGTTTCTTGGGCGTATGCTGGTTCTTCATTCACCCCAACTTGATTCCATTTCCTGCAGTATCTTCACCCTTGACTTGCCTGTCAGGGCAGTAGCTAGCAAAGGCAATGACAAAAACCCACAGTCTGTGATAAGGTCTGTAAACTTGCCTAAGATGGAACAACTTAGTAAGTATAGCTGCTGTATTTCACCACAGAAGTGATCATGGCTAGGGAGGAGATGGGTTTTAGTCCCAGCCATTGCTGGAACAATAGGCAGTGGTCATGAGTTTCAGCAAAGGAAATTTATACTGGTCGTCATGAGTGAATTCTTCACTAAGGACATTTAAGCTCTTGAACTGGGATTTAGATTGGCTGTGGGGTCTCCATCCTTAGAGATATCCAAAACTCACCTGAACAAGGCTATGAGCAACCTGATGTACCTTTGAAGGTGACTCCACTTTGAGTGGGTGATTAGGTGAACTAGAGAGCTCCAGAAGTCCATGCCAACCTGAATTATTCTCTTATTCTGTGCAATCAGTGACTTGTTGAACCGCTGATGGGGGCTTGTTCCTGTACCAGACTCCACAATAACTTTGAATTACAAGAATAAAGCCAGAACTATGCAGAAATGCAGGGTGACTCATTCAAATCATACAGGAAATCGGTGGCAGTGAAGACACTATCCAGAGTCTTAGGAAAATGCTCTTCTCTAGGTGGAAAAAGAAGAGCATTAAAGCACAGTTTCCAAGCAGCTATTGGGTTGCGTCTGCCCTGGCTAAAAGGTGTTTTTAGCTTCCTCTTCACTGACTGTCAGTGGGAACAGCACGGAGCAGCTCTGCACAGAAGAGAAAGGGTGGAGCCAAGCTCCCTCTGATCCAAGCATTTGTGGGCAGGCTAAGCTGACAAGCCCTAAGCACTGATTAGGAACCACAAGCAATATGTGGGACTCCTCCAGCCTCTGGAAGTGATGTCTAAAAACCCACTGGCATATGGCTGTAGGAAAACTTGTTCCTTCTACCTGGGCAGGGGCTGGCAGGCTCCTCGGTGTGATGTTGCATCCAGCGTGTGCTGGTGAGCAAAGCGGGAGGAGAGACTTCCCACGGTCCCACCCCCAGCTGGACTCTGCCCTCCCCTGCCTTCCTCTGATTCTCTCCCGCTGCTGCCTCCCTCCGCACCCTCCCTGGAGCCCCGTTTGACATCGCGCACGCTGGAGGCTCCTGGATGAGCAGCGATCCCCGCAGGGGTGGCGTAGCCCCCCGACCTTCTCGACGCCTCTCGCTGGGCTCCACACTGGATCATGCAGTGCTTCCGAAGGCAGCCCAAGCGCACCGTGTCCCAGGAAAACATCCTGCGGGAGCAGAGCCGTAGAGTGGCCGCATTGAATGGCATGAGGCTGGGTAAGGGACAAGTTGGCCAGACCCTCGGCACCTCCACATGCTGGCAGCCGCTTCATTTCTGCCTCTTCCCTGCGCAGAGGCAGTGCTCCACCCTAAAGGCAACTCCGTGGTTATTTTTAAACTCCCGAGGTTTCTTTTCCTTTCCTTTGCCTGTAACCACCCAACAGACGTGTAAACCACTTTGCTTGAGGCATCAAAGTGGGACCTCTTTGGCAAAGGGTCGGTTTTCAAATCTCTTGCTGGGCTTTTTTGAATTGTTACTTGTTGAGGGTGTTTGGGGAAGGCAGTGCCCTTTTCCTGCCTGGTTTTAGGACTTCTCAGTGGTGTATTGCCAATTGCTGTAAGAGCCCAAGGAACCACTCAGAGGTCTGCATTTGCCAAACGAAAAGAAAGAGGAAACCCAGGGAGTTTTGTAACTTCTGTGGCTGGCTATGAACTCCTTGCTGGTTCCTGCTCTCTGGAGAGACAGCCCGAGTGGATACGAGTCCCTTAATTTCTGTGGCTACAGAGGGCAGGTGGAAATGGAAAATCGCCATTTACCCACCCAAGTTCTTTGGATTTTATTGGGAAGCATTTCTTCCCTTTTAAGCTGGCAAACTTGACTTATGCCTGGTTATAAACCAGGTGGAAGAGGGAGAGCAAGCAGGAGGTGGCTTGTTTTGAAGCAGTTGTAATTAATGTATTTATGTCAGATCAGCAGCCTTGCAAGTGAGCAATGCAGAAATACAGATTATCATTGTATTATATGATATCATTCTACCTATCTCCATTGTGAACTCAAGCCTGGCTTCCTCCATGACAGCTATTGTTTTATTGTGTTTCCTGCTTGCTGTAAAACTGAGACAGATAAGACAAAGGTCAATATTTTTGATGTCTTAGTGTCTAAAGCTTCATAGTGCAGTATATTAACTTCATGGTTATTGCAGCGCTGTGTTTGCTTGAGGCATTCCTACCTTTGCCAGGCATGATTTTCACTCTGAACATTACTGCACACTAAATATATTCTGTTTATAAAGTGTGTGATTGATATTTTGAGAGGAAGGGGGTCTTGACCCTTAGAAATTTTGTAGGCCAAGTATGTATTTGGTATTTCATAGAGGATGCTAAGCAAGGCATAGTTCTGCCACATGTTTCAGGCAAGATTTGGACGTCTATTTTAGTGCAGTGATTGTGCTTCTCATGCCTAATGTTGTTATATAGTTGGAAACCAATATCCTTATCCTGCTGCACAGTGTGTTTTAAATGATGCGTGTGTGTGATGACTCTGGTTTCTTTCATACAAGTTTCCACTGCTGTGAGATGGAGCTCTGGACTGCAAACGTCCTCAGCTCTATGGCTTTGTTAGGCACAAATTCTCAGGAGCTGGCTCAGGCATAAAACCTGAAATGGGGTTTCTGCTGGGAAAAGGTGGCTTTTCTCCTGGAAAGTAATTCAAATGACCAACTGAGACTAACAACCCACTGGCACATCAGAGAGCATTTGTGGTTCTTGTATCAGCAGATCAAAGGGTCTTCTACTCCATCTATGGCCAAACAAAAATGCTGGTGCTTTGTAGGTAGGAATAGAGAAGCTAAGTGACTTACCCAAGGTCATTTAAAGGGTCTGTGGCAGTGCTTGGTCTGGGCATAGCAGGCAGGGCCCAAACCACTGGCCCTCTTTTCTAGCTGGTTTAGGTGCCTGAGCTTGAACTGCTGCTAGACAGACACAAAGAAGGCTTGGAATAGGCTGTGCCCATGTGGTTAAGAGGATGCCCCTCCTTCCTCCAGGCCCATCATTGGGTGGTTCAGTCAGTACTTGGGATTACCACTGACAGAGCTCAATTCTGTGTGACTGCTCTCTACCTGAAAGACCTCTCACATCAAGGAATGATGGAGCTGTTGGACGTCTATGATTAGTCCTCTCACCCTTTCCTGGCCAAACCTGCTGTATCATAGAAGCAAGCTTGTTTCCGTCCCCTCCCTGGCTTCTCTCACTGTCCTCTGACTCAAGCTCCCACCTATCTTTGATCTTTGCCATGCTCTCACAATGCACCATCCGGCTTCATCTTTCCCTCCTGCTCTTGGGAAGTACAGTGGCCTCCTTTGCTGAGTCAGTTCACCTGGCCTGCTCCTCAGGCATGGTGGCCAAGGATGAGTGCGAGGGCTGCTCCCAACCCATAGTTAGGTCCTCTGAAGAGGAGGGGGAGTTCTGACCCACACTAATGCACTGACTGGGCTGTGCTGGTGAGCAGGATGAAGGGCTCTGAGCTCCAGCTTGTATCTGACCTCTGTGGATCAAGCCTGAAGAAGAGGAGTCTGTGCTTGACCACTGCATGTGCCCATCCAGATTTGCCTGTATTACACTGGTGCAGCTCTTCAGGATGTCCAGGTAGCATGAGACGGTGCACATGCTGCATGTGGTGTCTGTGTAACAAGACATGCCCCATTTCACAGGGGTTTCTCATTACACACTTATGCACATAAATACCCAAAGGAATTGGTGGTTTTCCTGCTTTCCTCTTCATGTCACCCTAGGATAGCATGTCTTTCTCCTAGTCCCATGATCATGTCTCACATGGTTGGGATCTGAAGAAAGAGAAGGAATGACGCTGGAAGCCAGAACAGGAATGTTGTGTGTGATAGAGAGAAGGAAGAAGTATGTCTCCTGCCCAGGAACCTTGAGGGGTACCACAGTGCTGTTAGTGAAGCCTAAGTCTGTGGTATCTTCTCCACACTTGGAAGACCTTTGCTGTGCAAGGGAAGTTTTAACACCACAACTCAGGAGACCAAGAACCTGTGAAGCTGTTGTGGTGTCTGCCCTTCCACTAGATGGTCTTGGCCTCTTGTCAACCCCTGAGCATGCTTGAACCTCAGCAAAGCCAGAAGGGTGTCCCAGGCCCCATAGCTGGGGTCAGTCTTTCACCCTTCTGTGCTTTGCAAGATATGGCTTTTTTCTTCTCTTGATGAGTTTCTTTCTGAGGTTTCCAGAGGAGGAAGCATTCAAATTCTCCTCCTGGGAGCCTCCAGACCAAATAAGAGCTAGAGGCCCAAGGGATGCTGTAGCATGGGAAGACAATTAATTAATGAGATAGATAGCAAATTGAATTGAGAGGAAAGAGAGGCCACAGATGCCTTTCCAGGATCTCCAGTTCCCTCTGTGGCACTTTCAACTCTGGGTGCCTCAGCCAGCTCTGCCCTGGCCATGCTCCTTGGCATCTGCAAAACCAATAAAATGGTGTGAACAGCTCACTGAGTGGACACTCTAATATTTATCTCCTGTGGAGTTATCAGGCTTTCTTTGGCAATCAGAAATGATCTTTAGGTCAATGATCTTTAGGTCAATGTATCCCAGTTACAAACTCATGGTGCTGCTTTTTGTTGCTGCCTCCACGGTGTTCTACAGGACCTGGCGCTTCACTTAGCTGTATGAATTGTCAGGAGTCTGGGGATTTGGCAACTTGGTTCTCGTGCTGGATTTTGCTTTTCAAGCAGGCCTGAACTGGTGTTTGGTAGTTTATTGCCTTGCCCTGTTTAACAAACAACAAACCAAGTGTCATAGGGAAATGCCACACTGCAATATATGAATGTTGCTGCATAGATCAGTTAACTTGGATTTCTGCTTTGTGAGACACCGTGTTATGTGGCATTAGAAGATTTCCCATGATGTGTCAGGTGGCTGCAAGAGGCCAAGTGGTTATCTGCATTGCCAAGACGAATTTAGCAAAAAGCACCTTAGTCAGGATGTGCTTGATCAGTACTACAGACTTAAGTGCTGTTTCACCAGCTTTGAACCAACCTTTCATGCAATGTCAGAGAGATGCAAGGTGCCTATTACAGAAAACCAAGGAAGTGTTTCTCATGTTTCATGCTCTCACCCTCTCCAGCCCACACATTCCAGATCTGTAATTAATGGTTTGTTTGAGGGGCAGACTGTCCAAGGTGTTTATGTATGTGAAACCTGTTTAGGAATGTGTATGTTGCTGTGACATTCGAAACGTTTAGAAAGCCCAATCTATCTTTTCAAAGTCTCAGCAGATGCCTGTTGCTTCTCTAGATGCCTAAATGCCTTTCTGAATCTAGGCTGTGAAATCTGAAGTTCATGAAACCAGTAGGTCTGGTTATTATCACTCGGCATTGTGGCAGCCTAGTAGGGTAAGAAAGATAAAAGTCGTCTTGGATACTAGCTGGGAAATTAGGGGAACATGGTTGCTACCATACTGATGTGATGCTGTCTCTCACCAAGCTTATCTCTGTGTGTCCTGAGCTTCATGACACTGATCTTCAAAATCCCCATGTGGATAGGGGGACTGCTTGCCAGAGAAGGGAGATATCTTTGTGTACTCCTGTTTCCACAAAGGAAATCTGTTGCAGAATGGATTTGAAATCACTTGAAAGTTCCTGACAGTACTCCAATTAAAAGTTCTACAACTTTCCTTTGCCTGCTTTTACTGTTATGCTGTTGGTTTTGTTGTAGGTTTTGCCTCTTAACATTAGACTGTATTTGCTGGGAAGAAGATATTTTATGTTTGTAAAGCACTTAAGAATTATGGTACAAAAGTCTTTGTACTCAAATCTAAGAAATCTACAAGGCTCCAGCCTCTTGTAAGCATAAAGTACAGCATGACAGATTTCTGGGTCTCTCTGCTCTGTAGCCCTCCCTGGACCTGGCTGCACTGTAGTGCTCTGTCTATGTCTGTGATTAGTGTCCTGTGGAAAGGAAAACCCTATGAACATCATTTCTTGAGTTGAATCTTACAACAGTACAACTACTATTTCTCTGCAGGGCTGAAAGATGACAAGGATCTGAAGTTTCTCCTGAAAGGCAGCCAGCTGCTAAAAGTGAAGTCAAGCTCTTGGAGAAAGGAGAGGTTTTATAAGCTCCAGGAGGACTGCAAAACCATATGGCAGGAATCAAAGAAGATGCTGAGGTCTCCAGAGTCACAGATCTGTAAGTAAAGTTTGCTTCATCGTAGGCTTGGGGTTCTGTGGGCAGATGTGCTTGAAGTGAACCAGGACCATTATGCTTGTGATGTGAAGCAATGAGCCCAGACCCTTCGTACCTCCAGTAACACACAAACCGCGTAATGCTGTCAGCTCCAGAGGCAGCTGGGAGGAATCTGCCATGTCAGGAATGGCCACATTTCCCAAGCTCATGAGCTACTGCCTGAAATCATTATGGGGTAGGCCATGCTGGTCTCAGCAGCCTTGCCTGGCTCGTTTCCTCCCCAGAGCAAGAGTTCAGGTTACTCTGGTGCCTGAAACCTCATGTGTGATACATGGCTTGAGCATCTGTGGTGTGGTATAGTCTCCTTGAGCTGCTGGTCAGGGTTATGCCAGGACACTTCTTTTCCACCTGCATTCCCTCAGAAAGCTGGTATTTAAGCCTTACAAGGAAGCACAGAGATACGGAGATCTAAGGGCTGGCAGGAGATATCTCTGAGAAGGAAGGCCTGTTCTCATCCTTATATTGGAAACTCAGAATCTGCCCCATTTTTTAAAGTTCAGCTACAGCAGTCACCATTTACGGACACGGAGTAAACATTCTGTGCCAGCATTCACCCAGCTTGGGGCCATAATTGAGACCAGGAGCCCAACCATGCGATCAAAGTGGGATTGGGTAGGGTGTGTTTATATCAGTTTATGTCTGGTTTTGTTTCTCATCCAGTGTTTTTCTGGCAGATTTCTCTGTCATTGATCATAGACTTGTAAAGCCAAGAGGTAACTTAATAAAGAGGAATGTATTCTAAGGCATGTTGAAGTGTAGAACACAATGCCCGTGTTATTTACACAATCTTTCTGATAACAGTTGTAATTAAATAAATGAAGGGTGGGTCTTCCAAAGTAACCCCCTCCCACAAGCAGGGATAAGATGTTCAGCAGGAGTAAGGTAGCAGGGCAAAATATGTTTATCACCTTGACAGCTACACTCACATGACCTTGGGCACCTCATTTAATCTATTTGTGCATCCTTCCCCAAACATTTCCTTTTTCCTCCTCTATCTAGCTGTAAAATGCTTTTGGATTGGAGGCTGTCCCTTACTGTTTGTTTGCATGCCCAGCATGGCAGGGTCCTGATCTCAACTAGGTGGTTTAGGTACCAACACCCATGAAAAAACCCAGCACACAGAGGCCTTAGTGAATGTTTGCTCCCTTAGCGTGCCTGCTCTGTTGAGCTCTGTCCCATATAAAAGCAAAGTCTTTTCCCAGAGAATGTCTTGGACGGGGCTTGGAGCAGCCTGGTCTAATGGAAGGTACCCCCTGCCTGTGGCAGGGAGCTGGAACCAGGTGAGCTTTAAGGTTCCTTCCAACCCAAACCACGTTTCTATGAAAGCAAATAAGGACGTGAGTTGAGAAGAATGACTTTCAGAGCTTTCTTTCTTTAGACAGTAGTTTCCAAATGATGGGGGCTGAGAGCACCTCCAGGCTGACCCCACCTGATCCTCTGAAGTAAATGGGAGGGGGTCCCTATGCTGTGGCTCCAGGGACCTTGATGTCTGGTTGGAGAAGTTGTGGTTGAACCCATTGCCTCTGTTGCTGGGGCAGTGACACAGAGAGCTGGCACAACTGTGTTTTTTTATAGACTGAGCTGTAATAAGAGCCCTGCATGAAGATCAGGTCCTTTGAGCTGAATGTTGAGCAAAGGTGGGGAGTGCGTCTGTGTGGGTTTACATTTACAGCTCTCAAGGTACACTTTGCTAACTGAGCGCAACCAAAGTTGCCACGCTGCTGGAGACAGAGGCAGTGCCACTGCGGGAAGGAGATCTTGCTATGACCTGGGAGTGTCCTCAGTGCAAAGTGAAGATGTAGGAATACTACCTACTGATGCACACCCACATTTATGCTCCATAATATCTTCATGCATGCACACCTTTTCCCAGATGAAGATTCTTTTCTTTGTCATCAGAATAGCAGGAAAGGAGACAAGGCAGTCGAAGCAGAGTTTGTCCTTGCTGTGCTGAAAAAGCAAGCTCTGGCAGGGCTGTGTCCAGACTGGCTTTGCACTCCTACTCCCAGTTGACCGCAAGAGCATGTCTGGTGCCAGGCTGACCTACCCGTGTTCTGGAGCAGGCTCTGTCCTACTTTGAAGGATGCGAAGCTGTGCCTGTGGTGCAAGCTTTCAGGAGGGTTGGAGGCCCACCTTGGGGCTGCTTGCAGCAGGTGCTCTGAAGACACCTCAACCTGGAAGTCAACAAGAGAGATGAGTATTGACTGCCCAGTCCCATGCCATAACCCAAAGGACATCCATTTTCCCATACCTTGCCCCTCTCTTGGTCTTCTGAGACCTTCCATTCCCAAGTTTTCAGAGTGATGGCTGGGTTTGAGTTTCTTTCCTGAGGTTTTAACTTCACCAGGCTGCTTTGGGTTTAGGTATAGATTGGATTATCTTTGGTCAGTGCCATCTGGCAGGCTTTGTCACTATGGCTGCCACCTTATGTGGTCCAGTGTGTGAAGATGGTCAAATCAGAGGAAGAGTGCAGGCTCATGATTTGATACTCAAAATCAGGGACTTCAAAGAGAGTTGCTCCAGCTGGTCACCCTTCCTTGTTTACAGACAGTAACTTTGCCCTCCAGTATAAAGCCTTCCTAGAACTGCAGATAAGCTGCCCCTTTTTAGGCAGGAAAAAGAATGAGCAAAATGGAAACTGGAAGGTTTTAGCAGCAGGTCTAATCTTATCTGCAGCACTGCTGACAGCAAGCAGATGGAGACACCTCAGAGGAGAAAAGTCTGGGAAGGGTAAGGGGTATGTTCTTGTTTGGACAGTTTCCTGTTATTCCTGTTACTGCTCTTGTAATCATACAGCAAAGCTATTTGTAAACCATTGTGTGGTGATGTCTAGTAGATAAAACTGGGGACCGACAAAGTTAGACGGAGAAATCTCAGATGCTTGAAGTTAAAAAAACCCAAGATAGCAGGGTTGTCACAGGCACAGATGTTGCCTGGGCTGGATACAGGGGTATGACCAGTACCTTCCTGTTTTCCTTATTTTAAACAACTAGAAATTCAGACTGGATGTCACCATGATAGTTCTGTTACCTAGGGCTTTTTTTTTAGAACTGTATTGTCACAGGGCTCTTTGGGGCATAGGCTGTCACTCCAATATCATTTTTAGGCACATAGAAAATACCTAATCCATTTTTTTTCCTATTATACGTTATTTTTTTTAATGTTCCATTTAGGCTCAAGGAAAGAGTTTTTTTCCAAAAACCCTTGAAGCATCTTAAATGTTGTTTTCCAACAAACACGTTATGCCCTGTGTGTACTCTCTGGCTTGCTCTAGCAGAAACATAGGAATGCTGGCATGAAGAACTACACAAAAGCACCTTTAAAAATCTGTTTTTCACCATGACCTGCTAAATCCTGTGTCTAAGCTGCACAGCAGATCCATAAACACACTGCTGCTTTCTATTATCTTAAATGTCGTGTGGAGCTACAATTGGGGTGAATGCTCTCCTGTGAGGAAAAGCTGAGAATGTTGGGCTTGTTCAGCCTGGAGAAAACCCTGGGGAGATTTTAGAGCAGCTTCCAATACTTAAAAGGGGCCTGTAAGAAAGATGGGGAGAGACATTTTAGCAACATCTGTTGCAGTAGGACAAGGGATGATGGTTTTAAACTAAGAGAGGGGAGATTCGGGCTGGGTGTGAGGAAGAAATTCTTTACAATGAGAGTGGTAAAACATTGGCACTGGTTCCCAGAGAGGGTGGGTACACCTGGAGACACTCAGGACCAGGCTCAGTGTGGTTCTGGGCAACCTGATCTAGTTGGAAATGTCCTGCTCTTTGCAGGAGGGTTGGTACTAGATGACTTTTGCAGTTTCCTTCCAACCCAAACTATTCTATGGGTTTTTGGCCTGTGAGGCTTTTACGCATGTGACAACTTTCTCCTTGGACTGAGAAAACAGGGTTCAAGTGGCAGGATTAATAATTTTGGGGTGAAAAAAAAAGTTTCTGTGACGGGGCTGGTAAACAGTTCAATTGGAACCAGTTCACTCCTGAGCATCACTGTGGTGAGAGGGAGGAGAGCCGAAGTGGGAAGAGGGGCTTGTGTTGAAAGAGCAGCAGCCTGTTAGTAACACTGTCTTTAGCTATGGTCAAACATCAGTTCTCATCTAAGTGGGAAGAAGAACAAAAAGGCATGTGCTGCATTCAGTGAAATCTGGTTTTGAAAGTATTTTCTTATACCAGCTGAAATCGCTAGTGCGAGCTCACTTAAGCCAGACTCAATTCCTTTAAAAACTGTCTGGCTTTGTAAGGATGGTTGAAATGCTCTGGTGAAACATCCTTTTGGGCTTTTGGTGGGGAAACAGAATCTTCAAAGCCAGAAGGAAAAGACTAAATAAATTATTTAGATTTAGGGATGCTACAGTGGAGCCCCAGAGAAGCTGGTGTTTTGCTACCTCCTGCTCTCTCTGCTGGAGGCTCAGGGAGATGACGTTTCCTATGACAGCCATGAGTGAGCTCCCACTGCACCAAGGATGACTCACTGGGGGGTGTGTCATTGAATCATGAGCAGAGTAGTCAGGAAAGAAACTTAGGAGTTTTGGATGAGATGTTTCAGTTTCAGGCCAAAAGCTTTACTTAAAAACTACTATTGTTGTTTTGAGGTTTTCCCTGTATTTTGATTTAAAGAATCAGTTTTGGGAGCAATTTACAGAGGTGACCTAAATTACCTGTGCAACTGAGGGTTGCAAATGATAAGTGGCATAAAGTCATGTGATTGTCATCATGTCATGCAAGTCATTTAAAGTAATGAAATTGATATTTTGATCTAATAATTGATTATTAAAAATGCACAGGTTTTGCTCCAGTTCCTCAGACTTCTGACCCAATTATAGGTTATTTTTTGTATGGTTTAAGTATAGTTCAAATGTTTTATGTTTATAGCCTGTTACCAGTGTTCAGCAGAAATTTTTTTCCTTTGTTTTGGGTTCTTGTGAAAGTTAGGAATGCCCTTAAAATGTCATGCGATGAACATACTGTACCATTTTTGTGGGAGAATGAACAATTGTCTCCATTGAATTAAGGCACTGAACTTGCTTGCAGAAGAACAGAAAGGACGTGATCTTGCTCTGTGCTTCTTGAGTTGAGAAGTGAAAACTTTAACTTCTTCATGATAAATGCCTAAAGTCAACAGAAACTCTCAGCAACCTCTATACACACAGCAGGTAGTTGACTGCACTGACAGCTTCCTTCTGGAGCTGGATAGGCAGTTTCTTTAGGATCATTGCTTCACAATCAGACATGTATTTGTTCCTGGAAAACTATTTGCTGATGTGAATGTGTTATGCAAGGCGGCCATCAGCTGTGAAAACAAAACCGTCTGTCTGTGGGTCTCATTAGTCTGTATCAAAATCACTCAACCCATAAAACAAGTCATTTCAAATGCAGAGCCGCCTGTTTCTTCTATTTAATTTTAAATCAGGCCACCACATGTGTTGCTGGGACAGTTTTCATCACATGCATTGTGCTGACAAATATTGACCTTATTCTCCATAGCATATGTTAAATGCAAAGACAGAAGTGTTTAGAGCCTTAGATCCAAATTTAGCGGCGCTGTAATGGCAGAAGTAGGAACTAGCTGCAGAAATAGTTTGAAGGGTCCTGGTTGTGATGTGTGGAAGGAATGTAAATAGAGATCACTCTGTTTACATCAACGCCCCAAGCTGTGATGGGTAGACAGAAAGATTGGGTAAAGACCTTATATTAAAAGGTATTTCCAAACAACTTGTAAAATTACATGTGCATTATATCACTGGTTGTCAGCTGGTGACACACACCAGCAATGAGGGCTGACTGCTGTGCGGCAGATCTCAAGTTAAAACAACATGCTGAGCACGTCAGTGGAGGGGGAGAGAAGAGAATGGATGAGGAATAAGCAGCTGGGACCTGCAGTAATTCACATGCAGGGAGATGAAGGAGCAGTGCGATCAGGTCTAGGAAGGCACAGCGCAGTGGAGCTCATGCTAAAGCCACCCTTGAATCATATTAGAGCACCCCTCGGGGATGAGGGTGATGGATAGCCTTTGGTGTTCCTGCTCCAGGGGAGCTGATGGTGCTCCAGCTTGTGCTGATTACAAAGGTCCTGATCCCAACTGTGTTTGGCCATTAACATCAGCCACCCGTGGTGAAACTGAAATCAACTAAACTGCTTTTTCTGGGGTGAAACCAAAGAGAGAAGCAGCATGCAGTGACAGCTTGCCCCATGTGCTCAGCGTGTTGTGAAATCCACGTAGTCTCTCTGACAGATATCCTGGCTGGCAGGGCAGTCCTGGGGTCAGGCAGCAGCTTTCATCTGTTCTTGACAAGATGCTAAGCCAGCCTGGCTGAACTGCAGCTGGTGAAGGTCTGACCTCTCTGCAGACATGCAATAGTGTGTGCAGGCTATTAACAGCTGAGTACATTTCTCATCTGCATTTCCTGACAGTAAATAGAAGTGACTTAGTGAAACAATTAGAGCGGGGTGGAGTAATTCAACATGACTGAATGCCACATTGTAGAGATCACTTGTTAATAAGAGGCAAATAGGATAAGGAAAGGAAGGGCTCTGAGGAGTATTTCCCCCTGAGTGAAGAAAACAGCTCTCCTCCCCTAATGAGTAACTGTTGTGGTTTAACCCCAGCTGGCAACTGAGCACTACACAGCTGCTCACTCACTCCCCCCTGCTGGCATGGGAGAGAGAATCGGAAGGGTAAAAGTGAGAAAAGTCATAGGTTGAGTTAAAGACAGGTAAATTAGTAATGCAAAAGCTGCATGCTCAACAAAACAGAACAAGGAATTCATTCACCACTTCCCATCATCAGGTGGGTGTTCAGCCATCTCCAGGAGAGCAGGGCTCCATCACACCTAATGATTACTTGGGAGGACACATGCCATCACTCTGAATGTTCCCCCTTCCTTCTTTTCTTCCTTGTCTTTTATTACTGAACTGATGTCATGTG
Source organism: Melopsittacus undulatus (assembly GCF_012275295.1). Lineage (NCBI taxonomy): Eukaryota > Metazoa > Chordata > Aves > Psittaciformes > Psittaculidae > Melopsittacus > Melopsittacus undulatus. Next base: position 102,026,057 of record NC_047527.1, on the reverse strand, counting down.
GTGTGGAATATCCCTTGGGTCAGTTGGGGTCAGCTGTCCTGGCTGTGTCCCCTCAGAGCTCCTTGGGCACCCCCAGCCTGCTCCCTGGTGGGGTGAGGAGCAGAAAAGGCAAACACTGCTGCAAGCTGTGTAAGCACTGCTTAGCAGTAACTAAAACACCCATCCCTGTGTTATCAGTGCCCTTTTAGGCGCAAATCTTAAACATTACCACTTAGTAGGTACTGTGAAGAAAATTAACTCTATTCCAGCCAAGGACAGCACAGTAACTCAAGGGCAGCACTTTCCATTGTTCCACCAAGTGTGTCTGTACATTGACCCTCCTCTGCCTCCTTATCAGCAAAGGCACAAGGAAGGAGAAGCAATTTTCAGGCCTTGTCCTTCACATGCTGCTGCAGGAGATGCAGGTTCACTTCCTTGTACTCCCTGTTTTCTATAAGATTCTTGACAAAGTATTTTCTCTCAAAAGGCTGCCAGTCAAACAGGAGGGAGGCAAAGGGTGGTTACTCTCTGCCCCTGTTCCTCCTTTCCCTGTTTTGTTTAGGATTACAGAAGTATTTTACTGTCCTTGCTCCCAGCAGAGTCTGAGGAGCAGTGATGGGAGAAGAGATGGAGAAGCCAGTGGCCAGAGCTCATCTCTCAAAGAAGTGTGCTAATTAGGCACCTTGTCAGGCTTCTCCATGTGTCTCTTCAAGACTTGTAGTTTTGGCTGCCCCATGGCTTGTAGTGCATACATGTGACTTGAATGCATTCCTGAAGCCTAAAAGTTCTGGGATTACAGTTTATAGGGTGATGGGGAGATTGGATTTATGTCTCTTCCTATTGATTCCTTCAGGAATAATTCTCTCACAAATGGCCACCCCCTCTCCACATGCACGCAAGGCTAAGATCCTTGCACGGGGGTGTGTTTGAAGGCACGTCGTGGAGGGTGGTCAGGCCAGCTGACATCCTGCTGGAGGGAGGCAGGCAGCCTTGAAGGAAGAATCTAACTTCTGGGGGATGAGGGAGTTTTGGGTCAGGTGGAGCCGCAGGGGAGGCTCAGCAAGGTTTTGTGAGTCACAGTTTTGGGCTTGGGTACTTGCAGACTCTCTAAGTCTGGTTACCAGCACATCAGTGTGAATCACAGATTTGTTTTCCTTTGAGAGGTGTTCCTCTTCCTTCTGCCCCAGGAGATGAGTTTGCAAGTGTAACTGCAGGCTCCTAGGAAGTTGTGAAGAGAGAAATTCAAATCAAGAGAAACACCCAAAAAATACGTGTTGGTTGCTTGAAAATATCAAGGCTGTTAAAACTGGCTGCCTACATCCTGTGGGCCTGAGTCACACATGCCTGCTAATGCTGTGGGTGCAACAAGAGAAAGACACTGGGCTGAGCATTGGCAAAGGAGGAGCACAAAGGCAGTATCCAGTGATGACAATTGAAAGGAGGATTAAAAAGAAAGTTCTCAGCATCTCCTTGAGACTAGTTCAGACACGAGTAATTCCACTGGCTCCAGGGAATGCTGCTGTATGTCCATGTCAGTGGGGAGCCTTTGGCTGTGGCAGTGGCTGAATGACATCCTCAGCAGCCAGAAGGACTGATCAGGATGTAACCTGTTTGACTTGATGTCTGGAGGCCAGGAAGGACACAAGTTTCCTTGTGCTGTGCTTCATGTTTTGGGCTTTACACAAACCACCGCTTCAGCAGACGTAAATACTGAGAAGTAGATGCAAACTTTCCAGATTCTCTTCTGCTTGTGGTTACCTCCCTGCTGTGGCGTGATGGGGAAGGAACAGGGAGGTTGCAGGGGTATGTGATTGATGGCTGTGTTCTGTAAGTGTTCCTCTGCTGTGAAACATCTCTGTCCCCCACTTATTTCTGATTTCTCTGTGCAGATAGCTCAGCTCAACACACAGTTAGTTTGGGACTGCTAATACAGTACGCTCACTGTCTGGGAGCAGCTGATAATGTACTCATGCTGGGTTAAGATTTTCCAGAAAAGAGATAACATTTGCAGATGGCTTGGGCTGACTCCTTTGGCTTCATCTTTTTTATTGATAGTTGAAAGCAGTACACATGACCAAGCTATGGAAAGCTTTAAGAAGTGTCCTCCCTTACCCTGTTTTTTTAACTGTTCCTGCATTGATAGTTTCTCTCTTTATCTCTTGGGTGACTACAGTAGACACCAATCCTTTTCTTCAGTCTTCCTTGTACCTTTTGTGCACCGAAGAGCTCTGTGCTCTTCGTCATCCTCTTCTCAGAATACCCCAGAGGGATCAAGGCAGCTCTTCCAGACACAGGTTTTCAGTCTTTTTTTCCTCCCACACAGCTCTCTTTTCCAGTGGATTCACTTTGCCAGGTAATGGTTTCCAAAGAATCCATTCTGAATTTCCAATATTTAACATCAGATTTTCTAGTCTTGGAAACCCTAGGTCATTGCCAACCCAAAGTTTAGGGATTGATTGCACAAGCAGACTAGCTAGCCATTCTGAAGGGACAATAACTCCTATGATCCAAGCAGTGGTGAGCAATTGGCAGGTGATGAGGAACAGGATGATCCTTCCACTTGCACTGTTATAACCCGAAGAGACCCAGAGTGGAGAAGAATCATCTACCTGCATGATGCATGTCTACATCTTTGATGCTCAGCCTGGACTTACTTTCTGTTCAAGGGTCCACTGTAGCCATGGATTAAGAGAATGATTTATTTTACCCTAAAGTTTTTTGATTGAGCAGGACAGAATATTTGTGTTCCAAAAGGTTCTTGTGTTTATTTTTTTTTCCATTGGCTATAAAAGGACCCTAAGTAAACTTTTTACACTTTCTGACTGAACTGAATCCATTCGAACATCATAGCATCCTTTACATGAAGGGTGTAGGTCTACCTGAGGCATAATCACAGTCATTTGCCTAGGCTCCTACTTAGTGGGCTAAGAGCAAGGCTGTTTATTAGCAATGCAGCTGCAAGGAAATTGCAGCCCTTTTCTTTTAAGGTTGATTTTAGTACTCAAACCCATAAACTTTCACTCTACAGTAAATTGACCAGATAACATAATTCCACAGCAGCCCATCCCAACCCAACCTTTTCCTCCCTTCCAGCTGATCAACTGTTGACCTTTACAAAGTGATAATAAAAGACCACACAGAGATAATTGCTCATGATTGTCAGCGAGGAGCTTTGCCAGCTCCTTGAAGATCCTCACGGTATGTTCTTGTATAGGAACCAAACCAGCAAAGTGTGGTGAAAGATGTTTGGCCACCCCAGCAAGTGGTAAGAATTTAAAGCAAATGTCAGGTGTCGGTTTTGGAAAGTTACTGAGTTTTGAAGACTGAAGTTTTGGGTGGTCGTGTTCCCACCTCAGCAGCTGAGCATTATCATGACTGCCCTGGGAAAAGAGGGAAGATTTCAAACTCTAAAGAGCAGCTGATAAATATCGGATGATAGCAGGGAAGCCATGCTGAAAATGTGCAGGGTCACTATATTGAGTTGTGCTTTTCTGCAGTGTTGACTTTGAATGAACTGGGTGTTTTAATGGTGAAATTGCACCTGTTTAAATAAATGAGTGGGTAAAATGGATGTTTAAAAGCAAGTTTCTCCTGTTCAGCTAACAGTGGGGATATTTTATAGTCATGTGCCACTTTTCAACGATATAAACACAAATAAAAATTATCTCACACATCTGTGACAAAGGAAATAATTTTTATTTGTAATTTGTAGTTTTTACCTGTAATTTATAACAATTTATAGTAATTTATAAATATAGAGAAGTTAAGCTTTTTTTCTTTTTTATTTCCTCGAAATTTTATGATCCTATCTGTTTATTTTTGCTTGCTTGTTTTATAAGGTGGCTGAATATCTCTCAGCTGTATTGTCTTTTCTGTGTGTGCCCTGAAATGGTATTGGTAGATGTTTGCAAAATGTTAACTAGAGAAAATGCAATGAGGCTTTTTCACTTATGGGCTCCAGCACTGTTGGCAAACATATTTGCCATTATTGTGTGTAGGTGTCATCTCTACTTCAGTCTTAAGTTTCTCAGCAGTCAAATGTGATTAAGCAGTTTCTGGCTTCTCCTCTCATTCCTTTGCAGATGTATTAAGTGACCCATGAAAGACAAAAAGAGGCTGTGCATGCTGCTGGGGACTTGCCCAATTTTAGCACAGTTTGAGGGCAGCTGCATGCTCTCAGGAGCAATGTAGGCATCTCTCCATTACTTACACTTGTTTAATAATGTAGTCTCTCGAATGCACTGCTCTTTCTGGATTGCCTTATGGTGCGACTTCAGGGCTCATTTCCACTAGCTGAGGTGCAGAGGTAGAAATGGGAAAGGATGGGCCTGAAAGGAGTGTTTTACTTTCTTGCAACGAAAAGGATCAAGTCTACCCTTGAAAGGGGTGAGGGTGAAGTATGGGTGATACCAGACTTCTCTGAAGTTGGTCTTTGCCTCCCTAATTCGCACTTGTGTGACTGAGAAGAATATATGGGATTTTAAATTTTGCCTTCTCACTTTTTGCAAACTAAGGAATGACTGGTTTAGTCCCTGTCCTCCTTTTACTGAAGTCACTTCTCATTTTCCCGTGAGGTGATGTTTACAGGGAGGCACATCTCCACTCTCCTCACCCTCAGATAGGGGCAGAGATCAAGTCAGGAATGCTCCAAAGACAGGGACTAAGCTCTTAGCAGTGATTTATATCTCATAAACATGATATCACAGTATGGCATCTAGTATATATCCTGCGTCTTTGTTAAATAAAGAAGTCTTCTTTAGGGAAGAAAGGTTGTTCTTTTTAAAAATCTCTTGCTTTTTCTGCTCCTTTTGATTTGAGCTTTATTTAGTGACCAAAATTTGGGGAAGGGGGAAGAGGGAAAGGTATCCTCCAGAGATTGCAAGAAACAGAGAATATCCCTCACCAAGTACAGATAAGCCTGACTGAACCCCTGCTGACAGCAGGCTCTGCTTTCTTTCCACAGTCTCCATTGAAGATATTCGGGATGTGAGGGCAGGCCATAAAACAGAAGGTATGGAAAAATACGCCAAGGATGTCCCAGAGTATCGCTGCTTTTCCATCATTTTCAAAGACCAGCGGAAAAACCTAGACCTCATTGCAAGTTCAGAGGACGATGCCAACCATTGGATCTCCGGCCTTGCGAAAATCATAGCCCACAGCAACAACATGAACCAGAAAGAGAAACTCCAACAGTATCCTTTGCGTTATAAAGTGGTTAATCACAGACAAAGATGCACTTGTCTTTCTCTGTGGGTGGAGATAGTAGACTAACGCCCTTTTTTTCGTGTTAACCCTGGGCAATGAGTTATCTCTCGCACTGATTTTGCACTCAGGCAAACTCTCTGGTTTCCAATGCTTTTTCCCCCTGTTTTACAGTGATACCAGCAAGAGTGAATTCAGGCTTAACATATCCCTTGAAACAAAGAATTGCCTCTTTCAGGGAGCTCCAGATAAAACAGTCATTATTTTTTTTGTGTTTCCCAGGGGTCTGTTTCATTTGCATTGCAGTAAACTCCAGGACAGGCACTTCTTGGCAAGGCATGAAAAGACCGCACTGTCTATCATGTTTCTCAGCAATACAAGGCGAGGGAACTGATTCTTCTCTTCTGACTGCCAAATTTACTGTGGGGTAGCTCCACTGACTTTGGTGAAATTACTCCTTCTTTGCCTCAGCATGGGAGGCAGTTTTGCCCCCAAAGAATCTGTGAATGCTCTAGTGACAGTCCAGACGTCAGAAAGGAAAGTTAGCAGAGCGGGAAACGAGGGTGAGTTAGTTGTGAAACGGAGTGTGAGTTGATTATTGGGTGAAGCCCTGCCTCTGATGATTTCACAGGGAATTTTCCCTGGGGCTGCATTTCACTCACTAAGTTGCTTTGCAGCCGCAGCTCTCACATCCATAAAAAGAGAGAATATCTGTGGGTGCAGTTTTTGATGGATTTTCTCCAGTGCCTGTAGTTCTGAGGCACTAACCATGACATGAACCTGCTGGCTGATTTCACCCTCATTTGACAGAGTTGCATCAATCATAAAATCCTTTAAGCTTTGTGAAGATAGGCATCCAGCTATCAGAGTGAAAACCAGATAGTGCTCTCAGACAGAGAAAGCTGCATGAGTTTCATGCCTTGTCCATCTCCAAATCTGTGGAGAGGAGAAGCAAAATCCTCAGCTGGGGAAAGTCACAAAACAGGAGTCTGAGCATAATCAGGCAGCAGGGAGCCTTGCTTGCAGTCAAGGCTTCACTCCATGTGGGTTCCCTGCTGGGTAATGATGTACTGCTGCTGAAGGAGGTGGCACATGAATGCTGAGCTTCCATAAGGCTTTTCTATTCTGTGGATTCTCTGAAGTCTAATAAGCACTTGCACAACCTTTGCACTTGCACAACTTTCCACAACTAATAGTGCTGTTCATTTAAAGGAATCAGACTCCAGTAGTTCTGATGTGCTGTGTTTATCTCCTGCACTATGAGTGTCTTTTTGGATGTTTTTTCAAGCTCTAGGCTGTAAAGTCATTCCTCAGTGGTATTACCATTTGTGTGTCCATAGTGATAGGGAGCAGTCCCTAGACAAGTTGGAAATGTGGTACCCTGGCAGTTCTCCTTTTAGATGTGAAGCCTTCCTCTACTCCTCAATGTGTGGGGAAAATCTGGGCTACAAAAAGTTGTCCCTGGAGTGTGTCAGATTGAATATATTGCTGAAAAACTTCCCCATAAGAAACGACAAGATTGCTAAAGGGGGAAAAATAACAATGACATTTGCAAGGGAAGAAGGCTGTAAATTTCCAGCATGGAAAAGTGCCTCTCTGTCTTTGGAAAGCAGAATAGAAGCTAAATAGGGTGGGTAGGCAAGCCGTATTTCTGGAAGAGTAATTACCGTGCAGTGCTGGCTTCCAATCTGGGATTGTCTCAGGCCATTTAACGTAACCTGGAATTACAGAACAGCATGATTTCTCATTTGAAATTTGATGATGTTTAATTAAAGCCTGGGATTTTAAATTTAGTCTGTCTTCACGGGGTTTGCTTGGCAGTGTGGGCTCACTCAGATCTTCCTTAAACCTCACAAGCGTTCTCCGCATCTGTGAGCACAGACGGGGACAAGGCAGTGCATGAGGAGAAGTGTTGGGTCCCCTGCCTGTCCCCCGTGACTGGAGAGCTGCCTTTCAGTGTATCTCATCCAGCCTCCAAAACCTTGCCAAGCAAGTAAAGAATGTGCAAGGTTTTCAAAACAAATATGAAAACAAAAACCTTTCTAGTTTCAGATGGGTTTTGTCCTGTTTATGATATGACGGAGTTGCCTGTGGTAGCAAGGGGCTCGATTTAGTGTCTTATGTGTCCTTCCCAGCCCCACATGCTTGATGAGTACTTCTGATGTTTTCAAGCATACAGTGCCGTTTCACTAAGCCTCAGATTCAACCCTGCAACAACCTGGCAGAGGTTATTTAACTAATATTCCAGGTATGTGTGCAGGGAAGACTTTAGACCAGAAAATACAGGGGACTTTTCATTTTAGCAGTGTGGCACCGTCTGCTTCAATTCTGGGATTTAAATATGAGCTTTTCTTCTGGTTGGAAAACACTTACCAGAAGTTTTGCAGCATTTCTCTTCTGAGCACATTCATGGGATATCTGCCAGATAGTTTCAGTCATCCCTCTTTGGTTTCTAATAGAAAGCTGGTAGCCTTGGAGCTGGCAGATCCTTTAAAAACAAGAGGCAGGAAGCAGGATGTATACAGCTTTTTCCAAGTCCACCCAGGAGGCCCAAATGGGTGCGTAAGGTGAAAGGAGACCAACAAGCAGGGCTGCAAAATGGTGTTTGTAACAGCTGAGAATTTCAACTGAAGTGTGTAGGTCATCCAGCTCCTCTAAATCCTCTCAAACCTGAGGGCTTCAGGTGCTTGGGGCGTTTGAGTGTTCTGAGGACTAAACTCTGCTGTTTGCTGCAGCAACAGGCTGAGGCCTCAGGTGTCCTCAGTCTCCTTTTTCTCTCTTTGCTGCTTGCCCTTCCAGCGAAAGGGCCCACTGTGTGCCTGTGCTTTTTGTGGGCTCTCTGATTTCCCTCCTACTGGAATGGATAGAGCAGGAAAAGCATCCTCCATTCACAGGCAGGACCCTGGCATACACTTTTTTAAGCTGCCCACATACTGCTTTCCAGGGCTGACTTTGGATATGTGCATGACCTCTGGGTGCTCATCCTCCGTGGAAATGACTGCAGACTTCTAAAATGGTGGGGGGTTTTGCAGTGGTTACAGCCAAAAGAGTAATTTCTACACACAGTGCTATCCAGCCCTGCTGCTCACCTGGTCGTGACAGACTGGATTTCCTATTGGCTCACTAGAGTTGCACATTACTCCTGCCTGTTCTTTTTAAGGAGGGCTGTGAAGGGAAGCTGAGGCATACGGATCAGGTATGAATGGATGGCATTGCTGTTGGCACCATGTTGACATGCTGAGCAGACCCTCTCTGGAGCACAGGTGGTGGAGGGGAATGGGTTTCTACCGTGGCATGGATGGTACTGTGTTCCCAGCAGAGCATCCTCTGTGCATGGGAGCTTCATGACTCAAACTTGGTTTCCTGGGAAGAATCAGACCCAGGTTCAGGGCCCTGGAGAGAGCTGGGGAATGTAACCTCTCTTTATTTTGGTTTCTGTGTCTAAAGAAGAGGCTTAGATGGAAGCAGTGTGAGGTCATTGCTTAGCACCTGCCAAGATTTTTATAGACAGAAAGTTCAACCTTCCATGAGACAAACAATACTTAGTAACAGTTTACACTTATCTCCATAGTTCAGAAACACTTGAATGCAGTAGTAACTGTGGTGAATGCTTTGTTCCAGGGTTATGTCTACAGACCCTAAGGCTGTCAGTTAATGCCCTTTTTGGGGGTTATTTTGAAAGGCCCAGTTACAATGTTATGGTACTAAATGCCTCGGCTGGCATTTGCTAATCCTGAGGCTTACTCTGCTTAATATACAGGTTGGGCATTTTTAAAGGAGTTTTTTTTAGAATGAATTTGAAGCAATGCTTCCCGTGCAAGACACAGAAGGTTATATTTGTGGGGATCAAATTGTTACTTTCATAATTTTTCTATTGGAAAATAGGGTATTTTTCTGGATGCTTTTCTTATTTGACAGTAAAGCAAATTAGAGTCAGTTCCATGATGCAAAAGAGAGTTTTTTGTTATTTAAAAAAGCAAGGTACCTCAACTGTCTAACAATTATTTTCCTGCGAGACTGAACGAACATGGGAAATCCAATTCAGATTATCTGACATCACATTAAATAGCTCATTTTTTGTAGTAATTACTCCAGACCCATAGATATACTAAAGTTATTATAAACTAATCTCTTATGAACTACTATTACAGTATGATACAGTATTAGATCACATACATTTCATGAAGGGTAGCCAAGACCCACAAAGTTTGGTTTGATTCTGCTTACAACAGAGTTCTTAAGACACAGGCAGAAATCCCTGAAAAAATACTGAAGCTGAAGGTGAGTCCAGAAATTTATATTAATGCTTCTTTTTAGAAAATCTCTGTTCTTTGTTCACTTTGATATGTTGAATACTGATCAAATCTGTAGCAATGAGTTTACCAAGTTCCATTTGAGAGCTCTTTTCATCTTTCCTCTATCCCCTTTAAACTGTCTGGAGCAGAATGTACTTTCTGTCATAAAAGAGAAATCAGACTGTTCTGGCTGTGGCCAGAAACTCCTACAGGGTAAAGAAAGCTGATCCAGCCTTTGGCCAGATGGTGAAAAACTTCTCCTGGGTCACAGTTGCTTGTATTACAGTGCATTTTGCTTCTGCCAAAGCACCATTTTACTCTTTCAGAGAAGAAGGTGAGATGATGTAAGCTGTTCAGTGGTAGCATGCTGATTTGCAGTAGCTGGAGAGGTGGTTCAGAGGCTTTAAAAGAGGATTTTCCCCCTGCTGTGGGCAGCAGAAGGGTGGTATTTAGGCTAGGCAGTGACCTGGAAAGATTTCCTTACATCATCCTGCAGCTGGATTCATACCTGCTTGCGAAAAGCTGATAAAAACAAAGACAACAAGATGAGCTTGAAAGAGCTCAAGAATTTCCTGAAAGAAGTGAACATTGAAGTTGATGACTATCATGCCAAGAAGATTTTCCAGGTAATGAGAGCAAGCAGATAAAGTATTTACTTTTGGCTGAAACCAAGGTCTCCCACAGCTTTCACCTTTCATTGGAAACCTAAGCTAAAGTGAGCTCCTAGCATCTTTTCTTGTACCAAGGAAGAACTCGATTTTTGGTGCTCAGCTGATTCCCACTAAGATCTAACTTAGGCCAGCACAATGTTTTTCATTAAGGTGTGCTAAGGTCTTTCTCTACTGTTGATTCTGAGGATTTAGAGATGAGATGCAAACATGGATAATGTGAAACAAAGGGAAAAACAAAGTTCTAGTGCTCATTGAGTCCTGGGTGTTTCAGTAGTTCTGCATATCACAACCACATGTCAATGCTGAAGTCTGGCTAAAATTGGTTTAGTTACAATTATGAATCTAGATCCTCATGTTCTCAGAGGAGGAGGGTGCCAAGTGGCAGTATAAGTAAAAAGAAAGTGCAAATTAAGACAAAAAAACCCAAGACCAGATGCATGATAGATATGTAACATTGCTCCCAAGCCTGCACCAGCCTAGTTTATTTAATACCCCAAGGCATATTTAATCTGGTCAGGGACATACAATTCTAAGTTCTCAAGATTTGGCTTGCTGGGTGAGCCAATCAGAATAAAAGAAAGGGCTGAAAATTTCTCAGTTGTTAAGCTTTTGGTTTCTCTCTGAAGAAGCCTTCCTGCTGAGGTGAGATAAAACATCTGGATGATTTCCAGACTTCTGTCCTGTCTGAAGCAGGATTTGAATTCAGGGGTGTGCAGTTTTAGAAATGCTTTTTCTGATCACTGTTAAGCATGTGGGTGGGTTTGGGCACTGAACAGTAATTCTCCTGCTTCTTCCTATAAGAGGATAGAAGGGAAGATTGGCAAGATCTCACTAGGACCTTCCCCCAAGGAGGTACAAGTTTCCTGATTGTTGCTTTATGAGGTCTCTCTCTCTGGTAACTGCAAGAATTGGGGAAGGTCATCAACAGATCTTGAAGAATTTCAGCCTGCAAAATCTTGCAGATGTCCTGCCTGCTCTGGCTGGCATATCCCATGCTTGATTCCCTGCTCAGGAAGACCCTGGAAGAATAGCTGTAAGGCTAGGATTCCTCTGATTGAATTAAATGTCTGCAATGCAGACTTCTACATTGGAAATAGTCACTAACACTTACACATCCTTTGCAGTCTGTGTAGGTCAACCCAGTAATGGAGACCAGGGTGTGATTTACCTCATCCTGAAGGATACATCTCACATATGTCAGATGAGTCACTCCCTACATGTTCAAACATTGAAAATCTGAACAGAATACCCTTTTTCTTTCTAGAGGTGCAGTCTCCTCTTCATTCAGTGAACATCCCTTGCTATTGCAATAGCTACAAGACAGCTCTAGGAGTGGAAACTTGAAGAAGTTCAATCCTCCTTTTGCTTAAGGTCTCCGAGTAATTACTAAACCTTGATTCAAGCCATCTAAATGCAGACAGCCAGTTCAAGTAGCCTCATTAGACATGTATAGGTTTCCTGTATAGCTGCTGGAAAGAGGGTCTTCGAAGGTTAATTCAGATATCTTGTGGGCTAAAGTGCCTTCAGGAAAAGTCTGTCTTACTGCTAAAGCAGTTTCATTTTCAGTTTACATACTGCCTAAAGGTAGATGGACTGAGAGACATTGCAGCATAATAAAAGGTGATCTTTTCTGTCTCCATGAGTTTTTCTTCATGTAGTCACAGGAAGGAAAGCTTGATGAAGGGTCCAAGAAAGAGCTACAGGACATGCTCTCACATTATTCTTGCTTTTCATCACCTAACTCTCTGTCCACATCTAGGTTTTAGATACACCTGAGTAAGACATATGCAATGCAACCAGAAACTGTGCAAAACTTCTCTGATAGTACACTTCATTTCAACCTGACTGTTCACTCTGGTGTATCAGAAAGGTTCTGACTTTTCCTGTCAGGGCAAGGTTAATTCAGGAATCGTGGTTGCAATCCATACAAGTGAGGTAAGCCACACTATTTTGGGTTGAGATTATTTTTCTCATTTGGAGCTCTTGTAGCCCAGGCAAGGACCTCACTTTAATACTGGGCATCTGATCTGTCCTGGAATATGACTGATGCCAATATATTGTCCTATATTCATCAGAGCCTTTAATGGCCACTGATGAACAAACTTCCCAAGGCACATCCCTTATAATGCCAATTTTGTAGAAGTAATATCATGTAATTTTCCCTGTTGTGTCTTAAAGAAAGGAATGTCTGTCATTCATGGCATCCCTGCAGTCTCCAGCAATTCATGATATCTGCTTAAGCCACATAACAGGATTATAGACAAGGAAAAGACAGCTCCTGTACTGCTGAAACCTAATTTGAAGGTGTCTGTAGTACTGAGCATTTCACAGATTCTCCCATCCCTGAGATGAGCCCATAACTTCTATCCAACAGATCCTGAAGTCAGGGCAAGTTGAACTTTTTGCTGTCAGTTCTGTCTGTGAAACACTGCATCATGATCATTTTGTTTGGTTTTATATGTGCACCATAAACAGACAGTGAAGGACTCCAGTGGGGGATTTACAAGGGATGAAATTCCCTCACTATCATCTTGCTTGGGGCACTGCCAAAGCCACTATGGCCATCACTGAGATCATTAGCAGAGTTAGCTTGAGATTAGTATGATGGCTTGTTAAACTGAGACAAGCATTTTGGTCATAAAACCTAAGACAATAGCTCTACACATGTCATAAGAGATCAAAGGTGGAAAACAGTTTAATTCCTCTGGTCTGCCAAGTTACCATCTATCAGCTAAGTCATAGTAACTGATAGCAACTTGTCCATAGCAAGGGTGAAATGAAATGCACCAATATCACCCCTGAGTGGGTTGGAGCACCCTTCTGAGTTCAGGCCTGAAGAAGAGTAGTTTTTAGGGCAAAGACTAAGTAAAGCAAGCCATGTCCTGCAGGGATTTTGGCATCCAGGCAAAAAATGATGTTTTTCTGATGTACCAAAATGTAAGATGTGAGTGGGTTGTATTAGATTAGGATACCACTTAAGGATATGATTGCTTGCTTTAGACACTGAGAGAGAGGGAATCATTGTAATAACAAGGCATCAACTAGAAGTGGATTGACTGCTGAAATTTGCAGGGGAAAACACTTGGAAGCTGTATAACGCTCCCTGATGTAAGTGGGGATCTTCCTCTGAGATAGGCTCTTGCTTTCCATTGCAGCTTGTTTTTTCTCAGCCAATATTGAATGCAGGGGTATAGATCCCAGAGATGACTGAAAAATAGTTGTTTACCTTTCTGTGAAGGATTCTGCTAGGAACAAACTACAGAATTAATATCAGGATTTGCCACAGAAAAAAAAAATACATAATTTCTGATGAAAAATTGAACCTGGGAATATTTTAAATGAACTGGAAATATTTGTTGTTGGAAAAGTTGCTATCCTTTATGGAGATGCTAATTTGCATATGTGAAATACATAACCTCTCATGGCCAGTCAAGTCCTTGACAGTAGCACTCTGTCAGAACTCTTATCTGGTGGAGAAGTTCAAACCTCAGAGAAAGAATTTGAATCGCAGCTCCTTGAGAAGATGATATCTGATTTGGAATTCTGTGGAGATTTTGTTACTTCATGTGTTTTGGATGAGAATGGAAAATTTCCATGGAAAGAGGGATTTTTTCATACCTGAACCTGCACGTGTTTAGCAGTATTTTTAAGTTGGTTCAGATGCCATCTTTGCAACCAACCCTGCTACTAGCTTTGGCAGTCTCTCTAGGCCTGAGCTCAGACCCACTAAGGTCAAGGGGAAAGCTCAATTTACTTTACTTACTGGATTTTAGTCCGCAGTCCCTATCAGTAGTTTCAGATGCATTGAGTTAATTGTTTCCATGTATTGCTCCATCTCATGAGATCAAGAGTCACATTTCTCTTGAGTTCTGATTTGTACTTACACTGTCTTGAGCTGTCCTAACTTATGGTTTGCACTGTGTACAGTGCAGTAGAGCTTGAGGTCATGAGCCATGCCTGATGCTTTTCAGCACACTGTTAATATAAGTAATAATGATAATTGTAACTGTTATATGACTGTTGGCCTTGTCAATGAGAACCATTGTCAACGACCAACTGCTTCTCATTCACTGGCCAGTAACTGTTTCCAATTATTTTGTGTTCTGCGTTGTGTAGCCCTGGTGCAGATTACGGCTGGCATATGCCAGAAGGAAAGAAGGTTTTCACTCCTTCTCCCCTCTACGTTTACAGCACTGTGACAAGTCCAAAACAGAGGCTCTGGAGGATGATGAGATAGAGGAATTTTACAAGATACTGACAGAGAGGAAAGAAATAGACAAGATATTCCAAAAGTACTCAGATGCAGAAGGGTTCATGTCCTGCCAGAACCTTGTGAGGTTCCTCTATGAGACACAGCAAGAAGAAGATGCTGTTGTTGCTGCCCCTGCCTTAATTCAGAGATACGAGCCTAATGAAAGAGGTAGGTTGGAAACCCTATCTGGTTTGGTTCAAAATCTTGCTATTGTGATGAAATACGAATTGTTTTGCTGCTGTTTTCCTCTGCAGCCATGTGTGGCATTTCTTCTCACAGCTGCTTCTAAAACACCAGTCTTCTAGAGGAACATTAGCAACTGTAAGAGAGGAGGGCACAAAAGAGCCTGGGAAATACTTCTCTTCAGTTTTGACTTGGATACACTGAGCAGCTGGAGAGGAGTTGGTATAGAATTGGGTGGGAGATGATGAAATTCCTGAGGGAAAGGCTCTGATGGTTTATTCAAATGCCAAGACCTTGTGTGGCTTTGCAAGGTTAAGAATATAGCAGTATTTCTGTTCTCAAGAGGCAGGAATGGAGGCAGATGTTTTTGAATGTGGACACCTGAAAAGCCATTGGGTGATATCTGAGTAAAGGGCCAAGAAGGTGACAGCTGTTTAGGAGAGTAATCACAGAAATGTCTTCTGATCAGAAACTAAGTGAGTCACCAGTCTGGAGTACCTTGGAGGACATGTTTAATAAATTAACACAGGATCATAGGTTTTACACTGTCTGGATATACCTTCAGGAGAGGCACAGTGCTTTGCAGATGTCAGACCTGGGGATTAGACTGAGATCTAGCTCAGTCCTTCAAGATGAGAAGATCTCCATTTCTCCACAAGGTTGGGTAATTTTGCATTTACTCTTTGCAAACCATGTATTTGTCAGATCTAGACACGATTTATCTGGCTACATTTAGACATCTGACAACTTCTCTATTGGCATGGAGGAAGCTTGAAGTGCTTAAATGGAGTTTTTTATACTGTAGGTCTCTAGAGAGGTGAGGTAAGGGCTGTCTTTGACGCTTTAAAGGTGTTATCAAGGACAGTAAATGTCATAAAAAGCCATGATTGTAAAGGAGTTTTAAAAGCGTGTTCAGGCACTTGAAGCTGTCATCACTGTCTGAACAGCATCAATATCTTTACTATTAGCTGAATACCTAGGAAGCACATTTTGCCTTTGAGATTCTCTGGAGAGCAGCAGGCATCTTGGTGAGGATTGCAGCACCACTGGGTGGTATTGGATTTTCAGTAGGGGTTTCTCTCTATTTATCTCCAGCCAAGAGGGGTAATGCCATGACCAAAGATGGTTTTCTGATGTACCTGCTGTCCGATGATGGGAATATATTCAACTCCTCACACCGTAAAGTTTACCAGGACATGACTCAACCTCTCAGTCACTACTTGGTGTCATCCTCACACAATACCTATCTCATGGAAGACCAGCTCACAGGTCCAAGCAGCACAGAAGCCTACATCAGGTAAAGATTGTGTATTTGTGTGTGTGTATTTATGTGTGTGTGAGTACTTGACCCCTCTCTCATAGAAGACATAGAGTGTGTCTATATTGCTAGGTGCAAGAGGACTGAGAAGCTATTACCTTGAGACCAGGTAATGTGGGTTGTCCCATGTTCATATCAGGGTAAGCTGTTTCTAAGCCAGGTTGTCTATGCCCTGCTTTTCAAAGCACTTTGACCAGGGTCTCTGCTGGGCCCCGTGTGGTGTCTACCTGACTGTTAGATGTATAATTACTACATTTAGGTGTAGTTTAAAATATCTACAATCATGTGGGAACCACCTTGCATTACTTCCGCTATGTCCTGTATTTTTATCAGGTGAGACAGTGTTTCCTTATAAGCAAGGCAATGACTGTAGTTCTGACTTCAGTGCTTATCTGATTCTCAGAGAACAATGGGTGTCTAGAGTCACAAGCTCAAAAGAGAAGGGAGTAGAATATGTCACAAGTTGCCTTTCAGTAGCTGCTTGAATTCCTCTTACAGGATCTTAAAATTTCAAAATTATATTTTGCTTGAAAAAAAAACCCCAAAAAACCCCATGATTCTGGCACAGGTTGCTCAGAGAAGCTGTGGCTGCCCCATCCCTGGCAGTGTCTAAGGCCAGGCTGGATGGGGCTTTGAGCAACCTGGTCTAGTAGAAGGCGTCAGTTTCAGTGGCAGGGGGTTGGAACTTGAGGAACTTTGAGAGCCATTGCAACCCAAATTGTTCTATGATTCTTACTGCTGTAAGTTAAAGGGAGTTGTGTTTTCAGAGACATACAGGGAATAACTGTAAAAAAGACAGGATCACCTCTTAGACAGGCAAGTCTGTACAACGGGAGCCTACACTGGAAAGTAAATTAAAATGAAAGTATGGGTATGTAGAGGCAGAAGTTTCAAGTGGAAATTCAGTCTGTAGACTCAGTTTGGGAAACCGGCCCTCAGCAGTCTCCCCAGCTGTGATGGAGTTCACATAGCTCCCTCCTTGACAGCTCTGAGGATTCATCTCTCATGTCTTATTAGACCTAGATGAAGAAGTCACATCATCCAGGCTTCTTGACCTGGCTTCTAAGGCTGAATGTCTTACTGTCTTTCTTCCAATGCAGGCACTCTTGATTATCTTTTCTTCACCATCTTTGGGAAAAGTCTTGGAGCACAGTCATGAGTGACCTTTCTCATCTGGCACTCACTATGTCTTCTTTGGATAATTCTTACCTTGAACTTACATTACCTCCTTTTTCAGATCCTACTATGCTTTCCTTGCTCAACCTTGAGCTCTCTTTGCAGACTGTGAGCCCTCCTGGTCCCATCCTTTTGCCATCTGTTTTCCTGTTTTTCCAAGTTCCTCTTTTCTTCCTTGCTTCCTAAACTTCCTGTCAGCCTTCCCAGGCAATGCCTGTGCCTGATGCACCCTCATGAGATGGAGCAAAAGGTTTAGAACCCAACCAGGTCCCTTCTTTGTTTCCAGAGCCCTCACCAAAGGCTGCCGCTGTGTGGAACTGGATTGCTGGGATGGCCCTAACTCAGAGCCTGTCATTTATCATGGCTACACTCTCACCTCCAAGATCCTCTTCAGCGATGTCATTAAGGCCATCAAGAACTATGCTTTCAAAGTAAGGATGAGGCACCACCTAAGATTTCTCATATTGCACAGTCCAAGACTGGTAGTGGGTCTCTGGCCTCCCAACAAAGAACATAAGCCATGAAGACTTTACCTTAGCTTTTCTCATGGGTACGAGATGTGTCCTTCTGCATGGGCATTCATCTTCTGCTTTCTGCAGAGGTCCATTTTGGGGAGTTGCAGAGCACTATATCCAAGGATGAGTTTGACTCTATACCAGCACAGCTGCATCCTGGACCTCAGTGCAAAGAAAATAATGCCCAATATCTTGAACATCCTTGGTGGGAAATGCAAACAAACCCATGACTTATGTGGTTTTGGTGTCTCAGGGTCTGCTGTTAGTTTAGAGGAACCCGTGTGCATGTGTTTTGGAGGACTGATGCGAAAGTCTGCTTCTATTCTTCTTTGAAAGGAATGAGCAAGTCTGGAATCTTGTATAGCAGTTCTGGGCCAGCAGCCTTTAAAAAAGCCTTGGGTCTCTCCAGACTCACTGGTCTTTCTGCTGTTTTCCTTGAGTGCACTTGTTACCAGTATCAGTTTTCCTTTGGGGCTATAAAGCAGTGACAATGCCAATACCTTCAGTGCACAAAATGACCAGGAGGGACCATGGGGATCCAGATCAGGCCTATTCACAAATGGGAAGAGGATTCATGTCACCTGAGGATTTGAGAAACCCCAGTGATTTCAAACCCTCCCTTCCCAGTCCTTCCTCTGAGGTAGGAAGGTGCTCAGACCCACAGCGCAAGTGGAGAATGGAGGCACGGGGAGCCTCATTAAACTGCCCCAGCAAGTCTGTGGGAGGCATCCTGACCCAGCCTGGTGCCTTGTCATTAGGTCATCATCTCCAGAAGGTATCAGCAGTAGCTACTGCACAGTTAAATTTGCTCATTTTTGACAAATGCTCATTTTAATAGAATGCTAGACCCATTCATTTGCAGAGAAAACAGCACTGGGGTTTGTATCAATTGCTGTAGACTGGTGAAATTGCAGAGTTCACTGATGATGTATGTTGTTATTTTATTGTAGACCTCACCATACCCTGTCATCATCTCCCTGGAGAACCACTGCAGTGTCGACCAGCAGAAGGTGATGGCTCAGCACATGACAACAATTCTGCAGGACATGCTCTTGGTTGCCCCAGTCGATGGAAACAAATCCCAGTTCCCCTCCCCAGAGGTAAACAAGGAAACTCTAGCACTTTCTGCCTTCTGAGGGTGGAACAAGAGAGAGGTCTGTCTTCTTGCTAGGTGCCAGGTACTGGGCAGTATGCCTGAGGACTGGTGGGAACTGCATTTGCTGAGGAACAGGGATTGTCTGTGGGCAACTGTGGAATAAGGAATATCTAGAAGTAGCCTGTGCACATCAACCACAAAATGCCTGGTTGCTCCTTATTTGTTGTCTAAGGTCTCAGAGAAGATATTCCTGCAGCGCTGAGGACATTCCTGGTTCCTTTGCTAAGAACATCCTTCATCCCATGAGGAGGTTGCTTTTTTTGGCTTTTCCCAGAGAAGCTGAATCCTGAGGGTCTGTCTTGTGTCTTCTCCCCACACCCCAAAGCCTTCTTCAGGCTAATCCTCAGAAGCACTGTTAAGTTGCTGCATGTGCAGAGAACATTAGCACCACAAGGAGTGACTACAAGGTGTCTCTATGGTTTTAATTCAGCAAGGCTGGATACTACCCATACAGGTAGCCTAAATCTATATAGCATGAAGTGTTGTCCCACTTAGAATGGCCTGGTGGGGCAGTGGGGATGAAGATGTCCATGGAGAACTAGGGGAGGCAGAAGGCTGCATAGAGATGCCCCTTTGATTCCCATGAATCAGGGCAGCCATGAAGCTGGGAGCTGAGCTTGGACCCTGCAGGTGAAGAAGATATACAGCCCTTAAGAGTGCACCACCACTATGAAGTCATTAGCTGACAATTAGAAAAAAAATTGGAAACGGAATGTTGATGTGAAAAAAAAAAAAGTTTCCAAAACAGAAGCCAAAATGAAACATTAATTTGTTCACCCTTTGGGGTTGTGTTTTCTTTCTTGCTTAAGCACTTTGCAGAAAGGGGTTTCTGTGTTGATAGCTGCAGTTCCTTTTAAATTGCATTTCTTTGCTGAAGAAATCATTTGCCAAAAATTGGATGAGCATGCCTAGCCGGAGCTGGAAGCAGTTTGTGGGTGGGATAAAGCTGGCAGTCATCAGGGGAGAAGAGAGGAAAATGATCCACCCAAAATATCTTCTGTATTTGTTCATCCTCTCTCTCCCTGATTCTTTCCCCTTTTGTTTGGGATTGTCATGTGTCACTTGATACAATGCCTAGCACACAGGGAAGCTGATCTGGGTTGGTCCCTGGGCACCAGTACAATAAATTAGGATGAATCATAACTTTTAATGCTGCTGTTTCAGCAAGACCTTTGCACTGACACAGACAAGGTGACTCCATTTAAGAAGTGACTCTCCCAGGGTGAGGATACATCCAGCATAGAGGCAGGTCTCTGCAGGCTGTTACCAAGTTGGGAAAATCAGTCTTCTGTGTCACCTCCTGGATTATTATTGATCCTTAGTGCAGGATCAGGAAGGCTGCTGGTGGCTTTTCAGAACACTGCCTGGTGACCAGGGGAATGAAACAAAGAAAGGAGAAACACCACGGAAAGAAATGTGTGATGTGTGTGTAAAGGAATAACCCCAGCTTCCCAAAGATGTTTTTCCCATTCCTGTGCTTGTCTCATCTCCTGTCCAGATGGACACGTGGCTCCAGCTTGAACAAAACAGCCCAGATCTACGTTAGTGAATAGTTTGGGCTTATATGCTCCATTGGAGGGACTGATCCCTTTAGTTTAAAGGGAGAAAAATTGACAATGCAACAAAACCTATCCTTTTCCTTCTGCTACTTTTCTTCTGCCTTCCTGCTATGTGAACTAGGAGGGTGCAAAGAGCTGAATTGCTTCTCTTTTTTTGGTGGAAAATACATTGAAGCTGAAACATTAAGGGAAAAAAAAAAAGCCAAACTAGAAACCTCTTGGATTTTCCACTTCCTTGTGAAGCTGACATGGGGAAGCCTGGGATAATATAGTATTTTTTATATTAGAAAAAAGGTGGGATCTGTCTGGGGCTGAAAGGCTGTAAATAAAAACAGGCAAAGCATTGCTTGCAGCAGATCGTGTTAGCAAGGCAGTGTGAGTAGTTAAAGGAAGATTGACACAGTTTGGATTCATGCTAACGATTCATGCCACAGCCCAGGGCACCATATTATTGGGCTCCAATCAGGAACAGTGTTGGGCTACACAGAGCATCTAAATATCTCCCTCAAGCTGCTATCTTTAGATCCCACTAGTAAATTAAAGGCTTGTAGGATGAACAGCTAAAAGCAACATGAAAGCTCCAGGCAGTGTCAGGGAAGAACTGATCCAGTCTCTGCTGCTGATTTCTTGTTGCAGGTCTTTCTACCCCATCCCTGATCTGGAGATTACAGGGGTTTGCCAGGGCTAATTCCTCATTTCCCTGCATTCTAGCTAGAAATGCTGCAAAGACCAGCCCTAGAACAAGACTAAAACAGTTTCTGACATTTCATGCAACTATTCAGCATATCAGGCATATCTGGAAACCCCTCCAGATCTTTGTTCCTGGACTTCCTTGTTAACAACAGTGGCTTTGGGTTTAGCAGACCTGTCTTGATAGGTGACCCTTAGGGACGTGAGCCTGCATAGTTGGGAGTGCGGTGGCAGGAGCTTCTGCCACCCCTTACCTCCACTGTCCCACCAGTTCTCCCATCCATTGCTGTGTCCAGTGTGTCCCCATTCTACATCACTTAGAGCCATGAGGCTCAGAAACCAATTCCAGTATAGCAGTGGTAATGCAGGGATCAGCACAACAGAGCACTGATGAGCTGAGTGTCTTTGCCTCAGGCTAGAAACAATATCACATGCAGGGGAACCAAGAGAGATGGAACAAGTGCGTATGTGTGTTTGTGTCTGGCTGTACTAGCTTATTTAAAACCTTGTTAAAGAAGACAATCACTCAAATTTAGGACTTTGCTTCCTAGCACCCAAGTTAAATGAAAGAAGACTTTTTGGGACTGGCAGCTTCTGCAGGGTGAATTCAATGCAATGCTAATATAGAATAGCAGGAAATGGAGATGAAAATAGTTTGAGGTGAATTTCACCCCTCATTGTATACCAATAAGCTAATGCATCTCTTCTGGAGTTAGGTGGCACGTGGACTGTCCTGCTTTGTAGGCTTGGTGGAAGTTATCTGCATAGGGGATACTAAACCTCTGCAGCACTGAGGATCCACTGCTGGGAGCCCTGGTATGGGGTGTGGTGAGGAGATAAGCTGGAGGCTGTGTTGCTGTGCCTTCACTGCTGATGTATTAAGCCATGTAGGATGATCTGTGCTGGAAATTACACCTCCCACTTGATGGGTATGCTGTGGAGAAGCTGGGGAGATCATGGAGAAGCTTAAAACAGGGTAGTATCCCTTCTGGTAATTAAGAATCAAGCAACCTGCCCCAAATACCTTGTCTCTAGTTCTCTACTCTTGAGCTGTGACATAAGGCAGTAGCACTTCTTATGGGATGCTAGAAAGCAGAGGCAGATAATATATTACATAGCAGGATGATATCTGCAGCTTACCAAGGACAAGGTCCCCCGTGCAATCCCTCCAGGCTTGCCCATTCAGATTGTTGCCTGGAGCCTCAAAACTCACACAGAACTGGATTTCACCTTCTTCCAGTAGATGTTGTAGAAGAACAGTGAAGAGCTGGATGTTGAGGCAGGAGGGTGGTAAGAGACATATGAACAGCAGACTGACCTGGGACTAAAGATGAGCTGACTCATTTCTTAGCCATGGATGTGAAGAGCTATGAGGGTCACAGCTCTGCCTGGGAGAGAGCTGAGGAGCTGGGAGGATGGAAGATTGTCTGGGGATAGGCAGAAGGATACTGCTATGCTCTGAATGCTCCTTTGGGCCTTTTATTCCCAGTAACTAACTGGTGTATTCCTTCCAGCTGCCTTTGTGTAGCTTTTGAGTGACAGGGAAAGTGTCTCAGTATAAGCAGGTCATTTGCGCTAGCTGAATTAAAACACTCTTGTCTGATTCCTCGGGTACCTGTTTCAAATTTCGGCTCACACAAAGCTTTGTCCAGAGCTTTGGGGTGGTGAGGAGTTGGGCTGGTCTCTGTAAAGATGTGATGCAATTTGCTTGCACCCACAAAGGGGGAATTGTGTTCTTTGAAAATGCCTGTGCTGCTTTATAAAAGGTTCTTGGTTTTCCATAGCCCTGTCATTTGAGAATGATGGGGTTTGTTGCTTTTGCTGTTGTGGAAAGGGCAAGTAGAGAGTGTTGCAGAGAAAAGTGGAACATGCTACACAGACTGAGGGCTATATTTGCTAATTCTGAGATTGCTTCTTTCTGGAGTACTAGCACCCTTCAAAGCCAGGACTACTGAGCACATCCAGGTGGCAACAAGTCTCTCACTTAACCTCACTGGGACGCTGCAGGGTTGAGGTGTGCGCCTGATTTTAATGCATAATCCTCTCACTCAGAGATTGCACCCAGGCAGTCACCATTCTCTCAGCACTCCTCCCTGCTTCTGACATCACTGCTGCATCATTTGGGTTCAGTCAGCCCTCTCCAGGCTTCAGCCTTCCAGTTAGATCTTGCACAAGAGATACATCACTGGTGTGGTGGTCTGTGAGCAACCGTGCACTGCTGGTGTGTGTCTACACCTGAGGGTTTTTGTGGACTTTGAAAGAGGCTGGTGAGAGTTGACTCAGCACAACAAATATGCTCCTTGGATTTGCTCAGCAGCCAGCTGTGTCGTGTTGGCACATGCTGCTGCTTATGATTAGTGCTGTACCATGGTAGCAGTCACAGGAGAAGCCCTTTTCAGAAAAGGAGGTATCTTTGGGAAGGGTCTGGAAACTCTTCCTTAGGCTGTCAGATCTTCCTTAGGCTGACAAGATCTTTTACATATTAAAATCCCATGTCTGCTTGGCAAAATACCTCTCCCCCCATTAAAATACCTAGTGGAGCAGAGGGCTGCACTGCTTCAGTCCCTGTGTGGCTGTCATTTCTAAGCTGTGCATGTGTTTATAGCCACACATTGCAGAGGCTGGGGTGGATTAAAATTCAGGGCCACACAGAGGGGCAGAACAGTGCCATGAGTAGCTCCCATGAGCCCTGACCTCGAGGCTTGGCCTTGTTTGCTGAGACACATCAATTTTGAAAATAGTATATTTTTACTGCCTGTAAACAGAACAATTTTAGTTGTCTAGTTGAGGGAAGCATCAGCTCTGTATCAGAGGGAATCAGTGGGCTATCTGGGGTCTTCAAACTCATGGCTTGTGGTCTCAGAGGCTGACCAGAGTCAGGGCAAGAACTCTGGAAATAGAGACTTTTATTTACCTGTGTAACCACCATTTACTGATGCAACTCCAAAAAGCCCTGGAGTTGCAGCTAAGGAGCTGTTATGCCCTTGCTCCTTCAGGGTGAGCTAGAACCTTTTCTAATCACCAGCTATTTTGTACACTTTTCCTCATGCAGCAGTTAAAAGGGAAGATCCTTGTGAAAGGCAAGAAGCTGAGCAGACACGAGGACCCTGCTGGAACAAATGGGAACAACAACCTGGAGGCAGAGGATGTCTCTGATGAAGATGAAGCAGCTGAAATAGAAGACGAATCTGTAAAGACTGAGATACAGCAGAAGGGGAAGGTAAGTAAAAGAATTAACTGAGTCTGAAAAGCAGCAGATCTGGAAAGACAGAAAAGCTATGAACAAGATCTTTGCCAACTGCAATGCCTCTGAAACCCTGCATCAGGAAATCCTGTTTTGTTAGCCTGTCCCATGACTCATTCTGGGAAACAACTTTATAGGTGGATTTTGTACCATGCCTAAACCAAACAAAACAAAATAAAGAAAACCCCAAACAAAACAGAACAATTGAAATATACTTTTAATATGTCCTTGCTGAGGGTGTTTTCAGTGTGGTTTTGTCCTCTCAGCTGGGGATATGTAAGGGTGAATTGTTGAAATAGCTGGAGCTAAGAATCCTTGCTTACTTTAATGATCTCTGCCCCAAGAACAAGCAGAGATCTTGCAGAGCCAGCCAAGCGTGAAGGCTGGCTTTTTTATTTAAAATGAGGCTGCAGGACCTTGCAGCTGGGACAGACCATGTAGCATTTCTGGAAGCAGTGGAAGGGCACATATTCAATCTATCTCTGCCTGATTTCCAGAAATCTATTTGTCATGGGAACATTATGACTTTGTTTATTACCAGAGACCAGTGCCTTTCTAGCCATGTTCTGGGACATAGCTGCACCCTCACAGGCCATGTGCTTCTGAACATGAGGAAAGAGGGAAGGAAGAGCTATGGATCTGTGGGGAAGGGGTGGTCTGTTACCAAAGAAATTGGAGTTACCATTTTGGGAAGAAAATGCTGGCTTTTACACCAGTATTTTACTCCCTCATGTGTGGACATTAATTTTTCCACACTATAGGTCACTCTACCAGGTTCATAGGAGGTGTAAATATATTCAATCCCACAGACAGCAAAGCTGATGCCTCTGGATTTGGTCTGATCTATGCTTCACTTTGTTGATTTTCTCACTCTCTGAGGATCTTATTTCTTTCCCTGAACTGTAGGCAACAATGTGTATAGTTTTGAAGTCTGTCATTTTCTTTTCTGGCCTCTAATGGGAGCTGGTGGCTAACACTTCACTCTTGCACCAGTGGCTGTAGAGTAGGAGGCATAAAAGCATTGTAAGAGATTCCTAGTTCAAGGGGAGGAAAAGCCTAAGCTCTGTGGAGGCAAAAACATCCTTCACTTTCCTTTATTTCCAGGTTTGCATGCCTGGGACCAGGACAGTAGGGAAAACTCGTTGCTAAGACTCTGTTGTAAAATTTAGCAAGTGGAGACAGCCATTGATGCTGAAATACAAGTGGTCACGCAGACAGCAGCAGAAAGGGTATTCCACCAATAAGAAGAGAGAATCCAGATGGAGAGCATCATGCAACAAGGGTGCTGGGACAGTAAAGCATCTGTTGTGTGAAATCCTCTCTTAGCTCTCCACTACAGACTAATTTGGTTGGTTGCTACGGTGTTTGTAGCCCTAATCACTTGTGAGTTGTGATAGTCAAGCTGAAATACTCATTCATATAATAACATGCAAATAAATGCAGAAGGAGGGATGGCCCAGATGAAATATTCTTGGTAGTAACACTTAGAAGTAAGTAATACTGTTGGACAGGCCAAGATAGGCCTGAGAAGAAGTGGTACTCTGAGAGACGGGATTAGAACTCCATGCAAGGCAAGACATATGGCAAGGGCAGCCCACCCCTTTTCCACCCTCTTTTTACATAGGGGTGTAGTGAGTGTTGATAATGTGCACCTTTTTCATGTAAAGGTTGCGGAGAAGAGAAGCCTCAGGCGTCCTAGACAAAACATGATTATTATTTTTGAGTATGATTGCAGACACTCTTGCTCTCCTGCTTTTAGAGTGACACCTTGAAGCTGGCCAAGGAACTGTCAGACACAGTTGTCTACTGCAAGAGTGTCCATTTCAATGGCTTTGAGGACCCCAGCCATCCTCGGGCTTTCTATGAGATGTCATCGTTCACGGAGAGCAAAGCTCTGAAATTAGCCCAGGAGTCTGGTATGTATGTTCTGCCCTGGCAAAAGGCCATCCTCTGTCCCAGTCCCCCCTAAAGGAACAGTGGTTAAGCACAAGGAAAAGCAAACCTGAAAGACAAGGGTTATGATCTCTTTGGTTATGCATGTCACTGAGAAAGTGTGAATAACTTCATATCATAGAGGCTGTTACCAAGAAGAGCATTTTATACAGGTAGTTCACATTTGGCTAAACTCACTAGGCAGAGGAGCAGTATATATAAAGAAGCAACAATTTAGCTGTGAATGAAGTTGCTAAGCCACTGTTCATCATATTTGAAAAATCATGGCAGTCAGATGAAGTTCCTGACAACTGGAAAAAGGGAAATATAACCCCCATTTTCAAGAAGGGGAACATGGATGACCCAGGGAATTACAGACCAGTCAGTCTCACCTCTGTGCCTGGCAAAATCTGGGAGCAGATTCTCCTGGAAGGCATGCTAGGGCACATGAAAAACAACAAGGTGCTTGGTGACAGCCAGCATGACTTCACTGAGGGGAAATTCTGCCTGACTAATTTGGTGGCCTTTTATGATGGGTCTATGGAACTGATGGACAGGGGTAGAGCAGTTGATGTCATCTACCTGGATTTGTGCAAAGTGTTTGATGCTGTCCTGCACAACATCCTTGTCTCTAAATTGGAGAGACATCAGTTTGATAGGTGGACCACTCGGTGGATAAAGAACTGGCTGGATGGGTACATGTAAAGAGTTCAATGGCTCAATATTAATAATCCAGGTTAACAAAGGCTAGGCAAGGCTAGGCTAGGCTAACCCAACCCAGGCTAGGCTAGGCCAACCCAGGCTAGAATAACCCTGGGTACCCTAAACTAGGCTAACCCAGCCTAACTGAGGCTAGGCTAGGCTACACTAAACTACTCCAGGTTAACCAAAGCTAACACAGGTTAGGCACAGGCTAGGCTAGGCTAGACTAACCCAGGTTAACCAAGGCTAGGCTAACTCTAGGCTAGAATAACCCTGGGTACTTTAGGCTAGGCTAACCCATGCTAAACAAGGCTAGGCTAGGCTAATCCAGGTTAACCTATGCTAGACTAGGCTAATCTAGGTTAACCTATGATAGGCTAATATAACCGATGATAGGATAACCCAATCTAATCCAGGCTAATTGAGGATAGGCTAATCCAGGTTAACCAAGGCTAACTCGAGGTAACTCAGGGTTAGGGTTAACTTAGTTAGTTAAGTTAACTAAGTTAAGCAGGGTAGGCTAATCTCACCTGTCTAATCTATCTGAACTAATCTGACCCGGGATGATCCGAACTGGCTCACCCGAGCTAATCTAACCTGAGCTAATCTGACCCAAAATAATCTGACCTGGGATAATCCGGCCCGGTCTAATGTGACCCGGACTAATGCGACCCTGGATGCATCCGACCCTGTACTAATCTGGCTTGAGCTAATCTGACACGAGCTAATCCGATCCGAGCTAATCTGACCTGGGATAATCTGACCCGGGATAATCTGACTTGAGCTAATCTAACCCGGACTAATGCGACCCTGGATGCATCCGACCCCGGGCTAATCCGACCCGGGCTAATCTGTCTTGAGCTAATCCGACCCGGGCTAATCTGACCCGGGCTAATACGATCCGGGCTAATATGCCCTGAGCTAATCTGACCGGGGATAATCTGACCCGGGCTAATCCGACCTGGGCTAATCCGACCCGGGATAGTATGACCCGGGATAATTTGACCCGAGACAAATCTGATCCGGGACAATCTCACTCGGGTCAGTCTCCCCCAGGTCAATCCTGGTTCACCCAGACTAAACAAGGCTAGGCTAACCCAGGCTAGGATAGGCTAGGCTACACTAACCCAGGCTAGGCTGGGCTAGGCTGTGCTGGCAAAACCTGTAAGAGGTCAATGGTGAATTTTTAAATCCTTTTGATAAAATCCTAAACCAACTACTACGGCTTTAATAAACTGTTTTACAATTTATGCATTCAATTTTAACAGCTCTGCCTCAAATATGTCTGACAAAACAAAGCTCTTTTTCTCTATGATCAAGCAAATTGGCATACAAACACTGTTCCCCCGATGTTTGCATCCGTGGATACTATTACATGGTGTGAGTGATTGGAGTATTGTCATGGGGAGAAAGGAAACTGTAATGGAGCTAAAAGGGGGAAAGCATTCATTATTGATGGTTACTACTGAGCCTTTAAGTGGGGGGGAATAGCAGGAGGCAACTGAAACAGTTCACTCCTTTCTTTTTCCATTTGAGCGGTTCCCTGGCTTCAGGGATGCTCTTTCAATCCTCCCCAACACACAGCTCTCTCCTTGCAGCTCTCTTTCCTACACCTGCAGCAAAGCCATCACTTTGCAGGACCTATAAACTTAGCATTGAGGGGATGATTTACATCCATGTGATGCTGTAGTTTCAGCGCAGCTATACGACTGACTGCAGGGAAGGAATGATGATTCATAAACCCTGGACATTGTGTGTTCCCAATGCACAAGTGCAAAACCAAAAAGAGAGGTTGCAAGAACTTCTTCCTAGCACTCTGGAAGGAAGTAAGACATGGTCACAAAATGACCCAACCCACAACTGGCAACAGAAAGCATGAGAGTCCCCATGTTATATATGAGACCTAGAAGCCTTCTTGACCTCCTCCTAACTATTCTATGATTCTATGATTCTATAACAAGAGGAGACAAAATTAGCTGCCATCACTAAAAGGGCCATTTTCTTCTGTTTTTTCCATAGCAACCAGTTTTATTCATCACAACATCAGGCACCTGAGCCGGATCTACCCTGCAGGCTGGAGGACAGATTCTTCCAACTACAACCCCATTGACTTGTGGAACGTCGGCTGCCAGATCGGTGGGTGCAAGTGGGATGTCACAGAGGGTCACCCAGGCTGGCTCACCCATGGCCTGGCTATGGAGGGGCTTCAATTGATGTAGATGTGTGATCTCAAGCCCTTTACAGGCTCAGTGATCACTGGGAGATGTCAGCTCTTCAGCCAGTGCTCAGTGACTTTCCATAGACCATTTCTGGCCCACCTCAAAACTGCTGGAGAGCCTTTTCTGTATATCTATTTTGGTCACAGCTTCTGTACTTCTACACAAAGAGTTCAAACATGAAGAACTCTGTGGTCTAACCAACAGAGTCATCAACATCCCTCAGGATGGCAAATGAAAATAGGCATATCTGGGCTGGAAAGGAGGTTTTATAATGAGGCTGAGTATCCAGAGAAATGATCTGAGAAGGATTTGCTGGCTTCACTGCAGGCGATAACTCCTTCAGCACAGAAATAAATAGGTTTATCTAAAACATGCAGTTGCTCAACCAGGTGACATAAATTCGATATAGGACACTTTTTGGTCCTGTGGAAGGCAGGAGCACAAATGGAATGTCTGTAATGGCTCCTCCTGCCTCTAACATCTCTGCAAGAAGTCCTCTGAGGTAGCAGGCTGTGAGGGTTAGAGTTTATCACTGTTCTTTGAAGTGTGGAAAAGCAAATGTTTATGTCCATAAAGTGGAATTTCACGTGAACAGAACTAGTATAAAAAGATTACCATTGATTTATCTGAAAGTGACTGAATATATCTATTTATGTTGCAGTTGCCCTAAATTTCCAGACAGCAGGCACAGAAATGGATGTCTACCAGGGTCGATTCCAGGACAATGGGTTTTCTGGGTATGTCTTAAAGCCGGAATTCCTCCGGGATGAACAAACCAAATTCAATCCAAAATCCATCACAGAAGGAACATGGGGGACAAAGAAGAAGCTTCTGCTTAAAGTAAGAACAGAAGTTGGAAACTGTCTCAGTAGCATCCAGCTTCGGGGGGGCATGTAGGTTATACCTTCTTCTGGCCAGCTGTATCCCCACCCTACTAATTTCCCACTGCTGTGTTTCTGCTTCAGTCCTGCATGGGCTTTCATCCTCAGGGACTTACATATTTAATGTTTGGCAATAGGAGAGGTTAATGACAATATTCACTGTCATTACACAAACATAAGGCAGACATGCAGTCAACAGTCATCACTATTGTTTACAAGTATCATCTAATCACTGTGGGGACAGTCAGAAAATTGTCTGTCTCTTAGCCAGCTGGCTGGGCTGGACCAATGTTCCTAAGGTGCTTTGGCTCATGACAACTTCATCTGAAGGATGGCACTCACTCTGAAAGTTCAGCAACAGCTTGTTGCAGCAGGTCCTGCACTCCTGGAGAAGGAGAAGGAAGATTGCCAGGGAGTCCCCTCTCCTAATGATGACCTGACCTCCTTCTCTGTCTCTTCCACAGATCATCTCTGGTCAGCAGCTGCCCAAGGTGAACAAAAGCAAAAACTCCATTGTTGATCCTAAGGTAACGATAGAGATCCATGGTGTCCAACAGGATAACAACAAGAAGCAGACCAAAGTCATTGAAAACAATGGTAAGGGGTTTTGTTCCATGCAGTGCTCCCATGGGGCAGTAAACCTTTCATTTTATGTAGCAAAGTGTTCCTTGCCAACACTGCTGCCCTGTGGCCAGGCTTGCTCGGGTGCACCCAAGCCTCCCCACTCTAGGCAGTGTCACAAACTCACAAAAAATGCTAGCTCAAGTTGCTTGGGGCATTGCCCAGGTGAGTTTTGAGTATCTCAAAGAATGGAGATTCCTCAGACTGTCTGGGCTCTCTCAAGTGATCCCGTCTTTGACTGACCTCATGATAAAATAAGATATCCCTATGCTTAACCAGAAATTTCCCTGTTGCAATTTGTGCTTACTATGCATTAAGCTTTTGCTGTACATCTGTAAGAGCATGGCTCTGTCTTCTCTATAACGGAGTAGTTGAAGATAGCAATAATAACCTTAGCCTTGAAAACTTGACATCTTCTCATATATAACATAGTCTGTACAAAAGGAGAGCATTTCCTTTAACTCAGAGCCCCCTCACAAGGCAGGGATGCTGCATCTGCTCATTCTTTTGCCCAAAGCGGCACAAATTAATGCATATCACAGCAATATTACAGGTGAGGGATGAAAGCCAAAAGCTCCCACCTCCAAGGAACCTGGCTCAAGCCTTACCCACCACTGACCTCGGAGATCTCAGACATTGCACTTCCCTGTGGGCCATTTCTCCTTAGTCAAACATGGAGGGGATTTCTCTCTGTGCAGTGAATATTGGGACCTTCTGAGTTTGCAGAGGGCAAATTCAGCTCTTTCCTAGGAGAGCAGCGAGGCAGTAGGGGTCTGAGAAATCAGTCATTACCCTCCTGCTGACAAGCACACAGGTACACACACACTGCTGTTCTGTGTGGAGTAAGAGCCAAGTGCTAGAAAGCCAATGCATATTTTCCTCCCTGCTAACAATGTTTCCCTTTTCCTCTTTCCTGTTTGAGTAAATCTGGCCTGGCTCCTAAATCTCGTGTCCATTTCCGTTACCTACAATTATTTTTATAATGCCTCGAGTGAAAGCTGCATAGGGAATGTTTCAGACCTGCTAGGCCTGTTCCTTAGGGCTTCTCAGCACACAGTGCCCCACAGCCAGTCCCTGGCTGGCTGGAGTGATACTGGGGTGATGCTGGAGGGAGTGTTGCTCAATGGAAAGTGAGTCAAACAATGAAAACATCAGTGTTGGAAAGAGGCAGATGCAGTGAGGGGGTTGCGTTTCATGAGCTGAGGTTTCAGATATGTGACCGTGCTTCAGCAGTTCACCTGGTTTGATGTTTTACAGTTGGACTCAGTCTTAAGGGTCTTTTCCAACCTAAATGATTCCATGATTCTATGATTCTGTGTTGGTGGGACTGAAGAAGGGGCTATGGGCACAGCCTTGGTGGGATGCTCAGAGCAGCTGTGGGACTTGAGAAGCTGTGGAAACCTGCTGGCTCAGCAGCTCTGAGCATCCCACCAAGTCTCAGAAATGGGCTGAAAATTCTCCCTAGAGGTTCATTGCAGTGAAACTACTGTCCTAAGGCTGATGACTTTCCCTTGACTTTTATGATTTCTGCTCCTATGGAATCAGCAACACAGTTTTTTTTCCCCCAAGGATGAAGGGGGTGATGAGCAGATGTGTATTTTCTGAACAGTCCAGTTAATTTAATCATTTGAAAGTCCAAATAAGATGCACCAGCATGGGTATTTCGCTGTGGGACTGTCCACAGGCCCATCTCAGCATCTTCAGGGCCAGCTGAAAGATCCCTGCTTCCTGCAGAATCAACTACAAATCCTCTATGAACAGCTGACATTTTGTTGTTCTTGGGCTGATGCCAGGAGGGTTTCAAACAGGGTGTCCTCTCCTCATGTTTATTTCTGGGGAGTGGTTTATGGACACTACAGAGAGCACCCACTGTGACCTGGAGAGAGAGCATGGAGCTTGTTCTTCAGCTCCCACCTGATGTGACAGTCTCTGGTATTGTTTGCTTTGTGAGTCCGGACAACAGGATCCTTATCCGTAACAGAAGTAGGGCTTGTCTGGCTGTCTCAGTCACTGCCCTTACACAAGGAAACATAAAACATTTTGTCCACAGACTTGATGTTTTTGTAATCATAAACCTTTCTTGCAGGTAGGGAAACTGAGGCGCTGTGTAGTGACTGTTGGATGTACTCCAGCACTCAGTGAGGCTGTTACAACCCAAAGGCACAGTTCTTCTTTCTGCTCTTCTCTGGTTTAGGGCTACAAAAGTTTGCAGGTGGTCCAGTGGCAACCAGAGACATCCATGTACCAGCCACTGAGAGCATGTAGAGCAGAACTGAGTTCACCTCCCTCCTGCTTCTCATTGCCTTCTGGGACTATGATGCTGAGGTCTGCAGTGAGAAGCCTAAGATAAGATTTATTAACACCAGGTAGAAAATCAGTATCAGAGCTGGGAACAATGCTCTCAGCCCCTGCTATGACCTTTGGCTTCAGTCAGGCAGCCTCCATCCATTTGCAAACATCTCTGGCTGTCGTCATTTCTTGTGAGCATCTCTTGCTTCTTTCCTTATTTGTGAAAAGCTCTGACCATCATTCTTGTCTATGTTGCCCAGGCTTTAACCCAAAATGGGATGAAGAGTTTACATTTGACATAGAGATCCCTGCACTTGCCCTGGTCCGGTTTGTGGTGGAAGACTTTGATATGTCGACCAAGAATGACTTTATTGGGCAGTACACCCTTCCTTTCACCAGTCTGAAGCAAGGTAAGACCCTACTCCCTGTTCCTCATAACAGTGAGCCTTTGGGAAGCTCCAGTGTCCCAGAGGAATGATCCGCATCCATCACACCTCAGGTCAGAATAGGTCCTGTCTCTGAGGTATGGGCAAAATGATAAATGGTTTATTAGGCACCTGTTAGCACTGTCTCTGGGGAAGGGAGCCCCTTGTCAACAGTGATGTTGGGCACAATACATCATTACCAATGCTCACAGCCATGCCTCTCAGACCTACCTGTTCTGTGAGGTATTGAGAGCAAAATGCTCTGAGACAGAGGAGTTGTTTTTGTGGTCTTGGCAAACGTTACCAAATATTTTTCCAGCTGGACTAAAATCCACTTTCCATCTGTCTCTGTGCTTCCAGGTTACCGCCACATCCATCTTCTAACCAAGAACGGAGACCCGTACTCCTCCTCCACCCTTTTTGTGTACATCAATATTGAGGACTGTGATTAGCATCTCAGCTCTTTCACAGTGAACCTCATTATGGATGTAGAAGGAATCCAGCATATGAAGTCTGCAAATGTCAGGGTTCCATCAAATCCCCAGCACATTCTCTGGAGCAGCCCATGGTGCTCCACAGGACCCCTGATGTGAGATAGCCATCAACCTTTTTCTTTCTGTGTGCTGGAAACATCCTGATGCTGCTGTTGAGATTAATCCTTTTGTACCTGTTCGACCAATCCAGCTGTGGTTTTAGTTCACTCAGAGTGTGACTTTTTAATTTTGCTTTTAATGAGAGGATAGGAACTCCTTTTTAGCAAAATACAGCTCTTGGGTTGGGTTTGGTTAGACATCTGGACAAAGCATCTGTGCAAGAAAACACCCGCCCTACCACTGACATCAGTGGCCAGATGCCAGGTGACTTCTTGCAGCTTCAGATGTCAGCCGTGTTTCACCATATGAAGTCTTAAATGGGGACTCGATTCTCCCCTTTCCTGTTACAGATTTAAAAAGAGAGCTGCACTACAAAGCCCCATGTTATATAACTCGGCTTCCCTTTTGTATTATAATGAAAAATACATGAACACTACTCCGCCTGTGTGCCTGGCTCTCAGCCAGGGCTCTTTGCAATCACAGCCTCGCTCTGCTCCTCTGAAGGAGAAAGAAGCTGCCAAACGGCAGAATTCCCTCTAACCCAAAGTGAAACCCGCTCAAAGGGACCTCAGAGAATGTTTTTTGTCAGTGTCAATGGAAATACACTCAACTGACCATAGGGCTTTTTTTAAAACGCAGTAGAACTTTTTTGTGTTTTTATAGAAAAACGTAATTTTTTAACACAGAGGAAGTGGCGGTAGGAGCTGTTGTAAATGTTAGCCTGTCCCACTTGCACTGCAGAGGTAACCTAGCACAGACAAACAAGTGTGTTTTGAACAGCAACAGAGTATTATTTATGGCAACAAGTGATTTTTCTTCAAGTACAAAGTTAAGGGAATATTGTTGAAATAAAATAATATATATGTTGAAGTGCCAACTATATTACTAACAGTATGTTAGAATATTAAAAGTAAAACAATCTGGAAAAGTCCAATTATTTGTCACTATTTGCCTTGTTGTGTTACTTGAATGCAGCTCACACGAATTTGGAGACAAGACCTGCTTAAGTTCTTCAAGCTATCAGTCTTTCTGGGGTTTCTTGTGCCCAGCAGTGGAGAGGACAGGCTGCTATCAAAGAGGTTAATGTCCCTTTAAATCTATTCCATTCCCCACTTATTTTTGAGTCCAGAATAGCCTGGCTTTCGTAGTCCTTGGGCCCACAGCAAAACTGGGTTTCATTTAGTCCTACCTGGAGTTTTTTATACTACAGTTTTCCTTGCTGAACACATTGAAATTTCCTCTTCACTACAATATTATGTGATGTTGTAAACCATTGCCAGATTAAATGTGAATTATACCCACAACTCAAAAGTTCATATTGAATTAACAACCAAGAGTTCAAGAGTGGCAGAAGCCACCAAGGCTGAACAGGGTGTCCTGCAGGGCCAGGGGCTCTCTCTCAGTTCGCCTCTGGGATGGGGCATTTGTATCAGGAGACCTATTTGAAGGCCAAGGCTGGAGCATCCTTGACTCCAACTGAGGTGAGTCAGATTAACCTGCTGAGCTGACTGAGAACAAATTATTTGTGGTTTGGTGTTACAGGATTAGACTTCAGTGGGTTATTGAGCTAAACCAGCCCTCAGCTGCCTGCTGTGGTTAGCACCAAGAAGTGGTAGACAGGGAATGGAGAGAGATGTGGGGCAGGACCACACTCTCCAGTGCCAGAGTGGGCGTATATAGACAACACAGAGAGGACAGGAGTTAGTCTGCTTGTTGTGCACTTACTTACATAAAAGTAGGCAAGATTGGTGGGAAAAGAGAACATCCCTCATCAGGTAGGCACAGCTGGGGGGAAACTACTGGAGCCAGGTGGAAAGTAGCTGTGATGGAGATGGAATGAACCAGAGCAGGATAGATAATGCTGCAAGGTCTCCTCTCTCTCCAAAAGGAGGAGCTTGGTCCATGCTTTTATCACGGGACCTTATCTCTGAGCAAATTAGGAATTTCTGGAGCTCCACTATAAGGAAGAGCTCTGGTGTAAAGAGCAGCAGGAATAGGACAAAAGTGGCAAGTGGCATGAAAAGGAGAATGTGGGTGAGAGTCTTTCCTTTAGAAATCAGAGGCAGAGTAAAAACAACTCTCCCAGCGAGGAGAGGAGAACAGCAGCAGTTTACAACAAGTCCAAATACCCGAAGGCTCTATTATCTCTAAAATCCCATTCCAGTTTCCAAGTCCTGGCAGAAGCGCTCCTCCCAAGTGTTGCTGAGCATTGTGGCAGCAGGAATTAAAGCCTTTTGTAGCAAAGTGGCCTGATCTCCATAACCTGACTGTATTTCTGCTCATCTCCATTTGATTACATGATGCTCATTAGTCCCACACCCAGGGCTGATAGGTGGCACTGGTGCATTTTATGGAGAAGCACATGCAATTCGTTAATTTGGGAGCTGGCAGGAGCATGCCGCAGGGGGGTGATGCAAATATTGTTGCTTCCAGCAGTGCCAATAGCAACTGAAATAGGGATAATGTGCACTGATTGTATCTAGTGTGGACACAACAGGAGCAATCATGCAGGTAATTTGGCTCATTTGTGCCTCTGACTCTTACCTTATTCTGCATGGGGTGGGGTGTAGGATTCAATGGGTTTCTGGCTGGACCCTCAAGCGGAAATTGGACAAGTGGTGGCAGGAGCATGGAGTGGTGGTGGATTATTTGAAATGACTATCAATTCTTAAACACACACATCTATCCAGAAGACCCTATCACCTGCAAAGGTTTGGGCAGGTCCATTTCATGGGCATCGTGGGGTTCAGGAGCAGGGTACATGGACATGGGGGGAAAAATGGTCCTGCCTATGGTGTTTGGGAACAGATGGGGTCCAAAACCTCTTCAGTTTGTTTGGTTTTTACTTTTCAAAAAAAATCCATATTCTGTTAAAGTCCAGGTGTTTGAAGAATTTCTGTCCCTGGAGAGCTTTTACCTACTGCCATCCTGCTCCACATGCTGATCAAAGACA
Source organism: Melopsittacus undulatus (assembly GCF_012275295.1). Classification (NCBI taxonomy): domain Eukaryota; kingdom Metazoa; phylum Chordata; class Aves; order Psittaciformes; family Psittaculidae; genus Melopsittacus; species Melopsittacus undulatus. The sequence goes on along the minus strand of NC_047527.1, from coordinate 101,989,202 downwards.
CTCAGAGTGCTGCTGCTGGCTGTTTATTAGCAATCACTGATCAGGCTGGAAATGGAGTAAAGCTGCAAACCTGTACCTTCTGAATTCTTAAACATATGTGTTTCTTCTTTTAGTTTACAGTTGTATCCCTTAGTCACTCATATTTCCCACTGTCCTCCCCGGCCAGGCTAAGCTCACAGTGTAGAATGAGCTCTCATCACAGAGATGGACCGCTGATAAAATCTTCAGTGGGACATACTCTGTCTCAGGTCAAACCCCAAACCCTCCCAGCTTCCCCAAGCCTGTGGGCAGATGGACTCTTCAGTTCACCTGACTGCTCAGGGAGGACAGGCAAGATTGGAGTTGCTGTCTGAATGAGAGGAAAATACAGTCTTGTCTGGCAGTCAAACCCAACAACAGCTGTGTCTAGCCCTTAGTCTCATCATCCTTTTGGAAAAAGTCACCTGATAAATATGCTCTTAATAAGTGGGTTATTTTTCCAAGCCAGGTTCTTGTTTGTTTTACCTGGACTGGGCTATGCATTTTAGTGTACAACTGCATCTTGCTCTTCTTCGGTGAATAGCTTTTCTGCAAGATGAGAAGGGTCAGAACTGTCTGGTGTCACTCCATGGGCTACACCATCAAATATCTGGTTACTCCATTACTGTTCTCCTGATCTCAAGGCTCCCCCTCTGTCTTCCTAGGGCTTCCCCCTCCTCTCCCAGTCCAGAATTCATGTAGCAGCTGCAAGTGGCCTTTGTCTTGTATAATTTTAAACTTCTACAAATGAAGAAAGATCACGACCTTGTGCATGTGGCAATTTGCAAAAGGGAGAGGAAAGAAGAGGCTACAATACAATTGTGTGACACACACTTGTCTTCGTGGCTATCAGCAATAAAGTGTCAAAAAGAGGCAAAATCATCTTGCAAAGTCATTCCTGCAAAAGGCTTTGCCTCCTTGGATTCAGGGTTTGTGAGAGAAAGGAGCCATTCCCTGAACAGTGGCTGTTGGAATAACTGCATTGAGATGGGCCTGATTGAGATGTTGGGTTGGGTTCATTGAGCAAATGTCTGTACTTCTTCCCTGCAGCTCCTAAGAAGGCAAGGTTTGGTCCCAGTCACTGGATGCTGGATGGCCCTTGCGGTCTCAGAAGAGTCCATACTGCTTCTTCTCGTTCTGCTGCTTCCATTTGGGCATCTGGTAGAACTCATCCTTGGACTTCCCAAAGATATCGTAGAAATCAGCATCAGAGAGATAGTACTGCAGGGGGAGAAGAGAGCAAGGACAGGTCAATTTTGGCTTTTGCAGAGGCTGGGGCACCTCAATCAGCTGCATGCCCTCCTCACTCTGCCATCACTGACCTCTGACTCCAGGCTAACAGCTCCTGTCTTTGTGGTGGGAAGTGGAAACCAGCAACTGTTCCCCATCCCACTTCTGAAAGCACCAGGGGAATAAAAGCCCACCAGCCCAAAGGGATGATCTGGTTTTGAGGGTTTGCATGCTCTGGCTGGAATTTGGCCTCCACTAATCATCCTGAGGCCAGAACAATTCCTGGTGCATGGGAGAAGTTCTGCTAGCCAAGGTTGTGGGTGGTTTATTAGGCAGTGATTCACAGGGAAAGCATCCCCCCCCCCCCCCCTTGCTCAGTCCCTTCCCCCAAATATTCCACTGGAAATGTTCACTCCCATTGTTGGAAAGAGAGAGAGGTTTGTAGATAGTAGGCTCATCACTGATACTGAGAAACACCCTGTGGGAAACACTTTGCATTTTCCCTGGCATTTTGGGCAGAAGATAGCATTCATGTACAGCCCAGCTGAAATACATCCAAGGGCATTGCCGTGGGGCAGAGCTGCTGGTCCAGTGTGGATCAGCTCTCTGGCTGAGGGGGTTGGCCTTTGCCAGGAGATGTTGGGGCAAGACGTCAATCAAACATGGGTTGTAGAAAGTAGAGGGAATCAACCCCTTGTGTCTCTCCCATCAGCTACAGAAGTTGCTGAAAACCTTGAGCTGATCAGAAATCTGTGACCTGACATTCCTCCCTGTCCCTGGATGGGATTTGCTGAAATACAAGTTTTCTGATAAAAAAAAACAAAGAGAGAATGGTCCCTTCCTGAAGGAATTTCAAACGAAAACTGACACCCACAGCCCAAGCAGAATGCACTCTCAGCTGTGTCATCTTGTCCCGTGGGAACTGTCTTTTGGATTGTCTGTCCCTCCAAGGACAGAGGCTGGGTTGCAAAATAAAATTCTATCAGAAAAAATATATATATTTTTAAATGACTAGTTAAAATTATTTTTTCTGTCATTAAAAATTAGAAACACTTAAGCCACTGTAAAAGTACCACAATTTCCTCTTACATGAAGCTCTTACTTTGTGATGAGACATATGTGTCTAGTTAGTATCTCCTTGAGCCTGAAGAAGGACTTACTAAAGTACTAGTGCACTTAGCCAATGACTAAGTGCCAGGTTAAGCTACAAAGGCATCAAACCAGCAATGTTGTCACCTCTTTTTTAGTGGGATCCACGCCTTCTGGAATTTCATCAACTGTCCTGTTCATCAGCACCTCTCGGGAATAAATTCCTTCACCATTGGGCACCAGAGAAGGGCTGCTGTCACTGTTGTAGTTGCTGCTATTGCAGTAGCTGTTGCTGTCATTGTGGTTGAAGTGTGATTTATACTCTGGAGAAGCATTTGCCATACTTGAACCTGCCAAGTTGGTCATGCTGAGGGTACTCTTGTTCAGGCTGATGTTGTTAAGGTCCTGCCAAATGGAGGAAAGCATATAAAGACAAGAAGCTCTAGCAGATCAAATCTGGGGTTGTCCCAGGATCTTTCTGTTGGGGCTGGGGGACACTTTCTAGCACAGACTATCAACACTTGGCCTGTTACTCCAAAGCAGCAAGGATAAAGTCTAAACTAAAACATTAGTTCAGCCCCTCCATCAGTGTTAAAACTTGATGTTTGGAGTGCTAAAAACACATCACTGATAAGAGCTCTTAGATGTAACTGAAGATACTGTAAGTTATATCTACTTTATATAAGTTATATAAGATATGTTGAGAAGAATGAGACTATAGTCTCATTCTTCTAAAGATTACAGCAGGGAAGGTGCATGTGGGAGGATAGAAAGTGAGATTAGATATCTACCATGTCTAAAACTTCTAAACTACCCGCATACCCCTCCCTGATACACAATCTCTCCTTATTCAAAGCCCCTCACACTTTCTTACAGCCTTTCTCTTTCTCTTTCCCAGGGCAGAATTTATCTCGTATAACAGTTGTGTTGAGACTGTTGGGACCTTCTTTCCTCTCTGTATCTCACATTGCGTATGTCTTTCTTTATCAGGGGTCACTTGTCTGGGATCTCAGGGACCCGACCACTGCAAACTACTCATACAACATTAAACTGCTCACTCTCATAGCTGCACACACTTTTAGAATCATAGAATCATAGAACAGTTAGGGCTGGAAAGGACCTTAAGATCAGGGACACCTCACACTAAAGCATGCCATGCAAGGCTCTGTCCAATCTGGCCTTGAACACTGCCAGGGATGGAGCATTCACTACCTCCCTGGCCAACCCATTCCAGTGCCTCACCACCCTCACAGTAAAGAATTTCTTCCTTATATCCAGTCTAAACCTCTGCTGTTTAAGTTTCAACCCATTACCCCTTGTCCTATCACTACAGTCCCTAATGAATAGTCCCTCCCCAGCATCCCTGTAGGCCCCCTTCAGATACTGGAAGGCTGCTATGAGGTCTCCACGCAGCCTTCTCTTCTCCAGGCTGAACAGCCCCAACTTTCTCAGCCTGTCTTCATATGGGAGGTGCTCCAGTCCCCTGATCATCCTCGTGGTCCTCCTCTGGACTTGTTCCAACAGTTCCATGTCCTTTTTATGTTGAGAACTGTACACAATGCTCCAGGTGAGGTCTCACGAGAGCGGAGTAGAGGGGCAGGATCACCTCCTTTGACCTGCTGCTATTCACATGTGTAGCTTAGAAAACAGCTGGTCAATCTCCTGCTCACATATGACTCTGCACAGGCCTGGAAAAGACCCAGGAGATCTGGGTGTATTTATGGGTGATTAATCACATCTCCTTTTGCTTTCCACAGAGGAGCACAGCTCTGATCCTGACAGCCTGAGGTCCCCATGCCTGCTCTGATCATTATGTCCTCTCCTTTGTGCGAACAGGCTGGGGCATGTGGTGGTGGTTAAACCCAGGTGTTTCCCACCCATATAGTCAAGAAGCAACTCACCACTTTGATCTCGGATATAGCTGACATGTCTCCTAAGCTGTTCTTCATCTCCTCATAGGACTTGCCATCCTAAAGGTTAAGAGAGTTGTAAGAAACACAGGCCACCTTTAGTTAGCACATACTTCTGTTCTCTAACAGGGTCAGGAGATCATATGAATTTTAATGCCCAGTGGTGCCCATTGAGATGCCAGCTGGTGCCTTATGCAAACCCCAGCTCCTGGGATCAGGAGACTGTGCCAAAATCTGAGCTTTCACTTGAAAATGAAGAAGCAAATGGACTTTAGCCTTTGCAGTTGAACAATAACAGGTGAAAATAGGAAATGTAAAGACTTCAGAGAGGAGAAGGCAAATCAAATCATATTTAATGCTGGATTTACATATTTTAAATTTTAAATTAATCTTGTAAAGGATGAAAGTCTGGTTTAAAATATTTTTCTTTTTTCCCCCTTCTGTGATTCATTCAGCTAAAGCAACAGATTTTTTTAAAGTCTCAATCCCTGATTTCTTATAATTTGGTGTCATGTATTACCAGCTACCCTTTAATTCCTGAAAAAGGAATCGACTAAATAAATTGGCAAAGCTCTTGACTGTGTTTTCCTAAGCAGCCAGGAGATGTCAGTTCTTAGCAGAATCATCCAACAAAGTTCCCCAACAAGAAGAAAACAACATAAACACATGGGCTACAGAGCAAACAGATTTAGACCCAAAACTGAGCAATGAACACACACACCAGATGTTTCTGGGATGTCAACAGTTTGGATTGCTTGTCTGTAGTTGCTGAAGCTGCCTACAGGGGATATTTTTAGAGGCACATATTTTATGAGCTGTATCCTTGTTTTTCAGAAGTTCCTCAGAAAAAAAAACTCAAAGTTTTGACCTTTGTTCTAAGCATCAACATTGGTTTAAGGGTCGTTGCTTTGGGAGTTGCTGTCTTATCTGTCCAAATCTGGCTATCAAGACAAACTCTCTACCACCACACTTGCTGCAAAGAAAGACAATGCAAACCCAGCTAGGGGGAATAAAATATCTCTTATGAGTCTTACTGCAGTGTGAAGTCCCCTGAGGACCTTCATGCTGTTCCCCTGACTGTTCCAACTGCAGGATCCAGCATGGGACTTCACTCACAGCCCTCTGAGCAACTAGAAAATATGAACTGTTTGACCACTGATGTTCATTGAAAACACCAGAAGAGAGAAGGGACAATCCGCAGCAGCCCACTGGGAAAGGCTCTGGGAATACACCTGGGAGCCGAGCTTTTCCCAACTACCCATCATATGCATTTTTCATTTAAACCACTCACATCAGTGCCATCAGGTGGCAGGAATTTAGGTGTGCAGCCTGGCACCATTGTTGCCACCTGCCTGTTTGTATGAACCACTACTCTGGCTGTCAACCACCAAAGCCCACCCAGGATTGTCCTTTATTCCCAATACATTCTGTGCTACAGCGTAGTTCCCAGGCAGGCTGGAGTGGTTGGTGCATGGTCTGCATGGATTTAAGTGTTTCACTCCTTCCTCTGTCCAGCTATACTATGCACAACCAGGGCTGGAGACACTGCATGGTGCAGCCTTATGTACTGGCCACATGAACAAATCTTTGCTCCACATTATACTCCTGAAATGACTTGAAGCCCATGTGTTTGAAAGAGGAGAGAAAGGATTTCTTTCTTCCCCAGGCATCTCCTGGGGCAAGTTTCCATTTCTACATAGGAAAGAACTATTATTTGTAAATCAGCTTTTGAGAAGGCTTGTATGTATGTAGGGAGCAAGGATGACCTTGCTCAGGAGCTCCTTGGCTCTGATGGGCAGTCTGCAAACCTGAACATGAGGCCTGTCTGCTTGCATCTTTAATTTCACCAGTGTTTGCTCTAAAAGCTGGGTCATAACATTTTTTCTGTGGCTGCATTTTGAAAAATATATATATTTTTTTTTCCAGTTTTCTTTCTGATGTAGAGTGCTTCTGTTTTCACTCTGAAGATTTTACTACTAGCTGCCCCAACCCATTTTCGGTTGAAATCACAAACCTGATTTGGAACCTAATTGGTTTTTCAAATCGAAATGTGAATATTGTGGATTCAAGCACATTTATGTATATTTGCAGAAATATTGGTTTCACCAAACAGATAGTTTTTGCTGGTGAAGGAATAAAAGCTGCTCAGGTAGCAGCACCAGGAAGCCATGAAGCTCAGGACATCGAATCACAGAATGGTTTCGGCTGTAAGGGATGTTAAAGATCATCCAGTTCCAAACCCCTGCCATTGTGAGGGGCACCTTCCACTAGACCAGGTTGCTCCAAGCCCCATCCAACCTGGCCATTAACACTGCCAGGGATGGGGCAGCCACAGCTTCTCTGAGCAACCTGTGCCAGGGCCTCAGCACCCTCACAGGGAAGAACTTCTTCCTAATGTCTAATCTCAATCTCCCCTCTGTCAGTTTAAAGCCATCCTCCCTTGTTCTATCACTCCATGTCCTTGTCAAATGTCCCTCTCCAGATTTCTTGTCAGGCCCTTTAGGCACTGGAAGCTGCTCTGAGCAGCCCAGAGCCTTCTCTTCTCCAGGCTTAACAACCCCAGGCTGACAAGATGTCGTAGCGAGGTTTAGCTCTGTGCAGCACCAAGGATATGTTCACTGACAGTAACACCCTTTAACCACCCCTGAGCATGTGTGCACACCGCAGGGCTTTTCTAGCAACTTACACTCCATTTGTAGGGGTCCCAAGCATTGAACCATCCTGTGAAGTTGAGGGGTTCATAGCCCTGCTTCACCAGTATTATTGGAGTTGCCAAGTCTCTTCCTGCTGGATGAGTCTTGAGATACTCCTTAGCTGAGGCAATTGCCTCATTCCTCTCATATGTGTTGGAGGCTTTGCCAATCCAAAGGAAAATCTGCAAGAAGAGAAGGTATTGAAGCTCAGTGAGCACTTAGGACCTGCACAGACACTGCTGTTTATTCTTCCCTGCCAACTGGAGCAGAAATAAGACTGAAAAGGCTGTGTCCCAATAATCCCCTGGGATTATGATCCCAGATTTACTCCCAGCCAAGAAATATTTTGCTTTTGAGACATGCATAGAGTATAAATATTTCAGGAAACAGCTTTTGTACATTTCAAGGTAGTTAAATCCCATCCTTGCATGGGCCAAAACTCTAACTCAGTAAGCAAAACCCTCTGAGACGTTTTCCAACAGCCTAAAGCACATTGTCACCACTGGTGCTAGGAAATGAAGGGGAGGGCTTCTGGGTGCCACCCCCTTGTGTGAGCTGGCGAAGGCTGGAGCACGTCCAGCTCTTTTCACTTTGGAGCAGGGCATGGACCAGGTGCCTCAGTTTCCTCCTTTTTCAAGCAAAGCAATCCATGCTACCTCACTCACATGTTTTGTACCTGGGTGAGAAGGACTGGACATATGCCTGCTTGTCTGACTGAGCATCATGAAACGTTTGGAGATGGGACAGAAGGCATGTTGCCCTTGGTTTCACACTGAATGGTGGATTCAAACCAATTGAGCCATAATCTGTTAGAAAGTGTCTGAGGAGAAGGGGAGGGGGAGTCTGTGCTGACCTCTTCCCATGTGTCTAGCAGCATGACATCATCTTCATCCAAGTCTTCCTGGCAGAAGCCCACCACCTCTGTCATGATGAATCGACCAGTCTGGTTGGAGCACTCAAAGAGGCGAGGCTGGTACTGAGTGGTCTGTTCTTGAAACCTTCCTCATGCACAGCAGGGAAAGAAAAAACAGGAGAGGTGGAAACCTTTTCCCGATGGTTTACATGCCACTACTTGTCATGACCTTGATGAAAGAGGTGGGAATATGACAACACTCATCTGAGGGCATGAAAGTCAGCAACGTCAGATCTCAGGGGACTGTTGGACCATTCTAACAATTTTTAAGGTAACTTTTCCTCCACCCAAAAAAAGGCAAAAGCAGAACACTTCTCTCATTGTGGAGATGAGCCTGATGTCAGGTGAATGACACATCGGATTGCTTGATTGCAAAGGAACCCATCACCTGCCCAGAGGGCTGGGGAAATCCAGGTTGTTCAAAAGTAGATTCAGTTTCATGAATCTTCTGGGACTGCCCATAAACCTAATAATGTCTAGAAATGGAGCAAGTGGTTCATGTAGCTCTTATGGCAAGCTATGGGATGTATTTACTGTGGGAAAGGAGGATGTAGCACACTCCTTTCTGAAGGGTTTGGATCTGTAGCTCCTATTTCACTGAAGGCCTGAACCAAAACCTAGGGAAGAGATATCTCAGTGTGATTTCCAAACAAGGCTTTGGTGATACTCTGACCTTGTGATCCCTTTAGTGAGGACACAGTATCAAAGTTTTGATCCCTTGCTTAATGTTGCCTGGCAAAACCTGGAGAAACAAGCAGGTCACTTTTACCTCTTTTCACTGGCATAAGGTGCTTTGCCACCTAAGGCTTCCCAGAACTCTGCTGGCTCTTGTCCTTCCAAAATAGTGTGCTTGTCCCTCTTGGAAACGATGTTAGCTACCATTTTTGCCATCTCCCTCTCATCTCCACTGCATCCCTGTGTTCAGAACATAAGGTTGAGGTGGAGTTAGGGACAGACTGGCAAAACTTATCTGTGGGGAAAAGCTGGCTTGGTCCCACCCTCCCCTCTGGAGAGTTTTATGCCTTCTGGAATGCTTTTGAGGGTCTCATCTAAGCTAGTCACTCAGAATACATTTCTAGCCCTTGAAGGGGCATACAGTGCAGCCAATGGCATCTAGGACAACACTCATAGAAAGGTTTGGCATAAGGGACCTTTAAAGATCATTTAATTCAACCTCCCTGCCATGAGCAGGGATATAGAATCATAGAATAGTTAGGGTTGGAAAGGACCTTAAGATCATCTAGTTCCAACCCCCCTGCCATGGGCAGGGACACCTCACACTAAACCATATCACCCAAGGCTTCATCCCACCTGGCCTTGAATACTGCCAGGGATGGAGCATTCACAGCCTCCCTGGGCAACCCATTCCAGTACCTCACCACCCTAACAGTAAAGAATTTCTTCCTTATATCCAATCTAAACCTCTGCTGTTTAAGTTTTAACCCATTACCCCTTGTCCTATCACTACAGTCCCTAATGAATAGTCCCTCCCCAGCATCCTTGTAGGCCCCCTTCAGGTACTGGAAGGCTGCTATGAGGTCTCCACGCAGCCTTCTCTTCTCCAGGCTGAACAGCCCCAACTTTGTCTTTCACTATGTCATGTTGCTCAAAGCTGGGCATCACTTCTGCTTTGGTTTCATATACCATCTCATCCTGAAACTTAACATGATAAATGAATGCACTCTAATCCTGGATGATTTGTTACAGCTGGAGTGCTATAAAACCTGGGGTGCTTTATTCAGCTGAAAATGTTACGAACATCTAAAATGAGGTGAACCCCAACATAGGTTAATTCTGTACAGAGGTTGTATTACTGCTAATCCTCCATATATGGAGCCTTCTCCAGCGTGCACCTTCCTGCACTGAAATTAATGAGCTGCCCGCCTAAGGATACACCTCCATAGCTCAGTGGAGGTAGGAGACTCAAGACGTGCATCAGCAATTTTGGCTCCCTTAAGCTGTTTCCTCTGGACCCACTTGAGTCTCACCTTCCCACACCACAGGTAGCAGATTTGGCTGGTTGTCAGCAGGAAGACATCATTGGAATTGAGTGAGGAGGCCCTGGCTGGCACCTCTGTGGCCTTTGTGTTCATCTCATCCGTGCCCCTCACCTGGAAGAGGCGGATCGCTGGCTCAGGTGTGTTTTTCTGAGCCCGGCTTGTGCCACCCTGCAAGGAAACAGAGAAAAGGATGGTACTAGGATATAAGGACAATCAAATCCAGAGTGCAACTGACTGGATGAAGAAGACTGTTGGGCTCACAGCTGTAATGATGGAACATGGTCCTGCACAGAGCAGGTAAGGAAATCCGAATACCTGCGGGTTCCAGGTCAGAATAAAAGTTATATGGCATAACTTCCGCTTTTCTCCCCAATTACTGTGAGCTTTGACCAGCTCCTGTTGAGATGCTCAAGTTCAATGTGAGCAGATCTTACTACCTGCAAAGCATTTGCCATGTAGACAGGGTAAGGCAGCTGGACTCAGATTTCCAGCTGTGCTTGGCTTACTGAACATCTGCCACAGAAGTTGTATGGTGGGATCAATGCTGAGAGCAATCCCCCTCTTCCCCAACCATTTACAATGTCTCCACCACAGATGTCAGCACCCACTGCAGCAAGTAAAGTGGCTTAGGAGTTAATTCAGACAGGGACAATTCAAATCATGTAACTGTTTGTAGTGTATTTTGCATATCCTTTCTGGATAGTGTTATTTGTAATTCACAGAAAGATTGCCTTCTTATAACTCTGCAAAATATTCTGGGATAGAGTTGGAAAGAATATAACACATTAACACTGGAGCTCAGGGGTGAACAGCTGAGTCTGGGTCAGTCCAGGGCTGTGTTTATGCATATGGTGTTCAGGCCACTTGGGAAGTAGTAGAAATGTTCCACCGCTTCCATCTGCCAGCCCATGCAGACCTGGCAGTGTCATTCCTGAATATCAGCCCCCTTTTCTGGACTATTTCCATTCCAACTGCCAAGCCATCACTGGTGTTTGCACCTCCCATTGCCCACATGCACAGAGCTGTGTTACCTCGTAAATGATCAGCTTGCCCTTGAAGATGGCCAGGAAGTGTGCGGGCTCCTTGCCCATTGTCACGCGCACCTGCACAGCCTCATCCCCATACTTCTTGTCCAGCTCAATGGCGTTCAGGGCACAGGCAGTGATTTCATCCACAGAGGCATGGCGGCCCTGGGGAAGACAGAGAGATGCCACATGCACTATGATGAGATGCAGGGTATAAAGCGCTGCACGACGTAATATCTTGCCAATCCAAAGCCCCGCATATAATATTGTGAGATCAGAGTTAAACCTTCCAGATGTTTAAATTTCACTTGCATCCTGGTTTTGAAGACTTTAACATCCCATTTTCAAAGCTTCTCTCTGTCTCTTAGGAGAGGAAAAAATGCTTTAAAAAGGAAAGCAGAGGTATTTATATACCCACATGGCTCCAGGAGTTGAGGCTCTAAGGCACAATCTGAAAGACTGCACGGTTTGACCTCAGCATTGTAAGCCCCATAATCCTTCACTTTTTCTGCCTGACACTGCTGGCTCTCAGTCTGACACCAGCTTGGGCTCAGTGTCCCTGCTGTCCAGAAAGCACAGCTTGGGATATTTGCAATGGACAGCTGAGGAGAAAAGGGTATCTGAGTTCTTGAGTGCTTGGGTGGCAAATTTTTTGTGCAATTGCTTCTTGCAGTTTCAGTCTTATAGACAACACAACCACTGTTTCTGTTTGACCTACCTGCCACATGTAGAGGACATAGTGAGGCCTGCCTGATCTCAAGTAGGTGTACAGGACCAGGTAGCAATCACCCCCATAGAACTGCCCATATGTCTTGGGATTCACTGGCTGCATTTGCAAGTCCTCAATCCTCCACACCTAGTGAAAGAAACATTTTGGTGAGCAGCAGTAGAGTCTGTGAAGACAGAGCACACCCCCTTTGCTAGCAGACCGCTGAAGTTCAGGTCTTCAGTTGGAAAGATAACCCTTTCTCTCTCTCCTGGATGCCAGTAACCCCAGCTTACTAAGTGCTTGTTGACAAAGTTTGTTTTCTCCTGGCTGTCACAATATATGTGCCACTAATAGATCTTCAGCAGTCAGTGGTTCTCAAGGAGAAGAAGCCTCCAGGTCCCTCACAGCCCCTCTCCCAGCCAGTTCCATCTTCCATGGGAGAGGAACTTCTGCTCTGTACAAGTTTGGTTGATATGGCCTAAACAGAGTGTTTGACTTCATTCTGACCCACACTCACAGCAGGAGAGGAGTCATCATGGTGACTGCTTTGCTCCACTGGTCAAAGGCTGGAGAAGAAATGCCCCTGAACTACTGTAACTGATGCATTAGAGTTCACAAGCACTTTGCTCTGGCTGCAGCTGTGCTTCCTTGGAGAAAGTAGGTGAGCACAGCATCACAGCTCCATACATCTGCTCTGTGTGAAACACTGATTACTGCATCCTCTGCCAGCAAAAGGAGCTCTCTCACCTCTATCTCCCCAGAGGCATCATCTACCATCCTCTGCTCAGCAGCTAGCTCCGGTCTGGCATGGAGCTGTGTGGTGTCAAACTTCACTTGCTCCACCTTGGCTGCATGCACCAGCAGAATAAAAACAAGAACCCAGTGAATGAACAAGAACATACAAATGCCCTGTATCACTCTCACACACGTACACAACTGTTTTACATATGAGAAAAACCTTGTCTATGGTTGCAAGAAGCCAGTCTTGCCACTAGTAAGCTAATATCAATTCTGGATTATGCAAGCGTTGATACACTCCAGTGTTGACCTGTTACAGGTTGGGAACTGGCCACAAGTATATTGCAATGACAACTGGCTAGTAAAAATACTAGTTGTCTTCTGACTGAAAATTCATAATTGTTTTCCAAATCCATACATATCTCATTCCTTCCCAAATGTTACTTTCAGAAATAAAATGGCTACATTTTTCCAGCTTATGGTAAGGAGAGAGTATTTATGGAGAGCACAGAGAGAAAGAGGCGGATTAAAAAGCGAGAACTTGGAAAGAGATTTGCAGCTCTTGGGCTATTATTGATGGAGACATCCAGCATCTCTGTCACCATCCCATCATTCATCAAGTTCTCTCTCTTTGGTATTGTTTACTCTCTGGGGTTAATGCATTGTAATATTCACTTCAGCAGTGTGATAAATTGAGGCACCGTTTACACCTGGTATAAATACAGAATAATTCCATTGACGTCAGGAGGGTCTTGGGTGGATGCCAGTGTAAATGAAAGCAGAATGTTGTATAACGCTTCCTCATCAGGTTTAGCATCAGTCCTTTAAAAAAAGTTCTGAAAGTATGAAATTTTGCATACAAATTTTCAGACGAGAGTGATCTTCTGTCAATATTTACGTTTGGATTAAGTAGTAGTTTGGTTCATATAAGAAGCCTCAGCAGTTCTCAATGCTTTTCAGCTCCTGAATCTTTTACATCTACTGAAGAAGGTGGAAAATACAAGGTATGGGAAGCATGTGCACTAGATTTTCAAAATACTGGAGGCAGGAGACAGTTTATGTGAACAGTGTCCCCTCAGCTGTTGCTTAGCACAGATAGGAAAAACAAAGTCAGGACAAACATGCTCACCAATTTTGCCAGTAGTGTAGATTTTGCCCAGTCCTTGTGTTTCATCCTTTTCGGTCCACCTCTGGAAAAGCTGTTTAAACATGGCTGACTCTGCTCCATCATTGATCACTTCAATGTTGACGGATGAAGGATAGCCTTTGGCTTGGATAAAACCCTAGTGGGTTTGAAAACGGACATCAATGGGAATACAATAAGCTTTTTACAGACATGAAGAGGGATGTGGACCTGAAGCATCTCAAAGACTGAACATCCCTCACTGAACACAGTGATATTACCAAGAACAGGATTCACCACAAGACTTGCATCCAGACTTATAAATGGAGATGTCTACAAGCTCTCACATATAGCCATGTTTATTTCTGTGTTTAGGGGACTTAACCCTATCCCTAGAGCCAGTCATTTGGATCCTACACTTAACCTCTACATAACACCTTAGTCTTGAAGAAAATCTCTCTCAGTGGGTCTCATGAAAAGCCTCCTTCTCTATCTCAGATAACTCTGTAGATGACTTCTAGTGATGGATCTAGGAGTGAAGGGGAGGGAGCAGTGACAGGGTGTGCCCATGACCCAAGACCCTTGTTCAGTTCTTTGTTTTTTTCCAAACATTTTGCCCCTTTCTAAAACAGGAAGTCTGATCTCCCTGTGTTATGATAGAGGGCATGCAAGGTAGTGAAAGGATGGAGTGAGCTAAGTACCCCGGAGCATGATGTGTGTTCTGAAAGGACTAAATTCTCACAAATCTCTGCTTTATTTTTTTAACCTTTTTCCCCCTAAACCCAAATTATTTCTTTACCATAGAGCTACTATTGAGTTAGAAGACTACTTCAGCAGAGGTGCCTGGAAGAAAATTATCTGTGTTCTGCCACAACACCAAAGTCATTGTTCAGTTCTGGAAACTGCTCTTATGTTTATCTCAGCAGGCCCTGGGATGACCTGGAGCTTCAGTGTCGACAGTCATGGTTCAGGGAAGGAGCTTGGCTGTGGGCTTCTGAGCATTCATCTTCTGCTGTAAATACTACAGCCACACACTACCTCCAGGGAAAAGCAGAGCAGATGGTCCTCCCATCCCTCCCACCTGCTGCACTGAAAGAAAGAGATATCTTTTGTTCTACATGTGTAGCTCAGGGCCAGAATATGAAGAGCTGATTGCCTAATGTGAAGCATCTGAGCTAAGCTTTTGAAAAGAGCACTGCAAGATAAGCTTTAAGGTGAAGTTTTTCTAAGCTTTTCTTCTCTAAGATAATAGATGCAATCTGTATTGAAGCTGGATGTCTCCAGGTAAGACCTTATGGATGAAGTTCAGTATATCCTAGTAAAAGCTCACAGAAGATAAGTCTGTTTATAGTATCCACATAACTGAGTAAATGAAACAAAAGCTATGATCCCTTGTAGCCTTCACTTCAGCATGGCAACTTGTAAAAAACCTACCAAACGCCTTTCTTGCTCAGGCTCTCCTGAGGCTAATGTTTTATGGAAAGAAGTGTCGAGGCATGTTCTGCAAGAAAATAACTTCATGGTAGCTCATCTGGAGGAGCACCAGGGCATTACACTAATGTGCTCTTTCTTAACATGAATCCTGGTCTCATCTCAGGTTTGCCAACCTGAATTAATGGCAGTTAATAACAGATCTCTTTCTACCCATTGGAAGAGACTTGTATCACCTTCAAATTCACATGCAGAACATGGGCCCAGATCCTTTGGTGATGTGAAAAGGACACATTGATTATAATGGACTTGCTGTTGAGGCCTGTAGCACCTACATTAAAGGTCTGGCTTTTACAGAAAGCCCAGATCAAGTTTCTCACTGACTTGCCCAAGATATTACCTTTGGTTGGGAACACAAGAGATGTTTTCAGGGTCAAAGCAGTGGTCCATGCTGCCTGGAACAGTGGCATTAAGAGATGCTGTTTAGTGAGTGCACACAAGCTTGGTGGCTGGCTTCAGTCTGACCCCTTCACTCTCCTCAGCATCCACAATATTGGGTCATGGATGTTAGAGATGATATAAAAGCCCATTTAGTATCTGTTTATGGACCTGTTGACCATGAATTTGTCTGATCCCATCTTGACCCTGCTTATTCTCTGTGTCCAATCAACAACACCAGCAGTCCGCCATTTACTGAGTAATGAAGTATTTTCTTTTATACTTTATTTTCTTTATGAATTTCCTCCTAGTTTCAGTGGCAGGTCTTTCTTCTTGTGCAATTTGGTGACTAGCAGTTTTGTGTTTGCATCATCTTGCCTTGTTTAGACATGCAACTTTTCCCACTGTTATTATGCGGGCCAGCTCTGCAAGACCTACACTTAATTGCAATTACTGGTCAGATCTAGGTTTGCACTTAGTTAACCTCCCATGACATTGTCTGCAGTATATTACAACTCACCACAGCTCGAGTGAAGGCTGCTTTTTTCTCTTCCAGGCTGGAGGCTTTTCCTCTCCAGACATAAATCTTAAAACCACCTTGGTCTAAAATATAGCAGTCCTAAGGTGAAACAGAAAAAAAGATGTTAAAAACTCCACACAGGCAAAGGTCCTTGTTTGTAGCCTACTCTGGTTGGATCCTTCATGAAGATTCAGGTTAGATTTAGGTTTAGCTCATTTTCTTGCCTTACAGAGCTTCAACCCTCATGCAATCATTAGCAAAGGCAACAGAGGATGGTTCACTAATGGATCACAACTACCATCAACCATACAGTGCAGGGGTACAGGGGTATGTTGACTCTGCAAGCACATCTGACCCAGGGAGCTGACCTTTAACCATAATGTATTTTTCTTAAGCATTGCTCGAAATGGGGCATTACCATCTCATAAGAGATGTTCCCAAACCAGCAAACGCCAGCTCCAAAAGGCTGGAGGAAAAGTGCTGAAATATTAATCCTCAGCCTGCTGTGCTTCAGTGCTGCTGATGGTGGTGCTCCTTTATGCCAAATCTGCTACTAAAGGAGCAGGAAAAGTCAGAGTTAGATATCTGCATGACTATTCTGTGTTCCTAATCTGGAGCTGAAAGTGTTGAATCATTGCGAAACGCAGCAGAATCCTGAACCCAAAGGGGATGAGGTGGCTGCCAGGCAGCCTGTCTCTGCTGCAGAGAGCTGGTGCTTCAAACAGACAACTGTGTGACCAAAGGCTTCTCATTCTTCAGGCTGAACTTTGAGAAAAAAAAAAATACAAGTTTCATATTCCTGTAAAAGGAGACTGAAATTTAACAAGGCTGACACCAGCATGAATAAGGGAGCTGGAGCCTTGCAGCAGTACACCGTCTTGCAACAGGCTTGTCTGCACTGCAGTTAAGGATAAGCAATTCCTTGCCAAAATTCAACCAGGAGGATATTAGGAAAGCCTTTGTTTTCTGAAAGCCTATGGCCAGAGGGTCTGTAAGCAGTCTCCTTCAAGGGTGCATCACTGAGACCAGCCACTTGCTACAGCAGGATAACTATCTTCATGATTTTGTGAGGAGAGTATTCATTTGCTCTGAATTCTGCAGGTGGAGGGCTATCCCTAGACATCAGATATTAAGAAGCCATATTTCCATCTGGAATTTATTCCTGGCCCACAGCTCCCCTTGTCTCTGACTGCCAAGCTAATATCATCCTTGGCTGAGAGGGTCAATTTGCCACCTCCTGTTAGAACAGCTTCAGTGCCCCACCTACCTCTGGCCACTGAGGCTGTAGTACGTCACTGGCTATTACTGAGGCTGTGGTAGGACTACACTGTCCTGTTTTCAGAGGACACCTGATAAACCTGAATGATGGAAGGGCTGATAATTTTCAGGAAATGGGGTATCCCATTGAAATAAGTCCTCAACTGAAAATAAAGCAAGCCCCATCATCCTTTTCTCACTGTAAAGTCTGATGGCTTTCTCTCACCTCATGCTGGAGCAGATCCTGTGTCAGGGGCCGGGTGGCTATCTCCTGTACCACCAGGTCATTTTCCTTCTCATAGACACTGGAAGACAGAGTCATCACGCAGAGTCAGACTTCACAGTGCTTCCTGTGAGAAAGGACAGGGTTTGGAGAACATTTCTGGACTTACTGGTATAGCCGGACATTTGCTTTCTGCAGCTCATCCGCTTTTGTATCCGGGATGGCATCTCGGAGCTCCCCACGCCTCTCACCCAGCACCATCTTCATGATCTGCATGAGGTCCGGGGAGTCTTTCTCGTTGTCAATGATGCCAATTTGAGCGCGGCCACCTCTTTCACTGTCCCTGATGCTGCGAGCCAGCATGAGACCCTGCACAAAGATCAGCAGGGTGTAAATCCTGATGCTGAGAACAAACTCAGTGATCCTCAGACCTAGAGCAATGACTGAGCACCAACAGTCCAAGCCAGCTTACTACAGCTTTCTGAAGCTTCTAGTGTTCTCCAAATATAGCTGTTTAATGTAGTGTATGTGTCTGCAATGCTTTCTTACGAACTAACTCTCAGGAAAATGTTGCTTATTTTGGATCTGACCTATCAATACCTTGGTTACATGTTCTTACTTGTCTCATACTGACCAAGCTGTAATCACTACTGGGGCTTGCTACCACAGGGCACAGGCATGTAGTAACTACAAAAAGCATTGCCCATGTCTGGCTGTACATGAACAGGTCCACTGATCTTGTGACGTACTCTGGGAGAGCCACACACACATGCTGAGGACAATGAGATTGGATGCTGCAGAGCTTCAGGACTCTGGATGCTCTGTGGTGACTTTTTACATTTAAATGTTTCAAGTATTCAAAAAACGTGGATGTTTTCTGTGAAAAAAAGCAATGTGAAACACCAGGCAACTAATTAAGCTGAAATCTCAATTTTCAATTGAATTATCTTTTTCCATGTTTCTTTCCACAATAGCTCTGAAAGGGGCCCCTTTTTGTTAGACCTAGGAAATAACCTGCTTGATTGCCAGGCCTGAAATGAACCATGCCCTGTTCCTCACAGCGGCTGTCCCTCTACCTGCTCTCCATCCTCCATGTCCTGAGGGTTTCTTTGTCTCTTCTTCATTCTGTATTCAATCTTCTCCTCTAGCCATCATGTCCTGGAAAACAGCCTTCCTTGTGAAGCTCCCACCTCTCCTGATGACTGGTTATGAGTTTGGCCACCAACTTTGCTGATGAGCCATTGACAGATCTTCCTTTATTATATCTCTGTATCTCTTTTTTTTCTATCAGGAAAATAACAGTAAAGACTGCTTTGCAAAGTGCCTTAAGAGCTATGGGTCTGATGTATCAACACTTGGGTTATGTATTCCTACTTATCTCATACTGACCAAGACTGAATTCCCAGTGATGCTGCAGAAAAAAAAGGAAATTCGTTTACCCCTGGTGTCATTAGTGCAGCCAAACCTGATGGTGTCACTGACTTTTTAGTCCTACGTCATGCAAGCCATAGGGCACAGAGGGATGTAGATGAACCTCTGCAGAGGGAACTGGATGCCTTCCTGGAGCCAGAGCTAGTAATGTGCCCACAGACGCTGAGGTCAGGTCTGAACTGAAGGGAAGCAATTCCTTGGGCCTGTGATACCAGCAGATGGGCAAGTAGAAATTTACCATGATTTTCTCTGTTTACATCTGTGTTGCTGATTTCACTGAGATTTTCACTGTGCAAACACTGAATGCTGTTTATTTTTTTCCTTGGGCATCAAAAAATACTACTAGTAAATGAAGTGGGTTTTGCCTCTACTCACTCTGGATTTCTCAGCAATGCAGCAGCTGGGTCCATTCCACTGAATCAGCACTTTCCCAAGGTCCAGCAGGAACACATCACCTTTATTGAAACTGTCCCAGGAAAGCGCTACCTGTCATGAAGAAATGAAAGCGTTTGGCAAGCCAGGGAGGACAATGAGTGCTGCAGGAGACGAGTCACAGTCAGTGGAACTTGCACCTGGGGGATGTGAGAACTGGTCTGCAATGACACACTCATTTTTCCAACACTCAGCTCTTCACTGAGTACAATGGCTTCTCCCATGGCAATACCAAACTCTCAAGTGAGGTCTTGAAAACTACCCTGTAGTAGGGGTCCTTGAGCAGAGATGAGCTATCTATCAGATGAACCTGATTGAAAACGAGTGTAGGAGGAGAGGCAAGGAGAAATGATCCATAAGGAGAGAGGTCTCTTCTTACCTCTGTGGCTGATACATGTTTCTTCCCCTTGACATGAAGAAGACGCTTGATGTTGTACATATTGGTCTCCACATGCTTAAATCCTGAAGCCACTCCTCCCTTCTTGTAGCTGTTGTGTAGCAGGGAATAAAGTGTTAGAGCTGGTTAGAAAACACCTTCCCCTATATACTCTGAGAACACCTCAAGATTTTGGCTATAACTAAAATATCATAGCTTGGAAGAGGCTGGCAAGTGTAGTGAGGCATGTGATTCAGAATACTTGAGATTTGTTTGGTCCAGTTTAACATATCCACAAGAGGATGCTGTGGTGATTAGTCTACCTGTGAAGATGTGGAAGGAGCCTGCTTTAATTTCTCATTCTGCCTCAGACTTCCTGTTCAATCTTAAGGATGTGGTTTAGACCAAGATGAAGCCTAACTTGTACTGATTTCAGAAGCAGATATGTTTCCAAATAGACTTCTAAACCTACATGTCCTTCAAAACCTTCATTGTCCCTTACTCATCTTTAAGATGAGGGTAAAACCAATTTCCTGTCTCACAAAAGTCTTGAGGAAACTCATGAGAGATGGAGAGATGCACAATACAGAGGTATTAAAAGCTGGACTGGGACATATATACCGAGGATGAGTTTTCATCCGAGTTTTCTTCAGCTGTTTAAAAGCAAGGCACTTAGGCTGTTTATTGGCAATGAAGGCCTTCCTGGAAGTCAGCTATTGGAGTCACCTTAAAAGACCCCAAAGTGAGCAAAGACCACAAGATTGGATTCAGCAGTATCTTTTAGGTGGCAGAAGTTCAGAGTCACACTTTCCTTCCACTACATGAATATTACTTGAAGGATGAAACAAATCAGCACTTCAAAGTGAATATTAGTCTGAAGTGCCTTGAACGGGCATATTTATCTAAAGTGTGTGGAGGAGAGGAAAGAAGACCCTAGGGTGAACAAGAGGGAGGTTAAGAGGAAATTACTGCAAATATCTGGGAAAATTACCAGTAGAACAAAACATCATGGCTCCAGACCTAATAAATATAAATCATGCTTTCAAAATGAGGTTTTTTTCTTCTGAGTTTTGACCAATTTCATCACTGATCCATATTTTTCAGGTTTTTGAAACACTTATGGCTCTCAGATACAGAGAAGCAGAGAAATCCCAGGGACCATGACCCACCTCGTTGCAGGGTATTTTGAACTACTCACATAATGCCATTGCGGAAGTAGCTTTGGAAGGTCTCAGACTCATGTCCCTGCACTTCCCGGTGCTGCACAGGGTTCCCCCCGAGCACATTGTCCAGCTGGGTGACATACAGGGCTGCGGCACCTTGCTCATCCTGAGACGAATCCTTGCCAATCCAGTAATGCAAATCTACAGCAGATCCACGAGAGGTTCTTTTGGTCTGGAAGAGGTGGGAAAGATGAATGAGAATAAAGACATAGCCCATATGTGTGTTTCAAATAATATCACTGGCCTGAGGGACCTGGTAAAACCAAGCAATCATAGAGCCCTTTCCTAGGGTCTTGCCCAGTTCTGCCTTTCTCCTGGGCAAGGGGAGGGAGGACGGAGCCTTAGGATGCTGGCAGCTCAGCCTGGAGCCAGGGACCTTATTCAGGAGAACACTAATGAGTTTTATGTACAAATTGAACTGAAGGACGTTACTGTTTGTATTCCTTTATAGCTCTTGTCATCAAGGAAAACTGAGCCACCTGTGCAATTACAAAAATTAATGTGTTTAACCTGTTGTACTTTTGTAGAGTTTTTATTCAAACTTAAAGGAGACTCTTCTCACAGATTGCCTTTTTAAATGTAATGTACACTGCTGTTTGTTTGCCTGGAGATACTACCCTTTCTTTCCTGTTCTCTTTCTCGTATCACACTACATAGTAACACAAACCGCCCCTGAATTCCTGCCGACTTGCAAAACAGACATAATTCCAAATGAAGCTGAGCCTATGTGTGCATGCTGTGATTTGTCTTATTACAGAAAACCCCAGTAGCCTAGAAAGAGGAGGCGAGTGATCTGAGAAGAAGTATGCTTATCGCTGTCTGAGTTGTGCCAGTTATTTCTCAGCACATACTGTGTTAAACTCTATTATGGACACCTGGGAAAGGTAATAAAAGCTCATTTTATAAACTGGATTTGACACTAAGTTCTGTTTATTTGCTTTGTGCAGTGATACCACAGCGAAACACAGTAGAAGAACTTGGAATAAAATACAGCTCAATTCCTCTAGCACAGATAATCAATTTGTGGCAAAATTGCCCCATTTAATACATTGCACTAAAGTCCCTTTGTCCTGCAGACAATGTTTGTTTGGAGAGCCTCCAGTGAATATGCAGAATGCAAAGATGAATATTTTTATCCTCCCATCTGCCATGGCAAAGTAGTGTAGTGGGCTGATTAAAGGGTTTTTCTACCTGGAGAAGATATTGAGCCTATGAGCATCAAAATCTATACTGGTATTTATAGTAAGTTCCTTGCAAAGACACTCACATTCTGCTCTCAGCATGTCTTTGGTGGCTACTACCAAATCAATTCAGCATTGAAAGATAGCATAAAGGCTCTGCATGGTGAAGTAGAGCAGGAGACTCATTCTACATCACTATCCCAGCCTGGTTTCCCTACTTCATGTATAGTGGATGTGCAACTGTTTATTGTGTAATAGAGGTGGTTTTGCTGTCTCTTGACTGATGGAGATGTTTGCAGGAGGGACAGTCAAACTCAAGAAGTGGGAAATGCTTCTGGTTTACACTGTATGGAGCTTTTTTAATACAATGGGCCCTGGGTTGCTCTATGCAGATGAAGAGATTTGGAAGGAATTCTGGGAGCTGAGTGCAACACATCATCCTTCCACAGAGTTTTGGGAGCACAAGGCAGTTTGCACAGCCCACAGGGTAGAGTTGGTCTTCCCAAGTTCCTCATGCTTCTGGTTAGCCTGGATTCAGCTGGCTGCAAGTAGGTCTGGACCAAATTTGTGTGGAACAGACGAAGTGTCCTAATGGGGACATGAGAAGGGCTGCAGAGCCTCTGTGCTGCTTGTGTGATGCAGAGTAGGTAGCACACCTCCATAACCCACATCATCTGCTGAAAATGAGACCTTCCATTTGGCCACTTCTCACATCCTCAAAAGACTCCTACAAGGCATACAAATGTGGTCCTTGATTTAGTTTGCCAGGAACATACTGGCTATTTTGCCATGTCCAGACATGACTCAGTTGATTAGAAGATAAAGAGTTTTAATGAATAACTAAGCTAATGGCTCCTCAGGACTTCTGATTTACTAGGCATACAGTATTGCTGCAACAGCTATGTTAATTGCAGGTGCTTGATTAGGTGGTGAACACACATGCACAATCACAGCGATACTCTCACCAGTGAGGGTACCTAGATCCAAGTCAGAGCTAAAGAAAAAGGGTGGAACCAGTTGCCTGCCGAAGCAACCAGTGTTTGCCAGCCTTACTTACATGCAGAATTATGTAACAGTCTCCTTCAAAAAATGTCCCATAGGCCTTTTCAGGTATAGGAACCATCTTCATATTCTGTAAGCAAATGAGAGTTTGAGTCATTACTAGAACTTCAGAGCCAGAAGCTGATGTGTGCAAAACAGGACAGCTGCAGTGCACAAAACACTAAGGTGATAATCAGGATTTGCAGAAGGAAGAATCTGTGTGGTGCTTGTGAGCTGGGAAAAGCCGCTTCTGGGGGAAATCCCCAAAGTACTAAGGGATGAGAAGGGACAAATTATAGTGTTTGGACAGACTAAAAAGGTCTCATTGACCTTCTACAGTCCTGTAGGTATAGAGAAAGAAGACCTAGGTGCTCCAGAGCTTGCATTTGCAGGTAATTTCGCAGGGGAGTGAGCACATCCCATCCTAAGTTTGGTTTTGGGGCATGGTTTTTACTCAGTACTTATAAGTCCAAGGATAACTTTCAGTGCTTTGGTAGGATAACCACTTTACCAGGGGCTCATATCAACTAACAGTACTGAGAAAACACAGACTTGAGGACACTGATGTGTCCTTCACCCCTCCAGTCCCAAACTGTACCCTAATCTCATACAAGTGCACAATCAACTAGCCATGCCTGCCCAGTGCAGGTGCCTGGATGTGTCACCCACCAGAATACATGCAGCTCCTGGGCTTGGACAAGCTCTGTGGTTCCCTGGAATCAGAGACATATATTCTTCTGGTGGCCTGACTTGTTCCCCAGCATACCAGCTTGACCCTTGTCTCTAATTACAGAATCTCTTGGAAGAAGCTTAGTACCGTGCATTGGAGAGGAAAGGGAAAGACCCTGTGATATGTGGACCATAGCTGGGATCTGCAGAGGACCACCACTTGGAGATGTGTTGGAGCGCTTTCCCACTGCTCCCCTGAGTAGACTCTGCACCTCAGTCTATACCCTTTAATTGAAAGAGAATGTTCTTGGAAAATTGGGCCAGAAAAAGGCAGAATTGAGCACAGACCGGCTCCAACCCACAATCAAATACCACCACAAGCAGAAGGAAACTTGCAGGCCACAGTATCTTTCCTTGCAGTGACCCACTGACCAGAGTTGGAAAGACGAGGATGAAGTGCAAATAGACTCCATGGGTTGCTTCTGCTGCAAAAATGGGTGCTTTGCCCATGGCAGCTGCTCATATACACTAAGGCTACCTGTGCATAACCCCTCTTCTTGGTGAAACAGGGAATTAATATCTAGCGTGCTAAAGCAGCCTTTTCTTGGTTCCTGAAGGGGGTGAGAAAGCTTCTAGTGTTGGAAACACAGCTTCAGTCACAGCACATTCATGTTTCCTCGGTCAGTATTATCGCTGTTTCACAGAGCAGGAAACAAAAGCAATAATATGTTGAAAGCTGCATAGGGAGATACTGGGTCTCCTGTTTCCCACCATATCTTATCTGTAATAGCCTCTTTTCCCACACAGATTACTTCAAGAATATCTCTTTCTTGAAACATATACACACACAGGTGTAGAGGACATATGCCATCATTGCCTTTTGTCTTACCTCTATGCCCCATATCTGTAGTCCCAGCTTTCTCTCGATAGTTGGGAGATTTATGTCACTGTCTGTCATCCTGCAGTCTGAGCTGGAAGGGAAAGGAAGAAGGAAAAACAAAAGAAGTAGATAATTGGATACAGCAGTAAGTGTGCTAGTCTCCTGGGTTCCTCTTACTGTCAGTGGAGGCTTAGTACAGATAATCTATACCTTGAAATGTCACTATCTCTCTGCTATGAAGAGAGCACAGCTGCAGTTATCACCAGTTAGGTGGGATGAACCCTCATTCCCAGGCTACCCATGTTCACGGGGGGCCAAGCAAAGTGTAGTATCACAACACAGCAAAGACTAGATAGAATCATAGAATCATAGAATAGTTAGGATTGGAAAGGACCTTAAGATCATCTAGTTCCAAGCCCCCTGCCATGGGCAGGGACACCTCACACTAAACCATAGCACCCAAGGCTTCATCCAACCTGGCCTTGAACACTGCCAGGGATTGAGCATTCACTACCTCCCTGGGCAACCCATTCCAGTGCCTCACCACCCTAATAGTAAAGAATTTCTTCCTTATATCCAGTCTAAACCTCTGCTGTTTAAGTTTCAACCCATTACCCCTTGTTCTATCACTACAGTCCCTAATGAATAGTCCCTCCCCAGCATCCCTGTAGGCCCCCTTCAGATACTGTAAGGCTGCTATGAGGTCTCCATGCAGCCTTCTCTTCTCCAGGCTGAACAGCCCAAATTTCTCAGCCTATCTTCATACGGGAGGTGCTCCAGCTGCTCTGGTGTGGAGTTATTATTGAATAGGTGGAAAGGATTCACAGGGGTGGTGGACCTGTTTTGTTCCCACCATGGCATGAAGGGTGGCAGAGACAACAGCAGACCTCCAGGAAGGAGGGCATGGCAGGTGCCTCTTGGGCAGCTCAGCTCCAATGTAGCAGCCATGGGACAGATTGTGTTTGTGTAGGGGCAAGACCCATATCAGCCTTTCCTCTGTGAGTTAATCCTGCTTAGAGATAAAGGCCCAGTTTTGAGAGAAAACACAGTTCACTGATTTCTGTGCTTTGCATTCATTTGCTTTGCCAGTGCGCTCCTCTGATTTACATTTGTTCGTGACAGACAGAACAATTGCACTAAGTTAAAAAACAGCAACTTGATTGACTGCATTTTCTTCTGTGCCTCTGGATGAAAAGGCTGCAAAGACTGTAGGCCACAGCCTGTCTGCTCTCCTCTGCTCAGCTGTAGGAAACCACCTATGAGAAGGAACAGTGCCATGGGCACAGCTAAGCCATGATGAGATGAAAAATACAAGAAACTCCTGCAGAAAGCCATGAAATAAGCTTCTTCTGAAGAACAGAACAAAGACAGATGATCCCCTGCCAGAAGGTATGTTAATTGCTTGTGCTATGAGAACATGGCAAAATGGGCTGCTTTGGCACCATAAAGTCACAAGAACCAATGGCCAATCTCCTGAAAAGTTCACACACTTAGTAAGAGCAGAATAATTGATGTTCTAGGCAGGAACATTGGTCCATCCAGACCTCCCACAGTGCAGAACTGCCAGACCCTGGCTCCTTACACAGGCAGTAGTAGAGAGACACAGACTGTTGGGAACAGCCCCAACACCTCTCTGCAAACTGAGCAGGCACCCACAGTCTGGCAGTGCTCAGTAGCAGGAGTCAGACATGCTCACTCCTTCTTGAATATGGATATATCTGAATGACTGTGAAAGACTGAGTTCATGTGGCCTCCTTTACCTACCAGGAGTGCATTTAGGAATAATCACCTCCTCCTCAGGTCCTCCATATAGCTTCCAGACAGGAAGATGGGCAGAAAGGGGTAAAAAAAGACATTTTTCATCTCAATTTTTTATCTCAATTCAATACTTGAGACCCACACAGATCAAGAAAGATATTTCAGTGTCTACAGGGGAGCTAGACTCTTTTCTGAACGTCATCCTGAGTTACCTACTGTGAAGTCCAGGGCTATCAGAAACTGAAGCCAAAACCATGGTCCCAGTTCCGATATTTAACCAAAAGACCTTTCTTTTATTATGGCATTCAAAAGGTCCCTATCAAGTTAAAAAACAAGTGAAGCTTCCTTTGCTCAGCTATCTTTTTAATTTATTTAGGGTTTTCCCTTCCACCATCAAAACAGGAATGACCTGAAAACAAAGCCAGTAAAGATGTTTATATGTGAGGGAAGTGTTCTAGCAAAACTGACACTGCTCCTTGTGGAAGGCAGCAGGCATTTTGCTTGCTTGCTAACAGTGCAGGAAACCGGCAGCTGGCCATCTGCGAGACACAGCTGGTTCCCTGCTTCGTCCAGCATCCCAACCTCTCCCATTGGAAAAGTTAACCCAAAGAACGCTGAGATTTCTCCAAGCACAGACAGCCATGCTGGACAAAACCCTCCCAAAAAAAACAATAGAGCAGTGCTCTATCGATTCCCACCTCTTCAGCTTAAAGCAGGGATCTTGGGTACACTTCCTCTGCTCCTGGGGCTCCTTTCTTCACCTGAAACCTCTCCATTAGTGCTGGTCCCCACTTTTCTGGGAAATGCTGTCCCTCCCTTCCTCCTTAGTCGCTAAGCTGGGGCAGCGAGAAGCACAGACAAGGCTGGATGTTTCCCTTCGACTTTCCAGCTTCTTTCAGCTGGTGGCCAAGTTAGAAATAATAGTAATATGACTTACATAATCAGACAGCTCATTGCATTAATGACTTAATGTGGGTTTTTAATCAGATGATCCCATAATTCAACTCCTGTCCAGACACAAAATTCAATATTTATGGAGTGAAAACTTCCCATCTGTGCTGAAACCAGGAAGAGCAGAAACTTTTCCAATTTAAAAAGAAGAACAGGGATGTTTTGGGGCTTGGGTTCACTGTGGGTTTTCAGCAGCAGCGTTTGGGTCAGTTTCTATCTCAATCTAACCAGTTTTGCCCAGCACTAAGTGAAATACAAATTGGCAAGAAGCAGAAGTCGACTGCCTCCAGGGAATTCACGGAGGGAAAAAAACCTAGATCCAGGAATGGACATTTGCTTCCTTGTACACAAACACAGCTTTACCTGCAAAGTGGGAGAGAGGCAGGAGAGCAGCTTACCTAGCTCACCTCTTTGTCTCCGGGTTTGTAACATGTAACTCTCTGATTTCCACCTCCAGGGCCAGCTACTCTGTGCCCACTAGTTCCAGGGCCTCTTGCACCATGGAAAGAGGAGACAAGCTCACACAATAAATAAAGCTGAGAAGTGGTCACTGCATAGCAAAGGCAACTTCTGGCTTGGAGCTGTTCTGCTGGGTCATCACCACTTGGTTAAGATGGTATAAATTAAACTGCAAAGAGCAAAAGCTGCTCTTGTTATTCCAGAGGACCTGGAAACCAAATGTCAGTGGCTGGATGCCACAGTCAAGACAACCTGCAGCCTCCAGAGTAAAAAGCAGAGGCTTCCCTAACATGATCTTCGTAACAAAACTGGTGGGTGAAGGCAGATGGGTATTTATTACACCTGCTCCTCTTCACACACTGCCAAAATCGCAGCAACACTTTTGTTTGCTAAATATGATCCCCAACTCCACTCCAACAAGCATAGTGTGAGGAAAAGCTTTGCCTTCAGGAAGGACTAGATGACTAATTAAGTGTCAAGGTCACTCCCAGGACTGGTTAATGAATAACAGTCTGGGTGGAAGTGCCAGCAATCACTGCTTCATTTCGATCAACCTGGCATGTGCTGGGAAAGCAGACTTAGCAGGACATTTCTTCAGGCAGACTCAGGCTGTTTGGGTGGGGAGGGAAAATAAGGACTCCGAAGGGGGATAGGAGATCATTTCAAACTCCTGAAGTACGTTCTGAATTAAGCCTGATTTGGCTTGTCTGGGTTTTGGCGGCATACTTACTAGGCTGCAGTCACGGTAATAAAAAAACCCAGTGAAATGACTAATGCTCTGTACAGCTTCAGGAAAATAGGAAGCAGATGTGGCTCCAGCTTTTCCAGGCTGAAAGGCCTAATTATTGGGAATACTTGGACTGGCATTAGATGAGGTAAACCAGGGCTGTTGAATTGCTTTCATTGTCTCCATTATAGCTGGGCATCTGGGCCCAAGTAGGTGCCATTTTTTGTTTGCAGAGAGGACAGCAGTTAACTCTCGTTTTGCCCAGAAGAATGAAATTCAACGTTGAGTTTCCTTGTGTGGCTCATGAGCTACAGCCTGGGACCACTGCTTTGAACAGTGAATGTGCCTAGTGAGTGACTGTTCAGAGGTACAGTACTCAACCAGTGTAATCTGTCT
Source organism: Melopsittacus undulatus (assembly GCF_012275295.1). Taxonomy (NCBI): domain Eukaryota; kingdom Metazoa; phylum Chordata; class Aves; order Psittaciformes; family Psittaculidae; genus Melopsittacus; species Melopsittacus undulatus. The sequence goes on along the minus strand of NC_047527.1, from coordinate 101,960,361 downwards.
TATTTTCCTGTTGCAGGAGGAGAAAAAGAGGCTTTTCTCTCACATGGAAATGATAGGTAGGGAGAGCAAGCAATGGGGCTTGACTTCTTTCTCATGTTGCCACACATTCACATAATATCCTTATCCATTTTTTTTCTCAGGAAGCAGAAGTTGCCTAGGTGAAAGCACCTGTGACATGCATGTCCATACGTGCATGTGTGTGTCAGTGACAGTTCCTGTCCTCTTGCAGTCACAAGAAGGGTAGCAATCAGAGAAGTTGGATCACACTATCCATGTTGGATGTACTGGCACATGGTGATGTGGCAGGGAACAGGATATGTGTCTGGGGGGTGACAAAAGGGGACAAAGTACAGCTCGACTCACCCTCCTCCTCTAAGTCACGCAGGATCCAGGGGCTCTTGGCCAATGTGCCAAGGAGAGGGCTGCATAGACATGTCCAACTGACCATGGAGAGCACTTCAGCTTCCTTGGAAAGAGCTGTTGCCTGGCAGCTAAAATTATATAAAACAGGCCTTGAAATAAGATGCTATTTCTGATCATGGTGGGCAATTAGCTATTGGAACAGCTTATTAGGAAAGCTGGCAGGCTCATCTTAATGTCTTTGAAATGAGACAGCTAAATGGCCGGGATGTGCTTTCTGGGCTCTACTCCTCACTGTCTGTGAGCCCTTGTTCAGGTGCTGCACTTTCAGCAAGCTGTGCCTTCCCATCGGTTTGGTATTAGGGCAATAAAATGGACTGATGGTTCAGCCACCTCCACCAGTCAGAAAAGATCCCCTGTCCATGCTACCAAATCATTTGCGTGGATCATGAATGGAGTTGAAGTGATTTTTTAATCTTCTTTTCAGTAGAGATGGATCAAAAGTTGAAATGGAGCACTGGACTGGATGAACTAAGTTTGTGAAGAAGCTTCTTGCTCACCTTATCAGGATTAATGGCTCTGGAAGTAAGAAGGGACTTCACTGGGTTCAGATGGGCAGGTTTTCCCTTTTTCCATGAATGGCTGACAGGCATCTTGTCCAAGCAGCTACCTCCATCACAGGTGACTGGTCTTTCCTGTTCTTTGCTGACTGGGCAAAGTCTGGGATGCTGAGGACTGAGATGCTAAAGTCTGTTCAGGGTTAATGTGAGTGAAGAGTTATGAGCCTGTGATGAAGTGGAGAGCCACAGAGTTGATTTTATGTTAATGGCCTCTCAAACCAGAAGTGCTCTATGCTCCAGGAGAGACTTGAATTCCCTGCTCAGTAAGCTCAAAGCTGCAGAAAACTGGACCCATCTAGCCAGTTCTCAGGTTCTGCAAGAGCAATAACCATTTTGCCCTGTCTGACAGTCTCCCCAGGACCCAGCTGTGTCTCTTGAACCCTGGAAATTTACCCCATCTTCATTCTCTCTCCCAGGAGAAGAATCAGACCTTCAGGTTAGTGTGTCTTCCTATAGCCTGTGCTTTCACTCCCTTTCCATTTCTGTCATCTCTGACTTAGTAGCTTACACACAGTCTTCCCCAGAAACCCACTGGTGATGTTAGCCTTTACCTGTCAGCCCCTTGTGAGCCACATGAGGATGGGCTTTGCACTAATTCTCCAGTCCTACCACTGATCCTTATTTAAAAGCAAAAGGAAATATGAAGTTACTGTGATATAACCACCTTCTCAGTTGCAACAGCCCTCAATCTGTATCTCATCTGTCTCTTCAGATTCCCCAGAGGACATCTGATGTAGAAGAGCAGGCAATTCATGATTTATGTCCTCATTTCCACCTGCCATAAATTTTAGCTCAGCAGCTCACTCCATCCAGAAAATCTTGCTCATCTCTCCACACCTCCCTTTATGACCTCCTTTGTCCTCTCTAGCTATCTCACTGCTGGTAGCTTTCCAACAGACTGATCTTCAAGCAGATGGTCTTGTGAAACTGATTTGTAGGAGCAGATTTTTCCCAAACTGCTGCTATTTCTGAATCCTTCCTCTAAAATTTTAACAACTGATTGTTTGTCCTGGGAACAATAGAGCTGTATTGTCCCAGCAAACTTCTCAACAATGTAAGAACAATGTACTGATGAATTGGATCGGAAAGCTTTACCACCAGCCACAACTCCCAAGTCATGCAGTCTGAGTTTCCACATTCATCACTGGATGCAGAGCCCAGCTCTCAGCAATGACTGGCGCTGGGAAAGGCAGAGCAAATTGGCTGAATGTGGAGGTTGGCAGCCCTTGCTGTGGTGTCCTATAGAGAAGGTCAGAGCACCCATGCAGCTCTTGAGTGCCTGCTTTCCCAAGAAGTCCTTGTTCTCCAGGATGCCTTTGAAAGCAGCAGGCTCTCCCAGGCAGGTAGCATCTCCGCAGGGTGAGGGCAGCCCTATTAGACTCAAAGCTTTCAGAAGCAGCATCAGAGTCTGAACTGCAGTAACTTCCCCCTGAGATCAGTCCCAGTGACTGGTAACAAACTCTTCACATGCAAACCCACCTCTCTCTGAAGATCCCTGAGGAAAAAAGCAGTGGCACAAGAAGCTGTTGAAAGCATTCTGTGTGCAAGTGCCTTGCAGCAGCATTGCCCCTGGTATGGTGCCAGCTGTATTATTCTCAAATAATATAATGCAGCTTGGCACACACCTACTTCAGGGGTATCCGTTCCACCTCCAGCTCCTTTTTGTAAGGTTATTGAGTCAGTAATGGTACAGAGCCATCCCAAGGGAAAGGCGAGCACATAGCTTGCCAATTCATTATGAACAAATCTCTCTTTCAGCTCTTTCTCCTCTGGTGAAAGGGAGAGCTCACTGGCTCTGGACCAGCACTGCATCCAAAGGCAGAGCTTCGTAGCACAGTGAGGGCAGGAGACACATGCAGAAGGAAAACAAAACTGAAGCCATTTAAATTCCTGTTCCTGGTTTCCAGAGAAGTGGTTCAGATTAGAAGTGTTCTCACACACTACTAGTTACTCACCACTCTAAGAAAAAACTCATGATTCTTTCCCACATCAGCATTTTAATGGAGCATTATTTAACCTACTGATGGCTGTTCAGTAAAACCAGAGCTGAGACATCAGGGAGGAGAACACGTGTGGTTGGTCATTCGTGCAAGACCTTCCAGAGCCCTGGGGGGCACCTGCTTATGGGAAGGGTGTTGAAGAGAAACCCTGAAAAGAAGGCATTTCCCCAGCTGAAACAGAGGAAAGGGCACCACTTCCTATACAGGGTTAAAAGAGCCTTGAGGAAGGCTACAGGAGGGGCTTAGAGGGTGGGATTCACACAGTCTCATTCACATGTCTTAGTTTTAGGTGCTGAAGCCTGAGGAGAGCTCTTCCTGGGTGGTTCCCCTCATCTTGATATTGGGTCTATAGCAGATCCAGTGAATCTTTGTCAGGAGGGACTTATTGTCCCCTCTGCTTACAGGGAAAGCCCCCATATGGAAAGCTCTGTTTGCCAAGATGTGCTTTACCTCTCTAAGAGTGGGAGCTCAGTCCCATCCACTGTGCCCTTAGACTCTGCTTGCCAGATCTGTCAGCATGAACCAAGCCAAATACCATAAATAAAACCACAGTTAAACCCAAGTACCAGTGCCAACCTAGTCCATCCTTAAAACAAGTCTAAAGGTTATTCTGGTGCTGCATATAACCATTTTCTATTTATTGTAAGTGTATGCATGCATATATGTACATATACGTATGTGTGCAAGATAAAGTGCAGGTTTTCCCTGGTGCACAGTTTAACTAGTGCAGTTGAATAACCCTTGCTATCAAGACCTTTGTTTGATGGTGATGGAGCAGGGGTGCTGCTCTGGCTAGGCTCAGACCAGCTGGAGAACTGCTTCCAAGAGCATTGTCTTTCCAGTACAAAGTTGCAAGATTAATATTAACTGTCCAAAGGACTGTTCCAGTTTTGCTCCGGTGTGGATATGCAAGCATCACATCAAACATGAGAAGAGAAACACAGAACTTCTGCAAAAAAACCCAGGTTTACATTTCGAATTGCAAATGAAATGACCTGGACTGAAGCATGGTGCTCCATAGGTGACTACATTTCCATTGCTAGCCCAATGAGATGCAATGGATTTATTCAGGGGAAAGGGTTATTTCCTGAGCTGCAAAGTAAAGCTCATTTTTTGCCTATGTTGGCTGACACACCTCTACAGAAAGACACCTAACTTGTGTCAAAACATGTAAGTACCAACCAATCCAACCCAGGCTTCCACTGGGATAGGGTGCTGAGCCAAGGTACGAGTTACCTTCACAGGATCTTCTCTCAAGGGGACACCAGCAACACATTGCCTTTTGGCAGCAGTCACCCATACCAGTGTTATCCTCTAGGCTTGAGTTCAGCGTGTTTATCACTGCTTATCCAGCCCTTTCAAACTGGGTGGGCTGCTGTGAGGTCATTCTCAATCTTCCTCTGACTTTGTGGGTGACGCTTAGTCTCTACCTGATCCTCCTTGCTTTAAGTGATTGTTCCTTGAGGGAGACCCTGTGATTATGTCCCCTTCCCTTCGGTGGCTTTGACAAAGTGACACATCAACTGCACAAAGCCAAATGAATAAACCATCCCTGCAAGGACTGCAAACAGCTTTAGAGAGAGTTATTCATCCAGGACTGCCTTTTGCACCCAGAGCCGCCAATGGGAGTTCTGTCTGAGCATGGGGAAGGGAATCAGGATTCTGAAAGCCTGGAATGGATGAGATTTGCTCAGACCCAGACAGCTATTTCATGTACAGCAACAAAGTACAGTAATTCAGGCTCTAGCACACTCCCAAAGCAAAGGTAAGTATCTAGACAGTCTCTGTAACCCGAAAAAAAAAGAGTATAATTTCTTGTGCTGCCTGTTCAGCTGTTCTTATATGAACAATTTTAAATAAAGGGCCAGACAGAAACCTATTCTTTCATCCATGGCATAGCAACAGGACATTTTTAGGTAGGAGAGGTCAGCTGCTCTGAATAGCTCATTCCACAGGAACTGCCCAGGATGGAGCTCAACCATGCAATTTAGCATCCCCTGTGTCTCATGTCTTTGGCGTGGAAATAAGGTAATAACAAGTTTCAGTGTTACTCTACCCAGCACTGCCTCAGATAAGCATGAATAGGCTCAGATAAAGATGGATAACAAATGGTAGGATTTCTGTTTCAAGCAGAGGTCCTTGGAAATCGAGGCAACTGAATCAAATATCCATCACCCAGTGATGGAAATTAAGGTTGCTAGCAGGACTTTCCAGACTGAGGTGTGCCAAAGACATAGTGACAATATTCACCCCTTTCTGCATTCCTTTTACACTCAGAATGGGTGGAAATACAGTAGAAATGTATACTTATCCAGGATAAATCACAATTAGGCCCATTTCCAGGGCTGTATTATGTGGAGAGGGAGAGCATGAAAGGAGAGGTTTTAATGAGTCGTAGGAGCTTGTATCCCCTTGTGACTGTACAATCTGTTTCTCTGAAGGCTAACAGAAAATGAAGAATATATGTGAATAAACAAAGAGCTGGAGCAGAGGTATTTTGGGTGTGGTGTGTCCACACTGGAGTCCTTCCTTGTGCAGTTGGACACTTCATGCATAGCCCAGTCCATGGCACTGTGTCAGTCAAGAGCAAGTTTCAGCAGGCTGCAAAAGAGCCTTTTCCCTGTGATGAAAGAGGGACCTTGAGGAGGGGTGATGGCTCATATGTTACCCAGGGATGGTTAAAATGCAGCTGGGCCAGGTAGCCTAAAGGTAGCCCAAAGGCTTTCACTGTACCCAGAGCTCCCCTTCACTGCACAGGGCATTGCACAGCTCTGTTTCCAAGTGGAATATCATGCATTTGGCTCTATTGAAACGGAAGGAGTTTTGTCCAGCAGGATGTGCCTGGCACAGAGCACAGCCCCAGCATCTCCCAGCCATGGGGCAGGTTTCTGAGCCAGTTTCCTCCTTGGCTGGGGACAAACGATCACAACATGGGTGGTGCTGGAGGCCCAAGTTGCAGGACAGATCCAGCTCAAAGTCACAGAATCCTTGGGGCATCTCCTCCATGCCACATGTCCCACACCTCTCCAGGGTCCATAGCTGAAAAGGTAACAACCTTCACACTTAAAGTCCAGAAAACACTCACACAGCTCCATGGAAGAGATCAGGAAACACTGTGAGCATCTTCAGCATCCCTGGCTATGAAAGAGCAGGGATTTATTGTCTCAACCTAACGAGGAGCCCCAGCGATACAAGGCAAGGCAGAAGGCCAGGGTGACACCACTTGCTGCCATGGCACAAAACCTTTGCTCCCAGCTGGGAGACCTTGGCAACTGTTGCCACAAAGTTGTGCCTGGGAAATAATGTCATGAGACTTAGGTTCCTGCCAGTGGGAAGGGAGGCGGAGGAGGAAAAGGGCAGCCTGTTTGTGCAGGGAGGAGGAGGAGGAGGAGGGGAGGCTTACCTGGAAGGTGAGGGAAGACAGGGCTTTCCTGACGTGCACTGCACTGGCCAGTGCCTATGCTAACATGTGCTCCCACCTGGCAGGGAATGGTAAAGAAGAGGAAGGCTGATGCTCTGTCTAATGTCTTTCTCAGGTTCTAATCTGCCCGTTTAGCGGCAGTGTGCAGAGTGCACCTGGATGATTCACGCTCTCAGTGCTGCTCTGGTGGGGCCAGTTTGCTTCATCTGTTGCGACATTTGTTTACAACTGTGCTAGGGTAGCCTTGAATAAGTGTGAACCTCCCACAGATGCTAATTCATATCGGTTCTCCTTTGTGTTAAGTATTTATAGGCACGCCTAAGCAAAATATTGGCAATAAGCCTGCAGCTCAACTCCATTACAACTCAATTTTTACCTCAGTGCAATTTGCATCTCAAATGAACAGGATGAGAAAACACTTTGTGCTTATAGAGCAAAACAACCCAGCAGTTCAGCCATTAGCAGATCTATCGATTAGATGACACAAGAGCTATCAATGAGAACTTGTGTTGCTGTTTGGACCCGTAATGAGTTGCAAAGACAGGCGAGCTTTAAGCTAATCCCCATGGCAGCAAAGCATAAAACAAACCAGGCCAAAACAAAACACCATTAGTTGCTCATTGTGTGAAATCAAAGCCAGCCTGTGCAGATTGCTAAATGAAAGGCATGTGTCCTCGGAGATGATATGTAGCCAGGACGGGTTCTCATGAGCTGGGGCAGCTGCGTGTTCCAACCCCAGTTTTGGAACCCCAAATCAGTATGGGCTCACTACTTTCAGTACAGGCATCCTGGCTTACACCAGGTGAGAAATTCTTTAAAACCTACTAAATCTATTAATTATTTGTTGTTGTTTCTTACTGTCCACAGAACGAAAGTCATTCAGCAGTGCTGGCCTTTAGAAATAAACTTCAGAAGGGTGCAGGGAAGGCACCTACCTTGCTGGAAAGCGCACGGTGTCCTCGCAGGTCTCCCTTCTCTGCCAAACCCAGCGCCTTCTCTCCTCTTTGGTGAGCTAGTTTCAAGGCACTTTTGTTTGCTGTTCTGCTACCTTGTCAGCTCGGGAACAGCAGTGTTCGGTAATTCAATCCTCTACTTAACCACAGAGACACTCCTACTCAGAGATCACACCCATTCCCAGGCTCACGGAAGGACGATGAAGGAGCCAGTATGAGAGAGTTTCAACCAACTACATCAAATATCCACCAGCTCTGCATTCATGGGGCAGTAATGATTAAGTGCTGCTTTAATTAGAAACCTGATTTGTCCAGATCTGAAAGGGCAGGGGAGGATTTTCACCCCCCCTTTTCTCTGTCTCTGCTGGACAAAGCAAGGTGTGGTGCTGCTCAGTGCCACGTTAGTGCTTGGGCCCAAGACTGACCCCAGTCGCTGACTCCAACTTGTCCTGAGTTTTGGTGCAGTTGGTCTGAGAGCAGAGCCTGCTCCTGCCCACAGGGAGCTATGTGTCCCTGTCCTTGCAGGCTGGAGACCTGGGAGTGTTGCAGCCCAGGGTAATGGGGAGCAGGGGTCAAGATTGCCATCGAGATTACTGGCTGAAACTGGGATCTAACAGAGCACTGGAGCATGCAACCAGGCTGCCCTCCCAGGAGAAAAGTAATGATAAACCCAAGCAAAGCTGGCAGTGTTTGTTGTAGCCACCTTCTGAGGCAGAAAGCTGTGTCTGTGGGTACTTGTTGTGATACTGCAGATCTTTGGTAAGAAAAAAACATCTGTGGTATGCAATCACCCTCTCCAAAAGCTGCCCTGATGCCACTGTGGGGCTGTGGATGACCTGAAGATAAACCATTTCCTCTCATTCCCATCTGCTCCTGCCTGGCACCTGCATGGTGCTGCTGGCTGTGGTGGAGGGTTCTGCTGTTGGGGGACCCAGGACTGCATCCAGATGTGTTCTAAATATCCCCAGGAATGGAGACTACATGAGCTCTCTGGACTGGGAACCATCCAAATCCTTCCCTTCCTACACATCAAGTTTCTCTTGCCATTTCCTTAATTTTTTAGACCAACCCAAACAAATGGAAAATAGATATGGATCAGCTCATCAGCTAAACCAGGCATCGGAAGAGGTTTAAACCAACAGTTTCCACAGATCTTGTCCACTGACCACCTAAGGGACCTGTAATAGAAGAGCACCCAAAATACCTGTGACATTAGCTACAGACTGGTGCACCACAGAGATAGCTGCAAATGAGGGTGCGGGTTGAACCTGCTCATTCAGCCTGGGTGTGCCCATATATGAAGAGCACTTCATAGATCTTAGTTTCATGAATGAAAATGCAAAACTGACTCTTAGCAAGCAATTTATCCCTTAATGGCTGCAGGCTACAGCTCATAAAACCCATAGCAGCCTTCACGTTTCATTTTTCATTCTTTTCTGCTTTTAATTTCATCATGTTGAGTGCCTTCCTTTGTTGTAGGGAACAGAGGAACCATGTTTTGTGTCTTCCTCCAGTCCACAGAAGATGGGAATCAACAACAGGGTCTGCTTTTATCTCTGGAGTCAAGCCCAAGTCCACTATTGGCCCAGTGGTGGGGGTCATACACCAGTAGCTCTGGTGGAAGACATTCAGAAGATGGGGTGAAGACATCTCAGAGGATCAGCACCAAACTCCATTGTGCTCCAGTTCCCCTTTTCCCACATGAAGTCATTAAGCCCAGAATCAAGGGTTTATTTAATAGCTGCTGTGTGCCTAGGTCCTTTTCAGTGCTGATACAGACCAATTTAAACCAACCTGTTTCTATGGTTGTGACTACATGAATTTGAGCTCTGGGACAAAGCATGTCATTCCTATACCCACAGTTTATAATGCACTTCAGGCTCGTGCACAGATGATGCTTGAGCTGCCTGTCCCCACTTTCGATCACCACAGTGAACAAGCAGTAAATAATCATGCTGAGCTTTTAAAGAGCCCAAATCTGTAGAAATATATGTCAAGCAGTGAATGTGAAAGGAAAAGAAAATGCTTGTCATAAAACATGGGCTCATTTAGGGCTGAGCTGTAGGCACTGTTGCTTCCTGCTAATTCTGGTCATGCCACAGGGCTATGAAGCAGAAAACATTATTTCCAAGCAGTTTAACTCAGTACTGGCGAAGCACAATAGCCTGACTTTCATAAGCGGAACGTTATTTGAGATGTTCTTGTCCAGCTATTTTTCCTATGTTCAGGACCTGATGCACTCATATTCTGGTCCTAAGCCTTGACTCACTATTCCCAGAGCTAAAAGACCATGTGGTTTAACTTTTTGTTTCATGCATACAGATGGCAGATGAGGCTGTTTTGAGTGTCCCAGTGCAAGCTTAAGACACTGAAGACATTGTCACAGGTTGATGGTGGGGTAAATCAGAAGCTGCTGGGAGGAAGACTGCTGAAGTGCAAACTCAAGGTTTGGCAGTGTAATGGCTCACATCTGCCTCAGCCTTGACAATCCCACGTGCTTGTGGACACGGTTAATATTGTGCATGGGGAAACAGGCTCTGCCAAAGATGTGTTTGCCAAATGACACGTTGCAAAGGTATTTCCACCCTGCTTTCGGGTATGGAGCTCTGGGAGGAAGAGGGAAGGGCCAAACCGTGCAGATGAGATAACACTGCAGGGGCCTCACACTTTGGAAAAGCAAGAGAAGGAGGCAAGAAAACCCCACAAGTTGCCCAAGACACCAGTGCAAAGACCCATCACTACTTAGGTGAGGTTAAATGTCCTGACTTTTGACAGCCACAGCAATGAATGGATTCCTGAGAATGTTACAGGAGAGCTTGCTTTGACCCACAACCAAAGCATGTGACATTTTACTATACATTCCTCACATAGCCTTGCTCAGGCATTCCTCTGCCCTACAAAATTGTGATGTCTGGATGAAAACCTACATAGTGCCTCTTACAGGTCTAGTGCCTCTTGCAGATCCAATAGAGGTGAATTGGGTTATGATTTACTGTTCTCTCATCTGCTGTGATCCCTGGTATGGGGAAAAAAGATGAGAAAGCAATATACATGCATGTATATTGACTGTAGGACATGTGAGGACCTCACTTGTTGGGGCTTATATCTTGCTGAAACAAAAGACCCCCTGAGAAGTACATCTCAGCCAGCCACGGCATCTGACCTGTGATGATGACTGTGGTGGTGATGATGGCCAATCTAATCATGATGATGAGGCAGGGATGACTGGCAGCTATGAAGGATGGAGCACCAGACTCAGGATTTGGCCTGGCTGTGTGCAAGGGGAGGTTTGATGCTGGAAAATGAACAGTGGTTTGCTCTTTGGCCTGGCAAGCTTGGACCAGTGGAGGCTGGGGCTTTGCAAGGAAATGATTTGGTAAGGAAGTGCTCTGTGAGAGCACCAGCTGATAGAACAGCACAGAGCTGCCTCTGACAGGTAACAGTGCTGGTTAATGTCTAGTGACATTAATGGAAATGTCTTGGAACAGGGAAAGGTGCCTGGGAATGGGGGGGTGAGGACTGTTCCTGTGCTGCAGTGCCATGGTGCATGGCTATGCTGCATTGACAGAGATACATCGTCTTGAGCTCTGGTCAGCTTGTGTCAGTCAGTGGTTCTCAGCACACAGAGAAGCCTTGATCCTGCAAAGGATCCTTTTTAGCAAAGCTCCTGGGCAATGCTGTGCATGGAAGATGCCATGGAGACAGGGCTGGATAGGCCAAATTGTTTCCTCTGAATTCAGAAGAAAGGAGCGGCCCTGGCAAGCCATGACACACGGCTAAACACTCATTTCAAGTTTTAGCCAGAGCTCTAGAGATGCAGTTCACCTTCCTGGAGCCAGCAGCTTGCAGCAGGTTAGGACAGGAGCAGTCTTTCTGGCACAGGAGTTTACCACGTTGAGGCAGAAGAAACCTGTAGCTGTTGTTCCAAATTATTGCTTGGCAATCTTAGTGCAAAACGCATTGTAAGCCAGGTATGCTGGGCTGTGAACTGGGGATACAGGGCTCATGTTTCCCCAGGCTATGGGAAAAAAGTACCCCCCAGCAAAAGAAAAGGAGAGGACCAGAGATTATGACATCTTGTATCATGACAGCAAGTTTTTCCAAGGCTTCTGGTCAGCCTTGAATCCCTCTTCTACATCCTAAAATATCTATAACCCATCCTTGAATATGGACAGCACAACTCTAAGCCTCTATTAGCAAGGAGAAATACCTCAGTGACTATAACTGCACTGACTATGCTGATGGGAGAGAACACAGCTGATGAAAACATTCATACCATGCCAGTGTCCCCCCAACCCTTGGTCTTCCTGCATGAGCTCTGGCTTCTGCTGGAGGCTTTGAAAGCACTATTCTGCAGCATGTTTTCTTTCCCAAAGTTACATCTGTGGAAATGCAGAGAGAAACACTGAGGGTGTCTCTCCCAGACTGCCATTGGTGAGCAGCTCCTGCCTCGGAGCAAGAGAGCTACCATCACCTTTCAGGAGGTTAACTGCAGCTTCCCTGGGCACAGGGGGAGGTGGCAATCCCTTGGGTGTCCGGCTGTGCCTGTGTGCACTGCGGGCGTGGGTTCCCCTGCACCTCTCTCTTCTTGCTCTCGCCTGCCACTACCATGAATTAGCAGGTGCACTGAGCAAACAGGAGAGCCAAGGTGGGACCATGACGTGGCACAGGCAAACAGCAGCCCTGGCTGTCTTCCAGCCAAGGGAGGAATGCAGCACAGAGGCCCCAGTTTAGATCCGGATCTATTCAGAACATTGTCCTGTCTGAGGAGGCTTCCAGAAGGAAAAGTCCCAGACTCATCATCCCAAGGTCACCATCAAACCATACTAATGCTGATGCTGGAATTTGGGCACCTGATGTTCTTCATGTTATTGTCTGCTAGGATGAATTAGGTTTGTGATAGAAAAGCTTAGATTTGCTACGAGTTCAGAAAATTAGCCTGCTTTTCCAGAATGCCAAAAAGCTTTAGGTAAGTAGGTTGGTGGCAAAGAAGACTCAGCAGGAGCTGGCCCTTTAGGTAAAGAGATGGAGAGTGTAATGGGGTGAACTTCAAGGCAACATGGTGGACTTTGTAGAGTGGGAAAGCAAAATATTGTGTCTCTGTTCCTGAGATGTTCTCTCTTTTTTACATAAGCCATAAGCAGCTGAGCTGATCTGAACCATCAGCTGCTGATTATTGTTATTAAATTACAGTCTTCTTAGAGATCTTAAATCCTGATTCAGCCATTCTCAAAGCAAATGCAGATGAATTACAGACTTAATCCCAGGGTGAGGTATCGTGGGAGCCTAGCACTGAGATGCTTACCTGTCTCATGTCTGCCTTAAGACAGTAGCAGGGATTATTACCTGCTGTTATAAGGATAATACCAGGGAGGGAGCACAGGATACAGGTGGAAAAGGATTCTCAAGCAGTATCACTGCAGAAACTGGATAGTAAAGACAAGAACAAACCCAGATCACTCAAATACCAGCCTGAAAACTTGGTAATGAAAACCAACCTCCTCCTGAGCATCCTGTCATCACCCTGTCCTCAGTCCTCAGCCATGGTATGGAGCAGATGTTTCCCCTAGGTAGAGCAGCGTGTCTACTTTGAAAAAGAAGGCAGTGAGGAGAGGAAGACAAGCAGCAGAGGATCAGTAAAACCAAACATCCCCACAAACGGGGCGGGTTTGCAAGTTGCTATGTGGATGGATGGCTCAGGAGTTTCACAAAACCTCAGGGGCTCTCTCTCAGCCCTAATGAAAACCGTATGAAACCCAGCAAATTCCAGCATGCTTTGGTCAGGGTCATCACAGAGCCTCTGTGATTTCCAATGTCAGCTGAATCCAGCAGAAAGGAGACATTTCACAGCAAAGGCTGCCCAGGCAGGGGAGGCTCAGCTACGCCGGTACTGGTTAATGGATATGTGTGAGCCTGGCAAAGGTTATCCCACAGCAGCCCTTGGGCACTGGAGGGGTAACTCACTCGTGCCATGGTGGTGACATCCCGAGGCCCAGGCTCCTTGGCACTGTCTTTTCATGGGAACCACACTGCGAGCAAGTGAGAGAAGGAGTTAATGTCTTGTTCTCATTGGGAGATGAAGCAAGCAGAGGTTATTTATGCCTTTTGGACAAGGTTACATGGGAAGTCCGAGCAAGAACAGAAAGTCAGCTTGTGTCCTCAACAGCTCACCCCGCCCTGCAGGAGGTGTGGCCTGGGTTTCTCTCCTGTGGGATATAAAGCTGGTCCTTTACCACTCAGTGAAGCCAATGGGTCCTAGTGGTTTTCACGTGGGTTAGGTTCACTGGGTGCTGGAGGGTACACTTGCAGAACACACTGGCTTTACTGAAGCTCTCGCCCTCGCTGTTTGTCTTTCAGCATTCAGTCAGACCAGCAGTATTCACAACTGTGGGAAACCCAGTAGCTCACACTGGTGACCATACCTGATTGCCCACAGAATGATTCCTCCCTCCCTTCAAACTTAACTGTTAACTGGTTCCATTCCAGCTGCATGTGTGACTGCAGAAACTCACTCTCTGCTAGGGGCTGGAAGTAAAATCCTGAAGCCCTACTGCCAAACCATCCAGCCTCCCTCACAAAACTGGTGTCATAGCAGCTGCCCAGACACATGGTGCCCAGGCATGGAGGGTGTAGGGGACATCCATGTACTGTGTCAGGTGGGAACTGTGCCCCGGGAGAACATCTTGATTTTCCTCAGGGACTTTTGAGTTTGTTCCCCAAGTCTTTCACCAAAATAGAGTAAATATTTTCCCAGGACAGGCAGTCTAGTGGCTGAGCTGGGTTTAGTATCTCCTGTTGTTCACATCTGCTCAACAGAGCTAATGAATTTCAAGTCTTAGGAGCCAAAAGGGTGTGAGAACAAATCATGCAAGCTGCTGAGCCTGGGCACCTGCAGGAAGAGCCAAGATCATGCTTACAGGGCTCAGGGTGCAGCAGGTAGCTGGTGCTGGGGCCAGCCAGGCAGCGAGCTATTGTTTGTAGGAATGCAGCCCTGCCTGTGCCAACCAGGAAGGAGAAAGAAAAATCAATCACCCTAAAGACCAAGAAACTGCCACCCTGCTACATGTTGTCCCTCCCTGTATCCTGCAGTCCCCAAAGGGCTCAGAGCACCGTCTACTTCTGATGCATGTGCTTGGTCCATTACCCCCATACATCAGATGCTGGTCACGTCACGCTGCTGGAAGGAGCTCCACTGCTGCAAGCATGAGAAGGGCATTGATACTCACGGCAGCCTTGGTTCAGCTGATGAAAAAAGATCTCACACTAAGATGGGTGCTGTACACACTTACTCATGTGACCTATGGCCTGCACATCATTTCCACCTAATCCTTGCCGGACCAGCCCAAAGATCACAAGTAAGGGACCACATGATGGCCGCATTAACTAGGATCCACAGCACTTTTCAAAGATGGAAGATGAAGAGCTATTTGAGGGAAACAACTTGATGTATATTATTACAGCTTTTCAGTGATTGAAGAATTCAGACAGCCACCACGATGCAGGCAACATCACAGTCTAGAGAGTGAAGGTGCCTTATCGGAAATGATCTTCACAAAGTCAAAACCAAAGCTGAAATTCAAAGCTCTTCTGTACTACCCAGTGAGCCATACATCCTACTGTATTGCATTTGGGCCTAAAAAGCTGGCTACAGACTTGGGTACCAGTAAGAAATAGTGTCCCCCTAGCCACCATCAGTCTCTGCATGCAAGGCTGGCGAGGAGCTGTGATGCTCCCTGAAGCCCTTTCATTTTCATTGAAAACAGCCCTGAGGCTGATACATCCAAGCCCTCCTGAGAACCTTTTGGTGGTTCATCTGTGCAAACACCAGCACCGGTCAGATCAATGGCGAGGAGCTCAAGGGAGCCAAGGGCCTTTTCCCAGGGAGTTCTGGTTACCGTGTTTGGACACTGAACAAGAAACCTGCATTACTTCTGCGTGGGACAGGACTCTTCCTAATACCAGTGAGAGGTCATCCTTGGGGCATCTTTGTGCCGCTCCCCAGCAGAATTTGGCCAGTTTAGTGTTTCTCCTTGCTTTGTTTCCTGGCTTTTCTGAACAGCAGCACTGGCATAAAGAGCTCATCCTGCAAAGGGTAGTATTACCTTAGCAATTTCTGGCATGAAGGCAAAGCCTCCCTTACACCCAGGGCTTGGTTTATTTGGATCATACATATTATCCAACAGAGCGAATGGACACCAGCTCTACCTGCAGGCATTTACAAAATGAAATGAGCAATTGCACTTGTTACCAAAACTGCTCAGGGACAAATGACAGCGGGATGCCAGGGACATTGCCTCACATGTGATGGCAACAATGTGCACTCACATGTGGGCTTTCTGGCTGGGTTTGCATGGGTTGTGCCTCGCCTGGAGTCAGGAGCATCACCCCCTTTGCAAATAGGGAGGAGGAGGAGGGTGATACTGAGGCTCACCAGCCTCAGGAGGAGGAAGGTGCAGGGCACTTGCACCCTGAGCAGGAAGTGAGTCCTGGCCCTTGGGGCAGATCTGCTGCATCCACCTTTGGTTTTAGGACGTTTTCTCCCCTAGACAAGGAGATCTTGTATGAGATCAGGACTCGACTCCTCTTTGCTCAAAGATTTACTGGGAGGACTTTTCCAGACCACATTCCTTCCACACAGAAATCCAGCTCCAGAAGAGCCTTCTGGGAGAGGGCTGCAAACGATGCCTCCAGGGTTGCATTCCTGGGCTGGTGGATGAATCATTTTCCAGTCCCACAAGGAAAAAGCCCATCTCCAACACACTGGTGGAGGGAGGGGATTTGAACAGGATGGACTGGTTTCCAAGTTCTGGCAGTTGAGGCAGGTTCGGAGTGAAGCTGAAGGAGAGCCATTAGTACAGAGCAATGTGAGTGTTTGCACATCTCTCTGGTCCTGGCAGCTGCAGTCTTTGCTTCCTCTGCAGCAGGCAGCATGGGGATTGCTGCTCTGATAACCTGCCTGGGGAGCAAAAGGACCTGCCATTTTGAAAGGACTGTGCTTTGTGCATAGGAAGTGCATGGTCCAGAGCTGCTTGTTTGCATGAATAACTGACAAATTAGATTTCTTCAGAACATTTTTCACTTTACCCACAAAGTGGTGATTATTCAATAAAAACCCACACCCCAGCTCAGCCTTTTCAGCCAAACTCCAAAGCACTTAAAATCTCCGATGATGCAGGCTTGAAGTTATTTCCTTACATCCTCTTCTCTCCTAAACCAGCCTTTCCAGACGGATTACACTTCCCAAAGGCTCCTCTAACACTGCTTCACTGGGGTACTTTGCCCTGAAAGCAAATAATCAGCAGATCAGCATCCTTCCTTGCTGCTGGGAGCTTTCAGAACACTTGCTTTGCAAGATCAGATGCACTTGTGCCAGAAAATCCCAGCTGCAGATATGTACCTACAGAAACACATAGAATCATAGAATCATAGAATAGTTAGGATTGGAAAGGACCTCAGGATCATCTAGTTCCAACCCCCCTGCCATGGGCAGGAACACCTCACACTAAACCATATCATCTAAGGCTCTGCCCAACCTGGTCTTGAACACTGCCAGGGATGGAGCATTCACAACCTCCCTGGGCAACCCATTCCAGTACCTCACCACCCTAACAGTAAAGAATTTCTTCCTTATATCCAATCTAAACCTCTGCTGTTTAAGTTTCAACCCATTACCCCTTGTCCTGTCACTACAGTCCCTAATGAATAGTCCCCCACCAGCATCCCTGTAGGCCCCCTTCAGATACTGGAAGGCTGCTATGAGGTCTCCACACAGCCTTCTCTTCTCCAGGCTGAACAGCCCCAACTTTCTCAGCCTGTCTTCATACGGGAGGTGCTCCAGTCCCCTGATCATCCTCATGGCCCTCCTCTGGACTTGTTCCAACAGTTCCATGTCCTTTTTATGTTGAGGACACCAGAACTGCACACAATACTCCAAGTGAGGTCTCACGAGAGCAGAGTAGAGGGGCAGGATCACCTCCTTTGACCTGCTGGTCACGCTCCTTTTGATGCAGCCCAGGATACAGTTGGCTTTCTGGGCTGTGTGTGCACACTGCTGGCTCATGTTCATTTTCTCATTGACTAACACCCCGAAGTCCTTCTCCGCAGGACTACCATGAATTTCCTTTTTGCCCAACCTGTAGCTGTGCCTGGGATTGCTCTGACCCAGGTGTAGGACCTTGCACTTGTCATGGTTAAACCTCATGAGGTTGGCATCAGCCCACCTCACAAGTGTGTCAAGGTCCCTCTGGATGGCATTCCTTCCCTCCAGCGTATCAACAGAACCACACAGCTTGGTGTCATCGGCAAACTTGCTGAGGACACACTCAATCCCACTGTCCATGTCAGCGACAAAGATATTAAACAAGACTGGTCCCAACACCGATCCCTGAGGGACACCACTCATTACTGGTCTCCAGCTGGACATTGAACCGTTGACCACAACTCTGCATGTACCCATCCAGCCAGTTCTTTATCCACCGAGTGGTCCACCTATCAAACTGATGTCTCTCCAATCTAGAGACATCACTTTAGAGACAAGGATGTTGTGCTGGACAGCATCAAACACTTTGCACAAATCCAGGTAGATGACATCAACTGCTCCACCCCTGTCCATCAGTTCCATAGCCCCATCACAGAAGGCCACCAAATTGGTCAGGCAGGATTTCCCCTGAGTAAAGCCATGCTGGCTGTCACCAAGCACCTTGTTGTTTTTCATGTGCCCTAGCATGACTTCCAGGAGAATCTGCTCCCAGATTTTGCCAGGCACAGAGGTGAGACTGACTGGTCTGTAGTTCCCTGGGTCATCCATTTTCCCCTTCTTGAAAATGGGGGTTATATTTCCCTTTTTCCAGTCGTCAGGAACTTCACATGTCTGCCATGATTTTTCAAATATGATGGCCAGTGGCTTTGCAACT
Source organism: Melopsittacus undulatus (assembly GCF_012275295.1). Taxonomy (NCBI): domain Eukaryota; kingdom Metazoa; phylum Chordata; class Aves; order Psittaciformes; family Psittaculidae; genus Melopsittacus; species Melopsittacus undulatus. The sequence continues at coordinate 101,942,094 of NC_047527.1, read as the reverse complement.
TCATTCGCCAGCTCCTTCAGGACCCACGGATGGATTTCATCAGGTCCCATGGACTTGTGTACATTCAGGTTCTTAAGATGGTCTCGAACCAGATCCTCTCCTACAGTGGGCCCAAGGTCTAGGTTTTCACAGTCCCTGCGTCCACCCTCCAAGACTTGGGTGCTGCAGTCAGAGCCTTTGCTAGTGAAGACTGTGGCAAAGAAGCCATTCAGAACCTCAGCCTTCTCCAAGTCCTGTGTAACCAGTTCTCCCGAAAGCTTCTGGAGGGGGCCTACATTGTCATTAGTTTGTTTTTTAGCCACTACATACCTATAAAATCCCTTCTTATTATCTTTAACACCCGTTGCCAAGTTTAGCTCCAATTGGGCCTTAGCTTTCCTAACTTGGTCCCTAACTACCCTGACAACATCCCTGTATTCATCCCAGGCCACCTGTCCTTGCTTCCACCTTTTATGAGCCTCTTTTTTCTTGTGAATTTTTCTCAGCAGCCCCTTATCCATCCAAGGAGGTCTCCTGTCCCTCCTGCTGCACTTCCTTCTGGTCGGGATGCAACACTCCTGAGCCTGTAGCAGGTGATCCTTGAATATTAACCAAGAGTCTTGGGCCCCCTTACCCTCTAGGGCTATATCCCATGGAACCTTACTAAGCAGGTTCCTGAAGAGGCCAAAGTCTGCTCTCTTGAAGTCCAGGGCAGTGAGCTTACTGCACGCTCTTCTCACTGTCTTGAGGACCTTGAATTCGACCGTCTCGTGATCACTGCACCAAGCATGGTGCCTTGCTGTCCCAAGATGCTGGAGTGATCCAAGGAAAGAAGCATCACCAGCAGTAGAATGATGGTGGCAGGATGTATGCTCTGTTTGTCTAGATGAGGGGTGTCCCCACTTACATAGGGAGCTACGAAGTGTGAAGGATCCTGAAGAGGCCATACATACTTGGCAACATGTGGACTCTCCTGACTCACACTGCCAGAGTGCAGTCAGGATTTGTTGTTCAACACCTCCACTAAAGGGAGTTCATAGATCCTTCAGATATCCTGCTTCAGCATTCATGTTGGAGAAGAGGGAAAAAAGGGAACATGAAAAAAAGGAAAAACAGAAAAAAAATAAGGAAAGGAAGGAGAAAGAAAAGGAAAATGGGAAAACAGGGAAAGAGGAAAGATTTCAGTTGAAAGGGACCTACAACAACCATCTTATTCAACTACACCATGCACCCTCACAGTTAAGACGTAGCTGTGCGGCAGTCCTGATACATTGCTGAAATCTTCTTGTTGAAAATAGAGCTGCATTCTAGACACGACACAAACCTGAGATAGTGCTGAAAAGCAGGTGTTTATCCTGACAACAGCTTCCTCTCTTCTAGAATAACCTCTCTGTGTGCTGCTTTCCTACAGACCATGCTTTCTGTACTCTCCTTTCTGTGGCACTCCCAGTCCACTTTACCTATCATTTCTGCCCAGAGCACACTGGCACTGACCACAGCTCCAAACAAAGTCTCTGTGGCATCCAGAAGAGCAGTAGCAATATTTCCCCGAATTCACATAACTCCCCGTTTGAATGTATTCCTCAAATGAGATGATATTTTTTTATTGGCAAGGGTTTGTTTTTTTAAACTTGTGGCTGTTTTTCCTTCTGAAGGATGGCGAAAGTGATCCAGACCTTGTCAGCTACCACATCTCCCCACTCTCTGCAGCACGGCTTCTGGTCTCTATTCATGTATTTGATCTGCTTGGATTTATCAAGCAGGGAGGTCTCCCTGCTCACATCTCTAGTTTTAATCCTCACTGGGAAAACTCACCTCTGCTCCTCATGGTGTTTGAACTGCAGATTGCTTCCCCATGGCTTCAGAGACCCATCACCTTCACCGCCTCCCTGGTTTGGCTGGGACATGGTCAGTCAGGTGCGACTCCATCCACAGCCCCACTGACAGCAACATGGTTTTGCATGGTCCTTCCCTAAAACAGCAGCGGTGTTTAAAATGATGCCTCTTTTTTATTGTTCTCTAGCATGATAATTCAATCTGCTCAAGGCAGTAACCAAAACCATGCAGGAAAAGATTCTCCCTGAGGGAAACTGCATGAAGAAGTGATCTTTGGAAAGCCCCACGGAGCTTAAGCATATGACTGTGAGACAGGAGGGTTTAGGTGTTTCCATGTGGCTTTGGCATGACTAAAGGAACTTTTGCTCAAATCTCTTGTAAGCAATGCACTCTGGATCAGGCTGGGGAAGCTGAAGGATGAGCAAAGCTACGTTACATACCTCTGCACAGGCAACTAATGGAGATGGACATTGCCTGGAGCAGGTAATTGCAGGGAACACTGACCTCAAGAGGATATGACTTTCTGGCCTTCGGGATTTAATGACTTGAGCTGACCTGTGATGAGGGAGGCTTCTCCCAAGACCGATCTTCCCAGCAAAAAGCATCTGATGTTATTATTCCTGATGTTGAATGTTTCCCAACTCGGGCAACTGAAGTGCTTTGAAGTTGCTGCCTCTGTTGTAGATATCAAGGCAGCTTTGGTACCTGACAGGTCCTGCTTCCCAACCTCCAGCCCACCCTCACCTGATCAAGTCATTCTCACCACCTACCTTGCCACTGTGCAGTTTTAAACAGAGCATCAGGATTAAGCTCTGAACAGACATTCAGAAAAGCAGGATTGTGCCTTAACACAGTTTACAGACTTGGATTGGGATAATTCAGAAATCAGCCTCTCACCCTCCAGTTCTTTCCCCTGGATAGTGGTTTAAGGCTAGCTGCAACTTAAAATCGAGTGTTCAGAGGCCAAACAGAGAACACTGGTACTGCAGCAGCCTTTGCTTTCCCATTTCTGTGCTTCTTTCAGTACAGTAGTGTAGTTATATATAAATGGCCCTCGGACCAGCTGTTAAGGCTGTTAGCAAATGAAAGTAATGAGGCTATAGTTGCTGCTCATTCAAGGAAAAAATGGGAAGTAATAAACACCGAACTGTTTTGAACTTAGAAAATGCTATTAAAAATGTGACTGTTTTCCATAAAAGAGGAGAGGTGAACAGAAAGTTCTTGGGAACTGACAACTCTGCAGTTTGTTTTGATAAAAGATTGTAACTTAAAACAAGCCACTCAGAGCAGTCTCACCAGGCTCTAATCCCTGTCATTACAGAGGAACCAGTTCTCCAGAGCATGGAGTGCAGCAGTGGGAGGTCACAGAACACAAAATCCTGCTCCATGTCACACCTTCCCTGGCAGGGTTCTCTCAGCAGTGCCATGGCAGGCGGGATCTTTTCTGCTACAGTGAGACCTTTGACATCCCACACTGAAGCTAGAAGTCTGTGGGAGCAATCATGCATCCCCCCTCCTTCAAAATGATCCACTAGAACTCACATAGTCCTTGTTAGATCATATTGCACCAAGATGATTTTATAGGCTATAGCTGAGGCTTCCTCATGTCCCAGTTTTGCTTCAGACATTGTGCTGCTGCTCCAAATTTCCAGCTTCTGCTCAAAATAATACATCAAGAGCAAGCCCGTGCCATGAGACAAGAGATGGAAGGTTTGTGGATGGGCCACTTTGAGATGCTGTGTTGCATGGGGAGTTGATACCTGTGGGGAAGCAGACAGGAGATGGTTTGTGGTTTTATACCAGGATGCAAAGAATTTATTTGATCAGTGAACCCAAGCTGTTCGAGCTCTTGGCTAATATGTGAGCACAGCCTGTGTGACCCAGATCCAAACCAAAGCTAGTGCAATGGCAGGATATGGAGACACAAGCAAGATTAGGCTTTTAAGAACACTTTTCAGTCCTTCAGCTTTAAATATGCACACACCACTGCAATGGGTGATGTTTCTTGTCATTAGCCTGGCCCCCTACCACAGCAAACATCTGTGGCTGGAGGAGTGCCACAGAGCTGAGAGAGGGATGCTCTCTTATGAAGACAATGGGATGCCTACTGGTTTGGACTTCAAGCCAATGTGGACCAGTAAATCAAACATGCCTCAGTCAAGTAAAGACTGACAGTATCTCATCACCCACAGCCCGTGCAGCGGTACCTGGGTGGTGAGTGCATAGAGTCACAAGATACTTGGGGAGGCCACACTGTGGACCATGGACTGGGACACAGGGGATGCAGGGCCTATGTTCAAGCTGTGCCACAGGTCGTTTACATGATCTGGGATGGTGTCCCCTCTTCCCATCTGTAAAATGAGTGTGTTGCCCCTTAATGGCACTGAGGAACACAAAACAGTAACAGCTTTCCTCTGCCCTGAAGGCAGAGACCTATAAACAACTTTGATTTCTTGTCCCACCAACCATCTTGGCAGCTAACCTGTGTTTCACTTCCCTCTGGGTCAAGTTTCATCAGCTCCTGAACCACTTCATTTGCTGGAGAAGTTCTGTACATTTATCAAGCTGCTCATCTTGCTGGAGGATGAGCTGCCATTATCTTGAATTGTGGAATTTCATAAAGACCCAATTTCTGCTTAACTAGTATCATGGACTAGTTCTAAGGGGATATTGCCTCTAAAGCTGAAAAAGCTATTAGGGAAGAGAACGCACTATTATGCTTATTAGTAACTCTGCTTCAGCACTTCTGTCTCCAGGAAGGAGCTGATACCCATTCTGCTGATGAGATCCCTAAATATGGGTGAGAGTATAGAAAATGGGAGGGTTGGACTAGATGACCTCCAGAGGTACCGTCCAACCTCATCATACCATACTGTGAAAGCCAGCACTTGCGCAATCCAGCCTGTCAAAACTAGTATTTTATAAAATGTATCAAGAAAGCACCAGAGCTGACAGCTGGTTACGAAGAAGTTAAAAGAACAACGTGATTTGCTATGAAGTTGAAATTTAGGAAATGTGAAACAGCCAGAAAAACTGGTTCCCTTTGCTACCTGCAGATGACTCACTGCAGGCAGATGAAAAGCATTTATCCTCCAGCTCCTAAAACATAGATTTTCAGGAAAGCCAGGATGACAGGGAATTAAATGAGACGAGGCAGCAGCCTTTACAGAAGATATAAGAAAACATATTATTTGTGGGTTTTTTCTCACCCCTCGGAGGATGGAAACTCAGGTAATTGCCTTCCTTTCCATCAGAGTGAAGGTGAGAAGCAGCGGTGCCCCAAGAGCATTCAAGCTATGGAAACAATTCAAGGAGAAACAGGATCTTGGAGAGATCAGAGACACATTTAACATCAAGTCATTAACTGGAGCCTGACCTTTTCCTTGGCACACAGTGTATCACTGTAAAGGTTGGGAGATGCCTCTCAAGGAATTTTTCTCCTTTTAATTTAAATTCCCCATATTGGCTGGGTTACATTAGTTGAGTTGCACCTTTATTCTACCTCTCATGAGGAATATGTATTCACAGATACTCTGAATTTTGGAGCACAAAGAACGCCTTTTTTCGCAGACAGACATGCAGATGTTACTTGTAGTAGCATCCCCTTAGCTCCAGCACCCCCAGGGCCCATGGGGCTGGAGGCTGCCCATGATTGGCAGTCAGGAATTTGGCCCAGGCATGGATTCCATCCTGGGATTCAACTTTGAAGGCAGCCTCCCCCTCACCATGGGAAGGCAGGAAAACCTGCAGTGCTTATTTAAATCCACAAGAATGACCTTTTTTACTCTTTGCAAGGGCAGCTTATATAAAGAAACAGACTGATTCAAGGCTGGAGCTGCATCTTGTAAAAAATGTGTATGGCTGTAAGAGGATGAATGAACCTTCAACTTAAACACAAGTGGCTCCCCCCATCGTGCATTACATTCCCTGGTGATGCCAGATGGGGCTTGCTTCTCCCATATGCATCTGAAAACACCCATCAGAACCTTCTGGCCCCATGTTGTCTCATTGGTGAGCACACAACTTCCCTTCTAGTAACAATGTTTGTGCACTCACATGGCAATATGTGCAAGATAAAATATTGTGACAAATCATAGAATCCACCAGCTCGGAAAAGACCTTTACAATCAAGTCCAACCATTACCCCAGGGCTGACGAGGCCATCACTAAACCACGTCCCTAAGGGCCTCATCTACATGGTTTTTGAACACTTCCGAATGAGAAGAGTGGTTCCACTCCCCAGAATTACTGAGGATTCCAAGGGGTTTATTGTGACCTCCAATCCAGGTGTTTTGCACTTGGAGAAATAAAATAACACTAGGGGAAATCTGTTCAGTCCTCTAAAAGAAGGGGCAAAAGAGAGGGAAACAACTGAGCAAATAACATGTCCAAGGTAAGCTGGAGGGTTTGTGGCAGAGCTGTTGGAGATACACTGGTTGGATAAATCCTCATTGGGTGCTGGAGCTGCAGAGCCCTTCTCTCTCGCCAGGACAGGTGGACATCCCATTTCTTGCCAGGGGATGGAAGAAGACATATAGGAATTGTAGAATCAAAGAACAGCTGAGGTTGGATGAGATCTTGCATCTGGTCCAACCTTTTGTGGAAGGGAAGCCTGGATAGGGTTATCCAGCACCTTGTCCAGTGCCATCTTGAAAACCTCCAGTGATGGAGACTCCACCACGTCCCTGGGGAGGTTGTTCCTGTAACTGACTGTTCTCACTGTAAATTTCTTTTGCATTTCAAGATAAAGCCTCTCCCACTGTGACTTGTAGCTGTTGCCATGTCTTCTCCATAAATCCTTGTGAAGAGATAGCCTCCATGCTCCTTACAGCCACCTTTAATACTGGAATGCTGTCAGGAGGTCCAGGCAGAAGAGACCCAACTCCCTTAGTCTTTCCTCATAGGGCAGGTTCTTCCAGGTGGGAAGGCTCATCAACTGGAAATGCAATGAGAGCAGAAAGCCAAGGAGATGGACTGCAAGCAGGGGGTTACATGTTGCAAATCCACTTTCTTGCAGCAAACGAGAGTGTGATGGCCATGTAAAACCAAACAATGCACTGACGGGGAGATCCATCCCTGCAAGGGTGGTACATCCCCTGGAAGATGCAGCCCTTCTGGGCTGGCCTCAAGCCCTGGGTGCCTGGCTGCTGTCCCCCTTCACCCCATGCGCTGGCTCAGGTCTTGGCACGGCTCAGTGCAAGCGGGTCGGCAGGGAAGCGGAACAGGCTCAGGAGTGATGCCTTGTTATACACCTGCCAGCTTGGCACCGGATTTCTTCCTGCATTTTTTCCTCCCCCTCCTGGAGACTTAACATTTGTCCACTGTGCTCATGATGTGCTTCAGCCAAATCCCGATTTAAAATGTTGCTTTAAAGAGAAAGGAAAAGGTTAGTAGCAAAGCTTTCAGGGGGAAAAATGGTTTACCACAATAGGGAAGGTGTAAGGATGTATTTTTGAATTCTGCTATTTAAGAAATACTAATTTCCCTCTTTATTTTTCATGTGTTGGTCATATGTTCTGCATTTTCATGGAAGGAAACATAAATGATGAGTAGTTAAAATTACTGCAAATACTTATGTGCCCTATACTCTATTGTGGAGCCACCAGTTCCTTTTGCAAAGGAAACTCAGCATTCATTGGGCAAATGAAGAAATTGCCTCTAAAATACTAAGAGAGGTCTTTAACCAAAGGAAGATGCTATCTGTGGATCAGTGGAATGCAGATAATGGTAGGAGATTCAGAAATCAAAGCTGTGGTGATGCCTTTACTTAAGATAATGTCTTCGAAATTCCCTTTATGGCACCTTTAAAAGCCAACGCTGCACAGCTGCACCATCTCGTGGTGCAACCAAGCCCTGCATGGCCGAAGCCTTGAAAATCCTCTCCATTTCCAGGAAACTTTGATTGATGGGTGTATAAAAGCCAAGAGTACCCATCACCAACCTACGTCACACCTCGGCCCACCACAGCCCAGACCCACAGTCACCTCAGACCTCCCCCAGCTCCATCCCCTCCCCTTGCTCATTCTCCTCTCTGGGATGAAACAATCCAACTGTTTCCCAACTGCAACCATCATTGTCCCAAATATTTGCCAATATCCTTCTGGTTATTATTTCAAGATCTGTCCAGCAGGCTAGGGATCAGACCAGTGAACTATATTATTTGTCCGAACATGCCTTAACCAAATTCCTAAGATGTGTTACAGACGATTTAGAGAAGATCAAAGCTCCAGGATTTAAAGAAAATCTTAAAAGGCAAATACAGGGTCACACAGGTAGATACATAGCCCTGTGACACAGAGCCAAAGCCAGGACCTGTACGTCGTGCTCAGTCTTAGCCCTACTCTTTAACACAGCGCTTGGCCCTGGTAAGCTAGGAATGGGCTCAGGTCTCCACAAAAATCTCCGTCTCCTCATAAACATATTTGCTCATTAAGGAACAAATGACATCAGATATTATGCCCAAAATTCAGGTGCATAAAAATACATGCAGGTATCTACAGTTCCCAGTGTCTCAGAGGATGATATGTAGCAACCAGGTGATGAGGCAATTAGGAAAAAAAAATCCTAAAAAACATTTGTAAAATTATTTTCCTATTTAAAAACATACAAAGATACATCAGGCTTTCATCTTCTGTGGGGTAACTTGCTAGCAAGTGCTTAACTTACACCAGACTCCTTCAGCATGATATTCACACACTGCTTAATGTGTGAGGACATAACTCAAGGGACATACACCACATGGTCACCTTGAGAAAATCCAACTCAAGTAAAAGGCAGCTCCCCAAGTTCACCCCAGGTATAAATGTTATTTGACCACAGACTGGTTGTCAGTGGTTAAGCCAGGACCAGTGTCAGGTCATCCGCTCAGAACCACCACGGATGGATGTACACGCAACAGGCACAGACAGATGCCACTGCAGCCCAGAAGAAGCAGCAACATGTGTCCTGATCTGTTCTGAGCCCTAATAATCCATGCAAACCAGGGCCAGACAGATGAGGAAACCACTCTGGCTTTAGGGGGTGCCTTGAGTGCAGTATGAGGGGTGCTGCACACAAGAACGACACCAGGGTTGTACCTGGAACCCCAGCATCATGTTTTCTCCCGCTGCCTTATGCCCTCCCAGAATCCAGGATCTTGCTCCTTATCTCCAGCTAATGTACAGGCTTCAGCAGCTTTGGAGCAGCACAATCGCTTTATTGAAATCCCAGCAGGTTAACAAAAAAAAAGAACAGGAATGAAGCCACCTGCCAAATACGCTGCTAGAGGAAGGAGCCCTTTATACTTAACAGTCAAGGCTTTACTCTTCATTAAAGCTCAGCAAGTCCAGAGTTGGGACAGAAATGATATGAAATTTCTGGTATGATCCTGTGAAGTTTCTGCTTCCATCCCTGAACTCCCCTCCCTCCCCAGTATTTCCCCCCATGGAGAATACCACGTGGAGGGAGAAGGGGATTTCTAGAAGTGAACCTCAACTATATGCATTATCAGACATGAAGAGGATGAAAAAAAAATAACACAGATAGTTTATTGTCAAACTGAATCAAAGCATGGAAAAAAAAATCACAAAGCTACACCGTAAAGGAATTTGGTTTTCATCACAAAAGCTCATTAAAATGTGACAAAGAAAACCCATTGCAAAGCCGGTAACTCCAACAACCCTCAGACTCTCCAAGTGCAACATGTATTGAAGTGCTGGGTGTTCACAGGTGGTGCACATTGCATTTGTATGAACAAAACCATCATCCCTTGTGATCTAGAAGAACAGTGGTTCTCAGAGGGGGTGACAAGTTTCTGGCTCAGCGGTGACTCCTCTGTTCATCTTCAAGTAGCAACAGCCTTATCCTTGCTGGAGTCCAGCCTGAGACGATGGCCGAGGCAGAGGGGGCCAGCTGTGTTTCGTTGCTTCATCCAGCATTCTCCTGCAATTTGCATCCCAACCAAATGTGTGTCTAAAGCACTTAATTAAAAGGCAGTTACAAAATTAAGCAATGCTGGTTGCACATATAAGAGTGGCAGAGGCACAATTACAGCACAGGTTCCACCAAGGTCTGGAGGATACGGCTAAGCTGACACAGCCACCACCTCAAAAATTCAGTTTGCTGCAGACTTTAGCAATGACCAATCTAACCTTTTTCATTTGCTGTTTGGGAAGGTGTGTAACTGCAGATGCAGACCTGCTTTACTGACTAAAATTGATCTCTGTGAAGTCCAAGATGTTAGTGTATGCTCTGTGCTTCAGCAACACTGATTAACACGGCATCGGGCAAACACATGACAACCTGCTCCTCAGCAGAGCTCCCTTTGGAATCACACTTGATGAGGCTTTAAACAAAACACTCCTTGGAACTTTTCCAAGTTTGAGTTTGCCAACCTGTCCCAACCAATATATTACCCAAAGATCATTTATTTTCCAGTAGCTCCAGCAGAACCAACCAAGGAGCCCTGGTCTCCTGCCAGCATAGCTGAGTTAGTAGGAAGTCTGGATCACAGAAGTCGCTTGCCAAGAAAACTGCTGGAGACTGCAGGATCCCCTGGAGCTGCAGCCCACCTGGAAGAGCCCTATCCCATCTTGCAGGGAATTAGAGCAGTTGGCTTTCCTTTTGAGTCAGAACACAATAAAAAGGAAGGGGGAAAAGTACTGGAAGGCATAAACGTGTACAGAGCATTTTGAATTCTGCAGACACTTCGTTTCCATTAGTCACAACAACAGTATCTTTCTCACCACTATAAATGAGCTGTTTTATGAATTTTGAATACTTGTTTACTGAGTGAAAGAAAGGCATCTTTATCCTAAGTAGCAGCTAAGGAGATTGGTAAAACCAAGTAACACTAATCAAAAAAATACAACTAAAAATAATCAGAGAATCCAACCCACCAGTACAATAAAGGCAGTCTAGGTAATTCTGAATGATCACAGGAATAATTAACTACTATTTTTAATTGCAACTAATGTGCTATCTTGATCCAGCTGCTTATTCTAACGGCCTGAGGTTTACTGCTCATAAAGCATTAAGAATACGTGCCTTTTCCTAGAAAGGAAGGCTCTGCCTAAGTCTTACTGTGTCAGATAGAAAGTCCCAAAATAGACTTTCCAACCAAATAAAGTGTTTTATTCAGATATTCACTTGGGTATGGCACTGATGTTAAGAACAGCTATTCAAGAAGCTGAAGTAAGCCCTTCAAAAGAAGTCACACAGCTTTGAGACTTGAACAAATTATTCTATGATCTCATTCAAGAGATGCAAATAGCTGGAACGTGTGCAAGAGTCACCACCAATTTATTTAGCTGAGTTCATCAGTAGTTCACCAGCTCTGTTTGCACAAGCAGGTGCCAGGACATTCAACAAGCAGTCATATATATGACTTAAAAAGAGGAGAAGGGGAGGAGAGTGGAAGAGAAATGGATGATTTTACTATCTAACGTGGATGTGCATTGGGAGGAATAAAGTTCCTCTCAAATTAGGGCAGTGCCTATTACGGAAGGAGAAGTGCAGAAACTCTTTTTCCCAGAGAAGTATTACATGCACAAGTAACTATATTGTTAAATGTTTTTATTTGTGACAGTAAGGAAACCATTCAATACCTGATTGACAACACTTCTCTTTCCTGAAAACACTCATAAGCTATCTGTAGTGTTTCTCAAGTATTGCTGGATTGTTCATTGCATTAAAGTGTAAACAGCTCCATTACTAAGAAAAAAAAGGAAAAAAAAGAAAAAAAAGTGAAAAAAGAGAAAAAAAAGAAACATTTCCATTGCTTACTCCTCTGTTAAGAAGTTCCCAATAAAGCATTAACAAGAATGAAGAGAAAAAAAGAAGTCAGCTGGGTTTTTACAATATAATGTGAAACAGAAAACTAACAGCTGGTTTTGCATAGTTAGCCCAGAGATTTTTTAAGCAATTGCTCCACGCAAGTCTCACCTGCCCTCCTCACCCCACAAAGGCATAACAACCTCACAGCACCTTGGAAATCAGAGGCACAAACTTGGTTTTGTTTTACAAATAGGGCTGTGCGGTACTGTGTTTTATTAGTTTAAAAAGAATCTGTAAAACATAGGATTATGTGTTTGCAAATTATATAGCTACAGATTTTTTTTTACACTGAAATTTCAAAAGCTGCAACATCTGTACACACCACTGTCATTTAGATACTTTATTGTCCCCAACCAGTCTAATCAAAATCATGCTGTGATAAAGTGATTGCATACACTGATACCAAATGTCTTCAGGTGTTGAGTTTCTTCCATGTATAGCTTTGCTGTTCAAAGAAAAGATTGAAGGGCAAAACAAAGAGACGAATTACTCTTCCAAAGCTACCTAAATGAACACAGCAACATTGTACATTTGCTACGATCCTCCATCCAAAACCTGCCACGCTTCCTGGTGGTTAATAAGTATTCTGCGCACAGCCCTAGTTTACGAATGGCAATTTAATCATAACACTTCAGTTGAATTTCAAGAATCTAAGGCATTCTGCCTTGCAGTTTAAGTTAAAAATACCTATACAGGCAAAAAACCTTTTTAAACCCAACATAAAAAGGACAACAGAACTTCAGGCCAGGCAGCGTTGTTTCTTTAGCTGAACAGAATGACCAACTGGAAAAGACATCTTAATACTTCTATAATATCCAGAAACAGAATTGAAACCCAGGGTTTATAACAGCCCTGGTGACCTGCATGCATTAACTGCACTTCAAAATATGCAAGAGCTTTAGGAAACAAGTATTTTTTTCCTATTTAAAATACAATCAAATACCCGTATTGCAAATTTTACAAACATTCCACTTGTTTTCTGACTTTATGGACAGAACTATATTGCTTTGTTAAAATCTAGAAACTCTAACTATATAGCGTATGTATAGTCACGCAAACTTAACACTTGAAATTTCAAGTACAATGATAGTGTCAAAATAAACCACTATGACAGTTTGATCCCTTTGGCCAAATTTGATTACCCAGGGAAGTCCAAACCTGACTGCAGAGCACTCCAAGTTCTACTTCAATGGGAGTGAGTTAAAACACCAGTATTTTTCATCAGAAGTTATAGAAAATACTCTTAAAATACTAGCAGAGATCAAAACTGTTGCTAAGTTTCTTCCTTTACATTGTCACCAAATGTCATTTTAAGTTAAAATAAATTTGTTTTTTGAAATTTGATGATTTCAAGAGCCCAAACAAACATTACTGAACAAGTAGAGAACACCATCAGAACCGTTCCTACAGAAGCTGGTGCAGAAGTTCAGTTGCCCATTATATGTGGATTTTAAAACAATACAAGACACTTTAATAATCAACATTCATTCACAGACTTAAGGCAACTGGTTCATGAAATCGCTGCTTTCATAAATGCAAACTAATGACATGGTTTGTCTCACATACAACAGGTCACAACCGTTACATGGTAATGTCTCGATGGAGTTATTTATTGTCTAATCGGAAGATTGTTTGGTCTAATGCTAGCGAGAAATCTTTGACTTTTTTCAGCCATTCCTATCATACCTGCACAACTAACTACAACCTGAATACTTCCCTGCAAACTGTATTTGAAGCCTAGAAGCTACAAACACAGTTGAAAATACTGCTCAGAGAACAACTTTTTGGCAGCTTAAGAGTTTCATTACTCTGAAGTCAAATACAAAATTAAACAATCTTAAACTGAAAGTAAACGTTAATGGACTAACCAGAATCCATACGTCCTTGTTTTTTTCCTCTTTTTCATTTTTTATCAATGTACTTTTCTTTTTTAATGTGACAATGTTGTCTTTTGTTGTGGCACAGAACTATACAGTACTAAGGTAACGCCAACTGGTAAGAAAACAAAATGGTGATGCCGTACAGACTCATGAGCGTCACGGGACTGCCTCCAACATCCCTCGCTACCAGACACAGTGAGCAGCTGGTGCACAGCTGCCCTGCAAGGGGCCAAAGTCATCTTTCAGTTTTATACTGCACCTATGACAACCTACTCACTGCCTGTGTAGGCTGGCCTGCCCTTCTATGAAGGAATTTGTTAAGCTGCTTCACCAATGTTTCAGACAAGGATGATAATTCCATCGCAAAAATGTTTTTACAAGTCGTCAAGACGTTTTGAGAAAAATAGAAAGGGCAAAGGGGATCTACTGTTCAGTATTTAGCACATGGCTAATTAGAAGCACCGATTACACCACTTAGTTTTCTCAGACAACAGCCAAACATAGCTGTAATTTTTATGTTTGTAGATTTCTGGTGCGTACAGTAATTAAAAGGTGACACTGGTAAATGGGATAAAAAAAGGCACGCCTTGTTCTTCAAAGGCATAAAGTATTTGAAGGTTATGCTTCTGAAAGGGATCTGTGACACTACAGAAGATGCTAAGCAGGTTCTCAGGTTCAGAGATGAGATTTACTCAACCCCAAAGCCAGAGGACCGATTTTAGTCTAGGTTAGCAACTTCTGCCCTTTTAGCAAGACTCAATAAAGCTACTGATCTGCACCATACACCTTGGGGAAGAAGAATATGAATCAGAGATGTGGGAAAAATACTTTTTGCAATTTTATATACCAAAGAAAGGAGAGGGCTTCGTCCCAACTGAAAAAAAAAATAATTGAAAAAAAATCTTTTACAGGTCACCTTTAACCGAATTTTCTGGTATATTAGATACCATAGGATTAATACATTGGGGTGGGTTATGAAGCCTGTATTTTATTTATTGCCCAAGTCTGCAGCTTACAGAAAATGTTTCATAGCACAGGCACAGTGGCAAAAACAGTTTAACAGCCGATGGTCAACTCCATTTGGTGAGTATACAGTAGCAGCAATTAAAAGAAAAAAGTACTCTAAACAGCTCAATACAGATCCAGCTTACCCAGATTTTTTTGTGTTTTTTTAAAGAAAAGAATCTTAAAACTAATAAATAGATCTCCTCCCCATTCTCCCAAGATAATGGTTTTCCAAAAAACAAGAGGCATGGCAGTTGTGCGTAAGCAGAGACAATTGAATTTCATGTCTAGAATAAAAGGTGCTTTAGATCTATTAGCCACCTTATTTTCTCAATTCCATTCTTCCCTAATACTCAAACAACTGCAGATATGTTCAAAACTGTGCCCAAATTCATCAGTGAAACCACCATGTAATTAACCAAAATCACCCCTCCCACAAACGCTGAAACCTTCTGAACATGACAAAATGTAAAACACCTTAATGTCATTGTGGAGACAGGAACCCAGCATCTTTGTTTCAACATTTCCTTTGTTATATATTACAGTGCTCTATAAAATTTTTCCTTTTTCCTTTTAAAGCATTTAGACAATACAAGACTAAAAGATGTCTGGAAATACGTCTTATACAAAAATGAATTTTTATCTTAAAATAACATTCAAAAAGGCACTTCATTCTGTAAGAAAAAATTCAGAGTCAGGTCAACTGCTCTAAGCAGGGGGGTAAAATTGTCTGCATAGTGGGAGGGGAAGAAAGGGAGAGAAATTCAACTGCTGAAATACAAGCTTCTTTTTTGGCATGTTTTAAGAAAAGCTGATCCAGTAAAAGATGTCCATTTATGAAATTCATTAAAAGAGTCCCATTTAAAATAGCTTCTTTTTTTTTTTTTCCTTTAAAAAAGTAGTCTGAACACATGACCTTAGGAGTCAGGCTTCTGAAGGCTTAACAGCATCACTCATGATTGTCCTTCGTGTCCAATGTAACAGGAAGATCAAGAGTAGCACTTCTGACAGGGGTGACCTCCCCAAAGCTTCCATTTGAAAGAGCTGAAAAAGATGGAGACAGCCTCTATCTGCCAGTAGCAGAAGTCAGTCAAAGTTAAGGGCTACCTGTTGCAGAGTTTATGAAGCATACTGTAAACTTCTTCCTCTTTGCTTAGTCCTTCAAAGAAAGGAATAAGATCTAGCAGCTCTGTGTCTGTCATGTCATCAAACCAGGACTGCACAGGCACCTGAAACAAAGCAACCAGCAAATAGTAAGATGACTTCATGATGTGAAGAACACATGAGTTTTGCCTATGTAGGTGCCCTGTAATACTCACTGCCATTACAGTAAGGCAAAGTGCTGGTCATTAGCATTCAAGCCAAGCAGCAGGTTCAAGCCACAGAATTGTCTGGGGTTGGAAGGGACCTTAGAGATCATCTAGTTCTAACCCACTTGCCATGAGCACAGGACACCTTCTACCAGACCAGATTGCTTCAAGCCCCATCCAACCTGGCCTTGAACACTGCAAGGGATGGAGCAGCTGCAGCTTCTCTGGGCAACTTGGGCCAGTGCCTCATCACCCTCACAGGGATATCTGATTAGTAAGTCCACCAAATCAAACTGTAAAATACCTGACCTTCCAAATCAAACCATAAAACAATTGACATACAGCTGACCTTCTACGTGTCCAGATAATCTACATTACCCAACACTGGACAGCTAAATTTGCTCAGCAGCCTTGATATTCTGTTTATAATAAACCAGAAGGAAGATACAGGTTACGAAGCTGTACCGACACTATTTACAGGCAAGTCTTTTTTTTCCTAAGTATTATCAGTGTGAGTCACTAAACATAGGCATGCAGCAGCAACCCCTTCTGGCATGACGTTGCAGAGGAAATATTTAAACAGTGAGTGCAGAACAGTTCTTGATTAAAATATAAGACCTTGCAAGTCGGTTCAGAAAATAACACACATAATAACACTTCTTAAATATGTGGGCTGGATTTAGGGAAGGAGTTCTGTGTATCTTTACTATGGAAGTATACTGAGGTCTTTTAAAGACTATCTTGGATCTTGTTACAAGCTCTAGTTTCTGCAGAGACTCGAACACTGGTTAGCTAGCAGCACTTTTCTATACACGATTGAATCACTCTGATAAGGCCTTTAATTTCATCTCCCAGATTTCTACAGCTCATTACTTTCCTGGCACTGAATTCTGAGATGGCAAGTGATGGTCTGGATCAGGTTCTTAATTTTAAGCATGAACATAAATTACAGCTACAGCTCCTGGTTATTATAAATAACAACTTTAAGCCATGTGTGGCACCAACCAGAAAAGTGTTTTCACCTGATCACTTAAGGCACCGCAGTATTAGGATCTGATCTTAAAAACTGACTGCTGCAAGATAAATAGCTCATGTTAAAAATAAAAAAGCTATCCCAGAGCGGCAGGACCATGGTGTTCCTGATAAGAATTTCCTACATTAATTTTTACAGTTCACAGAAAAGGCAGCCCAGAAACATCAAAGAAAACACTGCACAGCCTGGTTGTTTAAAAGTCAGTAGATCTAAGGGGAGTTCCAGCTTGGTATGCTGGCAGCTACAAAACAGATGTGAGCATCTGTACTGACTGGAGCAGTGGATGGAACAAGTGCCAGACCATTCCACCACAGCTTGTGGAGCTGATATGAAACACAGTTAAAATGTGCATGGCTCCAAATTATTCTCCCTTGAAGTACTTCTGCTTGCCTTTTATCTGTATTCCTAAAACTTGATGAACTTGTTGACTAACATTTCCAATCATGAAGCAACTTATCACAAAAATACTTAAAAGAGAAGCATAACACCTCACCGGGATCTTGATTTTTTTAATTCCCCTTAGCTACGAATACAGAACTCAGATAGTAACCAGTAAAGCATTAATTATCTTGTCTAATAAAATGTTTTCTTTCACATAATGAAAAAAGAAGGAGTACCAAAAGCCATTCTTTCTGAAATTACCATTCCAAGGAACAAAAGATAATGCTGGAGGGCAGCTTCGCTTTTTAGAGCTACTTTAGTTTTTCAGGTTCTACGCTGCTTGGTATTTCTAAAAATTGACTTCAGGCCAATAGCTAAAACTGAAAGCAGACAAACAGTCACGAATATGACACACTGTCAAGATCAGTTTGCCCTAGTCCTTTACTACTTGGCAGTGAACACAGAACCTACCTGCAGTCTAAGAAAATACAGAAACTAATACATGTTAGCATTCTGAAAGACTATTTTCTGAATCAGGAAGTCTGGGCAAGGATGAGAAAGATAAAGTAATGCTTGAGTACCTCGAATAGTAAGAATACTTACTGCATTTTCAGGATGGAAGATGTAAGATGCAGGGGAATTATCTACTATAATAACTTTACTCAGCTCACGTCCCAGTCGACTCAGATCCTTCACATAATTTCCTCGGTGAAAAACACAGGATTCTCTAAAGAGCCTTGCCCTGAACACACCCCAGCGATCCAGTAAGTCAGCTACTGGGTCTGCATACTTAAAAACAGAAGTTAGAAACATGAAGTTAGCAATGTGCAGATAAGGCTAATGCACAGAACTATACAAAAGAAGGGACACAATTTCAGAGAAAACATTATTTCTTCAATTTCTTCCCTGCTCCTTGTTAATACTTACATACCTGCAAATCTGAAGCGATTAATAGAGACAGAATGCAAAAGAAGGATTGTTATCTTTCTATGGAAGGCTAACTTGCACTCTGATGCTTTCTGTGATTTATCAATTGGGTTTTGTTCTTAGAGCCACCTTATAGTTATGCTAGGAGTTACCTAGAAGTTGATGGATCCAAAGATCTTGCTTATCATTACCATAAAATCAGCCAATGCTAACAGAAAAATTATATGAAACCATTTCCAGAATCAATTCACTTCTACGTGCCTCTGAAGATAAACTGCAATGAATGCATCTCACCTTGATGTAGCTTTAGCAAATAATACCCTTGGAGCGACTCAGTCAGTAAGAATCTTAAGATCACCAAACTACGTAATAGGGCCATAAAAGATCAAAGATATTCTTAGGAAAAAGAGTTATGTACAATAGCTGGAAATTCTCATTTTATACATAAGATGATACTTTAAGTGAGGCACAGCTTCAAATCCAACACCTGATATAAACTGCCCAAAGAAAAATATCCAAATAAACTGGAACGTGAACTAACCATGTACTTGAAAATGGGAGTTATAACTTATTTGTGCAGGATAGGAGTTACCGCTTTCTTATATTTTAAACTGAGAAACAAAATTGATGTCAAAATCAGTCATCTTTCTTGACTATGAAAACTGCCAGACGTGTAACTGCAGTACGAAATTATTCCCTATTTTAGGATTTTCACAATGTGACAGAACATGGTAAACAGATTGCAGGGACGAATTCGCTGATAAGAGGGCACTAAAGCAGATCAAACAGGGTCCTGTCCCCTTCCACCATCTCTACACTAGGTTGAAGTGAAAGCTTACTGTGTTATAGTACTATTTAGAAATAAGCAATACAATTTTACAAACAAGACACCACAAATACAACACACTGCAAGAAGTGAAGAATTTAAGATGTCTACTACTGACATGTCTACCACGAAACTACCTACGAGGTACTACCGCTACTGGAGACCAGAGGGCACAAAATATTCCTGTTGATGATTCAAGCTTTGCAAAATGTCTAATTTTCTAACTCCAGATTGCAATTGCACCTTGACAGAATGAAAACATGTTCCAATTTTTAGATGCAGTGAATTTCTGAATCATTGGTTGATAATGTAGGTAGCATTAAACACAGTGTGTTTTATTTCATGCCCAGCTTTAATATAGTGCTTTACTCGCAAGCTATTTGTTCTAATTTCTCACTATAACCATGGTAACTTGTGTAAGCCTTTCATATTGGCATTATGAGCAATGCATGGAGGCTACATTATGAGACAAGCCCATATGTGATGGGGTTACCATGGAAACACTTACCCACACACTAGCAGACAAAGTACACACTGTCAGACAAAGAAGCAGAAAAGAAGGGGAAAAATTAAGATAGTACCAATTGTGGAAATAATTATCCATAGAAAACCCAACCAGAAGTCCGCTGATCAGCACCGAACGGGCTAAGAAGATGAAGAGCAGAACAAACCTTGGCTAGGCTGGCTGTGAAGAGTACACATTCAAAGAGTTCTCCCATCCTCTGAAGAAACTCATCCACATGTGGTCGTTTCAATACGTAAACCTGGAACGATAACGACTATTCAGGTCAAATGGTGCTTAAGGTAAAAGGAAAGAAAAGAGAAAATAATCAAAACAATACACTCCTATAATCCAAACGCTTGAAGAAACAAAAGTCAACATGGAAGCAGTTCAAAAGAAATGCTGAAAAGAAAAAAAAGTATTTAAGATAAAACTAGATATCCAATAATGAGAAATTTGAATGCATGGGCTGCCAAGACCCATGCTGATTATGCAATTGCAAATACTGTGCATCATCTGGAGTGATGCTTCTTGAAAAATCTCATTAAAGGCAAAGAGTGACAGTAGGGCTTCTCAAAAAACAAGGATTCAGATCTCTCAAACAAAATGAATTTGGTGCTGGTGTCTTCAGTCCTGTAGAGCTTTACAGAAGGAATAAATCAGATGAAACCTCTATGAGGAGAGGAACTGCACAATAGGGCACAGTTTTCTTCTTGTGACTAATTCTTCCTCTTTTTTTTGCTCATTCCAGGTGCCAAACACCCTATCTCACTACACAGTTACCAGCTCTGCAGAGAGGTTTCATCAAAAACCCTCACAGCACCGTGCAGAACTTCTAGCAAATGCTGCCTTCAAAACTTGGTGGCAAAGGTCTACAGCATCTTCTACTGTAACCTTGCCAGAAAGACGGCAAATACTCAGGATCTCTCCCCTCTGGAGCAGCTTGGTTTCAGCAACACTACACTGCCTTTCTGCATTGACAACCATACGGGCAGCTTTCGGCTGCCTACTGTCAACAACATGATTAATAGATTTTAGAGCCTCCTTGCCTCTCTTCTTAGAGCAAGCAGGATCATTTGTGTTCACAGAAAATACCAAGATAACTGCTGCTCAGAAAGCTTACAAATAGGTCACAATATAGCGGGGAGCTGAAGAGAGGAGCCTGCTTGAATAGTATTTATCTATGTTGTTGCAGTTGGATTAAAAGTTTGGGAGAAAACGCCAGCCGCATTTTAACTTCTCTGTTTGGCAAGTAATCCTTAATACTAGAAATTTCAAGCGGAGAAGCCTGGCACGGAACTGCCTTCAGGAAGAATTGAAGACTGATGCAATTCCAGGAATTTCTTTCTTTCACATGTAGAATTAGATTAGTTGTATGTGTTTTACTAGGTTCATATTAATAAAGAGGTAAAAACCATAAGGGATCCAGAGAAAAACCCTGAAGGAGAAAAATATGGAAATTCCAGCTTGAACTGAAGTGCAACAATAAAAGCCTTTAGCAGAAGAAGTTGCAAAATTGAAACTGAAAGCCTCATTCTGAAAGCAAAGTTTTATTAAAAGCATGTATGATAGAGCTGTACCTTCATGACGGAAGCAGAAATGTTAATTACTTTTTTACTTTATGCAGCATACAGCTCACAGCATGAAGACTTTATCTGCTTCAAGTTTATTTCTATGAAGTATTTCTGGCCCCTCAAATTCAAACAATACATTCAAACTTTGATACAGATAATTTATAACCCAAGTTTTATTTTGTATTTTTTAAACAACCGTAGCACCTAACCAATCAAATAAATGTGACATGTTATCAATTAAAGACAGTTAACAGATGTACTCCAACACCACTCTCTTTCCAGATAATTACAGCACTTTCCTGTATTTCACTAGGCATAAACCAAGTTATTTCCTCTCCTATAACAATGCAATTAATTTTTCACTTAAATCTTACTACACAAAGTTATTCTCTAGCATTTCCTTTTCAAATTACATCTTCAAGTTAAAGACACAGGTAGAAAGACAATTGCAGTCCCTCTGCATTTGGGTATCTGGGAAAGAGACTATCCTATCTGCCAGTTATAAAAGGAAAGATAGCAGGATGCAAGCTGCTCTGTAATTCTGCAGCTCCTAATGAAGTACTTAAGTCTTTAGCCTTAAATTATACCCTTATACTTATTTTCTAGGGAACAAAAGGGACACAGAGTCTTAAAAGTCAGTCTTGGATAGTAAGTGCTGGAGTTTAGTATTAATTTCCCTTCTAAAACCTTAGTGTTTATAGCCACAGCAAAAAAAGTCTCCTCTTTAACTTCTATCCCTATCTATGCCTCTGTCAGTAAAGTATTTCCACTTGGAATGTAATTACAAACTCCAAGCCAAGGATATGAACTTTGCTGCTTGCAACATAACTCACCTCCCCCATAAGGAGAGCATATAGTATATCAACCCAGCAGCTACAAACCAAGATCTCCTTTAACCACAGGCTTGCAGACAGGAGTGGGGTTATGTAGGCTTATAAATACAAATATTTGCAGGTTTTTTTCCCCCCAGAACAACAGATCTGAATACTCTGGTTATTCTCCTTTATTTTCCTTGAAGTTTTTTTGAGAAGTCCTACTTAGACCCTGGAAGTAACTGCAAGGGTACGGGTATCCTGGGCTACAAAATCTCTTTGGCTTACTTCACATAGAAAGCTTTCTTCAGCTGACAGTGCAGCTCTTTTCTCCTCTTCCTCCTCACTTGGAATTTTTTCCCCTTTACTTTGTCAGTGGCTGGACTTGAATCTCAATGCTGCATGGTTATTTGTGGCTTGGCTTTTCCCTCCGTTGCCTGATGGCTTCAGTTTAAGTCTCTAGACTAACTGGCTCCTGGCATTTTTCTGAGATTTATATACTGTCTTCAGGGTATTAAAAAAAAACCCAACTCCAGTTTTTCCTGTATTATACACTCACTAATTTCTTCCTTATCACAGTAAGGATTTAGAGGAATACAATCTTTTTTAAAAATAGATTTAAAATATACCCTGCTATTAAAATGTAGGCACAGATCAGGCATTAGGCATGTTTTCACAGGATTCTGTACTTAAGAGATGCTAATGGCAGAGCACAAGTAATTATCTTTAATTGTTTTCAAGCATTTGGTATTTCCACATACATTTTCTATACCTCAAAGCAGTCTTAACCTAAAAAGACTGTATTTGTAAAACAGAAAGAGAAACCCAGCTTGATTTTAATCAATTAATACAGACACAGAGAATTGCCTTTTGAAACCAGCTTTACAATAACAAAATCTTCAATAATGACAAATCTGCCAATGACAACTCAAGCTCCTGGACTCTCCTGTTTTGTGGGTTAGGTGATCTTCTTAACAGCGAGCTGAAATTAACACGCGTCCTTGAGCCTTGTCTTTCTGGTTCCCAGTTTTGGTTGCCTCCCAGTGCAAGTAACCAAGAATAGGCCAGATAGAATGGATACAGCCTATCCTGGATTACTTGAACCAGGCCACAGCCTTCTGTAAGGAAATCAACCAATTCTGTCCTTTACAGAAAGGAAGTTAATTATTTGAACAGTGTTTTCCCCCACCAATAAAAAACATTTTGTACATTATATTCAAAGTATACACACCAAACTTTTAACTTTCAACAACTGAAAATAAGAAATTAAAAAGAAAAACCACAAAAAAACCCAAAGTGAGCACCAAAACCTTAAAACTTAGCTTTACTCAGTAAACAAATTATGCTCAAGAATGAAATTCCAAGTAACACCAAATCAGACTCTTCCAGGCTGCCGTCTTCACTCTGTCACCAAGAGCAAGGCACAAAGGCATTGCAAGTGAATTTGGACAAAAGACAAGGGACAACCACACTCCACAAATCTCTACTCCTTAGGGATTAATGCTATATTTAACATACGGTCTCTAATCTGGGGTTGTGATTGCTCTGCACTTGTTAAATGGGAAGCATGCTGCAAAAGAGAGGCTGTGTTCTCACAGAAGTTATGTCAAGGGTACCAAACAGGTTAAATATCTTTCTCCAGCCACTGCTTTCACCCTCAATAAGTTTCCTCTAAAGAGCACTCTCAGTTGCAACGCATTTCACTGGACTTCCCACAGTTTCTCACTTACAATTTGGTTGAGCAGGGGACCAGCTCTGATTTCCTTTTATTCAGCAAACCCAAAGAGAAATGAGAGAACTGGCCAGAGGAGTGTCAGCTTGCATTAGAAATGCCCTTTTATATCTGTGCCATCATTTCCAACACAAAGCGTGGGATTCATCTCCTGTAACTTTAGCTGCCCTGCAGACGGGTAGACAGGCACAGTCTCTGCAGGCATCTGAAGCCCCATAACAGACGAGAGGTGCCACCACACATGAGTTATTTCTTTGTAAAATAAAATGACAAATAATTTCTAAAGACAAGGTAAATTAAGCTAGAGAAAGAAAGATGGGAGAGACACAAGGGGTGTTCTCAAAAGCATTTTTTTAATGTAGGGAAGCTGGTTTATCCAAGCACCCTTTAAGACAATTATTTCAATTGTCCACCTTATAGAAGAACAAGAGTTACTCTGACCTATGGATTACAAATGATATAAGGGAAAATAAGCTCCCCAGACTAAAGATAGCCCTTTGAATGCCTCTGCTGTACAACAAAAAATGGCAATATTTACCATGAACTAAAATCATTATATAAATTATTTTAGCTCATCTTCTCAGAACTTTTTCAAGCATACAGCAACTGATTTTGCTATGTTTTCTATTTCTGGTATAGAAGATCTGAAGAATCTCATACAATTTCAGATTTCTTTCTCAATGGACAATTCCAAAATGGTGTTCTGCATTAGTTTTCCATGGGGTTCTGTCTGAGGCAGAGTTCAAGTACCACAGCAGTCTATCAGGCAATGTCCTGGCTTGGTAAGATACCAGGCTTACTGTTAAAGCAAGAAGGGATACACACTATGAATAGTACACTCCCACAAAATTTCACATACCCTGTAAACAGGTGGAAGTATTTCCCAATGCCAGTGAACAACCTTTTGAGTATATAAACTGCTTAAGAAAATAGACAAGCATTATACATATGACATTCTGCCAGATAAAGATTGTTAGTGTTGGGTTTTTTATGCCCTAAAGTGAATAAAAAATTACAGGTTTCAAGTGGGATCCAGTTGTCAAAGCTCTCTGGCCTGTGTTAATGCACATCAGGCTAAGCCAGAACATCCACTTTCACCCTTCAGATTGCCACAGTTAAAAAAGCATCAAAAGATTGCTGGATGACAGCACATTACTTAGCCTGCAGAGGTACTACAAACACAGGAATCCAAAACTTCACCTATTGTGCATACCATATAAATTATCTTTATTTGAAGGATCACAAATTCCGTACAATTAACTTCATTTCTACCACCCAGATGCAACCAAGATATTTACCTATTTTGGAGATTTAGAACGTGAAAGACAAAGTGATTTAGCATTTCCTTGAAAATTACATAGGAAGTCTCCAGCAAAGCACAGTCAGAGACTAACTTCACTTGACCTTCTCCATCAAGAGCATCCTGCCTCCTCTTCACATTTAGGGTATTCACAAATCCGCTCCCTTTGACCATTTTTAATTCCTCCCCCCCCATATGCAGGCATCTTGAGAGTCTAGCTGCATTATGTTTGGGGAAGAATCTCAAAGTTTGCAGTAGGGAAGGGAAAAGCAACAGACTTTTAAAGCACTTGACTGTAAAGCCCAGTCTTTTTATTGGGTTTTGTTTCAAGATGCAAATACATAACCTTGACAAGCTGAATGATCGCAACCCTAAGCCATGCAAAATTGTTAGGAAAACTATTTAATTCCCTTTCAAAAGCATTCCAGACAGTTTTAAGAGAGAAAATGTCTGCACTACAGCACCAATCACAACTAAGGCCTACATCAAATGAGGACCGACAGTATCACAATACAAACTTCCCAAAACATCATATATGTGTTTTAAGCATTCAGCTCTGGTGAAAATTACTGGTTTAAGTACACAAGACACTGATTTTTTTTCTACATAAACCAGACACAGTGTAAAAACTGTCAAAGCAACTATAATTTTAAAACATGTTTCAGTCCACTGACAGGCATTTAGTAATTATTTTAAGAGTGACACTTACATGGGCAGCTCTCATAACAGGAAATCAAACAAAACTATAAACTATCTTTATGATGTATCAATTGTTCCAAGATCAAAATATGAACCTATTTGTTCAAGTAATTCATACAAAAACCAGTATTTTAAAAAAATATTTAAAATCTCCATTAAATCACATGCAGATTCGCAACTTAGTAACCACATTATCTGTAACCTACAACAGCCAACAGAAGACGTTTCAAACAATTCACAAGATTCATATACCAGAAAGGCTCAGCTTCACATTAACCTGTATAACCAGTCTCCAGCAAGAACTTTAATGTCTGTCTGAAGAGTAAAATGCGTGGCACTGTAATTTAGTCCATTCAAAGTTTTCAGAAATGACTACTGATTAAAAATACCAAGCCATGATACACAAAGGGGACTGATTTTTAAATTATGGGTGTTTTGCATTTACTGAAAACCATTTCACAAAGTCTCAACTGAAGTCCTTAAAGGGTAAGACAAAAATTACTCTCTTCACAATATTGTGCAGAGCTTTTAAAGATGCTGAAGTGTATAAAAAGTCCTACCAGAGGAACTTTAAATTATTTACAGGAATAAAAGGGATGGAATTTAAAGACTGACACAAAATCCTAAGAAATGTATGTTCTTCCTTAATACTTTTATAATGCTTTGTCCATATGAATTACATGAATTGTATGACTGACATTAAAGCTAATTTATGTCCCATTTCTCTGTAGGGGGAAATGAGAAAGGCAGTATTATTAGTTTTTTTCTAGGCCCAGCAATGTTTGAAAACCCATCCTTCGATCATTTCCTGTTTGAAAATGTTTTAAAACTTACAAGAGTCAAGTATTAAAGTCCTGAAAGAGATATTCTGGAAATTCGAAAAAGTTAAAATTGAGGTTTAGTAGTTAGAAACTACACACCTGATCAAACAGCGATGCTTGTCTGGATGACAGGCATTCCAGGGTACACAGCTTTTATATTTCAGAAAAGGACAAGCTATTGAATGTAAAGCAGCAAACAGAGAAAGATAATCCTCTGTGACACTGAGGACAATTCCACTACTAGAACAATGATAAAGGAACAATGGCACTCACCTGATGTATGGTTCCATCAATTTCAACAGGAACGATGAAATCAGCATTGCTAATTGGCTAGAAAGAATTACAAGGAAATAAATCAACATTAAAAACAAGATAATCAGAGACAAAACCTTGGGAGAGTAAAAGAGAAGAGTATTTAATTCTCAGGAACAAGTTAATAAGCATTACCAATTACACAGATACACTATGTGCGTGTACCCTTTACACACAAGTCAGAAGGCTTACACAGCTGTATTCACCAAGTACTGAATTTCCCTCTTGTCTCGTATTTTGAGGCATCATACAGTGTAATATACTTTACTGCTTGAATAGCCCCCACTCTACCAGCAAGTGCATTTACCAGGAAAAACATCTATTTGCATTAACTCTTCCCTCAGGTCTGTGTGGCGGATGGCAAAAAAAATCAGCTATGTGCTTCATTTATTTTACTTTGGGACTTCAATTAGTAATTAATTGAAAGTAAAGACAGTGATAAAAGTAATACCTAATGGTTATACTTGAATCAAGAACTGTAGCAAGCCTTAAGTTGTACAGTTAACTGATTCTCAAGACATGATCCCTCAAGAACATGCTATACTAATCAAAATAATCATGTAAAACTGCATTTTTAATTCAAAATGGAAGAGCAGGTCCAGTCTGTCACAGTCTTTGAATTCACTTCTCTAGCCTGTTCAGTACAACTTATTTCTTAAAACTTACTGTGAAAAACCGTTGGTCAAGTAAAATCACTTTAGAATGCAGAGAAACAAAATGACCATAAGGATTCCTATGGAAGGCAACACCTTCTCTCAGTAGCAAGGTAAGAAGGAGGATGCTTTGATTTGACATCTGCAAGTGCTGTGTCAGAGGGCAAATGAGAGGCTACACCGAATCTACTTGTCCTGACCAACCAGTATTGGCAATCACACTGCTTGAGCAGCTGGGGCTGGAAAACACCATTCTGTCAATGACCACTGCACTAGTATGATCTAAAGAATTCCCCAAACACATGCAGATACAATCTAGATTTTTTTATTTAGCTGGCATCAAGCTATTTCCAAGACATATCCTCCTTTCTGCTTCTGAAAAAGACAGAGGGTAGGCTCCCTTCTGTTATCTACATGAAGCCCCTCAGAAGATACTCTGCATCATCTCTGACAGTCACAGAACAGGTACACAAAAATGTTCTGAATCATGAAAGAAACCCAAATGAACTGTCAGAGTCAGCCACCAGTTTTCAAGTGGGTGCCAGTTCTGTGCATACTTTGAAGAGACTTGCACACACTTGAAGAATTTACGTATGCATGACTCCCTCAAGCAAGATAAACATTCTAACATTCTGTAGCAACAGAAAAAGAATAGGTCACTGCAAGTTGCTAAGGTTTTTGAAGTCCACTGATAAAAACTACAGCTATTAGTGAACTTTCTAATTGTTGAAAGTTAACAGGAGCAACACCAACCAGGTGTTGGAGAAAACCACATTCTGTTTAGACAACTTCATTTGTGCTAACAAATAAAACTTGCCCTTAGACTCTAACACTAACCAAACTAATCTCAACTACCTATTTGTTTTCCCCACTTGTACTTCAGGTACTACGTAGCTTTCTTGCTGGCACAAGCCATACGGAAGAGAGCATGGACTGGGGCTCTGGACTTCATCATGATGGGAAGACAGGAGAAAACTCTGCAGCAATTTGCTGGATAAAGGTTTCTGGGGTTGCACACGTGAAGCACGTACATGCCTACAGTGGGAACCACAGAGATAGAACGTGAAAGAAGACAATGTATTTCCCATTGAAAATCTACAGTTAGAACAGTTTCTATTTAATAAAAACCTTCAGTTTTAAATGTTCTCAGAGTTTAACAGCCACTTTTGAATATGACTACATTCCAGACTTGCATGTGGTTTAATTCATTTTATACAAAACCGTGTTTACATCTCCTTGATTCAGTAAGTTATGAATTTTGCCTCTATTAACGTTTTATGATGGGAATGATAACTACACTGTCTATCTATTCCTTTTTTACTCTTGCCAAAGCACTCCAAACTTTATTCCTTTAATATGCACTTAACATGAAAGACCAGTACCTCCTTAAAGTTTCACAAATATGCAGGGGCATAAAAAGACAAGAATTAGCCTCCTTCAGATGTTACTGCTTTCATAAAAGAGCACTTTAAATATTCTGCATCTCTGGTTGCGTCAAAAAAATATTCTGCATCTGAAATATGAAGCCTATTTCATAACAGAATTATGAATTTTAAAATATCAGGTGTTTTAAATAAAGCCTTTAGTACTAAAATTCACAAATATATGTATGCTTTTAGAGCTTTTAAATAAGGACCTGCCTGGGAGAGCAGGCATGTTCTCGTGGAGGGCAAAAAAAACAACCCAAACCCCAACCCACAAGAACCTGAAAGAAACTGCAAAAAGAAACTGATTATCCAAGGCAGAGCAGTGTGCATATAGGTATTAAAACCATTGCTCTTCTAGAAACCCATTGTCATTTTTGATGACCACAATGGACTTACTTCAGTTGAAGTATTTCCCTTTATGGAACAAAATCCAAACAGCATTGCCAACAGTGCCAGCCACTAAATAACTAAAGCTATATCCTCTGACACTTGGTTTTCTCTTACATACTCCCATTACTGGGCTTCACACATTAAGATAATGCCATACTGCATAAACTCCAACATTTGCCTAATGCTGTTTAACTCGCACAAAAAAGGACCATTTCTTTTTCCCTAACACAAAAAATTACTCAGTGTTCAAGACTAAGTAGAACAATCTTTTGATTTTTCCTAAATATCTATTTAACATCATTTAAATACCCATTAAATATCATTTGAATAAATGGGATGATTAAAATGAGCCCATTACGAAAGCACTCTGCAATAAAGGCAAACCTCAATCCCACAAGAAAGGATTTACACTTTGTCAACCATTAAACATGTACTTCTTTAAAATGGTTAAAAAAAGAGAAATTAAAAGCCACCTAAACTGAATCTCATTTTGTTTCAAAACCCAGAAAAATTACAGTACAAAGCTACCCACAAAATTCAGAAAGCAACTTTTACTTTTATACTTCAGCTAACACCAAGCTTAATACTTCATTATTTTCATGTAAACGTAGACTTTTAAATTCAGCTTTCCTTCCCTACTTTTTGACTCTTATTTTATTAGGAAAGCACAGTCCCTCCCCTTCCCAATCCAGCTGTGTTTCTAGTACCCCTAAAAACTCTTTAGTCCAAGCTCAGTCTGCATATAGAAGACAAGGATCTAGAAATGAGGTTAAGAGGTTGCTGTACACCACCACAAATTGTTCTATACAAACAGTCACAATGAAGATAGAGAAGAATCTTACTTTCAGTTTGAGGCACAGAAATATTTGTTCTGGTATCCCCATATAAGGTCTTCCTTAAGTCAACAAAGACAGGCTGTAGCCAAATTCTAACCACAACATGAATTATGGTTTGCATATTTAAATGCTGGCAACTAAATATTGAAGGATTAAAATGTTGAATTTATGCTAGCAGTGAAAAATGGAGTGCAACCAAAACTAGAAGACAATTAAGTTGGTGGTAACTCTAGCTTGCTACTAGTAAGGAAATATACTACTGATTCTTATAAATTCTCCATTCAAAGTATGAAACTAGCAGATGCTTTATCATGCTTGACATTTGCTAATCAGAAATGCCACCAGTACTCTGAGACAATTTAAGTTACTTGTATTTCTGAATTCTCCTATTCTAATTTTAGCCTTAATTAAACAATAGAAAAATACCACTACTTCCACCACATGCTGAAATCTGAAGGATTATATAAGTTGCTTCTAGAAGATGACTGACTCATCAGCAACAGCTAAATGCTAATTGCTTTCCTGTTGTGAAAGCTAAATACTTAAAAAACACTTACTGCCATAGGAACAGCAGCCTGAAAGGGAAAGCAATCTTCTCCAGCAACAGTGCACAGCAATCACTGGTGTCAAAATCTACTAGGTGGAGGTGTATCTACCTAGCATGAAACTGTGCTGAGTTTTTGTTCTCCTACATTATGACATCATTTAAACATCAAAAGTAAGATGCGTTTTCAGAGCAGCAAGTTTTGTACCTGTTACAATACAGGTTCTTGCAGGAACAGTTACCATTTAAAGCTGTAAAAAGCAGAACTATTCCAGGCCTTACTGCAATCAGTGTGACTTTCTCAGAATCAAGTATATAGTAATGTCTGTGTTACTCCCTTACAGCTAAATTAGGATGAATATTCATAGAAATAACAACGAGCACTACCAGGCATCCTAGGAGAACCTGTAAGACTGGTTAATGTGTTAAGAGGCTTAACAGTTCCTACGGCATTTACTGACAGATTCAAGTTGCAAGAGATCACTTTTGAATTTACTTACCTTAAATGAACTGTGCACTAAAGTTTCATCTAAATCAATGACCACACACTTCTTCCCATAGTCTGATGCTGTCAGTTCTGGCAGGAGGTATTTAGCTGGTGGCTAAGAACAAAAAGAAAAGAGAAAGACAACAAAAAACAGTAAAACATCTACTGAAGGGGCACTCTGCCAACATTACTGTTCTAGTATTTACTGGGAATTTAAATACATAACTCTAAGTTAAATGTATTTCTTGGCTCATAGTAAGTACATGTATGGAAATCAATGGCTCATGCAATACTCAGACTTTACTTTCTTCTTTTAAATGAAACTCGTTTAGTATGATATCCAAAGCACTAGAAATTATCATGGTAAACCACCACCATCAGCTAAAAAAACCCAAAGAAAAACAAGACATTTGGTACAATGACACCTTTTTCCAGTGTCCCTCTCCCTAACTGCCTCACTTTTGGTTGCTGCTGTCAACCCATTCACAGTCAATGATACTTCCAGCCATACCACACTGATGGACATTTACACAAATGTTTGTTTCTGTCTGCCATGAAAGATGCTAAAGTGGAGAAACCAATCCTGAAGGAAGATGCCATGATTAATTTTATCTTCCAGGACATGTCTCCACTCTCATTTTTACCACTTGTGCGAGTGCTGACAAACAGCTTTTATATGGATTATGTTCCAATCAAGGTACTACAAGTGCAGTAAAGAACCCAAACTAGGCTCTTCTACTGTTTGCTGCCCTCACTATAAATTGGTACCAATTACATAAATTGACAATTTTTCTGTAAAGCAACGCAGAAAGTCACATACTCTTCTGATTGCTCATTCCACATTTTAACATCTCCATTTGTAATACAGTTATATTACTTTAGACTTTGGTACTGGGTATTTCCTGAAATAACAGAAATGGGAGAGAATGCTTCCATCTGCAGAGGAAACGCTGCTGGCCACTCCTTTAAGGAAGGGGGTTTGATAAAGGAAAATTACTAGCTTCATAGAAAAGTTACCAGTAGGTAGAAGCTCAAGACTGAGAGCAAATTAAATTAATTAAGAATTGGATACAGAACTCTAACTTCATTCTTTTTTCTAGCTTATAATCTGTTCAGACAATGCTTCTCTGGTAAGGAGTCTATCACAGTTTTGCTCTTCCCAGCAGCCTTTTGTAGAGGTGTTTGCAGAGATCTGAGGCCACCCCTTCAATGATAGCGGGTGACAAACAGATGAGTCAGATACCATCTGAGCCCCCAAGAATACCAGAGAGATTATTAACCACTGATTGATTTCTTAAGCTGATAGATACTGGCCAATGATGCCGCGTAAGCTCCTGCTTGAATGAACTAACAAATTAGACTGGACTTAAACAGAAGAGTCTTTAGCCAAAGTATAAGTTATTGGGAGATTTTTTTAGGAATGCTCACTGAAATCGATTTAGATTTTTTACAATTAAGATCAACAACAGTTTCTTCAGGTAACAAAATGGAAACTGCCTTGCTTAAAAGCTGCTTGTGTCAATGGATTTTCTCTCAGCACGCATCTGACAGCGACCTTCAATAAAAAATAAAGCTTCTGCTTAATGCCTATAAAGTATCCATCCATCACAGTAACTTCCCCAGGCTGAAATTTATAGGACAGCCTTTTTAAGTTATAGACCGTCCCATATACATATTACTTCAATAACTGCTTGAGCTCTGCTTTTTGAATCCAGGACCAGATATAAAGCATTTTGGTTTCTCACTCCTATTTTAAAAGTATTTCAAAGGTATTCAGGTATCCCACCTCAATTTTTTATAATAAGAAGGATCCATACCAGCAACCTAAATAGATCAAAAGCTTATTGAAAGAAAATATCAAACCCATTTAAACACAATAATCTTCAGAACTTGTGTTCTGATACTGATTTCTTGTCTATAAAGATGACAAAAAAGTAGGTACATCCCAAGAAACCTTAAGAGTACTTTTTTTAAAAAAAATAATAGTTCAGTTAATTTTTTTACTCTTAAAACTGTTAGTATCCAGTTTGAATTGTTGACTAAATTAACATGCACAAACAGTTCAAAGCCAGCAATTTCTTCTGCTGTGTGATTTTTTTTTTCGAACTGAAAATATCTGTAGGTATGGAAAATATATAGAAAAATATATTCCTCTATATAAAAACATGCATATGAAAAATATGAACACTGTTCTATCACAGATATCTGTTATTTATCCGGAACCTAGTATGCCTGTTACCAACAAAAGGCTGGACATATACTAAGGACTACAAAATGTGAGAACCTTCAACTCTGAGAACCTGAATTCCATGACTCCATGGTGAGAAACAGCCCATGTTCATCAAGTTCATCCACCTACAGCTCTGTTTTCTGAAATGCAGCATCGGGGAGAGAAACAAGCTTCCCCACAGCATCTACACAGAAACACTGGGTACTGCTGGAGTTTCTCTCCCTTTCCTGTACTGCTTTTGGAGAAAATGTGTAACTATTGATCTAACTTCACCTAAAGACTACACCTCAAGGTTCCTCTTGGAGAAAGTCTCCCACTTCTTTTTAAAGCTTTGGCTTTTTGAATTCAATCTGATCCTGTTTTCAAAGACACATGGTCAACAGTTGGCACATCTGAAGATAAGGAGAAATAAATATTCTATTTTAAAGCCTGTATCTCTGTTACCCCCAACTCCGAAAATACATCTGTCACCCTGATAATCTAAAAGGGATAAGGAAACTATATTGATGCTGAAAGCAATATAAGAGGCTGCTAAACATAAAGTGCAGGACTTTGGAGCAAGGATGACAATTTTGAGGCTTTAGGAACTTAAAACAATTTGCACCTATGGTATCAGTTAATTTGTTCTGCTGTTCAAGCTTTCTGATCTAAAGCAATTTCCACATGCTAAGAGTATCAAAGCTTTCAGAGAGAAACAAGCATTACTCAATTTTGTATTTTCATTTCCTCACTAATGGAGACATATCCAAGAAGAGTTCCAATTACCAGCTTTCCATCACAGTTAATAGTAAATAGTTATGGATCTTTGATAACTTCCTTTTTTAAACATAGTAGCTTTACAGATACCTAGGATGATTAAAAGAAATATTTTAATTGTGGCTAACAGAAACTCATATTTAATATGCAATACTCTCCCAAAGACTGCAGACTTCCACAGAACTCAGCAGAGAAATAACACGTGCTATCACAGTACTGTTAAGTCCTAGCTTGGTCTTCAATTCCAACAAGACATAAATTGTATACAAGTTAAAGCTTTTAAAACTGGTCACTGTTTGGGACTTATGCATTCCAGCCAGGTCTCATGGCTGATCAGCTTAACAGACCTTGTAGTGAAACGACTGCTGCACTGCTTCAGTCTCGTGGAAATAGTATATTCCCTAAGGAAAAAAAAAAAAAAAAGGGGGTGGTGGTGGCAAGAAACAGGACTTTTGGTTGAAGCATAAACAGCTGGTCAACACAAACCTTTCAGAAATGTACTGTATAAAACAATCATAACCTTTCTTCCCTGTAGGGCCGTGTTTCCCACAGAGACAAGTGTCAGAATTAATAAGCCCTTTCTTTGTATACTGGAAATGTTGTCTAGCCTAAGTGCAGCACATTAATTTGCTGTTCATGTTCCCTTCAATTCACACTTTCAGTTGCACTCTACATAGCTGACAGCTTCTCCCAACAGTTATGCACAGAAATACTCTAATAGAAGATAAATTATTCCCACTTAAACAGCTGCCAAAAGATGCTAGTTCCTGTTATAAAATGGGCAGTTCACAAAATTTCTTCTAGAAAAAGCTGTACCAAGAAATTTTCTAAGTGTAGGTGAGGACAAATGAAAAAAACCCCAATATTCCAGTGCTGAGACTTAACTTCTATGTAAACTTTGAGAAGCAATATTGGTACATTCCGCAGTTCCAGAGTTTTAAACTGAACAAAGGAAATGGACACTCCAACTCACTGAAGGTTCCCGAGTATGGCTTTGTATTTCCATCTACCTTTTCATTCAAAAGAATAAAAACAGGTGTTGAAGTTGCTATGGGTCTGCTTTTATTTCTCTACCATACTCCATGAAGGCACAAACATCCTGAACTACCCTTCATATATTTTTAAGTCAAGTCTATCATACTGTGTCAGCTGGTATTAGTTTGGGGTTTTTTTTTTCAGAATTTGTGTTTATTTTAACCCTAAAAAGTAATCACTTTGCATTATTAGGGAATAAATCAATTATGCTGCTGTTTAATCTATGCCTTATCTGAAAACAGTTTCAGAATACAAGATACAAAAAGGATAAAATTCATCTTTAGAAAAAAGAACCAAAACCCAATAGTCAGACAGTTTGTTTTCTGAAGAACCTAAGCAGAAGCTGGAATGATGCTGGTTTAGCAGTTATCTCTATCAATAACCAATTGAAAATTCATATTAATTCAAGTTTTTAAATTAAATGCAACTAATATAGGAAAAACATGACTGAGCAGCAGATATACTTCACTAATTCACATATATGTACATAAAGCAATGGAAGTTTTCAAACGTGTGACTCCAGCAGGCTGACAGATTTTATACATGCATGTAAACCTTGTATTTTGACTGGAAGCTTCAACTTGAAAGTTTAATGAGTGGGCAATGCTCTTTTCAGAGTCGCTAAGGAATTATCTAAACATTTGAAGGGATCATACTTGCAATGAGCTCTATGAAAAGTAAACATCTAACTTAACTGTAACAAACCTTTTAGAAAATATTTCTCCTAGTATGTACAATACATACAGTTCAAATATCCTATTTCTCTGTGCAGCAGAGCATCAAGAATTTATGCCTTAATGGATCTTAAACACATGACTAAGAGTTTTCTCAGAGTGAACCTCTGGGCTGCAGCACTCAGGACAAACAGCTCTTGTGAGACTGGCAAAGAGGACTGCTTTAGTTTTAGGCATTTTTCTAATACAATCTTTGTTCCTACCACTTCCTCTGTATGCAGCTCACTTCTATCTTTATTTAGACTATTACATGCTAATGCTCGCTGGCTTCTGTTTGACAGCCAGAAAGACTCTGATGCTCGGACAGTAAATGTCAAACAACTGCATGCAGGTGACGGTTGCTTGACAACACTTTCATGTTCTGCTGGAAGAAGGCATCAGATAGCACTGGAGAAGAGGAATGAGTGCATTTAAAGTCACCTGCTCACTGAGAGCTCTATGGCATGACTGCCTTATTAGGGTGCTGGGAATACAGGTCAGCAAAGTAACAGTTGCACTAAAAAAACAGAATAGAAGAAACCGCTTGTACTGTTCATTTTCCTACCACTAACAGAATCTAACAGAGCACTGCTTTAACAGCACAAAGACAAGTGTTCTGGAGAAGTGTCTCATTTCATGTTTGTACTTGACAAAAGCTGTGCTCATTTCTCATTTCAAAATTTTGTTGTGTTTCAATTCTTATTTCTTTAATATCTACACTTACTCTTAGCCAGGTCAGAACACAGCTGTAATATGGTTTATATTCAAAGAACTACTAGTAGAGCAACTACAGTCACCAAACAGAATGTGACGTGAAAGGAGAAGTAATTTAGAAATCAGTATTTTCCTACATCCATAGTTTCCTATTCCCAAACTTGCATACATACAAATTGTATATGCATGTACATGTGTGCATATACATACACATATGTATGTAAACATATGCATGAGCTGTACTAGAAATAATTTCATATTAGAAATAATATGTAAGTAATAAAGACTAATTAATAACAGTCCTTAAATCAAAGGAAAAGCAGTGAAGGAGGGACGTGATCCACACAGTTTTAGTGAGCTCCTGACACTACTGCACTGCAGCACAGACAGGGCTCTTATGGGAGGCCTTGTAATGTTACACGAGAAGGAAGGAGAAAGAGAAAAAAAAAGGTGTCTTGGGGAATAGTCACGTCTTTAGAGCTAACTAATCTTAGGACAGTGGCCTGTGTCAGTAACTCCACACATTAGCACTGCTATTTCCTGGAAAATTCTGCAATAATGTAGTATTATAAACAGCAAAGGAGATCAAAAAAGAAGAATTAAAAAAAAAAACAAACCAAAACAAAACCCCAAAGTAAAAAAAAAAAGAGCAGCTTTTTGACCAAAAAAGGTTAAACTTAATTAAATTCAAAGCCTCAGCTTGAAGAACTTTTTTTCTTTCCTTTTATTTAGTTTTGGAAAATAATTCAGATGCCAAACAGCATTCCAAGTTTAATCCAAGGAAGATAAGCAGAAATATTAAAGCCCATAAAGCAGCAGATATTGAGAGCATCATCTTCAAAGAGTGCAGTAATACAGCTATGGTCAGTATACCCTTTGTTTTCCTAAATTGGCTTGTTTCAAACAAATCATGCAGTTTCTAACTCTTCAACTGGAATACAAGGAAAAATCAGAGGGAAAGGTTTTTGTAACTGTCTCTCACATAGTGCTGATAAGTCACCTTTTAAAATAAGCAACTACAACTTTCATGCTACTTCAGGCATTTTCAAAATGACAAAAAATCCAGAAATGAATTTAACTGAGATCCAATACAAAACCCATATAAAACCCAAGCTCTTCTTTTAGTCCCTGTACAACACATGCAGTTCAATTCATCTCCAAGTCTACATTACAGACAGAACATAAAATCATTTTATTAACATGCAACACAAAACAGACCTGTTAAGACTGCAACATAAGATGAATCAAAGCAAAAGTTATGAAAATTATTAAAAGAAAAAGGGATAAAAATACATACACTTGGTATAGGCATGACCTGCATCTGGTCACCCTGGGGAAAAAAAACAAACAAAAAAAATCACTGTAAGGGTAATGGCTTTTAAAGGGTAGAACAAAGGTCTGAAGCAGTAAATGTTGCACTCAAACATTTTAAACCAAAGGTTCAAAGTATTCAAGAAACCAGGGTAAAAGAAAAAAAATAAATTAAAAATAAAACCAGGATCTTGCATTTTAGTTGCTGAAATGATGTTAGTATACCGGTATTCATGATTTTTAGGAGACTGGAATGGGAAAACCCATGCTATGGTTAATAAGAGATGATAATAAGAAAGAACCTGTATTTACTGTAACTCTTTTCAGCTTTAAAATCTGCTAATGGGTATATTAGTCTATTTTCACTGCAGCAACAAGAGGCTTAAATAGATTTTGGTAGCATGGCAGAAGCTCACTCCTTGGAGTTAACTTCACTGGAGACAACTGCCTCACAAAAAACATTTTCAGTTAGGCAACAGCAAAATGTCCAAGAAAGAAACTATGCTCAAACTAATCCAAGGAATCTCTCTTCCTT
Source organism: Melopsittacus undulatus (assembly GCF_012275295.1). NCBI lineage: Eukaryota > Metazoa > Chordata > Aves > Psittaciformes > Psittaculidae > Melopsittacus > Melopsittacus undulatus. Next base: position 101,903,721 of record NC_047527.1, on the reverse strand, counting down.
CACCCAGAAAGAGGCAACAGTATCAAGTGTTTTTCCCATGGTCTCACTTCTGTATTGTACTTGGGAGAAGGCAAGACAGTCTTGGTCAACTTGACCTTTTCTTCTCATCCTGGGACCTGACATATGGACACCAAGCCAGCTTCCAAATGGAGAACAGCTGGTAGGGGTCACCAGCTCAAATACACAAGGTTTTGGGAAGTAGGGTCTGTATTTTCTCATCTCTTAAAAAATACTTGCTTTCTGGTGGGCACAAAAGGAAGCTGACCCTTCTAGCCCAAACAAAGCTTAGGTAAAAGATTTTATCCTCTAATTACTTGGATAACACAGGCCTCTGACTACCAGCAGACTGACTACCTATTGAAAGAGCTGTTTTCAACATTAGAACATCCTCTTCCAGCTGAAAAAGTCTTGTGCTCACTTGTTTTGGAGTCTAACATGGTGTTGACACATCCCTGACAAACAAAAGGTAATTCAATACTATTTTTGAAGTCCTCTTTTTTACTGCTAGAACAGCAGAAGCTTTTAGTGACATTTAACCAAAATCCGGAGAAGCTGATGAAGCAGCTAGAGAGCAACCACTACCACGACCTACGAAGAAGTTTGCTTTGGTAAAAAGTACCTGATTTCTATAAAAGCAAACACAAGAAATGGTCAGGAGCCAAATTTTTCTCAAGGAACTGGCAAAAAGAAAAAAAAAGGAAGTAATTCGGCACGTTAAACTCCTGTTAGTGGAACATAATCTGAAGTTCATGGGCCATTTCAGAAAGGAGGACTTGAGTAGGTGCCAGTCACACTACCTGATGAGCAAACTGTTACCAAGGATATAGTTACACAGGCGGAACACAGATTGTAAACCTGTGTTTTGTTTTGAAAGACATTTTTTGCATTCACTGGTAGAGAGTAAAATACAACTGGAGCTCCTCTTCTGTCAACACATGAAAACAGTATACGAGAACAGAGGCATATTGGCAGCTACGGTACAAGATTATCTCAATTGTGGACACAAATATAGCTGTGTATCACATTAGGTTTTCCCACAAACTTCAAGAGGCACTCACTGTGGCGTAACTGGCTTTCTATTTCAGCAATCTCTTGAAGCAAGAGCTGTACCCCATGGTATTACTGTTAGACTTCATAACTTTGGTGGGAATCCAGAATCTAACTTGCTAAAGGACTTGCCCTACTGTTTGCTTTATTTTTCATGTAGAAATTCTTAAATAAAAAACACCAAGGAAGAAAAGTGTCCTCCTAAGAGGAACCCTTAAAGTACCTATGCCAAAATCTAAATGTTAATGACAACAACTGGAAGAACAAACAGAAAGACAGAGGCAAAATTCTGCTGCTAAAGTGTAAGCGTTGACGAGCAGGCAAATGCTTTTTAAAAACAAGCCTGCTATGGGAAACTTTTTAAAAGTGTCCTGCCTCATTTCCTGATGCCTTGGAACAGGAAGGGAAATAGGTCATAACAGTATCGTTTGAAATAGATGACAGATGACTGCATTTGTTGAAGTCTTTACACGAGCTCCTGATGCTGGTAACAGGACAAAGCTGTTCCTAGAATGCCAAAATTTCCCTATTGTATCACTAAGATAACCCAGGAACTGATTTGTTCAGCCATTGAAATAAGGTGGTTTATTTTTTTCATGGCACAATATATACAGATGAAACGACAACGCCTATCTTTTCCCTTAGCTACGTAATTTTAGTTTGAGACATGCCACGTTTTCTGTACTGTGTCTGTTCATTAATGCTGTCTACACTTGAGTATAGGATCAATGAGCACCAAGTGACAAGCCATGCTATTTGGCTTTTTTTTTAATTTTATTTTTAGAACAGCTTGTATTCAAAGATAAGGAGCTATTTCATTTTAAAGAATAACCCCTTTAAAGAAGCTGCTGATCAGAACAGATTTATCATGTTCATTTAACACAAACCTTGTATTATACCATGACAGATTCTTTAAAAAAAATAATACAGCTGCTATTTTACTCTTTTAGTGCTTTGGAATATTGAGCTTTGCCTCAATATAGAAAACTTTAGGGGAGGCAAGTAAGGTCAGAGTGAGTAAAAAGAGTGGGGAAACAAAATACTGCTAAGGGGGATTCTGTTTTCTAAATAGACCTGCCATACCACATGCTGATGGTGATCAACCATACAAGACACTAGGAATTTTCTTGCTCTGACCAATGAAGGTTAAACAGAAGAAAGTGTACTATCATTTACATTAATCTCAATTATCTTCCTCCACACTGGAGAGTGAGACTGGTTTCCATGTCTGTTTGGAAAGCTTGCCATTAATAGTCTCCCCATCAGAGTCAATGCTTGTGTTGCTCCTCTGTGTGTCTTAGATGAAGGAGATACTACCTTTGGCCTCAAGAATAAGCTCCCTGCAAGCTATTTTTATTGCTCTGGTGACCCATATTCCTGTGGAACAGAGAAGATTCTTTTTCCTGCACTGTATTATAGAGATCCCTGAAGTAGAGAGTTGGAGACATAACAACAGGTCATCTAAACAGCTTTCCTGCATCACCTTGGAGATGACAGCATTGCGCAGTAAAAAAAAGCAGTGTGAAGAAGGAGACCTAACTTTTGTAGTGGTTAGGATAGGTGAGGTGGAAATTCAAGGACTCGACCTTTCTGGCTTCATTCCTGTTACAGGCAAAGCAGCAGGGGCAGCTGCTGCCCCAAGAATAAACCTTCTTCTAAATCTGTCTTCTTCCCTGTTGGGTGTGGATCAAGACCTTCTCCTCTAATCCAACCAACATAAAAAACCTGTTCCTCATTCATGCTTCATTTTGAACACGAGCCATCTGCCCAATTTGGATCTAACTGTGAAACAAAAGCAAAGATGATTGTAGTGGAAGTGGGTTGTAAGTGAAATGGCAAAGTGTCGATAGACTTGTCAGAGCTCCCTCACCCACCACATGACTGAAAGCAAAGGGAAAAGAAAGAGCTAGTTTGCATCCAGCATTTCTCACCTTTATCTAGATGCCTCCTTGAAACCTGCAGATGAAATTTATGTCTGCAAACACTCCAAAACTCCACTAACAAACTTACCCAGAAAAAATAAAAACCTAAATCAAGAAGCATGTCCAGAAAATACACAAACTGAGTCAAGTTGCCAACTGAAGAATAGAAATTGAGATTTGAATTTATTTAGAGGAAAACAAAAAACACTTCCTTCTCCCAACACTCTGGCCCCTAAAAATAAAATCCTGGCTGGGAGGTGTTGGTGAGCTGCCTGCTGCTGAGGAGGCAGGAAAAAATTAGCAAGGATTTCATGAATTCTGAACATTATGTGCTCTCAATGACACATCTGGCTCAGGATCCAAGCTGCAGACAGGCTGATATACCCACTGTAATTGATACTGCATCTTAGAATATATTTTTCCGCTGCACTAAAAAGCTGCTGCATTTTAAGAAAAACAAATATACAACAGTTTCAGTAAATACAAGTTGCTATTGAAAAAATGTTGTATTGAAACTTTAGAGACAGAATGGACCATTCATTACCAGTATTAAAGTCACACTTGGACAAGCAGCTGCTCTGTGAGTAGAAGGTTTAAAAATTAACTCAATATTTTAAAGAAGTTTTTGGGATTTTCTTTTTTTTCCCCTAACAGAACAGAAGTCAGCACTTGAAAACCCCTGTTTATTCAACAACATGCTCAGATTGGTGTTTCTTCCAATCCTATGAAGTGACTTGACAAGCATAATCAAGTCACATTATTTGGCAAGATACTAAATGAAGCAGTGATTTATTTCAAGCACTGATTTCATTTTTTTTAATACAGCAAAATAATAATAATAAAAATTAAATCAGCACAATTACTCTGAATAATATTTCTGAACTGTGTTTTCAATTTCAAAAATACTCTTCCCTGCTTTCCCTCCTTTACAACAGGTTAGCATTTAAAGAACTGAGACACCTAATTAGAAGGAAGTTAACTCGTCACATCAACTTCAAATGTCAAGAACATGCCAGAAGCAACACAGAAAAACCACTGAATCCCTGTGAAACCAGCAGAAGCTTTCTCCATTCCTTCCCCTCCTCTGAAGTTTTTATCACTGATTTTCATGTAACAACTCTACTGAACAGTAAAGATGGAAGGAAAGCACATCCAAGCCAATCTATGCTAGTTTTGAATTTTAACTGTTTAAGATTACTGTGCAATTTTCTTTTTCCATTTTTAAAGAAAAGGGTCACAGCACATGAACTGACTGGGCCAGGGTCAGAGATCACCTGTGAGGTGATAATTAATAAAATATACAAAAAAAATGATAACAGATACAAGTCAGTGACCATCTGAACAGCAGCTGACCAGAATTTAAACTATTCTAACCTCGCAATCAGAATGATAATCAAACAGCAGAGGAGTTTAAGCAGTGTGTTGCCAGGCTTTCTTCTCTCCTACATCAAGTAATTTTGCCATTCCCGGATATTTAATTTTATCAAATTAGAAACGGAGGCCCACTGCTGCATGCACTTTCCCCCAACTTATTTATCACTTCTGAATCTAAACACGATGCTTAGTGTAACTTGACCAAATTCAACCAGCCTGCACAGTTTTAAAACACAGCTCTCCTGGTAAAAAGCAACTAGCCTGACAGTGTAACAATACTCAAATATACCCAAGACTTCACACTCTTTTTTTTTTTCTTTAAAAGAATTTCCTACTTACACTAACCATCTTAACACTCAAAATAAAAAGAGCATATAAAACCACATAAAAATGTTACTAGAATGTCACAGACTTCTTTCCGCTCACTTAAGAACCACCCAAAAGCTTAGCTATGCTTGATTTCTTCTGCTAAGATTTGTAAGCATCTGAGTGCTTTCATTTCATTTAAAGAAAATGCAAACATATTCCTCTTTTTTTTTTTTTTTACTCTATTAAGCTGTAGTCTGGTAATCATACTAATTCTATGATTTTTGTCTTGGGCTTGTGTACAACTGTTGCACAACTTCAAAACTAAGGTAGCACAGAGTGAGGATGGAAGCTTATGTGAACATATATGCAATCACTAGCTCAAGGTGTAAGATATATTTAGAAAGTAATTAAGTGCCTTACAAAATGCACCCTGAAAACTACTGACTTTAGAACATTTTAACTTACATTTTCTAAAGAAAAAGTAAACTCAATTTCTTTATGTTTTTCTTTGTCATAAACTCCCACTTTCTCTCAGTTTTAATTTTGCCATTAGCAGCCTTCCTTCTTGCTATTCCCTAGCACAGTGGAAAGGGGAATCTTACTAGTTTCCCATTCCTTTGTTTCTCAGGTGAAAATGTGCACACAGGCTACACACTACTCAGCTTTCCCTTCGGCATAACCCAGCTAGATTTTCCTCATTTCAGTAAAAATGTACTTTGGCTGGCAAAATAAGTCTAAAAATACACATTCAACTGCTCTTGGCAAAAGAATTTCAGTGCATTTCACCTCTACATTAGCAGTTTCAGCATGAATCGTTGCAGTTCAGGCTCTACCTCCACACATATTCTCAGCCTCCATCACTTTAATTTGCTTTCCTTTCCTCTCTCCCACCAAACAGCTCCTCTGCTCTCTCCCGAGCTTTTCAGAATTAAAACATAACCAGAGAAATTCAAAACAAAAATAAAATGGACTGGACAAGGCAAGAAAAAGATCAGCTGCATCAAACATAAAAAATTATTGTGAAGAGCAGAAGGGTGAAAATAAAAGAAACACCTCCATTTCTGCTATTATTCCCCATCATGGATAATCCTATATTTGCAATCCTTTAAAGTCCTAGGAAAGTGCAAGGGGAATCGTGTTTCAAGTGAGAGTATGGGACTAGTGGAGTTTTGAGAAAAACAGTGTGGTATGGAAGAGATGGTATTCTTATGTTTGCTATATTGAACTGAGATTCTTCAGTTCATAACACAAATGCTCAGTGTTATCAGATTTAAAAAGAATATAAAATCATTTGTATTTTGATTTTATAAATATGTTAAAGCAATATAATTGCTAAAACTCAATGAAAGCAACATGCTGCTCTCACATGCACTGCTTCGAACTGCTGAAAATTTCTATCATTTAATTTGACTTATTAGGCAAACAAAACTTAACCTGGAAAAATGGCCAAAAGCTGACACCACTGAAGTGATTAGAAAAAAGGTCTAAACAATTATGTTATCCCCATTCTAAACTAGTTTTATGTCACTGAAAACCCTTTCAACTGACATTCAAAGAGGCTCCACTACACTCCAGTAGACACATTCTAACCTTCCTGTAGTTGGGCAAGAGAACCAAAGCTATAGACAACTCAGCATCTCAAGTTTTATGAGAAGTCTAAATATTTTTAGTGTCTTATTCAGGTTTTAAATGATGTTTGCTTATCAAATGAATAGTGCTAATACCCTTCATAAAAAAAAGGTTCAATTTTAAACTGCAGGTGACTAGATAGCAATTCCCCACCAAAATAGTATTTTTTTCCTGTAATAAATAAAATGTTCCCCATGAGGGAAACCTACTAAGGCAAACCTTCAGAAGCACAGAGTTAAACCTTATTTACAAAAGACCCATATAAGAGCAAAGAAAGATAAAGGCCTTACCTTCTGAAGTCCTCCATTTTCCTCCACCAAAGGAGGCAGAGCACTGGTGCTGTTGGTAGATGGTGGTTCGACATTGTAGTCACGAAAGCAGCAGAATAAGGTGCTAAAGATACTTCGACTCCTCTGCTTCTTCAAGCTGATATTACATTGGGACACTAGGAGACACAAAACAAACCAGAAGAAAAATAAATTCATGCAGCACAGACCTAGCTTTCCAGACTATGACTGAATTTAAGGCTATTACCTCAGAAGTCCTTCTCAAGTCTTAAGATAGCCTCAGAGCGAGTTCCATCATATTGAGACCCCCTTCCTAATGTTTCAACACTTTATTTTCTTGTCAAACTCACATGGTGATGTTAGTCTATTACTAATCAACCTGGATCTCTGTACAATGAAAGGTCTTGCCATACTAAGGTAACAGACTTTGAGTTTTCCTAGAAACATCCAGATTAGGTACTGTAAATTACACAAAATGCTTCTAAATGTGTCTCTGAGGAAGCAAACTGATCTAAAATAGAAGACTATGCAATAAATGCCTACTGATGCCTGGGCACATTTTCTAGCCTAATACATGATCATGTGTGTAACACAAACTCCTGCAAGGGTCAAAAAAAGTTTCCTCTGTTACTGTTTG